>NC_133760.1:15694971-16944971 GCF_036562045.2 Rhinolophus sinicus
AATGGCCAACTGTGATTGCATGGCCATCAGCTGTGGCTAGTTGGCCGTCAGCTGTAACCAGTGAGCCATTGGCCACTAATATAACTGCTGTGGCTAGAGAGAGAGAGAGAGAAGAAAGATGGCGGTTTGAGGAAGAGGAGAGAGAGAGGAGAAAACATGGGGGCTAGCAAGAAGATGGCGGCTGGGCTGGCAAGTGTGGATGGCGGTTTGCGGACAGTGTGGATCCAGCCTCCAGTGAGAGTATAGTGCCGCCAGAGAGAATATAGTGGTATGACTCCCCTACCTATGGCTCCGTGGGTGTTCCTTTTTGGCCTCACCATATCCTGCGTTCTTGTGTGGGGAGCGGGAGTGGAGACCCCGCCGGGTCTCCCGCACGACAAATGGCGCAGCGAGCAGGGTCCCCCGCATGACAGTAATTCATGGGGTTTTGACAGCATTAAATGAATACATGTAAAGCGCTTGTGATTGTGCCTGAGAATGTGTGCTCCCGTCAGTAGTGTTGCTGTCTGTGTATCCACACTAGGGAGAGCTTGGCACCTCATCTGTAATAGGAATAATCACTGATTACAAGAATTACATGCATTAAGACCTGGCATGTGGTAGATACCTGATCGGTGTTGGTTACTATCCTTGGATGCCCTCGTGCCCCGGAAGGAATGCCCTGGGGAGGGCTGGCTGTGGAGCAAGGTGTCATCAGGGCTGTCCAGTCCCTTTGTGCGTACTCGGGGCCCCTCTGCAGGGACCTCTGCCATCACCATGGCTGCCTTCCCGCCTCGACACCCCAGACCAGCCCCCGTCCCCAGCACCGCCACCTACTATTCCATGGCTTTGGGAAAGCAGAGTTATATCCATGAAACGTAAGGTGGCCCCACTTTCAGAAAACTCACTCTGCAAAAACCAAACATTAACACAAACTTTAGTGTGTGCTAGCAACAGAATCTATATCCTAAAGTCACATTTTTTTTTTTTTTTCAAGAAGTGATTCTGGCTACCGGATGGATGAATCTTGAAAACGTGATAAGTGACAGAAGCTAGCCACAAAAGGCCACATGGTATGACTCCATTTACAGGACATCCAGATTAGGCAAATCTACATAGATAGGAACCAGGTTAGTGTTTGCCAGGGCCCAGTGAAGGAGAGAATGGGAAATGATAACTCAATGGTATGCGGTTCCCATTTGATGTTTTGGAAGTATATAGAGGGTATTAGCGGTTATCGATGATTGCACAGCACTGCGTACTTTTTTTTTTTTTTAATCAATGAACAAACCAATCAATCCACCTTTCACTTTGGCTTCATGGGTCACTAACAACAACTCGCTTCACCCCATTAAAACAAAATCCATTCCACTTAAAAGAAAGAAGAAGGAATGATAAAATTAGAACATCGCCTGGCGCGGCCCCGGTGAAGGGATGGATCTAATGTCCTCAACGGTGGCTGGCTGACATCACAGAAGAGAGCCCGGCAGATGTATGCCTCCTGATGAAAGAACATGGGACCACACGTAAATTCTGGCCCAAGAAAGAAGAAAAAAACCAAACCTATAGCTGATCGAACTGCTAATTTACTTAATTTGTCGGGAATACAAAGAACAGAAGACAACGTTGAGCTACACCACACAGACACAATCAGCAAAAACCTCAATTGTGAGAAACTCTACAGGACTTGTGACCCAGTTTCTTCCAATAAATAGCAAGAGTGAAGTTGGAGATGGAACCTTACAGATGGAAGAGATTTAAAGACTCACCCACCAACTGCATGTGTGGGCGTTATCTAGATACTGAATGCAATAAACTGGAAATAAAGGTATTTATAATATTTGTGAGACAAAGAGACATGTGAACAGTGGCTGGATATTTGGTGATATTAAGAAAGTGTTGAACATTTTAAAAAAAGAGTTCTTATCTTTTAAACTGAGAAATACATTGGAATATTTATGGCTGAATTGATATTCTATCTAATCTATGCTTCAAAATCGAAGGAGGGAAGTGGCTGGGGCTGTGGACGGGGCGAGCTTGACCATGTTGGGGGTGCTGGGTGACAGGTGCATGGGGTTCACTGTACTGTTCTAACCTCCTTCTGTCTGTGTTTCAAAATCTCTATAATAAAAAGTTCATAGAGAAAGGCAGCTCATAAAAATGCAGTTTGCTCAGCCGCAAGTGTGGAGTCTACCTTCTGCCTCCCCAGTACCCGCATGTCAGGATGTGTCATTCCCAGTTCTAGCATGCTCTCCCAGTCTTCTACTTAGGGAAGGGGCAATTCTAGTCTCCTGGGTCAAGAAGTAAGGTTCCCGAAGCCCCAGGACCTGGCAATATGGGGGACGGGAAAGTAGGTGGATAGGTGAATTCGCTGATACGCAAGAAAATCTAATCTTAGAATGAAGGTAGGTTAATTGGCAGTGATTCATGTTTCAAAAGGTTTGATTTAAACATGCAAATGTTTATGAAAATATGGCTTGATTTACAAGAGTTGGCAACCCCACGAGATTACATCTAATACACGAGCCAGGTGAAGTGCGCTGAGAAGTTCAGGTGCTGTTAACACCTGGTAGCTGCCTGAGAGAAAGCTGAATGACACAGCAACCACAAGCAACTAATAGCCCACCTTCTCAAGCTTGTTTCCAAATCTTCACCTGTCCACCCCCGCCCCGCTCCCACTTTGGTCAGTGCCACCAACAGCAGATGTTAGTGACTCTGTTCCCAGAGAACTTTCTGCTGCTGTGAAAAAACAGAGACGATGTGGAATTTTCTCTGTAGATGGGTCCCCCCAGTGGCCTTGCCTGATCCAGATGGCAGGGCAACCTGTTGCGTCTGCACCTCCCATGGGCAGAAATCCACAGGGAGAAGGCTTGTGTCTGGGGCCTTTGGGGCCACCCACTCATGCAACTGGATACGTACACTTTGTAAGTACTGGTTTCCAACAGATAAATGTAATCAAGGTTTATATGCTCAGAGAAGCCAACAGGATGGGATTGTTTCACTTGAAAGATCAGAAGAAAATTGTAACTAATGTTGTGGAAAATTACTTTGATATTGCTTTCTTGGTACCGAATCACAATTAGGCTGCTGTGAGAAGTACAGGGAAAGAATAAATGAATAGTAACAAATCAACACAAACAGTCTGTGTCAGGAACACTTTGCTCAGGGAAAGTAACATAAGCATTATTTAAAGTTTTATGACTCTGTTTGATGTGATTTACATAGAGTGTCAAGGTTGCCCTCACCTGGCACATGGCGAGGGTGGTCAAGATCCATGGCCAGCCAGAAGAACACGGCGCAAGCCCAAGTGTGCTTCTTGCCTGCATCCACCAGGCCCAAGCGGTCCATGGTGGCAGGTGACGCTGGCTTCAGCTTCCTTCCATCCTACAGGCCCTGCCAGCCCGAGGCTCCATGCTCCCTTCCCTGCTCACCACTTCACCCAAGAAATCTCACATGTGCGTGCACTGGGGCAGCTGTGCAGGGCCATGCTGGCTGGCATGAAGGCCAAGAATCCACTGCCCACAGAAGACATGAAGATCAAGGGCTCTGCTTTGCCAGCTGGCTGCAGCACAGCAGGGCATGTACCGTGGCCACCAGACACAACCCCACCTAGGAATACAGCACCTGCTGGACTGTATTCCCAGCTGGACGTCATAGGCACACTCATTCACGCCTTCTCTCTCAGGCTCGTTCCACAGAACGCAGACACTGGCCGCAAGGACCCTCTGCCCACGCGTGTGCCCCAACCACACACACACACCAAGATACGCACCAAAGATACATGGGTGCTGTTTACCCCAAGCTGTGATTGAGGGCCCTCTTTCAGGAGCTTGCTTCTGCACATATAACACACAATGGCGAGGCCAATTTTCAGTATGTCCTTACGACACTGCCTTAGAGGGCCCGACTCTGCTGACAGTGTCACTGGCCAGTCTAGGGCTCACATGAGGCTGTTAAGTCCCCACAGAGGAGCCAGTTTGGTCCCTCGTCCTTGCTTCCTCAGAAGCCGGGAGCAGCCAGACCCACTTGTGACAGCCACGGTCTGTGAAGGTCCGGCCCAGGCATGAGTCAGCACCAACGACTGGCTGCTGTCTCCTGGGGCCCAAGGCTGCCTCTCACTGACTCTCTGTGATTAAAGAAGCAACTCATTAGCCTCTCCTACCAGGGCCTCTGGTAGCAGCTGCCAGGCCTGGGGCCCTAGTTCTGGGCTCCTCATGCTCTGTCTGCCTTTCCATCTATTGCCTACACACCCACACTCTACTTTGAGAGTGCAAGCCAGTCAGTGCTGAGGGGAGGCTACACACCTGAGGACCCTGTGCCCCTCTCCTCTCCCAGGGCCAGCTGCCCCCAGGCCATGCTCTGCCCTCTTGTGCTATGTGCTGCTGGCAGGGGAGGTGCAGGAACCCCCTACCTAAGCCCCCAGCCTCCACTCATGCTTCACATTGGCCATGTCCTGGAGCACGTGGTGTCTTCATGGAACCTCCCCCAACAAGGCCCCCAGGACCACTGCTGAGAGACGCTGGTCCTCAGGTCTGGCAGCAGTGCTTTTCTTTCACTGCAAAGCAGAGTGAGCCCTGGCCTTGGCCCTGTGCCTGCCACCCTCCAACCCTGCTGTGTCCTCGGGGTCAGGGGCTGTGTCCCGGGGGCAGGGGCTGTGTCCCAGGAGCAGGCACCTAGTCCAAGCTCCCCTCTCCACTTCCCATCTGCCTGAGGCTCCAGAACCATCCTTCCTGCTCTCTCCTCTCTGCCATCCTCCTGTCCCCAGCAGACCTCGGCCAGTCAGGGAGGGTTGACCCTCCAGTAGGTCACCAGGGACAGGTAGGCTAGGAGGCAGCAGGTGGGGCTCCAGCAGAAGTAGTCTCAGCCTCACAAAGCCAGGACGTGCCCCAACCTCCTCTGCCCAGGCTGGAGGGGCTGGATATGAGGGGTCTGCAGCGCTGGGCAGAGATGGAATTCCACTTAGGGGAACTCAAGGAGAAATCATTCACCCTCTGATGTCCCATATCAAGTGGAAGAGGCCCAAGAGGTGGCAGAATCCTCCTTAAATCTGAGTTTCATCAAAAGCAACAACCAGCTGAAAGATGAGCAGCTTGCCATCATTTCCAAAAGGAGTGCACAGGCTAGAGGCCAGAGGCCAGAGGCCAGAGGCCAGAGGTCAGAGGTCAGATGTCAGAGCCCTAAGACTAGTGGTCTGACATCAGACACAGTGTTCCTATAAGAGACTGATACCCCCCAGGAGGTGGCCAGACCCCTCCTCTGCCTGCCTGGGGTCTCGGCCCAGACTTGGCACCAGGGCAGCTATGGAGGCTGGCACCTTGGGTGGGAAAGCTGGGGCAGGCAGGTGGTGGGGCCGAGCGTGAGGGCTCACCTGGCACCTGCTGGGGGATGAGCTCCGTGGGGTCCTGCAGACTGATGAAGAGGAGGAGGCCTGCGGCTCCGAACAGCAGGATGGATGAGAACATGCAGGCCAGCCGCATCGTTCCAACACGCAAGGTCATCTGGGCCTTGCTCCAGGGTCACCTGCTGGGTGTGGGAGGCGAGTTCTTCCCTCATCGTCCACACCAGGCGTCCATCAGGCCACAGTCTACAGGGCAGAGGGGGAGAAAGATGGTCCATCACTGAGGCACAGGGCCTGCCGGCGGGCTGAAGCACCAGTCACTGCACGGGACTGAGTGTGATTCCCTTGATCCCTCCATCTTTTGGAACTGACTCAGGTATGTACCGTCCACCGTTTCACGCCCAAGGAAGCTGAGGGAAGCCCAGTTACCACCTGTCACTGGGATACCAGCTTCCCTCCAGTGTCTTCTGTATTGGCACTCCCGGAAAAACCATGGAGAGAGAACACTCTGGCCTCTGCCTGGGGGAGCCACTCCCCCTGCACTGCCCAGGCTCTCTGAGCCTCTAAACAAGCACCCACTGTAGGTTCTAGGTACAGGCAGGAAACCAGGTCCTTGTCACTTGCCACTGGTCTGGTGGACAGAGAAGGCCTGGGATCTTCCTCTGCGCTGGCCCCTCTATGGGGTGCTGGGGTATCCACAAGGGTGTCCACAGAGCAGGAGGCTTTGAGAAGGAGCCTCCCAAGCCCAGAGGATGGCCGGGACAGACTGACTCCCCAAGCCTGCCTCTCCCCGACACCAGCCAGAGCGGGCCCTCCCTGATAGACTGATAGACGGGCTGGCGGGATCAAGGCCCCACTGGATAATCGCATTAGTGGGAACCGAAGCCCTGGCCAGATCATGGTTGTCCCCGATGCTGAGGGCCTCAGGCATGTGGCAGGGCAGTCAGATCTGCATCTGACCGATCCTAGGCTCAGAGACTGGCACCAACGTTTCTGCAGATGGGCACCTACTGCTCTGGCCATTGCAGACCCAGAGCTTGCCCACGAGACTTGGCCCTTACCCTGGTTCCTCCTGAAGGGGAAAAAATTTCAAATACCCCAATATCAACCTGTGATCCCAGTTGGGTCAGGCTGTAGGTCCAAGATGGGGGCATCCCAAGGCCATCTGCCTGAAGGAAGGATGCCAGTTCCCAAAGTAGGGTGGCATGCGTGCTGAAGAGGGATCCACACAGGAGACCATGACAGGTGGGCAGGTATCCCAGGACCTCCCTTTTAAAGGAGGGTCACTCTGTCCTCTGACTTTCACCTGTTCTTACCAGCCCAGGTCCAGGGGCAGCACCCTCTTTCTACCCAAGGAGCCCTGGCTTCCCCCATCTTGGCACAGGGCAGTGCCTAAGGGAGGCTGAGCCAGGTGGCCAGCTCTCAGCAGCGTCCGAGACCACAAGTGGGAGGCTGGTCAGGCCCCAAACCAGATGAGCTGCTTGGCTCAGGGATGTTTCCCACAGGTGCAGGGAACCCATCCTGACCTGGCACCCAGGCACTGGGGAAGGAAGTCTAGCTATTGTCCCTCTGCATCCAACCTGTGGGGCATGAGGCAGGAAGTGCTAATAAGAGAAGCCCCTCCCTCCCCTGCCCAGACAAAAATTCCCAAGGACTGGACTGTTCTCAGGAAAGCGGAGGAGTGTTAAATTGCAGGTTTGTGTTTCTCCCTTCTGCAGTCTCTGTAATTATTTTTTCACTCAGTTAACTTTAATTAACCTGCCCCAGGCCTCTACACACGGGGAACGCGCATGAACGCTGGGCTCTCTGGGCCGTGCTGAGCAGGTGGTTCCCACGACCTCCTGGCTTTCATGTTTGGGAGGTAGCGCTGATCCAGGCTCAGCTTTGTTTTTGGAGCTGGCTCTGGGACTGGCCCCTATTTCACTGCAGTGGCCCCCACCTCAGAGAAAGACTGCTGCTTCCTGCTTCCCCCTTGCAGTGGGTGAAAATGGGCAGCCACATGTCCTCAATGGCTCAGACCTTGAAGCCCTCGTGTGGGGCCATGGCCTCCCCCTCCGTGGTTGACTTGGATGGGCTGTCCTAGGGGCCAGCGCAGGCCCCAGACTCTGTCGAAGAACAAGGACACTCTCAACACTGCCCAAAGGATGCCCAATGCCCTGTGGTCTCCCAGCTACTGCGTGCAGGACGCACGGGTGCCAGGCCTGAGGTCCAGGGGAAGGGTGAGCCACTGAGGGGGAGATGGAGCTAGTCTCTCCTGCTCTCGCTCTGCTCCCCACCCCTAGCAGTTGGCTTAACCCTTGGGTGTCCCAGGAAGTCAAGGAGAAGAGTCAACAGCGTGGGGATGACGTTATACACACTGAGGCAGTGGGGACAGGACCGACAGATGGGGCGCAGGGGAGTCAATTCAGGCCTTTCTGGAGCAAATGCACATACGCTGACATTCACGCACACACACGCTCCAGCACCCACACACTCACACCACTGATGGTCCCCAGCAAGACCCCGGCTGTAAGGAAATCGCCACGAGGCCCTGATGACGCTGGTCATGGAGTTGACACACTTTCTGCAGCCACGCTGGCCTCCTGAGTCAGACACGAGGCCAGGAGGCCAACCTGATCGAGGGTGACCTCTGACATCAGGACATTTCATAAGGAGGGAGAGAGGGAAACAGAGAAGAAGAAGGGATGAAAGGACAGCATGTTTATGGGTAGGCCCCGTAGCTGCCTGGTAAAACAGTTAACAACGTGCCACACAGCCTCAGCCCAAAGACTCTGATGCAAAAAGGGGACTCAGATGCCCACGTGATCATCATCGCATCGTCTGTACAGTAGCTGGCACTGCAGAAGTGACTCCAGAAGGGCTGGCCAGTCCCTTCTTCTCTGCAGTCTGTCACATCGTCATCATTCGAGCCAGTACAGACTTTCCCCGTCCTGCAGCTATGAGCCCCTTCTCATGTGTTTTTGAACTTGTCCAAACCAACCCACCACACGGAGCCAGGCTCCAGCAGCCCATGCTCCTGGAAGCCAGGATGAGGACCACATCGCCGCCCCCAAATCTGGTGGGGGGAAGAGGACACAGCCCCAAGACCTGCACCTTCACTGTGGCAGGAGTGACAGCCATTCGAATTTCTCTTTTCAGAGGCCCCAGAGAGAAGACAAGGACCCTCTCCGTGCCTAGGGAGCTGGAGTTAGAGCCGTGCATGGCTTCCCCTGCCCAGCCCCTACGCATCAGACCCCAGCCTCACCCCCACCCCCCGGGACCCTCTTGTCAGTGTCTGCTCTCACTGGAGACCATCTGACCCACTAACTCCCTTCTCTGAGCAAAACTCCCTTCTCTGAGCAAAAGGAATCAAAAGGTTTGCATGCCTCCCCTCCTGGGTAACTAGTTCACAGTCTGGCTGGGTCTTCAATGCCCCAGGAGGGGCCAACATTATAGAATTGATAAGAACCTCTTTCCTTTAAAGGTGGGGGGTCGATGGGAGGTCACCACCCCACCACCAGACACTCCAGAGAGTGTGCACATTTGATCCCTTATAGTTCCCCTGAGGGTGATTGTCTTTAAAGCCACAGGTTATTTTCAAGGCAATGGGGAGATGCTGGTCCAAAGGCTGTCCCCTTCTCCTGGGGGTCGAGCTTCTCCCTGGGGAGCGGATGCCACAATCTGTCACAGGCGGGGCTGGGCTGCTCTGGGACCCTATAAACACATCCACAGGCCTCTGCTCCCACCTGGGACTGTTGCATCCTCATCACACACTGTATCACCCTCGGCTCCAATGACAAGTGGAAACCCCTCCCTTTCCTCCCTGCCTCCCTTCCAAGACCAACAGACAATAAGGAAACTCAAACAACTGAGGGTGGAGTGGGGAGGGGTAAAGCAAGACAAATAAACAGCCCATTGAGTTTCCAGAAGGTCCAGCCCTCATCACAATTCCTACTCCTCCCAGCTGCTTCTCTCCCTGAGACCTGAACAGCGTCACCAATTTTTACTGTAAGAAAAATTAAAATCCAATTAATCTTGTAAACACCTCCTGGGACATAGGGCAGGGCCAAGGATTCCTCCCATTTCCTTATTTATCTGATTTAAAAAAATTTGTCTCTTCAGAAATTCACTTCAGGGCACAAGCAAGGACTTGGGAATTCAGCCAAAACACACGCACCTCTAGTGGTGACCGGCCGGCAGGCAGACGAACGGACGGCTCCAAGGACACGCTTGGCTGCGGCTGCTCCAAGGCCTGGACTCTTCCCCCCGTCACCCAGAGGACCCTCTCTGGCTGTGGGGACCCACCCCAACACCCCACTGGAGGCAGCAGGAGACGTCCGGCCACGTGCCCATGGGTGCACCCATTCGGTGTGCGGACCCTGGGCCGGGAAAGTTCTCTGTCCAGTCAGTCTCTTCTTCGCAAGGGCAGGAGCAAACAATGACGTCCCTCCCTCCCGGCTGAGGGCTCCAGGAGAAGCTGCTCATCGGGAGAGAGGCTGCTATGGCAACTTGAGGAGAATGGAGCCAGGCACTGCCGTCACCTTGAATCCGGCACCGAGCATTCACCCTGGTGGCAGAGCGGTCGCACCTCAGCCCTGCCTCCGCTGGGGTGGTGCTGGAGCTGACCTCCGCTGCCCTCCTCAGCCTCCTGGCCTCAGTACCTCATGTGCTCCTCGCTGAAACGGAGTACACAGCCCAGTCCCCCGAGAATGCCACCTCCATCTGTTTTGTCAGACGAGTTCTTCTGTGTGTGCGGCTCCTGCTGTACTTCTGAGATGGGGTTCTTCTTGATTTCAGATCATTAAAATCCTGCAGCTAATTAAAACTGCTCTAACAGCAGCAGCAGCAGCGGCAGCAGCAACAAACTCTGGGACGAGTCCCTCCAGTTTTTATGCGTAGGCATAAAGTTGCAATGCTCTGCAACGATGACAAATGGCTGCAAGTGCTGGGACTTTAGGGCGGGGTTGCAGGCTTGGTGTGGCTTCTGCCCCACCGCTGACAAGGGGGAGCGCTAACCTGGGTCCTGAAATGCCCAGGGCCCAGCCTCCCCATAGCTGGGCCCTCAAATTTGCACTCTACTCTTAGAGAAGGAAACTCTCCCTCCACCTGCCTCCCTATTATGAGGCAGGGATTCCCTTCAATCCTCCATGCTTCTCGCAGGGGGCAGAAAGGGAGTGCTAACATCGAGGCTGAGGTGTACATGAGGCTCAAACATCCCCAACGCCTTGTCCGCACAGCCCAGCTTCCCACCATTGCTTATACAAAGAGGCTAACAACGGGAAGCCTGCAAACACACAGCTGCAGGGAGTGTGGTCCCAATAGCCTGGTCAGGGCGTCATAGGCCTCAAGGCCCTCGTTTGCTGTTAGGGGTAGAACCACCCCATAAATACCATCTCTTACATTTTCATGGCATTTTGTGCCCATGGGGCAGAGGAGGGGACAGTAATTCTGCAGGTAGAGAAGCCGAGTCCTTACCATCCCTACCCTGGCAGAGTCTGGAATGGGGAGTTAGTCTCCCCATACCTTATGAGTGTGTGTCCCTTGATGACAGCCCTCCCCCCACAGTGTGACAGCATTCACACGCCTGTGTCACACTCTTGGGTCCTTGGGCACAGGGTCGCCCCCCCATCTCTGTATCCCCAGCACTGCTGCACAATGCCTGGCACAGGGAACGTGATAGATAACAGTGGCTGCATGTTGAATGCCCACGAGTCAATAGACGGAGGTGTCTGGGCCATCGCGAGAGAGGTACTCCATGAACCCGGAATTTTAAAAAGGTCATTTATGTTTCAGGGAGCTGTGGGTTTGTTTTGATCAGGTCTGGGTTAGGGTCAGGTCCAAACTATAGCCCAATCCTGTGAGACAAGAAGAGGCAAGGAAGTGAGCTCCACAAGGGAGCCGGATGGAACCTGACGGCTCCCAATACTCAAAGCACGCTCCCTACCAGCGTGCCGCTTTTGTACCCGCATGTTGGGAGGACAGATTTTAAATCATGGGGCTTGAAGACTAATATACTTGTAGAGGTAAATCTTGACTCTCTCTATACATACATGTACTCATATACTAACACACGTAACACATGCACACAAAAATATAGTCACTTAGATGCCATAATATGGATTATCCCCACATATATAGTATGAAGCTAGGATACTCCCAAACAAAATTACAGTTTAAATGTGTCGATCAAAGTCAATGAAAGCAACACATGCTCCCACATGCATGAACCTGGAGGGCATTACGCTATGTGAAACAAGCCAGTCACAATAGCACAAGTACCGTATGATTCCGTGTAGTCAAATTCAGAGACAGAAAGCAGAATAGTAGTTACCAGGGACTGTGGGGGAGGCAGGAATGGGGAATTATTAATGAATGGGTACAGAGGTTCAGCAGGGGAAAATGAACAAAGTTCTGGAGATGGATGGTGGTGATGGTTGTCCAACAGTATGAATGTACTTGGCTCCTCTGGACTCCAAAGTCGTTAAAATAGGAAATTTTATATTGCGTATATTTTATCACAATAAAAAATAAAAATAAAAAAGCTAACTGGAGGTTGACACTGAGCAGAAACCATTCTCTCCCCGTTACATTCACTCATCCCACAGGTGCCTGGGTACGGGCCCAGGAGCCGAGGAAGACCAGAGTGGTCAAGTTCATGCCCATGTAAAGTTCATGCCCACGGTTGACCAGGACATGAGAGGGCTGGGTTTATGTCCCTGGGCAAACTGATGAAGCAGCCGGGTGTCTGCTGTGGGATGGACACCACATTAGGAGTGGGGAGCTCAGGTTCTAGGCCTGGCTGCCCTTCCAATCAGCTGTGTGACCCTCAAGACTTGATTTTCCTATTCTCAGCATCAGTCTGCATCCAAAATATCCACTATAGATGAGTTCCCATGTTCCTTGCAACTCTGGTGTGAGACAAATGTCCTGAAAAACAGGAAGGCACCTTGTGAATTTCACTGGCATGAGGCCACTTTCAGGCAGAGCAGGTGGCCCTCTGAGGAGTACATCCCTCTCTCACTCCCTTGCCACAAATCCAGGTCTCTGCTGGGCCCCTATGGATGCCACACTGTTTCCCTTTTAGACAACTCTGTTACTTGCAGAAGGAGCAAAGGCTCCTGATGCAAGTGTCAAACTGGAAATTGTGTTCTCAGGTTCTTTCTGATCCATGAAGCCATGCTCCCCCGAGGCCTGCCTGGCTGAGGCGAGTTCCACCTGCGGCCACTCCCTACTAAGGTGACCACTGTTCTATGTTTAAAGCCCTACACGGAGCTCCCCCTCCCCCACCGGGGCTAGTGCCTCACTTTACGATAGATGTCATTTTGAGGCAGAAATCTCAACAGGGCTAATGATGGAGATTCCACTGCATTTATAGTCATTTGTGTCATTTAAAAAACCACGAATTTCTATAGCATGTAAAAGGGCCACCTGAGGGATTCTTGTGGTGATGACAGTGTCCTCTATCCCGACGAGGTCAGTGTCAGTATCCTCACTGTGGTTCTGTACCATAGTTGTAGGAGATGTTACTATTGGGGGATATGGGATCAAGGGTGCACACAATTATTTATCTGTGTTCTTTCTTACAACGGTGTGTGACTCTAAAATGATCTCAAAAATAAAACGTTTAATTAAAAAACTCAAGAACTTAAAAATAAAAGTTACTGTCCTTTCAGCTCATGCATAATGGAAGCAAATTCTAATGTTGTGCACGTAAATAATAAATAACCATTTTCATGGATCAGCGCCATCCTCTGTTGTACGAGAAACATTTTAAAGTTAAGGGACTATGCCTTTAATAGGAAAATTTGATGTGTTAGCAACTACTGGTTGATCTTTGTGCATTTTTCAATTGCAAATTGCACTTTAAAAATGCAAACAATTATTAATATTGATTTGGACTAAAACAATATTGAATTTCAATATATTTCCAGCACTTTTATGAATTACCCTGTGGATATGTGGTGATTATGATAAAAGAGTATTTGCATGCTCAATTTCTTTTCAGTGAGGAACCTTGAAGAGGGCTGATGGGATCCAGGGATAATGGACTGCACAGAGACAAGACTGGCTTCAGAATCCTTGTCTAGGTCCTCAAACTTAGCAGCTGGCATAGACTTTCAGGGCCACTTTCCTCTCTGGGTTTTATCCAAACCAATAATAGAGAGCACAGACAATGAACACCCGCTCAAGGCCTGAAATGGGATTTAGCATCACAGTTTCTAGAGGAAGGAAAGAGAAAGGAATAGACATTTACAGTAGTACCTCGGTTTTCGAACATCTCCGTTGATGAACATTTCGGTTTACAAATGTCGTAAACCCCCGAAGTAAACGCTTCGGTTTGCGAACACGCCTTGGAAGTCGAATATGTCACTCGGCTTCTGCTGAGTGCAAGATCCTGAGGCCTCGCTGTCAGCTGTTTTCGAACATTTCAGAACTCGAACAGTCGTCTGGAACGAGTTACGTTCGAAAACCGAGGTACAACTGTATCATGTTCCGTTAACGCTCCAGGCACTACGTTAGATACCGTATAAACACCTCATGTAGCTTTCACTCAATAACCTCTTGAAGTGAAAATCATTATCCATATTTGTCACAGGTTTGGGTTTCCTTAAGGAGATGCTGAGATGGATCTTGGGGTGAAAGATGTTTATTAAGGATCAACACCTGTGAAGGGAAAAGGGAGGATGCCGAAGTGGGCAGGAGAAGGCGAAGAGGGATGCAGATCCAGCCAAGCCTGGACGGGGAGCTCTGGAGCTTGTGCAGCTGGTCCGAATGTCCTGCAGTGGGCAGAAAGGGCCGCACCTTCCAGCCTCACCTTACTCAGTAGCTGGATGTGGGTTGCTCAGTAAGGGCATGACCTCGGATGAGGCAGTTTGCTACAGCTGAGGCAGATCCTGAAGGAGCTGACAGGAGGGGCTGGCTGCTGACCACACATCCTGTGGGTGGCCAGCAAGTCCTTCCTGGAAGGGGATCTGGACAGCATATTTCCAAGCCCAACACTCTGTTGTGCAGAGGGTGAAATGAAGATCCAGTGATACTAAATATGGCTGAGGTTACACAGTAAATAAGTCATCCCAGATCTGACTCGCTTCTCTCAAACAAAAGCACACATCAGACTGTCCTGACCTTCAGTTCCTGAGACATAAAAGTCTGAAAGTCTCCAGAGGAACATGCAGAAAGTTTGACTGCATAAGCAGATACCCTCACTTCGCCTCTACTAATATCCCTGCCACACGCACGCACACATGTGCATGTACACACACTTCTTGGCAATTTTCTCATTGCTAATGGAAGGTGGGGACATGGATTATTTGGGTTAAAGTTCCCCTGACAGTACAGCCTGGAGAGCATCTCCCCCCAGCAGAGCTGCCGGATCTTGCCAAGTGCAGCAGACGCACGATGCTGTATGGCCTCTTTTTACTTTTAGAAAGCACTGAGCTATTCACATTTTCCAGCTGCTCTGACATCCACAGCCACAGCAGGGAAAATTACAGGGAAGGAAAAAATTGCATATTTACTTCTCAAATTTGAAAGTTGGGGTATAATATGGATAGAAAGGAGTGTATGAGTTAACCCAGAATGCACTGGCCCCTGGCAGGGTATAACTGCCTCCAAGCTGCAAACAGCAACCCACAGACTCCAGAGAAGGAGAGAATGGCAAAGAGATTTGGCTTCCTTCCAGGGAATCCCTCTCCCTGTGGCTGGCACAAGGAGGCCCCAGAGGAATTGCCTTTGTGTTCCCAGCTGCCAATAGTGCCTGGCACAGAGTAGGTACTCGGGCAATGTTTAGGAAGCAAAAAGAGCTGGTAAGAGGAGGGAGGAGGGGAAAGGATGCTTGCAAATGAGGGCCGGCTGGGTCCTTTGAATTGAGGTCATGTGGAGTCCACAGGTGTGCCCTGTGTGTTTGTACATGTACAACCATCTTCTTTGAGAGCAGGCTGACCTCTCTGAGTGGGCTCCAAGGCTGACCAACACATTCTTGACCCCCACTAGTTCGGCATGATTTTCCCTGGAGCTCTCCTCAAAACAGGTTGGTTTTTCCCCTCTGAGGGCTCAAAGACTAAGAATACGGCAGCACAATCAAGTCTGTTGGCCTTATCCTGGTTGCTGTGTGGAATAATTGGGTCTGTCTCTGGGTACCAGGATGGGGCTAGGGCTGTGAGTGACTTGGAAGGTCTTTTTTTTCCCCCCATTTCTTTTTTTTTTTTAATTAAAGTTTATTGGGGTGACAATTGTTAGTAAAGGTACACAGATTTCAGGTGTACAATTCTGCAATACATCATATATATATATATATATATATATATATATATATATATATATATATATATATCACACTGTGTGTTCACCACCAGAGTGACCTGGAAGTTCTAATGAGTGGTTATGTGTGAGACAGGAGCCTGACTTCTCCGTGAGTCTCTGCCTCATGTCTCCCTCTCGCTGACATCCTGTGTTTCAAGTCTCCTCCACCCCACTGACCCTCAATGCCTTCCCTTTCTTTCACCGCAGGATGTAGAAAAGTCAGGAGTTTAGGCCGACTCCAACCCTCCCTCCCCTCTCTCCACACATGCAACTGTAGACAGCCTCCTGCACACGTGTCCTGTCTGTCTTTTCCAGCCCGTCAGGGAGGGTGATTCAGCACTGGTGTCCTGGACAGCTCCCGGCCTCCATGCCAGTCCCTGTAGTACGTTTGTAGTCACTCCCCTGTTCAAAACCTTCAAAAGCATCTGAGGGCCCCCAGTTACCCAATGGTTGAAGTTTAAATGTCTCAGCATGTCCCACAAGGCCCATGAGTATCCAGTCTCATCTCTCACCATTCCCTGATGGCCCTCAGGCCAGGACAGGCACCCTCCTGTTTGTCCCCAGAGCCCCCAGGCTTTCCTCCAACACAGCAGAGCACCGGGCTCCAAGTATCTGCTACTCAGTGTTAAGTTTTCTCACTGGGAGACTTTGGGCAGCATCATTTTACGTCTCTGAGCTTCAGTTTTTCCAACCAGTAAGTAGGTTCCTGGTGAACTGATACCACAGGGCTATTTGTGACAGTTTCTGCTGTGATAGGATGCTGTCTGTCTTGGGGTGGAGGGAAGAGGCTCAGGGCAGTGGGTGTGGGTTGCTGGGTCCCAGTTCTCTTCCGGCAGGGCACATGCTCCTCCATGGTTGGTCTCGCCCTTCTTGCCAAATGGCTTTGCTGACTTCTTTGCTTATATTGAACAACAGACAAGGGGTCTGGTTTTTCTCTCCCTGAGCCGGCAGCCTCTTTCTGCTGTCCCAAGTCCCAGGTGTCCTCATTTCTTAGCTTCAGGGACAGAAAGGGTACTATACCTTTATGATCCCTGGCATGGCACTCAGTGGCATGTGTGCCAGGCTGGCATGGTGGGCCAGGGATGCAGGCAGCACTCAGCTGACCGGGAGCAGCTGAAACCAGGCCCCACACAGCCCCCATGCTTGTGCCCTTGTACCACACTGTCATCCACAGGGTCACTTGAGCCCTGACTCCGTACATGGTTGCGGAAAAGAGGAAGACACAGGTGGAAAGACACATTTTTATGACAAGACCCAGAGTGGCCAATCATTGGTCTTTAGTGAACCTTGTCAGAAGTAGCCTATTTCCTCTAATAACCATAGAACACTTTTATAATGAAAATTCTTTTTCAAATGACATAGCCAATGGCCCTCAGTAGCAGATTCAGACCTTCGGATCTTGCAATTTGGAAACCTAGATTTTTAACTTGAAATTTCCTGATTCTCCAATTGGCAAGGAATGCACGTTTTAAAAACCTACTTGAGCCAATCAAAACTCAGACCCAACCTGCATTTGGGCCTGGGGTCTACCTGTTGCCAATCCTGCCATTAAAAGAATAGCCTGGATCGGGGACCATCACCTGACCGCTGAATAAAAATGATGCAAACCGTTCAAGGAATTTTGTGCAAAAGCAGAGAGGAGAAAAAGCCTGTGAGTCAGCTGGTGTGGAGAGAGGCTGCAGCAGCCTCGCTGCTCAGGAGCTGCTTCCTACAGCTCTGTAAGTGAATAGCACGCATGCAGAAACATGGGCGTCCAGCACAGAGCACCTGCCTCGCCTGAAGGAGTCACTGCGCTGGGAGTAGTGGCACAGGGTCCCCACCCAGTGGGGCACAAAGGTGTACCTTCACACTCACATTCATAGACACCTGTTATGGGTTGAATTGTGTCTCCCTGCCCCCTCCGCCCCAAATTCATATGTTGAAGTGCTAAACCCCAGAACCTCAGAATGTGGCCTTATTTGGAGATAGGGTCATCGAAGAGGTAATTAGTTAAGATAAGGTCATACTGGAATAGAGTGGGCCCCTAACCTAATACGATGGATGTTCTTATCAAAAGGGGAAATCTGGAGACAGACATGCACACAAAGGGACCGCCACGTGGATAAAGGCAGAGATCTGCAAGCCAAGGGATGCCAAAGGCGACCAGCAAACCCCAGAAGCTGGGGGATTCTCCCTCACCACCCTCAGAAGGAACCAGCCCTGCTGACACCTTGATCTCAGACTTCCAGCCTCCAGAACTGTGTGACAATAAGTGATGGTTGTTCAAGCCCCCCAGTCCGTGGTCTTTGTTTGGGCAGCCCCGGTGGCAGGAGGCTCAGTCTGGCCTGCAGGGCAGTGTATTCAGAAAGGGGCTGAGGTGTTGCCAGGAGTCCAGCTCTTGCTTTGTTCTGTGGTTATCATCAACTGTGTACAGACAGTGTCAGCCCAAGCATTTGACATGAGCCTGTGACAACCAAGATGTGTTTGGAGGTGAGTAATAGAAAACCGAGCTCGGTGGGGGTCCCTCAGGACCCAATGGTGTCACTGAGGACCCAAGTCCTTCCTGTGGTTCTGTTTCTCTGTCCTTTCAGCAGGTTTTATCCTCAGATGGCTCCTTCATGGCTGTGTGATAGCTGTAGCCACAGTTCAGCCTACAACCATCCTCATTACATCCAGCAGGAGAGAGGGAGCCCCGTCTCCAACCATGAAACAAAACTCGTGGACCCTAAGCTGATGGCCCCTCCCTGAACCAATGCCTGGGGCTGGGGGAATGCCCTGTTCTGGTGGGTGCAGACTTGAGTTACTGGAACCGGTGGGATGGAACTGCCCTTCCTGGGGCTCATTGTGGGGTCAGCTCCTCCCAAACTCGATGAGTAAAAGATAAGGGGAGGAGCGACACGGAGTTGGCCACAGAGTCCACTACAAATTCTCCCCTTTGCTTCATACAAAAGCTGTGAGAACAACTGCAACACCCATTTTACAAATGTGGAAACAGGCTCAGAGAGGCTCAGTAACTTACCCAAAGACACACTGCTAGTAAGTGGTGGAAGCAGATGTGAATTCAGGTCTTATTCCAAAGAAAGCACTCTCCACCACTCCCTCTGTTGAGACACAGCATGAACCCTGCCTCACATGACTGAGGACGTCCTAGACACATGCCAGCACAGACCTGTGTCTGTCAGTGGGGAGGTGGTCAGGGCCACTCTGCCACTGTCAGAAGCACTCCCAGCCAAGCCACAGCCTGCCTACAGCACTAGCCCACTGACTCCAAAGTGGACACTAGCCTTGGTGAGAGCTTGAGGGACAGCGGGAGTGATGAAGATCCTGAGAGGGACCTTCGGTTCACGTGTGAACATTTCTGTGACTTTGTGTGTGCGCACACATGTGTGCACATGAGGACATGTCTCTGGGACTCTGTCCTATGGATTAGTGGGTGAAGGCCCGTGTATCTGTGTGCCTGGGTGAGTGCCTGAGTGGGTGGACATGTGTGCACCCATGTGTGCGGGATTCAGACCCTCCCATTCCTCTGCTCGATGGCCACTAGCTGGGAGCAGTCCAGCCGCAGCCCAGGCCATTCCCAGCTCCTGGCCACCGGGAGAATGGCCACAAGCAGACCTCATCCCCAGCTCAGCGATGCTTCCCAACAGCCACTGTCCGGGGTTAGGCCTCCTTCCTGGCACAGGAGAGCAAGGCTCCCTTTTCCACCTGGGCCTGGAGGGAAGGCATGGGGCGGGTGGGCTGGAGAGGGGCTCAGGAGAGGCCACCCAGCGGGACCATCTGTCATTTGTGCCTCCTGCTCCACTCCCCCCTCCGTTCCCTCTCCGCCTCAGGGTGCATCGCTCTGGCGACCCCTGGGAGTTGGAAGCTAATTTTCCACGATCATTAGTGATGGAAAGACCTCAGGTTCTGCCTTTAATTAAAGTCAAATGTGGGGCTGAGGAGAAGCTCTGCATGCAGGCGTCCTCTTCTCACTTGCAAAAGCCATATGCAAATAATTAAGCCAGGCATGGAAACCATAATTAAAAATTTCACAAACCCCCTCATTAGCTGAGCAGTCTGCACAGAGAAGTGGGACCAAGTCCCTCCCTATGCCAGTGGAAGCTCCTGCAGATGGTTAATTGGGCCTGGGGAGAGAGGTGGGCCACACCCAGGTGACAGTGCACCTGGCAATGAGCTGGCAGGGCTCCTGGCCTCCCAGGCCAGCAGTGATGACCTCCCATTTCTGTCTAGGAAGCATCTAGCCAGAGGCCAGGGCTCCCAGAGCAAAGTCGGTGAACATAAACATTCACCACCACCCCCAATCCATCCATCCCTCTCTCCCAGGGTGAGGAGGCACCACAAAACAGGACCCTGGTCCCAAAACTCACAGCCTCCCCTGGTCCCAGCTCCCATTTGGGCATAGCTGGGACACACTGATGGAAGTGGGGAGAAGGGTCTCAGCTAGAGACTAGAGACCACTGCAGCTGGACACCTTGCAGACCCTCCCCCAGTGTGCCCAGAAGGGAGGTGGGACCCGTGGACAAAGGCAGGCTCAGGAGATGGCTTCTCTCTCCCAGCAACAGTGTGTCCTGAGGTCCTCAACCCCTTCCATGCGCACAGATGTCCCCAGGCCTGGTGGCCACTGTCCAGAGAATGGCCCACCTGCAGACAAAGGCCCCTTCCAGGATGCCTACCCATACCCCACAAACACTGTCAGCCCCAGCTTTAATCAGTACCCCCGGAACTGGGAGGAGGGACGCATGGCTTGGAAATGTCTGACCTCACTGTTCCAGACATTCTCCGGCCCCTTCCCCCCACCCTACCCAGGGTCCCAGGCTGGAGCCCTCAGACCCTGTAAACATCTGGCTCACGTCACATCCAGAATCAATCTTGCCAGGCAAGTCGCCAAAGGCATAATCCCTCTTGCTCACTGACATTTCCAAATGAATACTCACTCGCCCCAATCACGGCCACTTGTTTTCCATCTGGCCTGATCAATGGCATTCCTCTGAAGGAATCGTGCTCACCAGAGGCATTGATCGCCGTCCAGGAAGCTGCCCAGTGTGTGAGGGGACGGGCTGTGTCCTCCTGCCCATGAGCCTGGACACTGACCAACACCTCGCCTGCACACCACAGGCCGTGGGTTGGGCTACAGCTTCCACACGGCCGAGACTCGCTCCTTCAGTGTCATAGACATAAACTGAGTGCAATGAAAACAAATCCAGAAACTGGCTCTCCTTTTGAGGATCTGGGGGTCTTACGGGGCTGCAGGAAGCCACAGAGCTGAGTTGTGAGTTGGGTCCTGCTCGGATCAATCCTCCATATTGGATCAGGTTCCTGACTCAGCCCTTTCAGTTCCAGCCGGGCTTTTTGGGTGGCTCAGAAAGCATTTCTCTTCCAATCTCTCCTCTGACAAACGAGGGGGGGCGGGGGGGGGACATACGCGCTCATGCCAACGGTCATCGGACACCCATCGCCAGTTATCTTGCTCTCAGAAGCTGCTCCAGCGCTGTTGTGATCCTGCCTTACGCTCTGTCATGTTTCTCATCTGTCCCTAATACGCTTTGATGGTCAGCTCTGCGAGTCGGCTCAGCGCTCCCTTCATTTGGTTCACCCTGCAAGCGAAGCTGCCCTGACGGCCAGAGCTGCTGGCTCACCTTTTCTTTTCTATCCCTCCACATCTTCCCCATTACAAACACAGCTGCCTAAGAACCTGCACTTCCAGCCATGGACACAAGATAATACAGAAAAATGAGGCAATATGTTGGGATGGGGAAGGAGACTATTCCACTTATACAAACCATACATAAATTTTACTTTTTGACTCTGTTTGATTCTTAAAAAAAAAATCATCATGAACTATTTCAGATTTATAGAAAGTATAAAAAATACTATAAACAGCAACCAGCTTAAAGAATAAAATAATTACCAATATTTGGAGTCTCCTTTGTATCCCTTCCTCCTGCTGCCTCTTCCCTCCCCTCTAGAGGAAACCACGCAAGCAATACATATTTAATGAGCACCTACTATGTGTCTGGCACTGTTCTAGGCAATTGGGATCCAAGAGTGAACAAAACGGTCAAAGATCCTGCCCTCATAGAATTACATTGCAACCAGGAGACAGACGGTTCTAGAAACATAATAAATTATAAATAACAGTAGAGGATGATAAATGCTACGGAGAAAAAGAAAAACAGAGCAGGGTCGGGGGATTGGGAAGGCTGGAGGCTAGAGGCCGATCTCAAGATCTAAGCATGTGGGAGTGGGCCCTCATAGAGAAGGTGACATTTGAACCATGTGGTTATCTAGGGAACAGCTTATTCAAAGAGCCTGGGGTGAGAGCATTCCTGACACCCAATGTGTCTGGAGAGAAATGAACATAAAGAAAAGTGAAAGGAGATAAAGTCAGAGAAGTAATGGGGGGCAGTCATGTGAGCCACGCAAAGGATGCTGGCTTTTACTCTGAGTGGGATGGGGCAGAGGAAGGACTTTATCTGACTTGGATTTCGGCAGGTCCCTTCCAGTTTCTGCGAGGGCAGAAGCAGGGAGGCCAGGGAAGAGGCAACCATAATAGTCCTGGTGAGACATTTCAGCCACGACATGAAAATCTGTGTTTGCCATTCTCACGAGAATTGGCACTTTTAGAAGAAGGCTTTATTTTGCTGTTGAAAATTACATGTTTTTACTCCGATACTCTGATATCATTGTGTCTTAGGTCCACTTACTGGCCGTGAGCTTTTCTGATGTGAGTATTCTGGATCCTGAACAAGTATAAGTCACTTGTCATGTCAAGCCTGATCCTCCCTACTTGTTTTCATATCTAGAAGTGCAGGAAACTCAGCTGCTTGGTGTATGTGAGTGAAACCGAAATGGGATAATGAGACATACAGTGATGGTGGAGGGAGGGTCCTGGAGCTGCCAGGCTGCCTGAATCCAAATCCTGGCTCTATCATTTACCAACTATGTCACTCTGGGCCAGCTACTTAAGCTCTCTGTGCCTTGGTTTCCTTATCTGCAAAATGGGTGTAATGATGGGTACCATGCAAAGTTGTTATAGGGACTAAGTGGGCAATAAGGCTGACGCTCTTGGAGGAGTACCCGGCACGCAGGCGACTGCTTTGGGGAAGATGAACAGAGCTACCTAAAGTGCTTCTCCTTCTGGCAAGTCCATCAACCTGAAGCTGTAGAAACACTCCCCTCCTGCCTATCATCTGGCAAAGGCTGGATGCCAGCAAGAGACAGGAGCTGTGAAGCTTCCAATGGGATCTCCAGGAAACGTCTCAGAAGCTCAGGCTACAGGCAGAGCCACAGAGAAATGCGGCACTCCTGAGAAGCGCTTCCATGAAACTGGCCCTCAGGCACTTCATCAAAAAGGGGAAACAACCAGCCGGTGGGCAAGCACGATGCCTCTGCAGCTACCATTGGCCTTGGGCGACCACTACGGGCATGTGTCACCACGAGAAATGGGGTTGGCATTTATTTTGAAGTTCTGTGTTTGCAAAAAGATTTCAGTCGGGTCTGCTAAGTATGCCAAGCACATCAGAACGATCGATTTTAAAAGTTTAATGCAGTTGTTTATTTTTCCCTTAATGATTAAAAATATGGTAACTTCTATCTTCATCCCATTTACTCACCAAGCACCTTTGGCAATTTTCAGTTCAGTCCAAAAGAACCCAGTATGCAATTTGATTTCACTTGCATTCAAATCTTCACAAAATTAAGAAAACAGCATGGCATCCACTGCATTGGGTTTGGGGGTGTTTGGGATTGGGGTTTTCATTTTTTACATAATTATGTTGTCAGCAAGGTTGACGTCTTCTACAAAAAAATGGCCAAATGTTAGAAGCTGAAGCTTGGCAGTCATGATGGAGTACATTCTGAAAATATTTGTGAGGTTTTCCCTTGTATTCACACAGACAGACGCAGACACACACAGCCCTTGTCTTGAATTTGGCATTGCAAGCATACCCACAATGCAAGGATAATACTATTTTCCAGTTCAGTTCATTTACTTCGAAGAAATTTGACTCCAGTTCAGAGCCATAATGCATTCTATTGGTAGTCTCCAAGGCTCAGGAAAACATTTGCTATCATCTCTTTAGCCATACCCAGGTATTGTGCAAGGTTTCCTTTATCATCCGTTCATCAAAACTAACAGCCAAATAATAGATTTGACCTTTGGCAAAACTTTTAGCCTGCTGCCCTCATTAAGTCGCTAGTCTGGCCTTCACAAGGAATTCCTTCAGGCTGCATTCTCCGTTTCTTCGCCAAGGCAAGGTCTGACTGCCCTCTATGCTGGTTTCATGGGAGTTCTCAATGCGGCAAGGTTCTATATCCTTTAGGATCGTAAGGGTTTTGTACGGACGGGTGACAAGCCATTCAGATCCTGATCATGTGTTCGTTCTGCTGCCAGTTTCTTTCATGTGAAGCAGAGAAGGACGTTTTGCAAAAGAAAAATAAAACCCCTTAGGTTTTAGAATAAATTTCATGTGAACTTGGTCCAACATAACTTAAGGTATGAAGGTGGTTTGGCATCACTACCCAGAATTTGCCAGCACCTGAAGGAAGATACACCCCACCTTTGCAATGGACATAAATCCACCTTTGATAGGAGCCTCATGCATCAGCAGCAGCCCCCCCAGAAGGGACAAAGGAAGCAAAACCAAGAGTCTTGAGGCTCTGGTTTGGTTTGCAAACGGCAATGTGACCTCCATGGCCAGTCGCCAGAGGGTGGTGTGGCAGGTCACACATCCCTCCATGCACAGGCTCCAAGAAGGCAGGAATATGACTGTGGGTTTGTTTAGCACAAAAAGTCATGAGCACAGAGGATGTGTGCCATGGTGATGGAAATGATCCTACTTTGATTTCCAGCCTGTAGTGTTAGGACTAACTTCGATTCTTGGAAAGGATAAAACTGAAGATGTAACAGGCTCACCATCCCTTTTTTGTGCTACTCTGTGGTAAATACAAAAATCAAACTTTTCCTCAAAGCATATCCTCACCTTAAAACAGCAAACGCGTGTGTTTATGACATGTAATGGGAACTGCGGTACACGTGGCAACATAAATACACAGTGACAGCCCACGATGTACCTAGTACAAGCGTCACAAAGTGAAATCTCAAAATCTCTTTCATTAGAAATTCTGCAGAGCCCCACCCATCAGGAAAATTATGAAAACTTTACTTTCTATTGTTTTTGAAAATATAATTTTATTCTTCAAACCGTCCCCCAATAAACCTCTCCAATTATGAAATATTCTTTTTCAAGCCTTACAAATACCTCCCCTCGGTCCCCAGAGATTCATACACCTGCTTGAGGTTCATCTGGTCTGTCCCTCCCCCCATTTCCCTGGAGAAGTGCTGCTGTTGACCATCACCTCTGGGAAAGGTGGTCAAATGATGATACTTATTTTTCCAAACCCAAATTGCTTTTCCTTCCCTCCTCGCAAAGCCACAGCACCTCCTCTCATTTCAGACATCTTGGTCTGAAAGCCCCAACATCTAACATAGTGGAGGGTGGAGTTCCCAGAGGTCTTGTATTTTCCCAGCCCAGTGATGAAGAAGGTCAGTGAAGGCTCTCGAACGGAAGGCAGGGTTTTAAGCAGCACGCCTGGGATAGGAAACCCAGGGTCCCTGAGCTATAAGCCTCCATCCCCTTCCAACCACTCAGATGCAATTTAGTTAATTCCCTTCCACATGATCTCAACATTTAATACCCTGCATATAATAGCAAAAGGGGCAGAGTTGTGCGCATGAAGGGACCTCACAATCACCCTTTCTCCAGCAGCGACAATAGAAAAACCAAGTGTCAGATTTGCTCTTTGACACATGCAGGGTTACGGACACTCTCATTTTTTCCCTCAGGCCCTGTTGTTCTAGGATGATATGAAGTGACTCTGAAAATGGCCAATAGTTCTCCCCCGACACAAGGGCATAAATCACTACATCTTCGGCGCTTTCTTTGTGGTATCGATTCTTCTGAGAATGAAGGCAGATGGTTCCGATATGGCATCATCTAATATTCCCTGAGCTTGATTTATAGATTTCTTTGTGCATTACCTGAACACAAACGAGTTTTGCATTATTCCTTGCACACTTGTCAAATTAAGGTAAGATAGCCTTGTTGACCTTTAAACCTAAAAAGAAATTAAATGTGTCTGAGACATTTTCCAGCAAGCATTAAAATGAGCGGGGGCCCTCAGATGCCGATTAAGAGGATGTAATTATGAAAGGGAGCGTCATCTGTGCTTCGGGTAATGATTTAATTTTAGTTTTAATGCACTCACTCAATGGAGGAAAAGAAAATAAACTGGTTACGAATAATCCCGTGAAAGAGATGAGAACAATTTGGCACCATTTGTTCCTTCATCTACCAAAACGGGAAGGAGCTGGAGGAGCTTGGCACCCCGGCCTTTTAGAAGTAAAGAACACTTCTCGGAAGGTGCGGAAAGAAGCGGCAGGGGCCAGAGCCAACATCCAGACGAGACTGCCGATTGCTGCGATGTTACCAAACAGAGCCAGCGCCAGCCTGGAGGCAGCAGGAGGGTGCGAATTGGCTCTGACTTCCAGCAGGGGAGGAAATTCCTTGTGGGCGCTGCATCAGGCTTCCTCCTACTTTGTTTCTCCCATTGCCCTGTCCACAGCCAGGCCCAGACGCAGGAAAAGGGTCTCTGGGCAACACCCGCACGGGACTGTCTGCCAGGACACAGACACAATGAACACACCTTTCACAGACCTTCTACAAACCCCATTCTTCAATGTGAAATGACGCTGGCTGCATCCACCTGGGCTCGCCTTGGCGTGTCCAAAACTAGGTGTGCACACGAGTGTGCATGTGCACACACACACACAACTGACCACATAAGGCCCAGCCTGAGGCTGGCTTTGGCACCCCTGAGGTCCCTTCCAGAAAAATACCCACTTAACAACCAGCTTCGAGTTCAATCTACTCTTGAAACTCACTAGGATAACAAAAGGGAGCCCACTGATCCCACCCAGCTGCCTGTTAGAGCCCTCTCTCCCGCCCTGTCTGGAGATCTCACACGCATGCACAGCAGCCATTCCGTCCCGCTCCTCTCTCTCCCCAAACACCCGTCTCTTCTCCCCTGGCACCCAGCCCAGGGCTCTGCAGCCCTCTGGCCCTTCTCACCTTTCACGCTTTTCTTTTCTCCACTGTGATAACTTGGCTCTTCTCTGTGTAACCCTATCCCCTCCTTCCCCCCAGGACCAGCGGGATTGCCGTTCTTCCTCTCACTACCCTGACCACACAGAGGCCCGGGGAAAGCAGAGCAGACAGAATTCTCCCCATGAGGCTGGAAGAAGAGATTCGCGGTCCTCGTCTGTTAGTGATTGTTTCTCTGCCACACCCATCTGCAGGTGTCCACGTGCACACACATGCACACACACACACACACACACACACACACGTGCTTGTTCAGCATGGAGAGGAAACACACACACCCTAGGGGTCCCTGACCCTCCCAGTCACATGGGGCGTGAGGTGCTCAGTCTCAGACACAGCTGTTCCATCTGCAGCCATGTGTCTAATTGCTGTGGCCTATATAGTCAGCACGAATGGGTCCTGCCTATCCTGCAGCCCTCGGTGCTTAACCTCAGCCCCTGACCCCGCGAAAGAGGGGTCAGGCAGAGCAGTTCTGACACCCCATCCAGGAGGGCAGAGGTTGGCCCCCGGAGGGGCCTGGCACTCAGCCTCCAGCTGCAGGGATGCCACTAGCCGCTTCCCTAACCTGAGGGAAGTCTGCCCCAAGTCTGCCCCTGTCCACTGCCTCCCCAGGGTGGGGCAGGCTCCTCGGAGTCCTGTTCACATTATGAAAGCTCACTGAGTGCCAACCGTGTGCAAGTTCAGGCACCTCAGTCTTGCACAGGATCAGGGAGCTGCTGGAGCACCTTCCAGAGGGCCTGCTGCCCCCAGAGCACAGAGGACATGGTCCTCACACGGACTTTTTCCTGGGTTCTGCCAGTCCCAGCTTCACCCTGGTCCAGCTGTAAGAGGGTAGAGGACAACGCTTGAGAAAAGCAATGCTTTTTTTTTTTTTTTTTGAGTTTTGCAGCTCCTCAAACAATCCTTTCAGCATGATAGTTCTGATTAAATTCTTAAAATATTTCCATTTGCCATTTTCCTCTATTTCATACCTGTCTGTGCCTTCAGGATCAATTAAGCCCCTAGGGGTCAGACAACTATGGCACACAGGCCAAAACCTACTGGCCACCTGTTACTGCAAATAAAGTTTTATTAGGACACAGTCCCGCCCATTCATTTTCATATCATCTATGGCAGCTTCACATTATGACGGCAGAGTTGAGTAGTATCAGTAGAGGCCTTTTGGGCCACAAAACCTAAAATATTTACTATCTGGCTTTTTAAGAAAAGGTTTGCTGACCTCTGACCTAAACTACAAATATAATTTACTTAAAGCATCAGTCAGATAATTTCAGGGATGTCCAGTAAACTTTGGGTAAGTCATTCAACACCATTATGCAAAGAAATAAAAATGAAAATCCCAGAAGCTCAGGTTATGTTATGTAGATTCCCAATTCTAAATCCATACATCTCTTTACATTACATATGAACACGGATATACATTTTCATAGGAAAAAACTTCAAACAATAAATTAAAGAAAAGATCCCTTTGAAAGCCACCCCAATCCAGCCACTCCCCACTGGGATATTTGGTATAATTCTCTCTAGACTTCTTTCTAGATATGTACTTATAAATATGTAAATAGTGAATATGAGGTCTGAAAATTAAGTTTGCGAACTCGTTGCAACACTGTTGCTAACCTTTTTTGATATAAGAGGGATTATTCATTATGAATTTGCACCGACTGATCAGGCAGTTAACCAAGTTTACTATTTGGAAGTGCTGAAAAGGCTGCATGAAAAAGTTAGACGACCTGAAATTTTCTCCAACAGTTCATGGATCTTTCATCATGACAATGCACCAGCTCACATGGCATAGTCTGTGAGGGAGTTTTTAGCCAGTAAACAAATAACTGTGTTGGAACACCCTCCCTACTCACCTGATCTGGCTCCCAATGACTTCTTTCTTTACCCAAAGATCAAGGAAATGTTGAAAGGAAGACCTTTTGATGACATTCAGGACATCAAGGGTAATATGATGACAGCTCTGATGGCCATTCCAGAAAAAGAGTTCCCAAATTGCTTTGAAGGGTGGACTAGGCACTGGGGTCAGTGCATAGCTTCCCAAGGGGAGTACTTCAAAGGTGACCGTAGTGATATTCAGCAATGAGGTAGATATGTAGCACTTTATCTAGGATGAGTTTGTGAACTTAATTGTCATAACTCACATATCGTTGTGGCTTTTTTGCACGGATGTGGGGTTTTTTTTAAGCCATAAATGGTATATATGTACATACTGTTCACAGTTTGCTTTTTCACTTAACAATACGTTTCAGACACATTTCCCAGGCAGTACACACAGATCTACCTCATGCTTCTTCTCTGTCCAGAATATTCCAAGGTGTGGGTGTTGCAAAGTGTAATCTCAGTGACCACAAACATCTGGAGTGGCCACTAAACCGGCTCTCCTCCTTCCCAGGAAAGAGGATCCAATGTCCACAGGTCACCTTGGAAAGCAACCTTTCAGCGGATGGACTGCATGCCCCCAGCACAGACCCCATTTATTTGAAGGTACACCCCACCCTGGGAGCCCCTTGTCATCTACAACAAGCACCCTGTCAAGGAGTCTTTGCATGACCCTCAGCCTCCCCTAATAGAGTCCCTAAGACCCGTGGCTCCAAACGCTCCATTCAAAGAAGCTATTGGAGAGGAGAATCACTGTGAATTTAAATGACTGTCTCAGAAGCCTGACTTTTAAAAAAGGAAAATGAATCTGGCCCTTGCAAATACAAAACAGATTGAGAAGCTGAGCTTCGTGGAGTGACTTAAACAGGCATTCAGAGCTGGCACCCGCTGGGAACAGTGCGGCAAAGGCAGGCGTTCAGAACAGGCAGAGCCTGGAGCTCAGCTCAAGAACACCGCCCCCCACCTTTTTATCTCCTTTTATTCCCTTGCCTTCACACCTCCTCCCACCTTCACCTCATCACTCTGTTCCACAAACCCTCACTGAGCAGTGCACCTACTATGTGCCAGCCTGTATTTACCACCCTCACAGAGTTCCCAGTGAGGCAAAGACGGTCCTGAAGTAAGGAGCCGTGGCCTGCAGCCCTGGTCTGGGCAACGGAAGGCCCCTCGGCCTAGGACGGGAGAGGTGAGAACTGCAGGAGGAGAGGTAAAGGATGGGGGAGGGCTCTCTCAGGCAAAGGTCTGGTGGGAGGGGCGTGAACCTCTCCCTCCAAGATGTAAGTAATTTTCAATTTAAAACTACCCATTCTGGCTGCTGGTGGAGAACAGGTCTGGGTGGGAGGCAGCTGTTCCACCCACCCACTCCACCCACCCAAAGGCAGTCTGTGTGGTGCTGGGTAGACATCAGTGAAGAGAGGAGGGGTCCCACACGCTTGGCTGAGGCAGGGGCAGGGGCTGTGCAGGCTGCAGGGCAGAATGTGGCTGGGCCGTGGGCATTGCCTCTCTCCTGATGGTCCAGCCAAAGGGTTGCTGAGATCTGTTCCGGCTGAAATTCATGAGGTGACCAGGATTAGAGGACTTGAGTGAACATCCCACTGGACCATTGATTGGCTGGATGAATGCACGCGCGCGCGCACACACACGGCTTAACCTCAGATCCCTCCTCATTAGCAGCTCTGAGGCTTTGTTGTGAGAACTTAATGCATCACACAGTAATACACCCAACCCAGTGCGGGGCCCACTGGAGGTGATCAGCAGACACCCAATGTTGGCTGTGCACGAATATCCCGTCAGCAGAGTGAGTTCCCAGGACTTGTTGACAAGCAGGAAGCAGAGGAGCCTTCCTCCTAGAATCAAACCCAGGCTGCCAGGCCCACACGGCTTCTGTGGCCCCAGGTAGGGGCGAGGAGTGCTGTAAATGTTCCTTCCTGCCGTGAACTCATGTATAAATGGATGGCGTTCACCTGGAGTATGGGGGGAGGTTGGAGTTAAGGAAGGAGGTCAAGTTGAGTAAGAGAAAGAACCTTCATGCTTGAAAAGCAGCTTTCAGAAGGAAAGGGACTTCTGTGTTAAGAATGGCAACAAGCACCATGTGTCTAATTTTTTTCCCTCCCAATTTGCATTGAAAGGATCAAATAAATGTATAAATGGGTTGGGGGTTTGAGCCTTTATCCAGGGAGGAAAACAGCTCAGGGTGCAGCTGCAAACCAGGTACAGCCAGAAATTCCTGCAAGCCCAGTGCAGAAGGCACAGGACATGTGACAGGGCGGCCACTCCGAGGTCAGGGTTCCCGGCAGAGCCCAAGGGCCCACAAAGGAGGTCCATGAAGGCATCAGGGGGATGCCAGGGGTCCGTCCTGTGGAGTGACCTCGAAGACAGCTATCGATATGTCTCACAACATCGCTTCAGAGTCTAGAAAGCAAACAATCATGGCAAAAGGAAACTTGACAGATCCCTAGTCATAAAGGTGTTAACACTTTTGAAACGAACAAATTATCCAAACAAAATTAAGTAAGACTATTAAAATTTCACTGATAAAAATCTGGTATTCCCTCTCACGTTTGCACTCAGCAAACAGAATTCAGTTTTCTCAATCACTCATAATCAATCATATATCAGAAAAATTGTCTTATATTATAATAGACTTATATTACACTATAGAAAACAATATCTTTTTTGTAGTAAAAAATGTTTAATCTGTATATGAAAAGCATTTTTTAATTAAAGTTTATTGGGGTGACATTTGTTAGTAAAGTTACATAGACTTCAGGTGTACAATACTGTATTACATCATCTATAAATCACATTGTGTGTTCACCACCCAGAAAAGAAAAAAAAAACACCAATATCTCAGTAGAAGTCATTGCCTAACCATGATGCAATAAAAAACAGAATCTAACTAAAAAAGAGACAGATTAAAATGTTGGCTACCACATTGTTTTTAATAGAAAAAAGATGGAAAAATATAAATTCCAATTAGTTGGTGAATGTTTAATTAATTTTTAATCCAAACTCTGGAATGCTATGCAATTGTTAAAGAGGAATCACTTCGTTCATCTAATACAGAGTTCCAGAAAAGGAGAATGAGGTACAAGTAGAAAAGCAACAAATTAAGGGGATATAGCTAAGAATGTTCCAGAATAGAAAAAACACATGATTTCTTACACTGGGAATGTACATTGAGAATGCTAAGCAGGGAAAATAAAAAATAAAAAAATTCACCCATGTTGGTAAAACTCTAGGATACCAAAAACAAAAAGAAAAACTTTAAAGTTTACCAGAAAGAAAAGACATTACCTACCAACAGTTAGACCAACAGCAAACATCTTAGCTTCAAGAGATGCCCAGAAGACAATGGAAGAATACCATTTCCTGGTAAGCACTGTAGGAAAATAAAGGCCTTTCTATTCAATTATTCCAGAATGAACGAAAAATAAAGACGTTTGCCACCTAAAATGAAAGAATTGCTAAAGGATACATTTCTATAAGAAAAATGAACGAGCAGGATTTAAAAAACATGAACACTAGTAAAATTTGTTAACAAATTTAATTAACTATCGACTCTACATATTAATAATGCATTTTTTTGGTATTAAAGTAGAAAAAAAAGTCCTCGACTACAGTCCTCAATAACAAGTATAACAAGTAGGAAGATGGAGGGAGGGAGCGTTCAGTGTGAAATCACTATGTGCAAATATCCTTGACTGTTTCGAAGGATGACAGAGATAATTTTAGACTTGCTAAAAACTTTATAGTTAAATATGTATGTTAACATTTTAATGGTACTCAATTCAGTGATAGGGAAAAAATCTATAGTTTTCAAATCAACAGAGAAAAAAAAAAGAAAGGAAATTATATTGATTGGACTGAGTAAACAGCCATAAATGAAGTGATAGAAATAAATTTAAAATATTAGTGAGGACAATAAACATTAAGGGACTAAGCCCATCTAATGTTTAGTGAGGCTCGCTATGTGCCAGGCCATGGTCTAAGCATTTTATACGTTTAGGGTTATTTAATCCTCAAAACAAGCGCATGAGGTAGGTACCGTTATCATCACATTTTGTGGCTGGGGTAACTGAGGCCCCAGGAGGTTAAGGAGTATGTGCCGTACCCACAGCCGGTAGAGAGCAGAGCTGGGATTCAGACCTGAGTACGCAGGTTCCCCAGCCCACCCTTCTTCTTGTTCTCTGCCACCTTTACACAACCGGTGCTCACACACAGAGAGAGCCTACTGCTTGCCAGATGAAGACCATCGGTCTGGGTGGAAAACCCCTTTTCAAAGCAACACAGAGAGGTGGGAAACAAGTGAATGGAGCGTATAATGCCAGGAAGTACTAACCAAAGGAAAGCTGACATGGTGATCTTACTATCAGAGAAAACTGAATTCAAGGCAAAAAAAAAAAAAAAGGGAATTACTAGGGGTAAGGAGTGGCACAACGTAATGAGAAAAAGAACAATTTTGAAACAAAGGTATAACAATTAGGAACTTGTAGGCATCTAACAACAGAACCTCAGAATATATAAAGAAAACAGTGGCAATCACCAGGAAAAGTCACCAATCCACAATGAAAGTGGACGATTTTAACATGTCTTATTCAGAATAAGTCTAGCTGATTAAAAAAAAAAAATTAACAAGCATACAGAAAATTTGAAAAGCAGTTTCAAGACTAACTTTATATATGCATGTGTCTAAGTGTGTACATATATGGAATATGCAGAAATGTGTGTATATATTCCTTTAGCCAGCAAATAGAGAAGATACATTATATTCAAGTACATGTAAAACACTTAAAAACACTGACCACATACCAAGATATTATTGCAAAGAACTAATACAGTTCAGATCATATCCTCTGACCACAATGCACTTAAATTTAAAATGAATTATAAATAAACTCCATATTTCATACATTCTAAGATGCACTTTTTCTCATCATCTCTGAAGCCAGGATGCATCTTACAATTGATGGAATGTTAGAGTTTAACTAGCAGTAGGTTTTTTTGTTGCTTTCTTAGTTGTACATAAAATAACAGTGTACATTACAATCAGCATCATTTTAGATTTCATGAAAATATGGTACTTTTAAAAAATGTATGGGATATAATGCTATCTGACTAGAAATTAATAACAAAAGAAAAATTAAAAAGTTTTAAAATACTCTCCTGAACACCTCCCTTATATCAAAGAGGAAATAAAAATAGCAATTTTACAGTATGAAAAATTATGATAATGACAACTTATGCACATCAAAACGTATGGAATGTAGCCAGAACTTTACTCGGAGGAAATTTTATTGCTTTAAGTGTTTTATTCTTAAAGAAAAAACATAATAAACAACTTGATCATTCGACTTAAACATTCGAAAAAGAGCAAGATAATGAACCTTAAAAAGGGATTAAAGATGCAAGGAGGAAGTACTGATTTTTAAGAGTTCAATAGTAAAATGAAGAAATAAATTCAACAGCTGTTTCTTAGAAAATGTCAATAAAATATACAATTGTCTGGTAAACTCTAAGCAAGAAAAGAAAGAGAGGAAAACAACATTAATTAGAAAGAGATATAACCAGAGATGCAAAAAAATAATGAAAACATAAGAATACCATGTGGAATTCTATGCTAATAAATTTTAAAATCTTGATTAAATGTATGATAATCTAGGGAAGCAGAAGTTACACAAACTGATTTAAGAAGTAGAAAAGCTGAATAGAAAACAAGTGCAAAGCAATCATTCCCCCACCCCCTGAGGCATTGTCCTTAGACAGATTTCACTGGAAAATTTCAAACCTTCAAGGTACAGAAATTTTCTATGCTACTTAAAATGTTCCAGAGGATAAAGAAAGGAGAAACACTTCCTAATTGATTTTATGAATAACACATAACCCTGGTACCAAAACCTGCCAAAGATGAAACAAAAATAAAATCAGACTAATCTTGCTTGTCACTCTAGATGTAAAAATCCTAAATAAAAGATCATGGCAGACAGACACACATCCCACCATCACGACCCCTAGCTCCAAATGCATGAAAATGCTGAGTAAAATATAATGCATAAAATATAATGTAAAAACATAATTGAGCTCAAAGGAAATCCTTAAGTGCAAAAAATCAAGAGATGTGAGAGCTGTAGCGACAAACTGTCAGCGGGTGCCCCAGAGACGCTGAACAACAACAGATGGCAGACCCCAGAGGCCAGGGCTGGGGGCGTTAGTGCCCACGCGGGGCACTAACTGACTGAGCGCTCCTAAGATGAGGAGCTGGAACTGAATTCCTGCATGAAGCTCAGGCTCCAGCAAGGATCCCCTGTTGTTGGAAATGGGGACTGAAAAACTCAATCCCTGTCTGGAGAAATACAGAAACTCTTGGGGGGATAGGGAATTTCCAGAAAGAACGGAAGTCCCAAACCTGCATCATGGCTGTGGAGTCCAAATTTACACTAGCTATGTGGTACGAGAATCCCCACATATAGAAATAAAGGGGAGAATGGGTCCCAACTGATGCATCCATAGGAACACCCAGAAGAAACAATTTTTGAAATGTTCTAAAGCAACATTTTTACAACCCAGGAAGCACAGGGCTACCATTAAAAAAAAAATCACCAATCTTAAATTAGTTTGTATAATTTTTGCTTCCCTAAAATGTCATATAGAAATTATAATCTGCTCAAGGAAATGGTCCACCATGAGGGAAAATCAGCCAATAAACAAACAAAAGAAACAAAAGAAAGTAGCAAGCACTCCATGAACCTGCAAACAAACGAACAAACAAACAACAACAACAACAAAATCTAAAAAGACAATATAATTATGTTTTAGATTAGTGAGTACAAGAAAGACTGAAAATAATGAAAGAACAGAAAACTACAAAAACAAGCCTGTAGATTCAAAAGATCTACACAGAACTTTTAGAAATAAAAAAATAGTGATTGAAATTAAAAACACAATACAAGAGTTTAATAACAGATTGATTAGTAAACCAGGAGATTTAGTGATCTGGGAGATAAATCTCACATATTCACCCAGAATGCATCCATGAAAAATAGGCGAGTGAGGTTACAAGAGAATAGAATGAGAAGACACTGCCAGAAATGCATCCTTAGGAACTGAAACAAAGTGAGATCTTTCTAGAAAACTTGCAATAATGATCTGGAGGTAAACCTGTCAGTGTCAGTGTAGGGTCCCTGGAGCATTCCAGGGAACCCTAATAACCAAGACTTACATAGAGATGACCATGTACCAGTAGTTATTTTAAGCACTTTACATATATTAACTCTTTTAATTATCACAACAAACTAAGTGTATAGTAATATTATTATGTCCAATTTATGGGTGAGGAAACTGAGAAACAGAGCATTTAAGTAATTTTCCTCAGCTATTAAGCACTGAAGTAAAGTCAAATCCATGTAGCTATCTGCAGAGTCCCTATTCTTAACCACCATGCTACACTGTCCCTCATAAGTGTGGCTGGCAATTCAAAAGCTATTATTGAGAATAAAGAAAAGGAACTGTTTGAAGAGATGATGACTGAAAATTTTTCAGAACTTCAAAAAGCCATGAGATTGAATAAATAAGTGTTTCGACTTCCAAGCTGGGGAAATATAATTATATACATATATCTAAATGAAGCTGAGGAATATCAAAACAAAGAGAAAAACAAAACTAGAGAGAAAGATATTATCCACAAAGGGCAGACAGACTAACTGCAGGCTTCTCTGAGGAATAGTGGGGACCAGAGCACAATGAAAGAGGTCTGCAAAGGGCTAAAGGAAAATAATTACCATCCTATCATCCTAGAATTCTATACCTAGCTCAACCATTATGGCAAAGTCACATTTAAATGAACGCAGTTCAAGAGGGTTTACACAAGTCTTCTCTGAAAGAACTACGAAAGGGTTACGTGAGACAGTGGGAAATAGAACCCCGAGGGAAGGAGTAGGATGCAATCAGCAAGGGTGAGCAAAAAAAGTTTGAAAGCAGCTGTAAATCAAATAATCATTAATTGTAAATAGTGATAAAAATTGGGGAGTTTATTAACAAAATGGTGCTAAAATTAGACAAAAGACATGAGATGGGAATATGATCAGAATTAAAGGGTTCTATGATCATTTTATTGTTTTGGAGAAAGTAGACATTTTGATTTAATCCATACTGTCTTAAGCTAAGCCTGCATGTTAAAAATGTAAAGGTAATCACTGAAGGAATAAAAAATGTATAACTTCCAAATTGGTACAGGGAGCAAAAAAAGTAAAACAGAAAGTATAATTAATCCTCTAGAAAGTAAAAAAGATTTTAAAATAATAACAACAAAAAGCAAGAAAAATAGAAAACACAAAATAAAACAGAAGAATGCAAATACACCAATAGCCATGAAAAAAAAAAGAAAGAATTCAACTTGCTGAGAGACACTTCTAAAACATGATGCAGAGATGTTGAAAGTCAAGACATACTAAAAAGATATACAACATAAATAACAAAGAAAAAGTTGTTTTTACAATAATGACATAAGGCAAAATAGAATTTAAGGCAAAAAAAGTATTAATGGAGATTAAAAGAGTTATTACACAAAGGAAAAAAATAATTCACTAGGAAGTTAAAGCAATCTTTAATCTGCATGCTTCTATAACACGGCTTTTTAAGAATATAGAGTAAAAGTTTACAAAGAAAAATCAACAAATTCATAACAATATTGGGAGATTTCAACACATCTCATTCTGAAATTGACAGATTAAGCAGTCAAAAATATTAAGAATATAGAAGATACAAACAATACAATTAATAAGACTGAGCTAAAGGATATATACAGATATAGATATGGAATTCTGCATCCAGCAATCAGAGAGTATATATTATTTCAGACATAATGGAGCAAAAAGTGACCATATACTAATCAGGGCACAAAGCAATTCTCAACTAAAATTAAAGAATCAATAGCATGCAAACCACAACCTCTGACTACAATTCAATAAAATTGGGAAGAGGAAAAGAAAAATATGCCCTTGTAAAGCTTAAAAGTCTAAATAATTCATAAGTCAAAGAATCACAAAGGAAATTATACAACTTCTGGCTATTGAATAAGCAGTATAATAAAATAATTACGTACCCCAGCAAATTAAAATTAATCCAGAAATGCATTACAGAATGGGTCAATATTAGAATATCTATTAATATAATTTATTGTCTCAATATGTCAAAGGATAAAAACCATGTTTATCTTCATAGATTAAATACATGGGGGGGTTCCTTGATTATTTATAAACACTAGTAATAGGGGATATTTTGGGGTTTTTTTAAGTTATACAAATCTTATCCCATAAAACATGTCATGATTAATGGTAAAACATTGAAGTCAGAAATATAAAAAGGGAAACCTGATACTATTTAATATTGTTCTGGGAACACTCAGCAATTCAATTAGAAAGAAAAATTAAATAAATAACACAAATAAATAAAAAGCAGAAAGGAGTAAATTTTCATCATTTGGTTAAGCAAGGCCTTTTTAGACACAATACCAAAGTACAAGCAACAAAAGAAAAAAATATAGTAAGTTGGACTTCATCAATATTAAAAACTTTGTGCTGTACATGATACTATCAAGATAAGACAGCTCACAGAATGGGATAAATATTTGAAAATCATATATCTGATAAGGAACTTGTATCCAGAATATCTAAAGAACATTTACAACTTGAAAATTTAAAAAAAATTAATTCATGGGCAAAGGATCTGATTAGACATTTTTCAAAGATATACAAATGACCAATATGCACATGAGAGGTTGCTCAATATCATTAATCATTAGGGAAATGCAAATCAAAACCACAATGAAATCAAATACTAAATACAAATCAAATACTACTCAAATACTACTTCACACCCACTAGGATGGCTATATAATCAAAGGGACAGACAATAACAAGTATTGGCAAGGAGGTGGAGAAACTGGAACCAGTCATACATGGCTGGTGGGAATGTGAAATGGTGTAGCCGATTTGGAAAACAGTCTGACAGTTACTCAAGAGTAAGCATAGAGTTACCAAATGACCCAGGATTTCCACTCCTCTATATATACCCTAAAGAAATGAAAACATATGTTCACTAAAAAATTTGTACATGTATGTGTACATAGCAGCTTCATTAATAATAGCCAAAGGTGGAAACAACCCAAAAGCCCATCAATTTGATTAAAGGATAACAGAGTAGATGTGATATATACATTACAATGGAATACTATTCAGCCATAAAGAGGAATGAAGTACCACAACATGGATGAATGGAGAAACCAAGATGCTAAGTGAAAAAAAGCCAAAAAAAAGACCACATAGTGTATGATTCAATTTACATGAAGTGTCCAAAATAGGCAAATTTATAGACAGAAAGTAGATTAGTGGTTGCCTAGGACTGGGAAGGTATTAATGGGGAGTGACTGCTAATAGGTACAGGGTTTCTTTTGGGGATGATGCAAATGTTCTGTAACTGACTGTTAATGGTGGCAGAACTCTACACATACTGAAAACCATTGACTTGTACACTTTAAGTGGGAAAATGGAATGGTATATGATTATATCTCAAGAACACTGTATGTGTGTGTGTGTGTCTGTGTGTGCGAGAGAGAGAGAGAGAGAGAGAGAGAGAGACTTTCATATTCCAATTACCATATTTATATTTGCACCCACTATTCTGCTCCTCAGCTTTTACCAGAGGTTAAGTGTCTCCTCCTAGAGCCAATCCCTCCACGTCCACCAGCTCCAATGCTCTCTTACCTCTTCAGGGACTTGGCTCCAGCACTCCTCTCCTGTCCCACCTATAGGATTTTTCACAACCTATTGAATCATGCCCATCAACATAAAAACACGCTGTTATTTCTCCCATCCTATAAACAAAAACAAAACTAAAAAACCCTCTCAACCCCTCTTCCCTCAGCAGCGACCTTTCCATCTCTTTGCTCTCCTGTGCAGCAAAACATGAGTTACCTAGATTCACAATCTCATCTCTTCCCATTCTCTCATAGATCCATTCAAGTCAGAATGTTGTTCCCCCCACTCCACCAAAGCTGCTCTTACTAGGGCACAGTGCTGAATCCATTGGTCAGTCCTTGATCCTCAGCTTACCTGACCTTCCGCCAGCATTTGACACAGGTGACCACCCACTCTTCTATGAAGCACTTTCTTCACCTGGCTTCTAGGACATGATACTCTCCTGCTTTCTTCCTACCTGACTGGTCACTTCTTGGTCTCTTTTCGTGGTCCCTCCTTGTCTCCCTGACTTCTTCATGTTGGAATATTCTAGGTCTCAGTTATTGGTCCTCTTTCTTCTCTCTGTACTCACTCCTTTACTGACCTCAATCAGTCTTATGGCTTCAGAAACTATGTCTCGACGACTCCCAAATTTCTATCTCCAGCTCTAAGCTCTCTCCGTAACTCCAGACTCATATATCCAACCAAATCTCCAACATCTGCAATTGGATGTGTGTTGGACATCTCAAGTACAGTATGCCCTTAACTGAACCTGCTCCAACTCCTGTTCTGTCTACTCAGTGCCTTTTCCATCTCAGTTGTGAGTAACTCCATCCTTCTCATTGCTCAGACCAAAAGCTTTCTTTTCCCCATACCCCATCTAATTAATCCATAAGGAAATTCTGTTGACTCTGCCTTCAAAATATATCTGGAATCTGACCCATTCTCTCCACATCACTGTCACCAATTTGGCCCAGACCATTATCTCTCATTGCAACAGTCTGACAGCACTCTTTGCCCCTCACGATGGCGGCAAGAAAAGAGTGATCTCAAAACATAATTTGATCACGGCACTCCTTTGTTCAAAACCCTACAGTTGCTCCCCACCTCACTGGGAGTAAAGTCAGATTGCTTATCCTGCCCTGCAAGAACTCAATCATCTGCCCTCTGCCCAACCCTCTGCTCCTACCTCTGTGGCCTCATTTCCAGCTGCCCTCTCCCTCCATCTCTCCACCTCTTTGCTATTTTTCACTCCTGTCCTAGGACCTTTTACTAAGTGCTCCCTTTGCCTGGGAAATTTTCACTTAGATCAGGATTTCTCAACCTCAGCACTATTAACATTTGGGGCCAGACAATTCTTTGTTGTGGGGCTGTTCTGTGCATTATAGAATGTTTAGCAGTATCCTTGGCCTGCACTCACTAGATAGCAGTAGCACCCCCAGATGTTGTCATTTCCTCTGGGAGCCACAATTGCCCCAGGTTGAGAACCATTGGTGTAGATCCTCTGTATGGCCAATGCCCTCATTTCCCCCAGATCTCATCTTTGCTCAAGTCTCACCTCAATGAGGTCTACCCTGACCACCCCACTTAGTTCTTTGTCCCATCCCCTCCTCCCCACCCCACACTTCCAATCCTCCCTTACCCTGTTTGACTATTCAAAGCAACTACCATGTAGGATTTATGTGGGCTGGGATCTTCCTCTGCTTTGTATCCCGATGTATCCCCTAGTGCCTAGAAAAGTGCCTGGCACACAGCTGGTTCTCAGTAAATATTTGTTGAATAAGTGGATCACAAGACTCAATAAGGTAAAACACAATAAAGTAAGAGGTCAGTTTATCTGTAAATTTATTTATCTATAAATGAAACACAATCCCAATACAAATCTTTATTGGATATTATTTGAAACTCGACCCAATATTTCTAGAGTGCACCTAAAAGAATAAAAATGTGATATCACAAAAGAATAATAAGAAGAGACTTGTCCTCTAATATATTAAAAATGTGTTCATAAGCTACAATCATTAAAATAGTGGGTCTGGTATGAGAATAGACAGACTGAAACAGAAGAGTCCCAAAGCGGCCCTAGTAAATATAAGAATTAAGCAAATGATGATGCTGGCACTTTAAAAGAGTAAGCAAAGAGTGAATGCTCAATAAATGATGCTGGGATAATTGGTTGGTCATTTTACTCCTGCAGTATACTCATGTTATGTAAAAATATAGAGTAGTAATACATGCCAAGGAAATAGCTCAGAGAGTTTTAGGTAGTTGCCTCTGGGGAGCAGGACTGGGAAGGGACTTGACAGATGAGGCAGAGGACTGCTGGTTTTATTATAAGCCCTTTATTATCTATGCTTTTAAAACCACATATATGTGGATTTCTGGTCAAGATGGTGGAGTAGGTAAATGTTGTGCTTGCCTCCTCTCATGACCACATCAAAATTACAACTAAACTACAGAACAACCTTCATTAAGAATGCCTGAAATCTAGTTGAACCGAAGTCCTACAACTAAGGACATACAGAAGAAACCACCTCAAGACTGGTAGGAGGGGCAGAGATGCAGAATGGGTGGGTCCCACACCTATGTGTGACCATTACAAATCAGGAGGGATATCTCAGCTGTGGAGGTTCCCCCTGGAAGAGCGAAAGACCCCAGCACCCAGCCCCACATCAGGCTTCCCAGCCCAGGGTAGTGATGCTGGGAAGAGGAGCCCCTACAACACTTGGCTGTGAAAAATAGTGGGAATTCCAATCATTTGGCTGGGACAGAAGGCTGCAGGAAACCCAGACATCCTTTTAAATGGCCCGTGCACAGATTCACTCCCTCGCAGGAACTCATCTGAGGCTCCAGCAGAGGAATGGTGACTCAGAGGGGCCTCAGAGACATACAGGGGGCAGATTAAGTTGTGTGGCTTCAGGGGGAGGACTGGAGGACAGTCAGCATTTTCCCAGTGAGGAGTCCTTCTCCTATGCAGCTGGCAGGTGAGCGCCATCTTTCCTATGTTGAGCCCTCCCCCACTGGCCAAATCTGAATCTGATGGCCTGGTGAGCTCTGCTGCTCTGACCTGCTAGCTCAACTGGGACCCTGCCCCACCCAACTTGCGCACAGCTGGAGGCACTTTCTCCTCCAGCAGCCAGCCCCTCCTGCATTGCACTCTTTCTTAGAAAATTATCTGAGCCCACATGCCCCAGGCTGAGGGTGACTGGCCTCGGTGTGCTCTGAAACTTTTGCTGAGTCACTCCAGGCTCAGCACTGGCGACAAACCAGAGCCTACATTAACCTGGTAACCACAACTCTTCCACTCTAGTGACTCCCCGAGACCCTGCCTCACCCAACTTGCATACCATATGAGGCTTTATCAGTGGCTGAACCTTAAGGGAGCCAGCAGGTGGCAGCAGACCTCTGGGTGTCCTGCATTTTTGCAGAGTTACCCTAGGCCTGGTACTAGTGGCAGCCATTCTCAGTTCTCAGGGTGGCCTCTCCCATGTGCCTCTAGGTTTAGCACAGGCAACGAACAATTGGAGAACAACTCCTACCAGGTAGCCCTTGACCAGTCACAAACAGTGGCTGACCTGGGCCTGCACCGGAGCTCCTCCCAGGAGGCCTCAGAACCACCATGCTTGGAGGTTTGCTTCAGACCAAAGCAGAGCACCGCCCAGTTTGCTCCACAAGTGGTACAACCAAAGGGTGGTCTCAACAGGCACCAGAGCCTCCTGGGGCAAATCCCACTCCATGGGGTAAGCCTCCCACACAGCAGCCTATAAGCTGTGGACATGGCCAAACCCACAGCCAGTCAGACTGAGGGTCAATCCCACCCACTGAGATGCCAATAGCAATCAAGGCTCAACTATTACAGGAGGGCACACACAACCCACACAAGGGACACTCCTGGAGCACCCAGCTCAGGTGACCAGGGAGACTGTGTCACTGGGACCAAGAGGACACCTACTACATAAGGCCACCTGGCCAAGACTGGAAGGCATAGCAGATCTACCTAATACATAGACACAAACACTGAGAGGCAGCCAAAATGAAGAAACAAAGAAATATATCTCAAAGGAAAGAACAGGAGAAACATCCAGAAAAGAACTAGATGAAATGGAGGTAAGTGACCTACCAGAGACAGAGTTCAAAACAATGGTTATAAGGATGCTCAAGGAACTTAGCGAGAACTTTAACAAAGAGATTGCAAGCATAAAAAAGGACATAGAAACCATAGAAAAAAGAACCAGTCAGAAGTGAAAAATACAATAACTGAGATGAAGAATGCACCAGAAGGAATCAACAACAGACTAGATGAAGCGGAGGATCGAATCAACTATTTGAAAGACAAGGTAGCAGAAAAACCCAATTGGAACAGCAAAAAGAAAAAAGAATAAGAAAACAATGAAGATAGTTTAAAAGAACTCTGGGACAGCATCAAGTGTAACAACGTTCATATCATAGGGGTACAAGAAAGAAAAGAGAGAAAGCAAGAGACTGAGAACCTATTTGAAGAAATAATGACTGAAAACTTTCCTAAGCTGGAAAAGGAAATAGACATACAAGTCCATGAAGTGCAGAATCTCAAACAGGATGAACTCAAACAGGCCCACACCTAGACATATTATAATTAAAACAGCAAAGGTTAAAGACAAAGAGAGAATCCTAAAAGCAACAAGAGAAAGGCAGCCAGTAACTTATAAGGGAGCTCCCATAAGACTGTCAGCTGATTTCTCAACAAAAACTTTGCAGGCCAGAAGGGATTGGCAGTAAATTTTCAGTGATGAAAAGCAAGGACCTACAACGAAGATTCCTCTACCTAGCAAGGATATCATGTAGAATCGAAGGACAGAGAAAGAAATTCCCAGCCAAGAAAAAGCTAAAGGAGTTCATCACCACCAAACCAGTATTACAAGGAATGTTAGAGGGACTCTTTAAGATGGAAAAAAAGAAAAGATCAAAATTATTAATAATAAAATGCAAATAGCTACATATCTATCAACAACTACTTTCTATGTAAATGGATTATGCTCCAATCAAAAGACATAGGAGGGATGAATGAATAAGAAAACAAAACCCTTATATATGCTGCCTACAAGAGACTCACTTCAGATTGAAAGACACACACAGACAGAAAGTAAAGGGATGGAAAAAGATATTTCATGAAAATGGAAATTTAAAAAAATAATAATAAGCTGGGCTAGCAATACTTATACCAGACAAAATGGACTAAAACAAAGGCTATAAGAAGAGACAATGAAGGACTCAGTAATTCCACTTCAAGGTTTACCTGAAGAAACCCAAAATGCTACTTCAAGAGGATGTGTGCATCCATACGAGTATGTTCATTGCAACATCGTTTACAATGGCCAAGATATGGAGGCAGCCTGGGTTTCTGTCGATGGAAGAATGGATAAAGAGGAGGTGGTACATATATACAGTGGAATATTGCTCAGCCATGGAAGGGAATGGGTTCTTGCCATCTGTGGCAGCCTGGATGGATCTGGAGGGTATTGTGCTGAGTGGAGTATGTTAGACAGAGAAAGACAGATGCAATGTAATTTCACTTATATGTGGAATCTAAAGAACAAAATAAACAAACAAAACAGAAACAAACTCATAGATACAGAGAAAATTTTGATCATTTCCAGATGGCAGGTGGGCTGGGGGTGGTGAGTGAAAAAGGGGAAGGAATTAAGAAGTATGAATTGGTAATTACACAATAATCACGAGGATGCAGGGTATAGCATAAGGAATATAGTCAATAATATTGTAATAACTATGTATGGTATCAGATGGGTACTAGATTTATCAGGGTGATAAATGAGAAAGGAGTTGGGGGCCAGGGTGAAAAGGTGAAGGGATTAAGAAGAACAAATTGTTGGGCCAGCCAGATGGCTCAGTTGGTTAGAGCACAAGCTCTGAACAACAAGGTTGCCAGTTCGATTCCCACATGGGCCAGTGAGCTGCACCTTCCACAACTAGATTGAAGACAACAAGCTGCCACTGAGCTTCCGGAGGGGCAGCCGGATGGCTCAGCTGGTTAGAGCCCGAGCTCTCAACAATAAGGTTGCCAGTTCAATTCCCACATGGGATGGTGGGCTGCACCCCTGGCAACTAAAGACTGAAAACAGCAACTGGACTTGGAGCTGAACTGCGCCCTCCACAACTAGATTGAAGGACAACTACTTGGAGCTGATGGGCCCTGGAGAAACACACTGTTCCCCAATATTCCCCAATAAAAATTAAAAAAAAAAAAAAAAGGAAGTACAAATTGGTAGTTGCAAAATAGTCATGGGGATATAAAGTAAATAATAGGGAATATAGTCAATAATATGGTAATAACTATGTATAGTGCCAGGTGTGTCCTGGACAGTCAGGGGGATCACTTCTTAAATTATATAAATGTCTAGCCACTATGCTGTTCACCTGAAATTAATATAAAATAATATTGAGTGTCAACTGTAAATAAAAAATTTTTAAAGGGGTGATAAAGGTGAAGGGGAATAAGTGGTTCAATTATCTGGGTATAAAACAAATAAGTCATGAGGATGTGACGTACAGCATATGGAATATAGTGAATAATATTGTGATAGCGTGTACGGTGTTAGATGGTTGCTGGACTTATGGTGATCACTTCTATAGGTGTATAAATGTTAAATAACTATGGTGTACACCTGAAGCTAATATAATATTGTATGTTAGCTGTATTTTAATAAAATCTTAAAAAATAAACTACATACATATATTACTTTGATAAAATAAAAGTTATTTTCTAAAAATAACTTTTTTAGAGTAAAGAGCTAAAGAGTAAGCATGCCGCTCTTTAACTTATAAAATTGGCAGCGATTTAAAAAAAAACACCTTTGCTGGGGTGCAAAAAGGCACACTCATTCACCAATGGGTCTTTCTGGAAGGTGACTTGAAGGACATATTAAAAGTCTGAAAACCATGCATATCCTTCAGCCAACAATTCCACTGTTAGAATTTATCCTGAACTGACACAAAGGAATACAGTAAGAGCATTCACTCCAACGTTTTTTAAAATTGAAAAACAAAAATGAAAACCACCAAAATGTCCAAAGGGGAACTGTTTATATAAATGATGATAAATTCATACAAAGGAATGCTGTGCAGGTGTCAAAAGCAGGGTGGAAATAGATCCATGATCATGTAAAGGCATTCATGATATATATAAAGCGATTAAACAGGTCATATGCAGTAGGCATAAAAATTACTGCATTTTTATAAAATGAACGACTTATGAGTTTATGTATATAAAGTGATTTAAACAGAAGAAACTCCCTCTCTGTGACAATATGTGGGAACCCCCAATCCAGAGATAGGCTGGGTAGTGAGATTTCTGTTTTCCTCTTTTTGCTCTTGTTAAAGCATTTCTGTAGGGAATTGCTACGACCGGTGAAGGTGGAGGCAAGAATGCTGAGGTAAGTTCCATCCAATGTGGGATGAGGGTCTGCATAGGACCCCTTGCTACCCACTCATCCACTGAGCCCCAAACTGAGTGGCCCAAATGGCCAGGGCTGGGCTTACCAGGATCCAACCACACTTGGGGTCCAGCCAGCAGCCCGGATGCCCATAGCCCCAGTGGCAAGAACCTCGTTCCAACAGGTGGGGGACAGGGTGTCCCAAGACAATGGCCATATTTGGGCAAGTCACAGTTGCCGGCAGCCCAACAGTTCTGCAGCCATAGCCTGTAGTCTTGGCAGTTACTGCCTCTTTCCGGGGCTCTGGCCCTCCCCGTCTAGGTGGAGAATTGTCCACTTTGTCAGTGAACTCCTGGGCTCCAAATCCTCCAGTCCAGTTCACAGGCATACTGTTTGGTCAGTGTAGAACTTTGATTTTAAATTTTGAATTAGTCTACAGACTTTAGAAGGGAAGCAAGTTCATATAAAATCTACCATTCTGGCCATGCGGAACTGCCACCTCTTCCTGTGATGACAGCTGGAGCTGAGTTGCACTGTCCCCCTCCAAAGGAACAAGTGTCCTCAGACATCCCAGACCACACCACTTCCTTGCCATGAGGCCTGGCTGCACTGGGGACTGAATTTTCCACCTGGGCTATCCTAGGTCTGGGCTGCCTCATGCTCTCTCCCCACATTACCAAGCCCCTCTTCCCTACCACTGCCAGCTGTGGGAACCAGCGCCGTACACTAAGTGTCCTCAGCCCAGTCTGCCCTGCCTTTTTGGGGTTTTCACTGCAGAGCAGGGTGGTGTGGCCTCTCAGATCCAGGGGAGCCCTTTGGTGGTGTTGCTGCTCAACACCCTGTGCAGGGAGCCTGGACCAAGGGCAAGACCCGGTCAGCACCTTGCCCCAACCCTGAGCTCAAGAAGGGGACAGAACAGAAAAAACAATCCTGGTCCTTGGGGACACTCACCTGTAGACAGCTGTATTAGGAAAACTGAAATCCCTAAGAGCCAGTGGCATGGGCTGAGTTCCCTGGAAATCCGAGGTGTACTGGGGAGGGTTCTTGAGGGATGGGTAGAGGGAGAAGCCACAATACCTCCCAATGGAGGACAGGCGCTTTGGAGCTGGGAGGGTCACCTCAATGAGTCACTGAATGAAGGATAGGGTGTAGCCTTGGGCAAGGAGCCCACGCAGGACAAGGGTAATTCTTGGGGTGCCACTGGGAGCATCAGCTACAAATTTTCCCAGCGGCCCCCATAGATGATGCAGGCAGAGCACCCCTAAGGTCATCAGGGAAGCATCCTAGAGAAGGAGGTGTCAAATGAGTGACAGAGGGCTGCCTAAGGGCTAGAGATGCAAGAGGTGGAGAGTGCACTGAAAATTCAGTTACATCCCTGGCATTTATTTGAAACAGAACATTAATTCTGACTGTCATTAGAGTCCATTTCAATTTCGTAATAACATAAAAAGTTAAGAGTCTAATTTATTCATACAAATCTTGTTAGCATCCAATTTCCACGTAATGTAACACATCCCTTAAAAAGCTGACAAAGCAGGAGAAATTAAAAACGTAAAAGAAGACATCCATGGGCCATCACTGCCACAGAGCCAAAGGTGAGGGGGAGAGCAGGGCAGCTCCAGAAAGCTTGGAAGGAGACCTGGCAGACACTGAAAAGGCAGGCGGCGCCACCTGATGGAATTTGGGTCCCCATCACATCCCAGACTGCCCACAGACGCCGTGGGGGCTCCTCCTCACCACCTCCACGGCCCCCCACGCGGCCCATAGCGTGTCCCTGCCCTTCCCGCTCCACAGACAACTCCCTCGCACTCTCCTCTGCAAATCCACCCTCCAGAGCCCGCAACGCCTCTTAATTACACATCTACAGTGTTTGCACTAGATAGCTGTCACCCTGTAATTTACCCGTACGAGTACACGGGTTTTAATTGTACATTCATCTTTCCTACATGCCACTCCTCTGTTAGAATCTGTAACAGCAGCACTTTGAGCCATTTTGTTTATTCCTCAACCAAAACTAGCTGATGAATGTAATTGTGGGCTGCCTTTAAACACAATGTTGGACTGTTTACTAGCTGACAAATTTCAGTGGGAAGGTCAGTAGCAACAAGCAAATCGCCTGCCACATGCCCCCTGGGCACCCCTGCTCACATCCTTTCTCTTAACCTCCAGCCTGATGTTTGCTAGGGGCAGTCACTTAAGGGCTATTCTCACAAGAGGACCGAGGGCAATGTGTAAACCCAAGGAATCCACCAGCTTGGAGGTTCCAAGGTCACTTGGAAAACCACAAAGGAGAACTATAAATTACGAAGCCCTGGATGTCTGCCAGGGCCCCAGGAAGCTACATTTAGCATATCATTCTCCTAGCAGCAGGAGGAAGCCTACACTCCCTTTCCCAGGGAATTTGAATGGAATTTGTTACAAGAACATTGTGATTGAAATATCACCAATTGGCTTTTCATGACAACTCTGCATAGATTGCAATTGCAATGGGGTGCCTGTGTGTGTGCACATGCGCGGACGGTGGGGGGTGGGGGTGGCTGTTGTGTTCTCCAGTTGGCCAGGTGGCTATAAGAGAGCCCCATACAATATTTATGAAATCCAGATGAAGCCCTGCCCTGACGATGAGCTGATATCATAACACAGATTTCAAAAACGCCTTGACATTTGCCCAAGATCAAATTTCCCCTTGTGAAAACCCACGAGGCTTTGAGCTGACAGCCGTCTGTGCATTCTCCCCTCTCCAGCAACCTTCTTCTTTAAGCCTGGGTAATTAACACTGGGATGGAAGGAACAGAGGGGTTGGGGTGGTGCAGAGTAGATGAATACCAGGGAAGTCCACTTTTCCTTAGTGGAAAATATGAGCAGTGGTTTTCACTGGAGGAAGACAGGCGTTTTGATAATTTTTATTGTTAAACATTTTCCAATGTGCAAAAGAAAGCTTGGTGATCTTACTGACGAGGCTCTGACGACACATCTTTGGACAACGAGAGACATGCTGCAATGATCCATCACACATCCCAGGAAGGAAAAAAAAAAAAACGAGAGCAGGAAATGTATTTCCTTGGAGCCACAGATTTCCTTGAAGTGCAACCTGTGATTCATTTTAGGAGATCCTGCTAAGAAAGGTGTCCTCCTCAGGCTTCCCATGTCGTAGGTTATGTTATTCCCAAAGTGGTCCCTTAAGGCATCCTCCATCCCAAAGGGCTTCTCCTATGTCTGTCTACTGTGGCTTTTGGAGACAGAGGCTCCCTGCCTCCCAGGACCCAGCGTGGTAAAATATTGCATAGAATCCAGGCCTGAAGCCCCCAGAGTGTTTATGAGTAAAAGGCAAGGGCTATTTAGTTGGTTTTTGATAAACACTTCATATCGCACCTCCTAAGAGAAGCAGCATACTTGTCAGGCATGCATCTTTATGAGCTGCCCGCTTATAAACCTTGCACGAAAGGTCCGTGCTTAATGTTGCTTTGGCAGTAAATTGGCGCGATGCACGGGTCTGCTGCATCAAATTAGCATCGACCCATAAAACGTTACTGAATGATTCCTCAAATCTGCCAGGTCTTCAAATCAATTTTGAAGAAAACGTCAAGGGTTTTTTTTTAAGTTTGATAAACCTTTCCTATTAGTTATCACAGAAGAGCATAAACCTTTCTAATCTGCCTTTCCAGAAAGAAAAAAAAAGAAAAGGTGTTGTTTTTCCCAAACTGCTTTTAGCTCTTCCATCTTTGCACACCCGCCTCCACATCGCATAAACAATATGTGTGTCGTGGATTCTTTGTTGTCCTATTTTAGAGCAACTGACATTTGGCCCACATTGTCTATGTCCCATGATCTGACAGCTCAGAGAGAATTTCTGCTGGAACCAGGATAAAGTTCTCACCTCTAACCTTGGACATGCAGTCCCTTGGACATGCACTCCCAAGCTTGCCTCCTCCAGGAAGCCTTCTGTAACTCACCAATGAACTCTGATCATTGCTCTCGGCCTTCGTGTCTTGGGTCAATTAGACTAGTCTCCTGGGGGCTCAGTGCACTTCCTTCCCTGAGCACTTCCCGTTGCTGATGCTTGAAGGCAGAGCCCACACTGAGTGGCCCAGGAGGTGTTATCTCCCCCGTTCCCATCTTTGAGAACAAGTCCAAGCATCCCTCCTTTGTGGAGCCCCCAGCAGATGCCCCAGCTGGAATCCCTTGCCCTCACTCTTCAACCTCAGAGATCTCAGCCATCCCAGTCCCCTCCACTGGTTGCATCAAAGTTGACTGTGAATCTGCCTCTCTCCCCTGGGAGTAATGGCTGGATCTCGAAACCAAACAAGAACAGAACCTCAGTTTGAACCCGAGGAGTCTGACTCAGAACTTTCATTCTCCAGGACATGCTGCTTTCCCAAATCACTATGTCAGACTTGAGGAGAAAGGAAACAAGCCATAACCAAAGAAGGGAGGCTTTTATCATGGCCCCCATCAAAATGTGATAGGGCAGGAGTGGATGAGATGGTCATAGACATGGCCTTTGGGGCTTCACTTCACTGGAGGGCATGTCACCTACGAAAAGGTGGTGTTGAAAGAGCTGAGCAAGCTACATGGAGCAGGGGTAGAGTGCTGCTTTCAGGGGGGCTTCTGGACTTCTGCAGAGCCACCCAATGACAGATAAGCCCATCAGGAACTAAGTCAACCCGGGGATGCTTCTAAATGGCCAGTGCCTGGAGCTCTGCAGGTTAGGATGGCTCTGGGGGATGCCAGCACAGAGCTTGGGGCCTGGAACCACAGGCCTTGGTCAGAAACTGACGTTGGAAGCGGGGGGGGGGGGGGTCGTCGGTCATTTAAAGGAACAGAACTCCAGGATGGGACACTCTCCAGGGTGCAAGAGCCCAGCTTCCAGAATCCTCCCCATAGCAGCCCACGCTCCCAACACATCCCCATCAAGTCACCTTGGGTGGGAGAGGACACAGGCCAACAGGCAGCACTTTGTCCCTTGGTCCTTCATTCAGTGGGTATTTACAGGGCCCCACTCTGTACCAGGGCGTTTCTAGGCACTGGGAGGGACATAGCAGTGAATACAACAGACAGGGTGGTCTCAATGCTCATTGAATCTGTGGAGAGAAAGAAAAGCAAGCCCCAGTGGGACTGATGGATCACAGGGGTCCATCTGTTAACTGGGAGCTGGGGTAGGGCCCAGCATCTGCAGCTCTGATGAGCTCCCTAGGTGATTCTGGGGCAGGGGGACGGGTTCCCCGCCTCATCCAGAGAAACACCTGCCTACTCCACCAACTGCCTTCCAACGTGGCAGATTGAAACCTGCCCCGGAGAGGGAATCACCAGCACCCCACACTGAAGACATCTACAATTTGGAGATAAAAGTGAATTTTCAAATTTGTTGACTAATGTTTTCAAGTTCAACATATACTTGGCCAAAAATATACTGTATTATTCACCTGGGAAATAAAATTAAAACCACAGTGTGATACCTCTACATACTCACAGAATGGCTAACGCGTAAAAGACGGACAACCCAAAGTGTTGGAAAGGATGTGGAACAACTGGACCTCTCACATATACCTGGTGGGGGTGGGGTGGGCGATTAATACAACCACTTTAGAGAAAACTGTTTGACAGCTCCTGCAAAAGATGGACATGTGCCTATCCCAAGACCCAGCAACTCTCTTCTAGGTACATACTTAGTAAATAAAATGTGTACATATGCCCAAGAGACACAGGCAAGAATGTCCACAGCAGCACTGTTCATACGAGCCCAAGACTCTGAACAATCCAATTGTCAATCATGAGGAGAACGGATAAACAAATCGGGGTATATTCACACAATGGAATACTAGGCAGTAACAAGAATGAACAAACTACAACTACTGACAGCAACGTGGATGAATCTCACCGTGATGGCAAAGCCAGACACCAAAGTGTACAGATTTGTGATTCCACTTATGTCAAGTTTAAAAGCAAGGAGAACTAGGCTGGTCCAGTGGCTCAGGCGGTTAGAGCTGCCGGTTCGATTCTCACATGGGCCAGTGGGCTCTCAACCACAAGGCTGCCAGTTCAATTCCTCGAGTCCGCAAGGGATGGTGGGCTCCGCCCCCTGCAACTAAGATTGAACAAGGCACCTTGAGCTGAGCTGCCTCCCGGATGGCTCAGTTGGTTGGTTCAGTTCGTTGGAGTGCATCCTCTCAACCACAAGGTTACCAGTTCGATTCCTCGACTCCCACAAGGGATGGTGGGCAGCGCCCCCTAAAACTAAGATTGAACATGGCACCTTGAGCTGAGCTGCTGCTGAGCTCCCGGATGGCTCAGTTGGTTGGAGCGCGTCCTCTCAACCACAAGGTTGCCGGTTCAACTCCCGCAAGGGATGGTGGGCTGCGCCCCCTGCAACTAGCAATGGCAATTGGACCTGGAGCTGAGCTGCACCCTCCACAACTAAGACTGAAAAGACAACAACTTGAAGCTGAATGACACCCTCCACAACTAAGATTGAAAGGACAACAACTTGACTTGGAAAAAAGTCCTGGAAGTACAAACTGCTCCCCAATAAGTGTCCTGTTCCCCTTCCCCAATAAAATCTTTAAAAAAAATAAAAAATAAAAATAAAAACAAGGAGAGCCAATCAATGCCATTACAGATAAGGAGAGCAGTTACTGTGGGGGAGGGGAAGTGCCTGGAAGGGAGGGGGTCATAGGTACCTCTGAGACGCTGGTCCCCTTCTTCCCCCCCCTTCTTCCGCCTCCACCCCCCACACTCTGCTTCAAGCAGTTGTTTCTTAGTCTAGTTGTGTAGGACACAGCTCCCTGGCCCATGCTGGTATTATGAGCCTTGCACTCGCTGGGCATCTTCTGATTTCGGCTCTGGTTCTGGCACACAGGCCCGTTCTGTTTGTGGCTATTCACTGCATTGTACACAGGATCTGTGCACTCTTTGGTGTGCATACTGTGCTTGGAATAAAAGGTTTTAAAATGTACTGAATGCAGGACAAGAAAAAGGCACCGACAGGAAACTGTTTAGAAAGGGCAGGACTTATGGGGACACTAGCCAGTAGGGTCACATGCCCCCTACGCCTTTGTCACATCACCAGGCAAAGCCATTGATCAACATGATTCCTTGTACCAGAGATGAAGAGGGGCTGAGCCTTAGCTGAGAGACCAAACACAGGAGATAATAATAATAATAGTAATAACAATAATAATAAATAATAATAGCAGCTGTCATTGATTGTGGGCTGGCTGGCTGCTAGACACAGTGGCTCTGTGAGGTGGTTTATACTGGAATCCCCATTTGTAGATGAGCAAACTGAGTCCTTAGCCCACAGAGTGACCAAGTGGTGAAGTTGGGATTTGAACCCAGGCTGTCTGACTCCAGGTGCTGCCTTGAATCAAAGCCCTGAGCTGGCTGCATGGGGCGGGGCTGCTGGCCATGGCTGTCCGTTGACACTTTAATTTATGGCAGAGGGAATCGAGAAGAGTTAAATAATAGGCATAGATTGTACTTTCACAGGGATGAATGGTCATGAAATTAATTTTACAGATGAGGCCAACCTTCAGGAGGTGAGATAACAGCAGTGGAGATTGCGGCTCAAAATCTAAGCAGGAGACGGCAAGTTAGACCCAATCTGGAGAAGTGTAGTCTCCATACACACAGAAGCGAAAACCGACGCCTAGATGACTCTCCTGAGAAAAAGGCATGTGAGTGGCCGCTGTGACAGACGGCGAGGTGGCCATGACCACTGACAGCAGGAGCAGGCTCAGCCCCCGAGCATGACAGGGGAGGGGCATCCAGGTGAGATCATGATATGTCACCATGCCCCACATCTACACCCCTCCCAGTCCAGAGCCAGCCTCTGCCAAAGAGATTGGAATAAGATGTGAGAAAGTTGAGGGACCCGTCAAGGAAAAATTCTTGCAAGTAGGACTCAAATTGAAGCCAGATGTGTACGAGGGAAGGGGTAGAAGAGTATTCTTGGTGAGGCGGTCAGAAGGAGCCCAGAACACAGGCCATAGGCTGGCTGCATCACCCACTGGCTCAACCAGTATAGACAGAGTGCCTGCTTTGAGCACTGGATCAAGCAGTTTAGACAGATGGCTTGCATAACGCACTGACTCGACCAGTGTAGGCAGATTGATTGAATCATATGCCGAGCTCAACCCATCTAAACAGATGGCCTGCATCAGGAACTGGGCTCAACCAGTGTAGACAGAGTGCCTGCTTTGTGCACTGGCTCAATGAGGGTAAACAGACTACATCTCATATTGGGCTCAACCCCCTTGGCTCTGGGAGACGGAACCGGATGGGTAGAATCACTGTCTGACTGGAGGCCGGGGTCTAGGCTGAGTTCAGCCACAGGGAAATTCACCGAAGCCACAGAGTTTGAAAGCTCTGAACATTGTGCAGAGACCCTAGCTGGGAAAGAGGCAGGCACAGATTAAATGGAAGGTGTTCACACCCGAGACTCAACCCATGTAGACAGACCGCCTGCATCACACGCTGGTTCAGCCAGTGTAGACAGACTGCATGGTTTAGCTCACTCTGCCAGCCAGCAGCTGTCACCGAAAACCTTCTCCGTGCCGAGCTCGTCACGACCAAGACAGTCTGAGAGCAGTATTTGCACTGTGACCTACCCCTGTTTGCTCAGCCTCCTTTGGGCCTGATAGGAGGCTCTGCACATGGCAGGACCACAGTGGGTATTTGCTGGGTGCCTGGATGCTCCCCTCAGGAGCACAGGAAGCAAAGCCCCCACATCTCAGGACCCAGAGGAGGGTCTCAGTGTTCACAGATTTGGGCAAATGGATCTTGCCCAGAGAGATGAGTCAGCCCCCACCAAAAGGGAGCTTGGAAGGTGAGAAGGACTTGTCTGCCCTGTGTGAGTCAACCCGTGCCCAGGCTAGGGGCTGCAGGCATAGGGGCTCTCCTGTGTTGCCTTTCCACTGGTGAGCACCTGGGCATGTCCAGTGGTCCATGGTGGTGAGGGCTGTGGCCAGAATGGGAAGGAAGACCAGTCTAATGAGTCCACTCTCCAGGCAAAGAGCCCAAGGGTTGAAGGAATCAGCCCCAGAGAGCTCTGGCACCCAAGGGGCAGATCTGTACCTCCTAGCATCCTCTTCTTGACTCTCATCTCTCCTGTCCCTGAGTCTGGCCCGGCCAGGGAGGGGCTGGCTCAGACCCAAGCAGAGTGAGGACAAGGTGACAGTGACCTGGGCTGCTGCCTACAGCTCAGCAGCCGTTCGGCTCAGGGCCCAAAGCCAGCAGCGTGGGCACAACGGGAAGTGGGGTGACTCACAGACCTGCTCTCCACCCCAGCTCTGGAAGACAGAGCTGCATGGACCCGGTGATGTCTGTAGGGAGGCTGGGGCCTGAGCTGAGTGGCTGACAGCCACAGGGAACGCAGCAACATCAGAGGGAGTACGGGAGCTCTGAGTCTTGGGCAGAGCTCCTCGCAGAGGGCAGGAGCGGGTACAGACTGGCTTACACAGGTAGGAAGGAAAGGAGGGGGCTGGCGAGGAGAAAAGGGCACAGGAGAAGAGTTCTCTCTGGGGCAGGTGCCAGCCAGCTGCCAGGTGAGATACAAGTGGGTGTCAGGTGAAGCACCTACTGGGGCACCGGGAAGCTAAGTGGATGACACGCAAGCCAAGAAGAAGGTGGGCATCAGAGTAGTTTGTCCTTCCCAGAGAGCACTGGGCACAGGGCACTGAGCTGTCACTTACTGAGTGCTCATGATGAACTAGGGCTAAATAGTAACCACATGGGGGGAGGTAGCAGAAAGCCCAACATCTCAGAGGAAAGCTGGAAGGTGGGCCAGGTGGGCAGGGGCACAGAGGCAGGGCCCCATGAGCATCTGCCTGACCCCCAGCCCTGGAGGACATAACCCAACCAGGGTAGACAGGTGCTTGGTCCAGGGGGCGCTGCCTCAGAGCGCTAACAGCTTAGCTCCAGTTGTGATCCAGAAGACATGGTCCCAGCACCCTCACCATCTCCCCTCCCGCACTTAATCCAGCTTTAAGCCCTGGCAAATTCACGTCCATTGACTCCTCTTTGGGACCACAGTCACCTTCCTCCAGGATTACTGCAGCTCTCTCCTCAATGGACTCTCTTCTGTGCAGCCGCTGGTAGGATCACGTTCCAAGCCCCTCCCTGGCCTTCGTGGCCCTATACGGCTGGAACTCTGCCTGTGTCTGCAATCCCAGCTCCCCTCCTTCATTCTGCTGGCCACATGGGCCTTCCCACATCTCCCGGACCCGGCTCTGTGCTCCCTCTGGCTTGTTCACATTCTGTGCCAGACAAGCTCCCTACCTCCCTTCTTCCCACCCCTCCCTGATTAGTTCCAGCTCCTCCTTCAGATCTCAGCTGAAGTGTCACCTCCTCAGGGAGGTCCTCCTGACCCCTCAGCCTAGACCAGATGACTTATTGTAGGTTTCACACCCACCGGGCCGTGTCCTTGATATGTTTATCGTACTAGCCCAGAATCACACATATTGGTTATTTGTCTAATAATGGCATTGCTGGCAGAGCATGAATCAGTGAGGAATGAATGAACGATGAGAGCATTTCTGACCCATCAGACTACAAATCCCACAAGGTCAGGGACCACTCTTAGTTTCGCTCATCCTGTGTCCCCGGAGCCTGGCACAATAACAGACACCTAATGCATGCTTAGTAAATACTCACCGAAGGCAGAATGAAGGAGAGAAACAGCGGGTCTGACACTGGGAGTGTGGGATGGAGAGTCATTTGGCTTCAGGTTTCAATGTTGACAACTCTCATTTAGTTTAAATAACTGTCACTCTCCAGAGCCAGCTCTGGCCAGGGCCTGGCAGGGACAGGGTGCCCTGCCCTCAGTCACCAGCAGCAAGAAACACTGATTTCCCAGAAATGCACAGCCTTCAAGGTGGAGAGTGGGAATGCTGAGACTCAGGTTGCTGGCCTGGGAAGACAGCTGTGCCTGCATACAGATACTCTCTGACTTCCTTGTAGGTGGCTTTCAAGATGGAATCAGGGTTGCTTCTAGGTGTCAACCCACCTGGATGCAGGTTTCCCCATGTTACTGGTGGCTGAGGCTACATTTGTGGCCAGCAAGTGCAGGCTAAAGCTCCAGATCACAAATGACAGGTAGTTTAGTACAGGGTAAAAGTCACAACTTTTTCCCATGACCAATTTGTAAGTCTCATCTTCTGCCACAGTGATTTACCGACCATGGGGTCGCACGTCTTCCAGCCAGGAAGGAATGAGCTGGTGCCTCCCATGTCCTCTGCCACCTGAGCTAATGTAGCCCTGTCCCCTGGCTGTCTGAGCCCAGGGGTTTCCTCTGCCTTTGGGCAGCCTTTCCCCAAGAGGGAGGGAATACAGCCGCTCTGGAGGCAGGCAAATTCCTGGCTAGGACTCCAAAGACAGTGCCAGGGAGCCTACTGTCACCATGTTGTCACCACACAGGCTGCCTGCCCCCAGCAAATTTCCTGGAGCTCCGGGACACCACTGCTACATACATATCCAGACAAGCATCCTCATTTTTTTTTTTTTTAATTTCTTGCTGTCCTACAGTAGGACCACACTGATCTCCTTGGGCCAGCACTTCATAAATCTGTTTATAACTCATTATCTTCTGATAAGCTAAAAGGCTTGCCACTTGTTTCACACAGTGTTTACTGATTCTAATTGCCAAAGTAGTTCCATGAAAAGATGCCATAAACTTACGTCCGCTTTCCTGCCTGCTCCCCATTTCTCCAATGTAGCTGCCACATGTGGGTAAATCAGGGAAGTTCAGCAGTGCAGTGAAGACAGGTATCTCTGACTCGGGGCCAGGCAGGAGGTACTCTTGCCAGCTCCCACAAGACTCCAGCGCCCACCTTAGGTGCCTCCAACCAGACATATCAACAAACAATGATAAAAGCTCTAAGCGACCATCTCTTCGATCTGCAAACCCACAAAAAGCCTATCAGACCACTGCTGGCACAAAGTCAGCGTAAAAAGCAGAAAAGCAGCCTGCACGTCGTTTTCAATCAGGGGACTCTGACTTTCCTCCTTTCAAGTGAATTGAAAGTAAATTCTAAGATGAGCCCACCAGGCACACTTTCCCAACAACCATGCAGCAAAAACGTAGTTGCCGAATTTTCCTAGACTTATTAGCTTACATGAACAGAGCTTTGAATAAATGTTTAAAAAATGAAATCCCCATGATACTCTGTAATCAGTAAATGTTCATTATGGAAACACAGCAAATATGCTTGAAATGTCCCAAGTGGTATTCTGGCTACAAGATTAAAAAGGCACCCATGACAGCAGGCTGGCTTACAAAGCAGCCTTCTCTGGTCATAGTCCAGGAAAGCTCTGCCAAACCCAGGAGGTCAGCAACGCCCACTCCTCTCCCAGCCAGAGCCAGAATCAAAAGATGCTCCTTTCGCCCACTCAGGCGATTTATAAATGAGCCCCTGAACTGGCTGACTGATGTCTCTATAAATAATTAATCCTTGACCTTGCTTTAAGAAAGCGTTGACTTTTTAATTTGGGGTCTTTAAAAAAAAAAATCAATACCTGGGGAACATAATTCACTCTTGTGGAGTCTGAATCCAGGTACATAAATCAATAAACTGTGCCATCCGTGTGTCCCAGGGTGAATGGGCCAGGCGATGGGATGGGGTCAGACTTTGAGGTTTTCTGTGTTCAAATGCTATTGATCATTCCAGGAGGCTCCATGTCTTCAGGTCTGAATTTTATCCTTCCCGTGGGTCACTTCACAGAGACAAGTCTGATGACGGCTCTGGAATGTGCTTCCACTCCCTGCAAGGGCTCCCCAGACCCAGTCCCTGTCATATATCGTAGGCTGTATAGATGAAAAGAGGGTCTCCTCCAGGGACCAGAGTGTCACCCTTTCCTGTGGACTGTCAGCCTTGCCTTCCCAACAGGGATAGAGGGCGAGCAGGAGAGGCCATGACAGTTGAGAAACGTGAAAGAGGACTCTGACACACTCTTGCTCCAGAGGCTGTGCCGTTGTAGGGCAGGACTCAGGAAAAGTCCTCCACTCTATGGGCAGGGGTCAAGGTGAACTCAGACGTGAGAGGTTACCCAAAGAAAGGGGACTTGGGAGTACAGCTTGTAAGCACACCAGGGATGGGGAAGAGGCGAGTTTGCCCCTTACCCCTCGCTTTATTCAACCGCATCTCCCGCCTGCTCTCCTGCTGGGGGCAAATCCGGGCCATGCAGATAACAGAGCCCGGACGTGTATACCCGGTAGCATATATAGCATAGTCTCGGCGCAGGAAGGAAGCCCAAGGACCCAGGCTCCGGAGACGGCTGCGGGACAGGAAGCCCCACGATCGGCCCCTTACTTCTCCGTTAGGTGAGACAGCCGGGCAGCGAGTGCCCACAGCCCAGGATGCTGCGTGGCTGCTGCGCCTGCTCGGGGTTGGGGTCGCGGGGCCTGGCGACCAGCTGTACTGCGAAAGTTAGGTGGGCGTGAGTCCCACGCAGGGGAAGGGATGAGTTCACCTCCGACCTAAGAGCCAGCACTGGCACTGACAAAACCCGCGAAGCTGACTTCGCGTGGCCCTGCCGGCCTCCGGCGACGACAGAGCTGGAGTGCAGAACTAGAAGCCAGCAGCTGGAGTTGCGGCCGCCGCCAGAGCTCGGCTGGGTCCCGTGGCAAAGCGGATTTTTTCATCGCCTACCAGAGCCGCCCCAGGCTCCGACTCCCGCACTCCTGGACACACGCACGCACACACCTTCACCAATCACTGAAGCACACACACTCGCCTTGGGTACAAAACAGGCCAGTGCCCTGGAGAGTCGCAGGGTGGGGACGCGCGCGATGGAGTGCGGAGACACCTTCCGCCGCTTGATAGGAAGCCGGAGGCAGCCTCTTAACTCCTCCTTCGCCTCCGCTCACCACAATCCGCCCCGGAGTCCCAGTCCCGAGAGCGCGGGAAAGCCCTGCGTGCCTTGGGCTCTCCAGACTGGCTCTCTCGAAGTCCGACGCTGCCTCCCCGCGCCCAGCAGCAAGGGCGGGGAAGAGCAACAGAGAATCCGCAGGGACCCAGGGAGCCCGAGGGGCGACAAATTACAGACGCGCGGCGGCAAGTGAAATCCAAGGAGCAAAAGTCTAATTAAAGTTCCCACTACTGGAGCCGGTCCCCAAAGTGCGACCAGACCGGAACCCTGCGCGCCGTATCTCAGCCCGCAGCTTCCGACTCCTATCCGCGTGAATCCGCGGGGCTGGGTGCAGTGCAGTTCCCGGCCCTCCTGGGACCCTTCAGGGAGCCCCTCCCAGCCGGGAGCCTGCACAGGGCGGCGACAGGGGTGGTGCGGGGACGCAGCGCACTTACCTGGCGCAGCAGGCTCTCTCGCGGCCGCGGTTGCTCCAGACCGGGTTCGGACCTCCACCGCAAATCCTCGGCTCTGGGGCGCCCCGGCGGCAGGGAGGACCTCCGCCCCAGCTTGGATTGGGCCCACTCGCAGCGGAACCCCGTGTGGTGGGTGAGGCGAGCGACGTGGGGCTGGCGGCCCGAGAGCGCAGGAGAGGGAGAGGGCGCGGTGGCGTGTTCCTCCTCGGTCCCCGGCCCGGGTCTGTTTTCCGCCTTCCGCTGCCACCTTCTCCTCTCTCCTCCCCACAGCGCCGCTGGAACCGGCTCGCGCGCGGGGAAGGCTCCCAGCTAAGTGCGAGAGAAGCCTCAGGCAAGGCTGGAAATAGCGGCGCGCCCGCCTGGTGCCCCGCCCCCGGCCTGGGCTCCGCCCCGCTGTAGTGGTGGCTACGGTGGTGGCCCGGCCCGGAGGGGATCACTCCGGCGATCTGCTGGCCCCTCCCCGGAGCTCATGGGCGCCGCGCCCACGCGCGCTCTGCGGCTCCCGCGGCCCCACCAACTGAGCGCAGGGAAGGATTCGCCGCCGGGCGCGGCCCTGCGGCCGCGGGGGTGGAGGCTGTCGGGTCAAGACCCGCGTGCGTCTCCCCGGTTCTCTGAGAGCTGGACTCCCAGCTGTCACTTGGCGGCCAGAGTGCTGCCACTGCCTCTGTGGGTCGCATGCTCTCGCCGATCCGGGAAAAGAACAAGGCGTCATCGGAGCGGGTGGTGACCACAGCTGGGCAAGGATGCGCGCCCAGGACTCGAGGCTTCGGGGGCGTGGGGCTGTTGAAACACGGAGCTTTGATCCCGAGGAAGATTCCGAGACACACAGACTCGGTGGAATTCGGTCAAAGTCTTAGGCGGCCTCCCTCAGCCCGGTGTCCACGTTAATGCCCAAATTCCTGAGCTCTGGATTCTGCTTGAAGTACCCTATGACCAGGCTCTCCCGTAAGGGCTGCCTCCTCGAAGTCCCTGTTTGGTCACAGGCCTGAGAGCTGGGGGGAGGGGCGTGAACGAGGTCAACCTGTGTCAAGCGACCCCTCCCGATACACACCCCAACAACAGAGTGGGCATGTACCAGAACCACAGCCACACAGCACCAGGACAGAGCAGGGAAGTAAAAGGGGCGCGGGGCTCTAGAGGTAGCCCCCATCTGTAGGAGGCAAGCAGGTGCCAGGAGGCTGGACTGACTTCTCACAGGAACTACATAGAACTGTGTAAGTCAGTCACCTCTTAGTCTTGAAGGGACACTCAGTATTTTCAAAAACCTGCAGAGAAACCGTTAGTAAAATAAAATGAAGCATGCTCACCCCTCCTCTCATTGTATCTGCTGCTTGGTTAGCCTGATATCTCCATCCAGTTAACTCAGAGTGTAGGATGAAGTTGGGGACTGGGGTGGACTCATGGCCCTTGAAGGGACAGAGAAGGGAGGGCTCGGGCAGGCCTGGCAGAGAGCAGAGCCCCTTCTCCGGAAGGCTTGAGCGCTCCCAACACTAGACCTCTGGTAGGCCTAGATGGTACCCAGATTCTGCCCAGGGCAGCCCTGAGGCCTCCTTCATGCCCCAGGTAAGCCCAGAGCATTCTGAGATAGATCAGGAAAGGTTAGACAGCAAAGTGAAACATACCAATGTTATCATGATCTGCCCTCATTCCTGCAGCAAGAAAGGGGGCATTGTCATGCCTGTCTCACACATGATGAAAGGGAGGTAGAAGAATGCCACCAAGTTGCTGGAGTCCACACGTCTGAAGGATGGCAGAACCAGGATTGGACTGCTGATTCCAAAGTGGCATCAGTTCGATGCTGGGGTTCCTTCTGCAAAACCCAGAGATTATGAGCTCAAGTCCCAAGGCACTGGCCCAGCCATGCTCCACTGGCTGCATGTTACTCGTGTGTGTGTGTGTGTGTGTGTGTGTGTGTGTGTGTGTGTGTGTGTTGCGAGGGCGGGGGTAGTGTATATGGCTGAAATCGCTCCACTCCACCTCAGTCAGGTGTAGATTAGATGAATGAAATGTAAGGGACAAGGACCCAAGTGTCAGGAAGGACAGGGCCGTGGAAGCCTTATCCAACCCACTTCTAAGAGCTGTCAGAACAGAGAGTAGGAAAGAACAAGGTGTTTTAGGGGGTGGGTGACGTGAGCAGGAAGCTACTTGCCCGACTGGCCGAGTGCACTGACCCAATACCTTCCCCTGGATCCTCTTGGCCCCCTAACTCCAGCCCTCTCACCACCTGGGGTCCGGGCCACTGGTTGGCTGGGCAGCCGCTGAAGAGGCCTGGTGGTCCAGGGAAGCTTTTCAACACCATGCACACTCCCATGGGCAAATACACACACACACACACACACTCACACTCACACTCATTGGGCAGTGGGGAGAGGATGAGAAGAGGAAGTCCCATTCCCTGAGGTCAACCCTACAGCCAAGAGACCCACAGATGCCTCTATGGGACAAGTCTACACAGGCTCTATTTCCACAGGATGAGTCTACACAGGCTTTACCAGGACTACACTAGCATTAGCAGCAATGGGCTGGTCAGGCCATCTCAGTTGCCCTGTGCCTCTGCGTGCAGTGATTCTCCTGGGAAGTGTGGTTTTTCCATTAGCTTCCCCAACTGTACTTATTAGCACTTATTTGCAACTAATATTCAAGCAGATGCCGCTAGGAATCAACAATGCTGCATTCCTTCGACAGCCATCTGCTATATTTCCCATTTTTCACTCAGACTGCTTCTTGTTTGGAAAGGCCCTTGGGGAAATCCCCAAAAGGGGCCAGAGGCCACTGGCACGGCAGTGCACTGAGTCTCCTCTGCAGGAGTTGCCCAGGGCTGTGTGCCCTTTTTGGAAAGTCAGGTTCGGCCTCTGCAGCGAGGGAGGTGGAGAAATGCTGCAAATCCCCATCCTGAAGACTGTGTGTCCGCTTGCAGGTTTTGATATGTGTGTCTCCCCTGAAAGATTAGTGGGAAACACATCCCTTTGCATTCCAACTAAGGTGAAAAGATATTTTCATGGGCTAGCCCAATGAGTCCACAACCTAAGCACCAGAAGAGGTAACAGAGATGTTCAGAAGGCACTCTGTTTGCTGCCAAAGGTGTGGGCCTGGGAAGGTGGGGCCTAACTGACCAGGTGTGGTGGTGCGCAGCAGGCAAACACCTCCTCCCTCTCCTTGCTCTGGGCCCAGGTCATTCCTTGGAGCAAAGATTCCCACCTACTGGTGGGCAGGGAGCTAAAGGCAGCCCAGTGTGGAAGCACCTTATGTTTGATGAAGGGCTGGTAAACCAGGTGCAGGACTGAAGCCTGAGTCCCAACCCTTCCATTCTATCGCTGTGAGAAGAACCAGAGCACTATTCTCAAGAGGGAGGAAGGGGAGCCATCGGAAGTGGTAGGTGTGGGATCACCTATCTCCCTGTATCCCATGAGACAAAGAAGAGAATAATGGGATGGGTCAGGGGTCTGTTTCAGCTCTTCAAAGCGCCAGCTGGGAAGTCTTGAGCATGTCTCCTAGCTCTTCGCAGCCTGTTTCTGCATTTGTGAAATGAGAGCAATAGACTCTGGCCTGTTCCTGGCAGCAGGGACCCTCAGATAAGGTGAAAAGTGTAAAAGCATTTTGGAAAGTGGACCCCCACCTCCTCTGAGTCACACTCAGATTAGCCATCTCAGGGCATGGGTGTCAAGCATCTGGCCCTGTACTGGCCTCTAAAATACTGTCCGCCCAAGGTTTCCCGAGTCAGTTCAACACACCGTGACAGGCTGATCAGAGTACCATGCAGATAGGACACTCCTCCTCGGGAACAGAGCTGTCTTCCTCTGCTTTGGCCCTGGTGTGGGATGGTGGCCAAGCCTTCCCCCCACGTGAACAGTGAGAGGTGTGAAGCCTGGGCTCTTAGGCCCCCTCCAGGCCTGAGTGATTCCACAGTGCCCCAAAACTCCTCACCTGGAAAGGAGGCCCCAAGGTTACCCTTGGTCGTCTGGGAGCTTAATTGAATAAATGTCTCTTCTCTGTGCTTTTCCTACTCTCCCCATGACCCTTCTCCTTTTTATTTTTTATTTTTTTGTCACCCCTTGGGTTTCCAAGGAACTGGAGAAAATGGGTTGCTTTGTTTTTTCTGTGTTGAGTCGCCTGAAATTTCCTGATGTCAGCATGCCCAGCAGAGAGTCCCCTACATTAGCAATGCTCCTGGGGGTTCCAGGCACCCTACATTCCTTACACCTGTTATAATACCTGAAATTCCACCATCAACCCTCAGAGCACAAGAATCGTTCCTGTTTAAAGAGCAGGTCTTGGGCAGGCTAAGGTGATGCCAGTGTTTGTCCTTCGCATGGATGTGAGTTGGTGCCCAGGTTCGGGTTTCTGGGTAACACCCATTAACCAAGGACTGTGGCTCACGAGCAAAAAAAGGAGGTACTTCTTGAAAAGACAATGGGGATCTCACAGGGCAGAGGGGGAACTGAGCATCCAGGAAGATAGAGGGCTAGAGAACCCTTGGGGTCTCCAGGAGGGGCACCTTCTCCTTCAACCTAAGATGAGCAGGTCTGTAGATGGGCCTTTGTCGACCCCAGACTCCAAGAAGGAGCCAGGCCCAAGTCCAAGTCCAGCCCATCCATGTAAATTGGGCTCAGAGCCAGTCTGGTTTCTCTGTTGAGGTTTTGCCAAACTCAAGTTCATTTTGGTGCTTCTTAGTTAAGAGAAAAAGAAAAATCAACTTCAGGTAGCGTGCTGATGGTCACTTCTTGAGCCTGATTAAGGGAGAGGCCACTGTCTAAGGTAGGGGCCAATAGACCCTGAGCAGAAACGATGGATATTTTCTTTCTCACTTTGGGCTAAAGAGTTTCAAATTCTAAAATATTTCTATGTCACAATTCAGTAAATGCTGTTTAATTTGGACCAAAACTAATTTAGCATTCATGTCATGCATCGCCGATCTGAAGTTTACTCTTTCACTGTCAAAGACAGTGGGCAATAAGCTTGTGGGGGTCGTGTCTGCCTGGCCTCGGAGAATGAATAGGTTTTGACTCCTCTTGCCTCTGTGGTGTCTCTCTGCATCTCTCTGCATCCAGAAACAAGTGAGCTCATTAGAAACAGTCTCTCTAGTCCATCAGGTTGGCGTGGATGACCTTCCTTTTTGGCTCTACGTTGTTAGTCATTAACTAAGGTGACTATTAAAATGAGGAAATGACTGTATGACACAAATAAATTGCATTTCTTTGTAAACGCTCACTAATTGGAGAGCTTGCTGATTCTCCAGGGCTCCCTGTGGCTTCGCCGTGATTGACACGACTCAGCTTTGTTTCCTGTGCCTGTTGGTCATCCCCCAGAGCAGAGTGGCTGTAGGATTCTCAGTGTCGCTGCCTCACTGCGGGCTCTGTGAGGTCTGAGAGGGGCAGTGGGGCCTCCGAGGGCAGGATCTCCTCTCCAGCCCCATCCGTCCAGAGTGCATTTTCAGTTCTCCTCTGCCTTTACCAAGGGTTGTAAATCAGTTCATCGCTTTCCATCATGTGGTAGGAAAGTGGAGCTTAAGTATCTTCTGAGTTACTGAGAGAGCTAAAAGCATTTTTTTGTTTTTTGAAAAAAATGCAAACTTGAACGCTCTTCTACATTTAATGCTCAGCGTTAAGAATCGGGTTTTGGAGATTTTGAAAGGAAAGAATGAATTGCTTTGAACTGAACAAAATATTTCTACAGGAACATTCCAGAAACGTCAGATACCATAGGGAGCATGCCGCTGGGTAAGGATGTGTACCCTGACACTTTCCTGACTTGGGAGGTTCATAATCAGATGGGCTTTAAAAAATGGACCCAAAGATAATGGACACACATGTGGCAATTTCATAGCCAGGCTGGAAGGATCTCATCTTGGAGTGCTCAGAGCTGGAAAGCAAAGGGGTCACTAAGCTCAGTAGCAATTGTTGCTTGCCCAAGGACAGACACTCTACATGTCTCTCAAATGCAGTCTCAAGGTTTTCTCAGACTCTCATAGCATAGGCGAATTGTGCCATAAACCACATGGCAGCCTCAGGGAGATGGAAAAACAAAGGCAGGTACTGCCCTTCTCAGGCAATCCTGAGCAAGTGGTATTTTCACACTGTGTGGGGAGCCCACACAATGCCTGGCAGTATGAGTCTCCCTCCACCAGGACTGAAAACAAAAGGCTGGTGGCTGATGAATCCAAGGAGATGAGCTCAGGAGGAGCCATCAATCACGCAGCATTCCCCTCAGAGGGACGTCCAAAGAAGCAGATGGGGAATGCCAGCCCCAGTCCAGCACCCAAACCGACCAGCCCTCCCTGACCCACAGCCACTGCTGCCCACTCCTCTGTAAGAGGATGCTTCAATAGGAAACACCCAAGGTAGCCTTGGAGGGATGGCTTGTCCTGCAGATTCCCTGTGAAGGAGAAACTGGAAGTGCCTGAGAGGGTTTTGTTCCTCAGACCTTCCAAATGTTTTCCAAATTGGAAAGCAGGTGATGCTAAAACTTACTGTCAGCCCCTCCTATCCCATGCACAGCATGTCACTGAGAGCCAGCCAGGTGCTCAGGAAACTCCCCTCCCAGCCCTGCGAAGCCATTCTCCAGCGCCGAGAAGGCACCAAGGTCACCAGGCTTTGGAAGGAGATGACAGGACCTGCAGAAGAACATCTTCGGCTTCCCAGGATTCCTGGGTGCAGGAGTGTTCGACAGGGAAACCCTTGGATACCTGGAGAAATTAAACCCTGTCACTGAAAATAAACGGCAGTTGTGACAGAAACTCAGATAAGCAACTGCCACTTCATTGTTGAGTTCTCCCAGAGCCCAGGAACTTCATCCTGCAGACAGAACCTAAGACGCTCTGGCGTTCAGAGCGCTACCCAGTGGCGTCCTGTCGGTAGCTATGGAAACAGTGAGCCATTGCCTCCCTGTTGGCTTTTGTGCCAGAGACATCTTGCTGTCAGTAGTGTTTAAAGTTAGCTTTCAAAAACAAGAGAACCCAAACCTCTTCTTTTGACACCATGTGAAGGGCCCTGTGGCACTGAGGCAGCCCTGCAGTTCCCAGCATGAAGACTGTCACACTCTGTTCCCCATCTCTGTCTTCAAACAGAGCTTCCCATCTCCTTGCTGTTGTTAGTGGTGACGTCTTATGCTCAAATGAGTCCACGCTCTGTGCCTGTCCCAGCCTTGGTGCCTTGTGCAAGATTCACGGGGGGTGAGGGGGGGCATGGGTCCTGCTCAGCCACGGTTAGAAATATGCTGAGATGATACACCATCTGGTGCAGGCTCAAGGGTGAAGCCCAGCCCCTTTTACAGCCGTCTGAGTAACCTGCCTTTAGGCATAGACTGTCCAACCAAGACTTTGTTGAGGGACTCCTAGGAGCAGGATGGAGGGAGGCAAAGGGGAAAGCAGCTCACCATCAAGGAGGAAGACAGACAGACAGACAGACAGACAGACAGACAGACTAGAATGCCAGTCAGATTGTAATGGAGCCATGAGAGAGATGGCTGAAGCATCTTCCCAGGAGATCAAGGAGGGCTTAATGGAAGAGGTGGCATTTGACCTGACCTAATCTTACCTGGCTTGTCCTTACTCATAAGACTCACAGCCACAAAGAACTGGGGGGGACAATAATTCAATACATATTTTGTTAAACACAATGGATATTCTGGCACATATAGATAAAGGACTCTCACTTCCATGCCCAGAGAAAGAATAGACTCTACAATTACAAGGCAGGCTTGTTGTATTCTGATAAACAAACCTAGCTTTAGGAAAGACAATGTCTAGGGGAAACAGCTAATCAACCATGGCCTTTTGAGGGAATAAAGAAGGTGTAGACAAAGAAAGACAAGCATTTCATTTTTGTATACAAAAAAGATGTCTCACCAAATGCTATTAAAAATTTTAAGCTAACCTCATTCCACTTTTGAAAATCATAAGCAGCGTTGACTGCATGAGAGATGTTTGAAAAACAGGCAAGGTTACTGGAACGCGGCTTAGTGTCTGTCTTGGGTTGTGCTCCCCCCAAAACAGACTTAGAGACAGACATTTGGGTTCAGGTAGTTTATTTGAGAGTGATATCAGGGAATGCGAGGCTGGCCAACAAGATTTTATGGCACCAGGGAAAGCTTTAGAGAGAAGAGCGATGCAGGAGCTTAAGGTTGGAACTATCTCCTGGGTTGAACTCACATGGGCTGAGGGGATCGATAGGGTCTGTACAATGTCCTGATTGGCACAAGGCACTCTACACAAAAGACAGTCTACACAGGTTTTCTCCTCTGGTTTGGCTGTGATAAAGCATTTCCTGGTGGTATTAAAGTGTTAATGTTACAAGTTCTTCCTGGAGTATTTTTGAGACAATGGCAGGCGTGCTAGTGATTTCATTTTGAATATCCTTGAATTCCCTAATAAAAACAGACCAACTAGACAGCAAGACCAAAACCATATGGGAAACATCCACAATAAAACTAGTGGGCAATGTACCCAAATATCAAAATACTAGCAAAGGGAAGAAACAGGGTGTTTGTCATGCCTGAGAACAGGAACACCCCAAAATAGCCAATAAGTATTTACTAGAAATCACAGAGACCCCATTTTAGAACAGTAGCTGGAAGTGGGAGGCATTTTGCCCACTCTAATAGTGTAGAAGTGCAAAAGGCATAAGGTAAGAAGATTTCAATGGGATGGAGCTGCCTGGCCCCTGTAAACTCTTGACACTGACCAGCCAGCTCTTTCTTCCAGGACAAGGCCCCACACTGAGGAGATGCTGCTGAAAGAGGAATCAAAATTGAACAGAGCAGGAACACTAGAGGGGAAGGAAACAGAAGATCCAGATAAAAGAAATTAAGAAAATGACATTAGATAGGAACAAACAACTCAAATCAGAAACAGAAATGAAATGACAAACCCAGGAAATAATTAGGTTTTAAAGAAAAATAATTTCAGAAATCCAGACTAAACTAAACTAGAAAGAATACAAGAGTAAATGAACACAACAGATAATGCCTTAGAAGAAATAGAAGGTGGAAAAGTGGAAATTTTAGGAATCAAAAAGAAATGAACGTGGTATAAAGGGTTCAAGAGAAAGTGACAAATCGTGAAGCCAAGTAGAGGAGATCCAACATACAGCGAATAGGTAACCCTGAAGAAAAAAGCGAAAGCAGGGAACGGAACTAATATTAAAAGCTATAATTCAAGAAAACCTTTCAGAAGTAAGAAAAGGTTGAAACTATATATTAAAAGATCCTGAGACCACATTCCTGAGAGTATGACTCAGAGTGGCCAACATCAGGGCATACTTTTAGAAAAATAATGAGACTTTAAAGAAAAAGAAAAATCCCTTGAATGTGCAAAGATAGCTCATGATTTGTAAGGGATAGAAGATTGGATAATCATCAGCTTTTTAACTGCAACACTTGTGCCACAAGAAAATAAAATACCATACTTAAGATACTGACTCAAGAAACTAAAATGTGAACCAAGGATCTAGGGAAACTGACTTTCAAGTATAAAGGGTACAAACTCTTAACAACATGGAAAATTTCAGGAAATATTGTTGCCATGGGCCCTTCCTGAGTAATCTCCTAGAGAACCAAAGTGACTAGAGTGACATCAGCATAAGAAGGGAACATTAAATATTTGATTGTTTATAGAATTAAGGATAAATGATTAAAACGAAAGAGTATAGTATGTAATGGCTATGTGCTCTGACAACATAGATATAGTTCAGCTATTTATAAATGGGAAGGATATGAGAATGAAGAAAGCATATGGAAAAAAATTTAACTGTTTTCAATAATGATGTTGGCTGAGGTAGAAAAAATGTTTTACACTGAGACTATTGTGTGTGAAACATGGGATAAAATAAACGAGTAATTGTTGGATATTCTAATTCTGTCATCTCTTCACTTGAGAACTGGGATTTTGGGTGAGAGAAATGAATTCAAGCATAAGAAAGAAGAGTTTAAGTAAACACCCAATAATTCTGAATTTGAATGGGAAGAATCAGTATACACTCTTGAGGTATATTACCTTTTTTCAATTAATAGAATTAATTTTTTAGAGCTGTTTTAGGTTCACAGCATAACTGAGTGGAAAGTACAGTTCCCCTATAACCATTCCCTGTCCCCACCACACACACACATACACACACACACGCACACACACACGGCCTCCCACCAGCAACATCCAGTGTCAGTGGTACATTTGTAACAATCAATACACCAACATTGACCAATATCAACCGAAGTCCATTGTTTTCATTGGAGTTAAATCTTTTTGTTGTATAGTCTATGGATTTTGACACATGTATAATAACATGTACCCACTATTATAGTATCACACATAATCGTTTCACGGCCCTAAAAGTCTCCTGTGCTCCACTTATTCATTGCTCCTTCTCTCCTCCTCTTCCCCAACCCGTGACAACCACTGATCTTTTTTACTATCTCCCTAATTTTGCCTTTTTCAGAATGTCATATAGTCAGAATCATACAGATGTAGCCTTTTCAAATTGGCTTCCTTCACTTAGCAATATGCATGCAAGTTCCTTTCATGTCTTTCTGTGGTTTGATACCTCATTCTTTTTATTTCTTTGTATATTTTGGATAACAGTCCTTTATCAGATATGTATTTTACAATATTTTCTCCAAGTCTCTAGCTTGTTTACTCATTTTCTTGATACTTTGTTTTCTTTAAAGATGGTAGATAGATAGATAGATAGATAGATAGATAGATAGATAGATAGATAGACAGATAGATAGATAGATAAGTAGATAGATCCCCTACCTATCTATAGATAGCAAGAGGCTTCCAGTGGCCAAATATGGAACCATTTGAGCTTCAGTAAAGATTATAATTGTAATGGACTAAAACATATCAAATACGCATATTTAAACTTATTTATACAGCTACTTAAAAACACTGTCACCTTCAGAGGATAAGGAACAAATTCATTCTCTCAAAAACTGGTAAATAAAGGAAAAGAATCAAACATTTGTCCTGCCTTTATATGTGAACTGCACCACTGGGTAGCCAAGTGGTAGATGAGTGGAGGCATCTCTTTATCGAAGTACTCAAGTTAATACATGAAAAAGAAATGCCAGGATTAGAATGTGGCTGTTTTGAAACCCCCAGTGAATGAACAGAGCTAGGTATTGTGCAGCCACAGCTGTTAAATCTCATAAAAAGAGAGGCAAACAGACATCACCTACCTCCTGATGAAAGAATGCAACACCACCTATAGTCTTGCCAAAAGGACTGAACCTGAGTCTGAACAAACCTCTGGATCCAGCTGCTAATTTGCAGGAAATTCAGGAGAACGTCTTAACCTGCGCCGATCAGCAGAAACCAGACAGTGGGAATCTGTGGGTCCAAAGGCTCAGATTCTTTAACAGATACATTGTAAAGAAAAGAAAGGGATCCAGGAAGGGAGGAAAACCTCTAGCTTAAAAGAGATCCAAAAGACAGATCCGATTTTTTTTTTTAAGTGACAAGACTAAAACAAATGTCTAGGAAGGCGCATGCAGGTGATAAAACTGTAAAGAAAGAATAGATAAGTATCAAAGGCAGGAAAGGGGTCACTTCTTCAGGGAGGGAGGCTGTTGAAATGGAGAGAAAGCACATGGGGGGCTTCTGGGAACGGCTGGCGGTGTTCTTTTCCTTGATGTGGAGGTGGTTAGCATAATTCCGTAAGCCACACATTTGTCCAGCTCATATTTTCCATCTTTTTTTTTAATTCGACAATGAAAATATTTCTTTAAACATTTTTCCCAATCTACAGTTTCATCCTCATTCTCCACAAGCCCAGAGGCAATGGCTGTGGCTGTGACAGATTTCCCAACATACCTTAGGGCTCTAGCTCCCGAATAAGTTCCCTCAGTGTCTAATGAGAAAGACCCCCTGGAATAGAAGCTCCAGAAGGCCAGAGACCACGTATGCCGTGTTCCCTGCGGTATTCCCAGATGCATCTGGAATGTAGCAGGTGCTCGATGAACATCAGTTGGGCAAATGTATGACAGAGGCTGGACCGAGAGGGTTCACTTTGTCGGAGTGAAATGTGTCGAATAATGAGTCATATAAAAGATACCGCCACCCCACCACAAAGGCCTGGCTCCTCCCTGCTTCTGAGTCAGTCATGTCTGCATTGCTGAGGTCACTTCCTGGATCACCTTTGGACACCACCCCTCCCACGACTTGGCTGAGGTGACTGAGCAACTGCGGGAACCTCCTTGGTGAACCACATCTGTGAAGGATGCCTCGCTGCTCCCAGAGGAAGAGCAGAGAGGGATAGGCTGGGCAGGAGAGGAGCGGCATTGTCCTTTCGCTTTCATTTTGAACCAGAGATTGGTGATGCTTCAGAGAAGCAAGAACTATGCCCAGCCTGCGTTTTCCTCTACCTGGAGAAGAATTCACCATGTTGGCTGCTCAGGAGAAGCGCAGACATCTGTGGGCTCTGGGGCTCAAAATGGGTTTATACTGAAAAGCTCAGGGCAAGACAGCTGATGTGTGCAGCCCTCTTCCACTTCTGCTTCCCATCCAGGCCCCCAACTCAAGCTCCTGGGGTTCCCAAGAACATGGGGATTCCAGATACACTTGCATGCCAACAGGCGGTATCACCTTCATCCTTGGAGATCCAAATTTCAGGGCATTTTTGGAAGGTAGCATCATCTACGGTGACCTGGATGAAATTGGGTTTACACAAAATGGCTGAGCATTCTCTGCTTCCCATAGCCCCCTCCATCCTAGTTTCTACCCATTTAACAGTTGAGATGGCAGAGGCCAACATGTTAGTCAATCTCCCAGTTGGAGAGGATGATGGGCTCTTGAATTTGACACCTGTTTTTCTTTTAACAAATGTTTACTGAGCCTATCCTGGGCAGAGATGCACCCACTTCCACCCCACACCTCCCGGGCTCGACTGTGGCAGCGAGTAGCAGATGGCTCAAAGGGCAGGAGGCACTGTTCTCTCACCTGGCATTTGTTTGCCAGTCTCACCCAGACCACAGAGACTGCCCACCCCTCCACACACACTTTTATCCCCCTTCCCAAGGGACGAGGTACAGAAATCCTGAAGCCTCCAATTCCCTACCCTTGAATCTCTGGACCACCTATTAGAGAGTCACTCGCTGTGGATGATTTCTTCCACTTTCTTGTCCTACTACATGTCAGGCACAGATCGCGCAAGACACGCTGGACCTCCCCTCAGAGTTTATCACCTGGCCAGGGGACATTAAAACGTCTGAGCCTTGCAATTTCCAGAAAGAGATAGAGAGTCCCTTGTTTACCAAAACAAACAAACAAACAAACAAAAAACACAGACGAAAAAGCCAGATTAAATCATATTTCTTTCAGGTAACCCTCTTCATCACCAGTTAAGTACAGTAAACCGATTTTAAGAGTATGCTCAGGAAGCATAAACTTTATTTCATTGCATCATATAATCCCCTATAATAGAAAACCAGTAATGAGAATGCCAGCGGCAGGTGCAAAAGGCAGTTTCACATCAATAGAAAATTCAATTTTAATTAATCTTTTCACAGTCAACATAAATGAGTCTTCATGGGGACCACTGGACTTACCCCCACCCCCACCTCACTGTTCCCTTTGACAGGCCTGTCTTGCCCATTGCTCTGCGGGAATTTGTCTGGAAACAAAGGGAAAAACACCATCTCAGACAATGTGGGTTTGCCAATGAGCCTCTATTTCCGTCACCAACTTATTACTGACATGCAAGGCCCTGAGCAGTCTGCAAGGCCTTCCCTGGGTATGCAAATAGCATCCTGCTTTGTTATTTATTTCTTAGCTCTTCTTTTCCTCCCCTGCCCCCAGGGTTGCTGGTTTGTTTTTGTTTGTTTGTTTCTGAAGACATCGCCAGGGTCACATCGCTCTTTGCTGTCACAGGGCTCTCCACATCTGCAGCCTGAGAAAGAATTATGAGGCAGGAGAGCGCTCATGTCCTGTGCGTGGGTGCATGTCGTGTCGGCATCCCCGTCCTCCCAGGTGGAGACGATAATTCATGCATGGGCGACAGCCAGTTTAAAAGCCATCACTGTGAAGCCACAAGAAGACGCACAGGCTTCATAAACTCCCCATATTGCCTCATCTGATCTATTTCCTGCTTTGCTTTCTCCTCCCGACGTTAAACTGTGATCATCCTTAACATTGAGCAAAGTTGCCTCAGCCTAATGTTTCAGACCTGCTCCTTCATTAAAATACTTGCTCTGTGTGGATTTCCAACAGGCTTGCCTCCCAGCAAATGTGAGCCCACAAATATAAAGCTGCAATCAGACTTGGATTCCTTCTTCATGCCCACTGTGAACCACAAGCCACACAGAGATGGGGTAGGGGCGCTGCTGTCACCAAAAGGAGGAAGCTTCAGAGCCCTCCTGGAGGCAGGGTTCAGGATTCCGGCCATCAAAATGAGCAGTTGCCAGGGTGAGTGGTCTTCCACCTGATTTGGAGTCTAGGGTCTGCCTTGGCTGCCTCGGAAAACTCTGTACCTTCTATTCCCAGAGGTAGAGCTGGGTTTCTGCCTTGCCCAGGTGAGGCTGGGAGCATCATCTATCAGGTAAGGGTGGAGCAGTCCTGCCCATCATCAGCCCATCTCTTGAATTACCACCAGACACCTTTCTGCCAACTACCAAATCAAAGTCTCTGCCAGGAATCCAGGGCTGGGCTTGGGCAGAAAATCTATCCACCATAATTCTTGGACCTTGCTGTCCCAGATGCCCCGGACACTTGCACTGTTTCCATGCTTATATGAATGAAGATGCCGAGGGGCAGCAGAAGCCCAGCAGAACCAGAGCAGGGCTTGGGAATGGGGTCCAGGCAGGCTTCTCACCACTAGGGCCTGGGCTCCTGGAGGAGTTCAGGGTCAGGGAGCAAAGGACTCTCTGCCAGGGTTTGTCTTCCTCCAGTGTTGGTTTCTCTCAAGGACTTTGAGGTGTTTCTGCTCCTCCAGTTAACCCCCCATTTTTGAACCCATACCCCACTGCCCAAACTCCTCAAAGGGTCCCCCACCATCCCCCATCAACTTGCTCCCCTCTCTGCCCCACAAGGGCTGTCCCTCCTCTTCTGGACTGCTAGCTGCCTGCCCACTCCTGTCGTCCCTGCTGTTGTGGGCTTCTTCTCTCTCTCTCTCATCTCCAGATTTGAGCTCAACCTCTTGCTCTTCTGCTGCTCTGGTGGCTGAATAGGGAGGGTAGGAAAGACTCAATGGTGACCCTGGGGATGACGGCAGGGGGTGGGGAGTTGTTGGCACCACAGTGGGTTGCCTCCTCTTAGGCCTTCATCCCATTCTCACAACACACTCCCGCAAGGCTCAGTCATCCCCACTGACCTGAAGATGACCACGCTCTGTGGTCCCACATATTTAGGGAGCTGAGACAAGGAAAGTCAGATAATAGAATAGGTGGGTGGGAAAGCCTTGACCGCAGAAGGAAAGAGCTGAGTTACCAGCACTGATGGGTGAGATGGGTTACACTGAAGGCTGGACCCACAGCCCTTTGAAGCCTGAAATCTTGAGTTTTTATGGATTGCTATTTATGTTACATTCAACAAGCAATCACAAGGACAAACCCCACAAAACCCTGTCCCTCTTTGGAAGTATAACTGAGAATATAGACAATGTTCTGGAGGCTGAGATAGGAAGGGGCACAGAGGCCACCTTCAGGGCCGGTCCTCAGTGTGGTTCTGCTGCACTTGAGTCTCTTTAGGAGAAGCCTGAACCTTTGTTTCTGGATGTGCTCCCCACGCTGCACAGAGCCCTGGGGTTTTAAGACCTGACCTTTCTCAATGGATGACCTGGTGTCCGTCATCACAGAGGGCATCAGCAGAGGCTCCCACACAGCTCCTGTCCTCACCACCTCCCATCTGATGACTTATAAAGACTTAACTGGTCACCCTGTCTGGGTCTCACCTCCCTGTGGTCTGACCTTCACCGCAGTCTGAGCCATGCTTCCAAAACACAACCTGACTACACCAATCAGATGTCCACCACTTGCCAAGTCAAATCCACAATCCTCACCCTGGGATTTAGGACCAACGTCTCCTTTCTGTGGACCGTTCTCTAGATACATCCCTGCTTTCCCCCTGCAAACTCCCTTTCGTGCTATTCTGCTGGAGCCTCCCCTGCCATTCCTCAACACACTCACATACCTGCTACTGCCTGTTATCCAGTATCATTCTGAGAACCTTAGCCTGTGCAATAAGTCAAGAAAAAAATATAGATATAATGATGGGGAAAAAAGAGAGAAAAGGGTAATAATTTGAAGATTATATGCTTTTCAAAAAAGAAAGATGAAAAACCATTAGAACATCAACAACAAAAAAAGAACCGGGACCCATAGTTTCCCTATATACAAGTGATAACGCGTTAAACATAATGAAAACAAAATCCCATTTACCATAGCAACAAATATATAAAATGTCCAGGGATAAACGAAAAGAAACATACAATACCTGTAAGGAAAAAATCTATATAACTGTACTGTGAGACATAAAATAAGAGCTTAATAAATGAAGAGACATATTACGGCATAGGAAGACTTAGTAATAAAAATATTTCAGTTCTCCCTAAATTAATCTATAAATGTAACTCCAGTAAAAACCCCAGCAGGATTTAGGGAGAAGAATCTGATAAAATTCAATTGGAATAATTCCAAATGAGCAAGATGAACTAAAAATATTGTTAAAATAAAAATAATGAAGGTAGGCTCGGTTTTCTGGATATTAAAACAGAATATAATGCTCATTAAAAAATAGAAGTAGACAAGTAAAACAACAGAACAGAAAAGAGCCCCAAAATGAATCCTTGCATATGGAGAAATTTGGGATTGCTAAGAGTAATAATGGATACTTACGGAGTACTTCTCATGTACCAGTGCCCTGTTTAGGCATTTTACATGTGTTAAGTCATTTAACCCTGTGAAGTAAGTTATTCTTAACATTCCAGTTTACAGATGAGGAAACTAGAGCACAAAGAGCACTTATGCGTATGCCCTCGGGCAAGTTATTTACACGAGTGACAGATAAAGTTGGTGTAAGAAGCATAGTCTGTAAACACATATCATTGGGATAAAAGGAAGAAAATGGAGTTATATTTCCTATCTCAAACCATGCACAAAATTGAATCCCAGATATGGGGAAATTTTCAGTATAAGAAGAATCAAGAGTACTAGACGCTCATAGCAGCACTATTCGCAATAGCCAAAAGGTAGAAACAACCCAAGTGTCCACCAACTAATGAGTGGGCAAACAAAATGTGGCATGTCCATACCGTGGGATATTATTCAGCCATAAAAAGGATCAAATACTGACATGTGCTGTCAGCTGTCACATGGATGAACCTTTAAAAAAGTATGCTGTGTGAAAGGAACCAGAACACATAAGGCCACCCACTGAATGATTCCATCTATATGAGACATCCAGAACAGGTAACTCTATAGAGATAGAAAGCAGGGCTTTCCAGGGCTGAGAATAGGGGCATATTTGGGAGTGACTGCTCAATGGATATGGGTTTTCCTTCGGGGATGATGAAAATGTCTTGGAACTAGATAAAGGTGATGGTTTCCAACATTGGGAATATACTAAATACCACTGACTTGCACATTTTAAAATGGTGACTGGTTAATTTTATGTTATGTGAATTTTCCTTAAAAAAAAAAAAAAGATTAAAAGACACTGTAGCAGAGTGATTTTAACATCTTGTGGTAGATTGTTACAATAATGGCCTTCAATGAATCCCATCTTCCTGTGCCTGTGCCCCTTTACAATGTGACTTTGGGTTCTTTCCATGGAGAAGTGGAATTCATCTCCCCACCCCTTGAAGCTAGGCTGGCCTCGTAACTTTCTTTGGCCAATATAGTGCAGGAAAGTGACACTGGGCCAGTTCTGAAGCCTCCGCCATAAGAGATGCAGACACTTCTACTTTACCCTCTCTTAGCTCTAAGATCACCATGCCATGAAGTCCAGTCTAGCTTCTTGGAAGATGAGAGGGTATGTGGGGGAGAATTGAGACACCCTACCCAAAAGCCAGAACTACCTGCCAGCTTTAGCCACATGAGTGATCCCAGGGTAAAACTAGCAGAAAAACCACCCAAAAGCCATCCAGAAAATCATAAAACAAAATAACAGTAGTTGATATTTTACACCTTTGGAACAGAGTGTAGTGCAGCAAATAGATAACTGATACATTTAGGCTGAGGAAAGCTTTTTTCTTAATGCAGTACTAAAGAAAAATAGAAATAGGACAAATTTGATTAAGTAAAAATGTAAAACTTCTGTAAAGCAAAACACAAACCAAGAAAACACCAACAGCTGGTGCTCATCCTGGGGGTTTATCAAAACTGCCTGGGGAGCTTTATCAATATGCATACACCAGCCATATCCTCAGGAAACATTTCAGACTCTTCAGGGTTTAGTGTAAATACATGTGGCGTTCGGTCATGGTTAGAGCAAGAATTCTATAGACAGGCAATGGGCTTGAATCCTACTCACTGGGTGCATACCTTTGGGCAAGTTATTTAACCTCTCTGTGCCAGTCTCTGCATCTGTGAAATTGGTACAGGAATAGCACATACCTCACATGGTTATTGTTGTAGGGATTAGATAAGTTCGTACATGTGAAGCAATTAGAACAGTGCCTGGAATATAGTAAACACTTAATAAATGTAGCTAACATGTGTATGCTGAAAATTTTCCAAGTGATTACCATACACCATCCATAAAACCAGAAAACAAAACTTGATTGGAGTGTGTTTGTGGGAAGTGATTTGCTGCACATTATGATGAGCAAAAAATTATTGTTCTCAACATGTAAAGAGCTCTTAATAAACAATAAGAAAAATATGAAAAAACATGCAATCAGTTCCAAAAGAAATGCAAATGAACAACAAACATTAGAAGACATTCAACTTTGATGGTCATCAGAAATATATGTTAAAACAATATGCTTTGTGGTCTTTCATATTTGCAGACAGTGAAAAAGGATAATCACCAATGTTGATGAACAGGTGGGAAAACAGGAACTTTCATACCTGTTAGGTAGATTCTGAATTGTTACCATCTTTCTAAGACAAATGTAGAAGTATGCATTCACAATTGTAACATGATCCACCTCTCAAAATTTATCATAAGGAAATCATCGAACAGCTTAAAAACAACATATGAAGAAGGATGTCCTTAATAGGCCCCATGATAAAACAACTCAGATGCCAATTAATGGAGATTCATAAAGCAAAAGTTATTGATAAAAGACAGAGCAAGTTTCAGAGCAAAGCGAACATGGTATGATCCATTTTTGTAGATAGATATGCATGGCGTGTCACTAACCACTGTCCCAGCTGGTGGGGAGGTGGTTGGTGGCAGCATGTGATAATCAGAAGCTCAACAGGGGCTGCAGATCCTAAGGACTTTGCATCAGCCTCATCCAACCCAAAGCTGACAATTTCATCCTCATCTGCCTGATTACTGAATTTTATTTTTCAGTTGGCTCCGAACTTGATGGGGAAAGAAGGATATTGTTTATTGCTCACCTCAAATGCCAACAAACCCCTCATCTTCTCTCATTCTTTTACAATAGGGCTGATTGGATGAGCCACTAAGCCCATGATTTAGCAACCAAAAACCTGGTTACCCTTTCTCTTCTCAAGGGCAGGAAAGACTTCATATGCAGACCTTCCCAGAGGAGAGATGAAATAGTTACAGCCTATCTCTCTAATGCAACAAAAAAAAAAAAGGAAAAGAGATCAAGTTGCTTAGATTCTCCAGTAAATTAGGCAGAGCATTCATATTTTGCTACCACATATATGTAAAACTTATTATAAATACAGAGAAAAAAGACTTAAGGATGTGCACACAAAGACGAAGTGGAGGAGAGACAGGAGAGTTGAACAACACGGTGTTAACAGTAATTGTCGAAGGAGATGGGATTGAGGGTGTTTTCTGTTTTCTTGAATGTTATAATTTTTCTGTAATCTATGTGTATTTCTCTTAAAATACAAAAATGATCTTCTATACGGTTAGATTTTTGTCCACTTTTCAGAGGTGTCTCCTCATCTCAAAATAATCTCTAATCCTAGCCTCTTACTTCAACAGTATTGGTGGGTGTTTAGCAGCCATGGTGTGCAACATATCTGTTTGCTCCCCAACCTACTTCCATCCTGGCCTGAGGAGTTGGACCAGGGCTGGGCACTAACCCATGGAGGGCTAAACGAGATCCTCTGGCCAGGAATTTGGAATCAGGCTGAGAAAGTCAGTCCTTCTTGTAGCTAAACTTGTACCCTATACAGCCAGGAAATGTGGACAGTCATGTTTTCAACCATGTGGCAACAGGAGTCCAGGCTGTGAGTGGTGGACCTTCCTGAGGCTTAGGTTCCTGTTCATAGGTTTTATAGCCTTTAAAAAAACATGTTTTAGGGAGATCCAAGATGGCAGAGTAGATAAACAACTATGCCTACTTCCTTCCATGAACAAACTAAAATTACAACTAAATTATAGAACAATTAACCTGGAGAACCTGGCTGAACATAAATTTTATAACTAAGGATATAAAGAAGAAGGCATGTCGAGACTGGTAGGAGGGACAGAGACATGGAATTGGATAACCCAAAACTCCGTGCAGTGGCTGAGAACTGGGAGGGATATCTCAGCCATGGATGTTCTCCGCAGAGGAGCAAGGGACGACAGCCCCACACTGGCCACCCAGCCCAGAGTACTGGTGCCAGAAAGAGGAGCTCCCATAACATCTGTAAAAAACAGTGGGGATTCCTACCATCCAGGTAGGATGGAAGGTGGCAGGAAACCCAGGCATCCTCTTAAAGAGCCTGCACACAGACTTTCTTACTCCCAGGCACTCACCTCGGGCTCCAGTGGAGGGACAGAAATTCAGGGGATGTCAGAAACATACAAGGGGCAGACTGACTTTTGTGGCTGTGGTACAAGGGCTGGAGGACAGTTGGCATTTTCCCTGTGAGAGGTCCTTCTCCCATGCATCCAGCAGGCTGGCGCCATCTTTCCTGTGTTGAGCCCTCCCCCTAAGCTTATAGCCAAATCTGAATTTGATCAGTCTGGTGAGTTCCTCAGCTCCACCCTGCTGACTCACTGGGACCCCGCACTTCCCAACTCCCCCAACACTGGAGTCACTTTCTCCAAGAGCAGCTAGGCCTGCCCACATTGCACTCTTTCTTGGAAAACTATCAGAGTCTAACAGACCACAGGTGGGTGGTGACCCACCTCAGTGTGCTCTGAGACTTTTGCTAAGTAGCTTCAGGCTCAGCACTGGCACCAAACCAGAATTTACAGCAACATGGTGACCACAACTCTTCCCACTCTAGTGACTCCCTGAGACCCTGCCTCACCCAACTCGCAGGCTGCACAAGGCTCCATCAGTGGCTGAACCTTAAGAGAGCTGGCAGGTGACAGCAGGACTCAGGGTGCCCTGGCATTTTGTGGAGCTACCCCAGTCCTGGTACCGGTGGCAGATGTCCTCAGTTCCCAGTGTGGGCTCTCCCACATGACTCCAGGGTTAGCACAGGCAGTGAACAACCATAGATCACTTTGTAACTCTTATCAGGTAGATCCCAGCCAGTCACAGGCAGTGGGTGACCTGGGTTTGCATTGGAGCCCCTCCCAAGAGGCCCCAGAACAAACATACTTGGAGGTTGGTTTCAGACCACAGCAGAGCACTGCCCACTTACCCCACAAGCAGCACACACAAAGGGCTGTCACAACAGGCACCAGAGCCTACTGGGACAAATCCAACTCAGTGGGGTAAACCCCCCACACAGTAGCCTGTAAGCTGTGGACATGGCCAAACCCCACAGCCAATCAGCCTAAGGGGCAGTTGCACCCACTGATGTGCCAACAGCAACCAAGGCTTAACTATAACAAGAAGGCACACACAACAAACACAAGGGACACTCCAGGGATACCTGGTGCAGAGGACCAGGGACACTATGCCACTGAAACCCATAGAACACCCCTACTGCATAAGGCCAGCTGGCCAAGACTGGGGGATGTAGCAGATCTACCTAATACATAGAAACAAACACAAAGAGGCAGGCAAAATGAGGAAACAAAGAAATACATCTCAAATGAAAGAATAGGAGAAAAATCCAGAAAAAGAACTAAACAAAATGGAGGCAAGCAACCCACTAGAGACAGAGTTCAAAACAGTGGTTATAAGGATGCCCAAGGAACTTAGTGAGAACTTCAACAAAGAAATAGCAGGCATAAAAAGGGACCATAAAAAAAAAAAAAAAGAAACCATAAAACAAAAAGAGTCAGAAGTGAAGAATACAATAACTGAAATGAAGACTGCACTAGAAGAAATCACCAGCAGACTAGATGAAGCAGAGGATTGGATCAGCAATTTTAGAAGACAAGGTAGCAAAAAATACCCATTTAGAACAGCAAAAAGAAAAAAGAATCCAAAAAATGAGGATAGTTTAAGAGATCTCAGGGACAACATCAAGTGTAATAACATTTGCATCCTAGGGGTACTAGAAGAAGAAGAGAGAAAGTAAGAAATTGAGAACCTATTTGAAGAAATAATGACTGAAAACTTTCCTAACTTGACGAAGGAAATAGACATACAATCCAGGAAGCGCAGAGAGTCCCAAACAAGATGAACCCGAACAGGCCCACAACAAGATACATTATAATTAGAATGGCAAAGGTCAAAGACAAAGAGAGAACCCTAAAAGCAGCAAGAGAAAGGCAACTAGTGACTTACAAAGGAGCTCCCATAAGACTCTCAGCTGATTTCTCAACAGATACTTTGCAGACCAAAAGAGATTGGCACGAAATATTCAAAGCGATGAAAAGTAAGGACCTACAGCCAAGACTATTTTACCCAGTAAGGCTATCATTTAGAATCAAAGGACAGATAAAAAGCTTCCCAGACAAGAAAAAGCTAAAGGAGTTCATCATCACCAAACCAGTATCACCAGGAATCTAAGAGAAACTTCTTTAAGATGGAAAAAACAAAAAATATCAAAATTATGAATAATAAAATGACAATAACTACATACCTATCAACAATTACTTTCAATATAAATGGATTAAATGCTCCACTCAAAGACATAGGATGGCTGAATGAATAAGAAAACAAGACCCTGACATATGCTGCCTCCAAGAGACTCACTTCAGATTGAAAGACACACAGAGACTGAAAGTAAAGGAATGGAAAAAGATATTTTATGAAAATGGAAATTAAAAAAAATACATATACAAGACAAAATAAACTTTAAAACAAGAGACAAAGAACGACCCAGTGATCCTACTTCAGAGTATTTACCTGAAGAAACCCAGATGCTACTTCAAGGGAATGTGTGCATCCGTATGTTCATTGCAGTGTTGTTTACAATGGCCAGGATGTAGAGGCAGCCTGGGTGTCTGTCGATGGAAGAATGGATAAAGAGGAGATGGTGCATATATACAGTGGAATATTGCTCGGCCAATGGGATCTTGCCATCTACAGCACGTGGGTGGACCTGGAGAGTATTGTGCTGAATGGAGTATGTCAGACAGAGAAAGACAGATGCAATAAGATCTTGCTTATATGTGGAATCTAAAGAACAAAGTAAACAAACAAAACAAAAACCAACACATAGATAGAGAACATTTTGATGGTTGCCAGATGGGAAGGGGGTTGAGGATGAGTGAAAAAGGGGAAGGGGTTAAGAAGTACAAATTGGTTGTTACACAGAAATCATGGAGATGTAGGGTATAGCATAAGGAATATAGTCAATAATATTGTAATAACTATGTATGGTGTCATATTGATACTAGACTTGTTGGGGTGATAGATGGGAGGGGGTTTTGGGACAGGGTGCAAAAGGTGAATGGAGTAAGAAGTACAAACTGATAGTTACTAAATAGTCATGGGGATGTAAAGTACAGCATAGGAAATATAGTCAACGATATGGTAATAACTACGTATAGTGCCAGGTGGGTACTAGACTAGTCAGGGGGATCATTTCTTAAATTATACAAATGTCTAACCACTATGCTGTACACCTGAAATTAATGTAAATAATATTGAATGTCAACTGTAATTGAAAAATTATAAAAGTGGCAGGGAAGGTGAAGGGGAATAAGAGGTTCACATCTCCAGGTATAAAACAAATAAGTCATGGGATGTAACGTACAGCATGGGGAATATAATCAATAATATTGTGATCATGTGGTATATTGTCAGATGGTTGCTGGACTTATCATGGTGATCTTTAGGTATATAAATGTTGAATAACTGTGGTGTATACCTGAAATTAATATAATGTTGTATGGTAGCTATATTTTAATAAAAAATTTTTAAAAAACACACCCATTTTTTTAAAGCCTGTTCTAGTTGGATGGTAGAATCAGGATATTAACAGATACCAACTTTGGTACCAGAAGTGGAGTTACAAGCAGACAGTCCTTGAAAGACAGTGAACTGACTGAGGCAGGATGGGGATGAGGGAATCAATAATGAGAAGGCTCCCAGCTGGGTTATATATTAGAGAGGCAATCGTGATGCTTGTTGGCTCTCGGGTCGAGGACTAGGGACCAAAAGAGAGTAGGGCTGTAAGGGACCCCTTCAGTTAGATGGCTCAGGTTATCCCAAGAGACGTATTGCCAGAAAGAAAGAGAAAACCTGGCCAACACGTACTTGTGATCCTCAGTCGCTCAGGAAAACCACAGTTCTGAGCTCTGGATGTAGCTGACAGTTAAACATTAAGGCAGCCAGCCCCCTCAGGGGGATCTTCCTCAGTGGTCCTCTCTGCAATGTCCCCATAGGGCACTGGGTAGGAATTCCCCCCAGGACCAGCAGACCCTGGGGTGGCTGCTGGCCAGGGAAGCCAGCCATGAAAGAATCGTGGAAGGCAAGAAACCATTGCTCCCATCACCCCACATTCCTCCTAGGCAGGAAGAAATGGTTTCTGTTTTGGAGTGGCAACTGAGTGGGGTGTAGTTCTGTTCTAGCAGGTTCTTAACATATCCTTATTCTAAATGAAACGTACCGCTGTCCATGGGATGTGTTATCACTCAGCCTAGGTGTGGCACCATGGGAGCCAGCACAGATGGAGTAGTCGAGTGGCCTGTTCCCCGAAAAAGAAAGTGAACTCTGACACGAGGAATCTTGTGGCTGCCTGGGGGTGGGCAGGGACGAGTGGGTTTTAGACATTTTAGACATTAGAGGGAAGTCCTCTAATCTAGCGTGGGGACAGTCGGACAAGCAGGAGGGGCTGTCCTTTTAGCTCTGCATCCCTAGTTTCAGGCTTTTCAGCACTGGCTGCCCTCCTGGTCATGGACTCCGTGACCACTGGACCTTTTAAAATATGTGTCCCCATAGGCTCAAGTTAGCATCAGCTAAGTTTTGTTATAACTTACAACTTACAGAGTCTTGAACTGTTTTTTAATTAATATATTTTTTACAGAAAGGTCATAACTGAACATGATAAAAAATTCAAATAGGTCAAAGGATACTCAATGAAAAGTAGGTGTCTCTCCCACTCCAGAGCCGTGTCCCTCTCTCCGGAGGCAACCACCATGAAAGTGTTTCTATAAATCCTTTCAGCAACTGTCCATGTATATAGAAGCATTTGTATGTAGTTTTTTAAAAAACAAACAAGAGCTAGTTATACACACTGCTCTGCATGTTGTTGTTGGTCTTATTTTACTTAATAATATCTTGGATATCATTTCCCGTACTAATTCGTTTTTAATTTAAAAACCATATAAATAAATAAGTGGTACTGTGATCATTGGTTAACTGTTTATGGGTAGGTTTCCTTCCCTATCCCTGCACCAACATAAATTCCAAGGAGTGGATTAAAGATTTATTTATAACAACCGAAGCTCTCGAAAATAATAGAAGAAAACGGTGGGCGAGTGATATCTTCTCATGGTGGATCTCTGAATGGCAGAAAGTCCTCCAGGCCCGACTTAAACTTGGAAACTACAAAATCCAAGGCCCACAGGCTTGAGCGTTGGGAGTTGGTTCCACTTTTTCTCGTATAAGAGAAGAGTGTCTTGGGGGCTGCTCCCCAGAAGCAGAGCCCGAGATGAGCATCCCATGGTTTATTAAGGATCTGATCCTAGGGAAGAGTGATAAGGATGGGGGCACAGGGCAGGGAAGAAGCCAACCAGATTGCCATCTCAGGCAAAGTCCCAGCAGGCCCAGCCTTGATGAAAGGAGCTGGGCTTTCATGTTCCCGTACCTGTCAGTCATCGACTAAGGGCTACCCAAGGGACAAACACTCCCTCCATGTGCCTGTGGGCAGAGCAGCTCCTGCAACCCCCGGGCAGGTCGGTCTCTGAGAATGTCAGGTTCAACTCAGAGAATTGGGGCACAAAGCAGACCAGAGAGGGTGTGGGAAGAGAATCGACAGTGTCTACCACAGAAGGAGTCTTTCACAGTGATGAGCTAGGTAAGGCCTGTGGGGGTCAGGACCATGCATGGTCAGCTGGAGGTTAAGACTTGAAGTTACAACTCTGAGCTTGTTCCCAGAGGATGGGAGCCCAAGCCCCTTATACCCACAGCGAGCTGTCCCCAAAGCCCAAAGGCATCTTAGGTCAAGTTCCTTGGAAACAGACTGAGGTGGAGAGTTTGGGGCAGGGGTTTATGCTGAGAGTTCTCAGGAGGGACCCCTGTAGGAAACTGAGACAAACAAGATTGGGTAGAGAGAGAAGCCAACCCACAGTGGGGTTACAACTGAGGCCTCAGCCAGCTCCCACAAAGAGCTCCGGAGCTGGGACACCCTTCAGAGTCGCCCCCACATTGAGGCAAAGAATAGGCCTTTGTGCACCACATAAGCCAGTTATCGGGTGTGGGATCACCCACGAGGCACATAACCTCGGGAGAGGTGCTTGCTGGCTGCCAAGGTGATCGTAGGTGGAGTACACGGTGATATCCCCAGCAGCTGAGGGCTAGGGCGTCAGCCCAGGAGAGGGGGTGTGGGCGGAGCACCACAGTATCCACTCCATGAGGGAGAGAAGCAGTCTCCTCTCCTGGAAGTCCTTGGCTGCTGTGACTCTCCAAGGAGAGGGGCTGAAGGAGAGCCCAGGGAGGAACAGATTTAAGGCCATCGGGAAGGGCCCACCTCACTGGCTGGCTCTGGGGGCTGGTGTTCCCTGGCAGAGCTGCTTATGGGAGAGGCATCAGAGAAGGAGGTGGTCTCAGAAACCTGGCGAGGGAGAACAGTTAAAGGTCAGAGGTGAAGCCCTTGGAGGGGTGCTCCAGCCTAGGGCCTGTCTCCCCAAAGCTTTCCTGTAGAAGCGGGAGGTGGTTTGACGACGGGGTCAGCCGGCCTGAGCAAGGTGAGCTTCATGAATGGCCGGCACCTCTCTAGGTTGCACAGGCCGTGGGCAGCTTTACCATCTTGAGAAGGTTTCCCAGAGCACAGGAGGGCCTGTATCCAGCAGCGTGCTCCTTCCCTTTCCAGCTCCTGGATCAGAAGAGAAGAGAGAGACACCCAGGAATGGCTGGGCCTGGCTGGGCTTGGAGAGAAGGGCTGCCTTGAGGGCAGGGAGGTTTGTGTCTGGAGGTCTGCAGGCATCACATACCATCCCAGTCACCTCAACTGCTGTTGCTTTGAAACAAATTGCCCAGAGAATGAGAAGTGGCAGAGGGGTGTGGGCAGTTAGGGAGCCATGAGCCCATTGGCTGGAGCTGGAGGAATACTATCCCCCCCACACCACTTTACAGATGAGGTTATGACTGAGAGAAGCGGTGGTGGAAAAAGCAGGGCAGTGCAGGACAGGATGTAACCCCCCAGGGAGGGACGTGGACTCCTGCACATCTGTGGTCCACCCGAGGGGTGGGGTGGGAGGTGAGGGCTGCCCTGTGCTGTCACCATTCTCCACTCTGCCCAGCTCTGAGCTGGAGCCTGGGTCTCTGGAGGACTAGGCTTTGGGTCCGGTTGCCAGGATACGGCATGGCCCTGCCTAAGCATCCCTGGAAAGCCTATTTCCCTGGTACACCCCCGACCAGGGCTGGAGCGAAGGGCTGAGCCTCATTATCGGCTGAACAGCCGGTTCTTAACAAATTGTCTTCGGCAAGCTTGACAGACAGGGATGTGTGGGCCTCTTGGTCTTATGAGGAGGTCTGGGAAGGGTCCAGGCACCTGGGCCAGAGGGGTGCATGCGTACCCCCCACACACACACCAGATCAGGGACAGCCAGGCTGGAGAGGCCGTCAGACAGCTCAGCCCTCGTGCTCCTCACTATTCTCCCAGAACTGCCCTGGGGATGCTGCCCTCACCCTCATCGGATGCCCCATTCCTCAGCACCTCGCCCTCCAGAGCCTGTGGGGAGCTGGGTGGCAGGAGCCAAGCATTATGGATCATGCCCTAAGCCAAGAAGGACAGCTAACAACTGAGGATGGAGCTCTGCTCACACTGGTATTGATCCTGGCCTAGCACTTGAGGAAGATGAGTGTTTCCTGCCTCTCAGACACTGAAGGTTTCAATGACGCAGAGCATCACGGGACAGTGTGGGCTCCCCCACTGCCCCGCTCTAAGGCAAGGGTATAGGGGTGTCTACTCAGGCCGTCATAGCTGGTACATTTGGGATTCAAGCACAGGCCCCAAGCAAAAAGGGTTTCCATGGAGGACTTGGGATTGGGGGTTGGGGGGTTGCATCCAGCTCAGGAGAGCACTAGTGACGCAGCCCGAGGTGTGCACAGCACATGGGTCCTGCCTCGATGGGGGTCAGGGAGGACAAAACACTAGCCCATGTGCCCAGGTTTCTAATGATGGCTGCAAGACTGACTTGCTCCAGGGAGAACATCCAAAATGTGGATGTGATGGGACTGGCAGTCCATCCTCAGTGACCCACGGCTCCCCTGTGCCTCACTAGTGGAGGCTGACTTTTTTGGAAGTGAGTCCTGGTGAGGCAGGGACAATGTGTGGGGGTGTGGAGGTTCTTCCTAAAGAGAAGACTGTTTCCAGTGTCCTTCAGGGTCTTATTCAGGGAAACTTGGACAAGTGAAGAAGGCTGTGTCTGCCCAGATGGGGGAGTGGGTGGAAGGAGAAGAAGGGGAAGGAAGATTCTAAAGAAAGCAAAGACCCAAGATGTGACATCCAGAGGACAGTCCCCAAGACAATGAAGCCAGTGGAAGTGGGCCAGGACCTGGGAGGAAAGCAGTCTCAGCAGTCCCAAGAAGGAGCCCTGGCTGTCTGGGGCATGTTGGCCTTTGTCCCCCTTTGTTGTTCTGTACTTCATCCTCTGGAGTCCTAAGGAAAGGGCCACACATCCACACTTGGGCTGGAGCAGAGGCCAGTGTGGCCAGGCCAGGGTCACTGGGAGTAGCCTCTGGGCATCGCTCTACCCAGATGCTCCTTTCATTGCCAGTGTTGGAAGTTCACCCTTTTCACGGAGGTTGGACGTTTCCCTGGAACCCTCCATGCCCTCTCCTTGCAGCCACCAGAGCAGAGTGGAGAAGATCACTTTAATATGGGTCACATGACTGTGCAGGCTGAAGATGCAGGGGCTGGCCAGGAGCACTGAGCCCCTTCCCACAGGCTGCCCTGTCCATGGGCCAGCCAGCTGGAAGGCCAGAGGGTCGCAATCGAAGCAGCACCTCTCTGTAAACAGTGTCCTCAGAGAGGCCAGGAGGACCCAAGTGGGACCCTGGCCACCGCACAAAGAGGGATCTGACCCCAGATACCCAACCAGGGCTGTTGTCCATGCTGCAGAGGATGTGGGAGAGAAAATGCAAAAATGCTGCTTTCAGTGAGCTTAGGATAGTGCTTCAGGAACAGGCCAAGCTTCTTCAACTGGGCTCCTTGGCCCATGTGGGAAGGAGACCCTCTTCGGGGGCTGCAAGGGAATCCTTTGTCAGCTATTCTGGCTGAGTGAGACACAACTCCTTAGCCCTAAAACATTTGACCGTGGGCATCCTACCAGGAGCCTACAAAGTAAGTTAGTTATTTGGGATTGTTGAGATTTAAATCGGTGTGCCTGTGTGTTAATCATTCATCTTAGTGTTTGGCGAAGGTGGGTGGTGGCCAGGCCACACTGCATGTCTCCCTGCGTGCAGACACACAGAGCCTGGGGATTGCCAGCTGTCAGGAAAGAGTTTTGCTATCCTCACATCCTCAGACCACCGTGAGTCAGTACATAGCTGCTATTATTCTTGTGCTTATCAATGTCAGAGGACTAAGGTGTAGTAGAGAGGAAAAATGCTGCTTCAAACCACTGCTCTCTTCTGGGAGGATGGATCCTGGTAAAGGAAAGATGATCATTCCAGGGTCTCCATCATTTTTCTCAGAGGGTCTGCTTTGTTCTGCCCCAGCTGACTCATCTGTGCGTGTGTGCGCATGCCTGTAGACACACACATACACACACACACACACACACACACACAACTATACAACCATGGTGAGCCTGGAACCAGCTGTGGGAGTAAGATCTGGGACTCCTGTGGGCATCCAACTCTGTGACAGGGGCAGAGGCCAGAAGCCCCGACCAGAAACGGGAGCACAGTTTTGAGAAAAGGGGTGTCTAATAGGCAGCCCCTCCTCAAAAGTCCACAAACTCCAGGCCTCAGCCTTGTTTTCTTAGTAGACATGAAGAGGCTGGGGAAGATGGGTCATGATGAATAAATCACAGAGGCATGATAGAGTGCAGAGAACAAGAATTCAACAGAGGCAGCAGCCAGAGACCAAAGCGCCATGAGAATATAATTCATCTCTCTACTCCCGGGCTTGGATTTGCAGAAATCTCCAGAGAATTATTAGCCTTTCTATTGCATGTGGAATATTATCTAGACCTTAAGGAGCCTCTCTGAGAACACTTAAGGGTTACATTTGTTTTAGGTTTTAATATTGTTTTGTTTAACTTTTAAATGTTGTTTACCAAGCAGTGTGTGCTTATAGTTCAAAAAGTCAAATATTACCAAAAAACTTTTAAGAAGGAACAATAGTTCTACTTCTCTTCATCCCAGTCTTGCTCCCGGAGACAACGCTTTCACCTCCTAGACCGGCTCCTTCAGTATTGATCGTCATGTTTCCAGTCCATGTTTCACAACCTCTACTCTTTCTTCATGAATCAGTTCTGTCGTTCTATGTTGATATCCCACCATCTGAATGACTCCCTAACTTTCCTAGGACAACCCTCCCCACTTTCCTCCATCTTCCCCCATCACACTTTTAGTAAAAACTACAGTCAGTGTTTATGTTATTATGATTATGCAAATGTCTTTCGTTCATTGTTGAGTCAAGAAGTATACCATTGTCTCATCTCCTTTCTTGTCCAACCTTGTTTTATTCCCTCTAAAATTAGTAATTGCTTCACTTTTTTCCCTGCCTGGTTTTCAATATTCCTTTCACAATTTTTTCCACATGTTTTGAAATCTCTGCCACTAGCCTGTTAACAATATTGTTTTGAGATACTCTGTTTCACGATTCCCAAACTGCACAAAGGTGCCCCAGGACATGGTAGTGACCACATGGAAGTGCCACGGGGTGTTTTAAATTTTTGAGGGAAACATAGTGATGATAGTCGACATTTGTTAGCTATCACAAACTACTACAAGAAGGTAGTTCACTGTTTCAGTGTTAGAATGAACTACATTCCTTACGATGATATCACATTTTTGCAAAGCTGTGTTATGAGCAGTTACCATGATAAGAAGCAAGTACTGGGCAAAGATCAATGGGAAACAAAAAATTAGGGAAGGGCATAATCTGATTCAAAGGTGTGAGAAGCTGTGTGATGTCCAACAAACACACACATCTTACGAAGTAATTGTGGTCGTTAAAGAATAAAATTCAAATGCTTTTCTTTCAATTTATGTGTACTAATTTTTCAAATGGTAACTTGTTAGGAAATAAATATTAAGTTGTTTGGACCCAACTGTTTAATAAACAGAATTGTTAGGTATTTCTTTTAGCCTAGGAGCACCAAGAAGTAATTACCAAGACAAGGAGACCATGAACCAAGAAAACTTGGGAACCTCTGCTCTAACACATCCTGAGGACTTCCCTCTTGGAAACTTCTCCCTCTTGCTGCAATCTACTGTGAAGGTATCACTTCAGGAGCAACATTCACTCTTTTCCTGTGTGGATCTTCCACTCCCTGGATCTTCTGATGCCGTTTTTGTTCTTCTCATTTTTTGAAGCATGTTCTCCCGTTCCATTTTATTTACAGCTTCCTGAGAAAGAGTATTTGGAAAATAAATATTTTTAGTACTTGAAGATCTGAAAATGTCTTAATCCTGCTCTCATTCTTGATGGATAGAGCAGCTGGGTATAGAATTTTAGATTGAAAACAATTATTTTCTCATACTTTTAAAAGCACTGCTCCATTGTGTTCTAGTTTTTACTATTGTTTTTGAAAAGTCTTGTGCCATTCTAATTTCTAGTTCTTTGTATGACATCTATTGCTGACTATTATTGAAAACATTGTCCTTGACTCGCCTTGGCACCTTTGTCGAATATAAATTGACTTTGTATGTAAGAATTTACTTTTGGTCTCTCTGTTCTATTGTATCAGTCTGTATGTTTTTCCTTATGTACCACACTATTTTGATTACTGTAGCTTTGTAGTAAGTTTTGAAATCAGGAAGTGTGTATCCTCCAATTTTTTTAAATTTTTTTTCAGGATTGTTTTAACTGTTCAGGTCCCTTGAGATTCTACATGAATTTCAGCATGTGTTTTTCCATTTCTGTAAATATTACCATTGGGATTTTGATAGGGATTGCTTTGAGTCTGCAAATCACTTTGAGTAGTGTTTTTCTTCTGAATAGTATTAAGTCTTCCAATCCATGAGTGTGTGATATACTTCTATTTATTCAGATCTCCTTTAATTTCTTTTAGTAATGTTTTGAAGTTTTTGGTATACAAATCTTTTACTTCCTTGGTTAAATTTATTCCTAAGTATTTTATTCTTTTTGATGTTCTTGTAAATTGAATTGTCTCTTAATTTTATTTTTGAATTGTTCATTACAAGTGTACAGAAATATAACTGATTTTTGCATGTTGATTTTATATCCTGCAACTTTACTAAATTCATTTATTAGCTCTAATATTTTTGTGGATTCTTTAGAGTTTTCTACATATAAGATCATGTCATCTGTGAACAGAGATCATTTTACTTTTTCCTTTCCATTTTGGATGCCTTTTATTTCTTTTTCTTGTGTAATTGCTCTGGTTAAGATTTCCAATACTACTGAATTTAAGTTGTGAATAGTTCAGTAGAAATGGTGAAAGCAGGAATACTTGTCTTGTTCCTGTTCTTGGGGGAGAGCTTTTATTCTTTCACATTGAGTACGATGTTAGCTCTATGTTTTGCTTATCTGGCTTTTATCTTATTGAGAATGTTTTCTTCTACTCCTGGTTTATAGAGTATTTTTAATCACAAAATGGTGCTGAATTTTGTCAAATGTTTTTTCACATCAGTTGAGATGATCTTGTGTTTTTCCCTTCATTCTATCAATGTGGTGTTATGTTGATTGTTTTTGTTGAACCATCCTTACATTCTGGGAATAAATTCTACTTGGTCATGATGTATAAGTCTTTTAATTTGCTGCTGAATTTGGTTTTCTAGTATTTTTTTTTTTTTTTGAGAATTTTGGCATTGATATTCATAAGGAATATTGGTCTGTAGTTTTCTTTCCTTGTAGTCTTTGTCTGGCTTTGATGTAAGTATAATGCTGGACCTATAGAGTGAATTAGGAAGTGTTCTCTCCCCTTCAATTTCTTTCAAGAGTTTGGGAAAAACTGGCCTTAATTCTTCTTTAAATGTTTGATAGAATTCACCTAGCCCTGGCCTTTTCTTTGTCAGGAGATTGATCCAATCTTACTAGTTACGAGTCTATTGAAACTTTCTATTTCTTTTTTGAATTTGTTTTGGTATATTGTGTGCTTCTAAGAATTTGTCCATTTCATCTAGGTTTTCCAATTTGTTGGCATATAACTAACTGTTCATGGTATTCTCTTATAACAATTTTTACCTCTGTAAAATCTGTAGTAATGTTCCCACTGTAAGTTCTGATTTTAGTAACTTGAGTCTTCTCTCTTTTTTTCCCTTAGTCAATTCAGCAAAAGTTTTGTCAATTTTTGTCAATCTTTTCAAAGAACCAACTATTTGTTTTATTGATTTGGGTTTTCTATTCTCTATTTTATTTATATACCCTCTATCTTTTATTGTTTTATTCCTTTTACTTGCTTTGGGTTTAGATTGTTTTTCTTTTTCTAGTTTCTTGAGGCATACAGTTAGTTTATTGAGTTGAGCCCTTTCTTACTTTTTAATGTATTTATTCTCTTCTATAAATTTCACATATAGCATGCTTTTGTTGCATCCCATAAGTTTTGGTGTGTTGTGATTTTGTCTACATTAGTCTCAAGGTATTGCTTCATCTTTCTTGTGGTTTCTTTTTTGACCCACTGGTAGTGTATTTAAGAGTGTATTGTTTAATTTCCACATATTTGTGAATTTTCCAGTTTTTGTCCTGTTATTGATTTCTAGTTTCATTCCACTGTGATCAGAAGAGATGTTTTGTATTATTTCAGTATTTTAAAGTTTACTAAGACTTGTTTTGTGGCCTAACATGCGGTCTATCCTGAGGAATTCCCATGTCCGTTTGAGAAGAATGTGTATTCTGCTGTTGTTGAGTGGTGTGCTAAGTCTAATTGCTTTATAGCATTATTCAAGTCTTCTATCGCCTTGTTCATCTTCTGTCTTGTTCTACCCATTATTGAAAGCAGGGTACTGAAGTCTCCAACTGTTATTATAGAATTATTTCTCCCTTCAATTCTGTCAATTTTTGCTTCATATATTGTGGGGTTCTGTTGTTAAGTACATATATGTTTATAATTGTTATATTTTCTTACTGTATTAAACCTTTTATCTATCTATCTATCCATCCATCTATCTTTTCCCTAGTCCTTCTTTGACTCTTTTAATTTTTTTTATTTAAAGTCTACATTTTTTGACAGTAATATAGCCACTCCAGCTCTCTTTTGGTTACTATATGCATGAAATATCTTTTTCCATCCTTTCACTTTCAACTTCTTGTGTTCCTATATCTACAGTGAGTCTTTGTACACAACATATAAATGGAACTTGTTTTATTTATTCAATCCTGCCAATCTCTACCCTGGAGTAAGAGTTTAAACATAATCCATTTACATTTAATGTGATTACTGACAACAATAGAATCTGCTGCTTACTTCTGCTGTTTCCTGTATTTGTTTTCCATATGTCTGACATGACTTTTGTTCCTCAATTCCCTCTTTATTGCCTTTTTTGTATTTAGTTGACTTTTGTAGTGTTCCATTTTGATTCCCTTTTTCATATATACTTTTTCAGTTATTCTCTTGGTGGTTGCCTTGGGATTACAACTAACATCTTAAACCTATAATAATCTAATTTGAATAATGCCAACTTAGTTTTAACAGTATACAAATTCTCTGCTCCTGTACATCTCCATCCCTCCCTTTTATATTATCATCACAGATCACATTTTCATACATTGCATGCCCATTAACACAGATTTACAATTATTATTTTATGCATTTGCTTTTTAATCATATAGGAAAAGGAGGAACGTTACAGACCAAATCAAAAGTACAGTGATACTGGCTTTTATATCTACCTATGAGTTAAATTACTAGTGTTATTTCTTCTTATGGCTCCTAGTTACTCTCTGGTGTATTTTTATTGCAACCTGAAGGACTCCCTTTAGCATTTCTTGTAGGGCAGTTCTATTGGTAATAGTCTTCCTCAGCTTTTGTTTATCTGGAAATATCTTAATTTATCTGTCATTCTTGAAGGATGGTTTGCCAGAGGTAGAACTCTTGGTTGAGTTTTTCTTTCAGGAATTTAAATATGTCATCCCTCAGCCTTCTGGCCTCCCTGATTGCTGATGATAAATCAGCTGTTAATTTTATTGAGGATCCTTTGTACATGACCAGTTGTTTCTCTCTTGCTGCTTCCAAAAATTTCTCTTTATCTTTGGGTTTCAGCAATTTATATAATATGCCTAAGTGTGGATCTCTTTAAGTATATCCTGCTTGGAGTTAGTTAAGCTTCCTGTGTGTTCAGATTATGTCTTTAATCGGATTTGGGAAGTTTTCAACATTATTTCTTCAAATAGTTTTTCTGCCCCTTTCTCTCCTCTTTTGTGACTTCTGTAATGTAAATGTTTTTATATCAATGGTGTCCCATAGGTCCCTCAGGCTCTATTCTTTTTCTTTCACTCTTTTTTTTCTTTCTGCTTCTCAGATGGGATCATCTCAATGGTTTTATCTTCAAGTTCACTGATACTTCTTCCCACTCAAATCTATTGTTGAACCCTCCTGTGAGTTTTTTCAGTTATTATATTTTCCAGTTCCAAAATTTCTGTTTGGTTCCTTTTTAAAATATTTCTTTACTGATATTTTATTTTTTAGACATCATTTTCCTGATTTCCTTTAGTTCTTTCCCACAGTTTCCTTTGACTCATTGAATATATTAAAAACAGTCAATTAATGTCTCTGACTAATAATTCTTATGTCTGGTCTTCCTCAGGGATGGTTTCTATCAAATTCTTTTTTTCTTCTGTGACTAGGCCGTATTTTCCTGGGGTTTTTGGATATGTTTTGTACTTTTTGCTGTTGTTATTGCGAACTGCACATTCTGAGTATTATGGTTTGATAACTCTGGAACTCTATTTCTCCCATTCCTTGGCAATTGCTGATTTTTCTTATTGAGGGCTGGGGCCAGCCTTTTGTGACTTTTCCAAAATATTTCTATAAAGTGTGTATTCTCTGTTGCATGTGGCCATTGAAGTTTCTGTTCCTTTGTCTTTGTGGTGAGTCAGTGACCTTAAAAAGATGTCCTTAAATTTCTAGGGAGGGGAATACTGTCTCTTTAAATCCCCTCATTGTGGAAAAGCAGCTTCAGCCCATAGGGTTTCAAACAATGACTGGCCTCTGTGTCAGCCCTCGGTGATCAAAAACAGTGATCAGCAATCAAATTTTTGGAGGATAAGGTCCTTATTACTATCCTGTCCAGCAAGCCACACCAGGAACATGGGCCGTCATTCCCATGACTGCCGGCCAAGGGCTGGTGGTTGGAGGATGGTAGCCACCATGCAAAACATGAGAACTTACCAAAATTACCAGCCTTTTCATCAAGTTTGCTTTTGGACACTGCAAGTGTTCAGCTAGACTTCACAATTCTAACATCATTGCAGACAGCTCAATAGTTGTTTGGATGGAGGGACAAATTCCTGTAGCTTTCTACCTCGCCATTTTCTGTGACATCACCCAGTTCCTCTGTTTTTAATCCCCCAAAGTTCCCACCCTCAGCCTCAGCTTCCAGAACCCCCCCGCCCCCCGCTCCACTACTGAGCCTGGACATTCTGTGGTGAGTAGACACATGCTCAATAGTGTCCCCCACCCCTACCCCCAAGGCACCACCAGTGTCACTTGGTCTGCTCTGCTTGTCGGATCGCACTCTTCCCTCCACTTTCTGCCTCCCAAAATTCATTGAAATCCCTCATCGCTATTATCCCTTCCTCTGTCTTTGTCTTTGTTGGCTCATACCTTTTGAAATTGCTTCACTTTCACAGTGGCAGGGTTGGGACAGGGAAGAGAAAATACCCGAGGTCAAGCCACTGGGTTTTTAACAGGAACTCTAGGTTTTGCAACTGTTAAACATCTTGTCTCAGCACACTGCAGCACTGTTCACCATTTGACTGTCCTCTTGTCCCCCTGTTGTGGTTTTCATGGTCAGGAGACATGATGGAGCAAAACGTTTGTAAGTTTGTTGTTTTTTTCCCACCAATGTGGCTAAGGAAAGGCAAGAGGGTCAGCCCTGGGCTGAACTGAGGGGAAGGTGAGTCAAAGTGGGATGTCTGGGGGCTCCTGGACCCAGGAAGGGACACTGAGTCCTGAGCATGCCAGAATCCATTCCGACTGAATCCCAAAGCAGCCCCACTACTGCAGCTCTGTTATGGGTCCATCTTGCCTTGAACTGAGGGCGTGAACAGCAGGCACTTCTGATGCTGGGAGGGTGCCTGAGCCATCAGGGTCCAAAGTGGGCCTCTCCTGCCGGCTCAGGCCTTCACGTGCTTCCCCGTGTCTAATTGCAAATGGGTGTCAATAACCCTCGCAAGCGGAGGGAAGGCACCTTCTTTTTCTGTTCTTTGGTGTTTGATATTGAGTTCCAGCCTGGCTCACGATTGCAGCTCCTGTCAAAGGATCTACAGGAAAATCCGCTTTTATTGAAGCTGAAAAGGTCAGTTTTCTTGAACGTCTCCATGGTGAAAATAATAAATGCAGCACATTCATACCCTGTCTGATATTTAGGCTCTTCAGCTGGAATGACCCTTGGGAAAAGGTATCTGAGATTTTAATTATGTTTCTCATCCTTCGGAGTGACAGTTGTTGCAGAGGAGAATGGCTGATGGGTCATTTCCCTCCGTGGGTCATAAGGTATCTAGGTGGTCAGTGACTTGGCAACCCTGCTAGGTGGCATCTGGGTGAGCTCCCAGTGCACTGCCAATTCAGGAAAGCAGGTGGCCCATTTGGTCTAAAATGCAACCCACTAGTTACAGGGCTTCTGCTATTCAAAGTTTGTCTCATTGATTGACCTTAACTTGCAGGAAGATTGGTCTCTCTCCTCTGTCTATCCAAATCTCGCTTGCAGACAGGGACCTCCTTCTGAGAAAGCCTGAATGGCTGAGACTCATCTTGTGGGCACTGCCAGCCTCTGGTCCCTAAGGACTATCTTACTACCTGGGACAGCTGAGTAGCCTGAGGGCAGGGCCACTAGAAGTGCAAGTATTATCTCCCCTGAGATTGACCAGTGATGGATCGAGAACAGGTACACGGAGAGGTAACCAAGAAGGCAGAGACAGAGACTGAAAGGGCAGGGTAAGGCTCCACCCAAGGAGGATAGAACAGTAGGGGTGCAGAGAGAAAACTCTAAGGCCAGCATGGTATTTATGTCTTTATCAGTGCAGGACACAGCTCTGACCAGGCCTGCTGAGCGGGCACAGGCAGCTGCACAACTTCTCTGAGTTTTGGTTTCCTGGCCTGTGACATGGGCTCACAACACCATTCCTGGGTAAAGAGGGCCTCTGCAGGGAGAAGTGCTCTGCAGATGGGCCAGCTCTGTTAGTCCTACCCAGTGGGTTACCGCCCCCTTTGCCTCTGGCCCAGCTGCTTGACAAGCTGTCTACACGCAGGCCTCCACCTACTCTCCTCCCAAACACTCATTGGCCCATCAGTCAAGCTGTTGTGGAACAACTGCGGCCTGGTTGTTTTCACCACAATTGGCAGGTTCCACTCACCTAATCACCAAATCCCTTGGCCACCCTCCCAGTTCCCAGGCCCCTTCCACCTCCTCCAGCCTTGAGGAAGGAAGAGGAAACAGAGTTCAAGAGACTTGGCTGCCCAAGAAAGAGTCCTGAAACTCCATAATGACCCTCTACTACAGGCTCTGCCATCAGTTAAACCCCAACAAGCCATTGAGGAGGAAACGGGTCTCCAGCGCAGGCATTCCTGGTCCACTGTGGTGTGGTGCAGAGTGCCTGGGGTATGTACTATACCCACTGGCAATCTCTCCAGCCCTTAGCATGGTCTGTTCCCTGGAAAGCACTGACGCTGGTGGATCAGAGAGCCAGCGTGCAGGAGGCCAGGTACAGACATGTGCCCTGCCCTCTCGCCCCTGTCCTCACCCTCCTTGAATGCGACTTTGAGTAACTGTAGTCAGCAAAGATAGTTGTTCCTGGATCAGGAAACAGGTCACGTGCACACACATATACAAACACTAATACGCCTATCTGCACACATGCACACACTTGTTCACCACATGCACAGATATGCACATGTGCACACTTACATGCATGGACACATATGCACCGTGCACACCTACAAAGACACACAGGCATTTGGGCACCTTTCCTGTCTGCAAGGCCCCTGTGGCTGCCCTGGACCTGGCTGGGCCTCTCTATTGTCCTGGTGGGGGCGCCAGGGGGTGGAACGCATCTGGGTATTCTTAGATGCCCTCTCACCATCCCCCAGAGCTCCCCAAACTTGGCTTAGGCTGTCCTGAGAGGCAATGCTGTTATTTAGTTTTCCATTTTCTTCCCTTCACCAAGGAGACCTCAGCAACCTGAGCTGCCCACGGGTATGAGCCGTGTGCATGGCTGTATGTGATTCATTTGAGAAGCTCCAATGGTTGTGTCAGACTGTTGATTCCAGAGTGTCAGACTTTATTAAAAAACCCAGTGTCTGGTCTCGGCATGGATTCTATGGTGAGTGCACGCACACACTCACGTACACTCAAATCCTCAAATGCACTCACGAGGACACATTCACACAAGCACACATGCTCACATATGAGAGAAACACACACCAACACATGTACACACGCTCACATAGACATAAGCGTGCCATATCCATTTTCACAGACACGCATACATACACACAGTACGAGCACACACAGCGTGTACCGTCATGCACTCACACACACACAAGCATACACAAAGTGCACACACATACACACATAAACATGTACAGCAGGTCCTCAAATGATGTCTTTTTGTTCAACGTTGTCTCATTGTAACTTTGCTGAGATGCTGTGGGAACCTAACCCTTGTTTATAACAAGTAGCTCGTGGTAAAATTGGTTTTGTTATACATCATTCTGCCACAGTTCCAAGAAGCTATTGATGACATTAAGTGAGGACTTGTACAGAGACACATGCACAGAAAGAAGCCGGCATGCCTACACAGGCCAAAGTAGGGGCAGGATGCCCAGAGAGAATCCTGCAGCTGGTTTGGGATTCCTGTCCTCTCTTCTTCTGCCTCTTCGTTCCAGGATGGGGCCCTTGGTTGAATGGACAGGAAGCTGGCTGACCTCTAAGAGAAGAAAATCAGAAAATACTGGTTCTACCTTCTAACTATTTTTCACATGCCTACCCACTGGCCAGCCCCCTCTTCCCAGGCTCCCTCCCTGCCACCCCGCCTCGTAGTTGCCTCCAGGTCACTCTAAGCCCCAGCTCAGAGCTGCAGACGTGCCCTCAGGAACAAGTCCAGGTGCCATGGCCTGACACGCCACCTCCCGCAAACTCCCTCCCTCCTAAACCACAGCCTGCGTTCCAGGCACTCTACGTTCCTCCTCCTCCCACAAACCTCAGAGGTGGTGGGTGCCTGCTCCAAACTCCTAAGCACCCTCCCAGGCTGGCTTGGGTGGCCTCTTCTTTGATGGCCCCCACCCCCAGCCAGGCAGAGACAGCCCCGTCCTCTGCTGTCCCTGAGCTGAGCATCCATTGTCCTTGTCACAATCACACTGTCATTTAGTGGGACTCAGTTGTCTCTGCCATGCCTGTTAAGCCACTTTCGGAGGCACAGGCTATATCCTCCTGGTCTCAATGTGCCAGGAGCCTGGCTCACAGTAAATATATGCCGGCGGAATGAATGAACAAATGAATGCACCAATGGTGCTAAGTTGGAGTCAGTTCTGTTCTGTTTGGAGATGAGGACCTAGGCCACCGGGAGAACCCTCCCTCTCAGCTAGACTGTTCTTAAGGTCCGCTGTGTCCCCAGAGAGAAGGAGCTGCAGAACACACTTAGTGAGGAGAATGCCATCCCCCAGACAAACGCCCACCTTCCAGGAAAAGCCCATTTCCTCGGCGATAGGGGCAGTCGAACCAGTTGCTCCGTATTCAAATCTACATGCATCTCAGGTCATTGCACCCACACTTTGTATTATCATCCAGCTGTGGCTCAGATGAGATTGCTGGTCACCCAGAGCACGGATTCATCACTCGGAAGGGCAACGTTCAATAACAACAGAAGAGGAATAGTCCCTGGGTGGCAACTCCGATAGGAGGATGTCATGTTTCCTCTTCCATTTCCATGGGCTGGACCTGTGCTCAGTGGCTACCTGCAGGTGACCAAACTCTGCCAATGCCGAATGTTCCTAATTTATTCTTAACCTCTTGTGCCCTGCTGAGGTCAAGCTCCCCTTTCTCCTCCCCTCCCCCAAATAAGTTCAGCTTATCCCAATCTTAGCTGAGGCTTTTTCCTTTTAAAGACCCTTTGGATATTTTGGTTCTTGAGTTTCCACATTCATCATTAAAGCAATTATCAGCTAAAAATGCCCCACTCCCTAAAACAGTGCAATCAGACAGCAGGAGCATATTTGAAGTTATAAATAACTTCCTTTCTCCCTGCTACTATGTGCAGTGCTATATAAATCTTTAGGTGTGCAAGTTTCATCATTATTAATGTGCTTTAAGATGCAATAAAACTTTTCTCATTAAAAAAGCCAGCCAATCAAAATCAGCACCTCACAGACCCTCAGACTGAGGCTACAATGTTTGCATTGCAGAACAACTGTAATTTTATTCATGAGTTGGCATAGCCGCAGCCCATCAGTAATTAAACACGGAACAGCTGTCACTCTGCAGCATCCAAGGCAGACAGGATGGGATAATGAGTCCCTGTCCCTGGGCTCGGTGGGTATAGGGGGCTGGCACAGGGAGGGGGTCGGTGTGGGCAGGGCTGCCATGGGTGTGGGATGGCTGGCCCTGGGCTTAGGGCTATCTCCAGCTCACCCATTCCAGACTGTCCTCCGTGATTCTACAGAAAGAGGGGCTTAGAGAGATGATGGAGGGTTTGCTTGTATTTGCATAGACCACATGGCACCTAGTAGAGATGGGCGGGATTGGGAGGCACTTTCATCTTGTCTCTTCAGTGTTGTTTGAAATAGATTAACAAGCCGGCAGGTATTACTTTTGTAATTGACAGAGCTAATTTACAAAACGGGTCTGGTGCTGAATGCTTCTGCTAGACTCCTAAAGACTCAAAGGGAGAGGTCCTAAGTCTCTAGATACCCACGCCAGAAGGGGCATCTGCAACCTTCTGGCCTAATATCCCCATTTTGCAGATGAGGACAATTGAGGGTTGGAGAGGTGCCATGGTTTGGGGCAGTCACTGGCAAGAACCCAGCGCTGGACTTAGAGTACAGAGATCTGGGTTCCGGACACTCACAGCCCGCAGTGTAAGCTGGAGCAGCTCCATCTGCCTCTGGGCCTCAGGTTCCACCTCTGAACAAGGAGTGGAAATGGCGTGGGGTGGGATCTTTAAGGCTGTTGGCACAGATGTCCTGGGAGCAGAACTGTCCTAGGGCACTTTCTGGAGTGGACCTATGCATCTCCTGTGGAGTCCAGATGGGGAGCCAGGCAGTGTCCCAGTCTGCTGTCCTTCTGTCCATCTAGCAGCCTGCCCAGACTCCCCCTACACCTCTCCAACCCACAAGTCTGCCTGGCAGCTTCTCTGGACACTTCTGAGTGTCTCTCTCTCCCTCTCTCTCTCTCACTCTCTCTTCCCTCCCCCTTTCTCTCAGTTCCCCTCCTTCCTCCCTCCCTCTCTCCTTCCTTCCATCTTTCCGTCTCTTTCTTCTAGCCATTTCTAGGTTGTCTGTGCCACCCACTTACCATCAGGGGACAAAGACAGTATCCCCCTGACATGCCTACACCGGGGGCCAGAAGGCAGGACCTCAGGGCTCTGCACTCCTGTGGGCCTAGCTCCTGCCCCCGACCCCAGACTACATTCCCTCAGGTGTCCGCTGACCATCCTGACCCAGGCCTTCTGCTGCTCTGGAGGCCAAGGAAGGGGGGCAGCCTTCCTCCATGAAGACTTCTTGGCTTGTTCAGGCCCACAGGACCTTCTCACCTTTCTTGATTCCTGCCCCATCTGAGTCAGGGAAGAGCTGAGAGACCTGGCTGGCCATGCTGTGGGCAGGAGAAGCAAGGGCCCTCTCCAGGGAGGCTGCACCAGAGGGAACCAGCTCGGTGACACTGGGGTGGAGAGGGGAGCTCTTCTAGGAATGGACTGGCAGGTACCGACTATGGGGTCTGATGCTTGGTAGACTCATGTCCTGCACCCATGGTGACAACAGGGGGCAGAGAGGGACCTTACATAGAGCCTTAGGTGGGGTACTGCCTGTCCTGGGTATGCAGATGGTAAAAGGAAGGGTTTAGGGGTCCAGTTGTCTGCCTGATGGCTCTGTGGGAATGGCGGGAGGGCTACAGGCATGGAGGGGTGGTGGTTGGAAACCCCAAGGTCACCACTGGGGGGCTGGAGAGTGTCAGGTCATTGGAGTACAGAAGGGTGTGCCCACTGCCAGATGATGCCCTCTAGGACCCAAAGAAGGGGAGGCCTATAAGCCAGATCCAGAGGCAGAGAGTGCCTCCATCACACTCACCCTGAGCCCCAGGGGCCTGGCTGTACCAAAGCCCCCCACCCCCCAGGTTCTCTTATCTCCCTGTGACTGTGAGGATTTTGTGTCATGCTGGGGCTGTGGTCCTCTGCACCTTCATGTCTGGGCCAGTGAGGGTAGCTGGGTGGTCACAGCCATCTGTGGTATGTAAGGGCTGATGACAGGAAACAATGTTTGAAATCAGAGGCTTCCATGAGGCCCCTGGGGCACGGCAGAGAGCACGTCCCGTAAGGTAGGTCTGGCCAATGTCCACAAAGACCAAGGATGCTGAATATGACCTACCTGTAAGTCTGCAGACACTGAGGACTGGGGTTACCCAGCAACAAGTCGCCTCCTGGGCTGACATCACAGAGTGCCAGAATGGGGGGGGGGTGCTGTGGAGCTCCACAGAGGGCCACCTGCAGGTAGAAAAACAAACTCTTGGGGGCACATGTGCGGGTGTGCGTGTCTCCACTGAACTGTGCAGTCAGGAGGGCTGGGCGTCCCAGGACCCAGCTCAGTCCAGCCCCAGCACTTCTCTTGGCTTTTTCCCAAGCAGTGGACTCACTGGAAAAGCCGAGCAGGTAGACAGTGGGGGCTTTCCCTGTGGCTCTCACTGCTATTTAAGGCCAAAGTATTTTGAGTCCAGCAAAGAGAAGGATTTCTTAGAGAAGGGAGGCAAGGCTCCTGCTACCTGTTAGCAGCTTTGACGGATGTGGCTTCCCAGCATGAAAGGCTGCTGTGGGAGAGGAAACCTGCCCTGAGTGGGTGAGAGTTTGGGTTGACTTCTGGCCTGTGGTGCCTGGTGGTGTGGTGGGGCTGGTGAGTTTGAAGACCTAGACCCTGCTCAGCTCCAAATGCAGGGCCCAGGGGCTTCTCAGTGCAGTGAGAACACTGAGGCCTCCGTCAGCTCTGCAGACGGCCAGGAGATGCTGAGGAGGAAGGGGAGAAGGAGCCAGGCTGGGTGCTTCCGGTGACCCAGGGCCCCCGGCTGAGCACAATCAGTCATGTTAGGCCCACGCAGGAGGGGCCTGATGGAGAGGGCAGGGGGCACTGCCAAGCCAGCAGAAAAAGTGCTCCTGCCACCTGTGAGCATGTGGGCCAGGACCTCCCAGCAAGACCCGGGCCCCTCCTAGGCTGTAACATCTCCTCATAGCGTCTCCCTGTCTCCTAACACTGATGATAAGCATCCATGCTCCACGGTGCCCCTGACAACAGCCACGGCCACTACTTACAGGGATGCTGTGCTCGGTTCTGTACACAGCTCATCTCCATTCATCCTCGAAACAAACGCACGAGGTGGGCGCTGTCACTGTCTTTCTTTACAGAAGTGATACCTATTAGAACACTTTTGGTCACAGGGACAAAAGACCAGCTCAAACAGACGTAAGCAAAAATGAGATGCACTAGTTCGTGTATCCAAAAACTCTAGGGATCACCACAGCACCAAGCCCTGAGAGGGTCACATGCTCAGCTCTGAACCAATTACCACAGTGGGGGAGGGGGAATGTGGTGCTCTGGTTGGCCCACCGCAGAGCAGGTAGGCAGTCAGCTGCTCCAGAAGTAGGAGGACAAAAAGTGTGTCGGGGGTTCCCCAGAGAACAATGGGGTGAGCAGAAGGCAGACGACTCCTTGCTGGGTGGCAAAGCATGGACACCCACCACAAAGGTGACCAGATTTGAACCAGGGTCTGGACAGGCTCCAGGAAGCCCCTCTTCTGTGCTTCCACAATGTTCTGAAGTCACTGGTCTGGCATGCCTGCCCCTCAACCTTTACTGTATGTCCCCTAGAAGGCCCCTAACTGTGGGCCCGGCCTTGGGGACCTGTTTCTGTCAGTGTCACCTCTGCTTGCAATTCTGGGGAGGTGCAGGGTGCTGGAGCCAGGGCGGGGCTCCTCTAGCACAGGCCTTCCAAGCTGAGGCCCTGGGGAGCCCAATTGGACTGCCATTGCACTTACATAACTTAAATATACGGAACATAATTATTTTTTAAAATATACCAATAAAATTGTCTCTGATTATTTTAGTCACAATACAAATAGTCTCAATTAGAGCAGAAATAGGGCATGGGTTTATGGCTCCCATGAATCTAAGAGTAACATCACTTCTGAGGTGGAAAAGCCTGCATCTCCTATCCAGTCCTGCCATGAATCCTGCGACAGTATGTCCCCAGTTCCAGCATGAGGGCAGCAGGCTGGGAGGAAGGAGAAGGGGTGCTTCCTGGGTTGCCTGCCCAAGGCTCCAATTCCAACAGCTGGTTTCAGGCCTGCGGGGAAAGGGGCAGTCTCCAGGCCCTCAAGAAGGCTGGATGTGGGGTTAAGAGCACTGACTGACCCACTCAGGCCCACACCGCCTCCCTGCCGCCCATTTGTGTTTGCTGAGACATCCAAGGCCCAGAAGAGCCCCACACTGGACCTCCCTCCCAGGCTCTCTGGGGCCTGCAGCTCTGGTCTCCTCCATCCAACCCTCCCAACCAGCCTGACATCCAGGTCCCCCTTTTTAACAGGGCAGTTTCCGCCTGCTGAGAAAGGTCGCCCTGTGTCGAGAGACCCAGGTCCCGAGATCCAGCCAACCCCCCAAGTTACAGATGGGGAAATGGACACATTAAGGGGCAGAATGGTCTAGAGTCACACAACAATAGAAATGACAGACCAGAGGGGAGCCAGGCTCTGCCTCCTAGTCCTGGGAAGCCACAAGAGAGGGTCAGGACCGAAGGGAGCAGCGCCTCCTGGGTGGAAGCCAGGCCCTCACACTCCTTCCTGCCCGCCCTACCTCTTCCTTTTCCCCAGGGCATCTGAAACCCCTGACAGCCCAAACCACTCCCTGCCCCCTGCCTGGGCAAGGCCAAGGAGAATCGCCAAGCAGCCATCCTCACAGGTCTAGACTATGAGCTGGGCTCAGCCAAGGGTCCCCTCCTCTGGGTCTATGGCCAGTCTCCTCAGGGAACTCATCTCCTTAGTGTGGGTTCAGAACACACTGCAGGTGACCCTGTGACACTGTGGCCGTGTGAGGAGAGCAGGGGTGGGGTGAGGTGGGGCGGGAGCATGTCTGATGCCAGTGGAAGGCAATGCCCCTCAGCCCATCCACACCTGCCTTTTCTGATGCACTTGAGCATTTTTCTCTCAAACTCCAATGAAAATGTTTTGGGGATTTTTAAAAATGAAATTGCAAGAAAAACACAGATAAACTTGGAGAGAACTGGAATCTTCACAATAGTCAGTCTTCCCATTGGGAAGGAAGCATTTCTCTTCCTTTCTAATCTTTATACTGCTTTTCTTTATTTCCAGTCTTACTGTACTGGCCAGGTACCCTTGTTTAAAACTTATGATAGAGGGACCCCAGAGATGGACCCCTAGGAGTCCACCGACCATGCCAAGACCTCCACTGCAGCACCCCCGGCAGCACTGGTGCCATCCCCGTCCTTAGCACACCCACAATTCCAAGTGCCTTGCATTTTCTGGCACTCTCTCATCCTTCTCAGGGCCTCCAGGCCAGACTGGGGGTGATGGCAGCCAATCCCACCTGCTCTAAGGGGCTCTTTGTGCTGGGGGCTCCAAGGGAGATTTTCCTGGCCTTGTCCCCATGTGTCCCTTCTTGAGGGCCCCTAGCCCCTGGTGGCCATAGCACTGATTAACCTATTTCCTGACTTAAGGCCCCTCTGGACATGTCCTAATGAGGACTGGCAGGCCAGCCGGCTCCAGGATGCTCTGAGTCTCAGCCATAGGACCATGGTCTCCCTCCCAACAGTGCTGTCAGAGCCTCCACCCAGTGTATATTAGCAAGTAACCCCTGTCATCCGCCCACCAGCATGGCGTCCAGGGGGGCCAGATGTGGTGGGGAGGAGACATCTACAATGCAATGAGATCAGCCCAGGTGTATGGGTTAGGAATGGACAGTGGGGGTGTCCCTGGGCTTGAAGGTGAGAGTGGCCTCTCCTGCTTGACTCTGCGGTGGGAGGAAGCACTAAGGGGACAGGTAGGAATCACCTCGTGGACGAGGCAGGAAGAACATGCCAGGTGGGGGCATGGCAGCCCAGAGGTGTGAAAAGAACACTGAGCACCCAAGTTCCGGGTGCAGCCAGGGCAGGATTTGAGGTTGGACACTAGAGGACAGGACGTTTGGGGCAGATGCTGGCCCCACATAGGGTGCAGTTCCACTCATAGCATGTAGGCTGAAAACACGGGAGGACTGAGTCACATGGGTGAATCAGAACCCCAAGAAGGGAGAATGGGTGCTGGACAGCCCCAAACCAACAAACATCATGAAGGTGGCTTTTTGGACCAAAGAGAGAGCTAAGCAAAATCAGGATGTGCTGAGGGGCTGGGGACTAGAGTTCTGGGGTCTTCCTTCCCCGAGACTGGCTGTGAACAGGGCGCTCACCTTCACCATCTCTGGTTCCCAGGAGAGAAAACCCTTGGGCAGGCAGCCCGAGATAATGGGCTTGAACTCTATCTAGAGCATCTCAGGAGGAGGGTGAGCAGCTCAGACACTTATGTCGTCGGGCAGGGAGGGGAACTGGGGGCATTCTGTGGGATTGTCCGCTACCTCTAAATTAATGTCATTTTGATTTGACCAGTGAGAAATCTGAGGTAAAGTCAGGCAATTTGCTTTCTTCCCATCGAAGGGAAGGAAGAATATGGACAACCCAGCCCGGCGGTTGCTTTGGCCAGGCCAGGGGAGGATAGACTCCAAGGGCAATTGTCCACTCATAAATTATCATCATGGAATTGCATCACATATTAGTGATATTAAAAGGAAAATTGTGCAATTTTTAATTTGGGGACAAAAAGGTGGCAATGGCGGGTTGCAATGGCGGTAGCATCCACATTCTAGCAGCTGCCGGTAGGATGTCTCTCTCTCTGCTCTCAAATCCCTTTCTTCTTCTCCGGGAAGGCCTAGTACTTGGCTGAGACTCATTCCTACTCTTCTGACTTAAGTTAGTCCAAAGTGGTTTCTGCTGCTGGGCAGAGGAGCTGGCCCCACAAGGCTGTTTGTTCAAGTGGGCAAAAACGGGGAGACCCAGCTCTAGGAGAGCCCTTGGCACCTGCCACAGGCCCAGAGTTCTGACTGGTGCAGGGACAGAAAAACCCAGCATTGTCTTTTTTTTTTTTTTTTTCAGATTTCTTTTTTTTTTCTGAAAAAAAAATTTTTTTTTACTATTAGTTTCAGGGGTACAAAAGAATGTAATAGACATTTATACCCCTCACAAAGTGATAATCCCCTTCCCCCAATCTACTACCCCTCTGACATCACATACAGCCATTACATTTCTACTGTCTCTATTCCTTATGCTGTACTCCACTCGCTGACTATATATATAAAATTATAGTTGACAATCATTATTATTCAGCTTCAGCTTCAGGTGTACAGTGATCAGGCATCTACACCATCCCTGAAGTGGTCTCCCTAATAAGACAAGTGTCCATCGGATACCCTACAAAATCTTTACAACATTATTGATTATATTCCCCAAACGGTCTTTCATATCCCTGTGGCAATCTTGTGGTTACCGATTGTGCTTTCTAATTCCCTCACCTTCTCCCTCGTCCCCACCCCCTTCCCATCTATCAACTCTCAGTTTTTCTTCTATATCTCTGAGACTGTTTCTGATTAGTTCGTTCATTTATTCTTTTCTTTAGATTCCACATGTGAGATCATATGGTATTTGCTTTTCTCTGTCTGACTTATTTCACTTAGCATAATGTTCTCTAGGTCCATCTATATCATTGCAAATGGTAAGATTTCATTCTTCTTTATGGCTGAGTACTACTCCATTATATAAATGTACCACAGTTTCTTAATCCAGTCATCTACCGATGGGCATTTTGGTTGTTTCCACGTCTTGGCTACTGTGTATAGTGCTGCTATAAACATAGGGGTGCATAAATTTTTTTGAATTAGTGTTTTGGATTTCTCTGAGTGAAATTGCTGGGTTATACGGTAGTTCCATGTCCAGTTTTTTGAGATACCTCCATACTGATTTCCAGAGTGGCTGCACCAATCTGCAATCCCACCAGCAGTGCATGAGCGGTCCCTTTTCTCCACATCCTCATCAGCACTTGTTGTTTGTTGATTTATTGATGATAGCCTGATTTATTGATGATTGACATTTTGACTGGGGTGAGGTGGTATCTCATTGTGGTTTTTATTTGCATTTCTCTAATGATTAATGAGGTTGAGCATTTTTTCATATGTCTGTTTGCCATCTGCATCTCCTCTTTAGAAAAATGTCTCTTCATGTCCTCTGCCCATTTTTTAATTGGGTTGTTTGTTTTTTTGGAGTTGAGTTGAGCGAGCTTTTATAAATTTTGGATATTAACCCCTTGTTGGATACATCATTGACAAATACCTTCTCCCATTCAGTAGGATGCCTTTTTGTTTTATTGATGGTTTCCTTTGCTGTGAAAAAAGTTTTTAGTTTGACGTAATGTTTATTTTTTCTCTTACTTCCCTTGCCCGAGGGGATATATCAGTAAAAATATTACTAAGAGTAATGTCTGCAAACTTTCTTCCTATATTTTCTTCCAGGAGTTTTATGATTTCAGATCTTACATTTAAGTCTTTAATGCATTTTGAATTTTTTCTTGTATATGGTGTAAGGAGGTTGTCCAGCTTCATTTTTTTTGCATGTGTCTGTCCAGGTTTCCCAGCACCATTTATTGAATAGACTGTCTTTATCCCAATGCAAAGTCTTGCTTCCATTGTCGTAGATTAAATGACCATACAGGCATGGATTTATTTCTCGGCTCTCTATTCTGTTCCATTGATCTATGTGTCTGTTTTTATGCCAGTACCATGCTTTTTTGATTACTATAGCCTTGTAGTATAATTTGATGTCAGGTATCGTGAGATCTCCCACTTTGTTCTTATTTCTCAAGATTGCCGAGGCTATCCAGGGTCTTTTATGGTTCTATATAAATTTTAGGATTGTATGTTCTATTTCTGTGAAAAATGTCCTTGGTAGTTTGATAGGAATTGCGTTGAATCTGTATATTGCCTTAAGCAGTATGGACCAGCATTGTCTTTTGAGGGTATGGACAACAGGTGGGAGCTCCTGAGGCAGATCAAGGGATGGGTGTCAGGGGCCAGGTGGCTGTGCGCTGGGCCTGAGTGGTGTTTGGATGGGAGAGGGCATCCTGGTGTGGGAAGGGGCCAAAGGCCCGAGGCAGGACAAAGGGAGGCCTGTATCTGAGGTCTGGCCTAGGAGAGGTGGGCAGTCTGGCAAGCCGGCTGGGCAGTTTGGGTTTAAAACCCAGGAAATAGGATGCCACTGGACTATGATTTACTCCAGATGGGTGATCATTGATTAGGACTTCTGGCAGGTGTGCTGTTCTAAAACCTGACGGAGAGAAACATTAAGTCCAGGAGTCTCCATTCTGCGTGGAGCTTTCGCATTTCTCTACGCCTGGTCAATTCTATAGCCAAAGCACTTTTGTCCCCTGGAGGGAGTTAGGATGGATTTGAATTAACCAGGAAGTTCTTTGATTGCTATTTTAAAACTTCTCTCTGCTACCTGGCCTGACATAATAATTACCTGCCTGTGATTTATCTCAGGCAGATTATGAGCGATGATAGGGTTTTGGGTGATAATTGAGTGTATCCAACACCTCACCTCCTCTGTCGTTGTTTAAGCTGAAGCAGCCGTGGTTTTCCCTCTGGGCTACTGGTGTTCACTGCTTCCTTGTGGAGAGTGGGTTATGGAATGAGACAGGCATTTTATAATGCATCCTGTCAGTTCCACACAGCACCCTGCTGTGGCCAGCCCAATGGGCGTCTGTCCAGCTCAGTCTTGTAAGTCACCCCTCAGATTGAGACTCACAGCCCAAATGCTAAGCTAGACCTCTGTTCGTGTCTTCACCGGTTATTTACTGGGTTCCTCCTGTGTGTCCAGCGCGGTTCTGGAGACACATCGGTGAACCAAATAGAAAGACCCCCACCCTTGGGGAGTGATGAGGGGTAGAGCTTCACAGACACACAACCAAATCAACAGGGAAGGAACTTCAGAGAGAGAGACATGTGCTAAAAAGAAAATGCAACAGGGCTCAGGAGGGGCCCTCTGAAAGCTGGCAGTGGAAGTGAGCCCAAGGAGTCAGCCAGAAGGCTGGAAGGAGTGGTACATACAAAGGGGACAAATAGGGGTTGGGAGGATGGGAAGAAGGCTGATGGGCAGGGAAGGAGGGGAAAGTGGAAGATGTGATCTCAGGTTGACAGATGAGAATGGAGGTAGGGTCCTCCCCCAGCTATCTGTTAGACTCTCCTGCCGCTGTGGGTTAGGTTGTCCCAGAAGAGCAGCCCCCATCTTCCCCCAGAGAAAGTCCTCAAGGAGGAGGTGGAGGTGCTGTCTGGAGGATGCCCTGGGCGTGAACTTGGAAAGGTGAGCACCGGCACCATCAGCGCCCCCTGGAGGCATGGCCCAGTACACAATGAAAACACAGGGCCCCTCGTTCAAAGAGCAGGGGGAAACTTCCTTTCTTCCACAGTCTCTCCCTCCATCTGTCACAGTGTTTTTTAACTTCTTTTTAATGCCACACTCCCTAGGGCACGGGGGATACTTGTGAGGAGAATGCAACCCTCACAGGCACCTAAGACCCCACCCTGCCACTCCGTGCTCAACAACCCCACCTACCATTGCCTGTGCTCAGCCCCCTTCCCCAACTCCCCCGGCCTCCAGCAGGGAGGGTGACAGCAGTGGGGGTGGGGAGTAGGTGGCTGGGAACTCACCCTGAGACGCGAGGAGGTGGTGGAAGGGGGGCACTCCAGCCCCAGCACATGTGCCACTGTCCCTTACAAAATGCAAGTTCAAAGGTAAGAATGATTAAGAATTTCAAGATAGTGAGCACGGAAATTAAATCCCAAGCATAGGGCCCCCTTCTAAGCACAGGGCTCTTTGTGACTGTCCTAGCTGAACGCCCATAAAGGTTTGCCTTTCCTGGAGGACTTTATAAATTTTTAATGCCTGGGTCCCACTCCAGACCAAAGTTGGGGGTGAGATCCCGGCATCATGATTTTTTAAATGTGCAGCCAGGGTTGAGAACCACAATGCTGGTCTGCTGTCACTGTAAGTGTTAGGGGAGTCACCAGAGGGTGGGGGAACTGCTGTAAAATCTAATCAGGCCCCTCCAGCTTTGGGGTGGAGAGCGGCCCTATGGGTCTTGCAGTTGTAAGAGGCAGACCAGCCGTGCAGCTGCTGCAATGGGGGTGCCCTTGGGGTACAAGGACTCCAGTTTTGCTGGCTGTTCCATGGGGTCAGGGGATGGGGGCTGAGGAGAGGGATCAGCACTGACTCCTGAAGTTTGGGACAGAACAGGAGGGTGGGGGGTGAGGCCATTTGCTGAAAGGGGCAAGTGGGGTGGCAGTGGGGTGAGAAGAAAGTCTGGGGCTGAGGAAATCAAATCCCCTGGTATCTGAGCTTCTCTTTTAGAGAAGTCAGTTTTCATGTGTAGGACACAAGGTGGGATGAAAAGTTTTGGCTTTCTCAGTTCTTAAAAACCAAACTGGAAGATTTTCTGAACAATAATGGAGCTAACAATTAGAAAGGGGTTGAAAAAGCAGCCACCAAATTGCCACTCGAAGTTGTATCAGAGCAAGAGGACAGGTATACATGAGGAGGAACCTCTGTGGTCACAGGTAGATGGCCCTGGATGGCCCTGGACAGCCATGGGGCCTAGAAAGAGTAGGGGACCTACGGCTTTCTTGATGCATCCCTGTTAGAATCAGAGCTACCATATCAAAGCAGCTTCTCATTACACAACAGGAGTTTTGTGAGATTTGTAAAGACCGAAGTTCCGCCTACCTGTCCCCCCACATTTCCCAGGGGCAGGAGATTTGACTGAGGCCCAGCAGGGACCCAGGTCCTCTGACAGGCCATCATCTTGGTCAACTGCAGTGATCATTCTCCCTGGAGGAGGAGAGGGGAATATGTCCCAGAGTCCTGACTGATGAACGAAAACGGCATCTCAGTAGCTGAGAACCAGGTATTGGCAGGGCTTGCCGAGAGCTCTCCCATATGCAACCGTGTGCTTCTGGGGGAGTCACTGACCCCTCTTGGCACTGGTATCTGCATGAGTGAGATGGTCACTTGGCTGCCATGGATGGCCTCTGTCTCCCTTCAGGAATTGCCATTAAGCTGCAGGGAGCTTTCAAGCTTCAGCCAGGCTCTTCTCAGGCATCCCTCAGCCGGTGACTGAGCATGGCAGGGTTATGCATCTCCCTATTAGGTTGGCTGAAACTTGGTTGCATTTCTACTGGGGTGTGAAGCGCACCCTGCTCAATTGCTTTCTTGCCTGTTATCTTTCACACACATTACCTTAATGAACCTATTATATCCCTAACTCCATCCCAGCATCTACTTCCTGGAGGACCCAAACAACAGGAAGACAAGATGCCTTCCTCACAAAGCTGCAACGAAGAAGGCATGAGATACCATAAATGCAAATGCTGGGCCAGAATGCACGACTCCTGGGGCGCCGTCCTTCTAGAACGGAGTGAGCCGCACTGCCTGGAGCTGGACCTTGCACCTGCCCAGATGCCCTGTGGGTCTCAGGTGACACAAGCTGAGTTGGAGTTTCTGAATTGTAGCACTTCCTTTCTTCTGTTTCAGAGACTAAAATGGCACATGCCAGGGAACCCATGAGCAAAGGCATGTTCGTCTCCAGCAGCAACTGGCCCTGGCTTGAGGTCTTCTGAGCTTCAAGTGTGTAGACCCTGCTTCGTGGAGAGCCTAGCCCACATGCAGACTCACCTGCAGTTGCCCTGGCATGGTGACAGCTGCTCTCAGAACACAATGTCCAGGAACTCCCAAGGAAAGAAGTCCTCAGGGCTGTTCCAGTAGTGCCACAGGTCCCTGTTCTGCTGAGGGAACCCAGTGCCCCTAAGCTATGGAACTTGGGCCCTGGCTGGGGGCAGGGAGAGGGGGCAGTTAGTAGTTGGGCATGCATGCCTGGCTTTTTGGTGCTGGTGGTCTGTTGTGCACAGGGCCACAGGCCGTGGGGTAGGGTGGGAGTGGGTGCATTTCTCAACCAAGTCAGACCTGAACTCTGTCCGGCTTCTGCCTCCAGCTTCCTGTGTGTTCTTAGGGAAGATAGCGTTAGCTCAACTTGGCCTCAGTGGATTGATCCATAAAATGGGCATCATGTCTTCTCTGCTCCAGGGTTCTCAGAGCTGTGGTGAGGGCTCTAAAGGGCCGAGAGGTCAAGCAACTACTGGGCTCGGGCTGGACTGCTAGGGGGCTGGGCTTAGCCACATGTCATCAGTTTCCCTCAGCCCACAGGGGAGGGAGAGAAAAGAACAAAGAATAAGCTGCACCTTTCTGGCTCTGGGAACAAGAGTTGGTGGTTGTACCATTTATCAAGATAGGGAAGCGCAGATTAGAGGGAGCAAAATCTGGAGTCCAGGTCAGGACATTCTAGGACTGGGGTCTCGGTTTCAGTCTGCTCAGCATGTTTTGCTCAGTATCCTCTTCTGGGAACAAAGTCCTATCCTTGCTGGGCTCCAGAGTGAAACTCGGCTGACTCCTCTCCTTGCTTCAGGGGTGGGACATGACCCAGACCTGACCGATGAGAGGACTTCATTCTCTTAGCCATCCTGACTGGCTCAGTGACGGGCAAACGACCCAAGCCAGTCAAGCAGAGTCCTCCCTGGGGCTGCAATGCTATGAGATTTTCTCTTTCTCTGGGATTACAAACTGGCATGTGAAAGTAACTTTGGAAACACATGTGGCTATGTTTGGAAACACGTGTGGCTGTCTTGGCTGCCATGGGGAGTCAGTCTGAGAATGAAGGCAATTACACAAGGAAGCCGAGCCCAAAGAGGGAGGGTAAACTGCTGATCATACCATTAGGATCCTTGGATCCAGCTATACCTGAAGCAAGAAACGCCTTTGGACTCCTCAATTGTGCAAGTCAATAAATTCCTCTTTTTTTCAATTCAACAAATAATCCTCGTGCACTTAGTAAACACCCAGTGCTGTACGGGGCACTGTGAAAACAACGTGAGTGAAAACAGACATGGTTGAGCTCTTTAGGAGCTTGCAGGTTGATCAAGAAAGAGAGTGTTTCCCGTAGCTATGACTCCGACAGGAGTTTGTCGATTGGATCTTTGCAAAGGATGTGAAGAGCACAGCAGATGGTGTCCATGAAAGCTGTTTTAAGGAACATGTAGAGACAATGTACACGCATGCATTTTGTCTATTGATCCTCAACAGAAACTGAGGGCACAGTGTTAAGATGTGATTTGGTACAAACAGCTCTGTGTGAAAGCAGAGAAATGCAGTGCGGGTGAGTAACTTGCCGGTAATCTGAAGTGAGACAATGGGAAATAGGACTTGGACAATCTGTGAATGGTTGACTTGTCCCCGGAGCCACCTCCTCTGAATGACAATTATCCTAGCTGTACTCTTGACGAAAGCAACTTGGTAGGTCATTTTTAAAGGTTTATCTTTTTAATGTTAAAGATAATAAAAGCACACGAACAAACATTTGGAAAACAGAGGACGATCCCTTATACTAATCCCACGCTGCTAATACAACCACTGGTAAAAGTATGATTTGGGGAATATAAGGGTCTTTGGGATGATTGAGGAACCCATGTGATGTGTTCAGTATTTCATTCCTGGTTCAACTTTGGGGCCTGGCCTGGTCTCAGAGGCAAGAGTGAGGTGGTAGAGAGCGATTCTGGCGCCAGACAAACCAGGCTGGAATCCTGCCCTATTCGTTTAAGAAGGGTGTGATCCTAGGCAAGTGACTTAGCTTCTCTGAGCCTCAGTTTTTTTATGATGGTACCCATTTCATTGGTCCGTGATGAGCCTGAATGAGACGGAGCTGAGCAAATATTGGTCCTCTTCTCACTCTCTTGCCTTAGCCGCTGCCTAAGCACAGCCACACACCGCTGACACTGGCTGCACTCCATGCCCTGAATCCTCCAGGGAGAGAATGTGAATGGTCCAACCCTGAGCCACCAATGGTATATCGAGACAGGGAGACACCTCCATACAGGAAAGGCTACAAGTTATGGTGTGGAGGTGGGGTGGACACGTGTTCTCTCTGTCCACACACCTTAGGAGGGGTCTGGGGTCAATGCAAGTGTCTTGGGAATGAATCTCCTGTTTCCTCCTGCATTCTCCCCGCCCCATAGGCTCCTTTGAAGGCAGGTCCCCTGATGGACATCACACCCTTTCCCGGAGCCCTTGCTGTGCGGGCTCACAGCACCACCCTTGTTACCAGAGAAACTGGACTTATGGTGTCTCACTGACTGCATCCTGCTCTGTGCCTGTTCACCATGTGTCATCCTTCTCTGTCTCCAGGGAACTCGACTGATGCTGGAAGAAGCAATTTGCATATAGCCAAGATGAGGACGTGACCATCTGGGAAGTTCGGGGGCTTCCCAATCTGCCACAAGCCCAGCTGAAGGCACATCCATCCCTAGGACACGTAACCCCTTATTCAACACCGTCCTATGCTGGGACGTGAGCAGGACGCAAGGATCCTAAGATGTGAACAGGAGATGCTGCACCTCACACTCAGTCCCAAAACGATGTGCAGGAGGGGCTGGAGGCTCATCTCGGCCCAGAGAGGGGACCTGCTTGCCAGAGGTCACACAGAGAGCCGAGGGGCAGAGCTGGGCCTTGAACCCAGGTCTCCTGACTCTAAGATGAGTGCTCATCACTGGGGAGGAGTTGATAGAGGCCAGGAGAGGGTGTGTGCCAGACATCGGGGTCTCAGGTTCTCCATCCCAGGCCCTCCCACACTCCTGACACCTTCCCTGCCCAGCCCTCTCCCACAGATCTATCTTATTATCGTGGTGATGCCAGTATGAGTGCCAGAAAGAAGGGTGGGTGCCTGCCGAGCCCTAATATAGTGGGATGAATGGTGGTCCACCAGAACCTCAGAATGTGACAGGATTTGAAAAGGTGTCTTTGTGAATGTTATTACTAAGTTAAGGATCTCAAGATGAGATCATCCTGGATTGAGATAGGCCCTAAATCCAATATGAGTGTCCTTATAAGGGACAGAAAAGCGGAAGACACAGAACATAAGGCAGAAGGCTACATGAAAACAGTGGCAGAGAATGGAGTTATGCCACCACAAGCCAAGGAACACCAAGGATTTTCAGCAGCCACCAGCAGCCAGGAGAGAGGCATGAAACAACTCCCCCTCAGAGTCTCCAGAAGGAACCAACCCTGCAGACAGTTTGATTTTGGATTTCTGGCCTCAAACACCATGAAACACATTTCTGTAGTTGTAAGCCACCCAGGGCGTGGCAATGTGTTACAGCAGCCCTAGGAAATCAATACACAGGGGATACCCCCCCCCCCGCCCCCAGGGGCAGGGTGTCAGCCAGGCCTGTCACTCCCTCCTGCGTGGGCTTGGCCACCCGCAGGACCCCAGGGTTGCAGGTCCTCACTGAAGAGGTGGGAATGAGCCCCTCCCATCCTGCCTGCCTTTCGCTCAGACATAAACACTAAAGGAGGAGAAAGAGAAACAAAGCCAAATGCTGGCTAAAGGCAGTGAAGACAGATCTTATTCAGCAACCACTGCAGTAGGAGAAGAGACTTCAGGGTACAGCTGAGCTCAACCACTCTGAGTAGAGGTGACTGGGCATCTTAAAGGGAGAATGAGGGAGTAGGGAGGGGGACTGAGCAGAGGCTGGAGCTGAGTCAGGGAAGAGAACTGCGAAAGCGAAAGCGGGGATGGTCAATGTGATTAGGCCTCTGGGTTGGCTGACTGGGCTTATGGAAGTAAGCTCCTACCTTCCCCCGAGGACAGGAAGACGGTGCCTAACTGGAGGTGTTGACTGGAAAAACGGTACGATTTTTGGCAGCCTTGAGCTTTCCCAGGCAGGAGCTTAAAGGGGAGCTGGGCTGTCCCAGGAATGAGGCCTTGAGCTGTCAGGAGCCAAGTTTCTCCGTGTGTGTGTGTGTGTGTGTGTGTGTGTGTGTGTGTGTGTGGTGTGAAATTGTGCTTAGCTTAGAGTCCTCGGTTCTTACAGGTCCAGGTTGAGGCCCATTGAGAAGAGGGCTGAGAGGAGTCTGAATTTGGTCAGAGTGTCTGTCAAGCAGACAGGGGCAGATTTGAGTCCTGCCCTTCTAGGGTGCAGTTCTGGTGGGGAAGACAGACAGGTCAGCCAGCCTCAAGGAGAGTGTGGGGTGATGAGGAAAATGCGGGAGGAGTGGGCACACAGAGGAGGGTCACCTGAGCCGTCAGGGGGTGGGGCCGTCTGGGAAGGAGGCGGAGTCCACATTGTATCTGAAGGTGGTAGAGGAGGAGGTGGAGGGGAGGGCGGCCTGGGGAACAACAAGCAGAAGAGCCAGTGTCCGGAATGTGGAATTAGGGGAGGTGGGCGGGGCCTGCAGTGGAAGATGGGGCGAGAGCTGACAAAAGGAGGCAGGTGGAGTTGTACCAAAGTTCGGGCCCCTGGCCCAGCTGGGGCTGAGGGTGAGATCTGGATAGACATGTTAAGAGCATTCTAGGCGATTCTAAGATGCAGCCATGCTTCAGACCTCACTGCTTTAGCCTCCCTGCAGGAGCAGCAGAGAGGGACAAGATCAGATCTCTTATTTAGAGGACCACCAGGCAGAAGTTGGGATATCCTCGTTGAAGTTTCTAGCAATAACACAGGATTGAAGAGAAGGAGCCTGGTCCAGGGCAGTGGGTGTGGGAGAGGTGAGGGTGTCCAGAGATATTTAAGGGAGAATTGGCAGCATTTGGTGACAGATGGCAGGTTCTTGTGAAGGTGAGGTAACACCAGATTTCTGTGTGGACAGCTGGCTGCACGGTCACTGAGATGGGGAATAACACTAGCTAGGGGAGCAAGGAGTGACAGTTTGAGGGTGTTTGTTTTGCCCTGAGAGGTACCATTCAATGACACAGATATGGAGCCAAGGGAAGAATCTGACCTGGAGTTGAAGCTGCTGCAATTGCCAGCATGTGGGCAGCAGTTAGAAGGCATAGCATCTGAGACAGAGCCCTGGGGTCCATTATTTGAGAGATGGGCTGTCAGCAGTTGAAAGACTGGCCAGAGAGGCAGGAGGAATATCAGGAGAGGGGGTGCAGCTGGGAGACAAAGCAAGGGAGAGTTTCAAGAAGGAGGGACTGGTCCCCAGCACCCTAAGTTGCCAAGCGGTCAAGTAGGATGAGGCTGAAAGGCATCCAGTGGATCTGGAGGAACAAGAAACCTAGGGTGGGCCGGTGGGGCTGGCTGTCCTCCTCCAGCCCCCACCTCCCAGCCCCCAGGCCGAGGCTTGCCCCCTGTTTGCAGTCCGAGGCAGCCCTGGTGTCAGGGTAAAAGGCGGCTCCCCAGCAGAATGTCAGTGTTCAGCTGACTTTAAAATGGAAACCTGACATTTTAGGTCTCTTCTCCTTTCCTTAGTAAGAGGGAATAGGAATGTTTCCCTCATCTTCCCCATCCTTCTCCTTGAGGGAAGCCTGATTAACTGCAGCAACGTTTCATTCCAGTACAGCACACACACCGAAAAGTTCACAAAAGCTAAAGTGCAGCTTCACACACTTTCACTCTATACACCCATGGACTCACCCAGAGGAGTTAAACCCCACATCATCGGCCCCAGAAACTCTCCTGTGCTCCCCCTCTAGGCTCTACCAGCCACGGGTAGCCATTATGCCGACTTCCAACAATGTAGATGAGTTTTTTCAGTGTTCTTTTAAACTTTTTCTTCGTTGATTTTTTTTGTTTTTTATAAACAGACAATGCATTCATTCATAAGTTTAAAAACCAAAACAATATCAAAGAATGTACACTTGGAGAAGTTTTGTTTCCATCCCTGTCCCTTTCCATTCCCCCTACCCAATAGGTCAGGGGTTGGCAAACTTTTTCTGAAAAGGGCCAAGTAATAAGTATTTTAGGCTTGCAGGCCCTGTGGTCTCTTGCAATTTGCGGGGGAGGAAGAAACGTTCCTCTACCCTTCCAGTTCTTCCACCTAGTCTAATAATTAAATCAACATGAGACAGATTAACAAGAGAAAAATAACCAAATTTAATTATATACATACTTACGGCAGCCCCAATACATGAGAAAGTCAGAACCCCCCCATACGTGAGAGGTTCAGAAACAGAAAGGGAAAATGAGGTGTATACGGCATTCTGAGCTGAGGATCAGGTGAGACATTTGAGGCTTCAGAGGGGAAGAAGGTCATTTGCAGGATGATAAAAAGAGCAGATGTTCCGTAATTAGGAATTTGTCCTACCCTATAGATAGGTCATGAGACGTTATTTTTGGTGATAACTCTTATTATGGGCAAGGCCCCCAATTTAGATTCTGCAAGGGGGAGGTAAAAGTTTTTCATGGGCCTGCAGGGTCTTAATTGCCTTCAACTCAAAATAATCTGCGTGCCAACGTGGCACATCTTGGGGAGGCCTATTCTGAACCCCTTCAAACGACTCAATTCTGCCAATGTCATACAAAAGCAACCACAGAATTAGATGCATGTGCTCTTCTGCATCTGGCCAATTTCACTCAATGTCATGTTTCTGAGATTCCTCCTTTTGGTGGGGTGGATTCTGCTTTACTTCTCCAATCTCCCATTGATGGGCATTTGGGTCATTCCAGTTTGGGACTTTTCTGAACAGTGCAACTCTGAGCAGCCCTGCCCATGTCTGCTGGTAGACAAATGCTCACATTTCTGCTGGGTGTGCACCCAGGAGGGGTATCGCTGGGTCAGAGGTTGAGCGCTCTGTTTTTAGGTTGTAAATGAATGGCTTCCTTTTTAGGTTTCATGAGCTGTCCAGGCTGAATGTGAGGATCAAGACAGGATTTGGGGTGAGTGGTGAAGTGACAAAGAGGATGAGGGGGCAGGGCCCGGGGGCAGCCTTCAGGAGGCAGGAGCAGTCAGTGGGTGGGGAATTGGTCATGCAGTGGATCAGAAGAGACCTTACCTGGGGACCACCCCTGTCTTCCCACTTGTAGGACCTTATTCCACTGTCCTTGCTGAGAGTGCGGGGGAGGGCTCTGTCTCAAAGCTTTCTTGATCCTGATTTCCAGTAGAGTCAACCAGGGAGCTTTCAAAACTCCCAATGTCCTGTCTCCGTTCCTGGGGGTTCTGACTCAGTTGGTCTGGAATGAAGCTCAGGCTCTACTAGCTTTTAAAGACTCTCCAGGAGATTCCACAGGCAACCATGGCAGGGGGCCACTGGGCCTCATGTGGTAGTGGTCCCTGAGATTACAGGTGGTCCCCAAGAGCCTAACTGTCCAGTGAAGACCACATGCCCACTGGCAAGCTTTGTGTCAGGCAGGGATCCCAGTTGCAAACAACACAGATGAACTTGAGCAAATGCATGCTGAAAAAGGACCTCACTGCAAGGGTGTGAGGCTGGTCTCGGAATCTGCTGAGACTGAGCTGGGGAGGAACCCAGGGAGGGCAGCCGGGCCCAGAGGCCCCAAGGGTACTTGCTCCTTTTGCAGCCCTCTCAGCTGCCTGCCCATTTCTGACTGCAGCTCTCCTGCAGCCATCATGAATCTTTTCTGGCTGAGCTAGACCCTGGGCCGGGCACTGACACGGCCATGCTTAGGGCCTGCACATGAGCAGCCCTCAAAAGAAAAAGGGTGCTGGGGTGCAGAGCAGCCATAGTATTAGGGTGGACGTGGGGTGGGGAATGCCCTATACCTGTTCTAGGTGGGGCTAAACTGGGCAGGATGGATACTCCCCAAGTGGATGATGGTCAGTGACTCCCCACCATTTCTTTTCTCACCTTCCTCTCCAGTGGCCCAGATTTTGCAGCCAGCACTAAGAGCCCCAGAAACATGGAACCAAGTAAGCTCTTGGCTGGGCCACTTGGGTCCAGCAGCATCGAGACTAACCTAGCAATTCTTTGGCCCCTTCCCTAAACTGTCCTGCTCTTCTCACCAACAGTTTGGGCAATGCCCCTTCTTGCTGTGGTCACTGTTGGCATTTTCTGGCTGGGGTAACAGTCTCTCTGTGAACTGGCTTTGAGATCATTCAGGGTAGAGCAGGGTTTCCAGAGCCCTCTGAGTCTCCAGAAGGAGGATGAGATATGTCAGGCCCCCTGTGAGTCCCCAGCAAAACCCCTGGGAGCCCAGGTGCCCCTTGGACATCTGGGGTCTGCAGGAAGAGAGGGGCAAGCAGGTGGGCGTGTGTGTGTGGGGGTTGCTGTGGAGCAGCTTCCCCTCTGCCTTCAGCTGCCTGGGACACTCCCCTCACTTCCCTCCCCCTCACTGGAGCTCAGGTGCGGGGAGCAATCTCTGAATCCATGGAAACCACAGAGGAGGCTGGAAATCTGGAGGGAGGAGGTGGCTGAGTGCAGCTGTCTTACAAATCCTGGGGAAGGGGAGGGGGGAGATTCCCTTCCTTGATGAAAAGCCTAAAACACCATTTCCCTCTGACTGGCAGCCACTTCACCAAAGGATGGGCACCCATTTATCTCCAGGGCCGAGACATGATGGAGGATCCTTTCTTTGGAAGGGGCTAGCAGACTCCGGGGTGGGGGGCAAGTGTCAGGGTATGGGGAGAGGAGGTGGGGAGGTGGGGAGGATTGTGAGTCAGGTAGTGGTTGGTGTGTGGAGGTGGGGGTCGGGTGGGTGGGTCTTGTGGGGATTGCAGGGACGGGCTCTGAAGCTGGGAGGTTGGGAAATGGGGGTCAGTAGTGGAGAGAGGCAGAGTTTGGGAGGTAAGGGTCAGGATTTGGGAAGTCAAGGGTGGGGGCAGGGTGGGGAGGTGGGCCTGGCCACACAGGCTCCGGGCTCCCATGATCCAGGGTTGTCTCCCCACAACTAGCCTCTCTGCACTGCTCTGGAGCACTCTGTGATCCGTGTAAATAATAACCAAGCTTTTTCCTTTAACACGCCAACTAACCAACCTCCCTTCCATTCCAGGAGCTGGGAAAGCCAGTGGCAGGGACAGGTCAGAATGTGGGTGCAGGGGCGGCTGGAGGTGGCTCCAGTAGATTCTGGGGCCAGATGCTGGGCCAGCTCCCCAATAGGCAAAGGGAGTCCCACGCGTGGCTAGTTTCCTAAGACTGAGATTTTCTTCTGTAAAGTGGTTTTATTTATTTCTTAGTTACACATAGGCATGATTATATTCTCTTAAAAAAAAAAAAAGGAAATCATAAGATAAAGGTACATCCCCTTCAAGTTTCCTCACACTACCCTTTCCCATCCCTGAACACCTCACTTGGTTTATTTTCTTCCAGACCTTTTAAGCGCTTTTACAGCATAAACATGTGTACATAGAGAATTCGTAGAGCTGCCTATTGTTCTGAGGGTTGTAAACATTAATGATGTAACACAGTAAGGACACACCATCTTCAACTTTTCATTCAACAACGTGCTGTCGAGATGTCTCCATGTTGACACCCGTAGAACGAGGACATTCCTTTCAGCTGGTCTCACCACACGGGAGCAGACAACAGGTCACGTATCAATGAATAATGCACAGATCGCTTCCAGCTTTCACCATCACAAAGAATGCTGCTCCTCGTACTCTGGAGGCCGAGTTTCTTCAGGGTAGGTGACGAGAATTGAAATGACTGGTCAGAAGGCTTAGTTTTTTTTTGGTTTGTTTTAACATTTTTGGGTTTAAATAGATATTTCCAAAGTAAGCGTTCCCGTGTATTTTCCCACAGCCTTATACCATTTAGTCTCAGTAAGCTTTTACTCATGTCATTGTTGGGGTGGGAGTGATAGCCAGCAGGGGCTGGGGCTCGGTGGGTCCCATGGGTCCCCTGGTCAGGCCGGTGAGCTTTCCTGATTGGACCGTGGAGAGAGTGGAAGGAGTGGGCCTCACAGGGAAAAGGCCTTGGGCATAAAGAGCCCTTACTGGGAGGAGGGGAGAGAATAAATGTGTGTGTGTGTGTTGGGGGGGGGGGGCGGGGCAGGCATTGACTGCTCAAGACTGATGCCCAGCGCTCATGTTTCATCCCTGGAGAGGCAGCTGACAGGGCCTGGCCTCGTAGTGTAAGTGAGCTGAAGGCATGAGAGAGGTTGAGCTGCCTTGGGTGGCTGTCCACACAATGAACCCCAAGCCTGGCGACACACCACAGGTAGCTAGAGTGCTGGTTAAAAATCCAGGTGCCTGAGCCACACGTCAGCCCACCAACTCAGGATCTCTGAGAGCAAGAGCTGGGCCACATGTGCCCATCCCCACCCTGAAAACCACACAGAAGTTTGGAGCTTGTCCCTCTGCTGGGTGGGCCTTCCCCCAAGGACTCAGACCCCCTCAGAAAGGGCCCTTAGTCTTCACATAGCAAGTCTCCCCTGGTGACAGATGGGACAAAGTACACACTTGGTGCCAGATCCAAAGCTAAAAATGGTTTTCCGAGCAGCCAATTCTGCAGCTGAGAGTTTAGGGAACATCCACAAAGATGCTGTGAGCTCTTCTCAGACCAGTTTCAGCTTTATTCTCCCTCAGGGAGAGGTGGTGCCTGGTGGAGACTATAGGTCTCTTTTCCCAGATTCCTATAAAGAAAGGTCTGGTGCGCACCCCCAATGGGCAGTGGTGCTGAGGCTCTCACCGAGCAGGGAGCTGGGAGGGGCCTCGTGCTGGGCAGGCACCTGGTCCTGCGGGCAAATGTGTGGTCTGGGAACTGAAACGAGATGCCTCTTCAGAGGGGCTGCGTGTGCAGAAGCTCCTGCTTGGAGTTTCCACTGTGAAATGATTTTCAGTAAATTCTCCCTCAAGCCCTAAACATTGATCACTGAAGTCTGGAAATAAAATTGTGATTTTTCCCAAAGACTGTTTGAACTGAATGTCCAGAGAGGATGGAGAGGGGAGTGAGACCCCTGCTTGCTCACCGTGCCGCTGGCGAACTTGGTGTCTGATTCAGAGATTGTACTACCCTCTGGACTGAGCACAGCAGTGGCAACTTCTTGGGTATCAGTCTTTTTAAAAACGCTCAGGATATAATGGCCAGCACTTGGATGTGGGGTGGAGGCTCAGCTTGGACAGCTCCAGCCTTGGACTTGGGCAGGCATCTCTGCAACAACTCAAGAAGGTGTTTTGCCTTAGGAAGAGGAGCAACACTCTACTCTCCCGCTATGTTCTGCTTCCCACGAGGTTTGGGTCTGTCTGAGCAAGGCTAGCCTAGGGGTGAACTCCCGGCTTATGTCAGCTCTCAGTTACTTATCCACGCCCCCCAGTACAAGCCCAGGCCATCAGTACCCCATGCCGTCAGTACCCCATGCCAGCCTTGCTTTGGTGTGTGACAGGCCAAGTCCCCAGGCCAGGCTCACCAGCTTTCGATACACATAAGTCTCCATCAACATAATCATTTGGACTTATGGCTCCAGCCTCATCCGTATGACAGGCGTCCTCCAGTCCCCTCAAAAGTCTTTTCTAGGTATTCCTGGGGCTCCCCAGAAGGATTCTTATAGAAATTCAGAGTCCTCCCACTTCCTGTGTTTCAAATCTGCTGCCTAAGAAGACCCAGCAGCAGGGCAGCTATGCGTGTGTGTGATAGGGGCTGTCTCTCAGGGGCCCCCAAGGCAGTGGAACCACATGGTGCTGAGAAAAAAATCAAGGTCCGTGCAGCCTTCTCGGAGCTGAAGCCAGGCTGTGCTCTAGGCAGAGGTGAGATGAAGGTCACACTTTCTCCTCAGGGCCCTACAGCAGTGCTGCTGGCACCTTGCACCTTCCCCAGTTCCTTGTGAAAACAGCTGTGGGGGAGAAAGAAACTTTCTTCTACCCTCCTAACATTCTTTAAGCTGGTCTGATAACTAAATCAACATGAGACTGATTAACCAGAGAAAATAACCAGATTTCATTATATACATTCTTATGGGAACCTCACATACATGACACAGTCAGAGACCCCACATATATGACAGGTTCAGAGAGAGAAGGTAAAATGGGGTATACATGACATTCTGAGCTCACGGTTAAGGTAAGGCACCTGGAGGCTTTAAAGGGAAGGAAGGTCATGCGTAGGATGATAAGAGCAGATGTTCAGTAATTAGGAGCTTATCCTGTCCTATAGATAGGTCATAAAAAGTTATTTCTGGTAATAACTCTTTTTATGGGCAAGGTCCCTAATTAAATTCTTCAAGGGAGAGGTGAAAGTTTCTCGTGAGCCTTCAGGGTCTCTCCATTTCCATCAGCTCAAAATAATTCACATGCCAAAGTGATATATCTTGGGGAGGTCTATTCTGCACCCCTGCACAGCCCCTGTGGTGTCTGCCCCCAGCGTCCTCTCTGGGGTGGTAGTCCCAGGCTCTCCTCCTTCTGCTCTGCACCTGGCACAACAAACAACCCAATGTAATGGCTCATGGTGTGATCAAAAAAATACAGTGAATGTTTAAATTTTAAAAAGTAAAAGACACATTGCCATTAATCCCCCTCAAAATATTCCCCCTCGCTTCGAATACACTTATCCTATTGTTCGTGCCACTTTCTGAAGCAGTGCTGGAAGTTCTCTTTCATGAGTGTCTTTAATTGTGCTGTCGTGGCTGCCTCAACGTCCTGAATCATTTTGACTTTGGGGAAGAGCCAGAAGTCTCACATTGCCAGATCCAGTGAATAAAGTGGATGAGGACACACCGTAATGTTTTTATTTGACAGAAATTGTCATATACCAGAAGCGATGTGTGACACGGAGTGTTGTCATGATGGAGGATGATTTATGGCACACTTTTTTTTTTTTTAATTAAAGCTTATTGGGGTGACAATTATTAGTAAAGTTACATCGTTTCAGGTGTACAGCTCTGTAATGATTTATGGCACACTTTAAAACACACCTCTCAACTGTAGCTTACACCTGACTGACTGCCCCGAACAAGTTGAAACTTGTTACACGCAGAGTTACTAAGGTTCGACGCACCACTTCCCATACTGAAAATCCTGCCTTTCTGTTGGATGGCACTCGGCAGCAGCATTCACCGTATCTTGAGATCACATCTTGTAGCTCAGGATTCTGGGGGCCAACTCTGCTGGTCTCTACTGGACTCATTCATGGGTCTGCGGTCAGCCGTCAGGTTGGCCAGAGGCTGATAATCTAGGCTGGCATCACCTGTGTGTCTGATGGTTGGCAGGCTGTTGAAGAGGCGTCTTATACTCTAGGCGTCTTATACTACTGGTAGGCTAGCAAGGGCCTCTTCACTTGGGCAGGGCTCCCAAGCATGGCCAGAGCGTCAGCCCCAGGGGCTGAACACCTTCTAGGACCTCTACTTTTGCTAATGTCCCATTATTCAAAGTGAGTCATGTGGTCACCCCGATTCAGGGGCTGGTGAAATAGACTCCACTTCTGAATGGGAGGGGCTGCAACATCACAAAACAAGGATATGGACACAGCAGGGAGAAGAATTTGAGGCCAATTTTGCAATCTATTATATGTCCCTAACCCCTCTCACAAACCTCCTTGCAGACCTTCTTCCCTATGTGCAAATTCACACCTATATGCAGAGCCCTGTGGGCTGAAGCTCCAGGCTGGGCCAGAGCCCCTAGATGCAGCTAGGACCCTCCCTCCAACGCCCACCCCCTACTCTGCAGCCTTCTTTACTCACTCTTGTTTCTTTTTAGCAGCTCTTCATTTGCCTGATCGCCAGCTCACATGCAGGGAGCCCCAGGGCTGGCTTGAGGTGGTCAGGCAGCCCCCAGACCCTGTCAGTCCTCTTGAAGGGAGTGCTCGCTGACCACTTTGGCTTAGGGTAATGGACCCACCCCTTTGTGTCAAAGTTGCTTTGTAGGTGGGCAGAGCTGAGAGTGACCTCACAGGGAATCTCTCTTACCTCCACACCTTGGGATTAAGGGTCCTGGTCCTTTCCCGCTGCCCTACTTCTCATATGACCACTAAAGTAAGGATGACGGTCATCACGAGCCGGGGCTGTGCTAAGTGTCTCATGGGACCATCCCATCCAAGCTCCTCATCACAGTATGTGGGATTTCATGAAGGACTGAAAGCATCCTCCTTAAAATGCCAGTCTGGCATGAACCCATGAGAGGGGTGGTTGTGTATGTCAGCAGGAACATCAGAGACACTCAGTAGCTTAGAGCTGGGCAGAGGGAGAGTCCCTCCCCTCAGGGAGGTTTCTTTCCAGGACACGAGGCACAGAACGAAATTCCCCTGCTCTGGGATTTTGCACTCGCACTTTTGAAATTAGGAGTTTCATTGTTTTTCACCAAGATCTTGAAATGTGGTAATAAAGTTACACCAATGAATAGTCCTGCACAACATGGGGAATTTAATAATGGTGAAAGCAATAAAAGTAATTATCACCTACCCAACCTGGCCAGCCCACTCCACGTGCGCGGGAGAAAAACATTTCAGAACTTTATTTCCTACATTGAATGTCGATAATTGGATGTATTTATAAGTCTCTCTGGAAGAAAACAGCTTGTGATTTCAAGATGAGAAAACAGTCCTCCAAACAGTGAAAAACAATATATTCCCCATTTTCACACACACACACACACACACACACACACACACACACACACACACACAAAGAGCTTGTTTCTGTTGATGTTTTTAAGGTGCTGTTGGAATGATTTGCCTTTCTGAAGGCACCGTTCCATTTCTCATCTTGAATTGCCTCGTAGACTCTGGCTAAGCACTCAGCAGGGACCACTTCATCTGAGGCAGTGACGGGGCTTCCTAGGGAGGGCCCCTGGGCTGCTGCCCGCCTCTCTCCTGCAGAAAGATGGAGACCCAGGCCGGCTGGGCAGAGGGAAGAAGGGCAGGAGGAATGTGATATGATATGGGGCTCCTCTGGGGGGCTAACGGTTGGTACTTACAGCTGTGGTGTGGTCCTGGAGGAAGGAGCAGGGCACGCTGGTCTTAGGACTGGGAGAACTATGGCTGTCACTGCTGACATTGCAGAGGCTGAAGGCTGGGATCTGCCAGAGCCATGATGGAGAGGCAGCTTCCCAGGCATTTCATTTCCATCACGCTCCTTCCTTTCCCGCTTGGGAAGAGGTTGGGCTAGAATATGCCACCCCCACCCCCATCTGACAGTCCACACACCCACACCCCTCTATCTTTCTGTTCAGTCTATTTGGTGCTGGTTTTCTGAGTCCAGTCTTTCATTTTCAGCAAAAGTAAACAAGCAATCACAAAAACCCCAAATGACAAACCCTGTGAGGTTTCACCACCTGAGGCTGGGGCCCCCATGAGGTTGGTACAGAGTTTCTTGCTGGCTCTTTTCAGATCTCTCTTCAACCCTCCTGAGCTCTCCCACCCAAGACATAGGCCTGGATCCCACTGCTTTCCTGCTCAGAATCCCTCACAACTCCCCACTCATCATAGGAGGAAATAGGAACATGCACTCCTGCTCTCAGGCCTCCCGGATGGGGACTCCTTGGGGACAAAACTGAGGGCTCCTCTTCTGCCCCCACATCTTCAGGGCAGGGTCTAGGCACTAACCCCTCACAGAGTGGGTAGTCACAGAGTGGCTCCATGGGGGACAGCTCAGTAGCCAGGGGGAGAGTCAGCATGCACGCCACCTCCAGTATGGTCCCACGGAGACTTCCAGAAGACCAGAGTCCTTGGTGTGCAGCAGAGAATGGATGGGGCCCAAGTTATGGCTCTTCCAGGGACACCCCTGCGAGGCCCCAAGGGTGGCTCATGACTCAGAGTCTGGCGGGTTGCCACCTCTGGGCCTGCCATCTCCAGGCAGCCAGCTGTGAGTGTGTCCAGGGAGCTGCAAGAACATGTGTCTAAATTGAGGGGTGTGGGCAGAGCAGGGAAACCTGGCAGGATACAGTATCACAGGGACAAAGGGAGCCACGGGAGCTCAAAGGAGGCCTTCTGGGGACCAAGTTTCTATTGGGTCTCTGGCTAGGGCAGGGCACATCTGGAGAGTTATGATGCTCTGGCTGCTGGGTTCGCTGAGCAGAAACACCTCGAGCCACTTGTAGGTCACTAGAGGGGACGCCGTTTCAGCCAAGGGCCTGTGACCTCGAAGGTGACACCACATGAGGCCTGAGTGTGCTGCCTGGTGCTCTCTCTTGCTGATTTACACACTCTCGCTCCAACTCTCTAAAATCAATCTTTCCCCAATTGCCTTCTGGCTCCCAGCAGTGTCCAGGGTCTGCCCTGCATGAGTAACTACGCAATCTTCTCCCACTCTCAGGGCCACTTCTGCTGGAGCCCCTGCCAGAGCTCTAATGGGGAGGGGGAAGGTGGGGGGAGAAAACCCTGCCAAAGCCTCTGATAGGGAGAGGTGAAGGGTGGGGGCAGCCCTCTGTGCCAGGCGCATGTAACACTGGCAGGACAGGCCCATAGTCCAGACGGGCCTAGGTGGGTAGGCGTCATGGGCTGGGCCTCCCTATTACTGCTCACAAACAAGGGTGCTTCACTCAGTTGGTAGGTGCCCTCTCCCTATTAGTTTGTGGATGTTTAGGATAATTCTTTTTCATATTAAACACTCAGAGTTGGCAGCTAGCTTAATTTTGACATCTTTTTTGTCAAAAGAAATGGTGGAGGGGCTGTGATTAGATGGGGGCAGGTTTTCCTTCCATAAAGGAGTACGAAAAATGCATTCTGCTTACTCTTGGTTATTTTTAAAAAGTGTCCCATATTAAGGAATTGAGTCTCTTCAGCTGAAGGTGGAGCAAATGCTGAATGGGGGGGCTCAAGTTCTTAAGGACAGAGGACCAGGTAGTGGGGTGTAGGGCCTTGTGCCTTTGCTCTCCTCCATGGACACTGGCAAGAGGGCCGACAGACCCTCTGGAGTCCTGCCTGGAGGATAGAGACCCCTGAGAGTTGCTATGTGTAGTGGGAAGGGGGAGGCAGGCTGGGGGCCCCCCCTTCCATCACCTCTCCGTGATCTTACCTGGGTCTGTCTGGATGTGCCACCTTCCTCCTCACAGCTGTGGCCTCTTTGGCTGTGCCATGGGCTAAAGGGGCCTCGGTGTTTGCTTAGGAAACCCTGCAGCAGCCGCCTGAGCTGGGTACCATTAGTTCTCACCTGACAGACGAGGAAACCAGGGATGGTGCTCGGATTTGAAGTGGCCAGGCCGTGCCACCCACCTTGCTTATGGTCTCCTCCCTCTATTTAAGGAGTCTGCTCTGTTCCCAGCTTTGTGGGGACAAACAGCTGCTGCTTCTCCATCTCATAGCCTCTGGTACCCCCCACCCTCCAGCCCAGCCATGGTGACCCACATTCTTGTCTTGACAAAGAAACAAGTGACCCCCCAAACCCAAGCCTTTCAACCAGAAGCTATGTTCAGTTTTGAGACAGCCCCAGGGGCATGTGCTGGGACTCACTTCCTGTCCACACACATCTGCACACCCTCTTGTGGCCCAGGACCCCAGGGGTATCCTCACCCAGCCTTGGGCCCCTTTTCTTCACAGAGCCAGTGTGGGTAATTACTCAGGGGTGTGACTGACTGCGTGAGCTCAGCCTCTGTGTGAGCTCAGGTTAGTTACCAACCTCTCTGGGCCTCAGTATAATGGCAATCAGAACGGAGCCTACCTCATAGGGCTGTTTTGAGGATTCAATGAGCTAACACTTGCGAAGGATTAGGGCGCAGTCAGTGCTCTGTACCTGAGGGCAGCAGTGTTAGTATTACTGTTATTCTAAGGTGTGTGCAGCCCAGGTTGTTCTCCTGGAACATCTGCTTCCCATCCCCCGCACTCAACACTAGTGCCCAGCAGAGCAGAGGGGCATGCCCTCTGGTAGATTCTCCCTCCTGAAATGTGCCCTTCATGTGCCCACTTCTCCCCAGAGATCCTCACTGGGCTCCCTGCCTCTAGGTCTTTCTTTATCCTGCAGTTGAGGGAGTGTGGAAAGGTCCTACTAGACCTAACTCCTCAGTCCCATTTTCAACGCCCTGCAGGATCTGATCCTCGCTTACCTCTAAGACCACACCTCTCACGTCCACACCACACCCTTGCACCTGAACGCTGAACTTTCCCGTTACTCCAAGTGCCCTGGCCTTTGCTCAAGCCATTTGCCTTCTTAAGCAATAGCTATTACCTGTGCCCCACCCTAGATTGGGTCGGACACTCCCTCTCCCATGGTGTATTTTGCAGGGCTGGCTGAGACGCCAGGTCGAGGGCCGAATCAAGGTATCCACTGCCTAGGGACACACCTTCCTATTCTGGAGAGGCTTCTGCAACCGCACCCTGGCCCCGCCCGTCGCCTGCACCCAGAAGCCAGCGAGCAGATACGTAGATTTATTCTTCTCTCCCTCCAGGGCTCCGCCCCTCCGGGTCCAGAGGGGCCGGACGCTGGAAGGGGCGGTGCGGGGACTCCCGATCCCGCCCAGACCGCGCCCCCCGTCAGTAAGACCCAGCCGGGCTCAGCTGACGCCGCACTTCACGTGACGCTGGAGCCGGGCAAACATGGCGGCGGCCACCCGGTGAGTGTTGCTCCAGTCCCTGACCCTCGCCTGGAGGCGCAGAGAGGGATCCTGAGCGTCCTGTCTGGACAGTGGTTGCGCTGGGTGACCGTGGGCAGAGCGCTTGTTCATTCAGGGCGGTTGGCTGCGCGCTCCGAGTCAGCGTCCGCGCTGTGCCCGCAGCTCACCGCCCCGCTGCCCACTGGTCCTCGGACCCGCTTGATGCGGCATCCCCACTGTGTGGCCGAGGTGGGGCTCAGGTCGACACGCGCGCTCACGGCCACGACCTCAGATGGGAAGGCGGCGTTGCCAGGGAGCCAGGGCTCCGGGCGCTCCAGGGAGGAGGCGGTGGTTTGAGATGGACTTGGAATCCCCTCCCTAGTGGGGCACTTGCCCATTTCCATCTGGGTCCAAATGTCACCTCCTCAGAGAAGCCTTCCCTAAGCACCTGTCCTACTCATTGTAGCCCCGCTCACTAGATGATAAACTATATAGTACATTTGTTTTTATTTGTTTCTTGTCTTCGCATTTAGAACGTAAGATCAGGGCCTTCCTCTGGTTCACTGATGGGTCTCACTAGTACAGTGCTTTGCACACATAATTCTGCTGCATGAAAGAATGGGTGAGTGGTCCTAGTGGGAGAAAGTATGGACAGATGGGCTCACGGAAGAGTTGGAAAGTGTCCCAGATGAGGGAACATTTGAGCAAACGTTGAGAGTTCCGAATGTTCTAGGGACAGGGGAGGGGGGGGTGCCTTCCTGTTCTGGAGGGCGTGGTGCCCCAGATGGCTTCTCCAGACTTTGTCTAAGGGGCTGGAGCCCTCAAAGGGTGTTTTGTGTGTTTTTTAAAGATTTTATTGGGGAAGGGGAACAGGACTTTATTGGGGAACAGTGTGTACTTCCAGGATTTTTTTTCCCAAGTCAAGTTGTTGTCCTTTCAGTCTTAGCTGTGGAGGGCACAGCTCAGCTCCAAGTCCAGTTGCTGTTTTCTAGTTGCAGGGGGTACAGCCCACCATCCCTTGCGGGAGTGGAACCAGCAACCTTGTGGTTGAGAGCCCGTGCTCCAACCAACTGAGCCATCTGGGAGCTCAGCGGAAGCTCAGCTCAAGGTGCCGTGTTCAATCTTAGTTGCAGGGGGCAGAGCCCACCATCCCTTGCGTGACTCGAGGAATTGAACTGGCAACCTTGTGGTTGAGAGCCCGTGCTCCAACTAACTGAGCCATCCGGGAGCTCAGCGGAAGCTCAGCTCAAGGTGCCATGTTCAATCTTAGTTGCAGGGGGCAGAGCCCACCATCCCTTGCGGGACTTGAGGAATCGAACTGGCAACCTTGTGGTTGAGAGCCCACTGGCCCATATGGGAATCTAACCGGCAGCCTTCAGAGTTAGGAGCATGGAGCTCTAACCGCCTGAGCCACCGGGCCGGCCCCTCGAAGGGTTTTAATGTGCTCAGATCTGCTTTTTTAGCTGATCACTCCCTTGGGCTGTCTGTGAGGTCTGGAGGAGGTCCAATACTGGGAACAGTGTGAAGGGTAGTGGTAGAGAGGGAGCCCTGCCCCAGATGTGAGGCTGGGAACAGATCAGAATGGGCGACCTGGTGGTCTGATTGAACCTTTCTTTTTGGGAGGTGGGGAGAATAGCAACAGAAAGTGGCCTCCTCCATTGGCCCTCCAGGTTGGGGTAGCTTAGGGCATACAAATCAAACATTTAGTGGGCATCTGCAGTATTCCACGAACAGTGCTGGACCTACCCTTAGGTGCTCATGGACCACTGGGGCAGATGGACACAGGGACTCTCATCCATAGGCCTGCCTCTGGTCTTGGTGTGTGTGCCACGGAGGCGCAGGGGAGTTCAGGGGAGAGTGTGGGTAGGCTTCACTGGCTGGACATTTGTGCTAGTCCTTGAGCACCCCTTACACAGAGCACTGTGCATGCAAAGTCCCAGGTGAGTGTCAAGGAACCCAAGGTCAGATCCTTGAACCTAGCCTGTGACCCTGTCTTAAAGAGCAGAGTGAGCAGTAGGTATAGACCAGTATTTAAGTGTGGGTCTATTACCCTTAGATCTGAGCTGGCCAGTTCGTCACACAGCGTTCAGAGGCTGCATTTTGGTTCAGGGCTCCATGCTGGTCTGCAGCTTGCTGCTCTCCTGAAGGTACAGAGGAACCAAGCTGGTGATTGAACGAGCCAGAAACCGGCCAAATCCTGGAAGGAGGGCTTTTGTAGTAAAGCTGATGGTGTGGGCAAGGGGGTAAAACAGAGTGACAGAGGTCTTCTAGAGACGTGTTTTTGGAAGGGAGACGTGACAGGTGCAGGGAGAGTCCAGAGCCCAACAGGGCCTCCTTGGCAAGAGCCATCCCATGCTGGTAGCAGGCTGCCATGATGGACACTTTAAGCCTGAGATCAAGTCCCAGCATCTTCCTTAAGGGGAGGAAGTTTTGAGTGTGTTTCCACTACAGGTCAGTGGCTGGCTGCACACGCAGGACATATCAGCATGTCAGGCATACTGGACTCCACACCATAGTCATGGGCGCAGGAGTTCTACCAGAGCTTGGGCCATGCTGTTCCTCTGGGGAGGCTGTGAGAGTCCTGGGTGACTGGGGTGTGCTCCATGTGATTTGGGGAGCAGTGCAAGCCCTAAGGTAGCACCTCAGATTCAACTAGAAGCTTAAAAAGCTGCCCTGGGGAATGTGTCAGTGTTTATCCTGCTCTGTCCTACCAGCCTGGGCAGGGACTTCAAGTCTGAGACAGAGGGTCCCACAGCCCCCAGAGGGTCTGCCTGAATTCACCCCCACCCCTACCCCACGTCACTTGGTGGGAGGGTGCCCTACCTTCTCCTTCAGCCACACCTTGAGCTTTCCATGGACAGAGCTGAGCCTTCTCTGCTGCAGCCAGACCTGCCTGCATCTGCTCCCCCACGTGACTTTTTCCTTTCTCTTCTTCCCTTTGCCCATTCACCTGCTGGCCCTGGAGTGCCCTCGTCCTCTAACATAATTGTTCACATACTTGCAGGCCCCGCTCAGATGGTTCCTGTTCTAGAAGCCTTTCCCGAGCCCCCTCCCTCTGATTTTAAGTAAAGACTTCCTGCTCAGAGCTCCAGAGAGTCCTAGTTTTTCCCGCTGGCAGGATGCTTTGCCATATCTGCACACCTGCCCATCGTGGTTGGGTGAGGGCTAACTGCCCTTCATGCCTCTGCTGGCATCCTTGGAGCCAAGGAACTGGTCCAGTTTGTGTCTCCAGAGCCATGTGGCCACCCTGTGATTGGTGCTGGGTGACATGGTGCCAGATGAAGTCCAAGGCGGATTTACTCTAAATTCGTCCAACATGCCATCCCGCTTTCTGGGAGGCTCTCAGTGAGTTGTGGGTGGGAGGGGGACAGAATTCTGAGTAGGATGAAGAAATATCTTTAATTCTTTAACTGAATGTCTCCCAGGGAGCAGCTATCCAGAGAGCCTTTGCCCAGTGAGAAGCAGCAGGTGAGCTGCCCTGGGTGTGTACCTGTTGGGTCATAGGCCACGCTGAAGTCAGCATTCTTTCTGTAGAGAAAGCACCTGGAAGGAGTCAGGTTCTGGATTAAAGCCCGTCTCCACCCTGGTATGAACCTTGTACTCCTGGAGAAGAGGCATCGGGCTGACCCTGGGGGTGGGTCTGTGGGAGGCAGGCTGGCCATTGAGTGCCCCTTTGCCCTCCCTGGCCCTTCCACAGCCTGGTCCTGACTCCACACAGCCCTCTCTCAGTCCCTGTGTGGCTTAGAACCCCTGACCCTCCTCTGGAGGGAGGAAGGCAGGGTGGGAGATGTTGACCAGCTGCCAAGAGGGCCCTGCAGCCAAGGCGAGCAGGCCGGACTCACTGACAGCCAGCCAGTGGGCTTGGTGCCAGACTAGAGCTGGAGGCTGAGGGTGAGGAAGCAGCATGGTCCCATCCAGACGTGGCGTCACGTTCTAGGGCAGAAACCTTGTCCTTATCTGTGCCATGGACGGCGTGGGCACCAGTGATACCTTCGCACCCTTCTCAGCATGATGTTTGTAAATGCGTGAGAGAAAATATAGAGGATTACAAGGAAAACCAGTTATATTGCAATACGGTTATCAAAACGTTAAGAAATGAATGTGTGGTGTAGTAATATGTGCTTCTTTATTAACACATTCAGGAATAAAAAAGCAGCAGGTCTAATAACCACCTTCCTTTTGAAGAGTGAGAGCAGAAGTGGTATTTTGAGATATTGTGACATCAATAGCATGATATAAAAATACCTGTGATTTCTGGTGGTGACAGATTCGCACACTGCTGATCCTGTTGCGGTTAGTTGCTTACGTTAATAAGTGAAGAAAATGTAAATTTGGATGGGAGGTTAGAGAAAATAAATGTATAATTTTGTTCCATCCAAGTAGATGGAGTCCCTAAATTCCCTGCGTGAATCCCCAGGGGTTCATGTTCCTTGGATGAGCGCCCCACAGGGAATCACTGAGGGCAAAGGATGGGGTGGCTTAGTACCAGTTTGGGGGGATGGGAACAATTTGGGGGCGCTGGAATGGGTTGCGGGGGCAGCAGGATCACACCTTTCCTGGGGGCTGCCCCACTCCTGGGCACTGGCTGCTTCCTGGGCCCTGGTGGTTGGCAGGGGGCGGGCTGGCCTGTAGGGGCCAGGGCTTATTCTGGGTGGCTCTTTGATGCCCTGGGGTTGTTGCCCTCCCTGGCATTGCCTGTACCCTCCGCTGCCTGCGGGAAAGCAGGCCTTATTACACTGGGACTTGGGGATGACCTGGTTTTTGGCTTTTAAATCCCGGGTGCCAATTAACAAAACTGCCAGCAGAAACCAGCTGAATATGTGTTACCAGTGCTGCTTTTGCTCAACTCGCAGGGAGACGTCACCTGCATTGGCTCTGGGCCGAACATTCTCTTTGGGGGTTTGGTTTATGCCACAACAACTCAAAGGGACATATCTTTATAAACCTTTATTCATGGGGTGCCCTGCAGCAAAGAGTCACTGCAGCACAGCAGCCTGCCTGGTGGCTCGGGCTGGGCTGCCCTTTTCTGTTCTGGCTGAGCCCCACGGAGGATTAGGCAATATTGTCAATTTTTCTCTCAGTAGCAGCAGACACTCGTAGAGAAAGTGCCTCATCAAGTTTCTGGTGTTGACCTGGGCTGCTTGGCCCTTTGGCTGGAAGGCACCAGTGTGGGTGCCCTGAGGGATTTAGGTCTCTTAGAAGGTCCTAGACAAGAGGAAGCCCAGCCCTTCCAGGTGGGGACATGGTGGCAGGCCCAGTGGAGCTGGCACCTGGTGTGTTCGGGGAGGGAGGCTGAGCAGGGGGCCAGGAGTGGTGGAGGATGAGGTGGGCAGGGCTGGGCTCTGCAGGCCGAGGTTAGGCATTTTCAGCCCGTTGTGCTGTGGCGACCTCTCCGATCTGGGCGCCTTTGGCCCGGGCACCTTCTCAGCAGTGCCTTGGTGTCGTTACCTCTGTGCTGTGGGGGAATCTGTAGAGACGAGGTTCTTCCGTGTACCCACCCCACTTCACGGGCTTTGCTGAGTGAGGGGAAAGAGGTGAGGGGCTGTGAGGAACACTGCAGGGGTGCTGGCGGCTGCACTCTCAGTCCCCGGCAGCGTGGCCAGCTGGGATGCAGGCATGTTGGCGAGCTGTCACCTCTGCCATTTCATCCTTGTGGCCGAGCCTGGCAGGAAAGTGGCCCAACAAGCCCTGGCCCCTTGTGTCCTGGGAGGGTGAGTGAGTGAGTGCCCATGCCAGGAAGGGGAGTGGTGGGGAGGGAGACTCGAGTCCTGTTGGCATGTGGAGGCGGTCCTGGCCAGACTGGGCTTGAGGGTTCTGCTTCCTGCCCTGCTGGGGCTCATGTGGCAGCTGTGTGTGTGGCCCTACGTTGTGACCGTTGTTCATTTAGCAAATATTTCTTGAGCACCTGCTGTGTGGTGAGCAGGGTGCAGGCACGGGGCACAGCAGTGAGCAGAGCAGACCCAGGTGTCTGTCTGCACAGGGCTTACCCTCTGGGGCAGAGGTGGACCTCATCACGAGCCCCAGGAAACACAGGCTGCATTTGTGGTGGCAGGGGAATGTGTCCTTGCAGCCAGGGACCTGGCCGAGCCTCACCTAGGGAGGTGACTGAGGGTGTCCTCCCTGCCCCCCCACCTCCTCCATCTCCTGCGGTGCCTCCCCTGGTTAAACCCACCTGGATGCCAGATGCAGGGAGCATGCTGATGAAATCCTCAGGCCCCGGGCACAGAGCAGGGGAGAGTGGAGGAAACCTAGCCCAGTGCAGGGGAGAGAGCTGAAAGTTTAGAGGGAAGCCAGGGACAACCATCCTGAGATGGTAGCATTGGAGCCAAGATGCAGAGAAGTGGCCCTGGCTCTGAGGGTCCCATGGCCAGGCGAGTACAGGAGGTGCCCCAGGCCTTTCTGAGGGCACAGTGCTGTGAGAGAAGGTTCCATCTGCCTGGCTTGGCTCTCACTGCAGCCCCAGGTAGCGCCCTCTCTCTGTAATACCAGCTCTGGGCTGTTCCATCTTCCTCAACCTCTGTGCCCACCCTCCCTCTGGTCGGAGAGCACCTGCCTAACTCCACTCCTCCTCCACCCCCTGGGCCCACCCCCCCTGCTGGGGTGGGCCCAGCCCTTCCTTCTTATACTTTGTCATTCAGCACCTTTAGGTGCTGGGAAGGAGGCAAGGTGCCTACCTTTTTGGAGCTTATATTTTACCTGAGGAGACAACAGTCGAGTCAACATGTAACGTTAGGCAGTGATGCGTGCTCAAGAGGAATGAAGAGAGTAGGGAGAAGGGTGGGATGGATTGAAGAGAGCAGGGGTGGCGAGGACTTGGTGACAGTGGGCTTGGGTGACTCTTCAGAGGATATTTACTACGAGACTGCTGCAGGAACTTGAACATCAAGGGGACTGTTTTGATTTATTTTTCAAAAGACTCAGGTGAGAGTCTTTCATATTTGTTTGGATGCTGAGAATGATCCTGAGAGGAGAAAATTGATGCTGGAGCAACGCAGGGAATAGATATGGGGGTGGGCAGGCCTTACCCAGGTGGAGGAGAAGCCTCAGGTGACGGCAGGTGGGGTTTAGGGAGTGGGTGCTGGGAGGATAAGTTGTGTTTTCTTAGTGGAAAGGGAAGCCAGTATGGGGGTGGGGGGAGACACCCACCTGCTCTGCTAGGCCTGGCTCTGCCCAGCCTCTTGTGAGGTCTCAGCAGCTCACCCCTTGCTGGCTGCTCTCCTCAAGGTCAGCACCCCTAGGCTGCCACTCACAGGCTCATCTCGCCGTGCTACCCCCTTGGTCACTCGGCACACGCTCTCCAGGCTGGGCTGGCGCTGGGTGCCCTGGGTGTGTGTGTGTGTGTGTGTGTGTGTGTGTGTGTGTGTTGGGGACAGGTGAGTGTCCCAGCCAAGTGAGGCATGGCCAGCCCTGGCTGCCAGGTCTGTGACTTGCAGAGAAGATGGGAGCCTGCAGGGATCCAGTGTTGTCTGGGCCAGGTCATGCATTTTTCGCAAGGATCGTCAGCACCTTGAAGGCAGGAGTTGAGAGAATACGTCTCCAAACCATCGCAAGCTTTCCCTCCACAGGCTTCACCTGCCCACTGAAGAAACAGACCCAAGCTGTCCCTATCCTGCCTTGTGGCCCAGTGCTCCGGGGTGGCAGGGGAGGCTGTGGTTGACAAGCCCCTGAGGTCCACGCGTGGCCTGGTGGGAATCACAAGCAAGTTGAGCTTGGACCAGCTTGTCATGTGCTAAGGGGGGGTCTCGTGGCAGGCTCGGCCCTCCGCTCGTGTCAGACCAAGGGGGGCAGATGTACTTGGCGGTGCTAACAGAGGCCTGTGTGGCGGTGTGTGCTCATCTCTTTGCAGACCTTCGTTTTGGCTGGGGAACGAAACCCTGAAGGTACCCATGGCGCTCTTTGCCCTGAATCGGCGGCGCCTGTGTGAGCGTCTGCGAAAGAACCCGGCCGTGCAGGCCTCCTCTCTCGTGCTGCTGCAGGGTGGGGAGGAGACACAGCGCTACTGCACTGACACGGGGATTGTGTTCCGCCAGGTGAGCCCACCCCAGCAGCTTCCCACACCTCCCTGCGTGCACTGGGCCTCCTGTGAGCTGTCTGCCCTCCGCTAGGATCCAGCCTGATGGGCCTTAGGCAACTTTGCTCCCTGGAGGGCCCTGAAGAGATTCTCCAAAGATAGGCCAGGGCTTGGGGCCCGGGGAGCCCACATTGGCTGGGCACAGAGCTGGCACCAGCCGGTGTCAGCTCTCTCAGGTCCAAGTACAGGAGGATGCTATTCCTGGGAGAGCAAGAAGGCAAAGCTCCACAGAGGAGGCAGCATCAGGTGTGGTCCCTGAAGGCCATGGTGAATTCTGACAGGTGGAGCTGGGGGTCGGTGTTCCAGGTGGGGGGATGGCGTCCACAGGAGTGGGTGGCAGAAGATGGGCTGGGCAGCCCGTGGCCAGAGAGAGGTGCTGATGGGGAGGGCTCTGCAGCAAGGCTGACGGGGGCTGCAGAGGTCCGGGAGGAGACGTCTGAGCAGGGTGCTGAGCAGGAGTCAGAGGCCCGGGCATTCGTGCTGGTGGGGCCAGTGCTGACCCTGTGAGCCTCACTGGGCTTTGGTTTCCTCACCTGGGAAGTGGTCCAGGGGCTTCTTAAGGTTCTGGAACCATGTGGGGTGGCAGGTGGCCCAGCTGCAGGAAGCCAGCCTGGATGGGGTGGCCTCGACTGAGAATCGCTGGCATCGCTCAGTTCCCAAGAATAAGAACAAGGACACTGGACAGAGGGCTACACGGAGAAAACCAGGGAGGCCCTGAACTGGCCCCACTCTCGTTGATCCTAGCACTGCACCCACTTTATAGATGAGGAAACAGGCTCCGAAGGTGGAGCTGGGATTAATTAGAACCCCACCTCCTGACTCCAAATCCAGTGTTCTCTTCTCCTTCCTGCTGTGCCCAGAGCTGGGGCCTGACACACTGCGGACTCTAGAACCTCCCTATGTTCTAGGGCAGGCAGAGCCTAGGGGACACAGCCGTCCAGCATCCAGGTCAGGGAGCTGAGTGTGGTGAGGAGGTGGCAAGGCGTGGCCGCCCCAGCTGGACTGTTCACCCCACAGGGCACAGACCGACTGGCTGACATCTCTGCCCAGAGTGATTGCAGTGTTTTTTACTGCAAGCACCTCCTGCTGGAAGGCTTCTCTCTGCCTTTGTTCCGGCGACCTCAAGCCCGCAGTCCCCTGGTTCTAGGGACACGGAGGTCTAAATAAGCTTCTTCTGACGAGTCTTGATGCTTCTTGAGGTTTACATATTCTGTGGTTTAAAAACCGATCTCCTAAATTCAGCTGTTGGCTCCCTTCCTGATGTTCTGCGAGGTTAATTTTAGAAGAGATCCCTCCTCCTCTTGATACCTTTATAAGGTTATTGTAGCTCACTGTTTATTGCAAAACACTGAAGTCATGAGCTTCCCCAGGGTGGGAGGAGGAAGTAAGAAGTCCCAAATGGAGGAATCCATTTCCGCGCAGGTGTCTAGCTTGGGTGTCTAATTCAAGGTGGCATCTTGCCTGCCTGTGGGCAGTAGGAACTGCAGAGAGATGTGGGTGGCAGAGAGGTATGGGCAGGGCTGAGCCAGACCTGTAGTGCTCGTGGGCACCCGTGTTCTACGTGCCCTACCAAGGGCCTAAGGGTGGTTGGTGAGCTGGGGTTGGGGCACATGCATGAAACCCACGGCATCAGAGAATACTCAGAGCGGCATGAGAGGTACCAGCCAGGCTGCCCCTGCCAAATCCTGGAAGGAGGAGACAGGCAGGCTGGCGTGGGGGGCAGAGTGCTGAGGTGGAGGGCTGTGTGAGGCTGGGGGTCAGCCTCTCAGGACGGCGGGCCTGACTGACTCTTGGGGGTGCAGGAAGGCAGGTGTTTGATCAGCTGCCCCACCTCCCTCCTTACCCCTCATGTTTCTGTCCTGCCGACTGGGTAACTATGGTCCTTGTTCCCACCACAGGAGTCCTTCTTTCACTGGGCATTCGGTGTCACCGAGCCAGACTGCTACGGCGTGATTGACATTGACACTGGAAAGTCGACCCTGTTTGTGCCCAGGCTTCCTGCCAGCCATGCCACCTGGATGGGAAAGTAAGGAGCAGTCCGAGCGATGTGACTTTGCCTGCTGACTGCTAGCTGGCGGGGGGTGCGGTGGGGCTGGGAGTGGTGATGCAGGCCCGGCCTGTGGGTGGCAAGGAGGGAAAACATAGCAACAGGGAGGGTGAGCCGTCAGGGCCATTGATGGCCTGTTCTAGGCCAGAGCCCTGTACCCTTGGTTGGGAAGGGGTGTCAGAGCCAGAGCGATACACTGTGGGCATGTTTGCTTGGAGGTACTATTTATTAATCTTGAAATCTGGGATTCCCAGCTTTGTGAAAATGGCTGAGGCCTTGGTCCCACTGCATCAGCTGTCCCGCATGGCACCCATGGGAGGTGGCCCTGCTTTGGGAGTGGAAGGATTTGGCTCTTAACGGGGAGGGTAACCTTGGGCCATTCTCTGAATTTCATCATTAACCACAGGGCTTCACTAGATGCCTGCTGTGTGCCTGCCTCTGCGGTAAGCTCCACGGAGCCACAGATACAGGTGCTGCCTCAGTTGGCTCACCTGTGAGATGGGGTAGCACCATGTGAGACGTGTGGGACCAGAGACCTGGGCCTTGCTGAGATGCCCCTCCCCCATCATGTGTGGCACCTGCCAGCTCCAGGGCCCTTAGCTGTGTCCACCTGTCCAGGGAGCCATTGCTGCCTGTTCAGAGCGGCTGAAGCAGAAACTATACTTAACTGGGGTGCTTGAGGGGATCAGAGGGTCCTGCTAAGTGCTTACCACCTTCTAGTGTGTCATTTCTGCCTGGAGAGTGAATATTCTGGGCTAATGTATAGATTTCAGCCTTCGCTGCCTAGTGTCCCTGACCGCTCATCTCAGGTGGGCTGGCTGGGTCTGTGGCTGATTTGAACGACCAGGCACCTGACTGCTGCTGGGACTTACTCTGCGCCAAGGGCCAGGCAAGCCCCGTGATCTGCCTCTGCTTCAGGTGCCACCTTCCCCACCGGCCCTTCAGTGCCAACCCCGTAGCCTCTTGTCGGCCTGCCATGTATCTCTTCTGCCATCCTTGGGTGAGGAGTTCAGCCTCACAGTTATGCTCTGAGCCCTATTGGTAGGATGCCTGGCCCTGGCCCTTAGTCTTTAGCTTTGCTGTAAACAGGTGGCTTTAAGCAGAGTTGGCAGCACAAGAGAAGCAGGCAGCTTTTCCTGGCAGCGTGCTCACCTGGCTTGGCCCTGGGGAGTGGACGTGCCCATCCAGCTGGCCTTTGGGGTGGATGTCCGGGTGGCCACTTCCGTTTTGGCCTCTTAGAGGCCCATGGGGTGGATGGCATACATGTTTCTGTGTACTGAGCAGGTTCCCACTGGCCTCCTTGCTTGCATTAGGGTGGGCGGGCACTGGAAGGTTTGCTGCCTTCTTCCCAGAGGGAGGGGCAGGGCATTGGGCGTGGCTGAGCAGGGCCCAGTGAGAGCCCCCAGCGACTCCATACTGCCCCAGGCCTGGGTGGAATGTGGAGGGGGGCTTGGAGGATGCCTCCGAGGTAGACTGCCCACTTTGCCAGGTGCATCTTACGCCTGCAGAGAAATTGGCCTCAGGTTTGGCCTGGGGGAGGCTCTCCTCAGTCCTTTCATAGGGGGCCCCTCCTCCTGCTAGATCAGCACATCCAGGCCTGGAGACGTGGGTGTCCCTGGGGAAGGTGGCTCCTGCCTCACCCAGTTCTTGCCTCCCCATCCTGCTGTGACCTTTGGTATCAACCTTTATTCTGTCGCCTGCTGAATCCTTAACGACCTCCGTTTTTAAGAGGAAATGTGCTCAGCGTGGTGGCATGGCAGAGGGATCCATGGCAGAGGATCCATGGCAGAGGGATCCACAGCCGAGGGATCCACCATTGTCTCCTGCAAGCCTGGCTCCCCGCTGTGTCCTTTCCCTTTCTCTGCTCTGGTGTGACTGTCTCCTAGTTCTCATGAGCCTTGGGGAGAGAGGGCGTGATGGTAACAGGGCACCGGCGAAGGGCTTGGTTGTTTGGGGCTGGAGTTGGGGGGTGGCCCATCTGATTGTGTGTGGCTGTTTCTAGACGTTCTCGTAATCAATAGAGCTGGGGAGGAGTGAGGCTGATGGGATTACCTGGCCTTTGCAATCAAAACCCACCAGACGGAACATTTGACCTTCAGCTCCTCAGCTTCCTTTTGAGTCTCTATCTGATGACTTTTGAAAATCCATCTGGCAGATAAAATTGCCCAGGGAAACAACACCCCCATCTGCAGATCTGCTACTTCCTGTGTAAACGCCTCTCCTGTCTTCACGGCCGGCCGCAGATGCTGAGGGGTCTGTGGGCAGCCTGGTCTCCAGCCTGTTCCTCCAGGCCTTTTTTTGGGACAGGAAGGTGGTAGCTTCAAATTTGTTTTTTATTTGGAGTCTTTGCTTACAAAAAGTCTGGTGCCTTTCTGATGTGAAAATATTCCCCATCATTTTCATCAGAATCAGGCTTAGCTGATGGCAGCTTTGACTGCTGGGATGTCAGGTTCTCTGAGCAGGCCGGAAAAACAGGCCGGGCAGTTTCAGTGCCCATAGAGGGGGAGCGATTTTGGGCTAAGTCGGGGGGAGCCCTCTTAGAGCCTTTGCGGCTTGGCTGTGTTCTGCTCCCATCCCTGAGGCCTCAGGCTTGGAGCTTGAGACAGTGAGCCTGGCCCGAGGTTTGTAGGGAGGTGGGTGCTACTCCACTAAGGGCACTGCCCAGGAGTGGTGTGAGTGATTTTCCTCCAGGCCTGAGGCCCCACTTTTGTTTGATATGGGAACTGGTGTGTGTGAGTGTGTGTGTGTGTCACAGGGGTGGTGCGTGTTGTGTGTGGTTTTTCACAGCCACTGACCCCCACCCCATACATACACCTGGGTCACTGAAGGTGCCTCAGCCTGTCTGGTGGCTTTGCCCCGGCTCCCTCTGTCTTCTGGGAGGGCACATGGGGCACTAATGGGGACACAGGTCTTCATGAAGAGGGCTGAAGGAATTCCTTTGGCTCTGACCCCAGGTGGTTTGGTGGGAACCTGGTCTCGGGCAGCCCAAGGCCTGGGCAGCCATTTGCTAGGATCCTCAGTTGGGAGCCCCTACTGGGCCCTGCTGACCACGGACAGGCCTCCTTTTGATCAGCTCTCCTTCTAGAGCCACAGGCTCTCCACTGCCTGGCCTCTCTGAGAAGTGCTGCCGTGCCATCTGCTCATGGGAGTGGTCCTGAGGAGCCGGCACCTGCATGGCTTTGGAGAAATCTTCTGACACGTTTATAGCATCTTGAAAAGCTTGCTGACCACCATCCTGGAGCTAGTGCCCAGCGTTGTGCGGTGAATAGAAGGAAAGGCAACGACATCGTTTGTAGCTGAAGGCAGGCCCTGGCCACTGGAAATGGATGATGACTGTTGTAATTTCGCTGTTTCTTATTCATTAACCACGTGCAGGTGGTCAGCTACCCAGCAAAACCTGCACTTGGAAATTTCATTTTCGAGAGGGGTCCATCATGTCTGCACTGTGGGCATTAATGGAATGTCTCCTTCCCGCTGGAGGCCCTGCACACGTGTTGGCACTCACTGCATTAGCCCTGACGCTGAGTTCTGGGAAAGGCCTCCTCTAACTCATGCCAGGCCCAGCCGCTGGTGGAGAAGGCCTAGGCGGGCTGGGTCCCTGGACTCTGGCTCCATCTGGAGGACTCGAACCCCTTTGAGTGGTGCACACCTTCCTCTTTCCCACCAACGCTGTCCCTCCCATTTGAAAGGAGAGTTTCTGGGGTGCGGTTAGCTTCACTGCTCAGCAACCCTCTCCTGGTCCAGCCGCTTCTATTCAGATCTCTCATATGACAGGATCTGGCACGAGCTGCCCTGCTGGACCCTAAACTGCAGACGGGCAGGGTGGTGTGGTCACCACCAGCCTGGCCCTGTGACCCCTCCGGCCAGCTCTGCAGGGCTCACGTGGACGTGCTGCTCCTTCTCCCGTCAGCTCCTACAAAATCATAGCGGCTGAGCCTCCAGTAGCTGGCTTGACATGGCATTATCCTTTAGGGTGACATTTAAATGATTTTTCCTATAATTAGCTCTAAACCATAAAAAATAAGTACTATTCGAACTTAATTATCTCTGCCCTTTAGAAAAGAATGACACGTGAAGTGCCTGAAAAGATGCTTACAGCTTTTCAGGTTGTGTTTGTCAGATGGATATTCCTGTTGAGAACCAGGCCTGTAGCTAGTTGAGCAGTTTTGGTCCTTGAGGCCCCACGTGCACTCCGTGTGTCACCCGAGCTCACTGAGGAAGACAAAGGGCGTTTGGTGGGGTGGCACCTGCACTCCCTTCCTCCTGGACCTCAGGGTAGCAGCAGCAGGCTCTCCTGTGGGCCGGCTGGCCCTTGGCGCTCCTTGGCTCCCAGGGCAAGTGGAATGGCTTGTGGCTGGTAGGTAAAAGGTGGACAGTAGGGCACACAGCCCTCGGGCCACCTGCAGATCACAACTGCCTCGAGCTGCCCTCGCCTTTGCTCCCTCCATCCCCTACCTCCTCCAGTCCCACATTCTTATGACCTTGACCTCAAGCTGAGCACACCGAGATGTTCCCAGGTCTCAGGCCTCTGCTGGAGCCTACGAGACTCCCAGGCAGTGTGGGCAGGAACACGTTTCCTGGGGCATCCCTCGGCAGGGTGGCTTGGATAAGCGGGGAGAGAGTTAGGGTCCCTGTTGGGATTGGAGGTGAAAAGGTCAGTGCCCAGGCAAATGGCCGAGGTGTCCCTCTGTAGGAAGCATCGAGGCTGGCCTTGAAAGCAGATGCTGGGCACTTCCCGAATCTTTTCAGAGTTTGCTTTTGATGCCTGTCACAGCTGGAGGTGATGAAGTGACTGGGGACCAGAGGTGGATGGGGACCTGCCGAGGACACAGGGTGTTTGTCCTGGAGATGGGGCAGTCAGAGTGGATATGGTGATGCTGCTGATGGCCCTGCCTCTTGCCCTCTGGCATGTGCTTTTGTGCACGGCTGCAGGGTCGACTCAGTGCTAAGAGTGTCACCCCTTAGTAGCAGAAGGTCAGCGAGGTTTCAGTGGTAAGTCCTGGAGTCAGGGCCTCCAGTGTCCAGATGACGTGCATGTCATCAATTCCTGTCCTTACAGCTTCAGGCGCTACTGATGGAGGCGCCAGACTTTGGCCATTAACTTTTTTAAAAAGATTTTATTGGGTAAAAAAAAAAAGATTTTATTGGGTAAGGGAACAGGATTTTATTGGGGAATAGTGTGTACTTCCACGACTTTTTACCAAGTCAAGTTGTTGTCCTTTCAGTCTTAGTTGTGGAGGGCGCAGCTCAGCTCCAGGTCCAGTTGCCATTGCTAGTTGCAGGGGGTGCAGCCCACCATCCCTTGTGGGAGTCGAACCGGCAACTTTGTGGTTGAGAGGATGCGCTCCAACAAACTGAGCCATCTGGGAGGCAGCTCAGCTCAAGGTGCTGTGTTCAATCTTAGTTGCAGGAGGCAGAGCCCACCATCCCTTGTGGGACTCGAGGAGTTAAACAGGCAACCTTGTGGTTGAGAGCCCACTGGCCCAGGTGGAAATCAAACCAGCAGCCTTCAGAGTTAGGAGCACAGAGCTCCAACCGCCTGAGCCACCAGGCCAGCCCTGGCCATTTAACTTTTGAGTTCTATCTCAACCATGGAAGCTAATGTGACTGGATTGTGCGAATTTAATTATCAGCAGGAGCTTGACACCCATTGCCTATGTCAGAGAAGCCAAAAGGGAGATAGATAAAAGAGCGGCCGGGGTCCCTGAGCAGCCCACTGCAGTGAGGCCGTCGTCTCCTAGGCCTGGCTCATTGTATATGGTGGTGAGCTCCCTGCTCCTGGTCCCCGAGACCCACCCATCTGACCTGGGTCCATGCTATGTGCTTCCAGGCCACACTCCAGTCTGGGACACTTGTTTGGATGGAGAGGGAAATGGTACAGGGCTCAGAGAGGGGAGAAGGATCCTGCTTCCTGGGCAGTGGTGTCTGAGTGTGTCTCAAAAACATTGGTGTCTCAAAGGCCCATGGAGCTCCTTCTTCGAGGTTGTCATGTCCGAGTCCCGAAGGGCTCTCCCTCCCGTGTCCCCTCTGAGTCTCCCCAGGTACACTGGGGAATCTTCACCCCCGTCATCTGCTCACCCTTGAGGGCCCAGGAAGCACATCTGAAAACCATCTGCTATTTTCCCCTGAGGCTGCTTTCAGCTCCAACACTTGGTGACTAGACTACCAAGCGAGCATAGGCAGGACAGGGTAAATGCGCCCGAGCTGACATGGTGCCCAGGAGTGGGCCGGTGAAGGACGTCATGTTTGTGCGTCACTAGACTTGGCTTGCAGCAGCCACCCCACCCCACCATGCGGCCAGTGCACCTCCTCATGGGAGCCTTGTCACCAGCCGTGACATTGACTCATCCCCCCACCAAGAGGCTGGGGTTGGGGTGGTGCTTGCTGGACCCGGCCGGAACCCCGCTCCGCACAGTCATGACCAGGAGCCCTTCGTGAGATGGGCAAGGGCTGCTCAGCTTCCTCTGCCCTGTGTCTCTGTCTTCTCACTGGCTGATTTTTCAGGGCTGATGAGTAAGCGTGAATGTTTCTCATCACAGTGAGTAATACTGATATTGAATTCTTTAAAATGTTAAATTTTTAACTTTCCTTTAACGAGGCTCCATGGGGGGCTGGGAGGCAGCTTATTTCATGCCCCAAAGGGTGAGGGGTGCCAGCTGGCTGCCTGGGGGGCTCTCACTGGCAGTGGAGGGAGAAGGCCTATCTGCAGCCACTTGCCCTGGGTGGCCAGGGTCATGGACTCGAAGGAGGAGTGGAGGTCAGAGGGGTTCAGCGGTCACTCTGGCCCAGTGCCCTTTTCCCCTGAATCTGTGTTGGGTAGACCTGCTTGGTGCCCAGTGCCAGTGGGGCAGGGATGAGCCTGGGGTTTCGTGGCTGGGGCCTGGGGGCAGGACGGCAGCCAAGCCCTGACCCTGCTGTTCCTTGTGCTTCTTTTTGAGGATCCACCCCAGGGAGCACTTCAAGGAGAAGTATGCCGTGGATGACGTCCAGTATGCAGACGAGGTCAGTCGTGGCCGCCCCTCCTCTCTGAGCAGCTCCGGGCTTCCAGTCATCCCTCTGCTCTGCATGCCCTCTCCTCCCACCACCATAACCTGGCTGGACGTCCCAGGGTGCCTGCCACCTCCCGACCACCAGCCCCTCGGGAATGCCCTGGAGGGCAAGCTGGAAACATGTACCTCAGTCTTTCTGAGGAGGTCCCTGTTTGCCAGGGCAGCACCCCTCCCTCACTGGCTGGAAGTGTCTGGTTCCTGGGTTGTGGACACTGAGCTGCGCGAGGGGAGAACGTCTCTGGGAAGGTCTGATCTCAGTGCGCCAGGGGCTCACCTGGGCCTTCACGTGTCAGGAGGCCCTCCCACTGGCCCCTGCTAGCTGCAGATGCTGCTGTCAGTAAAGCCCAGGCCTCGAGAGGCCTGTGAGGTGGAGTTGGGGAGAGGTCGCGGTCTCCTGGCTTTAATCTACTTCCCAGCATGGTTGCCCAGCAGTGTCATGTGGCCTAGGTTGGTGTGTGACTGTCATCCTGGGGCTTTGAATCTGTTCCGAATCCAGGCAGTCAAAAGGGGCTGTCCCTGACTTCCACTGCTGATAGGGCAGGGCTGTGCCAGAGGTAAGTACAGCTATGTGCCCTCATTGTCTCCTGGGGGACCAAGGCCTCCTGACACCGCAGCCACTGCCAGGCACACAACAGGCCTCTCTCTTCTGTCTTTGGGAGCTGTCACCAACCCCATGCTCCATGCAGGTTGGTGCTGGGTAGAACATAAGCACTGAGAGGTCAGTGCGTGGTACTCAAGGGCCAGCCACGGCCTGGCAGCGTCAGCTGGACTGGGCCCCCCGTGCCACATTTCCCCAGACTGGCTGCATGTGAACATACCCTGAGAGCTGGGGGTACAGTGTGGAAGTGTCCAGAGGACACAGCGAACTGGGTCCCCTGCCGCTCTCCCCCTGCCGCTGGGCAGGACACAGACCGTGTAGGGAATGACAGCACTGGGTGAGAGGAGGGTTCCCCGGGATCCTGGCCACACCCACAGCACTGTGAGGACCAGTGTGTCTCAGCTTGGTGTCAGGAGCTTGGCCCAGCCTGCTTGGGGACAGACAGCTCACCCTGATAAACACGTGTGCCTGGCCCCAGGCAGGCCAGCGTCAGTGCCATCCCATACCAGGCACAGTCCTGCTCCAGTTCTTCTGTCCTGGAAGTAGTGCCAGGCCCAGTTCTCCAACTGTCTATATTCTACCCATTCTCCATGGCCTTATGCCAGCCCACCGCATGTAATACTGACTCTAGGGCACACTGGTGTCCCTCCCCGGGCTCTTGGGACCAGTGGTGGGCATGGTGGACACTGGCCGTGTTCTGGTCTGTACCTAGCCCTTTATTGTCTTAATATTTGTCACTAAGGCCCAGGTCTTTTCTCCCAGACATTATTCTTACACTCTCTGCCTGCCCAGTCCCAGGGACATGTGGTCATCAGAGCTGGTTGAGACCTGGGGCTGAGCTCGGCAGATGGGGACAGGGTCTGGTGCAGAAGGGGACTGCAGCGTGGTGTGCCTGGTCAGGGGGGCCTCAGCGAAGAAGGGCAGCTTCCATCCACAGGGCCACGGGGGACTCTTCCTGCAGCACCTTCTGCCTGGTTGGATTGTGGAGAGGGCAGCTTTTGATGGATCTTTATGTCATGTGATTTCCATGCCAAGTTATCGGAGGTGACTCCTAGCATCTGAAGAGTCTGTTAGTAGAGCCATGACCCGTTGTATTGATCTCCTTGGGTATAGGATCTCAAATAATCTGACATTTAATTATAAGCCCCTAACAAGGTGATTTGCCACTTTCCTTGTATTTCTACTGGAGAGGGAGGGACCTGCTCACGCTTCGTTCTGATTTTGTTCCTGACCCTCTCCTTTGGCAGATGTGTGCTTTCTGCCTGCATAAATTTTATCTTAACATTTCTGCCCTTTGGAACCTTGACCTTCCAGGTCTCCTCAGTGTGAAACCTAGGGGGTCAGCCCGGGTTGGGTCCTGGGACTCAGCCCACCGAGTCAGAGTGTTTTCTGTGCGGCAGCCTCCCCAGCCACAGCCTGACATTTTTGCTTTTATGACTGGGTGAAACTCACCCCCATTTAAACTGTGATTTCTAGGGAGAAGAAGGAGAACTAGTCTCCAAATGCAGTAAAACAGAGGAGGTCTTGAGTGTCAAATATTATAGAATTACAGCCCCACAGCCTGGCTCATCCTGAGTCTGTGTTATTGAAGCAGAATCTTACATGAAACCTTCAGTGGAATTCAGAGGACGGACTCTCTTTCAGGTTCAGGGGCTTTCTGCAGCGCTCTGTCGTTGTTGTCATTGTTTATCAGTGTTGTCATGACTCTTACTGCTGTGGTTCCCACTGGAGACGAGGGCTCTTATTGACATTGAGACAGGTGCTTCACTCGGGGGTAAAGTCGTCAGCTCCCACAGATCCCTTCGTCCCTCCCTCCCTGTCCCATGATGGGCCGCAGCTCTCACCCCATCACAGAGGAGGCCGGGGCTCAAGCACATGAAAGGTTTCATCCATGGCCCCACAGCTGGGGAGCAGCAGAGTTGGGCTGCTACCCCAGGACCTTTGGATCCCAGAGGCCCTGCCCTTCAGCTCTGTATTTGCCCTGTCAGAAATGAGGACAGGGACATATCACGGAGGTGACACAAGCTCGCAAGTGCCTTTGATTCTCTGTGGCTTGAAATGGAGCCTGACAAAAATACTGCTGGAATGAGACACCTGGGCTGGAGACACTAGAGGTACCCAGGGCCGACTCCATCATGGGAGGTGACAGGAGGCCCCTTATGTCGGGGACGGGCCAGTTCTACAGTGCTCTAATTTGGGGCAGCCTTGGTCATCTGTGACAAGTCACAGTCGGGAAGCAGCTGACACTTGTCTCCTCTGAGAGAAGACAGGGAGCCCCCACGCAGGCCGTGGCTGATCACTTGATGTCGGGAGTAAAATGCAGGTGTCTGACGTAGCAGCCCGGCTCCCCAGTTCTCTTCCTCCCCACAGAGCATCCTGGGTGTTGTTATTGAGACGGTATCGTGAGTGGTGGTTCCCTGGAGAAAGGGGGCGCTCAGGAGAACCTCGAGAGGTGCTTCGAGGCCTTGGTGTGAAGGTGCAGTGCAAAGGCTGGTACTCATAACAGGATGCAAGCTGGCCAGGTGGAGGGCGCGTGGTGTGCCCTCGCTCTTCCTAATGGCACTGGGCAGACGTTGGCAGGCATCGTGGTCGCTGGCTCAGATGCAGGCAGGACGGATATAAGAGAAACCATTGTGGCAGCCTGGTGATGGATGCTGCCTGCCTCTCAGCCTCAGTGTGGGGAGGCATCGGGGCAGAGGGTGTGTGTGGTGGGGTTTCAGAAGGGGCAGCTGCTGTGTGGGACTGCTGGCCCGGGGTTGCTAGATACTCCCGATTTTTCAAGAGTAGCTGCAAATCCATGTTGTTTGTGATCTTTCCTGATGTTTACATTTTAGAAACAAATTCAAATTTTTAAATGCACTGCCAGCCACCAGTGTGCACCCCTGTTTCAGATGGCCGTGGAAAACGGTTCATTTTTAAAAGCTTAGGTTCCTGCGTGGTGAAGCCCGGCTCCGTGACGCAGCACAGGTCTTCTTAACAGAGGATTGCCCAGCCTCCTTTTCCGGATCACCCCCGTGAAGAGTGGGGACTCTAGGCCTGAGGGCGCATGAGGTGTCCATGGGAAGCCTCTGATTGTCACCAGGGGAGGGTCCTTGTCCATGGGGCTCTGATGAGATCTGCGTGTGCTGTTCGCCTCGACCTGCCAGGGAGGCTGGGCTGCCTAGGAAATCGATGCAGCTCTGGTCTGTGAGAGCTGATGGGTCCCCCGTGACAATCGCTCCATGGAAATGAGACCCTGTGCTGACAGAGCCACGCTGTCCTGTGTGCCGGAGCTGCATTTTAAGCTGGCGACACATAGCCATGTCATGTCCCCTTAATTTCTGAGGCATGGAATCAGGCTGTGTTGATGAGAGTGTAGCACTAATGGGTCTCCACGGGGAAGGGGAAAGGCAGATGGAGCTGCCAGGCGGGGGAGGTTTGGCAGCCACAGAGGTAACCAGGACCCACTCAAGCAGTTGTGATCAATAAAAGCTGTGGCCCTGCCAGGACTAGCAGACGCCGAGGCTGCTCTGTGTCGGGCCTGGATCCTGTGATCCGTGCGCTTCAGGTGGGCGGAGAGGTCTGCTTTCTCATCCATTCCTCCCAAGCAGCACGTCCTGAGTCATTGCCGAGAGAAGAGTCATCAGCTTGCACATTTGTTATCCCGCAACTCTCTCCTAAGGACAGCAGCACATACGATCCCCAAGTGCCCGTTCGCTCTCAGGTTCTGCTGCCATAATCGATGGAATGTTCTGTGCTGGTGAATGGAGACCCTTCGCCAATGTAACAACACTCCCAGTTCCTGCCACGTGGCTCTTGTTCTTTTCAATGGGCCTCCCCCTTCTCCAGGAGGGCCTGGGACACGGCAGGGTCTCAGCCAAGCCAATCGTTTGTGTAACAGAGGCCAAGGGATCCCGGTGGTTGTCGGAGCAGTTACTGAATCACTGAGGGGGGTCCAGGGAGATGGCGCCTCAGGCACCTCTGGTGCGACGGTGGTTGGTTTAGACCTGGAAGGACATCTGGCCTTGAGCATCAGATACCTGGACAAAGTATATGCTTCTCACCTAGCAGTTTCACTGGGTCAGATTTGGATGGTGGCGGTTTTTAAAGGAAATAAATTTTGTAAGGAATTTGTCTTAAGGAAATAAAGGCTTGTATACAAGTATGTTCATCAGGGCGTTATTTATAATAGTTCATCCTCAGAAATAACTTAAGTGTCCCACAGAGGAATGAAGGAATACATTATGCTACATCTGTTAAGAGAATAGCATACAGCCATAGGTTCAACTCTGGGCTTTGCTCTTTTTTATCTGTGAATCTGGGTAGATGATCTAACTAACCCATAAGCCCTTCTCATCGGTGAAGTGTGGACGTTGGCAGCACCAGCTTCATGGGTGGTTAAATGAGATGATATCTGAAGTGCCTGGCACAGGCCATAATCAGAAGCTCATCAGACGTTCACCATCCCCCGCAGTAGTGACTGGGAAAAATCATGGGTTTGAAGACTACTTAATGGTAGGGAGTAAGTGAGGCGTGTAACTTTGTATGATCCAAATGTCATTACAGACCTCTGTTTTTATGTGCAGAGATAAAAGGTCCCTGGGGATGGGATTGTAGGTGTATTTTATCGTTTTATAGTTTTCCGTATCTTCCAGGTTTTCTCTGGGAGCCTCTCAGTATTAAAAAGCGTATATACATATGTCAAAACTATCAAAACGTGCACTTTAAATATGTGCCGTGTAGAGTATGTCGGTGACAGCTCAATAAAGCTGTAAAAACAACAGAGCCTCCTCACTCTTGCCCTGTGTCAGGGTGCTGCAGAGTTTAGAGTGGGGTGTTGGGAGGGGCAAGTGCTGCAGAGAAGACACAGTTCTCTGCCCGGGGCGGAGGGGGGAGCTCAAATACAGTAGGGGTTGCAGTAGCCAAGACGCAGAGCAAACTGAGGGGTGGGGGCAGGAGAGGAAGGTGCTCCCACCAGGTGGTTGGCATCCCAGGCGTGCAGACTGCACGGCTAAGGCAGTGTGATGGGCACTTGACTCGAAATGGAGCCTGACAGAAATACCACTGGACTGACAGCTGGGCCGGAGGCACTAGAGGTACCTGGGGCCGACTCCATCATGGAAGGTGACAGGAAGGACTTGGAATGATGACCGTCAGTGGGACAGTGGAGGACGGAGTGAATGAACCTGCCTGGGTGGTCAGGGGCCGCAATCCTGGCTACGAACTGATGAAGTGGCTAAGTGGGGAGAAGGCGTTGCAACCAGAGGCAAGAGCCCAAGCGAAGGCACGAGAGATGAGCTTCCCTGCTCATTCAAGGGGCTGGGGCAGGAAGCAAGCAGGACGCAGGGATGTGAGGCCCGCGTGGGGCACGGTGGAAGGATGGAGAGCGGGGATGTGGGCTGGGGGCCTGGGGCGGCTGTTGGGGATGCTAACTCCCCATGGTGCAGGAGATTAATGGGGGGTGTAGGGAGGAAGGTGTCTGCTCTGGGGAAGGGAGCCTGGTGGGCCCGGTGCCTAAGAGTTTGCTGGAACAGGCCTTTCAGGAGGGCCTTGGCAGATGAGCAGAAGCGCTGGCCTTGGAGGGTGGGCACGTCTGGCCGTTTGGATCCCGGGATCCTTGTGGGACCTGGAGGCAAGGTCGCATGTGGGGAACTGCCCGGCTTCGGTTTGAATCCCTCTCTGCCACTTGATAGCAGTGTGGCTTTCAGAAGTTCCTTATTTTCTATACGCCCCAGTTTCCTCATGTGCGGGATGAGGATGACAACAGCACTGTTTTAAGGATCTGCTCAATACACACGAGCTGGCATTATTAAGTAATGGTGGTAAATCATTGCCATCCGCCTTCCTGTGGTTGCTCTAAAGTGGATTTTTCTTTCTGACCTTTCAGATTGCCAGTGTCCTGATGGCACGGAGCCCCGCTGTCCTCCTCACTTTGGTAAGTGGCAGGTGTCCAGGGACTGGGCAGTATTTGCACGTGGGAAGGGGTTTTAGAGAGCTGCCCACCCCTGCAGAGGTCGGGGCTGTAGGGGAGGATTGAGAAACCAAGAGAAACGGTCCTCAGGGCGCTAAGTAGCGACACCATCTCAGTCTGAACGGCTCAATTCGCCCGTCTCCACGTCCTCGATTCTCCAGACTCCCTGGTATGTGCTGTGTCCTGTCATGAAGCCACTGTGCACAAGACACCATACCCACTCCAAGGGTTAAAACCTGGCCGGAGGATGTATTTGTGTCAGGCTGAGCTCATGGGCTTTGTGGATGTAGAATATCAATTTGCTTCCACCCTGTGTCTCCTGCATTGTTAACAGAATTTTAAAAACACACGCTTGCCGTCTGTCCCTGAGGGTGCTGGGCTGTGCACCGTCATATTTTGAACCCCAGGCACTGAACAACCGAGGGCCTGCTGTGGCCTGGGCGGGGCGGGGCTACATGGTGACCAGGGGCCCTCGCAGCCCGTGGGGGCTCTCGGGCTGTGAAAAGGTTCAGGCAAGAAGCCTGTTTTCTCATACTTCTTCGACCTTGGGAACTTTAGACATGAAGTGTGTGCAACCTTCTTTCCTCCCAAAGTGACCCTTCTTCTCTCTGGTAATCAATTTTTACCGAAATAGTTTCTCTTGGTTATTTTTGTTAGCACTTCACATGGTCTCTTTTTCCTGCTCTGCTGTTCTGAGAGCTGAGAAGAAGGAAGGTTGTATTAGATGACTGTGGTCACAGATGGTCCAGTGTGTTTCATTGGGGGGTGGGATGGGGTGGGATTCCATTAGCTGTCGACCTGCAGTTTCTGAGAAAGAAGGGGTAGTTTTTACATGCCTTGCTTCTCTGGGGATGGCACATTTTCCTTTGAATCTTTTGTTTTGTCTTTGCTTCTGTCCAAGCTGCACTTGGATTCTCCTTACAGTTAGGACAAGGAGAAGAATGTAACAGCATCTCTGGAAGGGCTGGATTTGACAGTGCTCTTTAGGACAGTCGGTGGGGAGAGTGTGTGCACGCGTGTGCATGAGACGGGCCAGCCCGGGAGAGCAGGTTGGTGGGAGGGGTGGTCAAGGTCTGAGCTCTTCTCGCCCAGCTGCCGCGTGTGCTGAAGCAGTCTGAGCTGGTGTCTGCAAGGTGCTCTGACAGAGGAGACCTTGTTTTCTCTGCTTTTCAAGATGCTGCAGAAAAAGGAGGGCCTGCCCTTGTGCTGGGACCCAACTTGGAATTACCTAAAAGACAGGGTGGGGTGGCTTCCCTTGGCTGGGGTGGGTGCTTGCCTAGTCCTGGGTCACACTGGAGGACACAGGCCTTCCAGTGCAGGTTGTGGAGATGCCACTTGGCCCTGTGTGATGTCTCTGTGCCCTCACGCTCCCTCTCTCTCTCCAGCGTGGCGTCAACACTGACAGCGGCAGTGTCTGCAGGGAGGCCTCCTTCGAGGGCATCAGCAAGTGAGTCCTGGGGCCCCGGGAACTGCCTTTCTCCGTCCTCCACAGCTCACATCTTCCCCAGCAGGCCTTTACCCATCTACAGACTAGACAGGAATATACACACAAGAGGATGCTAAAAGGGGGTTAGATGGGGCATTTTGAGGAAATGTTTAGAAAAATAATTTGCCTAACTTCACTTTGACTTTTACTTTAAGGGGCAGATGCCACTTCTCTTGAGCTCTGTAGTGAAAGTACAGACCCTCTGAGTGTTCAGGGAGCCTTGGCCACTGTGTATACACAGGCCGGCCCCTGCCCAGGCAGCTGTTTGCAGAGACCTGCTCTGAGCTCTGTGGTCTCTGTTCTTATCAGCCCTCTCCTCTTACTCCCCACCCCTGCTCACAACTCTCCCGTGTCGTGTCGCTTGCTGCCCTAGCCCCAGATTGGGACCCTCTTCCCTGCCCTTACTCCCCAGTTGAGCACTAGGCTGAGCCCCCAAACCCTGTTCCCCCCTCTAGACCTCTCCAGCAGGAGGGCAGATGGTGGGCACACGGAGTACAGCACCTCACACCAGAGCCCCTGGAAGGTGCTGTGTCTCTGGGCTGGGGCTGTTTTACCTGCGGGGGGTGGGGTGGAGTAGGGGGCGTCTGTGGGGTCTGCATTGCTGGCCTAAGGCTAGGGCAGACAAGACCTTGGGGTGGGGCTACCTGCTCCTCCAGGCTGCTGAGCTGGACAGTTCCTGGCCAGCTCCTGTACCTCGAGTGCAGCCCCTCCCCCGCGACGCTTACTCTGCGCCGCTGCGTCCTCTGTCGTCCTTTGGTGGACTGAGGCCTTATAATTATGTATGAGCCTGAGCCATGGGAATTTGTGTGTCTGTGTGGTAGAGGGGTGATTAGGAAGGATTAGAAGCTCATACATATGTATCACTTCCCCGTGATAAGAGCGATGGGGTAGGGGGAGTGGGGATCAGGTTTGCTTCTTTTCATTGCTCAAACCTCCCCATCCTCTCAGGAGTTTCCCCAGAGTGGCCATGCCTCCCATGCTGGCAGCGATTAGCCCAGCTCGTTGAAATGCTGGCTGTGGAGCCGCTGTCTTTCCCTAGGCCCTTGGGGGTGTGTTTGCGGGGCATAACCCCCTGCTGCCTGTCCTGGGCTGACCCGCCCCTGGTGCCCCCCAGCACTGCCAGGTACTTGTATTCTAGCACCCTGCCCACCTCCCTCCACCACCACGGAACGGCTCTGTGGTCCCCATCACCATGGTGTTGGTGGAGGAGGGAGCCCTGCCTCCCTGACGGGCTCTGTGACCTTAGCAGAAATTGCCCTGAGCCTCGGTTCCCCCACATGTAACATGCTTGGGCATGTCATCGGGACAAAATGAGATGCCACTCACCCAGAGCCTGGCACGGAGCTGGTGCTCAGTAAAACCCTGCTGAGTCCTGTTGCCCCTCTGAGCTTCAGTCTCCCCGTCTGTGCAGTGGGCCAGGTGGGCTTGTGGCTCACTGATTACAAGACCCCCAGTGTCAGTGAGTCTCGGCTGTGGGGCTTTGCCTGCCCCCTCCAGAGGTCTCCCTGCTGAAGAGAATGCCTGCTCAACACCCCGGGAACAGATCTGGTGGGTGGTGTGACAGGCGTGGTTCCTGGGGGACAGCTCAGGGTGTGGCCCCTGAGAGCAGAGCAGTGTTGGCTGCTCCCAGAGGGAGGTGGATGTGAGGGGCCCAGGGACCTTATCACTGTCGTCCCCACCCCCTTGGGAGCAGTGCTGCTGTGAACCCGACCTCTCCTTGCACAAGCTGACCCCGTCCTCTGTCCTCTGTCACTCCCTGGGTCCCTGCGGCCCCTGCCAAGAGCCCAGAGGATCCTGTGCCCGGCCAAACCCTTACCCACCTGGTTGGCATTTGGGAGGCATTTTAGAGAACCAGGATTGCCGTGACTTTGCACACTCTCCCCAGGCACTGGGCTGGTCCCTCTCCAACCCATGCAGGCTGACTATGGGGTGCTCCCCAGGCCCCTCACTGCTGAGCTGAGGGGTTCATTCCCACACTCACGTGTGGGGCTGAGTTTTCTGACTTGGCTGCCACACCACACATGAGAACCCTCCCGTGTATCTATCTGCTTTAGGGTCCCCTGGCCTGCTTGTGGTATTCCCTCCCCTCCTGTCCCCTGGAGGCTTGTCCCCATGCCTCCCTCTCGGCCTCCCATCCCACTGTGGCATCCATACCCCCTCCACACGCGATGGGCACTGACCTTGGCCCCGGCCTCTGCCTCCAGCTGCCTGCCAGTGCTTTCCTTGCAGAGAGTCCTGTCTGCGTTCCTGGGGTCTAGGTGCAGCCCAGCCCCCTCCCTGCCTCCCACCCACCCTATCTGCTAGCACCTCGACTCTCCCACCTGCTAGCCTCTGTGCCAGGCTGGGGGGGACCCTTGCCCTCAAGGGCCTGTGAGGCTCACCGACTGAGTTCACCTGCCTGCCGTGAGCGGCTCCAGCTGTTGGCTGGGGCTAATAATAGCCTGTTTTCTAAGCAAGATGAATCTTACTGTTGTCCTACTTTCCAGCGCTCAGCTGCTTCTATCACTGGTCACTTCTCACTGCCCTAATGAAGTGTCTTATTCCTGGAATTTTTGGGTCTGACCCTTTTGAACGTCTCTGCATCACCTCCCACCTTAGATCCTTGATTGACCTGCTTTAGCAGAAGTTCAGGTTTGGCCTCTCAGTTTGTGCTGATGGGTTATCTCAGGCTGCCTTTACCCCTTGGCCTGCGGAGAGGAGGCAGCTTTTGGTAGAACAGTGGCCTCGCTTGTCCTCCCATGCCAGATCTCTGGGTTCTGCCTGGTCCAGCTGGGTGAGCTTCTCACCCAATCTGGTCCCAGTGTGGCTTCTCAGGCTTGGCTGCCTTGGGTCTGTCACACTTGGGCTCAGTCTTGTGGGGCTGTGGATTTGGACCTGGGAGACCTCACACCTCCCTCCGCCTTCCCAGATCAGGGCTGGGCCACCTGCTGCCTGCAGCAGGGGTGGGCCAGGTCTCGCAGTGGTGGGGTGGATAGAGGACCGGAAGCAAAGGTGAGGTGGGGGTGGTAGACACACACTGCGATCGCCCCATGGCTTGAGCCCCCTGGGCTCAAGAGGTTTGTTTTTTGTCCTCCCTGGGAAACCAGAGGTGTGATTGTGATGGGGTGAAGAGATCAGGTGGGGACAGTCTGCCAGGTCTCAGGCTGAGTTTCTGCTCTGGCCCAGGCCACATCTCCCATGGATGGCCAGATTGGAGCGGGGACAGCTCTCAGAGAAGGTGTGGAAGGAGCAGGCCCGTCTGTGGGCTCTGGCTAGAGAATGGGGTCAGGCGCTCATTGCCAGGTCCTGGTGAGGGCATGGCCAGGCTGGTCTGGGGCTGCATCTAGGCGAAGCTGAGAGGGAGAGCGTCGCTCTGCAGTCAGGAGGACGTGAGGCTTCTTTCTGTGCGCTGTGCACCCCCACGGCTGCCTGCAGCAGTTGGTTCGTGCAGCCTGGGAGCAAAGTCAGACATGATAAATCTTTGTTAGCATCTGAGGAGGTGGACTTTGGAGCAGATTTTCCTGAGAGAGAGAGAGATGCTGACTGTGAAGGGAAAGAGGTGGTCTGGGGAGGCTCAGGTGGCCTGAGCCAGCCGACGGTTGCTCATCCATCAACTTTGCATAGCGTAATGGGGGTGCCTCCCTAGCATGACAGTTCCCTCCAAAGCAGGCAGACTCTGTGCCTAGGAGCCCGGGGGTGGGGAATGAGTTACAGAGGACTCTGTTTCATGCCCTTGTCTGACAGAGAAATATAGTCGATATTTGACAGCAGCTGGTTATTCAGGGTAAGTGTACGTCTTATCTTTCGGCATTTCCTTAAATTGCCTTGCATATTTGAAGAGCATTGGTTACAGATTAATTCCATTTAAATAAGCAGTTAAATATGAAATTGCTGAATTTAGGGGTCATTAAGACAGGAATATTAATATTCCAAGATGTGAATTTTAAAACCCAGGTAGTAGAGGGACATTATTAAAACGTGACAGTTATAGCAAAATGCCAGTCTGTGCTGTGGGGACCTTCGTCTTCTGGGTTCTAGCTTGTGTATCAAGTTAGTATTTAGAATTGGACTTCTAATTATGGCCCGTGGAATCTCCATGGGAGATGGATCCTGAAGGGACAGAACCCGCTTTAGTTCCTAGGAGGGGTAGGAGGTGGGGTTCCCTTCCAGAACCTGCTCTCCAGGCAGGCCTTGCCTCCCTCCTTGGGTTAGAAAGTGCAGGGAGGAGGCTGGGGGCTGGGGCAGGGGTGGTTGGGCCCACGCTCCTGGCCGTTCATCACCCAGCCCACTACAGAACCCACCAGGGAATTATCGTCTCCTTCCATGACACCCCCTCCCCCCACCTCACAGGCACTGGTGGGTTTGTGATTGTTGTTACACAATTACATGCTCATCATAGAAAATGCTAACTAGCACGGTGACAAAAGCAAGGACTATCCAAAGTTCATTGCCCTGAGTTCAACCCTGTCAACACTGTGACAAATGTCTTTTCTGTGTGTATCTCAGTATGTTTCTCTGGGTGTTTTTGGGTCTGAATGTGGCTTTGTGTGAGTGTGTATCTCTACGTGTGTGTATTTGGGTGTGGAACTTGGTGTGTTCGTCTAAGTGTATGCCTGTGTGTGTACGTGTGTGTGTGTGTCTGGGGTGTCTGCCTGTCTCTGCGTGTGTGTGCCTGAGTCCGTGTGTATGTATGTGTCTGCCTGTGTCCGTGAAGATTCATCTGAGCGTTTGTCTGTTGTATACACATCTGTGTGTGTCTGCATGAGCCTGTTTTCTAAGTGTATGCTGCCTCTGTGTGTGTTTATCTTGTCTGTTGTGTTCGTGCTCATGTGGCCTGTGTGTTTGTGTCTGTACTGGGTCACTTTGCTGCTTGTAGGTGTGTGGGTGCATGTGTGTATCGCACGTCCATTTTGTAAAGTGAAATTTGACGGGTGCGTTTGGCTGTTGAGGAGCTAGTCCACTGCTTTTCCTAATGTCAAAGTGACATTTGGTGAAATGGGAGGCAGAGTCTGTGCTGTTGTCTTGATTTATGTCATCTGCTGCTCTGTTCTTCACGCTGAACCATATTGGCTGCCTGTGGTCCCTTTGATATTTCACAAGCAGGGCTTTGATTCCACATTTCAGTTGACTTTGAATTAAGTCGTCTGATTTGTGTAGTTAGGAATCCGGAAGCTTTGGCCATCTGGAATCCTCTCGGCCTGCCCATGACCCGCTTCTCTCTCCTGTCCTTGATCGTCCTCAGGAGTGGGGATGTCATCCTCACAACTACAACAGTAGATAGAGTTGTTTTCAAACACCAGTAATGAGGCCACGGAGAGTCCCTGGGTGGTCACAGGCCTGCATCCCCTGTGTGTGACACCCTGACCTGAGATGGAGCAGGCCTCAGAAGGTAGAGGGCTGAAGGCTTGCCAAGGATTCTCTGCTGAGGCCTGTCCTTTGTGCTGGGCCACATGGCACTTCCCCAGCTGTCTCACTGATAGCTTGAGCTGTGGGTCACATGACACAGGGTTTCAGAGGTGTTGTCCCGATCGGATCCTTTTGTCACCTGGGGTCCCCTTTTCAGTTATGTTCATCTTATCAAAGAACAACTTTTGGCTTTGTAGATTTTATTTTATTTTACTGGGGAATATTGGGGAACAGTGAGTTTTTCCAGGACCCATCAGCTCCAAGTGAAGTCGTCATTTTCAATCTAGTTGTGGAGGGTGCAGCTCCCTGGCCCATGTGGGAATTGAACTGGCGACCTTGGTGTTATGAGCATTGCTCTCTAACCAACTGAGTATGTTTGTTTTTTATTTCATTGATTTCTGCTCTTTATTAACCTTTTAATTTCTTTAGATGTATTTGTTCTCTAGCTTCTTGAGAAAGAAGAAAGGGACATTCTTGTGAGGGAAGCTTAGATCACTATTTTCAATGTTCTTTTCCACTCAGTACATTTAGAGCTCTAAATTTTCCTCTAAGCACTGTTTTAGCTGCATTTCAATGGTTATGGTATTTCATGTTTTTATTTTCTAGTTCCATTATTTTTTCTTTGAACAGTGACTATTTAGAAGTCTATTGCTTAATTTCCAAACAATGTGGGGTTTTTATAATTTCCCTTCTGTTACTGATTTCTAGTTTAATTCTACTATAATCAGTGAACACTTTCTGTATTTCAACACTTTGAAATTTGTTAAGACTTCCAGCTTGTGCTCTTTAAGATAAATGTTTCTTGTGTACTTGAAGAGAGCATGTATTTTGCAGTTGTTGGCTGTAGTGCTCTGTATATGTCAATTAAGTCAGGTCGGTTAATTGTATGTTCCTGTCTTCTACAACGTTGAATAAAAGTGGAAAGAGAAGACATCCTTGCCTTGTTCTTCATCTTAGGGAAAAGCTTTTAGTCTTTGACCATTCAGTATAATATTAGCTGTGGGTATTTTGTAGATACCCTTTATCGGGTTGAGGAACTTCCCTTCTCTTCCCAGTTCATTGAGTGTTTTTATCATGAAAAGGTGTTGGATTTTGTAAGATGCTTTTTCTACATCTATGTGATTTTACATCGTCTGTGTGGTGTATTAACATTGATTATTTTTTTTTTAAGATTTTATTGGGGAAGGGGAACAGGACTTTATTGGGGAACAGTGTATCAATCTTAGTTGTGGAGGGTGCCATTCAGCTTCAAGTTGTTGTCCTTTCAGTCTTAGTTGTGGAGGGTGCAGCTCAGCTCCAGGTCCAGCTGCCGTTGCTAATTGCAGGAGGCACAGCCCACCATCCCTTGCGGGAGTCGAACCAGCAACCTTGTGGTTGAGAGGACGTGCTCCAACCAACTGAGCCATCTGGGAGGCAGCTCAGCTCAAGGTGCTGTGTTCAATCTTAGTTGCAGGGGGCGGAGCCCACCATCCCTTGTGGGACTCGAGGAATCAAACTGGCAACCTTGTGGTTGGGAGCCCACTGGCCCATGTGGGAATCAAACTGGCAGCCTTTGGCATTAGGAGCATGTAGCTCTAACCGCCTGAGCCACCAGGCCGGCCCCACATTGATTATTTTTTTATCTTGAAGTATGAATATTTTTTTATATTCCTGGGATAAATCCCACTGGCTATGGTGTATATCCTTTTTATACATCAATGGATTCCGTTTGCTAATATTTTGTTGAAGATTATTTTGCATGTCTATGTTTATATGGGATTTTTGTATATAATTTTCTGGTGTGTCTTTGTCTGATTTTGATATTAAGGTAATATCTCATAGGATGAGTTGAAAGTGTTCCTTCCTCTTCTAGTTTCTGTAAGAATTTATGAAGGATTGGTTAATTCTTGTTTAAATTTTTGGTAGAAATAGTGAAAGCATTTGATCCTGGGCTTTTCTTTGTGAGAAGTTTTTGATTACTATTTCAATCTCTTTATTTGTTATAGGTCTATTTAGATTTTTTATTTCTTGTGTCAGTCTTGGTAGTTTGTATCTTTAGGAATTTGTCCTTTTCATCTTGGTTATCTAATTTATTATTATACAATTGTTCATCATAGTCCCTTATAGTCCTTTTGGTTTCTGTTAAATCAGTAGTAATATCCCATCTTTGATTCCTGATTTCAGTAATTTAAGCCTTCTCTTTGTTTCTTGGTCATTTTAACTAAGACTGCTAGTTTTGTTGATCTTTTCAAAGAACCAAATTTTGATTTCATTGGTTTTCTCTATTATTTTCCTATTCTCTATTTTACTTATTTCAGCTCTAATCCTTCTTATTTATTCCTTCTGCTTGCAGTTGAGAAAATGAGTATTCTGCTGTTAGGTGGAGTCTGTTAGGTCTAGTTGGTTTGTAGTATTGTTCGAGTCTTCTCTTTCCTTTCATCTAGTTGTTGATCTTCTGTCTAATTGTTGTATTCATTACTGAAAGTGTAGCAGTGAAGTCTCCAACTGTTGTTGTTGAATTGCCCATTTCCCCTTCAATTCTGTCAGTATTTCACTCATATATCTTGGGGCTGTGTTGATAGGTGCATACAGGTTTATAATTATTACATCGACTTCATGAATTGACCTTTTTTCAACATAAAATGCCATTTTTTGTCCTTAGTAAAACTTTTTGTCTTAAGGCTTCTTTTGTCTGATATTAGTAGAGGTATTCCAGCTTTCTTTTGGTTTCTGTTTGCATGATACAGATGCTTCTTGACTTACGGTGGAGTTATATCCCAATAAATCCATCATAAATTGAAAATGTTTTATATCAAAAATACATTTAATACATTTAACCTACTGAACATCATAGGTTAGCTTAGCCTACCTTAAATGTGCTCAGAACACTTACATTAGCCTACAGTTGGGCAATTATCTTGAGTTTCATCTCAAGAGTAATTGCCTTCCTCTTCTACTTTTCACCAGAAGCAGGAAACACAGACAGGTGTTTTATAGACATGGTGGGATGCAAAACCACAAACACAATATACAAAAAACACTGGCAACACAGTACACTGTAGAGTATGGATGGTTTACCTTCGTGGATTGTGTGGCTTACTGAGAGCTGCAGCTCCCTCCCAATGACCAGCATCACGAGAGAGTATCATACCGCATAGCTCTAGCTTGGGAAAAGATAAAAATTAGAAGTACAGCTTCTACTGTAATGTGTATTGCTTTCACACCATTATAAAGTCGAAAAATCATAAGTCAAAACATTGTAAGTTGGGGACCGTCTGTATATCTGTTTCCATCCTTTCACTTTCAACCTGTTTGTGCCTTTGAATCTAAAGCATGTCTCTTTAGAACATATAGTTGGATCATATTTTTTTATACATTCTGTCAATCCCTACCTTTTAATTGGAGAATCTAATCCACTTACATCTAAAGTAATTACTGATAAGGAAGGACTTCCTCCTACCATTTTGTTATTTGTTTCTATATGTTGTATGTCATTTTTGTTCCTCAGCTTCTCCATTGATACCTTCTTTTGTATTTAATTGATATTTTTGTAGTGTATGGTTTTGATTCCTTTCTCATCTCCTTTTCTGTGTGTTTTAGTTATTTTCTTAGTTGTTACCCAGGGGATTACAAATGACCTCTTAAACTTATAAATAACATTCCAATTTGCATTAATGTCAACTTAATTTGAGTAGTATACAAAAACTTTGCTCGTGTATAGCTCCATTTCTCCCCTCCTTTGTGTTCTTATTGCATGCAGATCACATCTTTATATACTTTGTGCTTATCAACACAAAGATTTGCAATTATTGCTTTATGCAGTTGTCTTTTAAGTTAGGAGAAAAAAATAGTTATAAACAAAAAATACATTTACACTGTCTTTATTCTTGCTCATATAATTTGCCTTTTTTCTTCATGTTGATTTAAATTACTCTCTAGTGTCCTGTCATTACAGTTTGAAGGTTTTCCTTTAGTATTTCTTGTAGGATAGGTCGTCTAACAATTAATTATCTTTTGTTTGTTTGTTTGTTTGTTTATCTGAGACTGTTTTAATTTCTGCTTCATTGTTGAAGTATAGCTTTGCTGGATATGTATAGAATCTTGGTTTACAAATTTTCTTTTAGCACTTTGAATATGTCATTCCACTGCCTTCTGGCCTCTATAGTTTCTGATTAGACATCAGCCATCAGTCTTATTGAGGATTCCCCATATGTGATGAATTGCATTTTTTTTGCTACTGTGTTTCCCTGAAAATAAGACCTAGCTGGACCATCAGCTCTAATGCGTCTTTTGGAGCAAAAATTAATATAAGACCCAGTATTGTATTACATTATATTATATTATATTATACTATATTATATCCTGTCTTATAGTAAAATAAGACTGGGTCTTATATTAATTTTTGCTCCAAAAGATGCATTAGAGCTGATGGTCTGGCTAACTCTTATTTTCCGGGAAATGGTACATTCAAGATTCACTTGGAGGACATGGCCTGGGCTGCCAGGTCTCCTGAAGGAAGTAAGCAGGAAGTCACAAAATTAAAGTTTGAGGTCCCTTCTTGGTCATGGTGTCTATATCTTGAATGAGGTTTTACTTGCTGGTAGATGATTGACCATTGAACTAATGGGCTTGCTTTGTTTTCCCTCTATAGGTTCAATGTCAACAACACCATTCTTCATCCAGAGATAGTGGAATGGTAAGTACAGCCTGTATTTATATGTTGGCTGTCCATTGTGCTCAGCTCGGGAAGGTGAGAGACCCTGCTGTTCCTGCCTACTCCGTCTCAGAGAGCCCATCACGTACACCAGTCCCTAAAAACCTCTTCTCTCAGACTCTTCTGTTTACTTTGATTTTTTGTTTTTTGTTTGGTTTATTTTATCAAAAGGGCGTGAGTCACTTGAATGTCAATTAAATTTCTCTTTTCCTTTATTTTCAGTCTTTTAAAGCTCCTATAAATAAGCTACCCTTATGTAGCTCAGTTAAAGTACTATAGATAGTGAAAAGTAAAAATAAATATCATGCATAATCCTAATACCAGAAAGGTAAACATGTTTTCCTCATGTCATGCGTCTGCCTTCAGTAGTTGGCATCCTGTTACCCATATTCTTATGTTGCCTACTTTCTTCCCTTGGGGAGGCCAGCAGCCCCTACCTGCAGCACAACTGGTTTCTGGTAGGTCGCAGCAGGACAAACTTTCTCAGGTGGGGCATCGTCTCTCTGGACCCTGGAAGTGGCCCTCCAATTCTGACATACCACCGGTTTTCTTCTCAAGCCATCGAGTTGCTCTTTGATAGCACCAAAAAGGTTTTTATTTGTCATATGGCTGTACTTTGAACGTGGGAGAGACGTGAAGCAGGGCCTTTGCCACGTCATCACCGGATTGGGAGGTGTGTGGACTCCTCGTGTCTGATCCTAAGGCCACGTGGTCACATTTCCCTGTCTAGTTAGAAGAGCTTGTTCACCTAGTCCTGGAGCTTGGGAACACGCTAGCCTAAAGGATGAGTAGGAGGCAGCTGTAGAGGTTGGGGGAAGTGCAGAGTGGGGGAGAAGGAGGGAATGATCCAGTCCGAGGGATCGTTGTTCAAAGGTTGGAGATAAGAGAAAGGATAATGGCCTCGCATGGCCATTATAGAGCTACACCCTAGGGAAGTGGCCCCTGAGCACGGTGGGAGAGTTGGGCAGGGGCTGGGTTGGCCATGGTGTCAACTTAGACTTTGTTTTGAGAGAAATTGGAACCATGGGAAACCTTTGAAAGATTTAAGTAGGAGAATGGTAGGATCAGGTTTGCATTCTAAAAAATCATTTTGGCCGCAGATTGGAGACTCAATTGTAGGGCGAGAGTGGGAACAGGTTGCCAGTGAGGAGACTGTTGCAGGATCTAGGTGATGGGGGAGGGGTGGTGTGACAGAGTGGAGAGGTAAGGTGTCAGTCAAGGGGAATGCTGCTGGGAGGAACCTGCTGTGACAGCTGAGTGAAGGGTGGAGTTGAACGTGACTCTGGATTTTTGTCCTGAGAATCTGGGTGGTGTGTCATCGAGATAGGGACGCTGGGAGAGGCAGGTACTGTTGCAGATCAGGAACTTGTTTGGGGTGTGTTGAGTTTGAGGCAGGTATCATTGGGAGAGAGGCTGGGCTGGAGTTGAAGATTTGAGGGCTGTCGATAGGAATCGGTATTCACCCTTGTGGGAGCTGGAGGACAGGCCGGTCAGCCTACCGCTATCAGCAGGCCCATCATGGCCACATACTCTGTGAGGGTGGGGCCTATATACTTCAAGTTCACGGCTGGCTCTTGTTTTTATAAAGTAACAAATGCCTGGCCCATCTATAGCCTTTATTGGCAGAAGAATAAATCCTGGATACTCAGGAATAGGCCTGTGTCCACTTAGCTCCCCGCCTGTGACATTCCCTCGTGGCCACTTTCTGTCAGGTGCCTGGGAGATGATGGCTAAGTTGTACATGCCAGCGTCTCCTCAGGGATAAGTCGTTAGTTGGTCACTTTGGAACAAGCACACTTTAATTCTAGTGACATTTCATCAAGGCTTGGAAGTAGATTCTGTGCTCATAAGAATACTTCCCAACTTTATTAAAGCCAGCAGCAGAAAGGACTTATTTGGCATTTGATGGCAGTCGAACTATTTCAGAAATGTCACATTGTCCTAACTGCCTCAGGGGTGTGTTTTAATAGTGTGGGTGCTGGCATCTGTAGTGACGGCAGTCACTCTCGGTGAGAGCCGTGATAGTCACGCTCATTGGCCTCCTCGAGTCACTGAAGGAAGGATTCTGGGTGGATTCGTGGGAGGTCCCTCATGTACAGGGGAGAAGGGTCTTTCCATGACCTTAAATTATGACTCACTGATGCATCTTTGGGCCACTGTATCCTGAATGCTTTTACCACTGTCTGTCTCCAGGCCCCATGGAGAAAAGCGGCCTGGGGTAATGGAAAAACCATTCAGGCAAATCCAAATTCTAACCCCAGCCTGCCCCCTCGGGAAGCCACTTAACTTTTCTGAGCCTCAGTGTCTTCATCTGTAGAATGGAGTTGTGGTAATGACCTAACTCTAAGGGTGGACGTGAAGAGTCACTGCGTGTCTTAGACCATTTGGGCTGCCCTCACAATTTACCACAGACCAGGCAGCTTAGAAACAACAGAGTGTAATTCTCACAGTTCTGGAGGCTGTGAAGTCCGAGACGAAGGCACCGACAAGATTCCGTGGCTGGTGAGGACCTACTTCCCGGATCACAGACGGCCATCTTCTCTCTGTGTCCTCACGTGGCAGGCGGGGCAGGGAGCTTTTTGGGGTCTCTTTTATAAGGACACTAATCCCATCCACCTCATCACCTCCCAGAGATCCCACCTTCAAATACCAACACGTCGAAGATTTGATTTCAACAGCTGAATTTTGGAGGGAGACAAACTTTCAGTCTATAGCACCGAGCCTCCCTCAGTTTCCTCTCGTACAAGGTAGCTGTGTCCCTTGATGGACGGCTGAAGAATTGAATGAGAGCATAAGTGTTAACACATCTGAATAATAATGGCTGTTACCTTTTGAGACTTCCTGTGTGCAGGGTATTGTGCTAAACGTTTTATACACGTCACCTTATTTAAAGAAGTCTTTAATTTGTTATAAGGAAAGTGCTCTGATTAGTCCCAGGCTACATATGAGGAAACTGTGGCCCAGCGGGATGATTTGCCCAAGAAAAAGCCAGGAACTGAATCCAGGCTGACAATGGTTCCAGGATCTTCTGCTGCCGCTTGTTGCTCTGAGGGGCACCCTGGAGGGGCCCGGGGGCTGCCTGAGTATCAGCCTTTCTCTCAATTCACTCTTGGCCACTAGACATGTAGGGTTGCTCAGAGCCCCCAGAATAGATCTTGCTTGATTTGTGGGGTGGGGTGGGGGCCAGAGGCTGTGCAGCTAAGCTCTGCCAGCACCACATGGGCCTCCTGCCACCCACATGCAGCCCAGCTCCTGGTTAGCAACTGAGCTGGGGGTTTGGGATTCCTCTCAGAGCCTGTCTGATTGGGAGGCAGTAAACAGCTTCTCCCAGCACCCTCCTAGCTTCATTTCTCATTTTTGTTTGGGTGCCATTCATTTCCTCTCGGTGACTGCTTTATTGTTTTCCATTCTCTAAAGCAGTGCCTTTTTTGATTTCCTGTAAATTCCTCTATAATCATACTCTTCCCCACAAACATGAGATCATAACTGATAATTTCCCTTCTTGTGCTGGGTATTGCAGTTTGAATGTGGAGGTCAAAAGTTGAAACTTAGTAAGAGCGGGCGTCTCACTTCCATAATTTAGGCTGTGGTTTTACTTTCCTGTTCTATAGATGATTAAATTGATCCGAAGGTAGGGCGGGAAATAAAATGAGATGCTTTTGTACTGTCTAATAGCTCGGTGCCTCAGATTTCAGTTAAGTACCTCTGGAAGCGTTGCAGGAGAGCAAGCATGTCAGCAATTGCCGTGCGCTTTCTTGGGTTTTAAGTGAGACTGTGTGAAATTGAGTCATACGCTGGTTTTAGAATTGTTAATTACATGGGGCGAAGGTGTCCTGCCTGTATTAATCAAGCAGTGGGGTAACATCTCAATTTCTACTCCCCGGCCTTTCTGTGCTCCAGAGGTGGTGACGTGTGGATGATTCGGAGGCAGAAGCACATAGGACCCTACGTCCTTGTATATGTCCCAAATTAGAAAAGGGACATAGATGATGGCCTAGATTCTTGGTGTGTATGCGAAAAGTATTCCAGTAGGGTTGCTGTCTTTGTCTCCCAACAAATAGGCATTTAACCCTAAGTTAATAAGAACACCAAGTGGAAAGTGGGATCGTAAGCAGAGAACTTGACTTACGGTGCGCTGGAAGGCAGGAGACGGATGTGGAAGCATCGGACCCTGGTCCAGGGCCCAGAGATGGAACCCCCACACCCCTCCTGCATGTGGCCCATGTTGGCCTGGCCCTAGTCTGGTCTCAGGCACAATCAGCTCACAACTGAGCGAAGCCATTGTGTCTTCATGGCTCTGGTTTCTCTGAGAGGACTTACTGATTAAGCCTCTTGAGGAGATGTAATTCCAACCAGCTCTTTCCTTTCTGTCCTGGCTACTATTCTGGGATTTTACCCTTTGCATCGCTGGGTCACGGGGGTGGAAGGAATGGCCATGAGGGTCCTGTGGTATTGAATTCCCACCCGCCTCTCCCACAGAACTGCCCTCCATATATTCATCTCCAGGAGAGAGGGAATTCCTGCCCCTTGGAGTGGGTTTTGTTTAACGCTATGGCACTCTGATGCTGAGAGACTGATTTTGGAAATAACTTCATCCTATCTTGCTACTGTTTTCATCAGTGGAGCATTCAGACCTCAGTTAATTGATGTCTTCATCCTGCATTTAATGGCCAGAGGCAGTTTCGTGACCTGTGAATATTTAAGAGGGAAAAAAATTGCACAAATGAATCTCAGCCTAGTCCAGCTTTTGTCATTTCAAGCTTCCAGCAGGGGACTCTGAGCTTCCCCCCGCCCCCTCCCATGCCCGTGGCGCTGCCTTTCTACTTGAGCAGTCCCCTCCTCGGTGTGTGCTCACCGGCACAGCCAGGAGCTGGGGACCCTGTGTGCTCCATCTCCCACACACACCAGGCACCTCCTTTTCCTGGTGGAAGAGCCTGGACTGCCCTCTGCCCAGACGCCTTAAGTGGCATCAGTATTGTCCTATTCTGAGCCTTGGTCCCCTGATGCTTCATGGAGGAGGTGGCCTTCATCCTCTCCTGGGAATAGAAACCTTGCCGATCACACTTCTAACCCCCGCCCCCCCACATCATTGGGCCAGATAAGGCTGAGCTGAGTTTGACACTAGGCATCTGTCGCTCCAGAGGCCGTTGGACCCACAGAGGTGGGACCACAGCCGAACCCCCTTTTCCCTGCCTTTTTTTGTGCTCAGGAATAATGGAAATAGGCTCATCAGATTCAGGGCAGTGAATTCTTCCTGAAGATGGGGAGAAAGTGTGCAGCATGCCGAAAAGTCTTATTATTTGCTACAGTAATCTTTAAAGTTTCTGGTGCTTGTGTCATGGAGATAAGTGGGCCAGGCTGGCGTGCCTGGCGTCTGGGCCAGACTCGAGGCCCAGAGCACCCTATGGGTAATTGGGTAAGCTGGCACACAGCAGGCATCTATTTTCAGGGCCTTTACAGCGTGGGTTACATTGGGCCAGTCCAATGCTCGGCAGGGCCAGTGTCTCCGGAGACGGCCTTTATGGGATAACTTGCCCTGGTTCGATTTGATTCTTTTTTTGTTTTAATGTGACGAGAAGTCTTGAGTAAATCAGTTGGAGGCCTAGTTTGTCATCGTCCCCAAAGTGAAATTGGAAAAGAAAAACAGGACTCGGTCCTCGATGGCTAAACATGCTTATCATCTCTGAAGGGAAGAGAGCACCGTTTGGGCTCCAAGTCTGTTTGTCCTTGAGCTGCTTGTGTGCTTTCCCCAGCTCGTCTCCAGAATGAGGGCGCTCAGGCTGCAGGGAGGAGGCCGAATGGAGAGCCTGGGAGGTGGGCTCCTAGGGGGTCAAATCCTAGGGCTGTCAGTGGCTGGGGGCCAGGCAGTGGTGATGGGAGTCTGGGTTGCTGGGCCTGTGGAGGCTGTGTCCCTGTCCTGCCCAGGCCATGCCAGGCTGAGCAACGTCCCACACTGACCTGTGAACCCCCCAACGTCAGCAGAGGAGGCCACCTTTTCATTTCGAAATGAGGCGATTATCTCTCCTTGTTGGAAGTGAGGTGTATCCGGCTTAGGTGCAGTGCCCAGGTGCTATTTCTAACCTGCAGTTGCTACTTTGTGCCAGGCACTGTTCTGGCCCTGACACCCTGCCCTCCAGGGCCCTGACCTGGGAGGAGACTTCAGTGAAAAACATTACAAGTGGGATAGCTTACTGAGGATTGCCATAGACTGCCCAGGAAACATAGAGAGGGGATTCAGCCTGGTTTGGGGGCGGGGGGAGGTGGAGGATGAAAGGGCACCAGCAAGTTCCAGGCAAAGGAGTCCACTGTGGGGTGAGTCAGGTGGGGCCTGGAAAGCCTTGGGAGTCACCTTGTAGGTTTAACTTCATCCCAAGGCCATCTAGAGGCCACTGAAGGTTTTAAGCAAAGAAAAGCAAGGTCAGATGTGCACTTCCTGAAGATCCCCTGCACTGTCAGGGAGCAGACAGGCCTGAAGGCTTGCAGGCCAGGAGAGGCAGGAGAGGTTGTCCAGGCTGGAGGGAGTGGGGTCTCGAGGAGAGAAATGGAGGGTCTGAGAGAGGTCGTAGAGGTGGATTCACAGTCCTTGGTCATCAGTTGGATGTGGGAGCAATGGACAAACCAGAGGGAGGTGTCTGGGATGATGTCCTGCTTATGTTTTAAGCAGCAGAAGGGGTGGCAGAGCTGTGGTGTGAGATAGGGGTATGTGGATGGGTCGGAGTTTCCATCCTGCTGAGCTGGAGGTGCCTGGGGGACCTACAGGTGGACCTACAGATGGGAGGCCTGTGCCAGAGATGGGGCTGAAGGGCAGGGAGGGGAGGGCCAGGCAGGGAAACCGAGGAGGGGAAGCAGCAAGCAGCGCCAGAGGAGGCAGGGTTCCTCTTCCTCGGGAGGTCACCTGATGCCTCTGGATTTGACAGCTGGTGTCATCATCTCTCACATTTTGGTGAGAGGGCAGCTGGCAGAGCGATGGGCGCGGAAGGGAGCAGAGGAGATGGGGAATTGGTTTGGGGTAAAACATAAAAGGTGCTCGCTCCTCTCTCAGGCCAAGGACTGTTTTGGTTTCCTTTCTAGAACTACGGCTGGGTAGTTGGGGCTACAGCTTGGCTAGAGGAGGGAGAGGTAGGTGAGTGCTCGTGGAGTTTCCATTAATAGGGGCCGGGTGAATGGAGGAGGCTGGGGCTCCATCTGAGCTGAGCCCAGGTGTGTGTTGGGAAGGGCTGAGCCTTATCAGGAAAAGGGTACCCCTTCCCTTGGAGGGGGTTTGGGGGAGAGCAAGAGGGGGGGACAAGTCTTGGGAATTTAGAGAAGAGGTGAGAGTGCCCCCACCTGCTGGCTTCTGTGTTCTCCAAGAAGGAGGAGACGGGTTCATTCATCTGCTGAGAAGGGAGGGAAAAGAGCTTAGGAAGGTGGAGAAAGTTGAGGGTAGGCCTCCTGCATGACCCCCCCTCCACAACTCCTGGCAGAGAGGGGGTGGTATGGAGGCTGTGGGGCTGCTGACTGGGAGCTGCTGTGCCATCCACCCAGCTCAGGACCCCCGCACAGCCCCCCTGGCCCTGAAGCACGCACGCACAGGCACAGGCTCTGGTTTGACCCTCATTTGGCTAAGCCTGTGTGGATAGATGGGCTTGGGGTCTAAAGTATTGACCAGAATGGTGGCTGGAAGGATGGCACAGGGAGCTAAGCTGAATAGACAGGCAGAAGGCCAGAGGCAAACAGCCTGAGCCTGTTCCCACCTGTGTGGTCACTGGTCGTCACTGAATTCGAGAAGTGAGGAACAGGCGGCAGTGGGGAATGAAGCACCAGGGCCCACTTGGTTATCCTGCGGGGGGGAGTGGAACTCAGAAACCTGAGCTGCTCAGCTGAGTCCCGCCCGTGGCTCTGCACCCTCACCCTCCTGGGCACAGGAATAAGCTTTCCCAGGGGGTGGGGGGCTGCCCCCCCATGCCCTGATGCAGAATCAGAGGCACCTTTATGGTGATAACGAACAAACTGTTAGGCTGCAGGGTCTGCCCCTCAAGAAAGAAAACATGTTCATTTGGAAGAAGTCTCAGTGGGCTTGGGGGTTTGCCTTTTCCACATTCCCCAGAAGATTTTATGGTCTTAAGAGTGCTGCAAGAGGCCTTCCTCACTTCCTGGTGACAAATTGCTGGCTCTCCCAGCCGAATGGCATCATAGAGATGGTGTGAGCCAGTGGCTCGGGCTGCTTCTGTGAAGTCCCCAGGGTTTGCTGCCTCTGATAGAGGTGGAGGCGGCTTCCCTGACAACCGCCTGCCTCCACTGACGCCGCTTAGGGTGGTCAGGCTTCAGAGGACGGACAGTGGCTGGATGACGACTGCCCTGGGCGGAGGGGCAGGCGCTGGTCGGCCGTCTCAGACACTCTGGCTTTGTCAATCTTGAGAGCACTTAGTATGTTCCCTTTGAGAGAGGGAGGGGGGCCATGTGGGAGCTTTGGTGAAGATGGGTCACCTTTTGTAAGGATGCAGAGCTGGCCATGAGGGGTGGCTGAGGACTCTGTGCTCTTAATGACTGGACGTGGCTGTGACCTGGAGTTGCTTATTTGAAATGGTAGAGATAGGAAATGAATATTTAGCTTCTCTGTGTGAGTCTTACTTGGGGATGATATTGATTGTGAAAAGCAGAAACCTAACCAAATTTGGGCAAATTAACATGAGTTGATTGTGAGGACCCCAGAAGCCCCCTGGAGTCTTGTTGCAGGAAGTGCAGTGGGTCCCTAAAGGTCAGCAGGGTCTCTTGGTTGCACCTCCGGCCCCACATAAACCCCCCTCTTATTGCTGTTTCTTTCTTGTCTGCTCCTGTCTCCTGCTTCTTTCTGCAGACCGGCTATTTCCACTTCATTCCTGCTCTCAGGCTGGAACTGGCTGCACCACCCAGCCCGCTGTTCCCACCCCCACCCCTGTCTCAGGCAGGGGCCCTCAGGCATTCCTGGGTTATAGGTGGGTGGGGGTTTGGAGGAAATGGGAAACCTCTCCAACCAACTGGGCAGAGAGTCCTAGGAGGCAGCATATTTAAGATTGAAGTCCAACAGCCTCACCATGTTGATTTAGTCGCGATTTTTTAGATGAGGAAACTGAGTCTCAGTGAGGCAGGGTGTGTCCAGCTGCAGAATCTGGGCTGCTTCCACCACCCACAGTGACTTCCAGATACCCAGGTCTTGTAACTGGAAATTGCCTGCACTCCAGAGGCAGGCTTTAAATCAGGATGGGCAGTGCTTAGTGCAGTTTTCACGCCTGGGGCTTGGTGGCCCACCCTGTCACCACCCCCATGCCCACACAGCCCGTCAGCAGCCTGGCTGGGCACAACCTGGCCCTGTGCTCCTTCCCAGGCTGTGCAGGTGTGGTGGCCCCAGGGTGTCCCTGGAGGCAGCCAGCCAGCTCCTGCTAGAAGTTACTAACTCGCTGCTTTGTTTTTCTCCTCCCTGAAGCCGGGTGTTTAAGACGGACATGGAGCTGGAAGTTTTGCGCTACACCAACAGAATCTCCAGCGAGGCCCATCGGGAGGTAAGCAGAGCCCGGGCTCATTCTCGGCGAACAGCATCGCCCTGTGTGGGATAAGAGGGCAGCGTCCAGATACCCTGTTTCCCCGAGTAAGGGGAAAAAGTAAGACCTAGCCGAACAATCATCTCTAATGTGCCTTTTGGAGCAAAAATTAATATAAGACCCAGTCTTAATTTACTATAACATAAGACCGGGTATTATGTTATATTATATTACATTATATTACATTATATTATATTATAGACCCGGTCTTATATTATAGTAAAATAAGGCCAGGTCTTATATTAATTTTTGCTCCAAATGACGCATTAGAGCTGATTGTCTGGCTAGGTCTTATTTTCGGGGAAACACAGTAGAATATCCCAGGGTGCCTGTGGTCCCCAGCGTCATGCGAGCAGGCAGGAAGTGTCCTTTCATTCCAGTGACACAGTGACAGCTCTTTTCTGTTCCCCAGTGGGGACAGGGCAGTGACAGCAGAGGTTCTTAAGGCACCCACCCTCAGGAAATTATCCAGCAAGAAGTCCCCCCTTCCAGGAAGGTAGGGCTTTCTCCTTCCTGCTGTCTGGCAATTCCAGCTCCCTTTAAATCATCTTTTGTACTTACACATTCATTACAGGTACTCATTTTCTGAAAACGTCCCCACACGGTTCTTTCCCGAACGTTCCCACTTTACCTGAGGAGCAAGAGCAGATAAGGAAGTGTATTTTTTGAAAGATGGTCAGGGTGACTGCGGGGCCTGTTTGGTGACAGTAACAGCTTTGTGTCAGGAGAGAGACAGGGGTCATTTGTGGGCAACAGAATTTTGTATGAGTTCATTTTCACTGTGTCTTATGGGAGTTAAACAAAGGGAACCTTTTAGGGTAATCATAGCTTTCTGAGCAGTAAGTGATCCCCGACATCTCGGTTAAATCTTAACGGCCCTCAGCCCACCGCCACCTGAGCCCCAGCTCTGTGCTGGGTGTTTATCAGCTTCTGAACGGAAGTGCTCCAGAGTGGTTTAAATAAACTGTGTGGCTTTGAGAGCTTTAAAAAAGTTCTAATTTGTCACATTTCTGCACCACCGTGTGCACATAACAGCCTCTTTTTATTTTTATTTTTTTAAAGAAGAGATTCTTTTGAAAAAGTGCTATACGTTATGTGTCAGACAGTGCTACTTATCTCCTGATACAAATGTCTTTGCTTAATATCCATCCTCCAGGTAATGAAGGCTGTAAAAGTGGGAATGAAAGAATATGAGATGGAAAGGTAAGCTGCTGTGTTTCTCTGGGTAAAGACTGAAATGTAAACACAGTAATTTATGTTCCCTGAGCAAGCAGCTGATGAGGCACCGCGGTGACAGGCGCAGATTGAGTGTGGATAATGAGCAGAGCTTCAGCATCGTGGGCAGCGAGGATTTGTCCTCCACGTGCGGCCACCTCGCTGGCTCTTGGCAGAGTGTTTGATAGTAATGGTCTTTGATTACTTTTCAGGCTGGTTTAGTGCCCCATCATTCCCCTCTTTGGACTTTGTGCAATTTGCAGGAAACTTTACCAAAGAGCGGCTATTGTGACTCTAAGAGGCGCTAGCTAGTAAAACAGCTTGCTGTTTTTATGTGTAAACATGGCCATTGTGTCTGCTGTGCTTGGACAGTTGGGTCTTGGGGATGGTTAAGTGGCTCATAAACCGTTGTGGAGAGCTCCACTGGCCTTGGGCTCCAATTAGGTCTACAGTGAACCAGTGCCACCCTGGTGCTTCCTGGGGCTGCCCAGCCATGATGGGCAGGTGGAGGGTGAGTGGGGACCAACCCTGTGATTAGAGTTGGACCTTTCAGCCCCACCCTCAACCCCCCGGGAGAGGAGGAGGGCTAGAGATTGAGTTGGACCCATGAGTGAATCAGTTGTACCTACATAATGGAACCTCTATAAAAACCTTAAACCCCATGGTTTGGAGAGCTTCCAGGCTGGTGAACGCTTTGAGGTGTGAGGAGGGAGGATGGCAATGCCTGGAGAGGGTATCCAAGTTCCATGCCCTTTCCCCCGACCTTACCCTGTGCGTCTCTTCCATCTGACTCTCCCTGAGTTGTATCCTTTATAATAAAGTGGTAATAGAAAAGCGCTTCCCTGAGTTCTGTGGGCCATTCATATCAAACCCAAGGAGGGGGTTATGGGAACCCCCAATTTAGAGCCAACCAGTCAGAAGGGAGGCCGGATTTGTGACTGGTGTCTGAAATGGGGACAGTCTTGTGGGACTGAGCCCTTAACTGGTGGGACCTGTGGTAACTCCAGCAGTTAGTGTCAGAATTAAATTGTAGGACACCCAGTCGGTGTCCACAGAGAATTAGAGACCTGGTGGTATGGAAAACCCACACATTTGGTATCATAAGTGTTGTGAGTACAGAAAAAAAGAGTTTTACTCTCGTCCCTGCTTCCCAGTCCTGGGCTGCTCCTTCCTACCTGGCCTTGAGAGCTTGGCATTGCCTCCCCTTGCCCACCTGGCCAGGCCCAAGTCCCCTTGGGGCACCGTCAGGGCCTGCTCTGCCTCCACGCCCCCTCACAGCCTTTCTGGCTTGCTGCCTTTGTCAGTGCAGGGTGAGGGTTAGGAGCAGAGAGAGTCAGCGTGGGCCGTTACGTTCACCATCACGTGGCTTGGGAATTGATGTCTTTTTCAGAGTCTGACCTTGACTGGAGTCCTGAACAGGGAGCCTCTTACCCTGGGTGGTAAGAGGTTAACATGGTGTTGCTATGGCGTTCCAGGATGTGGTCATGGAACAAGTCAAGGGAGGACGGGGATGGCTTGTGGAGCCTTCCTGGCTGGTCTGTGCTGCAGTGCGGAATGTGCTCCGAGATACCCAGAGCCCCTGCCCCACAGGGGTCGGGGACAGGAAGAGCTCTTTGGGACTCTCAGGGAAGTGGGCTGGGCAGTGGTCCCTGAGACCAACTCTGTCCCAGAAATCTGTTCTCAACTGAATTGGCCCAAAGTGACCCACAGCTGATGCCTCAAGTAAAAATAACCCAGAAATTGGAGCAGGACTAGCTTGCCCCAGTGTGGAACTCTGCCGTCTGCTGCACGCTGGCAGCCATGTGCCCTGTGCTGCAGGGAGCCCAACACCGAAGGTGACTCCTAGGAGGGTCGTGAGCTGTTCTCCAGCCCTGCATCCCAGAGCCCAACTGTGTGACAGTTGGACGGGCCTGTGTATGAGCGCTGGGTCAGGGGTGGAACCCTTGAATACTTTCCCCAGTGCCTCATTCCCCCCACCCAAGGTAATGGCAGTCTTTTTTAAAAATACCTCCCCGCCATCCCAGAAAAATAGTGTAATGAATGTCAAAATCCCCATCAGGGTGATTGTTTAGTTTTGTCTTGTTATATTAAGACCAAATCCTAGCCATCATGTTATTTCACCTGTCAGTACATCAGTAGGGGTCTCAGTTGGTGAGGATATTTTTTTCCTGTACATAACCACCGTATCATTATCACCTCTAACCAAATTAGCAATAATTCCTTACTAGTGTCAATATCTAGTCCATATTGGTCTAAAGCTATCTTTTTAGAGTTGGTTTGTTCAAGTCGGGATCCAAAGTCTACGTGTTGCGTTTGGCTATTGTTTGAGGGAGGGTCTCTTGTTAAGCTGGGCTCTGGGGTGATCTTACCTTTGTCTTCAAACTGATCCACCTCCCCCACCTTCCACATCCCTGGGTTTGCCACGGTGCTGCCACCTCTGTGGATCAGGGCGGCTCTAAGAGAAAGGAACCTGAAGATCGTGCCCAGAAGCAGCTGCCCGGAGGGTGTGGAGTGGAATCAGTTCAGCTTGATGTGCCAGGTGTGTGCACTGATGTGCACCTACTGTGTGCTATGCCCACCTGTGGCTGGCCATGGGAGATAGACGGGCAGCAGTGCCTGCCCATGGAGACATCCGATCTGGGGGTCCCTGCGAGCTAAGAGCGAGGGTTCCTGGGGTAGAGGGTCTGGAGGGAGCTGGGAATTGCTCTGGGGAAAAGCTGAAGCAGAGATGACCAGAACAAGATCAGAGACTGTTCTGAAGTACAGGTGGGTGGGGTGACTTTGGAGGCAGAGGGTGTCACCCCGAGGATGGTGGGAAGATGGTTTTCCTAGGACATGTCACATCTTGGGGTGTCCCTGGCCAGATTTGAGGAGGGCACTCTCAACTGCCAGTGCCAGCCTAAGCCCCTGGGACATCTGCAGCTGTTAGGGGGGTGACTTCCCTTTGCCTCGAGCTCTCTGTGGGTAGGTTGGATAAATGGACAAGAGAAAGAAGAAAATGTCCCGAGCTATTTTTCTGCTGTCATCTATGCCACTATGAACCTTAGCCTTTTTTTTTTTTTTTTAAACTAGGTGAGGAATATAAAACCTCCATGGAAGCTAGTGTTAGTCCCCCACGGGGTGTGGCCCTTTTCACGTAGGCAGGGCTGATCTCTGAGAAGGTGCCAGCCAGCCAGATTCCCGGGCCGGCCACTGACCCCTGGCTCAGAGAGTATCCCTAGGACCTGCTATAGCCAGCCCCACAAGGGCAGGGACTCCTGTGTGTCCGGACTGGAGGGAGGGTGGGGTTGGTGGGGGCAGGAGATGGGGCTCACTTTCTAGAAGGAGGGCATCCCACCCCCCAGGCGATGGTGCTCAGGCTCAGACATGAGAGATGCTGGCCACGAGACCCCGTTCTAAGTCTTATGCTTGTTTGTTTGTTTGTTTGTTTGTTTTATTACCAAAGGTTTGTTATAAAGTTTTGAGGGCATGTTTTAAAATGAGGAGGGAGCTGATGGCAGTTATTAAGACACCTCCTCCTTTGTGCTGTGCCTGGGAGTGGGGTTTCAGAGGAAATGAAAATCATTTTCCACAATTGAGGTGTGGTAAATTGTGTTAAACCAATAAGACATTAATGTTTGGGTAAATCAGGCGCTAACAGCATCTGACTGCAGGCCCAATCAGGCAGGCCATTTTACCGCCTCATATTATTTAATGTTAGTGGCGTAACCAGCTTGTAGCCGGCTGGCATGGGGCTGGCAGCTGAATCAATTACCTGCAAACACTAATTTAGAGCATGCTCAATTGGCTGTGTAAGCAGGTCCCGGTTCACATTTGCCACAAGGAGATTAATAACTTGATGTTTTTGACAGCCTGGGACCTTAATTGAAATTACATTCTCTTTCTCTCCAAGCTGGGAATGGGGCATTTTGGACCCTCCCGTGACAGCTTCTGTTGGCGATTGTGGGAGTCATTTGAAAGGCAGAGGGACTGTGAGCTGTGCTCTGGGGACAGCATCGCGTTGTCCTCCTCAGGCTGGGATGTCTCCGACCCCGTCTGGAGACCCTCCACAAGGCCTGGGGTTTTCTCTGCTCTTCTATCACGGGCAACAGCCCATCGTAACAGTCTCCTGTTTTCTTTCAGTCCTTTGTTAATGAAGAACTTGCCCAGCTGTGCTACTCTGAGCTGAGTTTCCTTGCTTTTTCCCTGCCCTTTGGCCAAGTGGAGCGAGTCAGGAGTCTGTGTGTTCATTGTGCTCCCTGGGTCCAGAGTTGGGGGGACGGGGACCCAGCCTGAGGGGTTACTTCCTTCCACCCTGTGGTCACACACGCACACCACCATGCACCACCCACATATACCACACATACCATATACGCACACACAACACACCTGCCACAAACAACACACCACACATACGTACCCCACCACTCATACCCCACTCACACCTCACACGTACAGACGTGCACCACATCACACATACATCACACACGTACCACACGTATGTGAACATCCCACACACAAACTCCTTACATACTACTCACACACCATACACACACGCACACACACACACACACACACACATACACACTACACACACATGTGGTTCTGGGGTCTTTCAATTTACCCCACCCCACAGAGCAGATTGCAAAACTCTTGCTGTGGTCTTGTTCAACAAAGCCAGTTGTTTTTTTCTTTTTTGAGGATTAGAAAATTTAACTCCGGTGAGGATACTTGGGAGGTGGGAGAGTTATAGGAAACCCCACAACCCTACTAACCTGTGGTGATTATGGCTGCAGAAAGCACAGACAGTTGAGACAGACAAGCGGCTTTGTTCTGTCCACCCCCCACCCCAGGCCTCACCCTGCACAGTTGCTCCTGAGCTATTCCTCACTTTACCTCCCCCCCACCCCCCAGCTGATGCAGGACTGGCTGCATTTCCGGCTCTCTGGAAGCTACCAAGCCTGTCAGCTTAGTGCCCTCCTCTTTCATCCATCCATCAGTGCCTCCTGGCAGAGTGTAACCACTGAAGGACCAGCTCTCAGATGATGCCTGGGTCCTTCCCTCACGTGGGGTCTTGGCCAAGGCAGTCCCTGCTCCGCGTATAGGCATGGTGGTCAGACAGGTCCCTGGCCACACCCTGCATAGGTCATGCAGAGGATCCAGGTTTCACTGGTGATGGACGTCATCCGGAAGTTCTTCTTTCCCTCCTTCCTGGACGCTCTGGAGATGTACAGCTAGCTTGAATGCTAGTAGTGGTCTGACCTGATCTGGACTCAGCCTGGGCAAGCCTGGACATCACTGAGGCCAGCCTCAGTTTATCTGCCCCCATGAAAGTGCTAAGAGTTTTGCTTGGAGGCTTTGGAGCAGGTCTGAGTCCAGGCAGCCTCTGAGACCCGCACCCCCTGGGTAAGAACGGATATGACGGGCCCTTCTCTGTGGGCCCGGTCACTGTGGGCAGTGCCCCATGCCCTCCATAGCAGACACAACCTCTCTCCATTGGCCACCTTGAGGGCCAAGGCTATGGCAGTCTCATTCAAAAAGGGCCCCCTGAGCCCCCAGGTCTGAGTATGGTGAAACCCATGTTTTGCCTCATGTTGTGAGGCTAATGCAGGTTTCCTGCCAGCACTTCCTTGACTGTTGGAGACAGGCCACACACAACCTACCACGAGGGGGTTCAGGAAACCCCCATATCTACAGTGTACCCTCAGGAAGGCAGCCCTGAGTGCTGCACCTAGCTGGCCGCACCTCAGTGAGCTGAGCCCTTTCCAAGAGCCAGGGCCATCTAGGGGGGACAATTCCTTGGAGTACAGAGGAGGCTTTACATTATTCTGGGCGGCTCCATACCGGGCAGGACACTCCTGTCCCGTGTGACCCCCCACTCAGCCTGCTCTGTCCACACCACCTGACATGAGGGAGGGCATTAGCTCTCCATGGGGTTTGACAGATACCGCTTTCTGAGACCTTGGTGGTGGAGAGGCTGTGAGACTCTGGCTTAAAGCAGGGAAAGCTCATTTTGCCTGTAGGCGTAACTGATAAATGGGTACATTCAAGGCACAAACCAGCTTGGTGTCCAGCCAGAAAGCTGGGCAAAGAACCAGAGGGAAAGGCTTCCTGCAAATATGCAGGCTGGTTGATGCAGCCCTGATTAGAATCTTTGGGGACAAAGCCAGTAGAAATATAGGCATTTTCTTTTTAAATGCCAGGGGAATTGCCCTGGGAGAATCCCATTAAGTAACAGTGGTGCCCACAGGCATCTTTATGGGTTTGTGGTTAGTGTTTCACCTTTGAACTTGATTCTGACTGTTGATTTCCGATAAATACAGAGGATGCCAAAAGAAATGTACACACATTTTAAGAAAGGAAAAAACTGTATTAAAATTGTAATAATATATACCGATAACAAAAGATGAATGCAAGTCATGTGCACGAGTATACATTTTTTTGGCACTCCCCGGTGTTTATCACCAGTTTAAGGAAGTAGTGTTTTCTTCCTGGCTTGCTAGGAGATTTTATCAGGAAAGGATGTTGAATTTTATCAGCTGCCTTTTTGGTATCTCCCTTAGCCGTGTGTGTGTGGGGGGGTGTGTGTGTGTTAATCAATTAATAAACTTTGTATTTTAGAATAGTTTTAGGTCACAGAAAAGTTACAGGAATACTACTAGACAGTTCCTATATACCCCGCATCCATATTCCGCTATTGTTAACAGGATTATGGTACATTTGTCACCACTCATGAACAATATTGATACACATTACTATTAACTAAAGTCCACACTTCATTCCAATTTCCTTAGCTGTTCCCTGATGCCCTTTTTCTGTGTTCCAGGATTACCCCATAATGCATGTAGTTGTCCTGTCTCCTTAGGCTCCTCTTAGCTGTGACAGTTTCTCACTTCCCTTGCTTTTGATGACCTTGACAGTTTTGAGGAGTACTGATCAGGTATTTTGTAGAATGCCTTTCAGTTTTTGCTTTTCTGATGTCTTTCTCATGGTCAGACTGGCGTTATTGGGAGGGAGACCACCGAGGTAAAGTTCCACATTCATCACATCATATCAAGGGTACAACCTGACTTGTCACTGATGTTGACCTTGACTACCTACCTGACAGAGGTAGTGTTTGTCAAGTTTCTCCATGTCAAGTTACTCGTTTCTGCCCGTTTCCATGCTGTAATCTTGGGAAGGAAGTCACTGTGTACAGCCTGCCCTGAAGGAGCAGGGAGTTATGCTCTGCCTCCCTGAGGGAGGGTATCTGCATACACTATAATTCTTCTGTACAGGAGATTTGTCTCTTTTCTCCATTTATTTATTTATTCAACCATTTACTTATATCTGTATGAACTCACGGATATATATTAATGTATGTGTTACACTTTGGATTATAACCCAGTATTAGGCTATTTATTTTGTTGCTCAGATCATCCCAGCTTTGGTCCTTGGGGGCTCTTTCATTTGGCTCCTGTATCCCTCCTCCCCTCGTCATTTTGCCTTTTGAGCACTTGCTTACTTTCTACCACTGCAAGATGCTCTAGGTTTATCTCAGCCATTTCTCCAAGGAGCCCTGGTTCCTTCTATTGGAGAGTGGTGTCAGGTACCAAGACTGGGCGCTGGTGTACCTTAGATGAATTTCGTGCCCAGACTTCCTGGCCAGTGTGACATCCCTGGCACATACTCTACTTTGTTGTGGTGGGTTATTTTTTTAATAAGCCCACAGGACTGAAATGTTGAAGCCATATATCCTAGTGGTGACAACATGGTCTCTAGAGACTCGTGTCCTGTGTTTGAGTCCCAGTTCTGCCACTTGCGCAGGTGCCTCAGTGTCCTCTTCTGGAAAGAGGATAGTAATAGTACTTCCGAGATGGCTAGGAGGAGTTATATAGAATTAGTATATGGACAGTATATAGAATAGGCCAGACATGTAGTGAGCGTTATAACGATTGCTTTGTTGTTAGTCTTTACTAGCATTTTATATAGACTCAACATAGGGGACTGAGCGATACATTTTTAAAAAAACTCTCTTAGCCTTCTGTTGAGATCAGGATGTTAGTAATCTCGATGGGGAGCTCCACATTTTTCTGTTTTCTAGAACAATTTAGAAAGCATAGGGACTGTCTGTTCCTTGAAGGTCTACAGAAGTACTTTGATATTATCAGAACTTATTGTTTCTTTGGGGAGAATTTCTTTGATAATGTTCCAGCGTTTCCTATGGGATTGTTTTATTCTGACTCTATCCCTCTTTAGAGTCAAGACAGTACATTTTCCTGGGAAGTTTGTGTTTGTGTCAAGAATTTTAACCTTCTTTGAACTGAATTATTTTATTTTCTTAAGTTTGAAAAATACCTCCTATACCTGTAGTTATTTCCTTTCTCGTTCCTATTATTATCTATTTGTGTTCTTTCTGGATAGATTAGCATTGCCAGAATGGTATCAGTTTTATTGATCTTTTCATAAAATCAGTTTTTAAATGTATTTATTAGCTCTACTGCTTATCTAACTCATAGATTCCAAATTTTAGTGTAAATTCCTTTCCTCTTCCTTCCTGACTTTATTTTGATCATCTGTCTTTTACTTTAGTTGAATCTTCGTGTGTTTTCATCCTTTCTTCTTTAGTATGAGATGAATTTTGTCTAATGAAGTTTTGAATGCTGCCTTGACCATATTTTAAGAAATTTTAATTGATTTGACTTTTTGACTTAAGATATGAACTAAGAGCATTTCTTTTAATTTCCAGGTTGATGTGGTTGGTTAACTTTCTTGATTAACTTTTTGTTATTAGTTTCTGGTTTTGTCATTAGAGAATTGTAGTTAGAGAATGTAGTCTATGTAAATTTTATTTTTCTTAATTTTGAGATTTTTTTTCCTGTGACCTATTTAGAAATACTTTTGTCAATATTTTATAGCCTAAAATTAAACATTAAACATTTATTGGAGAGTGCTTTTTATTTTTAGAATACATAGTTTGATGTATCTTAAATCAGGTTTCTCATCTTATTCCAGGCATCTGCCGCCTCTCTTATTTTTGTACATTTACTCTGGGATTAAGAGAGGTGGTTTTATCAGAAACTCATAGACACAGACAATAGTTTGGTGGTTACCAGAGGGTAAGGGGGGTGGGGGGTGGGAGATGAGGGTAAAGGGGATCAAATATATGGTGATGGAAGGAGAACTGACTCTGGGTGGTGAACACACAATGGGATTTATAGATGATGTAATACAGAATTGTACACCTGAAGTCTATGTAATTTATTAACAATTGTCACCCCAATAAATTTAAAAAATAAATAAAAAAAAGAGAGGTGGTTTTATGAATTCCTCTTCATGATTCTTAATAGATTTTTGTTTTATTCACTTCCATACCAAGTTGTTTGAGAGATACAACTTGATGGTTGTTACATCTTTGTTATGTATTTTATCTTTCTGCAGCTTACGAGAACCCCTTTTGACCTAATTAATCCTTTGTGTTTGGAATCTGACTTTATCTGATACTGGTATTGCTATTAAATGTTTTCTTTTTTGTTGCATTTTCCTGATGGATCTTTGCTTGCTCCTTTGTTTTGAACTTTGCTCACCAGGAACTTGTTCCAAACAGAGTGCCCCCGGTGTTGGAAGAGCCATTGGCATTTGTCATGATGGCCAGTACGTTTGGTCTCTCGCCTGGAGTCTCACTTGGTGCTTTCTGGTTTCTGTTCTGCCTTTCTGACTTTAAAAAGTTTTTCTGTTGTTGGAAAGTTCATGCACTTTCTTTGTTCTCTTTTATATGCATTCCACTTTTGTTGTCGAATTACTTTTAATTAAGAAAAATGACCTGTATTTCTCAATGTCTCTACCTCTGTTAAAAAGTTAAACAAGGGGCGGCTGGTTTGCTCAGTGGTTAGAGAGCAGCACTCATAACACCAAGGTCGCTGGTTTGATTCCCACATGGGCCAGTGAGCTGCACCCTCCACAACTATATTGAAAACAAAACAAAACAAAACAAAAATGACTTGACTTGGAGCTGAGCTGTGCCCCCCCACAACTAGAACAACTAGATTGAAAACAATGACATGGAGCTGATGGGTTCTGAAAGAACACAGTGTTCCCCAATATTCCCCAATTATAAAAAAATTAAACAATATCAATTACCTCACTTTGAAAAAAGGAGAAGTTTAGCATGGCTTTGTTCTTTATCTCCTTTTCCCCCATCATCTGTTCTTTTATTATATAATTTCTCTTTCCATCAGTTAGTTTCAACATTTGTGTTGTTTTATAATCATTTTAATAAGTTGTTTAGACATGGCACTGTCTTACTGAATACCTGTTTCATGCGATGTTTTCCCTTTTCTCTAATGCTTTCCTTTGACCTTGCAATTCGAGAGTCCTTTTGTTGCCTCCTCCGTGAGGGATGGCTTCATTGGGTATTAAGTCTTTGTTCATGAAACCATTCTCTCCGTTGCTGGAGATCTTAGGCAAATTCTCTTCTTTCTTTTTTCTAGGGAACTTTTTGTTTTCTTGCCTTAATACTGAGAGGAGTCTTTCTTCATTCTTGAGAGTAACAGCATTTCCTGAGGGTCTGTCTCGGTGCTATTTTGGGCTTCCGCCATACTTTCAGTGTCAAAATCCCACCAGCCTCCAAGCTGGGTTGGAGGCCCAGGTGAAGGCAGCCCCTTGAGAAGAAATGTGAGCTGGGCTGTGTGAGCTCACGGTTCTTAAACCAGTAGGGGCATGGGCGGCCGTGGAGGGCTATACACCTGGCGGCAACATGCAGATCAGGTGTAGTCGGACGTAGGCCAATGAAGGGTAGAACAAAGAAGCAGTCGCACCTTACAATAGATCGGATGAGGTGGAGGAGGACACACTTGACTGTAATCCAGGTGACAGATCCGGTGATGTCAGCAACTGCTCTGTGGAATCGGGAACAGCTTGGCCACCAGCGAGGCCGGTCTGCCCATAGGAGGACAGGCCAGCGACAGTGGCCTCTTGCACATGCAGTTGGGAGTGTCACACGCTGTGTGTTTTCTGTCTGTTATCCCACTGGTCACTCCCTGGGGGGCAAGCATTTATCCCCTTGGGTCACGTTATCTTGAGACCTGTGATGTAATTATTTATCATGTCACCATGTCTGGGGAGATTTCACCCCCCAGTCTCTCTGTGGCTTGCTCTCAGTTACAGAAGCTAATGTGGTGACTCATTGGGGGAGAAAAGCTGTGCCAAAAGGCTTGGGATTGTCCTGACAAGCTCTCATCATGGGCTAGGAACTGGCCCTTTAATCTGAAAAATGAAACCTTTGTTCGCCTCCGGGCCTTCTTTCAAATTCCTATTCTACATGTTTTAGGTCCCCGGATGCCTGCTCCAGGCTCTTATCTTTTCTCTCGTAGCTCCCACTTCTGCATCAGTAGAAAGTTCTCAAATTCGTCTTCCCGTTCACTCCCTGTAACCCCCTGACACTGGCTATGCTGCTCACTAATACACCCATTTTATAAGCTGGCCACCACACCTTTCATTTTAGAGAGCCCCTTCCCATTTTGGCCCATTCTCCATCCATGACTGTCTGCTCTTGCTCTTCAGTTGTGCTGTCCTCATGGTCCCTTAATAACACAGGTTAGAGACGCTCCTTAGTGTCCCCCCCATTTCCCACAGGGCGACTTGCTCTGGCTCCTTCTGCACAGCTGACCAGAGCTGTCTGGTCGTCCCTGAGATGTGGGGTGCTGTTGAAATTGCTCAGGCCCAGAAGAAAGGGGGAGGAAAGTTTGGACTGCCTGTGGTTGACTGTGCAAGGTGAGCCACTCTAAGGAGGTGGCGCGGGTGAGCCCCACCAGGGTTCCCGGCCTCCTCTTTGTGGCAGGAGGAGGCAGCCTCCCTGCAATGGGCCTATTGCCCAGAGTTGGCTTTGACCACAGCCCATTAGATGACCTGCCTTCCTCCAGAGCCCCTGTGAGAGGGCTGTAGGCCCTGTGGGCCTCCAGAAGCTTCTGTTGGGATAGGGTGTTTGTGTGTGGGGGGGAACCCCTGGGGTCCCCACTTCTTACTCCTCAAGAGGAATTTTCTAGCAAGACAAAGGCCAGAGGTTGTAAACTGGTAGCCTCTGGGCTGGACCCAGTGCACAGGCAGCTTCCGTTTGGCCCATGTAATGGGGTTTTTTTGGTTTGTTTTGAGGCAACAGTTAAAAATCGGGAGACTTTTCTGCCTTTTCCTGGAAATTGAAATAGCTAATAACCTTGGGCTAGAATTTCCACAGAGCAGCAACCAGTGGGAGTCCAGTTGCCTTTGGGGCAACAGCACAGGCCCCACCCATCCCTGTTGCCTCCCCTGGCACGGAGGCAGACCCTTTCATCACCCCTTTTCACTGCTCTCTCTCATGCCATGGGTTTTTTCATAGTTGAGAAGGATTTCTATACCAGTGTCTGTATCAAAAGAGAGGAAAATGAAAGATGGTCTAAGGGTCATGTAGTTCAAGAAAAATGGGAGAGCTGTGGGAAAAAAGACTGCTTCTCATGTTTTGTGAGTAAATCCCTGGTCAGCTTCCCTCCTTTACAAGTTACCTGCCAGGTGCTCCAGGCCTCTGAGCAGGTCCTGACTCCCACTCACACCCTGGAATAGCCTTTCTGTGTTTCGGTACACCCCCCTGAAGGAGCCCCACGGCAGATAGGCAGGGTGGGGATGGGGGTGTGGACCAGGCGCCATCTCAGAGGGGAGTCTGTCCAGTTTGGTTCTGGCCATCAGAAAGCATCGCTCTGTCTCAGTAGCGTCTAGTGAGGGATTCTCCTATAGGAGCCGTTATTTTGGTTTGGCTCCCAGAGCAGGCAGACAGTTGCGATTATACTGCAAGGTTTGGTGCCGGTTTTTAGAAAATTCTCATCCAGAGCTATTACATTCTGGTGTAGAGGGATGTTCCCTATGGGAGCAATTATTCTGGGCTGGGAGATTTTCCCTCCTAACTCTGAATGCTGTAGATGTCATGAAGGGTTTAACCCAGGAACTCTGAAAGCCCGTTTCCATATCTGCCAGCAGGCATGTCTGCTCTTGAAACCTGGAGGTAATTTATGATGAAACCACAGAGGGGTTTCCCGCTTAGAGGCCCCAACACAGGCTCCACTGGGGCTACTGTGAAGCCAGGCTTGAGCCCCACACAAGCCTCCTGGCTAGGCCAGCTTCTGCCCTGTGGCGTGGCTCCTCTCAGTCTGTGGTGTGGAGAGTGGGTGGCGAGCTTCCTCCAGCAGTTGTCAAAGGGCACGCCACAGTCCCAGCCAGGGCCTCCTGCCCCTGCAGCTGCCCCAGAGCGGGGTGGGGAAGGGTGCAGGGTCAGAGCAGCCGGTCAGGAGATGGGCTCTGGCAGCCCCGCCCTGTTAGCTGCCACTCTCCTGCCGCTCTCACGTGGACGCGGGACTCTGTGTGCGCTGTGTTTGAGGTTCAGAAGAGACGAGGATGCCCAGGGAGCCAGGCTACTATGGCTGTGGGCATGTCAGGTGTTCACAGGCCTCAGGCCAGGGGTCTGGGCAGGCATGTTATCACTGTGGAGCATCCTAGGTCCCTTCTGGGCCCCCAGCACTGCCATGTCCCAAGGTCTCCTCCCATCCCTGGCTTCTCTGAGCAGAATGAAGTGGCAGCCTCTGCCCATAGGTGAGGCCCTGGCCACAAGGCTGGCTTCTCTCGGCTCCAGCACCTACAGGAACCTGGCACGGGGACTGCGGGAAATGGGTCTGGAGTGGTGGTTACTGCTGCTCACAGAGCCAGCTGTGTCTGTGTCGATTCCATTGTTTTATTAGAAAAGCCAGTGCTGTGGCTGCAGAGCACCACTGCCCACCCCTCCACACCCCCCCTACTCCTGCGTTGTGCGGTACACCTTCCCCTGCGGGTGTCTTCCGTGACTGTGCCAGCCGAATGGGCTGCACGTGTGATAGCACTTTGGGGCCCTCATTTGCGAGTGGCAGTTGCTGAGCTCCTCTCTGTGTCTGGACCTGGGATGGGCCTGTTCCATGTCCCGACCTTTAGGGGCAGTGCTGTTGCCAGCCCAGGTGGCTCTCCTGGGTATCCTGGCAAGGGCCACAATAGCCATCCCTCCAGCCTGGGGTACCCGAGGCTTGTTGGTGGAGGGCCCTGCTTGTCCAGCCCCCCACCCCCTTCACAGGGGATGCTTAGTGGCCATTAGGGTCAGGGCCTGGTGGGCTTTCTATCTGCTGTTTTGCTTTGTCTTGCTGTTCATCCCAGCAGGAGAAGTGGGGGTTGACTGCTCTTGCTGGAGACGGGCTGTGGAGACGGGCCCCCTGAGTGGGTAGGGGGCTAATGTCCACTGGGTCCTGCCCCCTTGGGTGGTAAGTAGCCCTCTTGGGGGCAGGGGAGCTTTCGGAAAGTGGCAAAGGGTTCCTCCTGGATACACAGTTTGCAAACAGGGCACCCCCTTGCTCCCACTAGCCACAGCCAGCTGGCATGTGTTCCTGGGTCCTGGGCAGCAGTCTGCTGAGAGATAAGAGGGACTTGACCATGGCACGGGCAGCTGGTGCTGGCTGAAGCAGACAAGTGTCCCTATCCCATAGGTGAAAGACACAGGAAAGAGTGCCCAGGTGCCCAAGGGAGTCTGGAGCCCCGGCTACCAGCATGACCCATCCAAAGAGAATGTGCTTTTCTCCCCAGCTCGGGCTTATTCAGAATAGGCTCTAAGCAGTCTATATATTTTCAGCATGAGCTGGAGTCTTTGAAGCATTTATCTTGGTAGCTCTTCTTGAAACTGGAGAAAGGTAGAAATTCATCTAGGTGCTGAGAAAGGAGCCTGGAAGAAAAAAGTGTCTGGTGGCTGCTGTGATGGGTGGCGTGCCTGGAGACAGTGCTGGTGGCTCCGGGATCAAACAGCTGAGAAATGGTTTTCCAGAAAGAACTCGGAGAATTCTAAGTAGGTAATGAGTAGTGACTTTCTTTTGATTTACAGCAAGACTTGGCAATCAATCTATAATGCTTTGAAGAGGACAGAAATAAATCTCCAAGAGGCTGCAGTCTGGACGCCTCAGACTGGCCGTCCTTCCTTGGGGGCTGGGAGCCAGAACCCCAGCCAGGGGCGGGCTGGGAGGGGGTCTGCCTCTCTCTTCTGCTAAGAGGACCCAGGCCCCTCCTGGGCAGGTAACGGGGTGAGCCTGGTAGGTAAGAGAGGACTGGGTGGCAGGGCCAGGGCTCAGTGAGACACCCCTCAGGGTTCTGTGAGCTGGGGAGTCACTTGACCAGCTAAGGCTGTGGCATTGGGTGGCGAGTGCATGGAGGTGGCAGTAGGAGGGCAGTGAGGAGGCTGTTATGGGCCAGGCTGGGAATCGGGGCTGCGGGAAGAGAGGGTGGGTTGGAGGATGAGTTTGGAGCTGGGGCTGAGGACTTGCTAATGGGTCGGATGGAATGGCAATGAGTCCCAGGCCATCAGGTGGTGTTGGGCTGTGCTATGCAGACTGAGATTCCACTGATGTCCCCTCATAGGCCAGTCTGGTCTGCGTTCTCAGACTGCTTGCTTCTTTCTCTCCTGCCTCCCGTTCATTGTGTTTCTCACCTAAGATGCAGAGTTCTGCCCTCGGGCTGTGCTTTGGGGCCCTGGCACTGTACTTTCAGTCCTGGCCTGGCTGCCCTGCCTTGAGTGAGTGAGTGAGTGAGAGAGTGGTATGCCCACCCGCTAAACAGGCCCCCTCACTCTGCCCACCTGAGAGCCTGCAAGCCCAGCGTTGCAGTCCCCTTAGGCCCTGAGCAGGGGGCAGAGGAGCTGAGGCAGGAGAAGAAGGGGTTTACGACACCACTCAGATAGATCTGAAGAGGACGGCAAAAACATGGGGTCGCCATCTAGGCAGAGTGAGGAGGAGCCAGGGGCAGCCGTTCTGAGATCTGAGAAATGACACGTCAGTGACGTGCTGACAGGAAGGTGGTCGTTTTCAGGGGGCATTGGGAGACTGAGCAGTTCTTGGCCTATCATGTAAGACAGAAAAGCCCCAAGGCTGGGGCAAGTTCCCTCAGTCACACGACTCCTCTGTCAGCCCATGTGTGTTCAGCAAGCATTTATAAAGCACCTACTGTGTGCCAGACCCTGTTTTGCGCCCTGGGGATGCAGCAGTGAAAGAGAGACCCTGCTCCCATGGAGTATAGTTTTGGGGGGAAAGAGGCAACAGACATCAACCAACCAGCAGCAGCGGCCGCGCTGACCTTTCCTGAGGTCAGACCACACACCGGCTGGTCTGGACCCCTTTGCACTTCTGCAGTCAAATGAGGGTACCACCCAGTTCATCCTTATGGCAACCTTCTATTCTAAGCGTAGGGACTATTGTTAAGTCCCTTTCATAGGTGAGGAAAGTGAGGAACAAAATGACCAAGTAACTTTTCCAAGGTCACACCGTTAACAAGTGACGGAGCCAAGGTTTGAACCCTGGCCATCAATCCTCACACCTGAGTACTTCGATGCTGTGCCCTGGCAACCTCCACCTGAGGGAAAGGGGCCCACTTCTTTCAACCTAGCAGTAATGATTGTATACTGTAAGGTACCAGAAAGGCACGGTTGTCTTCTGGGGGAGTTCTGGTTTAAAAATAAACAAGGACAAATACCTATCATGTAATGAATTGTGATGACATATAACCTAATGCCAGAATTGTGGCAGAATCTGGCCAACTCTAGGGAGGAGGAAGTGGAAAGACTGCTGAAGAAGGGGCAGGAAGCTCAAACCCCTGACCCCCCTGGTCAAGGTTAGCCTCAGCCAGGAAGACCAGGGGCCATCACCTGGGGGCAGAGTATGGCCTTCAGAGGTTGCTCCAGCCTCTAGAACTGTTCTGTGTGGCCCTTCAGAGACCACAGGGCCAGAACAAAGGGACAGGCTGGGCAAGGGAATGGTGAGGCAGAGATGGGGTAAGCAGAGGTCACCATCAGGGATGTAAAGTGACCCAGGAGCCCAGGCCCAGCAGGTTCAGGGCAGTAGACAGGACAGAGGGAACAAGCTATGGTGCAGGCCCAGGGCAGCCTGGCACACTCAGTAAGTATTCGCGAGGAAGAGAAGGGACAGAGCTGTACCTGTCTCAGGTGACGGGGATGGAGGACTCAGCAGGCTCCTCACTTAGCACTTGGAGAATTCAGGGTCCAAGGAGCATCCAGCCTGGCCAGGGCCAGGAACATCCAAGCAAAGTCATGTGCCACCCCAGCCCCCACCCAAGCGCTGTGCACTCTTCCAGGTGGCATCGTTTCCTGTGGATGTGGTCACTGGCGCCGGTGAACCCGATGGCCCAGTGGTTATCAGGGAATCAGGTTTGTACCCCTGGGCTGGCAGATAAGGGGCGCGTGTTGGTGTCGCAATGAGGTGCATGTGGCAATCATTCACAGGTGGTCCTAGGGCCAGACAAATGCCAGCCTCACCGGAAGGATGGTAAATGGCAGGGCGCTTCTGAAGGCAGTCTTATGATACCCTCTGAGGCGGCCTGGGAGAGCCAGGGCTGCTCTCTCTGGGCTTGACGTAACCTGCAGGGTCCAGAACAGTCCCTTCAAGGATTTTCTTAAATTGTTTCCAGGTGTGGTAGGTCCGGCCAGACTGGCTAGGAGTTACATTTCTGGTTGTCCATGCCAGAGAGCTCGGATATGCCCAGAGTACAACAGAAGCCTTCTTCACTCTCTCACTGCTTCTGGCCAAGCAGGCTGACAGATGCCCCTAGGCACCACCTGTCCTTGGTAAACACACCACTCGGGCCCACCCTGCACTCCGGCCTGCGAGTGTCAGCCTGTGCCCAGTCTGATGGTGCCAGTTTGTTAGATTAGAAACATTCATTAGGTAACTACAGATGCCCAACATTGTCCCAGGAGAGGGGAAACAGAACAGAGGAAAACCTGTCTATGAAGCTCTGGAGGGGAAACAAAACAGATTTTAAAAATGGATAGTATAGTTGATGGTGACAAATACTACAGGAAAAAAATAAAACTGGGAGAGGTAGTAAAGGGCGTGTTGGGGATGACGTACAGTTTTGATTAGGGTGGCAGCACAAAGGCCTCTTGTAAGAAGAGTCAAGTAAGTTCCAGAGGGGTCCACAGGCCAGGTCTTGGGGTGTCAGAGGAGAGGAACAGTCGAGAGGCAGAGAGGACAGGAAGGGGGTGGGGATGAGGTCTGAGAGGTGAGGGGCAGGTCCCTCGGAGCCTGGCATGGCCAAGCAGAGGGGGGACACAGTCTGGTGGTTGTGGAGGGCAGCCTTTGGCCTTGTGTGAGGAGAAACCGCAGGGGGTGAGGGCAGCAGAGGGAGGGGGCCCAGGGAGGGGCCTCTGCAGTGTAAGAGGTGACAGGGCCCCGGCCCAGGCTCAGAGTGTTCCAGGTGAGAAGTAGGCAGGTTATCAAGCACTCAGGTCCTACACCTGATTTTCAAGGTAGAGCCAGCAGGATGCGCTTTCCGATCAGGGGTGACTCCAGGGTTTTCAACTTGAGCACCTGTAAAGATGGAGTTGCTATTAAATGAGCAAGAAGACGGAGATTGAAGCAGCAGGAGAAGAACAGAGAAGCATGCTGGGAAAAGTTCCATTTCCAGCCAGGGTCACTTCCAGGTCGTTTCCAGCCTTCTTGTGACAAAGTCCCACTGGATGTCATTTAGAGTTTTTATAAATGAAGGATTGCTATGCTTGAGGAAGCGCCAGCATAAAATCATGAAGAACATTTCTTGGAACTGCATCTTGTCAAGTTTGGCATTTGCTCCGGGGAGTTTATGAAAGGCATTAATCAAGGCCCAAGAGTGGCAGCACCTGTGAGGCTGTCATCTCCTTTAGTCACGGGGAGGGCTGGTAGTCAGGGGCGCCAGCTGCCCTACACGAGGATGGAGCTGGGCTATGTGACCTGCACACACCTGAGGAACCAGCTGTGGTGGTCACCTCTCGGTCAGATCCTCTTCACCTGGGCGTCATCTTTGCTGAGAGCCTCCAGGAAGCTAAAAACCAATGGCATGGGCCCCGGGGGCATTGCCGAGCAGCCCTTGTAGACCCAGCTGCTGGAGGAGGTTTAATGGGCATCCCAGCCAACCCACACAGAGGCCAGCCTGCCCTGTGCCAGGCAGGTCGCCTGCGCCCGGCCTTGCATCCCTATACCTCCATGTGGGCAGGGGGAGAAAGTTGACCCACGTATGCCTGAGGTTCAGCCCCTCCAGGAGAGGGTTTGGAGGGTCTGCTGCTGGGGCGGCCCTTTGGCTGAGGTGCCCAGCCTACGAGAGGCAGGGGGGACACGAGGTGCCCCTGGGGCTGCTGGTATATTCTGAGGGCCCTGGGAGCATGTGAGAGGGGCCCAGGTGATGGGAGCCTCAGCACCATCGCCCTGTTCCTTCCTCGGGCCATGACCAGTCTGGAGCAGCCCCTCAAACCTCCGTCCACTTTTGCACTGCAAGGAGGAGACCCATGCCACCGGCCTGTGTTGGAGCTCATGCCCCCCTTTGCTAGAAGGCATCCGGCTTGTTTGCTCCATCCCTGTAAGAGTGGAGAGGGATCACCCTCAGTCCCGGAGCTGCCCCTGATTGACGCTCGACAGCTCTGCTCCAGGAGAGCACCCAGTGCTGGGAGAACAGTTTCCTCTGGGATAGCTGTCCTGCCAGGGCCGGGCTATTGGCTGTGGGCAGGACACTGTGTCCCCAACTCCATCACTCCGGGGCCACTGCAGTCCTGGCCTGGCTGGCTAGATAGTGGGAGAACTCGCCATCAGGCAAGACTGGCGGCATAGCGGGTCATGGCGTAGGTCTCGGCCTTGCAGGTAATAGGGCTACAGGGCCAGGGAACCCTTGCCCTGCCTCTTCTCTTGATGCCCTGCTGTCTCCATTTGCTGGCAACCACAGAGTCAGGCCAGTCGTCCAAGAGAGGAAACAGCCAGGGTGCTGTTAGGCTCTGAGCTGGGGCCGGATTGTAAAATGGGCATTGTTTCTCCTGCTGAATGGGCACAGAGCGGGCCCTGGGCGCGTTGGGAGTGACATCCCTGCATCTTGGCCAGTTCTCCAGGCCCAGGGAGCAGATGGGTCTGTTCACTCCGTGCCCAGCTGAGTGTCTGTGCCAGAAACCCAGTGCCTCGAGGACGGCCCTCTGAGATCCTCGTTCCTGGACGCTCCCCCAAAGTCTTTTTGGCAACATCCTCGAGGCTTGCATCTGGGCAGTGGGCCAGCCCGTGGACTTAGACCATTATTTCCTGCTGTCCGTACAGGAGGATCACCCATTGCTTTAATACATTTCTCCTATCTCACAGTTAGACACTTTACCACCAGGTTCTTCCTGCATTATTTTTTCTGCCCCTTTCAATGGCTCTGCTATGACTTGGTTGTTTTTGGGGAGAGCCCGCGTATCAGATCCCCACGTGTTATCGAGAGTTTGGAACCCCACCTCTTCCAACAATGAGATTACATGACAGAAAGTGGCGAGGGTCAACGAGAAAGCCGGCCCCTCGCTGCACAGCCCATGCAGCTCCGGAAATCACCTTCCAAGTCGCTTCTGACACCACCGCCCCTTCAGGTTGTCCCCCTGATGTCACCGCCTGCTCACCTGTGGTGGGCAGTGTGATCGGATTTATTCCGACGGGCTCTATGCACTTAGCAGTTAAGAAAGATATTTGTCATTTTGCTACAGACCATCAAATACACCATGACCTAAATGATTGTGACAACAGAGAGCTCAACCACAGTCTAAAATTTCAGCATTATTTATGACGTCTAGAGGTGCAGTGCCTGCAGTCTCTCCTTAATCCAGTCTAATGCTGGCGCCCTGACTCCCAGGCCTGCCTGTGTGTCTCTAATGGCTGTTACTAACAGCTCCTCCAGGCTCCCTGTTTGCCGATGGAAAATCCATCTGAAGCTTTTGCATCTCATGTGGCTGTTAAAAATTGATGTTCCTTTATTGATGTAACTGGTTCCTGCCAACTACTTGGGGACAAATAAAAGTGGCTGAACTCAGAGACAAGCAGAGAACCATTTGTTCATGGAATTGCTGGCCAATTGATATTGGTGGTTAAATAAGCTATCATTTAAAAGAATCTTGAAAGAAAAAAGTAAGACTGTTCTGAGGAGTTCATGTTCAGAGGGACTGTGCCAGGAATGAGCAACACAGCCATTCTGAGGGTCGCAGGCAGGAGGGGTGTCCCTTTTCTGGCCTCAGGGCCCCACTCACTTCGCTTCCCTGCTGCTCCCCACACTCTGGCTGCCTCCTCAGGCCTCGTCGCTGTTCCCCTCACATGCCCTGTTTCTCCCTGCCTCTGGATTTCCCACTCACTCTGCCCTGTGCTGCAGACCCCCTCCTCCAGGAAGTCTCACGAGTCCTTTCCCTGTGGCTGTGCTCTCCCAGCATGTGGCTTCTGCTTGATCCACTTCACACTGTCACAGTTAATCAGGGGACATTTGTTTCTCCGTAGATTTGAGGAGTAGGGTCTGCCTTGTTCATCCTGTGATCACAGCACTTCATGGCTGGCACGTAGTAGGTGTGCAGTGGTGTGGCCCACAGACCTGATGAACAAACCCCAGGGCCTCCTGAATGCCCGGGGAGCTGGGTGTGACGGATCTCTCCCAACAGCTTCCCTTCCCAGGTCCCCCCGGATGCAGGGGTGGGGGCAGGCGGGCACTCCCGGGAACACTGGCCCTGTTCTGGCTTGTCACTCTGTGAAGTAATTACTTTAAACCAATAACAAGTGTGGGAGATCACGGAGGCAATATCATTGATTTTCCCATAAAGGTGCAATTTGTAGTAAGTGAGAGAACCTTCCTGGCAATGTCTCGCCCGTCCTCTCTTACAGACGCTTGCACCCCCTACAGGGAGAAGGGAGAGGGGAGAGGGTCTCTGGATGACTTAATCTGTGGCAGCCACTGAGGCCTCCCTCGTTCCACTGGGCTTGTGGCCCATGGTGGGGACAGGTGTCTCCACCTTGGGAAGGTGAGCCCCCGACTGGGCCTGTCTCGGTCAGGCAGGAGCACCCCGTCCTGGGCCAGCAGGAGATGCTGAGGAAGGCGCACGCTTGCCTCCAGGTGAGGTGCAGGGGGCCCTGTGCCGCTCAGAAAGGCTGTGCTCTGAGCCCGTGCCGGCCCCCTCTCCTCCCGCTTCTGCCCTCATTCTCCTCCTGCCTCCTCCTCTTCTTCCTCTACAGCCTCTCCCCTCCCCTGTTCCTCTAGGCCAGCAGTAGCATCCTGAAACCAAGATGGAAGCCTAAGGGGCAGAGGGCTGGTTTCACCGCAGGCTTTTCCTCTCCTCCCCCAGCTCAGATGCCGTTCTTCCTCCTCGCTGCATCCTGGAAGCCAGCCCTCTCCCTCCACACTTGCTCCACCCTCCTGCGACATTCGTTGAGTGAATATTCAGAGGCAGGCAGAGGATGTGCTGAAAACCTGTCGGTGGGGACATTGATGTACAAACCAGCCTCACACTAGCAGGGGCACCTCAGTGGGTCTGGGACACTGTGGGAATGTGGCGTGAGGGGCCCAGGGCAGCCCTCTGCCTACAGCCCTGACCCCCAGGGTGCTTCTTGGACAGCAGAGGGTGCTAGGAACAGCACTGACATGACAACATCCAGTCAAAGTATGATCGTCATTCCCATTTCACAGCTGAGAGCACTGAGGCCAGAGAGGCCAGGAAGCCTATCACCAGGGTGTGCCCTACCCTGAACTGAACAAGAGGGGTGGGTTCTGGGGGCCTCTATCTCCCAGCCGGACCCAGGCCCTGATTGCTCTTTGTCCTGGGCAGTGGCCAGGTGAGGGCTTGGTGCCCCCACCTCCTGACCACCTGTCTAGTCTGGGGGAGGGGCAACCGGAAGTGATGAGGGAGGCAACCTGGTGAGTTACTCTCCCTGGGACCTCTGCTTGTCTTCCAGATTCTGTTTTCCATTACGTTAATTGCATTTATTATTCATAAACTTCTAAAACTGGCTTCTGGGCCTCAATTTTCTAAGTCCCCTGGGCTGTCACAGCTGAGGCTCCTCCATGTCGGGCTTGCAGGGTTTCCCTTGTGGCCTTGAGTCAGGATCAGATGCTCAGCCCTGGGCCTTTTGAGTCTGGAAATGAAAACAAAGGGTTGGTGGCTTTCATGCAGCCCTGGGGGGCTGGGCCTTTTCTCCTCTGTCTGGAAGTGCCAGATGGATGAGGGAGCTGTCACTTCAGCTACCTTCATGTGGCTATCTCCTTTGTCCGACCTCCACCCTCAGAACAGCTTTCTGTTCTGGCCCACTCTCTGACCTTCCTGTGAATGCTTCAGGGACCTGTGCCTGGGGCTCCTTCCCCATGAAGCCGGTGTCTTTCTCACTCCTTCTCTGCAGGCTGTCCTCCTGTTTGTAACTGCCCAGCATTTGTGTCACCTGAGTGCTCTGTCCTAATCCTTCACTCAGAGAATGGAGGGCAGCCCCGAGGAGGGCTGGCCTTCCATGTGCTTGCTGGGCTTCCTTCCGACTGCTCCTTCTGCAGCAACCACTTTCCCAGTCACTTCTGGATGTCCCCAGCTGGCAGCTTTCTCCCCTTGTTGAAGAGGTGTGTGTTTTTCACTACCCTTCTCTCCCAATCTCATCCCTGATGAAGTTCCCGTTTCTGCAGAGATCTCTATTGTATAAAGACAGTTATTTCTGAGGGGGCATTGGCATCTGTCTGAGGCTCTCCACAGAAATGTGTCCCTACCCCTAGGGCCTAGGGGAGACCAGATGTGCTATTGTCCCACAGGAGAGGTCTAACATTATGAGAAGGCCATTTCTGCCTGCTTTGCCTGCTTTGACTGAGGGAAGTATGTGCCTGGCGAGGGAGGCCGCAAGCTGGCGGGAGGGCCCAGGCAGCTCCAGGCCCGGTGAAGTGCTCTGCGGCCTCACGCTAGGGTGCAAGTCTCTGGTTCATAAAGCAATGGGCTTGAAAGTTTTTTTCCCTGCCAGGGGGAACAAAGGCAAACAAAAAAACAGAGATGCTAGAACCACCACCAGAAAACAACTGCCAACATCCACCAACGCTGAGCAGTCCACACCTGGCGACCAGCAGTTCCACTTGGCACACAGCAGACACATCAAAAGACCCACGCAAGAATGTTCTGCATGTGGGCTGGGAGTAGTTTCTAAAACTGGGGGGACATAGCCCACCTGTGGAGGTGGATAAACTGTGGTGGTTCATACAGCAAGTACCTTCGAGCAGTGAGAACGAACAGCTTATCACTGCACAGGGGAGCATGGACGACAGCTCTCATGAGGGCAGTGTTGCGTGAAAGAAGCCAGACTCAAGGGCACGCGCTGTGTCATTCCCCTTGTACAAAGTCCCCAACAGGCAGTGGTGATGGAGGAGCAGAGGGTGGGGGTGGCGATGGCATCCACCAAGGGACTAGAAATGTGCTGGATCTTGATCTAGGGAGTACGTTTGTGAAATTTCATCAAGCTGGACACCTCAGGTGTGTGGACTTTATGTTTGTTATATTTCAGTAAATAGGTGTAGTAGAAACAAAACGCACCACCAAACAGGGCTGCTGCAGTGACAGTCTTGGCAGAAAGGCTGCGGTGTGTCTCCTGTCCTGAGTGGTCCTTGTACCTTCCAAATTTACAGGCACCTCAGGAGCTGCAGGCTGACGGGTAAAATGACCATTTGTGTGCTTTCAGCATTATTCTGTTGGCCGGTGACAGGAAGAAAATGAAAAGTTAAATGCAATTTAGGGAAATACTGCCTAGACTGTCTGTTAAGGCCAGGACCTGAATATTGAGTCTATTAGAAGCAATTATAAAAGGGAGAGCATTTCTTAATGTTTCTCATTTGACAGGAAGGTTTTTAAATATGGAGCACTGGTTAATAAAAAGTCCCTGAAGCCTATTGTAATATATCACCTAATTCCTAACAGTTCAAAGCCACCGAAATAGGTAAAAAGGGAATGTAAAATTAATATATAGTTATTATTGAAATTGCCTTATAAATTAGTTAAGTCCCCCTGGAGGTACAAAGTGGGTATCATTATTCTAAGACAGTCTCAGGGGCCTTGGCATGCCCTGTGTGTTTGTGGAGTGGGAATGCCCCCTGAGCAGGGAAGGGAGAGCTCCAGCTCTGCCGTTTAAGGATAAAACACCTGCTCACACTGCAAGGAGCAAAAACTAGGGACCAGACGACAGAAATTTCATAAGGAAACCTCTTATCTAGTTATTGAAGTTTCTGGGGAGGGTGGCACCCTGAGCTTGTTCTGTACCCGAGGTGAGGGAGGCTGGAAGAGATACTTGGATTCACAGGGCTTGGCATTGGTGAGGGGCCACATGCAAGTGTTTGTGTAGCTTCTGGGGGCCTGCAACCACTGGTTGTCCCAGAACTGATAGGGCAGGTGCAATTCCCTGAAGATATTCCGCCCCCCAGGCCCCCGGAACATGCAGCTGCAGGCACGGAGGTTGGGCCTGCCACCATGCACCCAGCCACAGCTGCAGGCACATACAGCTGAGGGAGCTGAGGTGCTGCTGGAAGACACTCAGCGTGTGACTTGGGCGATGTCAGGCCACTGTTTCCAGGCTGCATGTGCAGGGAGCCCCGACTTCCCCCTCTGCCATAACAGAGCGCATTTCATCCGGGGATTTAGAAGTTGTGACTGGAACTCCATTCAGATCTAAGCTCTTTGCTGAACCTGTTTTCTGTCCAGGGGCACTTGGTGAGTGTCATGTGTTCTACATTCTAGGTGATCCGCCCCGTATCTGTCGAATCCATTCACAGTAGCAGGCTCACTCCCCAGAACAGCACAGCCCTCCCTGACAGACAAACTTCCTTCTGCTCCCTGGGGAGATAGATACCTGGGGTTTTCCCAGCAGCAGACCAGAGGCAGATTTGCTTCTCAGTTCGGCCCTTCAGAGCTACACATTGGGCCCATCCTGTCTCTGGTTCCCTCCACTCCAACGGGAGCTCAGGCAGGCCTTGTTTCCCTAGCGGGTGGGTGGTCCATGGAGGGCAGCATGCGTGATGTGCGTAGCCAGAGGAAGAAGGCAAGGCTGTTTCCCCCCCAGTCTCTGACATCCCCACTCACACAGCAGGAGGGATACCTCCTTGTGCAGACGGAGGTATAACCCCATGCCGAGAAGAAAGAGAAGTGGGCTTTGACAGCAGGGCTGACCCAACATTCTTGTGGCTTGGATTCTCCACCCCATACGAGAAAGACCTGCCTACAGAGTTTGTTTCTGAGTTGTGGTCCCTCAAGCCAGGCTGAAAGCTTCTCAAGGTGCTCGGTGTGGGTGGCAGGCAGTGTGCACTGGTGACCCCTTGTGGCAGCTTCGTGGAGTCGTCCTGGATGGCGGCTGTATGTCCACCTGGGACATAGGGAAAGAGCCCTGGTGGGGCTGGTAGGACAGGGCGTCCGTCCAGGCAAGACGGTCTTAAACAGGTAGCTTTCACTTACTCCAAAAAAAATTTTTTTTAATGAAAATAACTTTATACTGATGATGAGATAACGTAATGCCAGTAGGAAATTCAGTCAGTCCAAAGCATTCTAAACAAGACATGAAAAGTAGCCTGTGGTGTAGAGGGTTACGCACCCCTGTTGCTTTAGCAAACAAGCTCTCTGGATCTCTGCATGGGAGAGATCTATCACAGGCTTTGATCTGCTGGAACCACGCAAGGCAGAGCCTGTTCCTCCTCCTGTGTGGAGTGCTAATCTCTTCCTGGCAGTGAACTTGAGCACCCTGCATCTGTGGGGCTCCCCGTAATCCACTTAGCCATCCTCCACGGGGACAGTCAGGTGGTTCCCGCTCCACTGTGACAGGCTTGTCTATTCACCTCTCGGGTGTTTAGTTGATAATCTCTTTGGGCATAAATTCCAACAAATGGAACTGCTGGGGGAAATTTCAATGCAGAAAACCAAACTACCCTCTAGAAGTTGTTCGCCTGCACGGCCGTGGATGGTGTGAATGTCTGGTGAGCGGGTACTACATGTTTCCTGGGGATTTTCTCATTTAAGCTCAGGAGATGGGGAGCGGCATCCTCTCCCCTGTATCGGGCACAGAGTCAGGAGGGCTTTAAGGAACTGGCCCAAGATCCCACAGCAGACAGATGGGTCTTGGGGAAGCCAGGTGGCCTCTCCTCAGAAGCCGCCTTCTCAGCCACTGAGCTGGATAAGCACTGCACACACACACACACACACACACACACACACACACACACGTACACCCCCACAAGTGCCTGCGTGCTCCCTTTTGGTTTCAAAGGTAATTGTATTGTTTTTATTATTCATCTTTACCAATCTGATAAAGGAAAAATAATATCCCACCTTTATTTACACTTCTTTGATTACTGGTGAGGTTCAACTTCTGTCGTAGGTATTTGTCGGACACTTGTCTTTGTGGCTTGTCTGTTCTTGGTAACATTTGCTGTGGGGACATTTCTGGTTGACTTACTGATCTTTAAGAGCACTTTATAGTAGGAGTCTTCTTCTTATTCGTCTAGTTCTCAAATATTTTCCCCAATTTGATTCATAGAAATTTTTAATATAAATAGTCAAATTGCTCCTTTCCTATATATTTTGTGTCTTTTGCATAATTGCATAGGCCTCTCCTATGACTACCTCAGTACAGTTCAACTGTTTGCATATGTTTTCTTCTATCTTTACGATTTTATGAATTTCTTTTTAAAAATATTTTCTGTACAATTATGAAATATTTCAAAAATTGGTTTGTATTATATAACATATCCATGTATCCACATGGTTTCATTTTTTTGTGTTTCACTCTATCTAAAATACATTTAAGAGTAATGAGGAAGCAAGGATTGTGGCTTGTTAAAGACTGGCTTCCCGGGACCCAGCCTGTGCCCCCTTAAAATGACTAGTTAACCCAGTCTTTGTAATAATGGTTTTGCCCCACTGACTTAAAATTCCACCTTTACCGTGTTATAAATACCAGTATGTTCATCAGCATAGGACAGTTTTTGCTGCAGTAACAGCAAAAACCCACATCTCAGTGGCTTAGTACAGAAAAAGTTTATTTCTTGCTCAGGTTGCAGTCTGAGGAAAGCCAGTGACTCTCCTCCATGTGTCAGGGCTGCTTCAATTTCCTGACTCTGTCCCCTTTGAAGGGGAGAGAGAAAGCACAGACAACTCATATTCACTCTTAAAAGCCTTGCCTAGAAGTGGCACACATCACTTTTGCTCATACCCCCATTGGTGGGAGTCAGTCACATGGTCCCAGTTACCCGCAGGGAGGCTGAGAAACGTGCCCAGAAAGAGGAAGTGGAATGGTGAGCACACAGCCAGGGTCCACCCAGGGCTCCTGTTGGGTAGATGGGTTTAAGGCTGTGTGTGTGTATGTGTATGTGCATGTACACACGTGTGTGTGCATGTTCTGTTTTGATTATTAGGCATGTTCAGGCCAACCATCCCTACCATCTGTTACATTGTTTACTGAGGACCTACTGTGTGCTCATCACTGTGCCCAGTCGGGTATAAGGTGACGTGGGTCTGCCTCTAAGAGTTCCCTTTGAGACTGGTAAGGGAAGGGTCGGGCTCTGGGGCACAGCTGCATGCAACACTAAAAACCATGGGGTTGTGGGTGGGTGGAGTGGGGAGGCCTCACCTGTGAAGGGCTTTGGATGGTGAGAGGAAGGAGCGTTTACTGAGAGCCCCTCCAGCTACCATCTCCTGGGTAGGCAGGTGGGCCAAGGTCATCAGGGCAGGCAGGTAGACGGGGGTGAGCAGTGAGTAGGGAGGGGGTGCAGTAATCCTGGACCTGATGGGGTACTGGCAGTGTGTGGGCATGGGATGGAGTGGTAAAGTACGGAAGGAAGCACGCAGGGCATGCTGTGTGGTATGTGGATGCCCAGACGCCCTACAGTGGCTCGGCCAGGCAGATGGGAGAGCACAGCTTCACAGTATGGCCCCCCTTCCTCATCCTCCAAGTTCCCATCGCGTTTTGTGAGCTTCCTGAATTTTGGTGGGTGATTTGGTTGTGTGTGTGGGTCACCTCAGTAAGATGCCTGGCAGGATGTGCACGGAGGGGAGTGGAGAAGGCAAGGGACTTGTCTGCCTCGTGGCTGAACAGAAGAAGGGGAAACCCAGACCCCCGTCACACAGCGGGTGCCACCACCTTGGAGCACAGCGCTTACAGGCCAGGAGCCAGGACTGCTCTTCTGGACCAGTCGGGGCCCCATGTTAGATCTCCATCTGCCAGGATGAGGGCAGGGAGCTCCTGCAAGTACCTCGGCTGCCGTACAGCTCTCTGAAATGGAGTTACACACACGGAGGAATTCCTGCTCATTGTCTGCTGGCTTTAGTTAGCAGTGTGAGAACCGTAAAGAAAGAATATTAACTTTGCATCAATAGGCAAAGAGTAATTAAAATATAATTAAAAGCATGAATTCTTCTAATTATTGGCCTTATAGAATGTGTATTTAAAAACAAGACATCTGTTAAGGCTTTCTTTTAAAGCTATCCAGAAACCAAGAAAGGATAGCATTTTAATTAAAAAATGGATTATTTCAAAAAACAGCTTAATCACCCTGTCATCATAGGACTTAGACCTTGTTAATTAGCGATTGATAAATAGGTTCAAGTTACCAGAACTTTACATTCATGGGGGTTGGAGAAGATATTGTTAGGAACCTACCCTGTGTCTCTGGGATATTGGTCCGGGCAGGGTTCTGAGCACATGAGTTCTTCAGTTGCCTTTCCTGTCCTCTGTAGATCCAGTGTGGACCTCCCTCAGCAAATGGGGAGCACCTGAGGCTCACCCCCCACCCCGTCTTCTACCTCTGTGGTGGGAGAGGGTGAAAGGCCCTGGAAGGTGGCCGAGACCCCACTGAGTTGCCACGGGACACAGACTTGGCCCTCAGCGTGTTGGCGGCACCACTGGCCAGGCCAAGACCCCTGCCCTATTGCTCCCCCAACCCCGCCAGTGCTTTGGAGCATTCCCACCAGCAACACCTACTCTTCTCAGCGGATCCTCCTAAAGGGGTAGCGTGAGTGTAACCTCCATTTATCATAAGTGGATAAAGACTTTCAAAGTGATGAATAGCATTCTTGTTGGTCCTTCAGCCAACTGTGACTAAAATAATGTTTGGAGTTGTGAGTGGGGATGGGACAGCTCATTAGAAGAGGGTTCTTTGGTAACTCACACTGAACAGCCGAAGTGCTGCCGTAAAACCCAGTCGCATGCAGGGGGGAAAGGGCTTGGCCCTGCCGGACAGTGTGTGGGCCTCCCCTCCACTGCTGGTTTGGCTTCGACCTGGGCCTTCGACCTGGGCTCTTGGGAGAATCTTTTCAAAGAAGAGACGTCGTGTCCTAGGTACCCAGAATAGCGCTCACCTGGCGAGGTATCCATGGTTCTCGCTTCCTGCAGGTGGCCAGGAATCCTGGGCTGCAGTGACACAGCTCCCCTGCGTCCCTCCTGCTGCACGCTGATTCTCCCCCTCCTCCCACCCCAACCCCGTGACCCGTTCCCTGTATTCCATGTACTGTGCGTAAAATACCTAAGCACTGGGCCTGCAGTGTGTGCCGCTGGGCCTGCAGAGGGGCCCACAAGGCTGCCCAGAGCTGCAGGGCGCTGCAGAGGGCAAGCCAGTGCTTCCAACCGCCACTTTTGAGGTGCATTGATATAAAATGATGCTTTCCAGAGAAAAGTTCTATCTGAAACAAATCTGTAAAGCAGTTTAAGATTGTAAGGCTGAGAGAAAAGAATTTGATGTTTGAAAATAAAGTAGCACTGGACTCTAGAAACAAAACACCCTAGAGGGACTCAAAAAGCAAAGCCCTTTCTTTCTCTAGAAGGGATAACTGAGGGCCCCCATCCTGACTTCGCTGGGTGGAATGGGGTCCTTGTCTCCTGCAGGATTGATATTTAGGAAACACAGGTTTTGTTTCTTCCACTGGACACAGGGTAGAGTTCATGGCGGGTGGTGCCTCCAAGGATGACCTGGGTGGGGTGGGGGACCACTGGGCACCCATGATGTTCTACAGCTGTGGTCCCACATGGCCATCCCAGTGACAGCCATGCCCTGACCACGCTGTCTAATGACCTGACCTTATGATGAGCTATTGCATAAAGGAAGGTGGATACATTGCCCAGTGAGGCTCCAGCCGGGATTCTGGGCCAAGGGGGAGCTCTTACCGGCTCCTGGGAGTGGAGCAGACTGTCATGGTCAGAGCTTGGCATCTACATGTTCAAGGCCCTCAGCGGCCAGGTTTGCTGGAGGTGGCTTTGTTCCCTGAGAGGCCCATTTGGCCTTTTGTCCACTGGATCCACACGGGCCTGGTGTCCGAGGCTGCTGAGCCAGGGACAGGAACAGGTTGGGGTGCAGGAAAGAACCGGGGTTCTATTGGCGCTCACCCCACCAGCTGTTGTCCAAAGACTGGACATTGTCATGTGCAGGGACTGGAGAGCTTCTGGACCACAGTGTTCTCACCCAGAACTAGAAACAGGCTTTTCCTCAGAGAGGCCGCAGAGCAGACTCTCCCAGCACCCATCATTCACATGACACCCTCGCAATCTCTGCCAAATCCTTGTCACACCTGCGTGTAATTGGCTTGATAGTTTCTTTACTTCATTTATTTATTTTTTTCTTTACTTTTTTTAAAACTAAAAGAAAGCTTTCTGTTTCCATCATGAGTGAAACCCAGTACGATTTGCCATAAATGGAAGGTAACACTTAAAAATAAATATCTAAGGCATAAAACATAGTTATTGGTGTACCCGTCTCATGGGCTCTTACCATGCTTTGGGAAATACTAGCTCAAAGAAAGTCCCATCCTGTCTAGTCGTTCCCCCCACTCTGACCCCCAGCCCCACACCCAGAAGGCTTCCCTCCCCTGTGCCTTCCTGGGGACGGGAAGAGGGGGAGGGGTGCACTGGTGTCCCTTAGAGGGCAAGTAGCCTCTGGATCCTGTGAAACAAGGATTATCTCCCTCTGCCCCTTCCTGGTCATGCAGCCTGAATGATTCCTACGGTGGCCTGGTGCGTTTTTAAAGGGCAGCAGGGTTCAGTTTGGGGCCCAGAAAGGTGTTACTGCTGATGTCAGCAAGGACCGGTGAGATTGAGTCAGGTATGAACCGTCATTGATCCCAGAATAGGGCAGAGAACAGTTGGCAAATTGTGTCTGTGTTTACACAGCTCTTCCAGGGTCTTCCAAAGCTGGGCCCTCTCACTTGCTCAGGGGTATCAGCTCCAAATGGATCTGGATTCACAGATGTAGAATTTCCCACTTGAGCCATATGCTGTGGGCTCCAGGATTTGTCCTCCTGTGTTGTCACTGTCCCAGGCACCGGTCATGTCCTGCCCGTGTCTGGAGCTCCTGCCCCAGGTGCTTTGTCCTTCTTTTGGGGAATCAGCAAAGAAGGTACTAGAGAGGGTCAGAACGGGGCCAGCTACTTGGTACATAGATGATGGTCAGAAACACTGGTATCTTTCATATGTAAATCCCTTAAGAATCAATAAGAAAAAGGTGAACATCCAGTTTTCCAAGAAAGAAACAGGCTGTTCAGAAAGGAAGAAATATGAGGAAACAAACAGAAAGCATGTTCAAACTTGCCAGTTAATCCATGAAACAAGGAAACCCTGTTTTGTTTTGCCTACCAGATTTGCAGTCTTGTGGGCAAACAGGCCCAGTGGTGCACTGGTCAGGACCCCGAAAATCCTTATGGGCTTTTGGGGTTCATGTGGCAGGACATGCCCTGAGACTCAAAAATGTGCATATGCCCAGGAATTCTACTTCTAGCAGTGAAGACAGTGAAAAGGCATGTGGCCATGGGTGTCCATCGTAACATGGAGCTGGAAGCAACCTGGATATGTAACGACATGAAATGTTTCAGTAAATTATAGCCCGTGTGCTGCCCATGTACCCATTTACTTATTGAGTCACTCAGCAGAATTGTACTGAAAACCTTCTGTGCGTCAGGCACTATTCCAGCCTGGGGGGCCTACAGAGAACAAAATAGACAAAACCTCAGCCTAATGGGAAGTGAGAGAAGGATGGGTGGATGGATGGATGGATGGAAAGATGGATGGATATGTCGGATGGTGATGAGGGCTGAAGGGGGAAGGCCTTTATTCAGGGGCTCAGAACAGGCATCCCCGAGAGGGAGACAATGGAGGAGAGACCTGAGGCGGAGAGAGCAAGCTATGGACCTCCGGGACAGACACTCCAGGCAGAAAGAATGGGACTCATACAGTGGCCCTGAGGTGGGAATTTGCCTGGTGGTCCCAGGAGCAGCAAGGAGACCGACTGAGAAGACGAGAGCAGATGGGAAGTGAGAGGAAGGCAGGCTGCTCACAGGACGCCAGGCTTGGGTTTGTGGAGAGGAGTCCCTTACCTCTGTGCAGCACACTCTGTAGGGGACAAGAGCTGAAGTGGGGGGGGAGGGGGCAGCTAGACCACTGTCACCATGGACCAGGCAATGGCCGCCTGCCCCAGGGATGAGTAGTGTTAGTGGGAAGAAGTCGTCTGATTCTGGACATAGTGACAGCGTTAAAAAGAAAAATAGTATAGACTTATATCTACTGTTTCTAGGAATTTTAGCAAGGACCTTCCCTGGGACATCCCCACCCTTGTCCAGGACTGGGTGGGGCTATTTGTCCTTGCAGATACGTTTAGGCTCAGTTAGGCTCCCTGCACAGGTAAGAAGTGGAAAACGTTATAAGCCAGTGACTAAATTGATACAACTACCTAGAAAGTCTATTTGGCTTTATCTGCTAAGCTGAACCTACACAGAAACCCCAGGACACAGCATTTCCACTTCTGGCTGTATGCCCGATGGAGACACATGCACACGTGCCCCCAAAGACCGTCACGAACATCCACAACAGCACTATTCGTGATCACTACAGCGGCGTCCTTATGATGTCAGGGGTCCTTTCTGTATGTATGTCAGACTTCAGTCAAAGGGTGACTTTTTTAAAAGAAGTTTACAGTTTATAAATCTGTGCTTGTGCATAAAAAAATGCTTGGAAAGATGGTCAACAGAATATTGATAGAGATTATCTCTGGGGGATAGGATTATGGACGATTTTAATTTAATTTTAATTTTATTCTTTTTTCTTTTTTTATTGGGGCATATTGGGGGACAATGTGTTTTTCCAGGACCCATCAACTCCAAGTCAAGTCATTCTTTTCGATATAGTTGTAGAGGGCGCCACTCACTGGCCCATGTGGGAATCGAACCCGTGACCTTGGTGTTATGAGCACTGGTCTCTAACCAACTGAGCCAACCGGCCTCCCCTATTTTATTTTCTTTGTGTAGAGAATTTCTAAGATGTCTTCCATTACTGTGTGTGTGTGTGTGTGTGTGTGTGTGTGTGTGTGTGTGTGCATACAGACATACACACATACACTTATATATTATTTCAGTTTATTAGCAGTCTGATACAACCAGGGCTTCGACAACTAAAATGTACTGTTGTATCAAGTAACTGATACCAAGGACCTCAGAAACTCCACCTATTCAAGCGTGTCAAGAATAAAGGGGAATATTTGTTAATTGAATGTCTTGTTATGTCCTCAGTTTTGCGTAATACGCGATAGGCAATTTAGAATTCCCAGTTACCCAATTAAAATGCTAATTATCTCATACCTTGATAAGCTGCTTCTGGGGAGTGAGTGGCTTCTCTCTGGTGCTCCTCGTTTTCCTGCCATGAGCACTGCCGTCTTTTCCACTATTCTTGCCTCTGGTTGGTGGATTTTCCCCTTCCGGGGCCTCAGCATCCCAAGGGCCTCTCCTGGAACACCAGCTCCCCGTTTCCACCAGGCCACCGTCCTGGGATTGGGCAGGGCCGTTCCTCCTCGCAGCCCCATTTGGGGCTCATTTGGGGCCCCTTGCACAGGTGTGAGGCCAGGGCCCTGGGAGGCGTAGCAGAGCGTCAGCGCCCCCAGTGTTTACAGAGCGTGGAGCCTTGTCCTGCTGACAGGTGCTACTCCAATCCCCTTCCCTACAGACCTGGGGTCAGGCCCTCCAGCATCGGGGTCAGAAACCCTGCGTGGACTCTAAGCTCTCACATGGATCGATGGCTTCCCTGACCACAGCACATCACCGCTCTGAGCCTCAGTTTCCTCCTCTGTGAAGTAGGACAGTCACGCTCCCCCAGAAGGGTTGTTGTAAATGCAGCATGCTGCAGGTGGCTGTGTTTTTTCTTACTGGAGGGGCAGTGCCACCTGCCCCAAGTCTCAGACCAAATAGGCAGCAGGGCCTGGGTTGGCTCAGCTCTGCATGAGCCCCAAGCCCTGCTCACCCTTCTCCTCTGCAGCACAGTCCCTTAGATAAAGGGTGCTGGTAGAGGGCACCTTGGCAGCAGCTGAGAAGTCGGGAGAGTGACCTGGACAGGGAGTGGGGCTCATGGAGTCTGTTTTTATCCAGCTGGCTGTGTGAAAGTGGTTCATGCAGGCCCAGGATGCCTGGCACCACATACCCCCCCCCCCCAAAACCCCTGCGGGAGGTCCTGGATGGGAAGGCGATGTTGGCCCTGGTCCAGGACTGGAGTGGGGGCAGCAGAGGAGCTGTGAGGAGACTCAGAGAACAGGAGGCAGGAAGAAAGCTGCCGATGGTGGTGGAGACGGGCACTGCAGCCATTGCCAATGATGCGTGTTCCCGGTGGTGCCACGTTAGTGCAGGCTGTGCTGTGAAGCTGTGCTGTGAGCACCAGTCTATTAATAATGCATTTCAGCATTTAGTCCAAGGCTCTAAATCAGTCCCTTCTTGGCGACAGACCATGTGATTGCTACTTGCTCATTTAAAATATGTTCATTGTCTCAGTGGTGGCTCCCTAGCTTTCTCTGTGTCTTTCGTCACCCAGCGGCCTGGGGAAGGATTGGGACAGGGCAGCCTTTCCCTCCCCCACCCCCCGCCTGTTCACCACCCCTCAGACGGCCCACAGAGAACCCTGTTAAAGGAGCTGGGACTCTCTAGGATTTGAGCAGAGCCCTCAGGATGTGAGTGAGGCAAAAGCAGCTGGGAAAGGACCATGTGCTGAGATGCCCTGTGTGAAAGGAAAGGCCTGTGTGTGTGTGTGTGTGTGCGCACACGCGCACGTGCATACACTTCTCCTGGAGACGCGCATGCATCGGGCTGTACGTGAGACTGGAGGATACCCATCGAGAACCTGGCTGCACGGGAATGTGTGAGCGCGGGTATCCAAGCCATGGAGCTGCACATTAATAGCACCTGTGAGAGGTGCTATTATCCCATTTTACAGATGAGGAAACAGGCATAGATCTGCCATATAGCTTGTGAGTAAGTGGCAGAGCCAGGATTTGGCTTTGGCATAGATGTTGTTGAGTGGTGTCCCAAGAGGCTAGGTGCAGGGCCCGGGGCAGGGACTGCAGGACAGGGACAGTGGGGAACCCACAGGCATGAGTGAGTGAAGGCAGTCATGAGGCCCCTGCCCCTGCCAGGACAGCTTGGGAGGCACCTGCCCAAAATTGCAGTGACAGCAGGGGTGGGCTGCCACCCAGGCCCAGGAAAGCCCTGCATTTAGCTTGGAATGCCTCAGCCCCCACACTGTGGCCCCTACCCACCTTTATATCCCTATGTCCTAACTGTCTGCTCTCTTAGACCTTCTGCTCAACTGAGTGACCTCCACCGCCCTGCCCATCTTCCCTTCCATGCTCCTGTTCCTGGCCCAGCCTCCTGGGAACCCAGCGTGCATTGAGGCCCAGCCTGGGGGAGGGGGCGGTGTGGCCAGTGCTGCCCACAGCCCCTGCTGACCTCCCTGGCTGGCCCTGTCTGCCGGCGCTCACGCTTGCTCTGATAGCTTGGTGACACTTGCTGCCAGGGCAGCCCTTCTGCCATTATCGTGGGCAGCTAATGCATTTTTATAGGGCTGCGTGTACCTCTTCATGAAATGATAAACCTCAGAGGCCAGGAGCTGGGCTGTGTGCCCAGGAAGGCTCCATGGGCTGGATTTGCGGCCCCCCAGGGAGGCCTAGCAGTGCTTTCCCTGGAGATACCGTTACTGCAGATCTGGGCCTCGGAATCTTCTGTCTCTGCCCCATTAGTCATCTCCAGGCTCTGACAAATGGGCCTGCCCCTCTGTTGCAGCAGTAACTACATTCACCTCATTATTCACAGCACAGACACTCCCAGGTTACTTAAAGGTTCTCATTTATGCCTGGATACAAAGCATTTTCTGCTCATGTCTTGCTTGTGAGAGATTTATAGGCAAGGATATTAGAGGAATGGCTGTGTGGAGGGAAGCTTCAGGGACCACAAAACAGCAAGGTATTTGTGAACCTGGTGGCAGGGGGGATAGGGCCAGACCCCTGCCTTTTCCTTCTGCTGTTGGGGAACCTGGTGAGGGCCACTTGCCTGGTCGGGGTGCTCCCCACCCATCCTCTGTCCAGGTGAGCAGGAGGGAGCAGGGGCAGGTAGACCCAGCACGACACGTGTGCTGCACATGAGAGTCACGATTGACGGAGGGGCTTGTTGGAAGACACTGCCCGTCTTCCTGTCTGCAATCCTCTGATGGGTAGACTGGTCATGTCTGCAAGTTTTGTTTTGGTTCTTCATTAAATCTGCCTATTCTGTGACTTCCTCATTGTGAGTTTATCTTCAGTGTGTGTGTGGGGTATATATGCATGTGTGTGTACATGTGCACATATGTATGTATACGTGTGTATACGCATGTGTGTTGTGTGCATATGTTTGTGTGCTCATGTGTCTGTGGGTCTGTGCATGTACTCATCTATATGTGCATTGCGAGCATGTGTGTATATGTATATATATGCATCTGTGTGTGTGTGTGTGTGTGTGTGCGTGTGTGTGTGTGCACGTGTGCAGTTCCTGGCTGCCCTGGGTTGAGGGTACAGCTGCCCAGTTTGGCTTTGTGTCTGCTCCTGCCAGATTCTCCAGGTGTCACCAGTGAGGGACCAAGTTTTCTGTTAATTGCCTGGCTTGGGGGTTTCTAAACCATGCAGATGGTTCACACTTGAACCTGAACCCCATGAAGGGCAGGCCCATCCTGTGAAATATGAGGGAATGTTTTTTCCCAGAGCCCAGGCAAGCTTCCTGATTGGTTGCTTTGATGCTCATGAATTTTCTCCCAAATCTACCCTGTTGCTTTGGGTGCATCCTTGCCTGGGCCCCAGCTCTTTGTTGGGGTGGGCCTCTCAGTTCTAGTCCCCTGCCTCTTGCATGCCCGAGGCCTTGTCGCTGTCCCCACGTGGCAGTGGAAGCCAGGGCCTTCAGGCTCCCAAGACTGCCAGCTCCCTCTTCCTTTCTAGCCTCACTTTTCTTCCCATCCTAAGATCTCTGCTTATTGTACTTCATGTAACACCTCTGAGTGTTGGAGGCAGGAAGGTTTGCGGCTACATGCTCTGCCATCTTGTGCTTGTGGCTGAATTTGGCCGTAGTCTTATTTGTGTCAGTCAGGAGTTAGGCTCCTCCGATGGACCCTGACCTGGCTCAGTGTGTCATTTTTGTTCTAAAGGTTTACAGGCATCCTTAGTAAGTGTCCTCTGGTTGCTGCCTGGGTCTGTGAGTCATCCAGTGGGAACCGGGTGGCTCTGCTGCTGCAGTCTGTCCTTGTGACCTGTGCTTGCTGAGCGCCGACCGAGCTGTGTGGAAGCCTCCTGGGAGGCCTGTCGCTCCAGTCTGGAGCATCCGCTCCGCACCCCGCTCCCTTGAAGATCACAAATGTGTCAGCCTCCCATCTTTCCACAGCCCCCACCCCGCCACTGCACTTGCCCTGAAACTTGGGCGCCTTTGTGTGTCCACATCCCAAGGACAAGGCCCCAAAGAGAGGGTCAGCTGAGGCCTGTGAGCAGAAAACGTGGGCCTGTTGCATCCACCTGTTAATGCCACCAAAGCACCGGTTTGTCCTCACGTCATGTCAGAAAACTTAAAAACAAAATTAGGTGCTGAAGTCCAAGTTGAAGGACTTCAGACCCTTTTATGCTAAGTTTCCAGCATGCCACGTTTCTCCTCTTCGTTTCAGCTCTTCCTGTGCGTGTCTGGAATTGTCCTCGTGACTGGCAAAACTGACCTGGTGTCAGCTGCTCCCATTTGCAGGTGAAGACTAGGTCTGCTGGGCCTCAGTTTGGTGCTTCTATAAGCTGTTCCTTTTACTCGCAATTACTTTTTTCCTAAACAGAAGCGAAGAAGACTGTAGAAACTGAGTAGATTATACAGTAAGCGAAACGCCTGCAGCTGAGACCGGCTGCAGGAGGGAACCAACCTCACCCCATTTCCTCGGGCTGCTTGTCTGTGGGCCTCACATACAGACATCCCCTGCCCCATCCCATCAAGCACGGCCATGCAGCCCTCCGAGGCCTGCTTCTGTCTAGGCAGAGCAGCCTCTCAACACTAAGGAAGCATCACAGCTCCATGGTATATCCATTCAACGTGGGCTCGTTCTGCAGAATCCTGGTGTGTAGGCAGGGAGCAGAGGCCGTGTGGAGCCGGTGGCACTCACAGGCTGCCTGTTGGGACTCGGCATAGGAAGGCTTGCTACGTGGACGAACATGCTGGGCTTTGGCCACACGCCCGGCCGTAAGTTGGTCTTGCCATCCGCGCGGTCTCTGGGTCTGAGGTGGAAGTTGATGGCAACTGCCTGAGTGCTCCCACTGTGATGGGGAGCATGAGGCTCTCCTCACCTCCCCAGCAGTGCCTGAAATCCTTTCTGTTGAGGAAAATATTTCACTCGCAGATACCCAATTAGCATGTGAGGTTTGTAAGGCAAGTCTGAAAGTCGACTGAATACAGCGGAATCATTCCTGCATAACAACTACTTAATACCAGTCATAGCAATTATACGTAATTTATGTTTACAGTGCCTGGAACATTAGACTCCTCCATACAGACGTTCTTTAAAACAGGCCTAGAGCGTGCAGAGCAGAATCACCACTTTATGTGCTCGTGGGCAGCCTTGCTGTTCTCAAGATGGGGCCAGTGGCACAGCCCTGTGAGGACGGGAAAGGCTGGGCCCTTAGAGCTCAGAGTCCCACACAGAGACAACACTCACCCCCAGGTCCTGGGGCATCTGGTGGGAGGAGGGCTGGGTTCCTAGCCTCTCCAGAGTTGTTGGCATTGTGGCCTCCCGAGGGCTCAGCAGTGCTGATGTGCTGTGGATGTGGCTGGTGGGGGCTTGTCTGCGGGGGCCAACCGGTTTGCTGCTTGTCCCAAGTAGGGAGAAACAGGGCCTGCCCCCCTGACCCTGCCCCTCTCCACCTCACTGGAGACCACCCTGTCCTGCTCCGTCTGCACAAGGGTATACCCTTCACCCCCATCCTCCAGGACAGGACCCCCGTTTGTGTCCGGCCCCTCCTAGTGTGTTGAGGTGTGGCCCTTAGACATGGGAGTCACAGGGAGACACTCTCCAGCCCTGCAGAAACTGTGACACCTACATCAACCCGTCTTCCCACGGCCAGGGCTGTCCTCCCCATGGGCCTGGGAGGCCGGGCAGTGCTGCAGTGTTACACGTGGTGCCCCTCTGGCCTTGCTTCCTCCACACTGACCTCTGGGCTGCTGTGGCCTGTGGCTGACCCGGGGCTCCAGCTACAGCCTCAGAGACCCACACTCAGGCCTTGCAGGGGCCATGTAGACTCTGGTGACTGTCACCCTGATGCATCTCCGTCTCTTGCAGCCTCTTCGAACACTACTGCTACTCCCGGGGTGGCATGCGTCACAGCTCTTACACCTGCATCTGTGGCAGGTAAGTGGGCATCCTGGGCCACATCAGGATGGTTGTGGAAGGAGGTTGGAGGAAGGTGAGGGAGGCCCACGTCCCCCAGCTTAGACACACCTGTTCGTTCCCATGCCCACACCAGTGCCCACCTGTTTGGAAGTTGCTCTCCCCTCCTAAGGCCCTGGGAGCTGAGGTTGCCTCTGCCTGCTCCGGCCAGTGCTATGTGACGAAGGGAGCCCAGCTGCCCGCTGCCGTCCCTTCCCTTTCCGTCTCCAGGGGGCTGCTCCTCCTGGGGCCGCCATTGGCCTCACCCCTTCTACACAGGCACACACCCAGCACGTGGGGACTGGGCTGTGACCTCGGGCTATGACAGCTTCTGTGGACAGTGAGGGTAAAAGGAGCTATGGTTGTGTATCTGTGAGAGAGCGAGAGCGAGCGAGAGACAGAGACAGAGAGAGAGAGAGAGAGAGAGAGAGAGAGAGAGGGAGAGAGGGCGCCCATATGACTGTGTTGGGAATATCACAGCTGTGGGTGGGTCTGGGGCTCTATGGTGGGGGGTGTTACTATAGGCATGTCTGCGTGTGGCACATTGTGTCTGGGGACGCAGGGGCTCAGTGTGTGTGTGTCTCCTGAATGTGGCTGGGTATACTTGGAGGCACAGGGTACCGATGACCATAAACACAGGGGCAGCTCATGGCTGTGAGCACACATTTCTGTGGCCTGTGGAGGTGTGCACAGCTGTGTGGGCGATGGTGTGGCTTTGTGTGTCACTATAGGCACGTCCTGGCCCCCTCACTCCCTGGGCTCACGCTGTGCCCCTCGGGTCAGACCGTCTGGCCCCTGCTCAGCCAGGACAAGCCGGCTCTGCCGATGTGCACGTCCTCGGCACATGAATAATACATGTGAATGTCTCAGTCCTTGGAAATGTTCTTCTCTGGTGGATAGAGAGAAAAATCATTATTTCTACTTTTATGATTCCTGAGACTCCCGAACAGGGCCATAAATATTACACCCAGGTGGGTTCCCCCCCCCTTTGGACAGACTTAAAAGTCCTTTTTTTCTTAAAGGCATCGCTTATCAGGGAAGCTTTGTCAAGCAGAGGAGCCAGGAGCCGCTGGTGCCCTGTCTGTGGCCTGGCAGGACTCCCGGCAGCCTCTGACCCAGCCCCAGCCCTCCCCAGTGGGCCTCTCCTCTCCCTTCAGCCACCAGGAAAGGAGGGCTTCCCCCGACTCCCTTCCCCAGGCCTGCAGACCCTTACTCCCCATTCTGTTCTTCACACGTGCTGCCCACAGCAGGCCCTCACTTCCAGCCCCGAGGGCATATGCTTGAGCAGCATCAGCCACAGAAGCCTGTAGGCAGGGCCCCCTTGAGCCGAGAGCCTGCCCGCCAGTGTGTGACAGAGCACCGGGTTCACCATGCCACCTGCCCCCTCTCAGGCTGTGGGCCTGGGCCAGCCACCCCTGGGTCTCTGCTGCAAGGTGGACAGTACTAGGAGATGGGGGTGCCAGTCCCTGAGGCCTGTGGGTGAGGATGAGCTGTTGACCTCTCCTCTCACTCTGCAGTGGTGAGAACTCAGCCGTCCTGCACTACGGACACGCCGGGGCCCCCAACGACCGGACCATCCAGGATGGAGATATGTGGTGAGTCAGCCAGCCCCTGAGCTGCCCCTGCCCTGGCTGTGTGTGAATGTCGTGGCCATGGTGGGACTCAAGAGTGACCAGCCAGGGCGTCTTGGTCCCACCCTGAAAAAGCCGACCACAGTGAGGCCCCCGGTCCTGCTCTGGGCCCAGACTTCTCTACCACAGGCACGGTCTGCATGGTGCCTCCTCTCCAGGAGCAAGGAAGTGCTGAGAGAGGGGGCAGGGGTCCCTGTGATGTGGGGTTGAGGTGGGTCTCCTGGCACCATAGGATGGTGGGCTTTCTGAAGAGGGCCGGAACTGTGCCCCAGCCCCTGCCCGGTGTCCTCTGCATTTAGCAGGCACCTCAGTCTGGAGCAGAGAAGACACCTAGGGAGACTCTCTCCCTCTGAAACCTGCCAGGCCCAGCCACAGGAGCCCTTGGCATAAGCGGCCATTAGTTCGGATGGTCAGAGGTGGTGCTTCAGCCCTAGGCTGTTTGCAGAGCTTTAGATGTGGGCAGGACCTGCTGCTGTGCTGCTCTGACGGACTCTCCTCTGTTGGCAGAATCTCAAATCCTGCTCTGCTGGGCCCCCCAGCTCATGCTGGGCATAGGCCCCACTTCTCTGAGCCTTGGGAGGGGTCTGTGGGTGCCTCAGTGACCTGGACCTGCTCCCCATCCCCTGCCCTCTCCATCACCCAGACATCAGGCGGGACCAGTCCAGGCTGCCTCAGGGCTGCTAACAGCTGCCCAGAGGCCGCAAGCCCCATAGGTCTGCCCTGTCTTAGCCTTTAGACATTGATCCACGGGCGAGGAGCGGGGTGGGGTGTGCTCACCCCGGTTCTTTGGTGCCTTTCCCTCCTGTTGCGGAGGCATCTGAGCAAGGCTCCCCAAGCCATCTTCTAGGCAGTCATGCTTCCTCTTGGGTCTCCCCTGCTAGGCTCCGTCCCTGAGCTGGAGTCTCAGTGATGCCTGCACACTGGTCAGGACCCCGCCTCATGCAGGGGTAACCCGGCCCGGCAACAAGGAGTGAGGGGGCCCACGCCCGGGGATCACTAGCCCAGTCCTCCAGGGGGTATGAGCCGAGAGACGTGCTCTGAGTTGTCACGGACAAGTGTTTTCGCGAACTCGCCGAGTCCCAGGGTCCGCCTACCACAGGGCACACCTGCACCGTGACTGGCTGCCCTCCACTCAGGCAGAGTCAGTAGCTGGACGGGGTGTTCTGGCTCAGGCCACTGTTGGTAGGAGCCCTGCTCAGCCCCTGGAGGAAACAAAGCCATTTAGTTCCTTCTGTGAACCTCAGTTTACTCATCTGTGAGTGAAGCTAGCACACGCCTCTCAGGACTGCACAGGGTGCAGAAGGGAGTTGTCAGAAACACAAGGGCTGGGCTGATGTACCCTCTCCCCAGGGGCCTGGGCACATAGAGGGGGTGCCCCAAGTGGCCATGGAGCCAGCCAGAAGCACTGCTGCTCCCTGCAAGCCTCTCCCCGTGTCTGACATCCTTCCTGGCCTAAGGGAAGCACACCCTGCGTGGAGCACCTTGACAGGGCCCTCCCCTGGGCCTGGCACCAGGGGCATCTGTTTAGGTAGATTTTCTCACTCTGCTCCCATGAGACGGGTACTCACTCTCCTCACACCATGTGCAGGCGAGGTCACCGACACCAGGAGGCTTCCATGTCCAGGTGCAGGGCCAAAGGGCTTTGGGGAGGCATTGGCTGCCTCAGACTTGGCTCAGCTGGAGACGAAGATATGGGAGGGCCCTGCCGTCTGGATCATGGCTGAGCACTCGTAGCCCCAAGGAGTGACCACCTGGCCTCTTCAGGGACCCCCAACTCCTGTAACCTTTCCTAATTTTCTTTGACTCCGGTTGGGAGGACAAGACTTGGGGACCCAGTCCCCAGGCAGAGGCAGGGCCCCAGCCGCACTAACGGTCCTGCTATCCTGCCCCAGGGCCATGTGGCCATGAGTGTTTCTTTGTGAGCTCGGCGTACCCCAGAGGAACTGGCTGCTTCTCCACTTCCCTCTTTATCTTCCCCAAAGAGGGTCTTCACCCCAGGTGAGGCCAGTCCCAGATCTGTTCCTGGGGTCGCCCCTGACAGGGTAGGCCTGGCTGACTAGGGCACAGTAGACATCAGGCCTTCACCTGGCCCAGGTACTGTGGCCTCAGCCCTCCTGGGCAACGCATGGCACCTGTGTCTCCTGGTCACAGCTTTAGAGACAGAAGTGATCTGAGGACTCCCACGGATGTTATGTTAGTGCCAAGCCCAAATTTTCTTTTTCTAGTGTCAACTTTGAAATGTAGCCAGTAGAATAATTATGAGTTTATTATAGTCAATTTATTATGCAGCATTTAGAACATGTTTTGTTGATTACTGCTACTGCCAGATTGCTGACGGCATTTATAAGCCATTGTTTTATTGAAATTGATCTGCTGAGCACCCACTGCATTCAGAAAATAATAAATTACTCTGTTATCCCAACATAAAAGCCACGACACTTCGTCGTAAGGAATAAAACCAAAATACGAGCATAGTGCAGAACGTTTTCTGAAGCTGAGTCTCCCAGTCACTAATCCAGGCCCCTGTCGGTGGAGCACGTTCTGCATCTCAGTCCCGTGACGTCCGGTGAAAATTCCCCAGAGATACTTTAACACTTAGTCATGTGGTTATTTGGGGGCCAGAGATAGTCCAGGGGAGTCAGACTGACTGTAGAAGGTGGGGAGCGGGTACTGAGTGAGGCCAGCCCTTTCCATCCCTCACCCCACAGTCCTAGATTCCCCCCCACAAACACACAGGGTACCTGAGAGGCGGGGCTGTGTGACGTGACAATGAGCACAGAGGGCCCCCACTTCAAGTCCCTGCTCTCCCCAGCTGCGTGGCCATCCCTCTGAGCCTGTTTCTCTGTCAGTCATTGGGGGGTAATATAGCATCTAGCTCTGGGAGGATTCCATGATTATAAGTGCAAAGTGCATGGAGCCTGGCCTAGCGTGGCGCTTGGCAGGTGAGAGCTGCAATATTGTGGCCGTCTTCCTGCAGAGCCAGCAGGCTGGGGCTTGTCCTACCTGTGCTCCAGGCCCCCGAGTGCCACTCTTCATACTATACCAGCTTTTTATCACCTGGTGCACTTGCCTAGTCCTCCCAGAACCAGCGTGGGCTTTGAAAACCTGAACCCCCAAGGTGGAGGAAGTGTGGACTGCCGTGGTGCCTATGAGCCACCAGGGGGCGCCATCGTCCATGTTTAAATCCGCTGGGAAACAGTGCACCCAGAGTTGGGCCCACTCTTGTTCTGGACTCCCGGGTCTGAAGCCGGCCTTGTAGCACTCCCCGCCTCTCCTGAGCCCGTCAGCAGGTTCACTCCATGGGGCAACAGTAGGAAGGGGTCCAGGGTGTGCTGTGATTTGGAAAACAGTTGGCACACCCCCCTCCTCACTTTCCACCTCCTGCCTCTCCCACCATCCACTCTTCCCATCATGTGGCAGGAAGAGTGGTTCCTGGGGTAGGATGACCTGTGGTCCTTCTCAGAACCTTCCAGAACACCTGTCAAAGGATGTCCAGGCTTGAGTTACCCAGCTGCAGGCACGATGTGGCTGGTGGGTGGTGAGCTGGACCTCCCAGCACTGACCAGAAGAGGGCAGCGTTGTCTCAGGATGTGTGGGCTGGGCCTCCTCCCTGCTGGCAGTGGGCTTCTGTGTCCTGGGGCATGGGCGGGGCATGGCCAGCCCTGGTAGAAGAGACCTGTCCCAGCCCCACTCTCAGCAGCCAGCCAGTGTCATCTCCCCCTTTCCATCCCTCTGGTGGGACTAGGACCCCCTCTGTCTCCTCACCCTGCCCCGCTGACCCACAAAGGCGGGGACCCTGCGCTCATTCACCAAAGCCCCACTTCTCTTGGCCAGGACAGATACGGGCTACCAGCTTCCTCCCAGGGAAGCCCTTGAAGACACCTGAATCGTTGCTGGCCTGTAGGTGGTCTGTGCTGCTGCTCCCGCTGCCCATGTCACGTCCCCAAGCTGAGGGGGCGGCAGAGCCCTTTACACAGCTGCCCTTGAGCTGCCCCATCCTTTCCTACAGATGAGGAGACAGGCCCGTGAGGGCTCTTTCCCCACCTGGTCACCCATTTCCTGCTCACAGCACCATTACCAGCCATCACCTTCCTGCCTCTTCTCTCAAGTTAGTTCCCTGTTAATTCTGCAGATTTTGTGTGGACTGGACATTAGTTTAAACAGCTTGGGAAGGTCGCCTCGGTCTCACCACCTCTGTCTATGGGCAGCAGCATCCTGCATCTCAGTCACAGACAGCCTGCCCCCTGGAGGCTGGGCGGTGCCCACTGCTCACCCAGGGCCCTGGCAGCCCCGTTGGCGTCACTTGGGTCCCACAGGCTATGATGCGATAATTCTGCTCGTCCTGGTGGCCCCGTGGTCTGATGTCTGTCTGGTGTCTGTGGACTGCGGCCCTGCTAGAGGGGCAAATCTGTGCCTGGGGGCTCCTCCCCAGCTGGCACAGGGTCTGGGGTGGGGGAGCCTCCAAATCCCACTTTTCCTGGTGCCTGATGCCTTAGTGGGCTTCAGAGTACGAGTGTCACACCCAGGGCCTACTCCCTGATGCCAGGCCAAGCCCAGCTCAGGTCCCGCCACCTTGCTGTTTCCACACCTGATTGTCACTAGCCAGCCCCATCCTGAGGATTTCATGGTCTTAGGACATGTCCTGTCCTCAGGGCAAGAGAACAACACTGTCAAGAGGGCACAGACGTTGGTCAGCCGTCTGTCTAGCCCAGTGGCCGTGAACATTGTGTCCAGTGAGAAGCACCACTGACATTCATGCACGCACATGTGCCCAAATTATAACCAGACACCCTGAGCATGTGTTTTCTATCCATCCCTTTAATTTGTTTATGTTTCTTATCCACACCCCACGCAGTAACTTCACAACCCACAGATTGAAAAGCACTGGTCCAGACAGCCTGGGTGCTCGCAGGCATCATGGGACACTGCTCACCAAAAAAGTGAAATGCAACATGTGCTGCGCGCGTGATGCCGACTCACTCCCTCCCCCGCGAGGCCACTGCCCTGACACCTAGCCCTTGCCCCACTGTGCTGTAGTGGCAGCAGGCCCGTGGGTCCCAGCCACACACTGGGCCAGATGCCGTGTGGTGTCCTTCCTGGCCCCACATTGGTGCTCTGCTTCTCCCCATGTCACCTGTAGAACAGTAACAGCAATTCTTTCCAGACACACAGGAGGCCCCCAGCACATGTCTGCTCTTGTCACCGTGTGTGCTGGGGGTTTCTGCTATGGGCACTGGTGCTCGAGTGACTGTCCTGTCTCTGATCCCACGGGGGCAGCTCTCCTGTGGCTGGGTTGGGGAGCAGGGGTGCCCAGAAGGCACTTGGGGAGAGGTCTGTTGGGTGGGTCAGCCTGTGACACTGAGGGAGCCTCCAGGACTCCAAATGATGGTCGCAGCTGGGGCTTGGCACTGCACGAAGGTCTGGCTGGGCGTGGGCAGCTGGTTCACGGGCCTCATCTTGTGGGGCTGCCCAGTGCAACATGAACTTGAGGGTGACTGGTATGTCTTCTTTCTGTATCACGCTAAGTCCGAAAGGGAAGCAAGGGTTTCCTGCGGCTCAGAAATCCCCTGGCCTGGCCTGGCTGGGCAGCTGCAAGTTAGGATCTGAAATGCTCCTGTTGTCGTGAATAGGTCTACGTGCATGTACATACGTGCGTGTACAGTGTCAGTCTTAGGTGCAAGGTGGCTGAGTGTTAGGCTGCACCTTGGAAGGTTAAAATGAAGCCACAGCCTGAGGACAGAGTGGCCTCTGTGTAAACACTGTGCATCTCCCCCAAACTGTTCCCAAGCCACGTCACTGGCCAAACCATCTTGTAGGCCTTCTGCCTGTGGGCTGGCTGGTCCCTGCAGTGGGACCTGGGGAGGGTCTGGGTGGGCCAATGGTGGCAGGTAGCCCGGGCATGAAGCTGCCCAGTAGGAGCCAACGGAAGACAGAACCTGTCATCCCAGCCAGAAATAGAAGCAGATGCACACATGTGAGGAGCGAGAGGCCAGCATATTGCTCGGAGATGTGTAATATCTCCCCACATGTCTTAGATTATCAGACGCATTCACACGGCCAAAGATGGTGGGGTTCCTGGTGGTGTCCCCAGGCAGCCAGGGAGGAGGGATCCTGCGATCGCAACTGAGCCAAAGTATGACTGAATTCTCCATTGTCAGTTTGCGTTCAGAGGACGGATGAAGTAGACACAGAGGAGTTGGAAGGCGATGATTTATAAAAGAGATGGCTTTTGTCCCTGGATTCCAGAATGGCTTGAATCTGATTAACTTATGTGTGAAGGAACTCTGAGGGGGGATTTTTTTTTTTTTTTAAGAGCAGAAAGATAGGGAACTGAGAGCACGAAAATAGACTGAGCCCCGTGCCTGAGCGGCACTGGGCAGGATGGAGCTGCCGGCTGGGTGTATACTTCCTTCTCCAGAAAGTGGATGATTTTAAAACAAAAAAATACAGCTGAAGTTTTCTAGAATCTGAATGATAAAGCCAGGCTGGCCGAGGAACTGCAAACACCCGCCATCCCACGTACTTTGGGTTTTTTTGAGGCAAGTTTGGAGAACTTGGTCCAGAGTCTTGTCTGCCTGGACAAGAGTCTCATTTTCACTGCTTTAGGTGCCTCCAGCATTTGGTGTGCTCTTGTGGGCTTCCTGGTTTTTTAAATAGTGTAATTTCTGTTTTTCTTTGAGATCAGCACAGTCCAATAGATTTTTCTGCTCCAGGGGCCTGCTACAGGTTGCCCTCTGATGTGGTGGCCCCCCACGCTCTGTGTCCCCCCTCTTCCTCCCCCCCAAGCTCCTGACTCTGTCCTGTCTGCTCAGACCAGTCCTGGATGGTCAGAATCAACAAACCACAAACGATTTTCCTTTTGTTAAAGCCTCCAAGGAGCCCAAATGAAAACACTCTGCTTCCCCAGCTGAAACGCTCATGGGCCCATGCAGCTCCGCTCCCCATGCCTGCCTGGACATGGGCCCTAGAGGACACACACCTGCAACACCGTTGCCATCCCCATTTTAATAGTGCAGAAACTGTGACCCCGAAGGCTCAGTGCCAGAGCCAGGACAGGAGAGCCCATCTCTGCCTGGGCTCTGAGCTGCTGACCCCCCAACTCAGTGCTTTGCCAGGCCGGTGTTCAGAGCCTCAGTTTCGCTGCAGTTTCACGCTAAGATGTGCCCGCCCTCCTGGCCAGCTCAGGGGGAGTGTGTCCCAGGCACGAGTAAACCTGCTGGCAGCTGTTGGTCCAAACACCCAGTTGCATCTGGAGCCTCCTGGGGAACAGATGCCTGGGTGTGTCCGCTCAGGGCCTCTCTCTGTTTCGCCGTCCCTGACTCCCACACTGAGCTTGAGCTGGTCACCACAAGTGGGGCCCAGGTCCCCCCGTCAGCCCGCCCTAGCCAGGGTACCCCCGAGTCTGTGAGTTTGACCCAACCTGTGTGGCCCCACACAGCTCCGCTCCCCATGCCTGCCGTGCTGCTGGGGGCTCTTCCCCATCCCCCGAGAATCACCTGAGGTGTTATCTGGTGCTTTTTGCACTGTTGACATTGGTTATGCTGTTTTGCAATCGGAAAAAGACAGGAGATTAAAAAGTGCCCGGCTGGGGACTTTGGATTCCAGCGATCCTGAGCATTCAAGTTTCTCCTCTAAAAACCTGCTTCTGTGGAGTAGCTGGTACTGCCTGTCAGGCCACTGCTTGCTCCACTCGCAGGGCCGGAGTCCCCCCACTCGGTCATGTGGGATAGGGGCCCCCAGAGGCACAGGCAGCTTCTAGAATGTTGAGCGGCTGCGTTTACCATTAGAATTTGGGTTTGGGTGAGAGACCGCTATAGTAGAAGGGGAGGCTCTGCCCCGGGCTCAGATTTGCCAGGATTCGAGCTGCTGCAGGCTGACCCTCCCGGGAAGCTGGGAGCCAGGCACCGAGCGTCACAGAGGGCAGCCCCCATTACCGCCTCAGCTCTGCCTGGCTCTGTGGTCCCCTGGCCCTGAAGACGCGGCAGGATCCCAGGCCTGGGGCTAGACCGATGTCCCTCAACCTGTGAAGGGGCTGAGGGGGCTGGTGGGTCCCCACTCTGTGCCCGCTGTCGAGCAGCCTGCTGAGGTGCTCAGGTGGAACAGGATGGGGAGGGGTACTCAGTCCGTGCACCCCCACCCATCTCACCCGGGGACCCCATCAGCCTGGTGACCCAGTGGGAGCCAGGCCTGGACCCAGGAACCCCTCACGTATTCTGTCCCATCCCACTGTGGAGGGTGCGCAGGGCAGGATTTTGACCTGCCCCTGACCAGTGAGGACCCTGAGGCCCAGCGGCCCTGTGCATAGTCTGGCCACGAGGGGTGGGAGCGAGGCTCGGCCCCGTCCCAGGCTTGCTGCACCGGGCCCTGTCACGGGATGTCCAGAGGGCAGGCTCCACTGGGCCATCCTCCTGACTCAGCAGGCCTGCCTGTCTGTCCCAGCACCAACCATGCTGTCTCTCAGCTCCCAGCCTCGGGCCTTGCCTGTCCTCCCACTCTCCACTCCCTCCATGTGGGCCTGCTGGTACCCACTCCACCACCTGGGGCTACTGGGGCTCCAGGCAGCCCCTGGGGGTGGGGGTGTGCAGCGGCTAGGCCCCGGGAAAGCCGTGCTGGATGTAAGGGCTGTCCTCTGTAGTGTCCTTCCTGCCTCTCCCTCAGGCCCTGCAGAGCATGGTGAAGCTCAGCCCATGTTCTCTGTCGGGCGGGTGCATCCATCCCAACGCCCCTGTCCAGCTCCCGTGTACACTGCCTCGTGGCTGCAGCCATGCCCTGTGCTGGGTGCGGGGCAGCCCGGGGGGATCTGTCAGTGTTCACACTGAGGTCAGACAGTGGGTGGGGGCCGAGGGACATCGTTGCCCCTCCCTCGTTCTCCCAGTGAGTCCTCACAGCCGTGCATTCAGCGGCCTGGCCAGCAGAGGCCGTGGAGGGCAGAGGTGTGTGTGCAGGGTCAACCCTACTCCCCCAGCCTTCCCTGCTCTGGGGTCAGAGGTCTTCCAGGATGATACAGGGTCCCTTTGCTGTTCATGCACTGTGAGAAGATACCAGGTTAGGAGGCCCCAAACTGCTGCCTGAGCTGATCACATGGTGGGATGGCTCGGGCTCAGCACGGTGAGCGCCAGGTGGGAGGAAAGCTTGGGCAGTGGTGTCCCCAAGCATCCCACCGGCCTCATGTCTTCCTCTCCCCACAGCCTGTTTGACATGGGCGGTGAGTATTACTGCTTCTCTTCTGACATCACGTGTTCCTTTCCTGCCAACGGCAAGTTCACCGAAAAACAGAAGGCCATCTACGAGGCGGTGCTGCGGAGCTGCCGTGCTGTCATGAGCGCCATGAAGCCAGGTGAGGGCAGGGGCGGGGCCTGGGGGAGGACTGACCACCCAGCCTGGGGGTGCCAGGTGGCTGAGTGCCTGGCTCCGTCCTCTGAGGCGGCAGGGTGCCTTAGAGAAGCAGAACTACACTCTATGCTCTGAATCCGCATGTGCTCGGCTGGTAAGACTCTGGATGGTGTCATGTCCCAGGGTCACTCCTAGGAAAGGGGGCTGGCCACCAAGCAGGAGCAGAGCTGGGGATCGGGAGTGCAGCCTAAGGCTTCCCCCAGTCCCATCTGATCTCCACCTGCACAGCCCCCTGCCTGCACTGGCCACTGGGATGTCAGCATGTCCCCTGCCCTGTTCCAAAGCAGAGTCCACTGCAGGGAGAACAGCAGCATCTGAGTAGCTGCCACTGGGTTGGGATGCAGTGGGAGTGGAGGGGGACAGCAAGTGTCTCTCCAGTGTTCAGGGAAGGGTGAGCAGAAGCCGCAAGGCTGTCTGGGTCTGGGCCGTGAGAGGCCTTGAAGGCTGGACTCTGAGTTCATATTAAATTCAGGGAGCCTGGCAGTCAGATTTACATCCCTCTGAGGAGCCTTTATTTAAAAATAGAAAAAGAAGAAAAGATCCTGAACCCCTGAGCGTAAACGCCCCAGGATGTGGCCTCTTGCAGGCCCAGAACCTGGTGGCTCAGCATTCAGCTCAACAGCCCCTGTGGCCGCACAGCCAGTCATCGGGGGGCGTTACAGCCAAGTGCTGCTTTTGAGGGTCCTGAGAAACTTGTTTTCTCAGGAGGCACCCTGTGAGCAGGCCTTTAAGGGTGGTCCCCTGTCCAGCCAGAGGCTGGGGGGCCAGGGAGGGGTGCGGGGGATGCCAGGTTCCACCCCACACCCTCTCTTGTCCAGGGGGAACAGAGCTTGGTGATGAGGTAAGTCCCAGGATGGGGAGCTTGGATCTGCCCAGAAAGGAAGACAGGGAAGGAGAGCATCCAAGTCAGATCCGATGTGGGGCAACGTTGAGGGGACTTGGCTGGTTTAGCAGCTGCGCAAACAGCATCTTGTGGCTGTTTAAAAAGCAGCAGCCTCCGCTAGGGAGTGCCATGTACTACTTAATAGGTAGTAGTAATAATGGGGTAACTCCAGGATGCACTGGTGCATGAAGAGAAAAGTGCAGGACAGGGGGGCCAGTGGCCCCCTTTCTTGTAAAAGGAAGGGTACAGTAAGAACGCGGACTTACGTGTGCTTGTAAGTCCACACAGGAAGTTCAGGACAGATGGACAGACAGACGGGGTGGAGGCATCGGGAGGAGGGAGAGTGCTCACTGTCCCCTTTTCATACTCTGTGACCTTTAAACCGTGGCATGCATCATCACCCAATACCTGTAAAATCCAGCATCGTGAAGCCGTCAGCCCCAAGGGTGCATCTCCTCCTCTCTTCACACCCTCTGTTTACACCAGGGATGAGAAGGTGTTGTTCAGTTTTGAATAACATCGGTCATTTAAATAAGAATTTCAGATGCAGTGAAAGGGTTTGGCTGGTGGACGGTGGGTTGGGATGTATGGCCCCCAGGAGGCCATGCTTCCCTCCTCGCTCCCACATGTGCCCCTCTGCAGCTGTGCCAGGGTAGGCTGTGACCACGTAAACAGAGCAAACCGTATCACCTTTCCCACAGGAGCACTCTTTGCCCTTGCACAGGAAGTTGTGAATTTCGATGTCCCGGAGGCCCAGAGCCCGGCGGGAAGGAGCCAAGCTCTGCTGCCTGTGAGGGTTGGGAGGGGGCCGGAGCACACCCTGGGCTCCCTGTGTACCCACACCCTATCAGGGGTCCCTCAGGGAGCATGGGAGGGTCCGGCTTGGACCCGAGCCTGCCACTGGCCACAGTATAGAGGGACGAGGGCTATCTACCACACTCCACACTGGAGACGGCAGCGCTGTCAGAGTGAGGCTGGGGCCTGAGTGCTCTTGGGGAGGGCACTTGGTGGGATGTTGGGTAAGTGGGGCCTTAGAAGGACAGTGTCTCCCCGGGGCCCTTTGCTCACCTAGAGCTCCAGGCTTCAAGGTCCTGGTATTGCTTATCCCCACCCAGTGCTGAGGCAGGGGCGGTGGCCAAGGCCTGGCTAGCTCTACCTGCCCGACCGCCACTACAGGAATGCCTGTTGGGGTCTGGGCAGGACCTGGGTGGCAGCTCCCCAGCTGGTATCCTGGCCAACCCAATCAGCCAACAGAGCAACCCCAGTTCTGCCCAGGCTCACAGGCAAGACCCCAGGGCAATTGCGCGGCTTTGAGAAAGGCCTGGCGCTCGGTCCCAGCACTCACTTGGTCACCCCAGTCCCAGGGGGCTACTCTTAGAGCAGGCACAGGCCTCTGGCTGAGCCAGGCCAGGCTTAGCTCAGCTGGTCTGTGCAGACTGTATGGGGCGGTCTTTCCCCAGCATGCTATGGGGCACAGGCTGGGCCTTCGCCAGGGCCTCGAGGTTCCCCAGTGTCCCCCACCTTCACCACAGTACTCTGAGACTGTGACCCGCTGGTAGTTCCTGGGGGCTAAGCCAGGTCACATGCAGTGCAGTCCCTGCGGGGCAGGAGGCCCGTGATCACAGAGCTTCTCTCAGATGGGGGCAGTTCACCTCCCCACAGTGGTGAGAAGGCCATGGCCAGGTCAGCCCCGTGCCCTGTCCTAGCAGAAATGCCCCTGGTGGGTGGGGTCCACTCCTGGGCCAAGGCAAACACCCGCTGCGACTGCAAGATTGCTTCCTGTGACCTTCCAGGGAAGCGTGAATAAAGACAGCAGGGTCCCAGCAAAGATGCCCAAAGGAGAAGCAGAGATGAGTGATTAGAGCACACGCGGATCCTGGGGTACCGCCCCGGGGACTGAGGAAGGCAGGCCTGGGCCCCTTTCCTGGGGTCAGAGGGGGAGTGCCCCTCACTGCCCCTCAGCCAGGGAAGGAGGCTGAGCTCACTCAGAGGGGCCCCATGAGGATGGGCAGGGTGGGCCAGGCAGCTGCAGCACCCGGGAGGATGCCACCCACACCAGCCCCATGGGAGGGGGCCTGGAGGCCAAGGCCGTATGCTGGCTCCTGGCTGGGTGGAATAGGAGCTCTCTGGGGCTCTGTGCCAGGACAGGTGGCCCACCCCCTGCAGACCACCTTGTCTTCTCAGGCACCAAGGTGTGCCGATGGGACCCCAAGCCCTCATAAGGGGAGAGGCACTGTGGGGAGGGCCGGGGTGAGCCCGGCAGGGGCTGCCCAGAGAAGTGGTATCTGAACTGGCCATAGCCCAGTGCAGGGCTGTTCTGCAGACTCGGTCCCGCCAGGCAGCATGGAGCACTGAGGTCTGTGGTGAGCACCCAGGCCTCTTGCAGCCTCGCCTCCCCCTTCCCAGCAACCAGTGCATCTCCCTCTCCCTCCTTGCTTACCACCCACCCTGGTCGCCCTGGTCTGGGGCTGCAGGGCCGCACCTCCTGGAGCCCCACTCCTCGTGTTCTGTGGAAGCAACTGTGTCTCGGTCTGAGTGAACAAACCCTCCATCGTTCCGTTCACAGCCCGTGTGGTTGTGTGCGGCTGTCCCCCACTCGTGGCTCTGCCCCTGGTGTCAGGGGGCTGCCAGTGTGACCTTGGGGCTCTCAGTGGTGAGAAGTGCCCCCGCCCCGAGAGTAGGCAACACAACAGGAGAAGATGCTGTTACCATGTTTCCCCGAAAATAAGACCCGGCCAGACCATCAGCTCTAATGCGTCTTTTTGAGCAAAAATTAATATAACACCCGGTATTACATTACATGTTATGTTATGTTATGTTATGTTATGTTATGTTATGTTATGTTATGTTATGTTATGTTATGTTATGTTATATAAGACCCGGTCTTATATTATAGTAAAATAAGTCCGGATCTTATATTAATTTTTGCTCCAAAAGACGCATTCGAGCTGATGGTCCGGCTGGGTCTTATTTCGGGGAAACACAGTAGCACCCGGGAGAGAAGGACACCGGGAGCGGGCAGGCCCACGTGGCTCACCGTTTGTCTCCTATGGCCTGTGGTCCTGTGCCTTTGTGGGCTCTGCTTCCCTCCCTGGGACGGGCTGGACTTCCCTCCGGCCTCTCCTTAGAGATAGCTTGGAACACGGGTCTGGCAGACAGAGGTGCAAGGACAGCGAGCCACCCAGACACGGGCACCCTCCCTGGCCTCATTTCCTGCCATGGGGCGCTCTGCCAGAGTGTAGGGGGGGACCACGTAGAGACTGAGCAAGGCAGCCTGCTTGGTTCAGCATGCAGGCGCCTGCAGCCCGGGTGCACACTGCCCTGCCCTTCTGCAGGGTGAGTGGTCCCCAGTGGTTCTGGCAGCAGACAGGGGTCTGACTGAGGTGGGGTGGGCGAGAGGCCCTCAGCCCTGCGCCAGCTCAGCCTGCCAGGCAGCTCCCTGCAGCCCACAGGGCCTGCCCTGGGACCCCTGCCCTGAGCCTTCCCTCCTGCACCCCCAGAGCCTGGCGCACACATCATCCCTGGAGGGCCATTGTCTTAGGATGAAGTGAGCTCTTTGTCTGGAAGTGTCTATGAGGCTGCAGCTCAGGGGGCCTCTGCTGCCTTCCCAGCTTGGCTCAGGGCCTCCAAGCCCCCAGGCTGTCACACTCTGGGCAGGAGGCCGCAAGCCTGTGATGGATGCTGCTAAGGCTCCGTGGAACTGGCCCAGGCAGAAGGCCCAGCAGGCTCCCAGCCCATCAGGGGAAGACGTGGCCTGAGCGGGACCAGGTGGGCACAGAAGAGCAGCTGGTGACCTGGGGTTGCTCTGGACACATACTGGGGCCCGGGCACCAAGACTCTGGTCCCTCTGAGTGAACAGGCAGATGATGGGGCACAGACCCAGAGGCTACCCTGCCACCCTGGGGTCTGAGGGCACAGAGGAGTGGGGTGGGGGGCACACCCAAATCCTGGGCCCCTGAGGTCACAGCTCTGGCTACAAGAGAACCATGAGGGACGCTGGTGTTCCTGCTTAGGCCACACGTGTAGCAGGCGTGGAGTAGAGCAGAGGCCCTGCCCTCTCAGGGCTCAGAGGCTGTAACAAGGGCCCAACTGTGCCAGTTTGCTGTGCTCTAGCAGCACAGGAAGGGGAAGTCAGGGAGGGCTTCCTGGAGAGTCTCCACACAGGCCCACAGGAGGAATGGGAGTGAGTCTGGGGAGGTAGGGGCCTTGGAGAGGTGGTCCCAGCTAAGAGAACAGCAGGGGGAAGGCCGGCACTGAACACCATTGGCCCAGGAGCAGGTAATGATTGACGCTGGAGATGGAAGCCAGGCTGAGGAACGTGGGACTCTGTCCTCGGGGTGGGGACTGGCCCAGTCTGACTTGTGTTCTAAAGGGGTGGCCCTGGGGTCCGGGCCATAGGCAGGATGTGGGGGATGAGGCGTTGCAAGGGATGGGGAGGAAACCGGTCAGGGGCCCAGGAGAGGTGTGGGCCCATGAAGAATCCAGGTTCAGAACATGTTCCGGGAAGACAGGACGAGATTTGGTGCATGCTGTAGGTGGGAGGGAGGGCACGGCCGACAGCACCCAGTCTCTGCAGTGTGATCCCCGGTGTGGTGGTCCCCAGTATGAGCAGGCTTGGGGGACCACTGATGTCTTCTGGGTGAGCCATGTGGGCTCCGAGGTGAGAGGAGCCCAGGAATCAGGGCGTGGGCCTCTAACCGTGGGCTGGGCCTACCTCCGGTTTGTTCCCACCCCACCCCTACAGCCTAGCCCAAGGACAGCAACCTCCGCACACTTTAGGGACCCTTGCCCTGGCCATGGGTGTCGTAACCACCATCCGGGCAAGATGCTGGGCCAAGTTGCTGGAGGTTTAGTCACTGTCACAACCCTAACCACACACAGGCAGAAACTCTCACTCCCGGCCAAGAGCGCTGTGCAAGGCCTGCCCCGGGGGCCTGCAGGCGAGGAAGACTGCAGGCGCCGTGGGGACCGCCCAGGCCCGCACGTCCGGCCCCACAAGGGGCCACAAGGACAGGAGAGGAGCCAGCATGGAGCATGATTTATACCTGATCCCCCCCTCTGCCGAGACCGCAGCCCACTGTGGAAGCTGGCCAGTTTTGAAGGCAGGCTGTTTTCGGGGGCTCTACTTTGACGATTGGAAAAGGCCCTGCTGAAGAAAAACAGGAGTCTCACTGGGGTTGGGGCATCGTCAGCTACTGCATGCAACACCCTTCCTCAGCCCCAGGGGTTGGGCCGTCTGACGAAGCCAAGTTTGCAGGGCTGCTTGGTGGCTCTTGCAGGCCCGGAGCCTCTGGCAGGAGCAGACCTTAGAAAAGAGCGTGCTGCACATTTGCCTTTGAACTGGCACATGCTCTGCCAGGCCCCGGGGTGCCAGGGGAGACGACCGCTCTTCCTGGGAAGACATGAGAAGCAGGGAAGCAGACCTGTCTAAGGGACAAGGTGCCAGGATGGCAATAATTGGGACAGTGGGAGTGGCAATAATTGGGACCAGGGAAGGTCTCCGGGGAGGGGCTGACTTTTATGCTGAGACCCCACGGATGAGAAGCCGCAGGCCAGGCCAGGTCTGCAAAGGGTCTGAGGCGGAAAGGCTCAGTGTGCTTCTGCAGCAGAGGGAGCCTGACCCTGGGGAGGGAGAGGTGGGTGGGGCTGGTCGATGTTAGAGAAGAGCAGTGGCCTGAGGCTGAGACAGGCTCAGCTTATTCCCCAGGAATGCAGTGAACATAAAGTGGACCGATCACTTTATGTTCTATATCACTTGGGGGAATAGTGGCTAATGGCAGTTTGGGGGGGTGGGGGGATATCGACCCAGCCCCCCAGTAGATACCAGAGCCTCTGCAGCCAGCTCTCTAGGGCCCCGTTGTAAGTCTTATTTGACACAGGAGGCTTCAGGCTCACAGAGATAAAGGCTCGCGTGGGACACAGCGGGAGCAGATCAGCTGGGATCTGATTCCCCAGGATTCCATTGCAGGATGCCCCCCACTCTGGCTCCACCCTCAGGGGTGCAGACTGGGCTCTCCCTCTATGCTGCTGTGGTTGTAGGCAGACTCTAGACCCCAGGACGCCAGCACCACCTCAGCGCCTTGTGGGCTGAGGCAGGTAGAACCAGGCTGAACTCCAAGGAGCCATTGTGTCTCTAGGGACAGGCCTGGGCGTCCTCCGCCATGGACTTCCCACGGCCCAGCCACCGCCCTGTGAACTGGCCAGGGTGCAGCCCCACCCCCCTGCTCAGAGCCTGGATCCTGGGGACCCAAGGGGTTGATTGGATCAGTCTTGTGCCTCCAGCTTACCCCAAGACCCCAACTGTGGGGCGTGTGTCTGGCAGGGAAGGGGCCCCCACCTGGGGGACTGGTGCCCAACTCAAGTGCCTGAGAGGTGATGGCCTGTATCCCAGGGTGGGCTGTCCTCTCTCATTACCTCTTCAGCCCATTGTCTGCCCTGTGCCAGCCGTAGAAGTCCAGAGCCCTGAGCCCAGACCCTGGTGGCCCAGTCCTGGCCAGCGCAGGGCCCAGCGAGGCCCCTCACAGTGCAGAATCCAGTGCTCTCCTCTTGCAGCAGCCGTCAGTGATGGATGTAGAGGGCAGGGGAGGGCCTGGCGGCCCCTTGGGAGCCAGGGTTGCTACCCACATGGAGGGGGCCGCAGGGACCAGTGGTGGCTACTCTCTCTGGCCAGAGCACAGTATAGGGGTACAGGCCCCCACCCTGTCCACCTGGCCCTGTGTGTCCTGGTGTCAGTGGCCTTGGCAGGCACATGGCCTGCCCCAAACTCAGCCCTCATGGGGTGAGACGGAGCTTCAGTGGCCTAGGCCCCTATTTGGTACTTAGGCAGAGCGCCCAGTGCCCTTGAGCGAAGCTGAAGGTGGGACTCCGGGGAGCCCATGAGCAGGGCTGCTGTGCCCTGGGGACGGCCGAGGCTCTTTGAGGACAGCTGTCCAAGAGTCCTAGGCTGCAGCCTCCAAGGGCTTCCCAGGGGCCAGGCAAGACTGAGCCCCTGAGCCCTGTAGAGCCTATCTACCCCAAAACTCTGCCTGGGAACACTCTCCACGGTGACCTTTGCCCCAGAAATATGGGGCAAAGATGAATTTGATTAGAAGCCTGGGGCTTGAACGTTTGGGCTGCCATGGAGACGGTCACCTACAGCTTATAGCAGGCGGGGCCACAGACCCCTACCAGCCAGCCCATGATGCTGTGCCAGCTGCACCTTCACCCCAGAAACCTCTGCTCCCTACAGTGGCTCCCAGGTGATTCGCCCCCATTTGGATTTGTGCAGAGATGCCTCCCGGGCCCCACAGCCTGAGGCTCTTAGCATTTGGACTTGAGCCTTGTCTGGGGCTCTCTGAGGCCACCCCACATCCACTGTTGGGGACATTTACCTGATGCCCAGGGACCTGGCTGGTCTCCCATGGCCCCAGCAGCACACACTGGCCGGGGGTGGACACAGCATGGGCGGGAAGCAGACCTGGGCTGGGCCCCTGGCCATTGGTGACAGGAACCTACCCCTGAGGACACAGCGAAAAGAAAGGAAGGGGCTCAAGATCCAGAGCTGTGGTCTGGAAAGCCTGGCATGGAGGGCCACCCCCGGCCACATCACCCATGTCCCTTACTTCAGGCCCTCCCATCTCAGCTCACTGCAGCCTCCTTTTGAGCCACAGGTGTTTGGTGGCCTGACATGCACCGCCTGGCCGACCGCATCCACCTGGAAGAGCTGGCCCGCATTGGTATCCTGAGTGGCAGTGTGGACGCCATGCTCCAGGCCCACCTGGGAGCCGTGTTCATGCCTCACGGGCTCGGCCACTTCCTGGGCATCGATGTGCACGACGTGGGAGGCTACCCCGAGGTCAGTGTGGACAGCGCAGTGTGAGCCGTCGCGAGCCCGGCCCTCCCAAGGGTGGGCTGCAGGGGGACAGGCAGGGTGGGGAGGAATGCAGCCCCAGCAAAGCCCCTCCTCCCTTTTCACCCAGTGGTTGGTGCAGGCTGCTGCCACAATGCCCCCAGCCCCAAGGGCCCTGGGGAAGGCAGGAGTGTTTCTGTGAGCGTGCCGCCTCCATGCGAGATGGGTGTGCTCTGTCCAGTGAGCCCTGGCTGTGTGCTGTGTGTGGCACCTTCCCTAAAGGCTGGTAGGTGGTCAGTGTGCAGGGCCTGGGGTCCCTGCAGGACAGTGGGAGCCCAGAGGCTGCGTCTTCGGGAGAGGGCTGGCAGGGCCTGCATCATGTCCTCCTGCCGCGGGCCTCCTGCAGACGGGGGACGAGGCTCCACCAGCTGATGGCTGGCTCTGGTCCCTCCTGGGACGAGCTGAGCTTGTTGCCCTCACAAGCCTAGCGGCAGAACCCCGGCCCCTCCCTGCTACACCCCCTGCCCCCCGCCAGGCCCCTAGGCCAGCACACCCCCATGGCCTCCTCATCTCCTTGGCAAGGGAGAGAGGCTCGTGTGGGCATCTCCATACTAGGCTTTCCCCTCCACCTCCTACGAACTGCTCCTTGAAAGGACCACCCAGAGGGCCTTCGGGAGGCCCTGCCCAGCAGGTGGCTGCAGCCTCTCCAGGCCCCGGTGGGTGGGGGTGAAGCCGTCCCTGCTGCCTGGCCTGGTGCCCACGGTGCAGGGGGTGATTGTGCAATCACCGCACGCCCTGGGGCCCAGCAGCCAGTTAGCCAAGACTAGGCTCGGCCTGTTGGCTGCAGGGTATTTTGAAAGCACTAAGAACGATTTGGGGGGGAGGGGGGGCGAATTGCTCAAGAGAAGCATTATTATTCAATTATTTTTTCCTCAAGTGTAAACAGTTAAATTTGGAGAAACAAAATCAGTTTTAATTTCCTAATTTCTATCCATCACATTGTGTGCAGGAAGCCAAGAGCAGGGCCTTCCAGACATTGTTAACTGAGGTTCGTTATTCATTAGTCGCCAGAGCACTTTTTTTCCACCAGAGAAAATTGGCAGCAAACTGTTTTCATCTTTTCCAGTAAGCAGCCCTTTGTGCTCAGAGTCTATTCTTCTGACAGATAAACATTGTGGAAAAAAATATGGCTTTTCCTATAAAAGTCATTTGTTTTATTTCAGACCTACAGACACATCTGGGTCTCCTCTGCTCGGAGCTCAGTAAAAGTAGAGGCCCTGTCAAGCCCTCTGCCCAGGCGGAAGCCGGTGTGGACCCGGCACAGGCCGGCACCCTACCCCCAACAAGGCTGGAGTCCCTTGGCCAGAGGGGCTTGGGGCCCAGCCTCTCTCTTTCATGGGATCTGCTCTGCGTTCGGCCCAGGCCGCTTCTCTCTGCCCTGCTCTGGCTGTTCTCGGTGGGCCCCCCAGGGCCGACTCCTGAGAGCGAATGCTCTGAAGGGGCAGTGGGCAGTGGACTGGGGCAGGCATATCCTCCTATGCCCCTGGGGATCCCTGCCATTCTCCCCTCTCCTTACCTGAAATTTTCTGGAAGCTTGTCTGTACAAGCTTGAGCAAACTGCCCACAGCACGGCCCATAGCAAGTGAGCGAGAACAGGGGACATGACCATGTCAGGTCTCTGCCTCCACCAGGCCCCTGGCCGTTGACGAGCAGAGAATGAGAGAAGTGGACAGGCACTTAGGGGTTAGCATGACAGTAAGGGACAGGGCGGGGGTGCCCAGGGCAGGCACAGACTTCAGATGGCAGGAGCAGAAAAGTCTGCAGCAGAGGCTCTGAATGACCAGCACTGACAAACAGCTTCTGGGCAGGAGGCAGGCCCCTGCCCCACCCCACAAGCACCTGGCCCTCACACACAGAGATTGCCATTCTCGATGGGGCTTTTCCTGGTCCCCTGCCTTATCCCCTCCAGGCAAAAAGTGTGTGGGGCTGGGCACCACACCAGACAGCATCTGTGCCCGGAGCATAACCCACAGGGGTCACGGTGCCTTGCTGTCCCCTCATCGCCTCTGTCCGAGCCCGGCTCACGCCAGGTCAGAGGAGCTGTGGACGCCAGTGTCTATGTGTGCCCCGCTGTCCCCGCCCTCACGGAATGTCGGTCACAGCCTTCCCCACTGTGCCCAGCCGTGGAGGCTGAGCCAGCCTGTTTCTGGTTACCTTACATGAACCACTAATTGAAGTCTGATGTTCTTGGCCCCCAAACAGTCAGAAATGACAGCTCCGTCTCCAGCAGCTGGGCTTGCAGGGGATTGTTGTGAGCGGGGCAGGGCAAGCTCAGAGCCTGACCAGAAAGCTTGCTTGCTGCCCACTCGCTCACAGGCCTTGGCCCAAGGGTCACATGCGTACCTCAGGGACCTGGGGAAGGCAGGGAAATTTCTGCAAGTGTCCTAGGTACCACCTGCCCTCACAGCCTGGGAATCCCTGTTGGCTGTGCCCGTGTGAGTGGACAGGCCCAGGCGGGGTGTGCATGTGAGGGCAGGGGGTACCTCTGCAGGGAGCAGCTGCCACTGCCGCTCACTCCTTAAGGGCTGGGAGCTGCTGCCCAGGGCGCAGCTGGAGAGCCCAGAGTGTGGGCAAGGGCCATGCACATGGTGTGTGTGTGCATGTGTGTATCTACACGCCAGAACTGGCAGGCCCGTCCTGATGACAGCACCTGTCCCTCCCCCTGGAAGCCCACATGGAAAACCTGGGACTTGGCCCGGGGGAGCCAGGCACAGCACTTCTGGGGCCGGTTTCCACTTGAGCTGCCTAGGACAGACGCAGGCCAGGCGGCCTTGCAGCCTCCTTAAGAGCTTTTTTGGCTTCTCAGCATTGGCTTCTACCGTCCGCCTGGCGGGGAGAGGGCCCAGGTGAGGGCCGCTGGACTCCCCGCCAGCCCCGTGGGCAGCATGTGGCGTCCACAGGGCTCCCGCAGGCAGTTCTGGGGGTAATGGGGCAAGGACACTAAAATCAGAATAGATGGTATTCTCTGAAGTGTCTGTGGCACAGCACAGCAGGGGTGAGTGTGAGCTGGAGACCCCCATGGTCACAAAGCCTTCCCTGCAGCTGCAGAGACCCCACAGGGCTGGAGCCAGCCCTCACACATGGACGCCTGCGTGGGCAGATGAGGGCTTCGCTTGGGTGTTCCTTCGTGCCCATCTGTCTCCTGCTGCCTCAGTGGCCCTGGGCTGGAGCTAACGGGCTCCTTGGTTCCACACCAGCCTGGGAGCCACCAGTGGGGTCCTCCTCACCGGTCTTCTCCCCACAGGGCGTGGAGCGCATTGACAAGCCCGGCCTGCGAAGCCTGCGCACTGCGCGGCGCCTGGAGCCAGGCATGGTGCTCACCGTGGAGCCGGGCATTTACTTCATCGACCACCTCCTGGACGAGGCCCTGGCGGACCCGGCCCGCTCCTGCTTCTTTAACCGCGACGTCCTGCAGCACTATCGTGGATTTGGTGGGGTGAGTCCTGATGGGCCCTGTGTCCTTGCTCCCGGAATACTCCCCGCCCACTGCTGCCTGTCACCTCTTTGTCCTGGGGCAGGAGCTCTAGGGGGAGGAGGGACAGTCTTGACTTCCTTGTTTAAGAAGGACCTGGCCCGCCCTTTCTCGTGTTCTGTCACCAGACCGGTGCCTCACCCCCCAACGAAGAGACATAGATTCTACATAGATTCTAGCCCCGCTCCAGGGGCTCCCATCCACCTGGCAAGGTGCAAGGGGCAAGGACAGGGTGGGCAGATGGCATGAGCAGATGGCCCCATGGGACGAGCCCTCCTCTCCGCCGTTGCCTTGAGGCCAGCCCCTTCCCTTGTGGACAGGACTGACCACTCCTCAGAAAGGGCTCCTCCCACTCAGCGGGGGCAGCCTGGAGTGGTTGGGTCTGGCCTTGTCAGCTAGCGCAGGAAGCCAGCTCAGACATACTGAACCTGTTGGTCTAACCCAGGTCCGTATAGAGGAGGACGTCGTGGTGACCGACAGTGGCACGGAGCTGCTGACCTGTGTGCCCCGCACGGTGGAGGAAATCGAAGCGTGCATGGCAGGCTCCGACAAGGCCTGTCCTCCGTCCTCTGGCCCCGAGTAGAGCCTGCCAGGCGTGCCCAGTGGGACTGGGGACCTGGCCGTGCAACCTGTCTTCACAACAGGCAGGCTGCTGATTGGCTGTCCAGCAGTAAGAGATGGTGCTCAGAAACCACGTGCCAGCATTGACGTTTGATCACACCAAATAAATGCCGGGTCCTGGGGGGAGAAACTTCTTTATTAACTTTCTGCAAGATCACATCTTAATCTGTTATGATGAAGCTTAAATGACGGTGGCTTTTAAAATGCTGATTGCAAATAATCCTATTCTTTCGTAGCCACCAAAATGTGTCTTCCTGTCATTTGTATTCTTCTGTTCTGGAAAGGAAAATTTCCAGTGTTCGCTCTCAAAAATCAAAACACAAAATGGAATTTGCAATAAAAGTTTCCTGAAATGGTCCTTTGTGCACGGCCCTCTCAGTGCTTCACCCTCGTCACTGACCCACAGAGCCTGGGGCTCAGGTCAAGCACATTGGGCGCTATCCCACTCCAGGGCTTTGCATAGGCTGAAAGGTGAATACGAACCTTTTTTGATGTGGTTACTGCCTCAAAGCTGGATTTCTGAAGGGCGCAGACGGATGTAGCATGTAAGGCACACTTATTTAAAACGTGAGATTTGCAGATTCCTTGTCTTTGACTTCCTTTTCATGCTCGACGTGCTAGCAAAGCCCACATCTGAGAGGCAGCAGAGTGAGAGGAAGGTGAGCTTTCTCCTTCCTTCCATCTGTCTCCCCTAAGTGTGAGCCCACCGACCAAACTCCACCCGGAGGCCATGAGCCATCTGGGGCCAGGGCCTGGTGCCTGCCAGTGGCATAGCACCTGTGCTCACCTGCTTGGCCAATTCTCCCAAGGGCCCCCAGAACTGCCCCAGCCCCTAAAATCGGCTTCCAGAACTGTGCACATTCCAGGTTTGTCTCCTCACAGAGCTCTCCTCCAGGAGTTTGCGCCAAGGTGAAGGGCAAGTGAGAAGAGATACCAGATGAAACCATGTGGTAGAAAACTGTAGTGCAAGCTAGAGACGTTTTGAGAAGTCATTGAAGAGTTTAGTACACACTGATTTCTTCCTATGGCAATAGCACAAAAGTGCTTGCTTGTAATGTGGCCACATTAAAACAATCTCAGTTCCAAGTCACCATTTATCTTGTTTCTTAGATTTATAACATCCAGTTAAGGCTTTCTGCTGGTGCAGATATATTCCCTAAGTGATTCCTGACATTGAGCAGTTTAAGGAATGACTGCCTTTGTGTCAGGAGTTTAGAGCTCGCCCGATATTTCTCTACCCCAGCTGCGTCTGTGGTAAGACACATTCTGGTGTCTAGAGAAGGGGTGTCCAAACTGCGGCCCGCGGGCCAACTGCGGCCCGCGATCCATTTTTTATTGGCCCGCAGAGAATTCCAAAAGTATATTTAGTTTACTTAAATAAACCAGGAGAGGCAATACGTACTTCACCTCGAGTGGCCTGGCTGTTTGTGTATTTTACCGCATATGGCCCTTGGTGAAAAAAGTTGAAAAAAGTTTGGACACCCCTGGTCTAGGGTTTCCATTTTCCCCACCCCCAGGATAAAACAAGTTCAAGTTAGGTTGAAACTCTAAATGAACCGTGTAGTTTTGTTAATTAACAAACATAGCTGAGTGTATCATACATCTTTCTCCAGACATTTCATACCAAAACTGCTCACTTCACATAAATGTTTTCTGATAATCAAGCATGTACACAAAGGAGAACAAGGAGAAATCTCAGTAATTAAATGCTCTGTCCAGGAGGGACACTGGGAATGTAGATGTGACTGCTTTAGCCCAGGTTGGTAAGTCAAAGGGCATTCCTTGAAGGTACAGGTCAGAGGTGGCCAGCAGCAGCCACCTGCGGTACCCCCCGTTCAGAGGTAGCCACCTGCCACATCTACAACCACTGTAGAAATCTGTACAACTTCAGAAATATATTAGAGACCCTTCCAGAAAGCTGTACAGAGCTAAAAGCTATTCCAAAACCCTGGAAGGGCCTATAGATTTGTTCAATACCTGACCATCTCGTGTGTGCCAAGGTCTGATAAAAGCACACTCCCTGCTTTCAGAGCCTGCGGTCTCAAGAGGCTTCACTTTAAACATGGACAAATATATCATCAGAAACAAGTGCCATGAAGGAAGGTAACAGAACTCACCTTGTCTAGGAAGCCGGGGGCAGACAGGAAGGGTTAAAAATGAAAAGCAAGAGATGAGGCCTTCCAGACATAAGGAACTGTGGTCCTAAGGCAGCCCTGGAGTAAACAGCATGGCAAAGCCCTGAAGCCAAAGCCAAGTGATGTGAGAGAATGGAAGGAAATTCCGTGGGCGAGATCAAATGGAGCCACACCACACGAAGGCTGGTTCTCCCCTGTGCAATGGGCAACGACTGAAGGTTGTGGAGAGCTTGCCATGGTCTAGGGAGACCAAGTCCAGGCAGAGAGGACAGTGGCTCTGCAAGGGTGGGAGCGGGAGGGGAAGTAGGTACAAGGGACACTGAGGAGGTAGAACTGAAAAGTGGTGACGTGGAAAGGCATCTGGCTCTAACAGGTGCTTCAAAGGGAACGACAAGACGTAGGTGTTCGGGCTATAAGTGTTTAACGTGTGACTGACTCACTAACAACCCCATTCTCAAGCCCGGTTCCACAACCCTAGATTCTCTAGACAGCTCTGCATGCCTTTCAGGCCGAGAGCTCTGCGAGTGGGCATGTTGCAGGAAAGGAATATTCAGTTCTCTGAGTATATGTAAACTGCACAGGAACTCTTCAGAGACTCACAGGCAGTGAAAAAGCAGGAGGCGTAGAAGTTTTTTATTTAAAAAAGAGCTGGCACCTTCACAAATCATGTCTATAAAATGCCCTAAGACAAGTTATTGGACTCAAAATGACAACACTGATAAAAAAAAAAAAAAAAAAAGAAACGGGACATACCACCCATAGAAATAATTTTACAATTTTCATTAAGCTGTAATGAGTAGACATTTCTCAAGACATGAACCTAACTGAAGGATCACAGAAGAAAAGTATCCAAACGGTATCTTCCCTTCACTCAAATCAGCTCCTTGGACTCAGGATTTATGAATTTCTTTGTATACTCTTGTCTTCATGTAAATGGCAGACTATATACATACCATAAATCGTATTGTTAAGGGAAACGCCTTACTTTGGCACTGTGGTCTTAAGAACTAATTGTCCGCCACCCTGTAAATAAAACCACTGAGGCCCTAGGTGTGGAGCGAGAACACCAATTACTGCTTCCTGTTCTAATAAACTTTTTTAGATCAGACCAGGTGACCAAGAATATAGAGGCACTCTATATTCGGAGAAAACTGTGTGTATCCATTAAAGGAAATCTAGACTTGGACAGAAGCACCCGTTTGTCCCCGCACCCTCACCCACCCCACTCCTGTCCTGGGCTGGGACAGAAGACAGCAGGGCACCGGCCTGCTCTTCAGAGCTGCTTACCATTTGGACTTTCTCAGTATCTAACATAAAGAAACCCACAAGGAAATACAGCCATTATTCCAAAGGTTGTTTTGTTTTTTTTATTTCAAATTCACTGAAAGAAATAAAATTATATTTAAAAAAAAATAGAGTAATCTCACAAACTGAGGAAAGCCAGAAACAAAAAGAACAAGTACTTTTTCCTGAGAGGCAGGACTAACAGGTGTAGAATGGACTTTCTCTTTCCTAGCTTTTGTGAAACAAAATGGTTTTCCTATTTCTAAGGCATCAAAAAGCACTCGGTGCTAACTGGGTTGCACAGGTACCAAGTTTCAGGCCCTCTAATGGGGACTAAGAAACATCAAAAGTTGCTACGATTCCCTTTATTATCAAGTATGAAATTGTACATCTACTTTTTTAGGTAAATTTGAGCATCTGACACTCAGGAGTGGTCATGAGACCATGTTCTGGTCATATTTTATTAAAATCTTGCTACTTCTTGGTAAGTCCAGAATTTCTGAACTCACATCCCAGTAACTGAAAGGGGCCAGAAACCAGGAAATGCTGCTCTTGATGTCACCACCTGCAGCCAAGACCAGTCAGAAAGCACCCATCCCAGGATTCTCAGATCCAGCTAGAAATTTATAGACTAAAGCCTAATTCCTAAGCCACTGGACCTGCCAGCAAAGGCAGATCAAATCCTAATGGTTCATACATAACCTACAAAACAAAAATTACAAAAGTCATTTCACAATTCCCAAAGCTCTGAACTTATCCATATTTGATTTCCCTTAGTTTTATATTGATAAATTTATCAAACAAAAAACTTTCAATCCCAAACACTTCAGTAAGACAGTCAAGACAATGGTTAGCATTTTTTTTCTATGCATAAAGGACTGCTTGTGCTGATGTTTTGATTTGCATAGGTAACAAGAAAACTTGAATCTATGTTCCTAAAGTTCAGATTTTATGTTCTGATTTGAAATATGGAGTACACATTCCTGGTGATTTCCCTAAAGCTTCTTTTCTAAGATAGTTAGGTCAATTCATGTAACTGGAGACATCAATTTCTGAAAGATATTTTTTAGTAAATAAAATTAAAATGTCTGTAGCACCTGTTATAAAGATTCAAGTGACCTAAATGCATCTCCAAATAGGTTAATTATATAACATTGACCAGCTATTAAAGATTCAGCAGGATCTGTGGGGCTCTCCTAGTTATTCAAAACATCCATTACTAGTCGACTGATACTCTAACCAAAGTAAACTGGTGTTGGACCCTAATAGAAACCCCTATCTCCTGGCTCTATAGTGAGTTAACCCTCCTGGTAGGGTTATTCCCGCCCGTTCTCGTGAATTTTTTTGCTTTCCCGTTCCCGAGTCCCGAGAAAAGTTGGTCGGGAAATCGGGGAAATCGCCTCCTTGAACCCAGTAATACCCACAATGGGAAATAAACGTATTACTCACAATGTATCTCTTAGACATTTTTCCTATTTCTCGCTAGGGTTTTCGGGCGGGAATTTCCACCCGTTCTCGTGAAATTTTTTCGCTTTCCGTTCCCGAATCCCGAGAAAAGTTGGTCGGGAAATCGGGAAAATCGGCTCCTTGAACCCAGTTGGTTGGTAGTATCGGCTGTCACTGTGGAAACGATTCATCGTGGAGAAAAGAAAACAGTTTATATCTTGGGATTCGGGAACGGGAAAGCGAAAAAAATTCCTGAGAACAGGCGGGAAATCCTGCCCGGAAACCCTACCTCCTGGGACAGCGACTCATGGAAAATTACACTGGGCTCCTGTTACTTGCAGAAGGGGCTCCTGGCGCGCCCATGGCCTTAATAATGGCTTTGGCGAGTTTCAGGGAACTGTGATGTCTTCTGCCCAGAAGAGCAGACAGCACTCTTCTACCAATCCAAGGGTACAACTTGAGTTACATGCTAGTTACATTGTCCCAGTCCTACCATGAAACAGCCATGTGGCCAAAAATGACCATGTTCAATAAGATACCTGGTAACACAAACTTTTTAATCAGACATGACTCTGTCTCTTGTCACCAGGCCAGGCACCAAAACAAAATAACAAAAAAAAACAAAAAAAACCCAACCCTACAAATCCAACAAATTTGAGCTAGAATTGTGCTTAAAAAAAAAAAAAGTCAAGGACAATCAACACTACCAACATTGATATAAACCAGACTAGAGAATCTCAACTTTAGTGATTGCCATTTTTTATTCTCAACAAAAATGTCAATATCCTGAGTTTTATGACTATTTTCTTTCTAAAATAATTTATGGGACATAAGAGCATAAAATAACTAAACAGAAGTAGTGGTACAAAAAGTCTAGAAGAACAGCCCACAAAAATATAAAAAGATGTATTTAAGCAAAATAAATTAAAGGTTAAACCTTACACTTTCAAGTTTTCTTAGACTTATTTTGGGAGATCGCATGGAGTTGATGATGCATTTTTCTAATAATCAGTTGGTCAAGATCAAACACCAAATGATCCTTCACAAGAAATTTTTGCCTTTGAAAATCATGGCCCCATTGATGATATCTGAACACAGGAGAAACTACATGCTGAATTAATATTCCAAATCCTAATCAGTAGCTTGTGTGATCAAACTGTTAAGAGATTTTGTTTACTAACTTGGCTGTCAAAATAGTATTTAAAAAAAGATGCTTACTTTCTAGCATCTGCAGAAACTAAAATTTTGATAACACAGGTTTGTCTAAACTATTGGGTTGTTTTGGAGTGTTGTTTAGGATACCAAAAAAATGCCATTCAAATACCCAAAGGTATCCCAAAAGTATAATTCCAATATGCTTTACTTTTATTTTTTTTAAAAAACCTATTTGCTTACTAAACGTTATTTATATTTTTAAACCAATTGGCTCCATACTCCCTTTAAAATGCAATGGTGTTTCTTTATTTAACCTGACATCACTATTCAAAAACTTGTACTTGTTGGAGAAAACAGTACTAATTATGCTAAACCAAGGTTTATGCTATACATAAAATCACTCCAAATTACAAAGTAATTGGTTTCTACAGCCTAAGGATTTTTACTACTTAAACTTAGAATAAAATTACAGATTAACAGATGGCAACTTTTCTTAATCCAATTAACCATAGCCATTAAAACCAACCAAGAACCTTCTGCATGGCCTACCAGTTCCCCATTCCTTCTGCCAACGTAAAAAAGCATTTCTTAGGAAGTCAGGATTTATTAAGAACATCAAGGTCCAGGTTTGTTTTTTTTCCTTTTACCATATACCTTAAAAATGTGTTTCTTTAGCCCCACAAAAATCCGTATCATTTAAAACCAGATACTCGAATTACATGGCTAATATTTTTAGCTAATCAACTCTTCAGTGCTGATCCTAGAAAACAACCTTCAATGGATCTTTGAACAAAGGAACAAGACAGTGGTCAGCCATTGATATGAATGGTGTAGTCACACCTTTAACGTTCAAGCCACAAGTTGTGAAGTTTGGAAGGGGTGAGGCCTACTGTCCTGCATTATCAGAATTTGTCATATTTTCAGTGCTACTGGGTTGCACGTTGTCTGCAAGGTTGTGCGCATGCTCAAGGAACAAATCTTTCAGTACACTTAATTCCTTAGTCAGTAATTTAATTTTTGCTTCCAACCGTTCATTCTCTTCCTTGAGCTGATTCACTCTCTGCAGTGTATCCTGTGCTTTCTGCTTGCTTTTCAACCGACTCTTTTTCACAGCCATGTTGTTCCTCTCTCTGCGCTGACGATACTCATCACTGTTTCGATCCATGGGTGAACTCTTTTTGCTTTGCTTGCTTGGAGGTACAGCCTTGCCTCCTCCCCCAGGGCCAGCGGGCACCAGCTGAGGAACCTGCTGTAAGCCGCTGGCATGAGCCGGAGTATGAATAACACTTATTCCATTCACTCCAGGAGTACTGTTCTGCTGTGATATCTTGCTCATTTGGGCACGCTCCCTTGCCAACACAGAACAGGCAGAAATGAGGGCAAGGTGATCAATGGATTCCACTCTACACTGCCAAGAAATCTTCACATATACCTAGTTAAGGAATAAATTGCATTAAAATATTTGAAATGACAAGATCAAATGAGATTAAACTCGCATGTACTTAATGGCAGACCAACATTAATTGATTATGCTGAGAGAAGTCTACGCAACTGCCAACCGTTGCAGTGTTTCAGAAGTCTAAATCATTTAATTGAGACAGGTAGGTTAGTACAGAAGCACCGCCAGGCCAAATTCAGCCCACCTGAACCCCTGAGGGTACTGCCCATCTGTGATTGTTTTCAAAAATGGGAGGGAAAACAAAAGAATACCACTAATTAGGTAGCACATATGAACTAATAGCACTTGGCAATCTGCCAGAGAAATTTGAGATGTTTGGGTTAAACATGGAAAAGTTGAGTTCAATTATGATAGAAGAGACACCTGCAGTGAAAGGGGGCAAAGTTTCAATTGTTGAATCAAGTCAAACAGAATGCTGTAGGGGAGCCCAGCGCCCAGTATCTATCAGGAACGCTGTGATGACCACATGTTCTTTATTCCCATATGCAGCGAGTGAGTCATCAAGGACTTGCCAAAATTTTCTCCCAGAGCAAATCTTTATGGGATATTTTGAAAAGGTATTTTCACTTGTTTTTTATTTTTTCATTGACCTCAAATGATAGTTTACAGAGATTTCCTAAGTTAGCTCCTTGGATCACAGCTTTAGGATTGCTGAAGGCACCCAATTTGCTTGCCCATCTCATCATGCTTCTAATAGTGTTTTTTTTTCCTTCTTGACACAATTCAAAAACACAGCTACGCCGTCAACCTAAAACCACGAGGAAAGAAACAGAAGCGCTAATGATGCATCCAAGGGAGGGCAAGTACCGGGACTGGGGCTAGACTGACCGGGCAGCCGCAGAGCCTGCCCCCACTTCATGCTGCTGAAGGCACTCAGAGGACATGTGACTGCAATGCGGCCTGCAGAAATGAAGGCAGTTTCAGAAACGAGTCACACTTGCCTTACTATAAATCAGCTAGGGCACTACAACTGCCTCAAGATGTGTCAAAGCCATACCGATCCTGTCATCATAAAGCCATCCCAAGGCAAACTGACTAAGCTGAGTGAACCATGTCTACCAAGAAGTCACAGCGCTCTTAAAAATTTAGAAAGCAGTGTTATGAACCATAAAACTATTCAGTTCTCTTTTCACAAAACTGCTAAAACTACATCATGGAAAACAACCTGGAGCCACAATTATGAAATGCCTCACTGAGCTCGGCACAGCTAAGAAAAGCTGTTAGTAAACACCAGTAGCTTCACCCAAATCTTTAGCCAGGCATTTCAGTATAAACACTGTCTATTTGCCTGCTTTTTTAAATCTTTGCTTTTAAAAAGTCCATATAGCGTTACTTCCCATTGCTTTTAAAGCCATGCAGGCAGTCCTGAGCTAATGGGTCATCTGTTCTCACACCAGCACTACGGCAAGACAGAAAGCCTCCTTCCAAGCCATGACGGGTCTCTACTCCAAATCTACCCTCAGTAATGGACACTTCACAATTTCCTGATAATTTACTGTCTATTTTTTCTCCCAGTTAACTGGCAGGTTAGTATTAATTTGAGCCACCTTTACCATGAACCATCTACACTACTGCTTACCTATTTGGTGTAAAGCGAACATAAATGTTTTACTCAATTTTTAAGAACTCTTTTAATTTAACACCTCTTCTGGGATCCTCTTAACAATTACAACCATGTTATCTTATTTATCTCTTTTATTTTTCATATACCAATTATATATTTAGCTTTAAAGCGAATCTCTATTATAGTTAACTCAGCGATAACAGTGATCTAAAGTACAAACCAGGAAACAGGTCAATCCTTGTCTTGGCTCTGGCTCTCCATTTCACTTTGGACAAATCCCTTCCTTTCTGTGAGCCTCGATTTCCCCCTCTGCAAATGGGGGATATAGAATGGTAAAATGCCTTCCAGCTCTGACAATATAGCATGAACTTCATTCAGTAACTAAAAACGCTTGTGAAACTCCAAACTCAGTGATGTTCATGCCCATTTTTGTACCCAAAGATAGGGTAGGGCTCTTTTATGTCAATCTGACCCATCGGGCCAAGGTAGTAGGCTGAATATAGTAGGCGAGGTTTTGAAAATGAGCCCTTTGTCTTGAAAAACAAAGACTCATCAAAATGGTAAATAGTAAGAAAGGGAAACTTGGAGATAATTTTAAAAACTCTAAATTTTTTTTTTTAAAGCTCTTCAACCAAAGAGAAGCCAAGATAAAGTGAAGAGATAGTCATCAAGGAAAATGAACCAAATAAAAAGTCAGAGAACTAAGTGGTCTGAAAGACTTAAGTCCAAACAGATTATCAATTTTATTTTTACACTGAGCAAACAGCTGCCTCTACAAGTTACCCATTTTACAGTTTACACTGCCATTAGCGCTTCTGTTCCTTCCACAAACATTTGAGCACCTACCATGTGTAAAAAAATAAGTTAATTTCAAATCTGGATATTCAACTGTAAATGAAAGTCTGGTTCCTATGCGGACAAATACTATTACAAAGTTCAGTCTACAGGAAGCAGGGTGGCGCCTTGTTTCCTTCCATGTGAATCACTCAAGCAGGAAGCAGTAGAAAAACTGAAGAACAGTAGTGCTCAAAGCGCGGTCCTTGGACCAGTGACATCATCATTTGGAAATTGTTAGACGTACAAATTTTCAGGCTGCCCCAGATCTAGGAAATCAGGAATAGGGCCGAGCAAACTTGTTTTAACAGGACCTCCAAGAGATTCTGATGACACTGAAGTTTGGGAGCCACTGCTGCAGATTAACAATAGATCTTAAGAAAGATGGACTAAGTGGGCAACATTTTTTAAACTTCAGCTTTCTTAATTCAAGTAATGTTCATTCAAATCAGTAACACGCTGAAAACTAAGAATGTTAGAATGTAAAACAAAATCAAATTTTTCTCAAGTTCCATTTGGGAAAATAAACCTGTCAAGAATTTTCCTCGGGGCAGCTGGTTAGCTCAGTTGGTTAGAGCGTGGGGCCTCTTAACAACAAGGTTGCTGGTTCGATCCCCACATGGGCCACTGTGAACTGCGCCCTCCACAACTAGATTGAAACAACTACTTGACTTGGAGCTGATCCTGGAAAAACACACTTAAATAAAATAAAAAAGTTAAAAAAAAAAAAAAAGGCATTTTCCTTAATCCCCTTGTCTTTCTTTTTCACGTACACAATCAAATATTCCTCCCTGGTTCCCCCAAATAAATTTTTCATTCAAATTTCCTCAGTGAAGGTCTATACTCCAAAATATTCATAGATGTTTCTCCTTTGCTCCAAATCTGTTCAATCACGGGTACAGGACAATTCTACCCACCCCACTCCACCCCACAAAACACCTCACATCCACCATCCCTCTCCATCCCCATGCCACAGAATTACCTCAGGCTGACATCATCTCTCAGGGGCACTAGTCTCCTCTGGTTTAGCAGTGATCCCTCCAAACACTGTCTCCAGAGCAATCTCACACTCAAACTTGTGTGTCACACCCTCTTGCTGAAAATTCTTCTGTGGCTCCAACATACAGGATCAAATCCAAGGTATTAACCCTCTCTCCAAACCCTACTCCCTTACCCTTCACACCTCAATGATACTAAACCACTATCAGTCCCCTAAATGGTCCGTGCTTTCTTTGTGCTTCTGTCCAATTCGTTCCCCCCATTTCTTTGTCAACACCAGCCCTACAGCATGTCTCCCTGTAGACTAACCTCGAGGCAAGACTGTCTTCATCTCCACATACCCAGCATCTAGTGCAGGGCTAGGTATATAATGGTGATGCTCAAGAAGTATTTGTTGAATACAGGATCAAAAGGCTAAGAGAAAACATGTATTTTTATAAATGTCTTATAAAAATGAGACTCTCTAGCTTTAAAATCTCTTAAAACAATTGCAATTAAATCAAGAGTTATTAAGATACCATGGTCTTACTACCTAAAGTTCTTGGTCTTTCTTAAAGGTATACAGAAAAATAAAAACACAGTTCCATTTGCTACCTCAAGTCCCCAGTCTATACAGTGACTGTGTTCATTCTTGTCTGGTCTTTGCTTCATGTCAGTTGAGAGCCTTCATTTTCTACTTTGCCCCGTTGTTTTCCAATTAATAATGTCAAGTTCTTAGACATGTGTTGCCAGGATCTGACAACTCTGTACTACAAGTGAAGTCAAAAGCAAGCCAAGTCAACAGACACCCAAATGAGCAGTATTTCTATTTAGTTACCACTGCTTGCTTCATGACCCAAAATAGGGGTCCATGAAAGAGGGTCCATCCCTTCAGGGAGTACATAAGTATGAGAAGCAAATGTATGTTCATTTGTCTTTTTTTAATGTCATTTTTTAAATCCACTTTTGGTTTGATTTACAACATACAAAACATAGTATACACACATTGTTTATAAATATACACCTGTTAGTACGTCGTGTTCTTTTTTTTATTGATAGGCCTGGAAAGCCAAAAAGGTAGGAGATCAATGTACCTACCAGTACAAGAACCCATGAAGTGTCCCCTCCCAAGAATACACAATAAACCTGGAATTGCGGCTACCTGCATTTACCATTACTGTGATCAGGTGAGGCAATCTTAGAACAGAAGACCAAATTCAGCCCCATGAGGTCCTATTTGTCTTTACCAAGGACTCACCATGTGCTATTTAAATCCCTAGGGATGAAACCACCTCTCCATGATCAGACAACCTTGCTGACAGTCATGACATGTGTTCTTGAGAATTTAAAGGATATTCTGGGGGGGGGGGGGGGAATGTGGGTTTCCACCTTTTTTTTTTTTACAGCAGGTATTAAAAATGACTGAATCAGCCAAGTGTGCCCACCAGAAGCAGGAATCAAGAAATTGAAAAATTCAGCTCCCTAGCATTCTATAATTATTTAACCTGGTTTACAGTAAGTTCTTCCAGAAATATTCCACTTTAAGAATAGCTTATCCCAAATATTACTGAAGTGGTAATAACGGACCAGATTTTAACTTTTAAATATCAAGAACTTTTAGATGCACAGCTTCTTAGTAAATCAAGCCCTTATAGTATCTGACTTCAAAAATTTCTTTGGGAGTCACATAGCCTATCTGAATTAAAGGACAATCTCTTCAAATAAGGATTCAACTGAGTGTAGGCTCAGAGACAGAACACCAATTTCTGTGCAACCCACAAATGTTAAAACCTTTCTGCAACTAACACATTTTAAGATGCCAGATTAAGCATAAACCTCAGACAAGAGGAAAACCAAACAGTTACACCTTCTGAAGAAAAAAAAAACATACAAGCCTACTGGGAAAAACAGATTACCGTTCCCCTCAAACCTGCTAATCCATCCTCTCCATCTTAGACACACACCTCTTCTAGATATTTTCCTTACTGTGCTCCCTCCACTGAGCTAAGGAAGCAATTCATTTCCTGCCATTCTCTTTACTATTCAACTCGTGGTGGTTGCATATTCATCTCACCTATGTTCCCCAGTAAACTGCAGGGTATTCAAACTGTAGCTCCACAAGTGAGCATAATAGTATTTCTGTAAAGTCACGTAGGTAAAATACCAACTGGCTCCCCTGGCTACTTTATCACTCTATTAACTTCTGAACAGAATTCTCGACGACTCCACACTGAGCAGTTTTGGCGGGTCAGACAACATCCCATGTAACACTAAAATAAGATATGGTCCACCTCCTGCTATTCTGGGAACACCCTTATCCCCAGGGGCCAATACGAGCCTGGCTTGTTACAACTACACGTTTCACAGAGGGCCAGGGTTTGGAGTGGGCGCCCCTCGTCTTTCATCCCGTCTAGGGCCGGCGATGAGGGGCGCCCGGGAGAGGGGCGCCCGGGGTCGGCGGGTGGCGCCGCGGCGCTGGGCGGCGGCCAGGGATGAGCTCAGCGTCCCCGCCGGGTGTTGCCGGCAGGTTGCATCAGACGCCGCGCGGGGCCGCCGCCCGCGCCGCGGGCCGCGCGGGGCCTTCCCGGCTAGCCGGCCGCCTCCGGCCCGGCCAGGTCTCCTCGGGCCGGGCCCGCGCCCACGCGAGCAGCCGGCTCGGCCGCGGCCTCCTCCTCCCTCAGCCCGCCCGCCAGCCCGCGGCCTCCATACCTGAGCCTCCGGCCCGCCCGCCCCCAGGCGGTCTCCACTCTGAGCGGCCCCGCGTGGCGCGGCCCGACCCGACCCAGGCCTCGCAGCCCACGAGTCAGCGAGGAGGAGCAATAGTTACGAAACCCGCAGCCTCCGCCCGTTCCGCCGCCGCCGCCGCCGCCGCCACCGGCTTCCCCTAGTCGCCAGGGCCGCGCGCGCTACCGCCGCCGCCACAACCAATGGAAGCGCCGGCTTGCAGGCGACTCGCCCTCCCCTCGCGACGGGCAGCGCCGCCAGCCAATCGTGAGTGGCCTGGCTGCGGGAGGCGGGCACGTGGCGGAGGCGTTGGCCTCGGCCGGTGGGGCTGGCGGGCGTGGCGGGAGCAGATGGTTACTCGCAGCGCCGCCCGTGGTCCCTCGGCCGTTCGCGTGGGTCGGCGGCCCAGAGTGGTAAACCCGCGCTGTGAGAAAGGCTCTGTGGAAGTTGGAGAAGCGTAGCTTTGTGAAGGCAACACTTGTCTTTGGAAAGCGCAATGTCCTAAGATGATTGAATCACCGAGTTCTTTTTTGGTTTCACCACGTCCTGGGGCGTCCCTCACAGGGACAGTTTCCCAGAACGGCGCACCAGAGTCGCTTCCCAGGACGTGAGGCCCGCCGCTGACGCCTGACCTCCGACGGACCCGGGCCCCTCGGGTGGGAACCTGGAGAGAAGTCCTGGACCTCACGGCTATGAAGACAACTGCGGACTTGAAAAACGAAGGAAGCAAAGTTGTCCCAGCTATGATTAGTGTTGATATCACATTGGTGAACACTGCAGACTGTGGTTCGTTATTGGAGGGAGCGAATTGAATTTCCACGATCGGTTACCGTGTGGTGTCTACCAGGTGAACAGATTGAGAGACGAGATCTCAAAAAATGAATGGCTCTCCAGCTTTGTTTATCTAAGTCAATTCACAGCAGGATCTGAAAGCGTCTTAAAACCAGGAAGCTGCGCGCTGGCTGGAGGACAGAGCCCGCTCGCTCGATAGGTTTGATTGTTTCCTCTTTAGCAATTCTTATCGTCCAAAAAATAGTCTTTGAAAGAGGAAACATTTCTTCATCGCCCAAGACATGGGACCAGCTTTGTGCATAAGACTGTTTCGAGGAATCAGGAAAGACATGCTAAAACATTTGCAAAACATAAAAATAAAAGGACTGCACCTAATATGAAAAACGATAAATATAGAAGCACCCTTGGTAGAGTAACACATCAACAAAACCAGTATGCTTCTTTCACTTTGGCCCTCTGTTCTGAGTTGAAATTTCTTTGATCAAGATTTTAGCCTATTAAAATTGGATTGTATTTTGTACTCTTAAAATCGTATTGTTACCCCGATCGTTGCCTAATCACTTAAATATTGTACAGGAAAAAAATTATATTGGTATATTCGTTTATTCTCTGGTCTGCTAACCACTCTGCCAAGCTGGCACCGCATTCTTTGTCTGTCTGGGAAAGCCTTCTCCCACACTCAGCAGGTCTAGTCAATGCCAAGGAGACTAGAGTATTTCCTATTCAGCTGGGAATTCTGTCTTCTGCTGGTTTACAATGTGTGTGTGTGTGTGTGTGTGTGTGTGCCAACTATGTGCTAAGTAGCAACAAATAAGATGAACACAGCTCTTGCCCACACGGAGCTTACACTTTAGAGCCAAAGAGACAGACATGCAGTAATTATACAATTTTTCTGTTAACTATGCTACAAGAAAGAAGTACAAGATGCTGTTAGAGATTATAAGAAAGGTATCAAATCTGGCCTGAAGGTCAGGGAAGGCCCAAAAGATGAACAGGATTTGGCTAAGTGATACCCATGAAGGGAATGTACCAGTCAGAGGGAATGTCTTACCTAAAGGTCTTTGTGATGGGAGAAATTTAAGGCCAGAGTGGCTGAAGCACAGTGTCCCACTGGAAAGTGGTGAGATAGGCAGGGCCTATGGCCCAAGCAGGTTTCTGATTTTACCTTAAAAGAGATGGGAAGCCTAGGAAAGAGTTGCTCTCACGATAACAAAATGAAGAGAGCCTGGTGGAGGCTCTGTCTCTGGGTTGAGGAGATATACCATGTTGCTTTCTTGGAAGTCACCTTGTATCCAAGCCACCATAATAAAAACTTTCTGCATAAATCTCTGCTTCACTGACGGTATCTGTACATATTGTACAAATCCAAAGAATTTGTATCCAAAGGACGTGAGAAGCTGGGTGTCCTGTTAATTGAACATGCTAGTTACCTGAGAGCTACTATGATTACCTCAGTTACCTAAGAGATACAGATGCTAGTGTCAGCTCGTTCTGTCCACAGCTTCACCTCTTACTGGTTGTATGACCTAAGGCAAATTACTTGACCTCTCTGTCATCTGTAAATGGAGATAAAAACAGTATATATCCAATAGGATTGAAGGAGTTAATATGTTAGGTCCTACAACAGTGCCTGCCTAGTACACGGTAAGAGCTTAAAAGTATTAGGTATTAGTACCATGATGCTCATACATGAATTATAAACAAATTATAGAATTATAGTAGACTGAAATATACTTCAAAACAAGGTCAAGCTGTTCTTAATATTGCTTTGATGATTCAGCTACTGAAATACATAGTATTAAAGGTGTTGATATTGACCCTATAGAGTATCCCAAAAGATGTTTCTTAGAATAGTTTCCTTAGTTGCCACATCTTATCATTTCATTTGTTTCCATAAAGTAGTTACTCAGCTGACTGATTAGTTCTTTCCCATGTGATATGATCCCCATCCTTCAGGGAAAAATTCAAACCTCCAATTTTACCTTTGGAATCATAACAGCTAAGATGCTAAATGGTTGTCTTAGGACCTCCTCAAATTTCCTAAGTGGGCTCTATGCATGAAAGAGAAAAATCTGACAGTTTAAACTTGAACAGTTAGCAAATACTGTGAATGTCCACTATAAATCACTTTCCATGTGTAAGATTGTGTTATCCTGTAAGTTAAGTCTATACCATATGTGCACTTACCAATAGTGCATGTCATCTGTGCACACAAGGACAGGTGTGTGCCATGTGAGCACTTGACGATAAGTACAGATCATCCATGCTCAGGAGGAGAGCTGTATATATCTGTGTGCATGAGGCTAGGTGCCTATAGTCTGTGCATTAAGAATAGGTACATGTTGGGCCGGCCGGGTGGCTCAGGCGGTTGGAGCTCCATGCTCCTAACTCCGAAGGCTGCCGGTTCGATTTCCACATGGGCCAGTGGGCTCTCAACCACAAGGTTGCCAGTTCAACTCCTGGAGTCCCGCAAGGGATGGTGGGCTCCGCCCCCTGCAACTAAGATTGAACAAGGCACCTTGAGCTGAGCTGCCGCTGAGCTCCCAGATGGCTCAGTTGGTTGGAGCGCATCTTCTCAACCACAAGGTTGCCGGTTCAACTCCCACAAGGGATGGTGGGCTGCGCCCCCTGCAACTAGCAATGGCAACTGGACCTGGAGCTGAGCTGCGCCCTCCACAACTAAAACTGAAAGGACAGCAACTTGAAGCTGAACGGCACCCTCCACAACTAAGATTGAAAGGACAACAACTTGACTTGTAAAAAAGTCCTGGAGGTGTACACACTGTTCCCTAATAAAATCCTGTTCCCCTTCCCCAATAAAATCTTTAAAAAAAAAAAAAAAAAGAATAGGTACATGTCATCTGTGCACATAAAGGACGGGTGTGACATCCATGCACATCAGGAAATGTAATCAGTGTCTTTGTGGGTCCAGGAGGGTCTTATATCTTCACTCCACTGAATAAACACTGATTACCTGTTACACAATGATTGTACTGTAACTTATTCCAGGGTCTACGAAGCACAAAACAAGATAAATGAGGGGTATTTTTTGTTTGTTTGTTTGTTTGTTTGTTTGTGATATATGTAACACCAGTCTCCCTCATGGCAGTGTGAAGTCCTTTGGGGACAGGACAGGGCGATGCTGACTAGCGTTTAACCTAGCTAAACCTCTGTTGGTCATCTGTAGAGTGGGTTGACCTCATAGAATTGTTACAAGGATTAAGTAAACTGACACAAAAGGAAGCTAGTACAGTATCTGGCACATAGGAGGCACAAGATCATTTGTCCACACAAAAAGATTTTGCTACCTAGGACCCAGTTCTTGGTTTCTAATACCATTCTCCAATAAAAGGAACTTGGGTCCTTGGGGAAATGGCTGATTAAGGCAGGAAATAAATAAAATGAGCCTGGAGCATCTTGTGATGCCAGAAAGTGAGGACGTGCTCAGAAAGCAAAACAATGGGGGTATGTGTCTTAGCTCAGGCTGCCATAACAAAATATCATAGACAGAAATTTCTTATAGTTCTGGAGGCTAGCAAGTCCAAGATCAATTGCCCAGCAAGGTAGCTTTTATTCTGAGTCCTCTTTTCTTGGTTTGTAGTCAGCCACCACCTCACTGTGTGCTCACATGACCTCTTTATGTACATGCAGGGAGGAGAGAGCGAGAGAGATCTGGTGTCTCTTCTTATAAGGGCACTAATCCCATCATAAGAGGACCCTCATGAACTCATCTAACCCTAATTACCTCCCAAAGGCCTCATTTCTAAATATAATACCATCATATTTAGCATTAAGGCTTCAACATATGAATGTGGGGTGGGGAGGGCCACAAACATTCAGTCCATACTAGTATGTCAAAGGGTTATAGGAGCTAAACGAAAGAGCCCCCGCCCCAGTGTCCAAAGAGCCCCAGTGCCAATTTGAGTGGCAAAATAAATAATGTAATATTAGATTATAACCCAAAGCATAAAATTAATATCCATAAGTTCATGCCAATATAAATAAATGATTGAGTAAATGAATGTCGGAAAAGAGACAAATCTCCCATGCAGAAGAATTCCAAATAATTTATGTAGATACTCTGCTCTCAGATGGGGGAGAATAACTCCCTACTCTTTTAGTGTGGGCTGCACGTCCTTCTGAAGAGCAGAGCATGAAAGGGAAAAATAAAGAGAAATTCTACAGTGGAGAAACCTGACAAACACTACTACAGCCAGGTGACCAAGATTAAGTCAATAGACATAACCATTGTTGATATGTGATGAAAATGGCACTTGACCTCTTTGATCTTCCTCTGAAGAACTCATAATAACCCCAGTCTAACCAGGAGAAAAATACCAGACAAATTCCAATAGAGGGGCATTCTACAAAACACCTGACCAGTACTCCTCAAAACTGTCAATGTCATTAAAAACAAGGAAAGTCAGAGGAAGTGTCACAATCTGAAGAATCCTAAGGAGACATGTAGTGTGGTATCCTGAATGGGATCCTGGGATAGAAAAAGGACATTGGATAAAAACTAAGGAAATCCAAAACAAGAATGGACTTTAATTTATTTGGTATTGTGGCTCATTAATTGGCTGATTCATTGTAACAAATATACTATACGAATATAAGATGTTAATAATAGGAAATACTGGGTGCAGGGTAAATGGGAAATCTCAGTATTATCTTTTCAATATTTTGCAACTAAAATTGGTCTAAAAATAAAATCTGTGTAGGGGAGAAAAAAGCATTTGAGATACATTACAGGGTTAACAGTAACTTAAAGCAGAACACCCTGAAATATTAACAAATCAGAGGAAGCGCAGACTTCAGCTAAATTGATAAGGATATTGAGCACAGAAAAGCCTTGAGCCGCAAGTCGTGCCTTGCTCACTACCAGTGACTGTGTCTCTGCCAGGCAAACCCAAGCCACGCAGAGAAACGGAGCCAGAGAGCGGGAAACAGGACTGCAGGAACTCCTCCAGGAGGGGAGGAGGTGGCAAAGAGGGAAGAAGAGGCGGCTGGACAGCACTGTGGGGCTGCCAGATGATATGGAAGTCCGGGGAGTCATCTTTGGGCTACTGAGGGACCCGTCCTCAGAAGGTCCACATGCCAGGTCACTCTCTGGGAGCTGCAAGGCCGGGATGAAAAGGAAATGAAAGTTTCCCGGACAGAGGCACATGCTTGTCCCATGTACTCACTCCTGCATTCTTTTTCATCTGTCTCAATCATTAGTTGAGTCCCCACTCTGTGCCAAGCAGTGTCCCAAGCTCGGGTAGTCCTACAGAACAAAGCACTGGGGCTGGGGAAGTGGGAGGCTGGTGTCGGCAGATGAGAAGGAGGCCAAGGAAGCACCACCAGGCTGGGTGGTGCTTGAATTTGTTGGCTTAGAGTCAGGAATCTTCTAGGCGTTTCTCATGGATTCTTCCTTTTACTTTTTTTTTTTTTTTTCCTAGGTTCCTGTAGTAACAATCAGTTCCTGTGCAAGCTTAAATGCGGATTCAGATTTACTTGGGCGTGGTGGGTGGAGCTACCAGCATCCATTCACATAAATATTGGGGGAATTGGGCTGGAAGAGAAAGGTGGAGTTTGTTTTATTTTCCCTTGCAAAGGTTTTGGGGGGTGGGAGGAAACTAGGATTTGAAGGGACAAGCGCGTTTGTAGTCCTTATGAAGAGAGTGACATTTCCCCTATCACTGTGAACCACCCCATTTCTTCAGCCTGGTAGGAACTGAAGTGAATGCAGAACTGCTTAACGTCTCTAGGATTTGTGTTTTTGTGAACATCAGGCATCAGCCCCCTTGGCATATGGCAGCAACTTGGAGAAGAAAAAGCTAAAGCAGAGGCCGTGCTAAGGGGTCTGTCCTCCAGAGACTTTGATGATAGGAGATATCAATGGTATGGTACACTATGGTGGGGTCCCAGGAGCTGCCAAGAAATACTTGGTGATGGAGGTTGGAGATTTGTTCTGTTACTATTAAATAGACCTACTGTAGCCACGGGTGGGAAGGTCTGGGCAAACTTCAGAGCCAAAACAGTAAATGTCCTTTCAAAAAAATTCTAGGGGTGGGGGGTGGGAGATGAGGGTAAGGGGGGTCAAATATATGGTGATGGAAGGAGAACTGACTCTGGGTGGTGAACACACAATGGGATTTATAGATGATGTAATACAGAATTGTACACCTGAAATCTATGTAATTTTACTAACAATTGTCACCCCGATAAATTTAAAAAAAAAATTCTAGCCTTATCTTGCCTCAACCAGGGTGAAGCCGAAGGTGCAGCAGCCTGAAGAGCTTAGGAGATCAGAGTGTGTCTTGGGCAGAGAGAAATGGGGTGGGGGGGAAGAAGTGGAAAATGATTGAGGAAAGCTACGAATGCCCACTACTTGTTGCGTGCTATCTGGTGGACAACTCCTTCTCAGCTCCACGTACCCAGTTCCTCCCCATGCCTCAAGCCCCAAGCCAAGTCTCAACTCTCGGCCTTTGGTGACAATTCAAGTTCTTGCTGACCTTACTCTTTCTTCTCATGACATACATGTAACATTAAGATATACTTTATTGTGTGCTTTTTGCTATTTTTTTGTCTGGCATACTCTGTTCTTATAGAAAGGTAAGGTTCTGTTTTACATACATACTGCTGTGTCGTGTACATATGAGGTTTTAGAAAACACAGCTGGGGGCGATGAGAGTCTTTGTCCTGAGTGGGGGACCTAGGGGTGCACCACGGCGTCCATTGCAGTCTACCTCTTGCGCTGCTTGAATCCACTTGTTACTTCTAAGAAGTTAATCCCATCTGTGAATAGCTTCTCCGGAGTTTTGGATGGTCTCCTGTGCTGGAGAAATTTGCCAGAAGATAGCTAGCAGATGAACGATGGCTGCAGCTGGCCTCAAGGCGCACTGATGTGTATCACCTGCCTCCCCTACCACCCCTTCTGGGTCACCCTCACTCTTGGCTAACACCTCTTCTGGTCTAAGCAGCTTACCTATTGGGGTGACCCACACCTTCATCCTTGAGAAATCTCTACTCTTTTTTTATCATGTCCTTTTAAGGTCTTGGCCATTGTACCTGTTCATTTGCCGTCAAGATTGGATGTGGGATCCCTCATGCAAAAGAAATACATGAAAAAATAAACCAGAAACTAATGAGATTGGTTACCTACAGAGGGTGGGTTGGGATTGGATCAAAAGAATGGGGAGTGGGAAGAAGGTAGAAGAGGTAAGGGGGACCGTAATACCTCTGTGAGTATACGTTTCTGTGTAGCTCTGACTCTGAAACCATGGTAAGGTTTCACACACCTCAGAAATAAATAGTGAACACTAACTTGGATGTGGGAGGAACCCAAAGTGAAATACAAACAGTAACCAATGAACCTAACTGCACTGCAAATGAACAAATAAGCACACTGTGGCGAAGAGAGGAACTAACCTGAGTAACTTTAGAAAATAGTATTTTGATTGGATAAGGCAAACTAGAAAAAGAACCACAAATAATATGCAGTAGCTACTAAATTTTTCAACGGGGAATGGTAGTAATTCTGGAACTAGTTTATGTATATGCTAGGACTGAGCAAATAAGTAAATACATTTGGATAATGAGAGCAAGTTTCCCACTGTTGGAGAAAGGAGTTACAAATAAGGAAAGAGGAAGACTACAGTGAACCCTGTGGTATTAGATTGGAAACAGAGGTTATCAGAATGAATTCATGACTGTAGTATATACACAGATTGAAGTAGAAATAAATATGGATGTGTGCGTGTGACAGAATCTATATATTCATATACATATGGCATATATAGCTTTGTCCTTTGAGAGGACTTAGAAGCAATGACACCCCAGTAGCAGCGATCCCACCTAGAGACCAAATCATGGTTTCTAAATATCTTTTTACAGTGAGAAGAGCTAGGGCTTCTTGGACAGCTGGTTGATTCCAGAGTTGGGCAGAGAAAAGACAAGAAGAATCTGACACGTTTCATGGTGCCAGAAGTAAAGAAATGCTCAAAAAATGATGGGGACATTTCAAAAGAACATAGAAGTTAATTTGAAGAAGTTCCCAATGGCTAGATCTGGGACAATTTGAGTCACAAAATAAATAATAGTAATGAATGATAACATGCCGAATAAAATAAATATCTATGAGCTCATACTGATATAAATAAATTACTGAATAAACAAATAAATAGCAGAGAAGAAACACTTTCCCTTACAGCAAATTCCAATTAATAAATGTAGAAAAAAATGACTGAAATAGCAAATTATCATTAGATAAACACTGCAGTAATAATTGTTGCAGGTATCAATGATGATTGATGAATGTTAAAATCAACAGATGAAAGCATGAGAAACAGGATATTTATATATTCTCCAAGTATCTCCTCACAAGATACTTACTAGTTACAATGGGAAAAAATAATAACTTTAGTATCGTATGATTTCACTCATGTGTGGAACCTAAAACAATAAAAATACTGATAGATACAGACAACAGATTGATAGTTAGCAGAGAGGAAGGAAAGTGGGGGAAGGGCAAAATGGGTAAAGGGGATCAAATATATGGTTATGAATGGAAATCAGACTTTTGATGGTGAGCATGCACTAGTGTATACAGATATCGAATTATAATGTTGCACACTTGGAACCTATATAATGTTATTAACCATTGTTACTGCAATAAAAAAATCTTTGGGGTATAATAAATTTTAGATATAATAAAAATGGCAATTTCAGTTATGTTTAGAAAATTATGAGGACAGTATATATTAAATTTTGCGGCTATAGTCAAAGCTTTAGTTACTCAAGAAAAGTCATAGTTTTAAAGGCTTGTGTTATTGGAAAAGAATAAATGGGCAAACATTCCATTCGGGGAAGTAAAAGGAGATTTCTTTATCTGAAGCCTGATATTTACGAAGTTGCTCAGGAGACATAAGGGAGACATAACATGAAAATACGAATGACTATGCTTCATGAATTGGCCATGGTTAAAATTAACCCTCACTTACACATTTCCTAACCCAATAAGGGATCCATTTTGAGGGATCAGTGGAGTAGAATACACAAACAACAGATCTCCCATGAAGTGAAGTTGCAGAAAAGGCCAGATTTCACACGGTCTGTGAAAGTCATAGTGATTGCTTGTCTCACAAGCAAAGACATTGACAGAGGTGGATAGGGCAAGATTCGGACAGGTTACCAACTGAGGAAGGGAAATCGGTGGATAAAGGATACTGATATGAAAGAAAATGAGTTAAACAGCAAAGGGAGGCTCTTGGGAAAATTAATAAAGTGACCCTCTTTGTCATCACATTGCAAAAGCCTGAAAGGAAATCTATAGAATATCATCACAAACCATACACGGAACACCTGACTCATTCTGTTCATTTTAATTGGGCCTAATTGCAGTTATAACCCAAGTTTTCTGAAATATAAAACCGACTCTTTGTAACACTTGTTTAATTTTCAAGGCAAAGCCCCAATCATATTTTTTTCACTATACTATGAAATTTTGGTTCCTGTTTTAAGTCAATTCACTCCAATTCCTTTTTTTCTTTCTTTTTCTTTTTTTTTTTTTTTTTTTGCTACTATTTATCCTAGGATAATGAGGACCTCCCACAAATTAACCTTTCATCAGCAGTTGATTCTTCATGTGACTCTTTTTCTGATTGCTGAAAAGGTGAAGGCAAAGGTCTGGAGGCACTTTCAAACTCATGGGGCAACTCAGAGATGGAGTTAGCTGCTGCCCTGGCCCCACCTCAGAAGGGCTTGGTGACTGTGGGGTCCTCTGAGTAAGGGGCACACACTGCTCCACTTCAGTTTTACCTGGGCCACTGTGCCCTGGAAAATGAAAGATTGGCCCTAGACAATCACAGGTCCTGATGACTGTACTCCACTTAGTCTCAGACCTTCAAGTTCAACCACTTGATTTTCCTGGAATCCTCAATGACAATGAAGTGGAAATCATTCCTTTGGCCTCCTTTGATGTTCATAGGCCTTCCTGTAGCTCCTCCCTTCTCTCTTACCTCACACAGGGCGGCTCCAAAGAAACCAACTCCTCTTGATTACAGCTGATAACCTGTAGGAAACAGGGCTGGAAGGTGCACCTTTGGTGACGTCGGTACCTGAGCCTCACAGGGAAGGCTGTCTTGCCTTTTAGAAATCATTTGAGTCACACATGAAAATGATCACTGAGCTGGCTGCCAGTATCGGTGTCCAGGGTTTGGACTGACAAGTGGTTGTGTTTTTTTCCCCCTTGGAACAGTGAATTCCAAACTTCTGTGCCAAAGAAGAGATGCGTCTGATGGTGCATGAGGCAGGCCAGGGCCTGTTCTAACACTTAACTTTTGTATTTGTACTCCAGACCTACATGCCACTACTCAACTGTGACTCTGATAAGGCTTGCAGTAGTTTTTAAAACCTGATGTAATATGTCCTTGTATAGGGTAAATAGAAAGGGTTTGGCTCTCAACAATGATTGATGTGTGGCTGCCACATCCCACCTTTTGCCTTACTACAGATAACTTCAGTCGTTTTTCCAAGAGAGGCTTCAAGGTCAAGTATTTTTCTATTATCCTATTTTTTTAAAGTTTATCAATGCATGGAAAAGTAAAGTTTTGGTGTGTGTTTTTTAAGTTAAATGCAAGTATTACCATAAATTCTGTGCTCATTTTTGGATGCATGCTCTAATGCAGTGAACAATCCACGTGAATGTCCCCCACCATGGGTGGACCTCTCCAGTGACCGAAGCTGACTGGCCTTCAGCTTCCTGTTGACCATAAACTGAAAGAAACCTACCACCCAGCACCCTCAGATTTGCTCATCCATGGATTTCTAAGCCACACCATGGTGGGGATCTTTCCACCACTGCTTTTTCCAGCTGTGGGATTTTCTTCTAATCTAATTTATCGTACAAAAATACTAATGCAGTTGGTTAACCTGACTTGTGTATTTTTGCTTCAAGGTACTACCTCAGGATTTTAAATGTTTTACATCAGATATTGAATATTTAATCCATGGCTAAAGTGATGAGTCACTAACAAACAAACAAAACTTGATTTCCCTGTGGGGGTGTGCCTTCCCTTCTTATAATTCAACCTCTACATATATCTGTCATGGCCCAAAAGGGCGTGTGCAATTATTTCAGTGTGGGAGAATCTCAGATGATTAGCTACAACCTCAGTGTTTTGAAGGTGTGACTGTTGTGGGCAAAACCAGTTAATTAATTAGACTTGAACAGTCTGTGAGCCCAATGTCTGTCCTTGAAATTCACTGAAGCCCTTCCCAAAAGAAAAAAGAATAGAAAATGAAAAAAGGATTAGTTATGTCTTTTAGAACATAAATCAGAAACTTTAAAATGTTTCAATAATTCTTAAAATGTCAGTAATTGCCCTAGTTCCCTGTGCTTACAGGGATTTATTAAGAGTTGTTTTCCCATGACAACTTAAAATAAAAAAACTCTGAGTTGAAAAAAAAGGAACTAGAATGATTGGCTTTGATGGATTCAAGTTACAATTGCACACTAACTACGCGTATGGTTGCAGCAAATTTAAAGGGGCAGATGTCCTGTCTGAAAATAGACTCTGAATTGACACATCAGCCTGTGGAAGGTAATGAACAGTGCTGGCGCCTCATAGCACTCACCCAGTAAATGGGTCATCCCAGGCTTCATTCTATCATGGTTTCTGGACCAGGCACAGTGCTGTGATTTTGCAGATAAGATCTTTTGCTCTGAGCCAAAATACAGGAAAGCCTCTCCCTACATCATCCCACAAAGCAAAACCAGCAAGGAACCCAGGGCCCCGGCATCACCTCCTGGATGTCTCAGCCAGACCCCAGCTCAGCCTGGAGGGCCTGAGGTCTCCCTGTGACTCCATGACTCCTGCTGGCTTTGGTGTGATTACCAAGCTTCAGGTAACTTCAGAGGAATGAAGAACTGAACACTGAACTTTCTCAGCTTTATTAAGTGAGAAGCAGACACTTCAGCCTGTGGAGAAAGCATCAGAGCAGGCAAACAACAATGTCCTCAGCAGACTTCACCTTCTGACTCAGGGATGATGGATCCCAGAATGTTTGTTTCATGAACTAGATCCATCAATGTTAAATTCAGGATAAAGGGTAAAGGAAAAGGGACATTTTTCGAGTAAAGACTGGACGATAAATTTAGGACTGTGTCAACTACAAAGGGGTTTATGGGAAGCTCTCACGGGCTGGGACCTGGGTCACTGCCTCATCCAGCAACAGCCCAATCAATATATGGCTGCTTTAGTTCGGTCTCTGCTCACCATGGTCATTGCTGCCAACAAACGGTTCGCCATCCTTCTGTCTTTCACTCCAAATCCAAGGTCTTGGCAGCGGGCCTGCAATTAGCCAAATGTGAGTCCCATGCCTCCTTCCACCCGCCAGTATCCAAAAGAGGAAGGATTTGCCTCTTCAGCTTCCACAGAAGTTGGGGCCAGAAGGGAGGGGGACAGTGGGAGGCAGCAACCTAGAGTAACCCCTGTGCCGAGACCACACAGTGGGGGTAAGGTCACTTCTCATAAGGCTTGAGGTGCCACTGTGAAGGAAGACAGAAGCTTGTCAGCCAAGCCAATCAATGATCCCTGCCTGGCTGAGAAGCAACGGTACACCTGTGATTAGACTCCAGGAGCCCAGCCCATGAGGGCTTCTCCCTCTTCAGAACTCCCACAGCATCTCTGTGGGTCCCAGCACTTGTCACGTCACGTAGTCTGCCCCGGTCCACGAGTACCTCCCAGTGAGATGGCAAGCTTCTTCCAGGGATCTCCAAGGAAGCCGGAACAGTGCTATGAACATAACAATTACTCAAAACATATGTGTGGGCTAAGAATATGAAACCAATGACATATGTGAATATCACGTGAAATCGCCTTGCACTATTTTCTGGAGAACTAGCACAGTGTCTGGGGACAAACCCTAGAGCTGAGCAAATCCATGTTCTTGTGTGAGATCCGTGTGACCTTGGGCCAGTTATTTCTCCTTTCTGGGCCTCAATTTCCTCATCTGTAGATCTGGATGATAATATCTACCTAAAAGGGCTTGGGGAAATTTAGAGGTAATGTGGATAAAGTATCTGGCATCTACCAGGCATCCAAATCACAGTTTTAACAGTTGTAATCAGACATGGACTTTTTCATATGGTATTCCTCAAACTGACACTTCATGCCATGATTAAAGACAAATGTGTTGTGTCTTGAAGTTTGTCTTTAGGGAATATTTGATTAACGCGAAATTTGCTTTACATCATAGCATATGTATGTATTACATACATATTTTTTTTAAATTTCTAGATTTTTATACCTTGATATTAGAAGATTAACATTTACTAATGATTTGTTTTAAATGGTCTTATGACTAGGAATAGTGCAACCTGATCCTGTGCCTGGAAAATATGTTATAATATCCTTTAGGGTAAAAATGAAGACTTTTTCATCAAAGCTTTTAGTTTGATTTGAGGCAAGAAGATTAAAAGGCTTGGCACTTGGTTAATTAAGGTACTGAATTTTCAAATGTCAACAAGTATTTATTGAGTGCTCACTATGTACAAGGCACAGTCCTGGGCATTTATATGCTCCAGGGAACAAACGGGAGGGAGATCCCCACTTTCCTGTGGTCACTTTCTAGCAAAGGGAGATAGACCACCAACAAGAGACAGAAAACAGAGATATGAGGTGTGATCAAAAAATACAGTGAATGCTGCTGCCGAGCGCCATCCCACGGAAAGGCAGGATCTTCAATGCGGGAAGCGGTGCGTCGAACCTTAGTAACAGTATGTGACGAGTTTCAACTTGTTTGGTGCAGTCAGTCGAGTGTGTGCTATGGTGGAGAGAAGGTGTGTTTTGAAGTGTGCCGTATAAATCATCCTCCATCATGACAACGCTCCATATCACACATTGCTTCTGGTACTGCAATTTCTGTCAAATAAAAACATTACGGTGTGTTCTCATGACCTTATTCACCAGGTCAGGCACTGTGTGACTTCTGGCTCTTCCCCAAAGTCAAAATGACCACGAAAGTTTTGAATAGATTCAGGACATTGAGGCAGCCATGACAGTGCAACCAAAGACGCTCACAAAAGAGGACTTCCAGAACCGCTGCAGAAAGTGGCAAGAACAATGGGATAAGTGCGTTAGAAGAAAGGGGGAGTGTTTTGAGGGGGATAAATGGCAATGTGTCTTTTACTGTAATATTGTTTTTATTTAAACGTTCACTGTAGTGTTTGATCACACCTTGTAAGCGGAACCCTATGTTAAAAGGTGGTAAATATTATGGAGAAAAGCAGAGGAGTCTAAGGAAGACTGGGTGTGGGACTGAGCATATTTAAATACAATGCTCAGAGTGGGCCTCGGTGAGAGGGCCATGTGGGAGCAAAGACTTGTAAAGTCTAGTCCAGAGAATCAAAGCCCTGAATTGTGCTACGAGAACAAAATGATCTAGAATGGCTTTCTACAGGTGTTGCATTACTCTGAAAACTGCCAGCTTCATTTTTTTCTCCTAGGACATGTTTTGTAGGCATAATCACCGTCATTCTTTTGGGAACTGTCTCCTCCCCTCCTCCACGCCCTTCTCTTCAGGGACTATATATAGGATATGTGCTCAGAGAGGAAACCAGACTTATATTAAGGAAAAAAAGTAAGTTCCTTTCTCTTAACAAGAGATTTATTCCTGCAGGGAGATTTTTTTAAATTTGAAATTTCAGTAAAAGCCACCCAAATTACACATTTAGTGAATTATTTTTTAAAAGGGGCCTATTGATCCAAAACATGTCCAAACAAGAGCAAGAGATACACCTGGGAATAGAGTGTGTTCTCTTGTACATGGGTTTAGTAACCACCACACCTATTTCCAGAAGCTCCCTTGAAACCTGCCAGGATTTTGCTCTCATTAGCCCGAAAGAGCAAAAGAGTCATGATACTGGGCCAAGGAGGCACCAGCATAGGAGGAAATCCCCACCTGCAATTACTGGGATATTCATAAAACCAAGATTGTCATGGAAAAAATCCTGTTTTTGACATAAGATTCTCCCAGAATCACATGAGGTACACAGATGCCAAAGCTTAATAGTTCCAAGGGTAACTCTCCAGTTAGCTCAATTTTTTTCCTCTTACATCAAACTAGAGAACTCCAAAGCTGCAGCTCTGCCCCATGGGATAAGGAAGAGGAGGGGAAACCTCGCTTTGATTACCGGTCTCCATGGTATCCGGGAAGAAAGATGGAGAGAGGGTTGGGAACGGTAACTGCAAACTCAACTAGCGTCAGGACATCTAATGCCCAGATTCAGCTAAATAACCAATTGGGAATAAAGAAACTCCATCCTTAAGAGGGATCTGTGCTGAAAATGAGCTTTAGATTCCTACAGGATCAAGACACTGTCTGGGAAAATTTGTTGGACTCTATTCTTGTCATGTTTACTCATTGTTTTCTCTCCTGAATCCCTTTTTCTCAATTCCATAATTAAAAAATATCCCCTTACCTAAGCACCTCTTTCTAAGAATAGTCAATTTAATGTTCCTGTGACCTGGGAAATGTAGTCTTTTGGGAGAAATTTTCCAAACTGTTACTAAGGAGATGAATTACAAACGCTGGCAGCAGCTTGGAAAGAATAATGCTGATTTGACCTCGTGGCCTCCTACCTGGCATAGACAGACAACAGGGATATTGCAGTTGTCCTGACAAAGGTGGTTTTTCAAAATCGGTTGCAGACTAGTATCAAGCTGAGTTAAGACGTTTTCCTTTTTTTGATGGATTGATATACTGAGAAAAATTGCACACACTCTATAAGGGCACAACTCAATGAAATTGCACAAGGAACAGAAGCGCCCTCATGGTTCCCGACCCCCAGTCACTATCTTACTTCCTCCTTGAACATCATGAAATAGTTTTGCCTTTCTGAACTTGATGCAAGTGCAATCCTAGAGAATGCACAGAATGTACGTTTTCATATCCAGCTCCTTTCACTCAACATTATGTTCATGAGATTCACCTATGTTGGGAGTGGCAATAGATAGTTGGTTTTATTGTTCTATAGAATTCTATGGTACGAACATACCAAAACTGGTCTCTCCATTTATCCATTGGTTATTTGGGTCGTTTATGAATACCTCCATGAACATTTCTGTACATGGCTTTTGATGTGCACATGTCTACGTTTCTGTTGCATATACACCTAGGAAAGGAATCCTCTCTGGGTCACAGGATACGTGCCTGTTCAGCTTTCATAGATGTTGCCCAACCATTTTCCAAGGCAGTTACATCCATTTCCACTCCCAGTATAGGAGAGGTCCAGTTGCACCAGGTTGTGGGCTGAATTGTATCCTCCTGAAATTCATGTTGAGATCCTAACCCCCAGCACTTCAGAATGTGACTGTATCTGGAAATAGGGTCTTTAAAGAGGTGATTAAATAAGGTCATTGGGCTGGTTCATAATCTAATAACGACTGGTGTCCTTATAAGAAGAAATTAGGACACAGACACAGAGGGTAGACCATGTGAGGACACAGAGAGAGGATGGCCATCTGCAAGCAAAGAAGAGAGGCCTCAGAGGGAACCAACCATGCTGACACCTTGATCTTGGATTTCTAGCCTCCAGAACTGTGAGGAAATTAATTCTGTATCTAAACCACCTAGTCTGTGGTATTGTTATAGCAGCCCAAGCAAACTGATACATACTGCACTCTACATCTTCACCAAAATGTGGTACTGTCAGTCATTTTAATTTTAACCATTCAGGAAGTGGGACGGGGGGGGGGTGCATTGATATTTTATTGTTCTATTAATTTGTATTTTCCTGGTACCTCATGAAATAGAGCAAATTTTTCTACTGTGTTTCCCCAAAAATCAGACCTAACCAGAAAATAAGCCCTCGCATGATTTTTCAGGATGACATCCCTGAACATAAGCCCTAATACGTCTTTTGGAGCAAAAATTAATACAAGACTCGGTCTTATTTTCAGGGAAACACAGTATGTTTATTGACCATTAAGAGATCCTCTTTAGTGAACTGCCAATTCAAATCTTTTTCCCTTTGATTTGTAAGAGTTCTTTACATATTCTGTGTATAAGTCCTTTGTTAAGCATGTCAGCAAATACCTTCTCCCATTCTGTGGCTTGTCTTGTTACTCTTTCAATGGTGTCTTTTGGTGAGCAGAAGTCCCTAATTTTAATATAATCCACTTTATCAATGTTTTTCTTTATGTTTTGTGTTCTATTTAAGAAAGTTTTACTTACCTTGTGGTACAGTAGATCTCACATCTTTTCTTCCAGAAGCATTGTTGTGCTAACTTTCATATTTAGAGTACCAATGTGATAGGAATTCATTCTTTTGTATGATCTGAGGTAGTGGTTAAAATTCATTTTCCCCCATGAAGCTATCCAGTTGACCTAGCACCATTTATTGAAAAGTCCATTCTTTCCTTACTCTCTGCATTTGTCAGCTTTATCATAAATTAAGTACGGGTATACCCTGGAAATATTGCGGGTTCAGTTCCAGACCACCTCAGTAAAGAGAATATTGCAATAAAGTGAGCCATGTGAATTTTTTGGTTTCCCAGTGCATATAAAAGTTATGTTTATACTATACTATAGTCTATTAAGTGTGCCATAGTATCATGTCTACAATAAATGATGTACACGGGGGAAGCTCAATGTCCACGTGGCAGATTGTTGACAGTACTCAGATCCTTGCAGGTTGTTAGACTGAGGCCTCCCTTAGTTCCCTGATACATGAGCCTCTCCATTGGGCAACTCACACTATGGCAACAGGGTTTTCTCACAGTGAGAAAATGAGAAAGAAAAAGAGACAGAGAGGAGAGAGAAGAGAGAGAGAGAGAGAGAGAGAGAGAATTCAAGATGTAAGCCAGAGTTTTTTTGCAATCTAATCTCAGAAGTGACTTTCTATCACTTTTGTCGTATTTGTTAGAAGTGAGTCCCTAAGTCTAGTCTATATTCAAAGGAAAGGTTTTAAACAAGGGCATGAATACCAGAAGGCAGAAATGACTGAAGGCCATCTTAAACTCTACCGACCATATATGTCCTCTTTTGTGTCTGGCTTCTTTTGTGCAATATTATTTTTGTGAAATTTTCCCATATTGCTTTTCTTGTTATAGATAATTTATTCTTATCACTGTAGTATTTCATTTATTTATCCATTCAATGATTGATGGGCATTTGGGAGTTTCAAGCTTGGCGCTCTTACAAATGGTACTGTTAGGGAATATTTTAGTACATATCTTTAGGTGAACACTTATATGCATTTCTGATGGGTATATAGATATAAATATGAGTAGAATTGCTGGGTCATAGGCATGCATATGTTCAGCTACAGTAGATATCGCCAAAGTATTTTCCCAAAGTGGTTGTCATAATTTATACTTCTACCAGCAGTGAATGAAAGTACTGGTTGCTCTACATCTTCACCAACACTTGATACTGTCCCTCTTTTTCATTTTAGCCATTCTGGTGAATATATAGTATATCTCACTGTGGTTTTAATGTGCATTTCCACGGTGACTAACAAAATTAAGAATCTTTTCATGTTGGTTAGTATGGTTATCAACCATTTGGATGTCATCTTCTATGAATGTCTTTTCAAGTATTTTACCCATTTTTCTATTGAGTTGTCTGCATTTTTATTATTGGTTTGGAGGAGCTCTTCACATACCCTGTGTATGAGTCTGTTAGCTTTATATATTGTACATATCTTTCCCGACTTTTGTGTGTCAACACTATCCTAATACTGTTTTTGATGAACAAAAGTTTCAAATTTTAATATATTCAACTTTCTCAATTATATTCACTATGGTTACTGTCTTTCATGCCTGTGCTTACTTCGAGGTTGTAAAGATATTCTCATATTTTTCTTTAAAAGCTTTATTATTTTACATGTTTTTATGCTATTATATGTGACTTTTTAATGTATTTGTTGCTGATAAACAGAAATTTATATTGAGCTTGAACTTCTTTAAATTCACATTGAATTCTAAGTTTGTCTGTAGATTCTTTGGGATTTCCTTCATACACCATCATATAGCCTATGAATAATAAGAGTTTTGTGTTTTATTTTCTATAATTATACCTTTATTTCCCTTTTCTTGACTTATTGTTCTAGTTAGGACCTCAGTTACTTTAAAGTCCATTTCTGATTATTGCAATATATGGGTCACTTGAGGGTCTGCTTCTATTATTTTCTGTCTTTTTAAAATTGTATTTATTACTATGTATTTTTCTGTCTACCTCCATTTTATCTTGTTTTTTGTTGTTTCATACGGTCTCCTGATATCCTGGTAATTTTAGATGGAATACAAATTATTATGCGTGACAAATTAGGTAGATAATTTGGCACTCTGTCAGATGTTATCTTCCTTCAAAGAGGACTTAATTTTGCTTCCTGGCAGGCAAGTAGAGTAAGAGCTAATGACCTTAATCTAGTTTGGGATTGGAAGGGGTCAGAGCTTGTGTTCAGTTTTTTGAGAGGGGTGTCTCTTTCCAGTTTACCCTTCATTGAGTGTAGCCCTTCTGGGGTTTTAAGTGAAAGTCTAAATTTTGCCAAAAGTTCTGCTTGGTTTTCAAACTTCCTACACATTGCTTTATGTTTGGTGCCTCACCTCCATACTATAATATTTTGAATCAAGAAATGCGTTCAGGGAGGAAAGAACTGCAAAATGTTGGGCTCATCTCAGTTTACTTTCCTCCTTTCTGGGGTTCTGACCCACATTACCAGAAATGGAAATGACGGACGTGATTAATTTTTTCACTATATGAGCAATAAGCTTACTATCAACGGGGATAACAGCAAAAAGTATAGAATAAGGTGGTGGTCATATACCCACAGATCAAAACCACCTTTTAAATTATTTTTGCTATAGAAATTATGCATGCCTATTGAAATAATAACATAATATAGAAATTTATAGAGCAAAAGTGAAAGTTCACTGTCCTTCCTGCCTCTTTAGATCAATTCTTACCCCTCAGGGGTAATCACTGAACTAATTTAGGTTATGTGCTTGCATGTTTGCACGTGTGTGTTTTCAATTTTTAAAATGAGAACATGCTGTTCTGAAACTTCTTTATTTTCAATTAGCAATATATCCTGGACATACTTCCATGTCATTGTTACTTCTTTTAACAACTTTACAGTGTTTATGGTAAAGAAGATATCATAACTTATTAAAACATTTATTGATGGACATTTACATTATTCTCAATATTTTGCTTTTGAAAACAATGCTGCAGTGAGTATCCTTGAACATATAAATTGCTGTGCTCTGTGTCTATGTGTGTGTGTGCATGTATGTGTGTGTGTGTGTATAATTGTACATCTTTGTAGAATAGATGTTTAGAAGTATAGTGTGTGGGAAAGTATGTATTTTACATTTGGATAGGTAATGGCAAACTTTCCCTGTAAAATTTATGATATCTTTTTAATTACATTTATTTGTTTGTTATAATGAGAATACTCATATACCAGGTAACCGGGTGACCAGAAAAAAGAGCAGATTCTTTTGCTCTTTTAGAAGTTATGGTCTAGACCATGTGGTCTAGGGATTAACAAACTATGACCTGTGGGTCTAATGCTGCCTACTGCCTGTTTTTGCCAAATGTGGCCTACAGCCTGTTATTGTGTGTCTCATGAGCTAGGAATGATTTTTACATTTTTAAGGGTTTATAACAACAACAACAAAAATCAAAGAAGAATATGCAACAGAGATTGTCTGTGGCTTACAAAGCCTAAATATTTACTATATGGCCCATTATGGAAAAAATTTACTGACCACTGATCTAGAGCATCCTTTTCAAGTTTTAATGTGCATTTGAATCCTGGAAACGAGATTCAGAAGTCAAAAGTGGGTTTTAGATTCTACATCTCTAACAAGGTCCCGTATGGTGCCATTGCTGCTGGTCCCTGGACCATACTTTGAGCAACAAGCGTCTAGTGCTTCACTGTACAAAATACTAGCACTTGAAATGTGGGTAGTGCAACTGAGGAGATGAATTTTTAATTTTCTTTTTTCACACCAAATTGATATTTAAAATTTAAAACTACTACTTGATTCAGTGGTTGGAAAACTTTAAAATAATTAGCATGTGAATCTACTTTTCAATCGTCAATTTTATGAAGTTTAAATACAGATCAATTTTTTCCAATAAAAATTTAGTATCCAAATTGAAATGTGTTCTAAATGTAAAATTCTCATCATATTTTGAATGCTTTGCACAAAGACTGTACATTTTCACAATATATACACATAACAAATCATTATGCTGTACACTTTAAACTTATACAATGTTCTATGTCAATTATATCTCAATAAAACTGTAGGGGAAAGACTATAAAATAGCTCAGTAATAATTTTTATATGATTACATGTTGAAATATTTTTATGTATTTGGTTAAATTAAAATTAATTAATTTTAATTGCTTCTTTTTACTTTTTAAATGTAGCTATCAAAAAATTTTAAATTTCATACATGACTCATGTTCTATTTCTATAGAACAGCACTAGTCTAGAGTGGCCCAGATCTGTGTTTCTAAATGTATCCAGCTGCCAAAGGAACCGAGTCCTATCAGGCAAGTTGTGGGTGGCACAATGGGAGAAGCTAGCTCATGGAAAATGTAAGAATAAAATAATTTATTGATGACATTTATCTTGTCTAGAGATGCAGAGGTGAGTAAGGAACTCTGTACCCTACTCCTCAGAATCCATTTCCCCCTCCCCAATGGCACAGCATGCTTACCCTTGATAGAACTAACACCATAATGCTGTATATTTCAGTTTATTCTACTTTGTATGATGGGTGGATTCTAGGCCATCCTGGGAAAATTGAGCATAGTAAGCATTGAATAAAGCAATAAAGTGAGTTTAGATGTCTTGTGTAAAGCCAGGAGAAGACAGCAAATGTTCCTTAAGAATGTTCGCAACCAAAAGATTTGAAGACTTTGAAAGTGGACACCTATAAGCAAAAAAAAAAAAAAAAAAGAGACAGAGAGAGAGAGAGAAGAAAGAAAAGAAACAACAAAATAAGATTCGGAAGAATAGATTCTACCAACCATCTAGACTCTTCTTTGGGACGATCCCAATTTTATTGATGGAGTAATCCCAATAATTGATGGGGTAAATGCATTCTTAACGTAATTGGAAGAGTGTATTTAATCCTGTCCATAAATGTTTAACTTAAAATTCTGAAACCTGAAAAACTCAAATCAAATATAATAATGACGTGGAAAAAAGAAAGGAATTTTTGTATAGTTATTCCACTAATTCAGTTTCTTCTACTGTCTTTACCTAAAATACCTATTTCTAACTGCTCTTTTAAAAACTGCATGAAGCCAAAACCAATAGTTTTCTTGGGGAAAAGGCGAGAAGAATGTTTCGCTTTAACAATAGAACGTTTCCTTACTAAGTATTCACATAGGATCTCACATGGAATGGTCTTTGAACAGAGCTTCTCTGAACTCATAAGCGAAACCCACTGTCATGACCACCACTTACTGAAGAACAGTTAAATATGAAGATGACAAATTTGGATATTATAAATAAATTAACAGGGAAATATAACTTGATTTGCTAAAAGAAAAGTTACTTGCATGTGGAGTCCAAACATTTACCAATTACCTGAAGTAAACTGAACCTGAAGTGAAACAGATCGGGTGGAGCTTTACTCTTCTGGACACTGTCCATTCACCAAAAGGTCTGGGTGGACAGAGAGGTCACACAGGTGGACACCAGGGTGATAGTATTTTAGGGATTCAAAAAGTAAAGCCGTATCTGCAGCTACCTAACACAAATTAAGTTCACAAGACACTAACCTGGGAGGTGCTGCCAAGGAGAAGTGCTGGTGGGTCTGTAGGGTGGACTCTGCTCGCCCTTGCTATCCTCGTTTATTCTTTTGATGATAGTACAAGATTCTTCTTTGTGGAACCAGCCTGGCCTGGCCAAATCAGAGTCATAATGATTGACTGAACCTGCTCATGGGCCCATGACCCAGGCTAGAGCAACCAATGTTCTCTCTGGGAATTTGAATAGTGACAGGAGTGACAAGTGCAGAGAATGGTGGGAGCTGATTGATCTTAACAGCAGCGGCTCCCTAAATAGACTGTCAATTAGTTCCTGCTCTCTGGAGCTCTGGAGCGGCCCAGGTTGCTGTCCTTTACAAGGTTGTTCTGTTTTTCCTTGGATTCTACTAACTTCTCCAAATCCTTTCAATAGATTACTTGATTTAAGTTAACCAGACTCATTTTCTGTTGCTTGTCCACAAAGACCCTGATGCATTCTGGACTTATGGACTTACGTAATAGGAAAATACATGAGGAGGTAATTAGCCCATTTTCAGATTATTATTAAGCAGAATTAGATATAAACTATCTCAGAAAGGCAAAATCTGGCCTAGCTCTGCAGAAATAGTGTACTCCTATGACACAATGTCACCTACTAAGAAATTGAATGTACCTACCAAGAAATTCTCCCAAGAAGTTCTTCCTTCCATCTATTTTAAAATTCTCAGGTTTTAGACTATATCATTTAATGCTATTATCTCATTAAAGATTTATTAAATGCTTATTAGGTAACAAGAATGGCAAAATGTTGATGCAGAATGATGAATGCATGGGTGTCCATCCTTTGTGAAGTTGACAATTTCTGTAAGTTGTTCTTTTCTGAATGCCTATCGTGTGTATAAATAACATGTGCCAATACTGTGGGAAGTACAAGGCAAGGTCCTTCCTTCAAGGAGTGCATAAGGTAAAATAATGAAAATATGCTTGGTCCATGCAGGAAAACTTTTGTGAGCACAGGCATGGAACAAGGGTCCCTCAGGTGCAGATGAAAACCTCAGAGGAACTTATATGGGCATGAGGGAGCCAAGGGGGCACACAAATAAAGATGAGTGAATTCTGCAGAGTGGGTACCAGGGCTGCGTGTTAGGCACTCCCGAGACGCCTGCATTAATACGTGTTAGAAGATGTGCTACTTTTGTTAAATCTGATTGAGTGTGGCTCAGCCAGCTGGCTGATGGGACGCCAATCATAAGAGGACAAATGGAGATAAAAGGGTTTACCAGAAACACCTCTGGGCAGGGGGTGCTGGTGCAGAGCAGAGGTAGGTACTCTGAGTGTCCATAACGGAATCCATTGATAAGCTGCTTGGAGTGAGGAACGAGACCTCCAAACGATGTGCCCTGGCAAGAGTAAATGACAGATAATCTGCCTTCTTAGCACATGAGTTCCGCTACCTGCAGAACTAGCATGGCCTAGCCTCAAGAGCAGGCACTGTTGTCGGATGACCTAGAATTGGATCCTAATTCCTTCTTTTCTTTTTAAAAAATATTTCCAAAAATTTTTTCATTGTGATAAAATTTACTATTTTTACTGTTTTTAGATGTAGAGTTCAGTAGTGTTAAGTACATTCACATTGTTGTGCAACCAGTCTCCAGAATTCTTTTCATCTTGCAAAACTGAAACTCTATACCCATTAAACAACTCCCCACTCCCTCCTTCTCCCAGCCTCTGGCAACCGCCGTCCTATTTTCTGTCTCTATAAATTTGACTACTCTAGGTACCTCATAAAAGTGGAATCATATATCATTTAACTTTTTGTGACTGGCTTCTTTCACTTAGCATAATGTCCTCGAGGTTCATCCAGGTTATAGCATGTATGAGAACTTCCTTCCTGTTTAAAGCTGCATTATTCCGTTGCAGAGATAGACCACATTTTGTTTATTGAATTATCCATCAATGGATACTTGGGCTGCTTCTAGCTTTTGGCCGTTGTGATTAATGCTGCTATGAATATGGGTATAGAAATATCTCTTTGAGACCCTGCTTTCAATTCTTTCAGTTGTATATCCAAAAGTGGGATTGCTGGATCATATGTTTTTAAGTTTTTGAGGAACCACCATACTATTTTTCACAGCAGCTATACCATTTTACATTCTCACCAGCAACGTACGAGTTTTCTAATTTCTCCACATCCTCAACAACGTTTGTTATTTTCCTTTTTAAAATCATTAGAGCCACTCAAATAGGGTGAGTGTGGATGTCGCAACACTCAAGTCTGATTTGGAAAATGTAAAGCTTTATAACCTGTGGCCAAGGGTACGAAACTAGCCATAGTAGGTGGACTTGAAGAGGTCTGTGAGGAGAAGGTCACAGATCAGCTAGTGGACCAGAGAACCCGAAAGAGCCAGGGAGAGCCATGGCTGCCCAGATGAGGGAAGTACAGTAGAGCCACACCCAAAAAACTGTGCTTAGCCAGGGCTACTTTCTACCACAAGTATGTAGAGAAAAGGCTGGCAGAGTACAAAGAGGAACCAAAGTTATTAAAAGAATGGAGGAATTGGTCCATAGCAAAGACTGAAGCTCCAAGGGGTAGTTTATGTCATCGGTGTCCACTGTTTACAAATATATGATGGGCAAAACCAGCAAGGGAATTCTTTTTGAAAGAAAAGAAGTGTGTTATGTAAGGAAGGAAAATACACTAGCAATATTGCAGAGCTTCAAAAGGAGAATCTGGGTTCAATATTAGACCCAAAAAAATAGATATTAAGATAAAGCTATACAAAATGAGGAATAGTTTTACCAGAAAGGGAGGAACTACTATTTTTGGAACTCCCTCTGCTGAAAGTAGTTTTTCTTATTGGAGAGAAGTTCCGTCTTTCTACAGATCAATCAAGTAACAGAAGAATGTTCAGTCTCTTGTTTCTTTAATTTTTTTTAACTTTGTCATTCAAAGCGAACATTTCCCTATTCCCAACTGACTTCAGAAAATGCTCAACACTCAAATTCAGTATGTCTGAACTCAAACTCAGATTCTTCGTACCCCACGTCTTTAAAAAATTCCCCTGACACCCATGGCTTTCCTTACCCAGGTGCATGGCTGCCGTGCCACCGCCTACCCTTTCAAATCACCTTCTCTCCTCCTCCTATTAACTTACCCAGTGGGTGGTTTCCTCTGAATTGCTTTCTGGATCTGCTTCCTCCCTTCATCCTCAACTGCCTCAGCTCTGATCCTCGCCCCAGCCTTCTCTATAGCGTGGCACCAACTTCCTCCACCAGGAGACTCACCTCCAGTCTCCACCCTCACTGCTCCACTCCACACCCATCTCCAGCACTCCGAGCCCCAAACCCACCCACACATGACTCCTGGTTTCCCAGAGCAGTCTGAAAACCTTGAAATGACCCTCAAGATGAATCCACCTCCACCCCATAAACAATCACCCCTTCCAGGACTCACCATTCATGCTTTGTAATAGTTACATTATTAGCAAAACAGTATCCAAATAGCAACAAAAATTCAAGGCAACAATTCCCCACAATTCCATCAGCTACTCATATCAATGCATCGATACCTCCAGGGTACCCTCCAGTCCTTGTCCAAATGCTCGGTTCATGTTTACAGAGTTGCAGTAATACCGGTAGAATTTGGAATCCTATTTTATTAACATGATATCATGAATAACGTTTCATTTTGTTACAATCTTTTTCTAATCTCCCCTGACTTTTGCCATTGCAAACACTGCTAAAATGCTTTTATAGTAATGTAAATATACTCACAGGCTGGTAATTTTATATCTACGAGATAGATTCTCCATCATGTTTTTTCTGGGTCAAGGGAAACATGTGTTTCAATTTTAATAGATATTGCCAGTTATTTCCCCAAAGATTTGCTGCAATTCATATTTCGACCAACAAGGTACAAGAGTATCTGGTCTCACCTCAGGAATGATGTAGATGCCTGATCACTGCACTGTACACCTGAAGCTGAAGCTGAACAATAATGAATGTCAACTACAATTATATATATAGTTACAAGAAGTGGAGTACAGCATTAGGAATAGAAACAATGGAAATGTAATGGCTGTGTGCGATGTCAGAGGGGCAGTAGATGGGGGGGAAGGGGGTTATCACTGTGTGAGGGATATAAATGATAAATATCTATTACATTGTTTTGTACACCTGAAACTAATTTTTAAAAAAAAGAGTATCTGGTCTCATGTATTCTTACCAGCCACTCTTTCATTTTTTCCAGTGTGATGATTTTAAGAGAGAGAGAGAGAGACCTCAGTCTTCACATGTTTATTGGTTCCTTGAATTTCTCTTCCTGTGAAAAGCCTATTAAATCCCTTTTCCATTTTTTATCGGGTTGTTTGTGTTTTTCTTCTCAAGTTGAGGATTTTTGTGTATTGTGGATTTTAACCTGTCATCTGCCATGAGTATTGCAAGTATTTTCCCATCAGAGATTTCTCAGCCTCCCTTCAGTTCTCAGTCAGAAAACTAAATATCTTTTGTCACATCACAAGACAATGCATCCAATTTGCTGCCTCATTGGGCACCTTGCCCCATCGCCCATCTCCTCAACTGGCTATTTGCCTTCAGAATGAAGTGGGGCTTAAATGTCTCTGCTGGTGTGAAAGGCTGGAGTCCCTGAGTGCACGAAGATGTGGGGCTGGAGAACAGCATAAGAGATGATTCGAGAGATAAAGAAGGAACTGGATCAAGCAGGGCCTTGTAGGAGTTATTTGAAGTCCAAAGGGAAGGTATGAGCTGGATTATGTTTTTGGAAAGATGCCTGTAGCTGCTGGAAGAAAAAATGCATTCTAAGGGAGCAGGACTGAAAGCAGGGAGCTCAGTCAGGACATTATTGTGGTCCAGGTGGGAGACAGTGATGGTTTGGACTAGGGCACTGGCAGCAGCAGGGATAAGGAGAGATTGACGGATACCATGTTTACCCGAAAATAAGACCTAGCCAGACCATCAGCTCTAATGTGTCTTTTGGAGCAAAAATTCATATAAGACCCGGTCTTATATTATGTTAGGTAAGAACTGGTCTTATATTATAGTAAAATAAGACCGGGTCTTATATTAATTTTTGCTCCAAAAGATGCATTAGCGATGATGGTCCAGCTAGGTCTTATTTTCAGGGAATCACGGTACATCTGATCCACGATGAAGGGTTAATACACTCAATAGATTATATTAAGAGATTACACATAGAGCAGTAACAGAAAAGGAGATGTAGAGATTGACTCCTGGGATTCTGGCTTAATAATCGAACAGGAGGAACAGATTGGGAGGGGAGTTCAGAGGGAAAACAAGATTCATTCTTAGACTTGTCAACTCTGAGATGCCTGTGAAACGACCAGATGGAGAGGTGAGATGTTAGAGGATGAAGCTGAGACTTAGCATCTGGGCAGTAGACACAGATTTGGAACTAAACGGAAAATAGATGGTGTCTAAAGGCAGGGAAGAAAATGCGATCCCCCAGGAAAAGAGCGTAGGAAACGGCTGAGGCCTGAACCTGAGAGAGGAGGAGCCGACAAAGGAAACTGGGAAGCAGCAAGTTGAGGCCAAGAGAAGAAAGAATTTCCACAAGGAAAGAGGGTGAAATGCTGATGAGAAGGAAGGCAAGGTGAGGACAGAGGCTGAATATTGAATCTGGGAGCCCGAATGCACCTGCCAAGAGCAGTTTCAGCAACAGGCGGTGGTGGGGGAATGGATCGGACTGAGTTGGAAAATTAATGAAAGGTGAGGAAGTAGAGGTGGCATATGGAGACAAATCTGTCAAGAAACTCAGTTGTGAATAAAGAGTTGGGAAATAGGACGGTGGGTGGAAAGGGTGTGGAGTTGAGAGGTGTTTTGTTTTCTTAAGTGGGGAACACTAGAGCATGGCTGAATACTGATGGGGTGGGGCCCTGAGAAGGTGTGAGGAATGGGTCCAGAGCGTGAGGAAAGGGCTTGACCTGGGACAGGCGGAGGGTCACCTCCCTTGTCACAATAGAGGGGACGAAGGAGAAGATGGGTGCAGATGCAGGACGCCTGTAGATTAGGTGGTAGGAAGGTGACAGGAGTCCTACCCATAGGAGTAGAGTTGGGGTGCTGGGAAAGTTAAGAGGCAGGAAGAGAAGTAGGAGGGGAGAGAAACATTTACAGAGTGGAAGGAAAAAAATGGTCCTTAGAAAGCTGAGAATAGGGAAGAAAAAGCCTATCTCATGAAATTTCAGAATACAAAAAATAAAGAGAAAATCCTCAGAGAGTAACACTGGATGCTAGAAGACAATGGAACACCATATAGATACTTCTGAAAGAAATTTAATTTTTCAACCCAGAACTCTGTACCAAGTCAAACTAGCATTCAAATGGAAAGCATAAAATAAAGACATTTTCAATCATTCAAAGACCATTCATAGAGTTGACACTACAGACATTCCTGAAAACTTCACGAGAAGATGAATTCCGGCAAGTCAGAAAATGAATCCATGAGAAAGATATGTGATACTACAAACAATGACAAGCAAAGAAAGGCAGAAGGGCAGAAGGTGCACTTGTAATTAAGTGTAAATAATTGCTGGCTTTTTTTTTTAAGGCAGTCTGAAATTCAAGTTCAGATGATATAAACATGAGAGATGATGGAGAAGAGGAGGAGGAGGGAAAAGAAAGTACAGTAAGTTCTTTGGCTTGTTGGGGGGAGTGAATACTGAAATAGACACTGATTTCCTCTAGATAGTGATAGAAAAATGAGTGTTAAAAAGATAAGCATAACCCTAGAATAATAGAAGCTGCATAAATTCTATATATTCTAATTCCCAGAGGGAAAGGAGTGGGACGAAGAAAACCCTATTAACTCAAAAAAAATAAATAAATAAATAGAAGATTTTTTTCTAAAGAAAGAAAAAAAGAATAACTCCATTTAGAAATAGAAAACCCAAAAGAAGTATAAACTGTTCTAAACATACCTCACTGAGGAAAGTGGAAGAGTGAATTACTAGAAAAGCATAATAAAATGTCTGAGCAAGGCTGTCTTCTCTTTTCCATCTCAATCAGAAAGCATTGAGGGATATTTCTAGAACTATCTTTATTAATAAATATACTAGTTACTATACCTGCATAATAAATTAACTACTAAATGTAGTGGCATAAAACAAACATGGAATCTATGGAGGAGGAATTAGGACGGAGTAGAGTGGACATGGCCTGTCTTTGCTCTCGATGTTTGGGGCCTCAGTTGGAAGACTCAAAAGCTGGCTCACTCACGTGTCTGGCAGTTGGTGCTGGCCGTTGACTGGAAGCCTTGTTTCCTCTCCATGTGGCCTGGGCTTCCTCACAAAATGGTGGCTGGGTTCCAAGGGAAGTATCCCAACAGAAAAAGAGCCAAGTGGAAGCTGGAAGTCACACAGCATCACTTCATTCTGTTTGTTAGAGGTGAATTACTAAGGCCAGCTCATATTCTGGGGGAGGAGAATTAGGCTCCACCTTTTGTGAGAGGAGGGTCAAAGAATTTGTGGACATATTTTAAAACCATTATGAAAACCAATTGGAAATCTTTCCAAAAAAACTGAAAATATACTATATAAACAAATGTTTCAACTTTAATTCTACAGCAACACATTATAATATACTAAACAAAAATAATAGAGAGACAGACTTTTAAACAACAGTAGTCTTAGTGATTTGTCATTAACCAACTCTTTGTTAAGTTTTGTTAAGTTCCCTGTTTTCCAGCTCTCACATCAAGTAAATCTATCAGAATTACAGCCAAGAAAATCTAGCTATTTGCTATTTACAGGAGCTATGGACAAAACAAAATAAAGTATAAACAAAAGGGATAAAAACAATTTTAAAGGGATGTAATAATATATATATATACCTGACATCCTAAGAAAAGTAACTCACAGTGAAAATATTAGGGCATTTCCAATTCACTAACCTTATAGGTAATCTGGAAAATAGAAGTTAAAACAACAATGCGATATCAAACAAACAAGATTCAAAAGTACTAATGATGTCCATTGTTTGCATGGGTGTAGGAACAGTATATGTGTTCATTATTGGTAGGTGTGTGCCATTTTAGAGGACAATTTGCAGTACCTGTCAAATTTTAAACCCCATACTGACCTAACAATTCCACTATTAGGTATTCAGCCTATATACATCTTTGCTAACGCAATATACTATGTGAAATCTATGCAGTAATTTTTAAAAGGAAGATTTATACATAATGATATGGAAGGATTTTCAAAACATAACATTCAGTGAAAAAGGCAAGAAGCAGACCAATACATACATCATGAACCCTCTTATCTTTTAAATTACAGAACTAAATTATATATCTATATCTTGCTTATGTTCATACAGATGCAAAACACAAAGAAATGTGAAGAAAGATTTGCATTAAACTGTTAACAGTAACTTCTCAAAAGTGTAGGAGGATGAGAAGTTTGAGATAAGGTGGCAACTTAAATGTTTTTTTTCCTCTACACCCTGCAATATTTTTGATTTCTTAAAGTAGCCCCATTACCTTTTCAACCCATCCTCTTACCCCCTCCTCTTTGGCAACCATCAATTTTTTCTTTGTATCTATGAGTCTGTTTCTATTTTGTTTTCCTTGTTCATTTGTTTAGTCCTTCTGAATCCACATATAAGTGAAATCATATGGTGTTTGTCTTTCTCTGTCTGACTTACTTCACTCAGCATAATACCCCTAGGACCAGCCATGTTGTTGAAAGTGGCGGATTTCATTCTTTTTATGGCTAAGTAATATTTCATTGCATATATATATACCACATTTTCTTTATCTGTTTATCTGTTGGTGGACAGCTAGGTTGCTTTCATACTTTGGAAAAAGTAAATAATGCTGCAATGAACATAGGGGTGCATATATCTTTTCAAATTAGTGTTTTCTATTTCTTTGGATGAATACCCAGAAGTGGATTGCTGGGTCACATGGTAGTTCTGTTTTTAATTTTTTTTAGGAAACTCCATACTGTTTTCCATAATGGCTGTGCCAATTTACAATCCTGCCAACAGTATACAAGGAGGGTTCCCTTTTCTCTACATCCTTGCGAACACTTGTTACCTTTTTGATCATTGCCATTCTGATAGGTATAAGGTGATATTTCCTTGTGGTTCTGGTTTGCGTTTCACTGATGATTAGTGATATGGAGCATCTTTTCATGTGTTTGTTGGCCATATTTATGTCTTCTTTGGAGAAATGTCTATTCATATCCTCTGCCCATTTTTTAATTAGATTGTTTTCTTTTAATGTTTTTTTTAACTTTTATTTTGTATTAAAGTAGAGTTGACATATAATATTATATGTATTACTTTCAGGTTTACAACATAGTGATTTGACATTTATATACCTAAAACGTGATCACCATAGTCTATTAATCATCTGTCACCATGTAAAGTTCAGATATTGACCATATTCCCTGTGCTTACATCCCCATGATACCATGCTAAGTGAATTAAGTCAGACAGAGAAAGACAAATACCATATGATTTCACTTATATATGGAATCTAAAACAAAACAAATGAACAAACAAAATGGATTATTATTATTTTTTTGATGTTGAGTTGTATGAGTTCTTTATATATTTTGGATATTAACCCCTTATTAAATATATTATTTGCAAATATATTTTCCCATTCAGTAGGTTGCTTTTTCATCTTGTTGATGGCTTCCTTCACTGTGCAAAAGCTTTTTAGTTTGATACAGTCCTGTTTGTTTATTTTTGTTTTCCTTGTCCTTGCTTGAGGAGGCATTCAAAAAAACATTGCTAAGACCAATATCAAATGGTTTACTGACTATTTTCTTCTAGGAATTTTATGGTTTCGAGTCTTACATATAAGTCTGATCCATTTTGAGTTTATTTTTGTATATGATGTAAGAAAGTAATCTGGTTTCCTTTTTCTTTTTTTTCTTTTTTGCAAGTATCCGTCCAGTTTTCCCACCACTATTTATTGAAGAGACTGTCTTTTTCAGGTATTTGATCCATTTTGAGTTAACATTTGCATGTGGTATGAGATAAGGGTCCAACTTTATTCATTTGTATCTAGTTATCCAGTTGTCACAGTATCATTTGTTGAACAGACTACTCTTTCCCCCACTGAATAGTCTTGGCACCCTTGTCAAAAATCAGTTTACCATAGATATATGGGTTTATTTCTGGGCTCTCAATTTTATTCTATTTCTCTATATACCTACCCTATACCAGTATCACACTGTCGCGATTACTTTTGCTTTGTAGTCACTCGAAGTCAGAAAGTGTAAGTCCTCCAAATGTTGTTCTTTGTAGTATTGTTTTTGGATATTCTGGATTCTTTAAGTTTCATGTGAGTTTTAGGGTCAGTATGTTAATTTCTACAAAGAAGCCAGCTGAAATTCTGATAGGGATTGCATTGAATAAAATGAACTTTAAAAAATGGTAGCTATTATTATGTTGTTGTTATTTTATGGGAAATGGTAATAAAATAGCATTCACCAAGTGGTTTCATAACTCAACTTTAGGAATTAATAGATGTTAGTTGTTCATCATCTGGATCCAGAGTTGCCAAATTCTCACAAAACCATGCTTCCTTCTCCATCTCTGTTCTACTTTTCCAGTTCAGGCCTCCAGTATTTCTAATCTGCATTACTGAAGTATCTTCCAGAAGTCACTCTGCCTTTACTCTGGTCTCCTCTAACCAATCCTCCAACTCGAAGTCAGAATCATGTCTCTAAAGCCCAAACATGATCCCATCTCCTCTTTTGAAATACACTCTATGGCCATCACAATAAAGTCCACATTTCTTAGGATATTTATAAGCCTCTTCTAAGTCTGGCTTCTATTCACCGCTGCTAATCTCCCATCCTTCTCCAGTAGTACTAATCCAACCTTACATTTCAGGCATGCCAAAAATCTACAGTCCCAGAACACACCAGGCACTTTTATGCTCACCCTGCACTGACGCACCTGTGACTCTTGTCTGGAATGTCTTCCCTTCTCACCTCTCCGGAAAACTCAGATTCATCTTTTAAGACTTGTCTCAAACATCATTTCCATTCTTTTGTTGTTGAGGCTGCTGCTGCTGATGATACTGATGATGGTGGTGGTGGTGGTGGTGGTGATAGAACAGGTGTTGTATTAAAATTTAAACCATAGGAAGTATATAAAATTGAAGTAAAAAAGAAATCTCCCATTCTCAACCTCCAGTGATATCTTTTTGTTTTATCATTTTTACTTTATGTATTTTGAGGCTCTGTTATTAGGTACATACACATTTATGATGATCATAGCTTCATAATGTATTATTATCCTTTTTATCGTTATGAAACATCCCCTTTTCTGGTAATACTTTTTGCCTTGAATACCATTTTATTGGTATTTTTATAGCCACGCTAAACTTCTTACATTTAAGGTTTACATGGTATATCTTTCCCATCCATTGATTTTCAACCTAATTGAGTCTTTATATTTAAAATAAATTGCTTATAGAGGACATATAATCAGACCTTGCATTTTTATCCATTCTGACAACCTCTGCCTTTTAATTAGAGTGCTAGTCCTTTTTATTTAATATAATTATTTATAGAGTTAGGTTTAAGCCTATAATTTTACTATTTGTTTCTTGTTTGTCCCCCGTTTTTCTTCTGTTCCTTGTCCTTCCTTTTGATTAACTGAATGTTGTAGAATTCCATTTTAATTTGTCTATTGGTTTTATAGCTATATCTCTTTGCCTTATTTTTTGCTTATTGCCCCAAGATTACAATATACATCTTTAATTTTTCATACTTCTAAGAGTTTATATTGCACCACTTCATGTAAAGTATAGAAAACTTGTAACCATACAGGTTCATTTATAGTCCTTGTCTTTTATGCCAGAGTTGTTATAATTATTGCATCCATATTATAAACCCCATAATACCATGTTACAAATTTCTGCTTTAAATAATTATTTATATTTTTAAGAAAGTAAATGGACAAAAATAATTTTTACAGTAATCTAGATATTTATCGTGTCCAATGATCATCATTCCATCCTATAGATCTGAGTTTCCACCTGGATTCATTTTCCTTCCATCTGAAGAACTTCCTTTAGCACGTTTTTTATAGTGAAGGTTACTGTTGACAAATTCTCTTAGCTTTTCTTTAATCTAAAAATATCTTTCTTTCACCTCTATTCTTGAAGGATAGCTTCATGACATACAGAATTCTGGGTGGACAGTCTTTTTTTCTCCCAGATGTTCCATTGTCTTCTGACCTCCTTTGTTTCTGAAAGAAGTGCCAGGTCATTTGAATTTTTGTTCTCCTGTATGCTATGTGTTATTTTCTCTACTTTCAAGATTTTATTTTTATCTGGTTTTCAGCAAGTTGACTATAATGTCCAGGAGTATGTTGTTGTTGTTTTTAAAATCTTGCTTGGGAGTTTCCTGAGCTTTCTGAATTTGTAAATTTATGTCTTTACCAAATTTAACCATTTCTTCCAATTATGTTTTCAAACATTTTCTGTCCCATTTGTTTTTTCTCTCCTCTCCTTCTAGGGCTCCAATTACATGTATGTTAAATCTTTTGATATTGTCTCACAGGTCCTTGAGGCACTGCTAATTTTTTCAGTCTGTTTTTTTTTTCAATGTGTTAAGGCCCTCCAATGAATTTTTAAATGTTCTGTTATTGATTTTCCATTTATAATATTGACTTTTCTATTTCTAGAATTTCTATTTGGTTCTTTTTTATAATTTCGATTCTGCTGAGATTATCTATTATTTTATTTATGGCAAGTATATTTTCTTTATATCCTTGGGGATAGATATAAGAGCCACTTTAAAATCCTTTTCAGCTATTCCAATATCTGAATCATCTTGGAGTTGGTCTCCAATGCCTGTCTTTTTTCTTAAAATGGGTGATGTTTTCTTGGTTTTTGGTAAGTCAGGGAATTTTGATGTATACTGGACATTATGAATGATACATTATAGAGTCTCTGGATTCTGTTAGGTTCCTCTGAAGAAAATTGATTTAGATTTTAGCGTGCTGTTAATTTGACTGAACTCACACAAATTTTTTCTCCCCTGTTGTGAGTGGTAACTGAAATTTAAGTTTAATTCTTTTAGCCTTAGCTGGCTGCTTCGTGTCTGTCCCATGCATGTGCAGGTTTAGGAGTCAACCAGAGATTTAGGCAGAGTTTATGTACAGAATTTGGGCTCCCCCTCTCCTTTCTTGGATCCCTCTCACTATTTCCCAGTGACTGTGGTTGCCCTGCACTGTGTTCTCTGGTTCATCAAGCCAATAATATTGCATGTTTTTCTGTCAGAATTTTAGCTGCCCACGTGCATAGACTGAGGCCTGCCTTCAGGCTAAATGCTACTTAAAAAGAAATTCTGTGATGTCCTTTTCTTCCAAGTGTCAACTTTCTTCCAGCATCTGCTTGCTTTTTTTTTTTTTTTTTCATTCTCCAGTATCTTTAGGAAGCTGATTTTTAGATTTTATCTAGAGTTTATAGCTGCATATATCATTGGATTTTTGTGGATTGATTCTAATCAAGTCTATAGCCAGAAAAAAAAGAAAAGGCTAAGAATCTCTGTTCTTGTTGTTAAAGGAATTTTTATTTTTATCCCATATAATAAGGAATTTTCTAACTCCCCACATTAGTCTTATTTTGTTTCCTTACTGGGAGAGTTAATCTTCAACATGCATTAAGCTTCAAAGGGTTGTTTTTTTTAAAGCGTTATTTTATTTAATGTCCACAACTCCTCTATGAGGAAAATGGCTTTATTATGCCCATTTTACAGATGAAAAAACTGAGCAAGAGAGGTTAAGCCACTTATCGAAGTCACTGTGCAAGAACAGCATTCAAACAGGTCACTTACTCCACAGTCTGTTTTCTTTCTTAATCTGACTATCAGACACAGCTTACAAAGAGAGCAAGGTATCAGAACCAAGGACACAGCTGCAGGGAGAAGGTAGAAGGATTCATCTGTGACTTTGATTTTGGCCCAGTCCTCATTAGTCATCCAAGTCAGAGGCTTATGCCAGCTAGGCATAACCAACAGAACGCACTCGAAGTAGCTAATAAGAATGACGTTCAAGAAGAGTTCAAGGGGATGTTAGGAAGTTGGAAACATGTCTAGGAGGGCCAGAAGATCCATATAGAGGCTGTGTGGCCGCTTACAATGCCCACAGCACCCCAGACACTGGCAGTCTCTTGGTGCCGAGCCCAGAACAACGTCCAGGAACACCAGCTCCTTCACCTGTCCCACACATGCCCTGACGGATCTCACCGGTGTGTGTGTTGTCAGAGCCTTCTTCACACACTTATCCCAGCTGTGGGGGAGGCTGTGAGAAAGTGTTTCTGGTAGGATATCCCTGGACGTTAGAAAGGTATTCAAAAGGTGCTGGGCCACCAGATTTCAATTGATGTGCACATTCCACGTCAGTGAGCCATTGGGGCAGATCCCATGTGACCTGCTTTTCTCATAATAACTGCTCCCAGTAAGAGGCCAGAACAACCCTTTTCTATGCTGCCTGACTTCAAGTTTCCCTCGTTCAGAATAGCCAAACTCTGTAAGCAGACAGTTTTATAGGAGCATGACTCATGCTGGTTTTCGTTTAACTGTTATTGCACCTTGACAATGATTAAATAACTGCATTTGGAATGTGAACTAGATTTTCTAATCAATTATAATAAAAATTGGATTCTAAAGATATACTTGTTGAAAGTCTCAATTTGTTCAGTGTCACCTCCAATTGTTGGCCAAGTAGACAAGGGTTTATAACAGCGCTCCCTTGGTTCCCAGGACTCTGCATTGGGATCTGGGCCGCGGGGGGTTGTCTAGCCAAAAGGGAGTGTCTGACAGCTTAGTGGGTTATGTACTTTCCAAGTGACCTTTGGAATTTGGACTGAAAATGGTAGAGACGGAACCAGTTGAAGGGATGGGAAGGGGGATAACCCTGCCCTGCCCAAAGTCCCTGAACTGCTAAATCAATATGGACAGCAAACTCAGTTCCATGTTTGGGGGGCATAAGCTCATGCTGTGTAAGAGTTTAACTGTAACTGACTGGTTTATAGATTTTCTTGGGGACAACAATGAAAATAAAGTACTCTTTAGGCTTTCATGGTAACTTAGTTCTGTTCAATTATACAAAAAAAAAGCTAAACTAAACTCCCTTCTCATTGTTCCAAGGCTAGTGTTTTCAAGGTATATCAGCAATTATACATTTTGGAATTTTTAGAGTCATCCCAATTCCTTATTTAATTATTGTTTAATTCTTTGATATATTTTAATGTATAATAAAAATTTCTCACCCATTTACAAGTCCTTCTCTAGTTTCCCTGCTCATGTGTCCTTCCCGAGATGTTATAGGCAGAGAGAAGTATATATGCAGACCCTCCCTTACTTAACCAGTCTTCCATTAATAGACAGACATTCAGTTGTTTCTAGTCCTTTGCAATTATAAAAAATGTTTTGGTCAATACCCATGTATATGCCCCTTCATGTACATATACGACAGGTTATGGGATTAAATTTCTATAAGTGGAATTTTTGATGAAAGACAAATGACACTTTCAAATTAGATAGGGATGGCTAAGTTGTCCTCCAAAGAGGTTATATCAATATATAATCCAACCTGTTTGCCCTACCCATTTATCAGGACAGCACATTATCAAACATTTTAATCTTGACCTGTCCAACTGGTATAGTTTTAATCTGTATATTTTTTATTCAGAGTATTAGGACTTGAAACATGTTTAAAATCCATTTGCTTTTACTGGTTTTTTTTTAGATAAACCCTCTGTTTATGTCCATTTTCTTTTGGGTTAGGATTCTTTTTCATATTGATTTGCAGAAGTTCTTTATATATAAGTAAATGAGCTTTTCTCATTTAAAATAAAGATGACTTGTTATATGTAAAACTAAATGTGATGTAGTGTCTATAATGCAATATGGTTTCCATATAAGCAAATTCACAAATCAGAAAACAATTCACTCTTCGACCATGTTTCCAGATTCTTTTATTAAGAAAATATGGTCATCAAAAAGCATTTTGAAGTTATTTACAAAACTATGCAATCCATCATGGCATTATTACATATTTATAGAGTACATTAATGTGACTTTAAAACATTTTATAGTTTATAAAACTATAAAAATTATAGAACTACAAAGTTAAGGTGACAATATATTTTTATAGCTTATAAAACTATAAAAGTAATACATACTCATCTGTTTAAAAAGTCCAATAGGCATAAGTGTATACATTTAAAAGTACAAGTTTTCTCCCTTCCCACCCAGGCAGCACCACTGTTCACAGTTTGGTGTGTATTCCTCCTAACTTTTTTATCTACACCTGCAATATACATTGGAATAATTGTTTCCCTTAAAATGGGCACTACATGCTATTCTGCAACTTGCTATGCAATTCAATTAAGGATTAATCCTGACTGTCAAGAATGGTAACCTTTGCAATTTTGTTTTTTAACTCTGTGAGCTGACAGTCTATTACTGCAGACCAGAATGGGACTTGATAATGGCTTCCTTTGGGAGTAATCTAACGGGCTAAAATGGATAAGGTCTTTGGAAACATGAAGCAGCCCACTGTATGCCACTCGTTTCTCCTGTTTCTTCTATGTCTGCCCTGGGGAAACATTTTACACAGTGTGGTGGGGCTTAGACGTGGGGGAGCTGAGTACAGTGACAAGGAAAGACGGCCAGAATTGAGGCCATTGTGAGCCAGCACCTAAGGACTCTTGTTCTGATTTTCAAAAGATTTGGTTTCTCACCTTATTTGTTTTGTTTATTTGTGTGTTTGTTTGTAGACATAAAAAATTAATGGACCTTGAGGCATAAATCCTTGGAATCAGCAAAGAGAAGGAAAGGGATCAAAATGGTGAGCACACAGAAGTGGGCTCCAAGGACCCTCGCCCCATCTCTTGAGCACTGGGGTCCTGTCATGTCTACATGCTGGAGTAGCCCTTGCTTCCCACGTGAGCCTGCAGGAAGCAGGCCTGCTCTCCCAGCTGGATTTGATGTCCTCACTTCCAGGAATATGTCTTGTTCTCTTGGGCACCCTCCCAGCAGTGCCCGACAGATAGGGGGTGCTCTGGAGCCAAGGTGGAGAGGTGGGGGTGCTTCAGGGCTGTCTGGAGGGCTGAGAAGTTTGCGCTATACAAACAAACCCAATTCAGGAGGCCTCCACTCACCAAGCCTTGTGTCCTGGCTTGGCTGCAACTCTCCAGAGAAAGGGGTCCTTTTTCCTCCCAACAAAGTCACTTTCTGCTCAGCCAAGCCCCTGGGGCCTGCGTCTGCCTGAGGAGGGCTTCTTTCGCGTTAGTCCAAAGGAACTGTACAGACTCTCCAGGCCCTGGCAGTCTCACCTGGCACGGCTTCGGGAGGCTCTAGATGGGTCTGCCCTGAGGAGCCCTGACACCGAGGGTTGGGTCTTCCCCAGCATCCTTTGGGGGTACCCTTGAGCAGCCCTCCTAAGCTTGAAAACAAGCTGAGTTCTGCGAGGGTGGCTGGGTAGAAGTTTTCTTGAATAGAATCCATTCTGTGTTCATTCAACAAATATTTGAGGCTCTGCCATATGCCAAGGCCTTTTCTAGCTCTGGAAATAGGCAGAACAGGACAGACAAGGTCGTGTCTTTGTGGAGCTAGCATTCTCTTGGGAGAAGCCAGACAGGGAACAAGTGAAATAAGTAAACAAGACCATTTTCCAGAGAGTGCTATGAGGAAAATGAAACACACGTGACCTAAGGAGTAATTGGGGAGGGGTGACTAGTGTGCAATTCATACCTGAGAGGAACCTCCTGGAAAAGGTGAGACTCAAATGGCAGGAAGAAGGAGTCATAACCTCTAGGAAGAACATTCCAGGGAGCCAGCAGAGCAAAGTGAAGCGCCCTGAGGCTGGGAGACACTCTGCTTGGCAGACAGCATAGTAGGGAAGCAAGAAGAGTCTGAGGAATAAGAAGAGGTGAGGGCCAAATTATGCAGGGCCTTGTGGCCCGGTTGAGACATCACGTGTCTTCTTCCACACGCAATGGGAGGTCACGGGAGATTAAGTAGGTGAATGACATGATCCCAGTACATGTTTAAAGGGTAACTCAGGCTGCTTTGGGGGAAAGCTAGGGGGCAAGGAGGGCAGCGGGGAGACTAATTAGAGGCTGCTGTGAAGGTTCAGGTGAGAGAATGTGGTGGCTGCAACCAGGATATCTGTTATGAGATGGAGAGAAGGGATGCATTGGGGATATAGGTTTGGAATTATTGCTAACTGACATGCCCTCCAACAAAAGCAGGACCAGGGGCCTCCAGACAAAGCTGGAAGCAGTGGTGTCACTGTTCTCCTGCTTGCACTGAGTGCTGGTCCTGCCTGGGCACTGAAAACCTGCCTGGAGGATCCCTGTCCTACCCACAGACTCAGGTACTAGGGCCCCTGAGTTGGACCCCCACATTAGAGGGCTCCACTTATGCCCTCCTCTGGCTACTCCGTTCCCGTGGGGGTGAAGAGCCTACCAGGCCAAGGAGCTTCCTGCCCAAACAGCCCAGATGCAGCTGCCTGGGCCCACATGGGCCACCTCACCACGCACCTGGCAGTGTGCACACTTGTAGTCCAAGGGGTGACAGGAGGGGACAATTTTCACCGGGTGTGGGCAGTGTTGGTGTCCTGTGCTAGAAATCTATACCCACCTGACTAAGGAGCCTTCTGATGGGGGATGACCCACGGAGTGGGGAAATAAGGGGGTGGCTGGCTCTCTTAGCACCACCATGTTCCAGAGTCAAATTCTAAATTTAAATCCGGCCTTCTAGTATATTACGAAGATTTGTTTGTCACGGCAGGGAGGTAGAACATATTTTATGTAAAAGTTTCTTCATTTGATTGATAACTTTTAATATTTAAACAGATGGTATGGGGGCTGCCATTTGTATTCTTATCCCAGATCCCACAAAAATGTGGTGCGGGCCTGCCCACATCCACTGCTTGGTTTCTGCAGTGTTCCCCAAATGCTGGATGGGGAGTTCTGGGGTTCATCACCTAGCAAAGCAGTTTTCTACCAAAAGGGAATAAAGGACTTTTCCCAATTGGCTAAACAAAATTAAGGTAATAGAATTTTCTGAATTTTAAATTTTGACTCAATTTTCTTTTTCTAAAATCTGTGATGCCTGCTGCTGCTTATCTGCTAGCAACTGCAAGCAAATAAAATAAACAAATAAGAAAAACAATAAAAGAAGCCACACATAGATGGAAAATTAAGAAAGAACTGGACACAGTTGACGCTCATGAATCTGACAGTGTGGATTTTTTTATGTACCTAGTACTCATGGTTGTGATTTTATATGGTACACATACAATATAGTTATATTTCCTAACAGTTAAATCACTTCTAGCTCATAAGGACAGAATTAATTATGCCTTATAATTCCTGGGTGACTTCTAGGTGCTTTGCCCTAGAACAAGCTGAGAATGCACTGCAATGAATTACTATCTGAATTCACAGAAAAGAAATCAGAGGCCCAGAGAAATTCAGTAACTTGACCAAGGTCACTCAGCTGGTGAATGATGAAGAAGGGGTATGAACGGTTCTGAGGAATCCCCCACACCACCCCATTGGGCCTCCTTGTCAGATAAAATGTGTAATCTGATGGGTGAGAAGAATAGCTTTTCCAAGTACCCAGAGTCTGTTAGTAAGAAACGCTGGACTCTTGGTTGACTGTGCGTTGGGTTCATATGTTTTGACTCGTCAATCTGAGGCATAAAAGGAATGAGTATAAAACTCATTACCCAGTGCATTTGTCATAAAAAGTAACTCGTGTTTTGTTTTGTTGGTATAGTCTTAAGAAGGTTTGGGGAGTATTTTATTGAATCCTTGTATTAGACATACCCTATTAGATACTCATGCCCCCTAGACAGAGCACAAACCGTGCGTAAAAGTTGTAGTTCTTATCTTTTATCTTAGCTTAATTAGTCATCTTAACTAAACCTGTTTTGGAGTGGCCATGGCCAATCTTACATCCATTTCGCTTTAGATAAAGTTAGAAAACTAAATCGGAAGGGTTCTTCCAGCTTTGCTCTTCAGAAGGTGACTGATTTTCAAACTTGTGTACTAATTCTTTTGTGTGCATTGCATTAGGAAGGTTGACTCAAAGTAAGATGAAAACTTCCTAGAGCTCTCTCTTCTCAAAATGGTTAGTGTTATGAATGACTCTGGAAGCAGGCGCCATCCTGGAACACCCAAAACTCAGCACCACATTTCATGGAGGGGAAGGCTCCTGCTCACCCTCTCCCCACGAGCCTGTCCTCCCCCAGCTCAGCAGCCTCCTCTTCTGACTGTCCTGAGCACAGGTTGTGCTCAGTGTATTTTCACTTCCGTAGCTGATTTTCTCCTTTGTAAAAGGGAGAAATGTAGATCCAGAGTCAGAACATGCTTCTTATCTCACCTGGCCCCTGCAGGTGAGCTGGCAGCCTGTGGGAACTGGGCTCTCTGTCCCATATGCCCCCTCCCCACCCTTCTTCCCCCACAACACCCACCCCCACCCCCACACCCCACTCCCTGCTGAGTACATTGAGGCCAGGGCATATTGAAGAGCTCTCCCTCAGTCACTCCTCAGAGACTGCCAAGTGTCATCAATTAAGAGAAAGAAAGATCATAAAGGTGGTCAGAGAGCGGGTTTACGAGCTTGAGCTTCTCTTATTACTGGCTCTGTCTCAACTGAGTGTGAGCCACAGAGCCGTCTCCCTCCAAGTGATTCCAGCCAAATGCTGACTGCCACATGTCGTATCTGGCCACAACCTCCTTCCAGCTGTGGGCACCTCCCGTGGAAAGTGGCTTTACCAAGCCTGGGTCTCACCCAGGTTCTGATGCCAATTCTTGCTTCAGCTCTTGGACAGCTCCAGGACTCTCCTGACTCAGGCCCCTAGACACTCCCTCACCTCTGGGCAGTCCACCTACAGACCCACTACTTTCCCCCTCAACCACTTCCTCCTCATCCCCAGGTGTTCTCTTAGACCTCAAGGAAAAACTAGAATATGGCAGGTCGATCTTGGCAACTGTTCCTGGACCCTGGGCCTTTTCTCCAGAACTGCAAAACAGGCTGTCATGTGTCCTGCTTGGAGGGGGCCCTCTATTTTCCCTGCATTACATATGCTGGGGATGGGAATCCCAGCCAGAAGCCAGGGCATTCAAACCCTCCCAGACTCCAAGTCCTGACCTTGTGTTCAGATCTGTCCCTGCCCTCTATTCCCACCCTGGGGCCTCAGATCTCCATTGTTTTGCATCTGGCCGACCCTCCCCTCTTCAGCAGCTACCAGAGTGGCCTTTCAGGAACCCAAATGGGATCACAGTGCTCCTCTGCTGAACACTGGTCGGCAAAAACCTGTGAGATAGGTTTCCACCTTCACCTGCAGCGGCCTTGGCCATGAACCCAGCCCCATCTGCGGATTCAGCCTTATCTGGGCCTCTCCCTAGCAATCCCTGCACTCCAGCCTGTCAAACATCTTGTTCTTTGTTACCAGAATGCTCCATGCACCTTTGTACCTGCCATTCTAGCAGGTACCTATCCTTTGTACCTATCCTTCTAGCAAATTTCTGCTCATCCTTTAAAGTGCAACTCAAAGGTCTTCTCCTACATGAAGCCCTCTCTGACCAACTATCTTAGTCGGCTCAGGCTGCCATAACAAAATACTGCAAACTGGGTGGCTTAAATAACAGAAATTAATTTTCTCACAGTGCTGGAGGCTGGAAGTCCGAGATCAGGGTGCCAGGATGGTTGGGTTTTCATAAGGACTCTCTTCTCTGGCTTGCCGATACAGCCTTCTCCGTGTATCATCACAGGGTGTGCTCTAGCCAGAAAAATGGGGCCAGAGAGAGAGTTCCCTCTCTTCTTACAATGCCATCAATCCTATCAGATTAGGACCCCACCCTTATGACCTCATTTAACCTTAATTACTTCCTTAAAAAAAAAGTCTCCAGATACAGTCATATTGGGGGTTACGGCTGCAACATATGAATTTAGGGGACACAGTTTAGGCCATGAAACCTCCCCAAACAAAGTTGGTTGCTACCTCCTCCAGAGCTCCATATTTGCCACGGCAGGACATCTCTTCCTCACACAGCACATCCGTCCTTCGTTCCCATTTGGGTCTCCTAACAGACCTTTGATGAATTAATGGAGAAAGTCCCTCTGCCCAGTCCCATCCCCTGCTCTTTCGATGTCACCTACTCTACAGGGAGACGTAAAGAGGCCCTGGTCTCCCTGTAGACTGGGTGATGACTTTCTCTGTCCCCCCACCTGTGCCTGGTGCTCCAAGGGGGCAGGGACCATTTCTCACTTATCTCTGGGCACTGAGCACACTGCACAAAGCAGGCCTCCTGGGGAGAATTCTGGTTCTGCTGTGGAAAGACCTGCTGCCCTGGGTGTAGGGCCCCTTGGGTGCCTCTCTCATCCCCACACATCATATTGACAAGGCCTGATTCCAATGCTCCCCCAGCCCTGGGAGCCTCTGCAGTTTCCTCCTATCCTAAGAGGAGACACTCTTGCTCCAACCCCAGGCAAGAGACCAGGTGTATACGCTAGGAACAGGACACTTCCTGTAGCCTTCTCTTTGCTCCTACATTGGGACTGCCTTTATTCTCAGCACTGCAGAAAAAATGAAAATACCACTCTCAGTTTCCAGGTTTCCCTGCAGGCTCCACAGGTTGCTGGTGTATAAATGGGTCCTGCATCAGGCCAAGAAAGCAGCTCCTCAAGCTCACGTAGGTTATTTAGTTAATGTATCTACTTTTACTTCCAGTCCAAAAGCATCAAGCTAAAACTATCTTGTGTCTGACCGAAAAATGAAGCCGTTGGGTCATTAATTATTGGGAATATGTTGAATAGGAACTTGATTAAAGCACAGTGAGAGTTCTCCAGTAAAAGTTGCTTCTTTACTGTGACCATGGCCATGTTTTTGCACTGAGATAGGCTTCCACCTTGGGGGTTCCTGGGCAGGTTGCGGTGCCTTCCAGGCCTTGGAAGGCCAGTGTCTGGGAGAGGGTCTTGACCAGCTCAGCCTCGCGATTCTCAGGGAGGTACACCTCCATCTAGCACCCAGGCAGCTTTGGGCTTCAGTGTAGGACGTAGTAGGGGCGGTGGGGATGGGGGTAGAGGCTGCAGCAGGCCCAGGAGGCCCCATGCGAACCCCATATAGAACGCGCGAGGCGCCACGTGGCTGAGGAGACGCGCTGCCATAAACCCCTTTCCAGGGCACCAATGAGTGCGGAGGCGGCGCAGTGCCCAGGGGGCACCCCGGCTTGGCCGCCTTGTTCCCCAGGATCGCGCAAACTCAGCGCCTTGAGAACCACCCAGCAGGTTTTTCCCAGTATGTGCTCCGACCCTGGTCCTCCAAGACTCCGAGGCCGGGGCTCCCTCGACACCCCCACTCCCACCTTGGAGCCCGCCTGAATGGGGAGTGGGGAAAAAGCAGTGGATTCCAACCCCGTTGACAGTCAGGTCCGCTTCGGGATCCCCCGCCCGGAGGCATGTTCGCCTCCTTCTGTGCGCTCCCTCTTGCCCCGGTACCCCAGCCTCGAAATCCAACTCCGCCCTCGCACAGGAAAAAATTGGCTGCCCTGCGCGGAATAGCCGCACCAGCCCCATGCGCCTAGCAACCCTAGAGCTCCAGCTAGGAGAAGTAATTAAAAAGAAAGTTTTCCAGCCCAAGCGAACAGACCAAACAGGTCCTCCAGGCTCTCTGGACGCGGCCTCCTCCTCTTCCCTCCGCTGCCCGCGGGGTCCTAGCGCCCAGCGCTACTGAGCCCGTGGGACTGAAGTGCTGCGAGAGGCGGAGCGGTACTTCTGCATGGAATCGGTGGGGTCTCCTGGAGATCAGAGATAAAGACGCAAAGTCACATCGCTCCGGGCTTGTCGGTGCGGTAGTGTACGCTTGGCCTTACCTCCAAAACTGTCCCCTGCCGCCCCCCACCCGGGCCCCGGCCCCTTGTCCACGCCGCCGCTTTCCAAAGACCCTGATCCCGAACAGGACTGATGCTAGCTTTCAAAGCAAGTCCGCGTCACAGTAGCTCAGAGATGAAGACTTGCCCTCCACCAACCCCCGACGCAGCGGCTGGGTGCTGTTGGGTTCCCTGGCAGTTGGCTGGAAGTGTCTTGAGGAGGTTAGAAAAGGGGGGGCCGCCGCCGACCACGTGTGCGTGGGGGCGACAACTCGGCCGAGAGTGGGGCATGGCTCGCGGATCACAACTCTGCTCCTGGCGCTGGGGGCACGGGGTATTGCGTTGCGGCCTCTCCCGCCAGCGCTGCGCTCCTGCCCCACTCACGGTCCCCTCCGGAAGGCAGGCGCTAAGACCCAGGAGGCGCCGCTCGCTGTCGCCAGTGGTCAGACACTAGAGGGCGATGGCTACCCTAGTATAAATGCGGGGCCCGCGCGGGCCTGGCCATTCGCGACCCGGAGCTGCTCGGGCGCAAGCTAGTAGGGGCTCTTGGTGGGCGGCGGCAGCAGCGGCGCCCCGCGCAGCCTGGAGGCCGCCGAGGCTCGCCATGCCGGGAGGACTCTAGCTCTCCCATGGAGTCGGCCGACTTCTACGAGACGGAGCCGCGGCCCCCGATGAGCAGCCACCTCCAGAGCCCCCAGCACGCGCCCAGCAGCGCCGCCTTCGGCTTTCCGCGGGGCGCTGGCTCCGCGCAGCCCCCTGCCCCACCTGCCGCCCCGGAGCCACTGGGCGGCATCTGCGAACACGAGACGTCCATCGACATCAGCGCCTATATCGACCCGGCCGCCTTCAACGACGAGTTCCTGGCCGACCTGTTCCAGCACAGCCGGCAGCAAGAGAAGGCCAAGGCGGCCGCGGCCCCCGCGGGAGGCGGCGGCGGCGACTTTGACTACCCGGGTGTCCCAGGGGGCCCCGGAGGCGCCGTTATGCCCGGGGGGGCGCACGGCCCCCCTCCCGGCTACGGCTGCACGGCGGCCGGCTACCTGGACGGCAGGCTGGAGCCCCTGTACGAGCGCGTCGCGGCGCCGGCGCTGCGGCCGCTAGTAATCAAGCAGGAACCGCGCGAGGAGGACGAGGCAAAGCAGCTGGCGCTGGCCGGCCTCTTCCCCTACCAGCCGCCGCCGCCGCCGCCACCCCACCCGCACCCGCCGCCCTCGCACCTGGCTGCGCCGCACCTGCAGTTTCAGATCGCGCACTGCGGCCAGACCACCATGCACCTGCAGCCTGGCCACCCCACGCCACCGCCCACGCCAGTGCCCAGCCCGCACCCAGCCCCCGCTCTTGGCGCCTCTGGCCTGCCGGGCCCCGGCGGCGCGCTCAAGGGGCTGGCCGCTGCGCACCCCGACCTCCGCGCGGGCGGCGGCGGCGGCGCGGGCAAAGCCAAGAAGTCGGTGGACAAGAACAGCAACGAGTACCGGGTGCGGCGCGAGCGCAACAACATCGCGGTGCGCAAGAGCCGGGACAAGGCCAAACAGCGCAACGTGGAGACGCAGCAGAAGGTGCTGGAGCTGACCAGTGACAATGACCGCCTGCGCAAGCGGGTGGAACAACTGAGCCGCGAACTGGACACACTGCGGGGCATCTTCCGCCAGCTGCCCGAGAGCTCCCTGGTCAAGGCCATGGGCAACTGCGCGTGAGGCGCGCCGCGGCGGGACAGCCCTGGGCTGGCCCTTGGCTGGGACCCAGAGAGTGGTTTTGGGTCTCCGAATCTCAAGACTGCCCGAGCCGCGAAAGCCAGGACTAGGAGATTCCGATGCCATATGAAAGCCTGCCCTGTTGCGCATGCCCCTTGCCTTCTTCTGCGTGGGACACGGTGCGTCTAAGATGAGGGGTCAGGCAGTGGTTTCTCCCTGCAAGATAGGAGAAGCGCCGTAGGGCCGAGGCGGGAGCCTGGCGACTCTAGTATTAAGGAATAATCTTGTGCCTTGGAAATGCAAACTTACCGCTCCGATTCCTACCAAGTAGGGGGAGCAAATATGTGCCTTGTCATTTTACTTGGAGAGTTTCTGCCTCGTCCAGAGGCTGCGAGGCTGCAGCAGGCCCCCATGAGAGAAGGAGGAGTGCAGGCCCCCAGCAGAAGGAAATTTAAGGGAGCAGAAATCCAACAAGCCAGCCCCAGCTGCTCCTCAGCGCCTGTCCTTGGAGGGGAGGAAACACAGGGATCTGGGGCTTTGAACCGAAGGTTGTTCCCCTAGTTCCACATGAAGGTGGAGGGTCTCTAGTTCCTTGCCTCTCACCTCCCAGCCTGCAACAGGTTGGGCTTCCAGGGCAGAACTTCCTGGGATGGGGGTCACCAGGAGACCCATGGGAGCTCCCACCCCCAGTCAGACTAGAAAGCCAGGTGTGGGTTAGCTATAAGGACATATGTTCATGGGAGTGTTGGTCTGGTGGAAGAGGGGAACTAGAGGTCCTGCGGTCTGGGGATTGGGGAAGGGTGAAGGGACACTGGGACCATCAGCCATGTCTGTACTGTATGTCGCCAGCATGGCCATACAAACATGAAGCACAGTCAGTCCATCCCAGAGGGACCCAAGTTACGAGCAGCTTTCCAAATATTTTGCTTTATCAGCCGATATCAACACTTGTATCTGGCCTCTCTGTGTCCCAGTGGTGCCTTGTGCAATGTGGATGTGCACGTCTATGCTAAACCACCATTTTCTTTGGTTTTTGTTTTGTTTTGGTTTTGCTCAGATACTTGCCAAAATGAGACTCTTCGTCAGCAGCTGCAGGGAGGGTCTGTGGCTCTCTTTCCTTTTGGTTTTGGGATTGCTTTTGCTCCCAGGGGAACCAAAGAGGCGAGGTGGGCTTCCCCTTTCCCCTCCGCTTTCCCTGGGGGTGGCTGTGGGCCCCAGTCCCCTCCAGCCCCAGGCTGCCCACAGGCTTGTCCCTGCAGAGGCCCTGGCTCCAGGTCTGGAAGGGAGGCAGCCTCCAGCCAGCAGACACAAATCACTGGGCCTGGGAACAGGGAAGGAGGGCTTGATTCTCTTCTTTTGGGGAGAACGTGGAGTTTCATGCTAGAAGTTTTGTGTATTATATCTATAATATAAACATATCAAAGTAAATTTTGGTGTCTTTTTAAAACTAGAAAAGCTACTTACAAAGTTTTCTGTGGGCCAGGTCACATTTGTAAATAATCACAGCATATTTTCTGGCTGAGATCCTGACTTTCATTCACTCTCCACCCATCCTGAGCCCCCCTTTACATTAAGGGGGTGACTTCTCCCAACCAAGGCAAATAAATGGCAGGAGGACAAGGTCCCAAGCTGAGAATGCCAAAGCCTAAAGAGAGCCTCCTGACGTGTGTGTGTGTGTGTGTGTGTGTGTGTGTGTGTGTTGGGGGGTAGGGAGATAGGGGGTCATGGGACCTTGGTGTGGCCTCTCATAGGCCCCTTGGGAGAAGAGGGACTCAGGGAGCTCCCTGCCTGAAGTTGCCGCAGGCTCTTTGGGCAAGCCTAGTCCCGCACAGGCTCCAGGGGCCCTTTGGCCACACTCACTTCCAGATCACTCACAGCTCCAGCTCTGGAGCACCTCGCTCACACCTGCCTTTACCCCAGCCCACCAGCAGGATGCTGGGTGGGCAGGGAGAGGCCTCAAACTGTAGGACCCTCCACTCCTCCCCACTTGCTCTGGGCCATGTGGCCGCAGCTTACCCCAGTGTGGCTCTGAAAGGCAGCCTGAAGGCGGAGCACCCCTCCACCGGCCCTCCACACCTGCCCTGCCCCAGCCCACCCAGGAAGGGCACCCACAGCAAGTCTACAGCAGGCGTTTGGCCTTTCCCCACACCACCCAGCGAGAAGCCAGCACCAACATCCACCCTCCCGACTGTGCCCACCCTGAACCCAGTCCCCTACTTGGACGACTGTCCTGTGAGGACGGGCACCCCCATACCCCTTCAACAGCAGTGATAGCCAACCAAGGGAGGCCGCACCCTGATGCCTGTAAGAACAGGGTCTGGGAGGAAGTAACCCCAGGGTTTTCAGAGTTTATTCTTTCTGAGGGCAAAAGGCAAAACACTCTTTATCTTCTGTTTTCACCCTGAGAGTATTCACTTGAGCAGCTCATAGTATATGCCAATGTGGGCTGGGAGAGTTTCGAGAAATTACACATTCTTCATTCTTCTTAAATTCTGAAAGCTTTAGCTTTATCTGACTGAGTGGTTAAAGGGGATGACTTGCCCCCGCCCCCCCCCCCGCCCCCGTCTTATGTCTTGCTGCCTCCTCACCCGTGGCCACCGTTGGCAGAGGAAAGGCCATGAGCCCAGTGAGGAGGCGGCAGCCTGCCCTGCTGCCTGGGAACCAAGGAGGCAGAGCCCCACCGCCCGCCTAGAGGCCTAGGGCAGGCCACAGCTTGCTAGGCCCCAGCAAACCCTCTCTGAGTTCAGTGCTAATTCCAGTTTTTCTTGTTTGAGGGGGCCAAGCCTTGGCTTCCCCCTTTGCCCCCAGAACAGATCCCAGAATGAGTGGGGGAGGGGCACCCCTCCTGCCCTCACTCTTCCTCCTCCCCTCCCACTGTCCCATCTCTAGGGATTTCCTCTTTCAAAGCTGTCAGCTCACGAAAGGGCACCCCTCCTACCGCAGATCCTGAAGTCCAGGGCAGGCCTTGTTGGGGACAAAATGGATCCAACCACAGTCAGTCCCAGGAAAAGGATGGGGTGGGTGGGGGCCTCACTGGGGTAGACAGAGCAGCCTGTCAGGGGGAGGGGACATCATGGGGTGAACCTGCCCAGCATGTGCTCTGTGCCCAGCCCAAGAGGCCCCTGGGGAGAGCCGCTCCTCACCACTCACTGCTTCCTGCAGGGCCCCCCACAGTTCCCTGCCTGACTTGAGCCTTCATGAAGAACCACTCCAATAGCCTGGCACCAAACACACCCCAAATATTTATTGGATGCCTGCTGTGTGCCAGGACCTGTGCCTAGGATGGGGCACTTAGCTGGGAACAAGCAGATTTGGCTCCTATTCTCGGGGAACTCATAGCCTGTGACCCCCCCCACCCCCCCTATACATCCTTTAAAGGTGATACATGCAATAAGGGGGAGCTCAAAGTGTGAATAGAGGCCACTACGAAGGTCTTCCTGGAGGCAGCAGCTTTGACACAATCCAGCCATGGATCCAGTCCAACATGCCTGGATGCCTCTGTCTTGAACTCTCCCGCAAGAAATAGCAGGGACTTCGCCCCCTTAGTGGGCCACCAGAGCCTGGTGTCCCCTGAGAGCATTGGTCAGGGGAGCCAGGCTCCAGAGAAAGAGCAAGGGCGGGACAGAGGGAGGTGTCCCTTTGCTGCCAGAGACCTCCTGATGGTTTAGTGCTGTCATGAATCTTATCTCTTGGATCTCCTGGGAATCTGCGAACATGGGGTTGGGCTGTGACACCTGTGATGAGCCATTGGGACTGGTGAGGAGTGTCTGCCCCTCCCAGGTCTCCTGCCCCCTCCTTCCCAGGCAGGAACCTGCCAGGCTTCCTCATAGGAGGAGAGGGGGCAATGGGGAGAGGGAAAGGGAGGCCACTCCTGGTGCAGGCCAAGGCCAGGGCAGAAACCCTGACGTTGCTCAGCCATGAGGTGTCTCCTTCCAGGTACCCACAGGCCTTCCGCGGACATGGGGCAGGGTCCTTGCCTGGACCAAGGCGATATCCCATCTGCTTCTTTCCTATGCTCATGGGTCAGAGTAGGTTTTTCTCTCATTGTCTTTCATTTAAATAAAACTAAACCGCCAGCACCTTTGAAAGATCTTCCTTGTCTCTGTGAAACACAAGAAACACCCCCACTTCTCCCCCTCCTCCATACCCCTCTCTGTGGATGGAGCATTTGACGTAAGCAGAGACATAGGAAAGATACCAATTCACTATCAAAGCATCCTAGCCCCATCCCAGAGCAATTAAAAAGCCAGATGGAATCTCTGGGAAATCGGCATTAATAACGCGAACAATCTGTGCAGGCCGGCAGGGACCCAGGAGCCGCGGGCGGGGGCCGGGAAGAGGCTGGGGTGCTGGAGCACGAGCTTGCAGCAACGGCTCAGCCACGTTGTGGCCAGCTGGGGATGGGGCCATCACAAGGGTCTGCCTAGGTCTGGCTGCAGCTGGGCTGTCCCCTCCAGCCCCGGCAAGGCCCTCTGTGCATCCTGGATCCTGGTCACTGTGGACAGAGCCAAACAAATGTGGAACCCATTACTCAGGCAGCCACAGCCTCGGCCAGCCCCATTCTGGCACCCAAGAGCTTTGTTTCCCTTCACTTTTGTTTTTATTTATTATTTTTCTAGCCTTCTGGCCCCACCCACTAGGAACAGGCTTCCCTGGGTGACAGCTTCCACAGACGCCCTTTCTCTTCATTCGCTGCGCCCAAGCCCACTGCCCATAGCTGAGAACAGCGGAAGATGGTATTGGGGACCCCATGGGGCCTGAACCCTATATTTTCCCCTTAGGTTACAGAGTACCAGCCACTTGCAGCAAGTCTAGCCAAGCTCTCAGAAGCTGGCATGATTGCTAGGAAACCAGAACATAGGGGTCCACACTCCCTAGCTGCCTTGAGGGGCCCAGAAAGGGTTGGTTGAGGGCCACAGGAAAAGAATCTTCTGCCATTCTGAAGCCTTTTCTAGGCAGAGCCAAGAAGCCAGACTCTTTCATAGTCCCATTTCTCAGACCGTGGTCTGGAGGCCCAGCTGGGACAGACTTAGAGATAGTTTTCTTATATCCATCAAATTGGGATAAGAAGTGGCTTGTTTTAAAAACATCTTTTCTGATTCTTACGTACCCAGAGAGCCATTTTCTGACCGTCATCTTCCCTGCCTCCTTATCCCCACCCTTCACCCTCCCTGGACATTGTTCTCCCCAAAGTCACCATGAGCTCCTGGAGCCGAATTAAATGAACTCACCCAGGATCCTGCCTTTCTTGGCCTCCTACAGAATTTGGTCCCCACGGATGTCAAGTGTCTGGCCCACGGCAAGTCTTCCGAATGCATGGATCTCTCTGCAGCTCATCTCTCTCCTTTAAAAAACATCCTCATCCTCACCTTTCCATTCAAGGGTCCGTTGGGTTGGCCTGAGGTGCATCAAGAAGGAGTTTGCGGGACCAGGGTCACCATTGTGGGAGGGGACATAAGGCTACCAGAAGTAAGGCTCACTCTGCAGGAGTCATGGCTCCTATGAATTTGATTTTAAAATGCAAGAATCCTAAAAAACGTAACCTCTCCGCTTCTAGATAATCCTCAACACCTCTGTATGATTTGTTTACCACCAGAACCAGGGACTAGCCGGGCCCCAATGAGATGGCCGTGCTCTCAGAGAGAGTATACAGGGAGGAGATGGGATTTCCAGGAGAGGGGAGAGGACCAAGGAGAGGCCATGCTGTACGCCCCGAGTCTGCCAGAGCTGCTCCAAGGCACAGGACCACTGGGGTCACGGCGTTTCTGCTGTAAAGGTCTCTCAGGCCTTTGTGCTTCCCCACTTGTGTCTCTCCAGGATGAATGGCAAAGTCTTCATTGAGGCTCTATGGCCCACAAGTGGGAACGTCAGTGGCGAAACATGGTGGACGTGTCACCTGGTGACCCAGGCAGGTCCTGAAGGGAACCATCATGGCCTATTCCAAGCCCTCTAGATCTGAAGGTATTTCTGCTCCTTGTCACGTGGCAGCCAACCTTTCACAAGAATGTCTCTCCTTCCTGAGCAGCCACTGGCCCTTCCCTGCCCAGCGATGGAGGCCTCAGACAGCCCCCCAACCACCCCCTTGAACCAACCGGGGCACTCTCCCTGGCAACTCCCAGGAATCCACGTCACTGTCGCTGGTGAGGAAATGTGGTTGATTATGGTGGCCTTTCCCTCACACATTGGGCAATGGTCTCAGCTGGACGTGGCAGCACAGCCCCTGCCCGTGAGTGGGGGCAAGGGAGTTTCAGGGAGGGGGTACCTGCCCCAGAAGGAGCTGCTGTGACATTATACATCAGGTTAGGACCCGTCTGGAGTGACCTTGATGATTTACAATTTGCAAACACGTTTTATGTGATTCCTCAGTTTTGCTGGAGCAATTACAGTGACTAAGCATGACAAATCACTCCCAACACAGTGTCTCTGCGCTGTTAGGAAATGGGTTTGCTTCACTATTTTGCCTGTGCGGCAACATTTTAAAAATAGACTCATTCACTGTACTTGAAGGCAATTTGTTCTAAATTTTCCCACTAATTTGATTTTAATCTGATATTTAAAATTCATGTGACCACATTCCCACTGATTTATAGGGAATAAGCCCTACCTGGCAGCAGTTTAATTGGCCTTAACCCAGGAGTCCACAGGACAAAGGACTTAACCCAGAACAATTTGAAGGCCCCGGTGTCTGTAATGCTTCAGAATGTGTCTAATTCAGCACAGCAAGTGCCACTTGTCTGGGGCCAGTAACAGCGAGTGTGGGTTGAAGTCTACTGCTGCTCTTCTGCAGAGCCCGGGCACATGATAGTCTGGCCGTCGTCACTGAGCAGACGCGTCCAGCCCGGATGCCCTGGTGTGGTACGTGCTTGAGATGTACACTGAGTTGGGTTCTGGGGAAAGACAATTTGCTCACAGGTGATAAATAGAAGTTTCCTTTTCTCAAATCCTGTGATTAGGGTGGCCCCTGGGAGTTGGCCTGTGTAGCACTAGCACCTGGCTGACTCCTGGCTGTGCCTCTAACTCATTGAGTGACCCTCACGGAGTCCCTTCATTTCTCTGAGCTCCATTTCCTTTTATGCAAATTGTATGCAAAACTAGTACACTGTCATCGAGCTGTTGTGAAAGGTAAACAGGCAAAGCTTGTGAGACACTTGGCTCAAGCTAACCAGATTGCCATGTGTGTTAGGGCAGGAGGCAGAGTGGGAGGGGGAGGCCACACCTCAGTCCCTGAAAACTCCCCCGGAAGGAGACAGTCATCTGAATAATTTAGGGCAAAAATCCTTGTACCCAGAATAATCAAGTTACTGAAGTCATTTTAATGTTGCTTAGAATTTTTTTTTTTTCCAGGATGCCTTTCATTTGCTTAGAAAGCACTTAATGAGCTCCTCCTGGGTGCAGAGTCCTTTTGCCAGTGACCTTGAAGGCTGAGTGGGAGGTCAAACCCTCCTCCACTGCTCTCAGCAGAGACAGCAAGAGTGCCCTAAGTGCTTTTTGCAGTGAAAGGTCCTAGATACAAGTGCAGAATCCTAGGTTGATGACTCCTGCTCAGTGAGGACAAACATTCTCACTGAGGTATCAGCTTCCCCAAATCCTGAGACACCCCACTTCCCAACTCCATCGGCCTCCCCAATAGCTTCTTTCTATTTGGGAAGCTGGAACCTCAGCACATAGGTTAGCCCTGCCTTCCCCTCGCTGGTGAAAGGGGAGTTGGAGGATATGCTATGTGTATCCACGGGTCACCTCTTGCCCCCTTGCCTCCCTCAGTCCCCCACTGGGTCATCTCTGTGCTTGGCCAAATAGCTGGTTCCCATTTGCCAGACCTAGCTTGAGCCCGGGAAGTGAGGAAGGAGGTTGCCCTCTGCCCTGTGGGAACACCTAACTGGATTTCCACAACCAAGGCTGCTCCTGGGGTTCTGGAGGGGTAAGGGGGGGACCACAGAGACAGGCAGGAGGAGGCCTTGGCCAAGCTTCCCCAGAGCTGGGGTCACCAACGGGAAATTGCTCCGGAAACCTACCCTGCTTTTCCTTTCACTGCCAGGAATGCCACCTCAAGAGTAACTAACTCAAGTTAATGAGCAAACCCCTCAGGCAAGGAAGGAAGGCAGCTCTTGGCGCACCCCCCATCTCACTGCTCAAGCACAGGGAACAGTTGGATGCCACTTGTCAAAGGAAGGCTGCAAGTACTGAGAGGGGCCAGGAGACTTTAAATCATTGGCTCCTCCCCAGCCAGGTCAGCTGGGCTGGTGCAGGGCAGCAGAGAGGAGAGAGGGCAGGCGTGGGCTGTGGGTGACTCCTAGAGGAGAGTGGCACCGTGTGGGTGTGGGCACAGGTGCAGGAGCATTCTGTGTGTGTGTGTGTGTGTGTGTGTGTGTGTGTGTGTGTGTGTGTACAAACTTGGAGCTGATTCTGAGCCTGAGGCTAGAGGAGCTTTCAGACCCAAGAGGGGCAAATGGTCCTCCCAAGAGCAATTCCCAAGTTCACCTCTATTTGAGGAGCAATCTCGCCTGGGAGAGGTGGAGGCATGTGAGTCATGGGCCTGGCCCCTGAGCCAGGGTAGGTGGGGACAATGGCAGCCAGCCCGAAATGTGTCAGAGGCGAGATGCGCATCTTGAGTGATGTGCACTTTATATAATTATGTGGGGCAGCGCTGCCCAGGGTGTGTGTGAGCCAAACTAGAAAGGAGAGCAGCCTGCTTAGGTCCTCTACTCAGTGTGTTGCATCCAGGCTCACCAGAGGCCCAGCAGCTACCCATGAAGCCCAGGCTTCCAGGACCAATGATAAGACCAGGGTGGGGGCAGGATCAGCACCTGGGCCCCTGCACTCTGCATCCCGTGGGTGAGTTGAACCCTCTCCATCCCCAAATCTACACATGTTTTCCTGACTCTCATTATTGGCTTTAGTCCATGATACCCTCCCCCTCCCCCGCCTCCACCCAACATTCCACAACTTAATTTACTTTACTTTTTAATTTTTAAAATTAAATCAACTGCATGTTGTTTGGAACATCTCTGAGAATTTCAGAAATTGGAATGCCATGTCAGAAACATTGCAGAGCCAGGTTTGGGGGCCCACATGCCCTTCCATCTTCACTCATCATAGGCTGAGAAATCAAGTGCGGTTGGCCATCCCTTTCTGCTTCTCCCCTTGAGACAAGCCATTGGGACTAGAACCCCCACAGCATAGTGGTTGGGAAGGTTGGCTGCTGCTGGGGCTGGGGGAATCTGGCACATCCCTGAGGGTAGGGGTGGGACCGGAGTCTCCATGAGTCTTCACTAAGAAGCTGTTCACAGTGCCCAGGCCCCATGCTGGTTGCACAGGGCTGGGCCTGCATTCCCACCCACTGGGGGCGTGAGACCGTGTGTGTCCTTGCCTCGCCACACACCTGCTGTGTGACCAGGCACAGGTTTGGCAGCCTCTCTGTTTGAGCATGTCTGAGAGGTGTGCCAGGATTCCCAGAGGCAAGATGATGAATGGGTGTCCCTCCAGAACAGAGCAACCACAAGAACCTGATCCCAGGACAAGTCACACTGAAGAGGACCAGGACCAGGTCATCTGGCAGCCAAGAGGGGAGCGTGAATCAGAAACAAACTACCCACCTGCCAGCTAGGTCACGCTCCAGCCCAAGAGAGCTCAAGGTTGGGAGCCAGAGGGCTGCAGAACCAAAGGTTGGGTGATTCCCCTCCTTTCTCTGGAGTCCAGCTTCTAGATCCTTGCCATCCAGTTTGTAGGTGATGCTGGTAGGCTAGACAGTAGAGACATTTGTACTCCTTGGCCTATGTTGAGGCCCAGGTTGGAGGACCCTAAGGTAGTACTGGCATCATCAAGCCTTCTTCACCTATAGCAAAGGGATACTCTAGCATCACCTCCTCTTTCAGATTCCTCCCACCCTAGCCTGAACCGGACCATATCAGCCAGCCGGTCAATAAGTCTCCACCAAGCACCCCTGAGAGCCCAGGTGAGAGCCCAACTACAGGGAGACCAGGGTCAGAGCTGAGAAGGGGCACAGTATGTAGAAAGAGGATGTCCTGTCAGTACTGAATCAGGGTGGGACAGAGGTCATTCCCACCGCACCCACCCATACCACCACACCCCAGTTGACTGTGGAGGGACCCTGGAGAATGGTGTTCTGCTATCTTCCAGCAACAGGTCAGCAAGGCCTGCAGGAGGGAAGAAAGAACAGGAGGATGCAGCTGTTGTCATCTCAAGGCTGCCCAAATGGTGTCTAAGAAGTCAGGGTGAACTGCAGAGGCCAGAGATAGGCAAGAGTTGATTTTCCACCTTTTTCTTTGTCCTTTGCTACATTGAACTTGATATTATACAACATCATGGCCCTTGGCTAAAAGCAGGCTGGGGCCAGAATCTCCCATTAGTATATTTTGAGCTCTGGGTTGTCTGAAACGTGGAGCTATATCACCAAAGCACAGCCAACCATTAAATGGGTCAATGCATCCCTTCATGCATTCATTCATTGGTTCCAGAAAATTCTTACCCACCAATTCTGAAAACATTTCCTCTACTTCAGTTCCTCTCTCCTCTCCTTCAGGGAGAGGAGAGAGCATATCATCTCTTCCATATTTTCTTTTTGCCTCTATGTGCTACATTTGTGATAATTTGTTTTTACTTCTTTTCTAATTACCTAATTCTCTTCTCAGGTGTGTTCACTCTGCAGTTAAACCCATCCACTGAGTTCTTGATTTTGGTTATTGTAGTTTTCATTTTTAGAGATTCAACTTGATCCTTTTTTTTTTTTTCCAGATCTACATTGTCACTTTTTATAGATTCCCATTCCCTACAGTTATCTTTAAGCAAGTCCTTTTTCTTTAAACATTCATAAGCACAGTTCTTTTATAGTCCATAATTTTAATTCTTAAGGATCTATTTCTGTTTTCTGTTGATTCTTCTAGTTTTCACTCATAGTATTTTATTTTCTTGTGTGTCTGATTATTTTTGACTATGTTCTGGTCATTGTTTTAGAAAAATTTTTTGAAAGAAAAAATTTAGATTTAGGACAAAGGCACCTTTCACTATAGAACATTTTTATTTGCTCCTGCCAAACATGGAAGAATACTGCTAGTCTAGTACAGACCAGCTTAATCAACTTTAAGGCTTGAGGTTCCCTAGCCTACCCAAGAGATGAGAATTTAGATTGCAAGATCATTTGAGACCTGATCTACTTCTGGTTTACCCTTATCCTGAGGGTGTAACCCTCTGGAGTTCCACATCAATGTGGGATGAGGTCTTATTATATGGCCCCACCTGTGTTCACCCTGGGATTTAAGGTCTGTCTCTTTAATTCCATGATGCTGTCAAAACAAAATTCAAATTTGTTGGGATCAGAAAATGCCTCAGGGGAAAAGTAGCTTCTGCTCTTTCTTACCTGTCTGGATTTTTTTCCCCTTCAATTTTGGCCTGGCAATTCCCTTTTATACTGCCGACTCTTTAGTGCTTTTAATATATTTTTAAAATGTATTTAGCATTTTAAGTTGTTTTCAGTGCAAAGATGGGTCCAGATAATCTAGCCTACCATTACTTGAAGTTGGAATTTCTCCCTTCAGTCACTCAGCGAGTATTTGTGGAGTGCCTACTATGTGCCAGGCACTATGCTGGGGGAGAACAGCAAACCAGGCAGACAGAACAGGCTCTTGTGGAGATCACCATCTCTCTAGGGAGACAGACAATAAACAGAGAGTTACTCAATTGATTAGTTAATTACAGTTGTGACACACACTGTGAAGTAAGGAAATTCAGGGGTGATGAGAAGGAGCTCTTGCCAGCTTTGTGGGCTCAGGGAAGTTGTTTTTAAGGATGATTTTTAAGCTGAAACCTGAAGGATCTGTAGGATTTATAAGTAATTGGGGGTTGGATCGAGAGAATCCAGGCAGAGGGAACTACATATATAAAACTCAGCAGTGGGAAGGAGCATGACATTCTAGGTACTGAAAAGTGTCCAGTGTGGCCAGAGTGTGGAGCAGAGTGGGGGTAGAGGACAAGAGGCAAGGCAAGAGGTCAGCAAGGTCACACTATCACACTCTCATAAGCAGGGATTTAGACTTTGGTCAATGTACCAAGAGCAACAGGAGCCTGGAGAGGACTGAAATCAGACTTGCTTATTAATGTCACTCTGCTGAAGTGTAGGGGATAAATCACAGTGGGCAATACCTTGGTAGCACAGAGATGGATGGATTCAAGAGAATTTTAGGGGATAAGAGAAGAAGTGTTTCCACCAAGATTAATCATCAAAATGTCCTAGAATGCCTTACCCGACCACACTGGTTATTCTGTATTTGCACTCAGAGCCAGTCCACTCCTACTCTCTGCCCTGGAAGCCTGGCCTGTGTGGGCCACACCGAGGGCCTCCCGTGCCTCTGGCTTGCTGTTCGGTTTGGCCAATCGTAGGTACCAGCAGGAGATCAGAAGGGTAAAGAAAATAGAGATCGGGGTGTTTTTTTCTCTGTTTTCTGTCTGCTTTAGTGCCCCATCTGCATGTCCCCAAGACTACAGCCCCTGTCAGGTGGCCTGTCCTCTGCCCATCGATGGGTACGGTTCTCACTGGGCTCGGGCAACAGTAATGTCATGCCTCGTCCTCGGAGCCCTACAGTGGTGATGCTTGCTGCTGTGGAGGCCTCAGCATCCCTTCTTGGGTCCCTCAACCCTGGTCACATCCCACAGACAGTGCCTATGTTAACGTCCCTTTACTGAACCATCAGGGCCAAGTCTGGTTTTCTGCCAAGACCCTGAGCGATCACCAATACTCAGGTTTTTTTGCCCTAAAGAATCTGGAGAAGCAAATCTGTCTGGGAATCCTGGAGGGGGGCCAGCGCCTGGTGGCAGCCAAAGGGGTGGGTCGGAGCCCACATGAAGGCCTGTGGCCGGCTGCGTTCCGTAAACAAACACCCGCGTGCATGCAGCGAGCCAGAGCAAATGACAACCACGGCTGTGACAATTTTATAGAGCCCCAGTATCAGAGAGAACAGAGCTAATTAGGAAAATTATAAACATATCTGTTGTCTTCTGTCTGGCCACGCAATCCACGCATGTGTCTGCTGAGGTTGCCTCTCTGGGGGAGTGTTTTCCAATCCCCATCCACACTCAGGTTCCAAACACTTCCTACAAGAGGGGTCCAAGTGACTGAGGTCAAAGTGTCTCTAATTTCTTGGGAGAGGGGGTACTCATGGACTCATTGTACCCAGTACTGTGCGTCATGCAGGGGCAGGAAGAACCCCGACTTGGCTTGCTTGCTGCCCGCCCTGTTTCCTCCCTCTTCTCTGCCTTTTGCTTCCCCACCTCCCTCCAGAGCTGAAGTTTGCTTCCCTCCACTTTCACTTTGCAGATGCAAGCTGGGAACACAAACATCTACTCAGAGCTTGACAGATACTTGAGAATTGTATCCCTACACCTTGTGGGTTCACTCCCACTCACTCCCCACCTGCCTCCATGCTGGGGGCTCAGGTACAGAGCTGAGTGCAAAGAGGAAAAGGAAACTCAAGCTGGTGGCAGAGGTTTCCTGGGGAAGGCCCCTGAGGAGGCAGTGTTCAGTGGAAGTCGAGGTGACAAAAAAGATTCAGGCACTCAAAGGACTTCTTCAGGTAGAGAAACAGACAGAGCAAAGCTCCAAAGGAAGGCCAGCGTGGCCAGATGGGTGGAGGGGCAGAGACCAGCTTCGTGGGGACTTGGTGTGGGATCGCTATGCATCCCGGTTTGCTTGGGCCAGTCCTGGTTTACCTCCAGTGTCCCCCAGTATAATTGTTTATTGCATCCCCTTTGACTCACAAAAAGATGTCCCTGCTTGTTCAGTATATGACACAGTTACCTTACCTACAGGGCAGAGGAAGAGATGCAGATTTTATACATTTTAACTGTATGGATTTCGAGCAGTGGAGTCACAGAACCAAGCCCATTTCCTTCCTTCACCAAATGTTTACTGAGTGCCAGGTGCTCCCCTCGTCTCCTGGACACAGCAATGAGCCACTTCCATAGAACTTCTCCCTCATAGAGCTTACATTCAAGTGGCAGAAATGCCCACAAGCAGCTAACAAAATGAACCATTTCTCCACCACTCTCAGTGCCCTTGTCCAGTTAAGGGGCCCATTGGACAGAAAGAAAGATGAAAGTAAAAGAATATCTTGCTCGTTCTTTTTCTAGATTTGATAACTGGAAAATCGTAAGCTATTTCCCATGAAGTCTGCTTTGAAATTCACCCCTGAGGGAGGTCTCTGCAGGGAGTTTTGTACAGTGTGGGTTGCCCCTGACTCCCATCTCACCCACACACCCAGGCTTCCGTGGCTGGAGAACCTGTGTGCTTATTGCTCTGACTGAGCCCTCACTTCAGGCTGGTTCTTACAAATTCTTGCAGAAACATAACATGAGTGGCCTAAGCAGGAAAGAGCATATGACACTGGCACAGCTTACCAAAAATTCTATCTCTGTGCTGGAGATTCTCGCATAGAGCCAAGTGCAATGAGGAAAATGAAACACAATGGAATGGGTCTTCAGGTATGACCGGATCCAGCGGGCAGACTATGTCACCAAGTGTCCTCTCCCACTGCATCTCCTGGTCTTGCCATCCTTTGTGCTGGCTGCAGTCTCCTGTTAGGAGTTCCCAATAATGCAAGGCCTCCAAACAGATACACAGCAACCCAGAATAAAGCTTCAGTTTTTGGAGAGTTCCATCAAAAGTCCTGGAGTTGGACTCTGTTGGACCATAGGCTTATCACTGAACCAGTCACTGTCTCCAGGAGCACAGAGGATACCAACTGACCAATCCTGAGTCTTGCCCTTAACTGCCCCCCAAAACACACACAAACACTTTGGGGGTATGAGGGGTGAGTCAGCCCCACCCACACTGCATGGAATAGAGGAAAATCCAGGTGTTATGTCTGGAATGAGAGAAAATGCTGCTGAGGCAGGACAAACAATTGGTGTCCCTTGTACCTGCTCTTTGTCCAAGAGAATTGGAGCCCATGGTGAGGGAGATGATTCAGAGTGAATCCTTTGCTTCCAAAGAAAAGCTGAGTTCACGACTGCAGTAGAGGAAGGTGATGGGTTTTTGGAATCACTTAATGTGATTTGGGCCCCACATTCATTCCTGACTTCTGCTTCACCCCAGGCTACCAGTAGTCTCTCCCCACAGGTGCGAGGTTACCCATGGGGGTCTGTGACTCTAGCCCATGGAGGCAGGGTGGCAGGGGAGACACATGGCAATGAACTGTAGCCCCGAAAGAGACTTCAGAGAAGCTCTGGGCCAAGCCCCTCCCTACTGTCCCCACCTAACACCTGCATAGGGGAGACGAAGGGTTGGGGACCTCTCATCTCCTGAGGCCTCAGAGCCCCCAGGTCCTGTCTCCTGTAGGCAGGTATGAGACTGTGCGAATCGGAGAAGACTTTTGCCATTTGGCCTTGGGAAGGGCCTCCAAAGGAGCAGGTTGCCCCTCGTGCCCCTCACTCAAAGATGCTGCTGGACAGTAGGGAAGGAAACACCTCCACTGAGCACCAACGGCATGCAGATGCTTTCTTAAGTTTCTCATTGCACCCTTTCAGCTCCTCTGAGGGTGGTTCACCCCACCAGCCTGTCCATCAAATAAGGAGCAGAAAGCTCCCTGAGGCCCACTGGACTTTACCCAGATTTGCAGATTGTAGATGGGGAAGCCAGGACCCACCATGAGGCCACCAGCCTCCACAGCCTCACTCTTGTCTAACAGAGTGAGGTCAGGAAGGGAAAGGGAAGAGGACTGGGAGGTGAGAAGCAAGGCTAGGGAAGCAGCACGGGCACTCGTCTCCTCTGGGAGGGTGAGAGTCCCAGTGCAGGGACGAGGGAGACGCCTGCAGCCCAGGCTGGCGAGCAGGGAGCCCTGCCAGGGCCCAGGAGGAGGCCGCCTCTCAGTGTCTTCATGCCACAAGATGTAAAATAATCCCCTCAGCTCAGAAAAACACATTTTATGGCCGTCTGACTCATTTCCCACAAAGCTAGGTTCACCCACCCCCCAACGTGTAGAGCTTTTGTTTTGAAAAATAAAAAATATGTTGAAAATTTCAAGATGACTTTTAGACATAAATAGTTCCCTTCCTCACCCTCGTCCCAGGCCCCCCTCACCTAATTTCCCAAACACTGGCTGCCAGAGCCTCAGGGAGACCCAGGCCAAGTGGGTGTGGGATGACTCTGGGTGACACAGCCCCCAGGGCCAGGTCAGCGGGCGCCTGCTGGACATTGAGAAGGGCCAAGCAGCCCTCCAGGGAGGGGGCCTCCCTGGCCTCTGCTGCAGTGCCTTGATCCTTCTGGTTTGGGGTTCCCCATGGGCCCCAACAGCACCATCAGTCACTCAGCCTCTCAGTCTCTCAGGCCCAGGTCCCTCTCCATAGCTTTCAGGACCAGCAGGTTATGGCTGGCTGGTTGCTCTGCCACCTTGACACTCTGCTAAGGCGAATTCCACAGTGTGATATGGACACCCAGCTGGGACGTGCCCCGAGCCCTTGGACCCTACAATTGAAGCATAAGGGTCTCATCTGGGCTCTGATCCCACCCCCTCCCAAATACATCAGGACTTTCAATTACCCCACACATGCCCAAGGGCTTGGCCTCCTGGTTTTCTCTGACTCTGCCATTCCTTTAATTTCCCCCAAATCCTGAGCTGTGGGTATCAGCATCCCAGTGCTCAGGTAGGACACAGAGTACCAGACAGAACATGAACCATGTCACTGAGGGAAGCCTGAGTGCAAACAGGTGGCCCGCCTCATGGCTCCTGCTGACTCCCAGACAGCCCAAGAATGCCCGCATCAGAAGCCCAGGGCTTAGGTGGAGGCCTATCCTAGGAGATCCCACAGACATGCCTGGAGGACCCACAGAGCTGGCCTCCCCTCCTGCCAGGCAACGCTGCAGCTTGGTACATTCAAGGCTCTCCACACAGTGCTCAGGTGGCCCATATCATCCATCATCTTCCCAGGGTGGGGGTGGGGGTAGTGGGGCAGCAGCCTGTGGCCAGCAGCAGCCTCCATAGAACTAGGAGCCCCAGGTGAGCAGGAACCTGCCACGCTCGGGCCAGGCATCTCAGCCCATAGGCTCAGGCTCCTCAGATCAAGGATGAGACAGAACCTCCATCCCTGGTGGCAGCGAGTCCCACAGGGGCCCAAGACAATAAACCTTTGGGCATGCAGACCACAGCAGCCCTAGCCCTGTCCAGGCCATGGGTCTGTCCACTTTTCCACTGTAACCCATGGTCTGCTCCGTGATGTGCCCTTGGTTCTTCAGGGCTCTGGACTCTCACCTGGGAACAGGAAGCAGCTGCGGGCAGTAGGGTGGGTGGGAGGAATCTTACTGTCAAAGTTTCTGTTGAAAAGACCTGGGGGTCAGCTGGGGGGCAGGCATAGAGGGAGTGTGGGTTGGGGGTTTCTGTAGGCTGCTGGGCCATGGGCATCAGAGGAAAGGCCAGAAGTGACCTGGGCTTCCTTAACCACAAGAAAATGACTCAGCTAAATTGAGGAAGATTTCCGTTCCGGCAGACTGCTTTTTCCACTATGGTAAGAGCTTTTTACCCACAGGCTCCAGAAGGGTTGGGTACCCCACAGAGGGTTTGGGGAGTTTCGATTTGAATAGTCAATGCTGATTCTTAATCATTATTTTGAAAAGGCAGCTCTTGGTTTTCCAGCAGGTGGATGGGTCCCGGGGAGCAAAGCCAGGTGTGTGTGTGTGTGTGTGTGTGTGTGTGTGTGTGTGTGTGTGCGCGCATTTATGCCCATATGCAGAAGTACACATTTGTGCCTGGAGGACGCTGAGGCCCAGGAAGGGGGAGATTTAGTCAGGAGGTTTCCCTTTGACCAATGGCAAGTCTTGCCCAGGTCTGCAGAAATGACCTGGGTTCTCCAGCCCTCTGAGCCTATTGGCCTGAACAGGACTAACACCTACACTGATTGAGGTCTAAGTGTGTGCCAGGTAGTAGGCTGGGCACTTACCCACATTACCTTACAAACCTGGAAGGTGGGTCCCACTCCAGATAGCAGCTGAGACACCAAGAGGGAAAAGCACCCATCAGACACTCAGCCATATGCAAACCCAGGCAGCCTGACACCACTGTAGACGCTGATCACTACCGCTACCTGCCCTTTCTCCAGCTCCTGGCATCTCCTGACATTGCCCAGGCTTATCTGCTATCGCAACTGGGCCCAGTGAGGGGCCGAAGGCTTCTTTCCAGGTACCTTGCTTGAACGCCAGCCCATCAGTGATCAGAAGCTGGTGCCTTGCCCTAGATTCTGAGATGTAAAGTTGGGGCATATCCAATGTAGCCCTGCCTCCTACTGTCCAGCCCAGCCCTGAGGCCCAGGCAGGCCACGTAGCAGATGGGGTCCTTCCAAGAGTGAAGGGCCAGCCCTGTCCCTGCAACTTCCAGCCTAACAAGTGTGATGGGACAAGTCTTAGTCCAAGTGCTTGATGAGGATGAAGGCCTCGGCACTGGGCTCCTCCAACTTCTCATCCAGCCCAGGCAGGCTTCCTGGAGGTGGTCACCAGCAGGCTCTAGCCTGGATGGCAGCAATGAACACAGTAAGGGCCTCCAGGACGTGACAGCCCAGACTGGAAGGCACTCCTCCCTTTGTCCCCAATGGAAGCCTCTGTGTCTGCTCCCACCCTCACAAGGTCCATAGCTGTAAAATGGTCCCTGTTTCTTATACCCCCTTCCAGGGCAGGCTCTTCCCTGAGGCCCCACTGAGGGGAATGACAGCATGCAGGATCCTTCTTCCCTCTTCATTGCTGGCTGGACCTCGGTTCTGCTGGGAGCCCCCATAGGGGCCCCTCAGAGCGAACTCTTGTTCCGAGCTGGGGTCAGTTTCCCAACCTAGAGGTGGATGGAAGTCGAAACTGCCTAGTGGAGGAGGCTTGCCCAGGTCTCCAGGGATTTCAGTGGACAGAGTTGGGCCTGGCCAGTGTGGCTCTGTGGCTAGGGCGAGGATTCTGCCTGGGGCCAGGACACGTGTCCTGGCTCTGTGGCCTCCCCACAGCCCAACTTGCTGGCCAGCTTCCGGGGGGAGGAGCAGGGGCTGCAGAGGATAGAGGAGGAGGCGAGGCCAGTGGCCCCCCCTGGGGTGCTGGCAGTTCCAGGGCAAAGGGCAAGACGGCTTTGGCCAGAGAGAGGAAGCAGGGCAGGGAGCAGTATAAAGATGACAGCTGGGCCAAGTGCCCGAGGGGCCTGAGCCTGAGCTCTAGACTTGGTCCCTTTCCTGGGTGCCCCCTCTAGGGGACAGAAAATAAGAGCAATACAGAGAGGAAGGAGCCAGGAGTCAGAAATGGGGAAGGGGCTAAAACAGGTCAAGGCTAGTAAAGGAAGAGGAACGGAGGAGACAGCATCAGAAGTGTGGCTTGGGGAGGACCCCCGTCCAGCTGGTCCCATTGCTGGTAAAGAGGCTTTCCCCGGGCACCACCCTAGGAGTCAGGCCGGAGCCTTGAAGGGGGGTTTCCTGTTTATTGCCCCTGCTCCCTGCCTACACAGAGGCCGCCCCCACCTTCCCCACCCCAGGACTCACACAAGATGACTGTGGGTGTGTCATCCGTGTACTGGGTCTACCATGTCTGCATGTGTGCGTGGTGTGTACCATGTGTCTGAGGCCCTCCGCCTCTAGGACTCTTGACTGCCCAGAGTCATAGAGGCAGCCTGGGCACCAGGGCGAGGCCTCTCCCTGAGCCCCGCCCCATGAAGCCACCCTCCTGGGGGGCCCTGGATAGCCCTAGTGGGACTCAGTCTCTGCACCTCCAGAAGCCCGTGGTGGAGTGGAGCCAGCAGACTCACCCAAGTGCTCCTTGGGCTCCCAGGAACCACACAGTCCCTGGTGGAAGGGGGCCCGACCAACCAGAAGCCTCTGACCCATTCCCATGCAGAGCCAGCTCGAGACCTCTGCAGTGGAGAGGGACTCAAAGGGCTCACAGAGTGGGCCACAGACTCTTTGTTGCAGGCAAACCTCAGTGTGTGTGCATGAGTGTATGTGTGTTTGCACATTCATCTTCGTTTCCTTGTCAGTGAGCTCCAGACTGTCAGCCTCACTCATTTACCCATCATCCCCTCCATCCAGAACACTCAAAAGCTCCCAAGGGCCCAGATACCCAGTTCTCTGCCCATCACTGCCTGGCTGGCCCAGCCTTCCTTCTGTTGTCCTGGTTCTTCTTTCCCATTTTCTGTGTAGATGCTTAGCGGTGTGTATACCTGTGGGTATTGTTCATTTGTGGCATCTTCTCTGCATGGTCTAGGTCAGGTATGAATGAGACTGTGCGAATCAGAGAAGAAACCCAACTCACACTGATTTGAGCAGAAAAGGAACTTGTCAACTCCTGTAATGGAAAAGCCCAGGGTGGTGTTAGCATCAGGCACAGCTGGGTCTCAGCTATGGAAATCCATGTCCATCTCTGGGCTCTGCTTCTCTTGGTGCTTTTCCCCCTTCCACAGGCTCCCAGCAAGATAGCCTCTAGGCTCACATTCCCCTGCTTTGCCACCTAGGAAAAAGGTAAATATTTTCCCCAGTATTTCCAGCAAAAGTCTCAGGGCTTACACCCATTGGCCAGGCCTAGGATACATGACCTGCTTCAAGAGTCCTGGGCCAGGGCAGCCTTACCTAAATCATGTGGTCTGAGAAGGGATAGGGCTGGTTCCCCAAGGGACACCAGGGTTGCCCTAGAGGAAGGAAGTGGATGCTGGGCAGCCAGAAACATAGGGGCCCACCCAGGTTACTCTATCCATGAGTGATTGCCTGGGGCAGGTGGGACATGTGCTGTTCCTGTCGTCCATCTCAGATAGGAGGGGCTAGAATCCTGGAGCTAGCAAGCCCTGGCATTTCTGTGCCATTTCTTGTTGTACAGATGGGGAAACTGAGACCCAGAGCGTCAGGGCACTGGCCAAGGGTCACACAGCCCATTGTGGCAGAGCTAGAGCTAGAACACAGGACTTTTGACAGCCAATCCTGACTGTGTACACAGGGGCACCCACTGCAGCCCAAGCTGCACGTTGCCTGCCCCCAAGAGTCTGACCCGTCGGTCAGACCTGGGATTCAGGTCCCAAACAGCAGTGTCCACAAGAATCACGTCGAGCCCTCGCTCCAGGCACAGAAATGCAGCATTGAGGCTTGAGGTTATGCTGGGGACTGCCGGGTCAACAAGCCCCAGCAATGCTGAGACTGGGGCTGAGACACCCCATCAGCAAACCCCAGTTCAAGACGAGGTACCCACCTCAAAGGCTAGGAGGGTACAGAGAAGGGTGGGGGGAAACTAGGCGCCAGTGCAGGAAGAGGCGGTGGGCTGACTCAGGGTGGCGGTCAGAGAGGCCCAGGTATCCAGACCACTAACTACTGCTCCAACTTGACAGCTAAGGAGGGGGAGGGAGGTCTGGACCACGAGGCCAGAAGAGGTCAAGGGGCGGAGAGGCCATGAGGGGCCCAGCGGGCTCCAGCAGGCTGAGGACGCTTGACCAGAAATGCCTGTTTACTCAGAGGCCCACGAGGTCAAGGCCCAGGCCCAGGGTTAATTATTAACGGCCACCTGGCCTGTGGCTGTCCGGGGAAATGTGGGCTGGAGACCAGAGCCTGGACACCACCCCCTGCTGCCACCCTGCACAAGGGGGGCCCTGGAGTGCTCCCCTCCCCTCAACTTCAGAAGACATCAGCTCTCTGCAGCCCCGGAGGACTCTGATACTCTCCTCCCCAACTCAGTGCAGGCCTGTGCCAGGTCCTGGAAGCACCCAGTTGAACAAAAGTGAGGCCGGAGGCTCTTGCTCATTCCCCACAGTCCAGCTTCTGTGGCATCACAGGAGGCAGGATGGAAAGAGGGCAGAGGAGTCCTTGTTCAGAAGGAGAAGGCTCATAATGGGTGTGAGGGGCCAGGGTGAAGCCTATTTTTCTGTCAGGGGACAGATTTGGTGGCAGGACGCAGGCATGGGGGCAGTGTCTGTTGGGGACAGGAAGCCTAGGCCTGAGCTCATGGGATTTCGACTGGGGACTTTCTGGGGACCCCTACAAGGCCATTGCCTATGCTGATACTCCTCTGAAACAGCTGAGTTTCACGTTACCGGCTGTGTTTCCCCCCTCCTCTACACACACACACACACACACCTCCCTGAACAAGCCAGGACAGGTGGCTCCCTATGCCCTGAGGAGAGCTTCTTCCCTCTCCTGGGAGCAGGTGCTGACAGAGGAGATGTAGCCCTATTAGCAGCCTTTGGGGTGCAAATCCCCACTTTGTCCTGCAGATTATGCCCTCACCATCGGGTTGGAGAAAGAAGCACCCAGCGGTGGCAAGGCTGGCTGCCCTTCCCCTCTGGATTCAGCCCCGCCTCCCCAAGCCCCACCCCCTCAGCCTCCTGGCCCTGGGCAGCCTTGCACTCAGACTGACCCAAGACACAGGCATCCCCCGGGTTCTGGGGGTGATAAGGGAGGATGCAAGGTCACCCCATGCCTGTCAGAAAGTGACAGTAGCTCCTGGAAGGGACCTCGGTGAAGCCCAAGTGCTGACTCAGCAGGTCTACACAGCCCAGGACTCTGCATTTCTCAGGAGCAGCTGGTGGGGCCAATGCTCCTGGACCCCCAGAGAGAGGTAGCACTTCAGACAGGCTCCCACATGACAGAGCGCGCCTGGGTGTTTTCACTCACTCTTGGATTGAATGAAAAGGCTTTAGGGGATGGGGCCTGTGGAGGGATAACGCTGGTTGGGGGCGTGATATCTAGATTCCTGGCCCAGCCTGGTGGGGAACCTGGGCCCGCACACCGTGCCAGCCTCCCCTCCATGGCTGTAAAGGGACATCCAGGCCCAGAGTCTCCAACCCGTGTGGCCCTAGTAGGGGTAGCATTTGGGAAAGCATTTAGGGCATGTCCTATGGGCCCTCTCAGGGGCAAAGCCTTTCTGTAGCTGCCTCTGGAAACCCAGCCTAGGCGTGCAGTACGTGGCCTCATGGCCTTGGGCACCACAGAGCACTGCACAGCCCAGACCCTTCAGTGTCCACTTCAGGATACAATTGTTCCCTTTTCAAGGCACCACTTTTGCTCAACCAGGAAATCCTGAACGAAGGCTGCCCGTCCCTCCCTGTGTCAACACTCAGTGAGAAAGAGGGCGGGGCAATAGGAAAACAGGCCAAAGGAGTCAGTGGGAGTTGGTGTGGGCCACCCCAGCCCCAGGGGTACAGGCCACACACACACACACACACACACACACACACACACACACTTGCAGACACAGATATGCACACAGGTACATGCATACACACTCCTCACACACTCATAGTCACACATACACACCCACGCAGACCCAGATATGCATATACACACGCACACAGATCCATAAGCACACATGCATTGTCCCAATGTACACGCGTGCACACACATGTACTCATAGTCACATATGCACACCTTCCGGCTCCTGGGAGCCACCACGAAGTGCAGGCTTACATGAGCTGTGCCCCGCACATGCGCACAGACAGACCTACCAGGCACAGACCCCTGCTCTGCTTGCCCAGTGGCCTTCACATTGTCTGCTGCCCTCCCTTGCAGACACCAGCTACATGGTGCTTGGAACCTACTCCCGGCACCCCCCAGGAAGTTTGAGACCAGGACTGAGTACTGGAACCTCACACAGGATTCTGACTTTGGGGCCAGATGTCCTGGCACCACTGGGAAATGGGGACTGGAAGGAGGACTGAGGGAGGCAGCATCTGACATCCCTGAGCCAGGACTGGCTGGGGCTGCAGGAGCCCGTGGCCCTGCTGCAGACGGGGGCAGCCATCTCAGGTTTGGCCCCAGACCAAATGTAGATGCCTAGCTAGACAGACCCTGGGATGGATGCTGGGTCTGGCACACATTGGGCCTACAGTGTGGAGTGGTTGGATGAGCAAAGGAAGGCCTAGCAAGGGTGGAGGAGCTCTCTGTCCCCTGCTCCTGCTTTAGGGCCAGGGAGGCCCCGGCCACCCTGCAATTCACCTCACCTCCACAGCACTGAGATCCAGGCCCAGGCGAACCAGCCTACCTGTGGCTCCTATCTCTGGAGAGGCAGGCGGGCTGCCCGGGGACGTGCCCACACATGGCTCCCCCTGCGGCTGCACGCCAAGCCAACGCCAGAGTCAGGCCAAGAGCAGTAGTCTCGGGGCCTGCCCACCGCCCACATCCTGCCCAACCTTCTGTGCCTGCTCCAGCGGGAGACCGGACCCTTGACTGCCTGGCAGGACCCCGACTCCTCTCCACATACAACCCTCCCAGCACATTTGGGGACAGGCATCTTGTCCTGCAGTTCCCACCCTCAGCTCCTTGGACACAACAGCAGAAGCAGCCAGGGATCTTTACAAACATCAATCTCATCACATTCCTGGCCCGTCTATCTGTTGCCTGCCCCACAGCGTCCTGCAAGGTCCTGCATGACCTGGCCTCCCTCCCTGCCTCCATGCTCAGCCTTCTGCCCCTCTCTTGGAGCGGTCCGTCAAGCAGCTTGCTCCTGCCCCAGTACTATGCACTGTGGTTCCCTCTGGGTCTTTGCTTGGCTGGCCCTTTTCCTCATTCAGGTGTGGGCTCTACTGCCACCTCCCCAAGGAGGCCCACCTGAAGCAGCTTCCAGTTATGTTACCCTGCAATGCTGCACTCCCAGTTCCTCATGTTCTTAGAAATGGCCCTGCTCTTGGCCTTGCTTGCTTGTCCATCATCTGTCTTCTCTGCTGGACTGTCAGTTCCATAAGGTGAGGACCATGTCTTTATCATTCTCGATCTGAAGGGGGCCTGTCTCGTAGGTAGGTGGTGATCCACCAGTGTTTGTTGAGTGAATAAATGATTGAGACAGAGCACTGCCGAACCCAAACGCATGAGTCTGAAATAGGAATGGCCGTGTATCAGGTGTGGGGCAGGCCTATCAGGGCATGTTGGGGCCTCTTGGGAATCTCTGGGTTCACTCACACCATACCAGCAGGCCACGCTGGGTGGATCAGGGCTGGGGGGCGTATTCGGACCCACACCCTTTGCTCTTGATGGGATCAGGCTCTTCCCTGGCTGCTCCCAGCCCTGTGCAGAGAGGAACTTGTATATCTACTTGCCTGGATTTACTGTGGTCCCACACTCTGCCAGCTCCTACCTCTAAACCTTTGTCTTGGACATTCTGCTGCCTGGAATGTGTCCCCCAGACAATTCTTCCCCATCCATAGGGTGCAGCCAGACACCTCTTCTCATCCCTGACGCCCTCTCCCTACCACACACAGCCACACCACACATTGCCAGGCTGCACCCTTAGCCCAGCAGTAATGAATGCCTATTAGCAGTACCTCGGGAGCCCAAGGAGTTGACAAGAGGCCTGGGCAGAGGTCAGAACAATGGGGGCCGAGCAAGAGGTCAATGAGATAAGTCAGCGGATAAGGGGTCAGTCATGTCTAAAGAAGCCCAGAGATGGGAAGGGGCTAACTCTGTACCCAAGAGATAAGGTCTTAGTTAACTGTTTAGTTGGTTAGATAGCAAGTTAGTTAACTCACTCATTTGTTTGCTCCGTCCATTTGTTGAGCACAGCCATGTTTGAGCTGGAGGCCCCAAGGGAGGACTGACCAGGCCGGTCTCAGTCAGGGTGGGGAAAGCATATTTAGTTCTCACCCTGGACCAGGTATCAGCCACCCACGGGCCCCACAACAAGAGTTAGGTTTGTCACAGGTTTTTGTACAGCCTGTGAGCTAGAAATGAGTTTTATGGGTTTTTTTAATGGTTAGAAAAAAAGCAGAAAAATATTTCGTGACACAAGAAAATGACATGAAATCCATAAATAAGATTTTATTGGAACACAGCCACGCCAGTTTTATGCAGTCGAATGGCAATCGAACAGTTGCAATAGCAACTAAATGGCCCGCAGAGCCTACAGTATTTCCCTCTGGTCCTTTATGGAAAAGGTTTGCTGCTCACAGCTCTAAACTCTCCACTCATCATCCCGCTGGCTGTGAGCAAGTCGTCTCTGCTGCCAAAGCTCAGTTTCCCCATTTGTAAAGTGGGGTGGATAGCACTCCCCTCAGAGAATGGCAGTGAGGGTTCCAGGGTTCAGAGTCTGTCACTGGGTGATGTGATTGTCCCCTGCTCACTCTTCCTTTACTTCAATAAGTAGGAACTGAGCACTCACTTATTCTGGGCCAGGCACAGGGCTGGCCTGATGCCCAAGACCTGCCCTCAAGGGAAACACACCCGGGGGCATGGAGACCATGTAGCTGAGGGGATCCAGAAGAAGGACAGGGAACCTGGCTTGGAGTGCATACCAGCCTCCCAGAGGAAGTGATACGTAAGCTAAATCTTAAAATAATTAGAGATTTGCTAGGGGAAAAGGAGCAGGGAAAAACATTGTGAGTGTAGGGAACAGCTTTTAGCAAAGATACAGAGGCTGAGAAAGGATAGCAGGCCTAGACCTGGTGGGGGTGCTATGGAGCCAGGTAATGGGGGGTTTTGGCAATCAGAGGTCACCCCTCATTGCCAGCCCCACCCCTACCTGGTTTTGGCTCCCCCAGCGCAGATCGGGAAGGGGACATCCTTAGGACCCCACGCCTGGGGGCCCTGCCAGAGCCAGTGGTGCCCCTGGAAGTGGAGGAGCCAGATGGTAGACCAGGACCTGGGGGCTCAGCACAGCAGGGTGGGGGCTGCAGGGGCTGGGGCTGGGGCCTGTTCCCGCCCCTGGCCCCAGGCAGCCACTGGAGTCCAGGGACCAGGCAGGCGGCCACAGGAGGGGAGCTGGCAACAAAGGCCTATTCTTCAGGGTTTAAAAAAGTCTTAAAACCCATCCAACTTTCCTTCGTTAGATGCTCCTCCGGGATATTTCCCCTTCAGAGGCTGCTGGAGATATGGGGTGATAAAGGCCTGATTTGTGAAGACTTAATTATGGCCCGGAGACCTCAGTGTAAACAATTGGAGAGTGTTTGTTCTACTCCCTCCTCTCAGTGCTAAGAAGAAGCACAAGCCAAGTGCTGAGTAGTGGGACCTGGTGACCCTGGGCTCTTGGGTTCCCTAAGCCAGGTCCCTGTGGGGCCATCCCCAGCAAGAGAGGCGGCCAGGCCCAGTTTGGTGGCGTTCCTGCAGTGTGGTCGCCTGGCTGTGGGTCCTGGCGCCACAGCCTCCTGACCACATGGCCTCAGGCTGCTCATCTGTAAGTGACAATAATGGTCCTTGAGCAGTAAAGGAGACGCCTGGCCCATGGCAAGTGCTCCAGAAATGTTGGACAGCAGTATTGGTGGAATCCTGAACTTTAACCCTGGCCCCCACTGGGAGGAAGCATTTGGATCCTCAGCTCCATCCCAGACCAGCTGGATGAGGTAAAAAGTGGTCTTGAGTTCGGCCCCTCAGCAGCTCTGCCCACATTTACACCCAGGCCCAGGGTGCTCACAGGGTGCCCCTCTTATGGGCTTTTCATCCCCAGTGGATCAAGGTGGTCTCAAGGTGGCAGTCTGAGGACTGCCTTGTGTATGCTCCCTGGCAGCCCACCTCATGGCTGCCTCCCACGCCGAGGCCCTGCCTGACCATGCCTCCCAAGGAGTCACCAGCTAAGGGAAACCCACTCCCCAAGCTGTGTCCCCTGAGGGGAAGCTCAGGTACTTGCAAGGCACAGCTCAGCTTCATTTGGGGGAAAATCTCTGCTCAGGTGAGGATGTGCTTGGGAGGACAGAGATGGTGCCGCCTAAACACACATAAACACACGCTCATCCAGAGAGACCTCCATACTCACTCATACGTGCTCGCATCCTACACACACTCACCAAAGTATGCACGCACAGGGGCACTCCCCAGGCCAGGCCAAACCCCCACTGCCTCGGTGTCCAGGAAGCTGCAGTACTGCTCCTGGTGGAGCCACATGCGAGTGTGTGTGTGTGTGTGTGTGTGTGTGTGTGTGTGTGTGTGTGTGTTCGCACACTGTGGACCAATGTGGCGCTGCCCGTGAGCGCCTGTGTCAAATGCCAGTACACTTGGGAGGAAGCAGGAAGATGGGGCTAGCAGGAGATCCTCTGTGTCCTCTATCTGAGGTAGGAAGAAGACACAGTGACAGCTCAAGGTCACTGCAGCAGGATGCAGCCCACCTTGGCCTTGAGAGGTGCTCACACCAGAGGCTGTGTTTGAGGAGCTGGGGAAGCCTTGTCAGGGACTCTAGCTGCAGCACTACAGGAAGGACCACAGTTCACACCTCAGTGGGCCCTGCCACCCCCCAAGATGCAGCGTTCCCCCTCCCTCCCTCTGTGGATGTTCCATGGTCCGGAGTGACCAGCCCCCCACTGGGCTTCCAGCTGAGACCAGCAAGCCATTTTGAACTGTAATGAGAAGAGGAAGTTTCTGTGGCCCCAAAACAGAAACAGGAAGCTGGGAGGGGGGTATATGGACAGGGAACGGGAAGGGGGACACAAGCACCAGGCACATGTACCCAGAAAAACCCCAGCCTTCCTGGGCCCAGCCTCAGCAGCCATGTCTGGGTATCTCTGCCTGACCCCAACGCTGTCAGCCTCATCTGCCCAGCTACACCAACCCCAAGGATAGACTCCTGAGGGTTTCTCAGATGCTGGCTAATTGTCGGCCTGGGTGTGTTCAGTTGTCTAGGCTTCTCTGGTTCTGATCCAGAGGGCTCTGTGGGTCTGTTCAAATCTTATGTCTGGCCACACCCCCTCTCCCTGACCCTGACTGTTGCTACGTGGGATGTTCCACAGGGCTGGCCTGACTCTCCTCGACCCACCACGTCTGAGTGACCACCCAACCACACCCCTAACAGGTCACCTCCCTGGCAGTGAGTGTGGTGACTCCCACCCCCTATTTTCCCAGCTGCCTTGTGGGATATGGAGGCTCCCCAGCCCCACCCTCACTTATCCTGTAAGCCAGGGCTCTGTCCTCACACCGAGTCCTTAGGCAGGAATATCCCTGCTTGGGATTTTAGTCTCCCCTCTCCTGAGAGGTGGGATGGGAGATGGAATGTCTGAGAATCAGTTAGGGGCTCTAGCCTTCTGTGGCCCTGAACAGAGGGACGGCAGGGTGCAGAATCACACACCAACCGCCAGAAATGGGAAACGTCCGCCCAGCTCACGCAGGGCCGGGGCTGGGGTGGGGGATGTGGAAGGCAGGAGAGCAGTGTTCACTCTGGGAAAGCGTGGCCTGCTGTCCCGCCCGGGTTTGGAGGCTCCTGCAGAAAGAGTCTGGGGTGAGTGGGTGGGAGGGGGAGGTGGGGGCCAAGGGGCCAGAGAGGCAGATGTCACAAATTTCAGTTCTGCCCCCGGCTGGCCTGAGGCAGCTTGGGACTTCCCAGAGTGGAAGGACAAGCTTGGGATACAGGCCACTTGGGGGCAGGGCTGGGCCTTGAGGACCCCTTCCCCACCCCAGCTGAGTAGTATCTGCAGGGGAGGCAGCGGAAGTTCTAGAGATCCAGGGTTGGCTGGGTGTGCCTTCCTGGGGTCCCCCTTCTTTCTCCCTGACCCTCCTGCTAGGCAGGCCCAATCCAAGATGATGGCAACAAAAGAGTTTCTTGGCCTTTATGTCCCCACAGATGAAGGCTTAAGGCCACAGCTGCCCCCAGAGGCATCTGAGAAAGATTTCCAGGACAAGAGTTCGGAGTGTCAAGTCGACACTTTTCCCCATGCTGACGGATGAGGCACAAACCACAAGAACCCCCCAAAATGACTCCATCTTCTCAGCTCCTTGTGTTCATCCCCTAAAGAAGGAAAGCGGGAAGCAGGGGGGTGGGCAGGCGGTGAAGCCCCCTGCCTCGGCCTCAGCCCACCCACCCCCTTCCCCGCCACCAGCCAGGCGGTCGGTCAACACCAGTGCCAGCAGGGAACTGGGCCCCCGGGTGGGGAGCACATCTGACTGGACCGTGTTCTTGATCAGTTGTGAAACTTGCTTCAAACCCCCAAACCACAAAAACGGCCGATTTTCCTAGCCCTGTTCTCACATTTCTCACATCAGCCGAGGAGTCTTCAGTATTTCCATCCGAGAGACGCCAGGCCAGCCGCCAGCCGCCAGGGGACAAGAAAATGGTGCACAACGACCTGGGTGCTGCGGAAACCGTCTGGCATTTGCCCCAAGCACACGGGTCCCACCTGTATGCAATGTGGGGTCTGGGAAAGACGAGGCCTTGGCCTGATAAAGGAAACTGGAACTCAGGACAGAGGGACCTAGAAGCTGCTAGGGCTGCATCGGAAGGAGAATTTGAGGATACCCTTCTTGGGGGAAGACTGTCTGGCTGGAGGAGGGTCAGACTACTGGTAACCAGGGAAATGTCCTTCGATTTGAAAAAAAAGGTCCCAGAGTCGTCCCCTCATGCCTTCCCCCATGCCTGGTACATCAGGCGCATGGCTTTAGCTCTCTCTGGTTCAGGGACCAGAATAGCAGAAAAGCAGGGTCTCACCATCAAAGACTGATACGGAGACCTGCAGAGATGAGCAGAGCCCTGAAGAGGGGCTCACTGCTTTTCTCAGCTGAGTCACGATGGTGGCGAAAGCCATCTTAAAAAGAGAGAAGCTGCCTGCCCGTAGGTGCTTTGGATGACGAACTGCCGGGAAGCCTCAAAGGGGCGCCCCGTTCCCTGCTGAGAGTAGTGCAGGCCTGTCTCTGCACCTCACTTCTGGCTTCCTCTGGCCCTGCCCCCTGTCCTCCTGCTTTCTGCCCTACGACCCACTCTGCCTGAGGGCCCGCCCTCTCCATGGCCTGCGCTCCCTCTCCTAGGCCCGTTCCTCACCCCATCCACTACCATGGCTGCCTCTTTCCAGCTGGAAACTCCTTGAGCCTGGGACAGAAACCCTGACCTGGATTAACTTTAGCAGTGATTCCGAAAGTAAAACGTTGCTGAGTAAAATACCAAGCTTTAGCTTCATGAGTGCCCATCCAATTCTTTCCCTACAGTATAACTTTTCTTTAAAATGCCATGTAAGAGGAGATGCCTACCATGCCACCTGTGTTAACCGGAGGTGCTAGCCCAGACTGGCTGTAACACTACTTGTGCGTTGGACCTAAAAGCTACTTGTTGTAAGTACTGATACTTCGAGACCACGGCCAGGGCCCAAAGAATCCTGCCTGGGGAGACTGTGACTTGGGAAGAGTTCCTGAAGCCAAGGCCAGGACAACAGGATGCAGGAGGCCACACAGATAGGGGATCCCCCTGAGGGGCAGGGATGGGGGTCCACATGAGTCACAGACAGCGATGCCCGCCAGCTGATGAGATGCAGTGAGCCCATAGGAGACAATGTGTGTGTGTGTGTGTGTGTTGGTCTTTCTGTGTCTCTCTGTATATTTAGGTTTTCAGGCCCATGTCTGTGAGTCCATCTGAGTATCTGTCTATGTGGAGGTGTCTGTCTATCTGCAGGGGAGGCAGCGGAAGTTCTAGAGATCCAGGGTTGGCTGGGTGTGCCTTCCTGGGGTCCCCCTTCTTTCTCCCTGACCCTCCTGCTAGGCAGCCCCAGTCCAAGATGATGGCAACAAAAGAGTTTCTTGACCTTTATGTCCCCGCAGATGAAGGCTTAAGGCCACAGCTGCCCCCAGAGGCATCTGAGAAAGATTTCCAGGACAAGAGTTCGGAGTGTCAAGTCGACACTTTTCCCCATGCTGACGGATGAGGCACAAACCACAAGAACCCCCCAAAATGACTCCATCTTCTCAGCTCCTTGTGTTCATCCCCTAAAGAAGGAAAGCGGGGAGCAGGGGGGTGGGCAGGCGGTGAAGCCCCCTGCCTCGGCCTCAGCCCACCCACCCCCTTCCCCGCCACCAGCCAGGCGGTCGGTCAACACAGTGCCAGCAGGGAACTGGGCCCCCGGGTGGGGAGCACATCTGACTGGACCGTGTTCTTGATCAGTTGTGAAACTTGCTTCACACCCCTAAACCACAAAAACATTCAGTGTCTGTGGATGTGTCTGTGTGTTTCCTGGTTTGTACCTGGGTATCCGTGTCTCTGGGTGTGTTTCTATGTCTGTTCATTCAACCACTGTCTGGTGTGGCCAGGTCCCAGGCCAGTTACTGAGCGGGCGGTGGAAGACAGTCCACATCTCATCATGTCCACAGTCTGGGGAGATATGAGCAGTAAACAAAAATAAAAATAACACTCCCAGAAGAGCATAGTTGCAGTGGGGACAGGAACCCATGCTGTGAGACCAGGAACCTGAAGGGGACCCTTGGTGCTCTGAGGAAATGACACAAATGCCGAGTGAGCTAGGATTGGGGGAGTCAGCCATGTGAGGAAAGGTTTCCAGGCAGAGGGAACAGCATGAAGCTGGGCCACTGAGAAGGGGAAACGGGAGCAGGGTGACTGACAGAAGCAAAGAAAGGTGAGGGGCAGCGGGGGTGAGAGGTGAAGCAGACATGGAGGCCCTGGTGACTGATGGTGAGCTGATCCTGAGAACTGGGGGGGGGGGGGGGCCTGGTTAGCAAAATGGCCAGTTACGTGGCTGTTTAACAAGGCCAGTCCATCTGCTGAAAGCAGAATGGGCTGCAGGGCGCCCAGGACAAGGTTTGAGAAGCCATCCAGTCAGGAGCAACAGTGGCCAGGGCATGGGCGCTGGTGTGCGAAGGCAGTGGAAGGGTGAGGTGCAAGGCTTGGCTGTGGGGGAAACGTGCAGGGTCCACAAGGCTCCATAGGTGTGTGCATGTATGTGCACAAGCATGAGCGTGCACATACCTGGGAGTGGCTGGGGCCTAGCTCTCTGCCCTCTCCCTCTTCGCTCTCCTGCCTCGTGCCCATATCCCCCACCGCCTCGCCACCGACATGACAGTGACGGTAAGAAGGGCTCAGTGTCGCAACTGCATTTCCTCTCGAACCCAGGTCCGCCAGAGATTAGCTGAGAGCCCCGTGTGTACCGGGCGATAACACCCCCACTCCCCCGTTTCCTAATCTGATTCATTTCCAACTGATAACAGGATGAGGGCCCATGGGCAGCTAAGAAATGCCTGGGCAGGTCCTGCCAAGGTGATGACCTAGGAACAGCAGGGGCTCTGGACAGCAGGGCGATCAGGGACAAGAGTGAACATGGGGGGAGACAGAGAGACAGAGACAGAAACGGAGACAGAGGGAGACATGGAGACAGGGAGATAGAAACAGGGAGATAGACAGACACAGACAGAGAGGAGCCAGGGTCAGGGTGGGTGATGGGAACGATAAAGAGAGAGAAAAATGCGGAAAGTAACAGAAAGACAGATTGACAGATGTATAAATATACACATAGAGGGGCTGGGAGCCTGAGGGCTGGAGGGAAAAGAAATAGAAGAGACTGAGTGAGAGATGGAGAGAAGAGATAACCCAAGGTCAAGAGAGATGGGGAGAGTCAAAAAAGAGGGCACAGGTAGAAACTGAGAGCGTGGGGGTGAGGAGACGGCTGAGTGACCTGGCCATCCCTGGGCACGACACAGTGGGTCAGAGCAGGGTACTGGTCTTGCTGACTCAACCTCTGCCAGGCATAGGACCCAGCTGGGGCTAGAGAAGCAGGAGCAGCAGCCCCAGCACGCCCACCACCATACCCATCCCCGCCACCCGCCAGGGAGCCCTGACCTTCACGGCCTCAAGTGGGGCACACTGGGGTGTGAGCTACACAGTGCTGGGCTGAGTGAGCCATGCTCCCTGTCCACAGGGCTCACCCAAAGAGGGCCTTAGCCAGAGCAAAAGGGACAGAGTAGCCTCAGGGTTTGTTTGTGTCCTGATGGGCTCTGACAGGGCTGGACAGTCAAGGTGGGCTGGGCGGGATTCAAGCTAGAGGGAGGTAGCAGGGACTAGGGGAGCAGGGGGCCACAGCCCTCACTTCTGTTCCCCTCCCAGGCCGGGCACTTCTCTGGGGTTAGAGTTTGAGCTCATGCTTCGTCATGCAAGGAGGAGGGAAGCTGGGCTCTAGGAGCCCTGGAGGCCTGGCCACTCCTTTCCTCCCTGCTCTAGTGTCTTCCAAACAAGAGACAGAAGGGAGCAGACAGCTGCCCGTTGAGGGACATCAGGAGCTGGGCAGGCTTATATAGGCTACTGGGCTCAGGCCTTCTTTCAGGGAGGAAGGGGGTTACCCAGAGCACCCAGACCAAAGACTGAGGGCTTCCCACAGGGAAAGAGCAGTGGGCCTTCACTCAGTGCCTGGAGGAGGGCAGGAGGGGTAGGTGTGTCACAGAGGGAATTGCATGAGCAGGTGCAGGACAGGGAGTGTCTGGAGCTAAGGAGAGGCAAGGAGCCAATCACCAGGTCCCGCTCAGGGAAGAGTGGAGCTCAAGCTCCCAAACAGGAGACCCGCGGTACCCTGGGTGTTTTATAGTAAGTCCCTCCGTCCCCAGGACCCCCAGCCCTGACCCATGAAGGACAGCAGCACGCAGCAGGTTGCCTAGCCGGGGTCCCTCTGGCCCAGGCCTTCTGACCAGGGAAGGCTCACCTCGCCCCCTCCTGGGGTAGGGCAGCTGCCCTCTGATTTGCTCTGCCTGTCCTGATGCCCTGACTGCGCGACCACAGGAAGCGCTGCCCCAGCGCAGCACTTCCCTTTTCTGAAATCTGCCCCCAGCAGCCTGGTGGCCAGGGAAGGCAGACTTCCCGCTGCCCCCACCCCGGGCTCTTCCCACCGGTCACAAGTGGTTTGTTCCTGAGCTTCCCTGGGCAGAGGTGACCTTCTTGCCTCAACCACAGATCAGTTATTTATCAGAACAGGAAAGATGGCACCAGAGATATGTCCTCACCACCCTCAGGAGGGCCTGGCCTGCTCCAACGACCACACGCCTGCTCCCCACATCACACGGGGCCTGCTCTCCACATCACACAGGCGTGTGCCGCTGGCGCGTGCAGGCTGCACTGGAAAGGGAACCGCACAGGAGGCCCCATAGGCAGGTAGGACAGACTATGGTCAAGCAGCCTGGCTCATGGGCTCGACCAGGTCCCTGTGTGGGAGCTGGGAACCGTGGAAGCATCTGGTGTTCTTCGAGTCCAATGAGACTCACCTTTCCCCCAGAGGCATCTGCAGCCTATGACAGGTCCTAGGGCTCCTCTGTCCTTCCATCCCATTGCAGAACTGGGGCTCAGCCCCTGGGGAGTCAGGACCCACTTTGAGAAAGTGGAGAAGCAGCCATCAGAGTTCCTCAACAGTGGCCTTGTTGACATTTTAGGCCAGATAGTTGATTCTGTGTGGTTGAGGGCTGTTCTGTGCGTTATAGAATATTTAGCAGTACCCCTGGCCTCTGCCCACTAAATGCCAGTGACACTGCACCACCAGTCACAACAACCAAAAATGTCTCTAGACATGGCCAAATATCACCTGGGAGGACAGAATTGTTCCAGGTCAAAAACCATTGATCTAGGTACATCAGAAGGCCCTGGCTCCCATGGCTAGAAAATGTCAGGGCTCCACTGACCTGCTTTACGGTTTTGTGTCAGGTCACAGACTGAAGAGACTGCAACTGGTCAGAATCTGGGGTTCTTGGGAGTTGGAGGGTGTGCGTGTCTGAGGGATCTGTGCTGTCAGGCCCCCCTTTGGGTTTTGGGCATAACTGTATCACAGAACCTGGAGCAAGAAATGGGAGCCCCTGGGACTGGAAGGGAGAAGATGAAGCTGGGGGGTCTCATTCAAGAGAAGGTCAAGGAGACGTACTGTGGGACATGAATTTCGGGTCATAGAGAGACTGGGAAAGGCTTCAGAATCAGGGCAGAACACAGGGACAGGATATGTGTCCTGAACTCCCTGAGGTGGTGAGCTGGACTGACCTTGGTGCATAAAGCCCAAGGCTGAAAGGATTGCCCCATACAAAGGTGACTTATAAAGCTGACCCAAGAAAGTGCAATGAAGATTTCCCTCCTCCTGGGATGGGAAAAAGAGTCTTCTTTGAGAAACCAAAACCCTAGCTAGAGCCGTGAATAAATATGGGTTCAATTGTATGTAATCCAGAGGTTCTAGAACCTCGAATTGAGAAATTTTATGTAACATAAAAACTATTACAGAACTTTTCCACTCACTTTATATGGATACTTCTACAACCCAGGATAATTACTACAGGAAAAAAACAAAATCCCGGATGAAGATGAGCTCACAGTAAAAAGTAATTATTAATGACCCAAAAATGCAAGCCACTACATCAGCAGGAGATCTTAGATCTAGAAATATTTTGATCTAGAATAATTTGAAAAAGACTACATAATAAATATATTTAAAATTATTAAGGAGATAGAAGAGGGAGTGGAAGACATAATAAAAGTATTATTTAAAAATAAGAAAACAGACAGATTTCAAAGGAAATCAAAAAGTCATTGCGGTATAAAATAAAAGCTCAGTGGATGGATTGTATAGCAAGTTATTATGGTGGAAGGGGTATTACAAAGCTGGAAAACACATCTGAGGAAATTTCATGAAATGCAGCAGAGAGATACAGAAACAAGGAAAATATGGGAGGCTGAGGCTCTTATAGGATATGATGAGAAGGCCCAAGATGGTCCAACATGCATATAATGGGAAAATCAGATAATCTCAAGACCTAATGGTTGAGAAATTTCCAGAGCTAAGGCATGAGTCTTCACAACAAAGATGCACAGAATCCTAAGAGAGCAAAATAAAAACAAATTCACACCATAGTAAAACTACAAAACATTCAAGACAAAAAGACAGTCTTAAAAGTACCAGAAAGACATGAGGGTTTACCACAAAGCGATGACAATTAGACTGACAACAGACTTCTCATCAGTAGCAATGGAGGCCAGAAGGCTAGAGAACCATATATTCCAGGTGCTCAGGAAGATAACTTTCCACCAAGGATCTCACACTCCGCTAAACTAGAATGAAATAAAGAACTGGGGGACAAAGGAGTGGGCTCAAGGCAGGACCTATGATGAGAAGGTAGCATTCATTAGGTCAGAAGTAGGACTGATGGTCTTCAAAACCAGTCAGGGCTGGTAAGGCAGGGTGGGCAGTGGGCCAGTCTGGTCTTTTGGAGGGTGGCTTCATTTTGGATGGACACTTGGGACAGGGAAGGGGTGAAAGCCAAGGTCAGAAACAGACATACTTTCCAGAGAAGAACAAGATAAAGTGGCCCGAAATCCAGCGGTCCAGCCCTGTGGTTCTGACAAGGTCATGAGGGTAGGGTCAAAAGCCACAAGTGACCCCTTTAACCCTGGAGCCACACTGGCTTCTGGGTACAGCCACACCTTCCCTATATCTCCAACCGATGTGTTGCTTCTTCTCCACTGAGATAGATGCTACCTCTTTAGTGTTTTTGCCCTGATGCTTCACCAGATGTGACTTCTCTATCCTAGGAACTTCCCTATGAACTATCTTAGATTGTTTTTATCTGAACTTCTGTGTTCTCTTTCCCTATGAGACACCCACCCCAGATCAGTGGAAACTCACCTGTGCTTCCTACACAAACCTTCCATCACTTCCTCTCCCTGGGGAGCAGCTGGGAAGGATGCACTGTTCACGCATCAGAGTCTGTCCATAGGCTCAGCTGCACCCCAGCTGCCCTTAGTCAGGGCAAGGTTGCAATGGAGCTGGAGAACCAGAATGCCAGCACTGCCCTAACCACTCTGAGAAACTCCCATCTCAGTGTCTGAGACAAGGCATCCTGTGGGTCTGCCTGGAGCACAGAGGGTAATGGGTCAGCCATCTGCTATGGTGGAGTTAAGCTGTCATCACTTCTGTTATCCTCAGCCTATTCTCTGGGAAGATGTGGGGGAATGTCCTAAGTCTCCACATATGCATCTTCGAAAGCAGGAATTCTCCACCCACAGTGAGGTCCAGCACAGCTTCCCTGCCTGGAGCTGGAGCTGGCAACACATAGCTGGGAACAGAGACCCACCCACTCAGATCTGGGGACCAGACTCAGGCCGTCCACATGGTAGGTGTGGCCTGCATCTTGGAACCACGGCTCCCTGGCTTCTCAAACACTCCAAACCTGTTCCTGCCTCAGGGCCTTTGCATTTGCTGTTCCCTCTGCCTGGGACACCCTTCCCCCTTATATTCATTTTGCCAGCTTATTCAAATCTTTGCTCAGGTGTCACCTCCCAGGGAATCCTTCCTTGACCCCCTTAGCTAAAGCCCCCACAGACATTCTCGCCTCCACCATCACTCTGATTCAGGGCCTTTATCAAAAGCTGAAATTACCCCATTTTCTTATTTGTTTACTGGTTGAGTCCTATCTCCTCAGAGAATATCAGCTCCCTGAGGGCAGGGACAAGCCTGTCCCACTCGCCACTATGTTCCCAGTACCTGGCACAGCACAGAGCACACATTAGGAAATCAATAGATGCTTAGGGGCTGAGTGACTTTGGAAACCCAGAGGGTGGGATGGGGGGTGGACAATGGCAGCCCCTGACTCCAAGCCTCATCCATGCTGACAGCTCTCCACCCCGCAGGGCTCACTCAGCCCCATCCTCTCAGCTGCTCGTGGGTCAGACCTTGGAGAGCTGGGCTTCACTCTCCTTACAGTTGGCTCCCGGGCTCAGACAGTTCCAAGTTCAAGTCCTGGCACTGCCAGTTATTTCTCGGTGGGACCATAAGCAGATCTCTGGGCCTTGGCTTTCTCATCTGTAACAGGGGCCGGCCTGGCATGGGGTCTGGGAAGATTCATTGGAATAACTAACAGACATTTTCAGCACAGTTAGATTCCTAATGGGTGCCCCAAGAGTATGGACCTTTGCGTCAGCCTCAGGGGGTCCGGCTGGAGGGCCTGCAGCATTTCCCAGAGGCTGGGCGTACGTTTCCCAGCAGCCGTTGGTGGGTGACTAAGGCCCTTCCCAGGAGCAGCCGCCCCCACAACCAGGAAGAATGGCAGGCAGGCACCCGCCTGGCATTGGAGACCACTTCCTATTTTCATCCCATCCTGGCTGTGAACATAACTCCTGCCCAGACAGGCTGGCCTGCCATCTTACAGAAGGGCCAGGGCTTGGGACTGGGGGACTGTGGCCCACAGCTGACCAGAAGGAGGACTGGAGTCCAACCAGACCCAGGCATGGGGGCCTCTTCAGAGAAGGGGTCCCTCAGCTCAGCACCTGCGGGGCGCATCCTCCCTGGCCCTGGGCAGGGTACTGCTCTCAGGAATCCTGAAGGCCTTTGCTATCTTTGTGTGTCCAGGTTCTCACTCTAAAGACCTAGTGGCCACTACCACTGCCACTGCTGAAGCCTAGTGGGCAGTGGCTGGTGCACAGTGGTGACTCTCACTGGGCAGTGACACCAGGAGGGCAGGGAGGCTGGCCCAAGAATCACCACATGAGCTAGAACCCAGCACCTGTTCCACACTTTGCCACCCTCTCGCTGCCATTCTGGGCCCCAGCTAGGGAGGGGAGAGCAGCCTTGATGCTTCAGAATCCCACTGCCCACCATGCCTGACCTCTGGGAAGAGCCTCACAGGACACGTGAAAAACAGCTCTTCCTAGGAGCCCCTCACAACAGGGCCCTGCTTGCCTTCAGCGCCCCTATCCCCTCTTACTCATTCACAAATGGCCTATGAGGCATTCACAGGAATCTTGGGCATTTTACAGCAGAAGAATCCGCCTCCAGTGGTGGAATGTCAGGCAGATGCAGTGGGTCAGAGGTCTCCAGGCCCTGCTCTGCAAGATAGGACTTCTGTCTCAACCAGTTCACAGGGTCTGGGAGAGACCTTTTCCATGCCATGGAGAGGATGGTGGGTCTTGGCCTAGGCCAATGGGACCCCTATGGGCCAGGGCCCCAGTTCTGAGCACAAGATGTGGGGACCCCTCCATCGGAACTCCAAGCCAGGGGATCAGCAGGGTGGGGGCCCCGCAGGTCACCCCAGGTCAGCCATGAAGGTGGATGTGGGGAATCAAAGCCCAGGGCCTCTTTTGTGACCACCTTTACCCCAGGGGCGTGGAGAGAGGTACTTGGCCCTGGAAGAGGCAAGAGGCCCCTCAAGGCAGTCCCAAGGAGGTGACAGCCCTTGCCCTACAGGATGCAGGAGGTATAGACACAGCCCCCAGCCCCAGGCCTCAGCATCTAGTTGCCTAGCCCAAAATGTACCCTAAGTCCCTGAACCCCACTGCACAGGACATGCCCCTGGAAGCCCCCGCTTCCCCTCTGAATGTCTTCCATCAGGCATTCAGGCCAGGACACCCTACCCTCCCTGAGCTCTGTGTTCTGCCAAGAAGAGGCCGAGGAACCTCTGGGATGGGGGAAGGGCTGGGTGGCCCCTAGGCTCCTGCAGGGTGACTGGGCTGGCTCTGCGAGTCTAGGTGCATGGTGGGGCTGGATGAGTGTGGCGCGGGTGGGCAGGGGCAGAGCATGCTCTGTGTGTGTCTGTGGGCCGTGTCAGTGTGGCCTGTGTGTCAGCGTACGGTGTGTTGGTCTGTGTATATGTGTGGTGTGTGAGTCTGAGGACTGTATCCGTGTTTTATGTGGGTCTGTGTGTGTGATGTGTGCATGTGTGGTATCTGTAAGCTATGACAGTGTGGGGGGGTGTCTATGTGTGGTGTGCATGTTTATGTGTGTGGATGTACCTGTGTATCTGTGAACTGTGTCAGTATTGTGTGTATGTCAGTGTGTAGCGTGTGTCTCTATCAATGTAGTAGGCGTGTCTGTGGTATGTATGTGTGATGTGTGGGTCTATGTGATGTGTGGGTCTGTGTGGTATGTGCGTGTGTGCGGCATGTGTGACTGTGTGTGATGTATATTTTTGTGTGCGGTGTTTGCATGTATCTTTTTTTGCGTGTGGTGTATGTGTCTGTGTGATGTGTGGGTCTGTGTGTGACGTGTATGTGTGTGGTGTGTGTGTGACATGTGGTTCTATGTGCGGTGTCTGCATGTATCTGTGTGTGGTGCTTGTATCTGTGTGCATGTGTCAGAGCAGAGGTCTGACAACTGGGCCAGGTGGTTAGGTATCTGGTGCAGAGCCCAGGGCTCCACAGGGAGCAGTAGGAACCCCAGGAACGATCATTGGAGCTAGGAAGGGCCTAGGTTCCCCTATGGGGCCACCAAGTCCCCAGCCCTCATGGAAGGTGCAGGGCAGGGCAGGCACACCTCGGGGACCGGGGCTGTGGCACTATCTGTACCCCATCTATCTCTTTCCCTCCAGATGTTGCCCAAAGCTCCAGGGGCCCAGCAAGTCCAGGGCACATTTGTTTCTCCACCACACATGCTGGCCCTAAGCACCAAGCAGGCAGAGAAGCATGACCCAGACCCATACACAGCCCACGACCTGCCTCTGCTCTTACACTACAGCTGCAGGACTTCCCGCTCAGTGGCCTGGGACTCCCGCCCTAGGTTCGAGTCCAGGTCCATCTCTTGGGAGAACTGTGGGAGTCACTCACCTCTCTGAGGCTCAGTTCCCTGAGCCTGGGTCAGGTAGTCAGAGAGCAGGCTTAGCCCAAGGTGGGCAAAGAGGGGTCCCCCGCCACATGTGACGACTACTGTGGTTTTTCCTACCAGCTCCTCTAGTCCAGGACCCCACGACTGGGTTGAGGTAGGCTGCTCCCAGCTGACCGGCCCAGGTCCCAAGCATAAAAGAAACTGAGGCTCCCAGAAAACCCAGAGGACTGCATGGGGGGGACAGAAGGGTGGCCCAGCGCATGACTGCTGCCAGGTGTGGGGGAAGTCCATGGTAGGCCCTCCTGGAACCCCCTACCCCGCCCATTACCTCAGGGCTTTCTGTCCACATACCCATTAGCCCTGGCCTTCCTAGTTCCTGAGAATGCCCCCGGGAGGCAGATAAGCAGGGCCTAAGGGGTCCCTGCAGTGGGTCAAGGGGAAAATGAGAATTCCTCAATCATGGAATCATGCCCACCTGAGACCACTTCCTGGCTGCTCCTTTTACCTGCCTCTCTGAGCCTCAGTTTTCTCATCTACAATATGTTCTGCCCACTTCTGAGCGCTCTCACCTGCCTCTCCCATCTTAGTGGGCAGCTTAGTCCATCCTGCTTCTCTGTTCCTCTCTCCCCTTTTTTTCCTCCTTCCCCTGCCTCCCTTCTCATTGCTGGAGTTTCTGGGCCCCTGCCCCTCCCCCTACTGCAGACCCAGACACTCAGAACAGAGGGCTGCTGGGCCCACGGCCTTCAGAAAGGCCACGTGGGAAAGGGGGCTCCTCTTAGAAGCAGGAACCAGTGTGCAGACACTCGAGAAGCAAAGAAAAACAGCCAGGAAGGGTCACACAGAGTCACCTGCAGGTCTTGTTGTCCTGGCCTGACCCTCGTGGCGGGTAGGAGTCAGTTTCAGTGATGTTCACCCCGGAGCCCAGGCCTCCCTAAATTGCATCCCAGGGTGGTTCAAGTGCCAAGGCTCCCAGAATCCACAGGGGACCTTAAGAAGACAATGGGTTAACCCCACCCCAAGCTGGAGCAGGCTGGATGGGCAGGACAGGGCAACCAGAGCAGTAACTTGCCCGACTGAGCGAGTTGGGGTTGGAGCCCAAGGAACACACTGGAGGCCTCTGAGCAGCCCCTTCCTCATTCTCGGGTCAGGGCTGCTGGGACACAGATTTTTCAGGGGGATGGTTGCAGGAAGGGGCCCCTAGGGTAGAAACCTTCAACCCCAGAGACTTATGGGCTGACGCCTTGGCTGTGGGACCAATGTGGGCTGTATGCCACCCGCAGCTGCCCTCCTCCCTGTCCTGGAGGGCATTCCCAGCTAGTACCATGTTGAGGATGGGGGTTTTGAATGCCAGGCCCCCTATACATAGCCATTTGCAGGGGAGAGGGGTGTGGGGAGAAATGACTCCTCTGTAGGCCTCAGACAGGAGACAGGAAGCCCAGGGTCCCTTCCCTGATGGCTGGACCTCTCGAGGTCCCTAGGCCCCAGAAGGAAGCCTCCAAATCCTTCACTCACAGCCCTGTGCTGCTCAGCATATTCAGCGCCAGGGCCCAGCCTCTTCCCTCGCCTGGCAGGACCCCTCACAGAGCTGGCTACACACCTGCCCCCAGGGCGGCCGCTGACTGTGGCCCTGAGTGTGGAGTGAAGGGAGGTGGCTGAACCATGGAGACTGACGGCCTCGCACTCCCTTCCCCTCACAGCCTGAGCTGGAGCCAGGGAGTCAGCCCTCATCCACCCCAGAGACTAAGACACAGATTGGTGGAAAGACCCATAGGTTCAGGGGTCACAGTATGTGGCTGGATCAGAGGTCAAAGATTTGCTGACAGCAGCCTTGGAGGTATTGATCCGGTAGGGGAGGTGACAGAACTGCCAAGGGCTGTGGGCATGGGCTGGTGGTCAGCACGCTGGACTCGGTAGAGCCTGCCCCAGAGCAGACTATCTGGGATGAGGGGCCAGGGATTGCAGAGCCCCTCTCGTGGCCCCAGGTCCTTCTACAGGCAGGGAACTGATGGTCATACCACAAGTGATTTCAGCTATCACCCTAAGGCTGATGGTGCTGTGTGCACAGGCCTGTATAGCCAGAGGGGACAAAAGGGACCAGGCAGCCATGTCCTCCAGCCCCCAAGCACTCACAGGTTGAGATGACAGGGCTTGGGGGAGCTGGAAACTGAGGAGTCAGTAAGCCCAACCTCCTCTTTGACAGGACAGCAGGCTGAGGGCTGGACTGGCTTCCTGGCTGAGGGGTGTACAGCTGCAGTGACGCTCAAAGGCTGTCCTCAGCCTTACCTACTCTGGGGAATGAGCCCGGGTCATTCCAACATGACAATGACCATAGCACCCCGGAGTCAGGCAGTCCCCCACCACAGGACCGTATGCCCTGCTTACTTCTTTGGGATGTAGGCACAGTGCCAGCTCCCTCTCACCCCAGAAAGATGTAGTGAGTGAATCCACTACACTCTCATCTCCAGCCTCTGCCCTAAGCACTCCCAGAAGTAGCCAGACACTCCCACTGCCCCTTTCTCCTCCCACACACATACACCCACCAGTCTAAGCTGGGTCAGGCCTAGCCCAGAGGAGAGGAACTGCCGTGATGGGGAAGGTGAAGAAGGGGCCAACTCCCCAAACTGAACTCACCCCAAACAGACAGAACCTAAAGGTGTTTCTCCATCCATCCTTGAGGCTGCCTGGAAAGAAAAAGTTGGGAGTGTGGGTGTGTGCCTGTGCACGCGTGCATCCACATGCATTTTTATGTGTGCACATGTTATTTGTGTGTGTTTCTGTCCACTTAGTACACGTGTGAACATTAGGTCGTGTGCATGTGTGAACTAGATGATTATGTGCACACATGAGTGCATTGTGTTTGCGTGTACTTACATGTGTTTGGCCCGGGCTGGACGCTAGGCTGGCCCCCTTCCAGGCGCTGACTGGAGAGACACTCCAGCTGTCCCTTGGAATGGCTTGATCGAGGCTTAGCCAGAAACCCTTACCAGTCCCTATGGCCCCAACCCTGGCAGCTGTCCTAGAGTTGAGGGCTTCTGATCAGCCCTTGCCAAGCTGGCCATGTGGCCACAGGGCAGCTCTGTCCACTGGGAGGGCATGTGGTGGCCCCTGGCTCAGAGCAGACCTAGGTTCGAGGTCACTGGCACTGAGGCAGAGGCACGTGGTCCACTGAGGCAGAGTCTGGAGCTCTCTTTGATGCCACCAAGGCCTGGCTGAGGCCTCCTCCTAGTAGTGACCACTGCTGGAAATATCAGGTACTGCAGACTGGCTCTAAGAGCCATTGTCAGCAATAGGGGCCTCCTTCACTGCATGAAGTCCCTTCCTGTAGTAAGCAGTAGGTTGATATCTATGGTTTGCAAACCGTACTCCAAAGAACCCCTATGGTTCTTTCAGGTCCCTCCAGGGTCTCCCAAAAGTGAGGCTCCCAGCTACCCACCTTCCTCCTCAAAAGTATTGGTGTTTTGAAGACATTTCTCCAAAACTATTTTTAAACCTCCAGGCTAGATTTTGACCTTTTAGTTCTAGGAATCTGTTTATGAGTGTGTCTCAGTCAAATCTTTTAGAGCAATTCATTGAGCTTTAACCCCATCACCTCCTGCCAGATGTAGAATGTTACTTTAAGCAGGGTTCTAATATAAATACTTCTTGGAAACCAAAAGAGGAAATAAGGAGAGACAAGGTCCACCTTAGAGCTGGGCAGCCTTGGGGGTGCCATGGGACCCAGCCCTTTGGCAGGGGCAGACTTCATGCCCTCCAGTAAAAGGTCATGTATGTGAGAGGCTCCCAGGGGAGGTGCTGCCTCACCACTCACCTTGGCATGGAGAGACCCTGATAACAGGACCTCTCCACCCAAGAGCCCCCTACCCGAGAGGGGTTAGGCTTCCCCCCACCCCAGAGGGGTTAGGAAAGTTATGGCCTGTCTCTCCCTGCCATGTGGTTTCCCGCATCCTCCCACATGTCCCCAGTGTCCCTGTGTAACATGTGGGGTGCACAATGCCCTCATTCCACACCTTGCAGTGTTTTCCTGAGGCCATTAAGTGTGATGGATTAAAACACAGTTCACAGGGGCATAAAGCAGGGCCACGTGCTGTGGTCGGTGGCCCCGCCACCCTGGCCCCAGCCTGGCCCTATTCTTCCAGCTTAGATTGGCCCTAGGAAGCTCCCCTAGAAGCGACCTCCTTATGATTCCCTCCAGGGGTTGTGGCAGGATGCACAGTTGAACAAGCAGAGCATGACAAACCCTAGGGATCTCTGAGCTAGACCGCACCTTGTTCAGGCCTTTGGCTGTGCTCAGAGGGATGGATGCTAAGGCCCAAGGATGGTCCTGTGGTGGCCAGACAAGGTCAGGAGAGATGGGGACAGTCCTGTCCTACTCGTCCCCATTCATTCATCCAACAAGTATTTGTTGCTATGTGCTGGCACTGTGCTAGGTAGTGTGCATACGTCAGTGAACAAAACAGATCATTCAGCTTATGATCTAGAGTGGCTAGTGGGGGAGACAGCAATAAAACGAAATAAGGAAAGTATACAATTTCAAATGGTGGTCAGGGAGAAAAGCAGAACAGAGTGGAGAGAAAGTATCAAGGGAGGGGATGCGATTTGCAATGGAATGGTCAGGGAAGGCTTCTTGAGAAGGTAACATTTGAGCTGTCCGGAGGGAGGCGAGGAAATGAGCACTGAGAATGTCTGGGAAGAGCATTCCAGGCAGAGGAAACAGCAAGGACAGAGGCTCTGAGGTAGGAGTGTGCCGGCTGAAGGAGCAGTGTGGCTGGAACCAAGTGGGTACAGAGAGAGTGGCTGATGGACTGAGCAAGGTCAGGGGCTGTGTAAGGTCATTGCCATGGTACGGTCTTTGGATTTAGTCTGAAGGGTGCAGAGACACTGCAGGGTGTTGAGCAACAGAGCAACTAAGGATGGGAACTCTGTTGCCCTTCCCTCTGTGTACCCCTTTCAACCTTGCTCCCAGGTAAGGAGACCCTACCCGGGAACCTGGAGGCTGAGACAGACCAGCCCTGCCCTGCCTTGAGGAGCCCTCCACCCTTGGGGAAAGTTCCTCTTGGGGTTTTACCTGCTCCTCAGCCCACAGGGATGTGAGGGCTGGGTCCTGTTTGATCCCCCAGGAGCTGTGACATCTACTCCTCACCAGCCACAACAAGCCCCGGATAGGACAGGCCCTTCGGCCACATCCCAGCAATAAGGTTCCACTGCCCTGAAGAGGGGATGGCCCCTGAGGACCTCTCCACATTGAGAAGAAGGCAATGGGCCTCAAGGCCCTTTGTGGTCTGTTCCCTCCCACCCGCCAACCTCCGTCACTGCAACCCATCCACACAGGCCCCACTGTTTCACTAATAACAGGTTTGGCTTGTTCCTGCCTCAGGGCCTTTACACATACTGTTCCAGTTGCCTTGAATGCTCTTTCCTCCAATGTTCACATGCTCTTCACCTGCTCACAAAGGCCTTCCCTGGGGACCCCCCAAAGCAACCATCTCCACGGCCATCCCAGTTCTTCCATGATTTATTTCCTGTGTGACAGTGTCTTCATCACGAATTATCTGGTTTATTTATTTGGTGACTTTAATATTCTGTACCATGTGAGCTCCATGGGTGGAACCTAGCCATCTTGTTTGTGGCTAGATCCCCAGCTTCCGGCATACAGTAGGTCCTTGCTGAGCATTGTATGTGTGAATGCATGGCAGGAGGTGGGGACTGGGTCTGAGAGGGGCTGAGGAAAGACTGAAGAAGGCCCACGGGGCCCTAAATGGTGCTTTGGGAATCTAACTGCCGAGCCGGACCTGGGTGGGAACAGGGGTGGCAGGTGTAAGCAGGACTCTACCCTCCTCCTTCACCAGCCAGGCAGGCCCAGGATGCAGGTCAAAGTGCTTACCTGAAGGTGCTGTCAGGAAGGAGCCCCCCTGCAGCAGGGTGTCTGGTCCAGGGACGGGCTGGGTGACTGAGAGGGGATGCTGCTTCCCCACGGCTCACTAGCTCTGTCATCAGCCCAGGTTTGCGTGGGTAGAAGGTGGGGACAGGGTGGCCTCTATGGAGAATATCTTCTCCTGGACAGACTTATGCCACCCCACTGGCTCAACACAGCTCATGGAGGCTCAGACACCTTGACAGACCCTGCCTAAGGGAGTGGGCACATGTGGGGAAACCAGGGGCTCTGGACCCTCACCTGGGCCCTTCTCCTGTCTCGTGGGTTCCTGGTGACACCTAGTGGCCAGCATTCCTGATGCAGTTTCCCCCATTCCCCAAACTTCCTCCACGGCGGTGTCCCAGGCCGCAAAGTTGCCCCTGCCTGAGGATTACACCCACTCACATTCTCCCCATCTCCCACGCGAACTCTCTGGGGCTGACACCCACATACTCACTCTCACACCCTGCCTCGGGGTTCATCCTTCCCACACACAGTGACAGAGCCCCCATGGGGCCGTGGGGGGATCCTTGTGCCCTCTAGGCGGAGGGGCTTTGTGCCCCACCAGGGCCAGCTCTGGTCCTCCACCCCCCACCCCCCCACCCCATCCCCAGGTGTGCCCGGACCAGCTAGTCCACCCTGGGGAGGGAGGCCTGGAGGGGATTGCGTAAAGACACCTTGGACTCTCTGCCACTGGGCCTCACTGATGCTGCTGATAAAAGCAAAGGCAGGCAGAGGCACAAGGCCAAAGTCGAGCAGCAGCAAGAACTCAGGAGGTTGCCGTCCTGACCAGAAGCCTGGGAAGAACTAGCCCACGAGCAAGGTCTGCACCCATGAGGGTGTTGACCCTTGAGGACAGCAGGCAGGGGAAGGGACCTGGGAGCCAGGCCAGGCCCAGGAGCAGGCATGTCCACACTGGCCAAGAGCAACGTCAGCTGAGCCAGGGCCAGCTTGCATCACTGAGCGGAGCCCAAAGAACTGGGGGAAAGGCCTGGTAGGCAGGACGCCCAGACCCTACCACTGAGGCATGGGGCACACACGATCAGCGGCAGGAGGAGTTTGGGGCCTGGGACCCCAGACCCCGTGGGCCTGAAGGGACCAATTTCAGGTATGCCACCGGCCTCCTCCAGTCGTCACCAGGAGAAGAGGGCAAAGGTCATTTTGCCATTTTCCAGTTGGAGGCACTGAGGCCTGGAAGGAGCTGACAGAATAGAAAGTGCCTCACTTTCCAGGCTGCAGAATACCAGGGTCTCTCCCTCCTGTGTCCTCCCAGGACCCAGGCGTCCTCACCAGCTCAGCAATAGCCTCATCCACCAGTGTACCCCTCTGCCAGAACCCCCACATGCATCTGGCCTCTAGTTCCCGCACTGCACAGAGGAGGCATCTCAGAAACCAGGGCACCCACGGGACAGGAAAGGGTCTCTGCCAAGGACTGAGGAGTGGCCAGTTAGGGATGGCTGCAGCCTTTCCCCGCCCTTGCCCACACACCTCGCCTGCTTGCCTGGCATGGACCTTGTCCAGGGAGGGGCAAGCTTCGGGGTAGATGAAGAGAGAGGTGAAGGCCAGCCCCAGGGTGCTTTCAGCTGCCGCCATGCCCAGTGCCCCACACCTCAGGGACACTAGGATCTGGAAGTTTAGGCTCCTGGGTTAGATGCCAGGAGCTGGGGTCAAGGCTGGACCCCCTAAGGGGTCCCCCAGGTAGGACTCACGAGGCCCCTCTGCCTCTCCAGGTTCGCCCTCAGCCCCAGCCACACTTTGGACTGGAGCAGGTCTTCCTGGGTAGACACTCTTGGATGGAGAAATTTCAGTGTCCACCCAAAACCCCCCACCCTTCCCACATTCCTCCCAACTCGCTCCCCTCCAGTGCTGTAGCCCACTGCTCTCCCACATGTGACTCTGAGTATGCACCCCTTCAGTTTGTGGGGCGCACTGGAGGCCCCAGTGAACGAAAATAGAATTGAACTGAATCATGGTCTCAGCCATGCCACCCTGGAGCCAGACTCTGACAACTGGGGATGGGGCAGAGACAGATGAGAAACATGGGATGATGGCTTTTGTTGTGGGGGCTGGGGAAGCCTGTGCAGGGGAGGGGGCATTCAGGGAGGGCTCCCTGGAGAAGGACACCTGGTCTGAGAAAGCTCCTCCTGACCAAGGACTCAGATGGAATTCCAGGGTAACCCAGAGGAAGAAGGACAAGACACCAAGCCGCTAGAAGGGAGAGGCAGGAGGGGCGAAGCAGGCAAGGCTGGAGCATGGGGGCAATGGGGCCATGGCAGGAATGGGCCAGCTGTCCCTGAAGCGCCAGGGAGGAGGCAACGACGGGGCCTGAGGAAGAAATCAGGATGGCAGGTTTTACTCTGTGTGGGGAAGGGGAGGGCCTTCTCGGCATGGCTACCGCCCATCCACGGATTAGAGAACCAGGTAGGTGAGACGCCCTCAACAGTGGCTTTGCTTCTCCCATGTGTATTTATAAAATGGAGGAAATGTGTCAGGTGTTGTGGTAATGAGGGTCCTATAGGCATTGATGGAGGGGGCCTGAGATGTGATGGGGAGGGGGCGTCCTGCCCAGCAGCAAGTTGTCCTATGTCCCATACAGTGTCTGACTATTCTATTGGACACTCAGATAGGTCGGTGATTCCCAACCAGGGGGCAATTTTGCCCCTGGAGGTCCTTTGGCAATGTCTAGAGACATCTCTGATTCTCAAGACCTGGGGTGGGGATGCTACTAGCATCTAGTGAGATGCTGCCGACATCACAACAGCATATCAATAGTGCCAAGACTGGGGATCCTGGCGGAGGGGAATACCCTGTGGGCAATGACCAGAGTCTGGAACCTACATCCGTTTTACATGGTTTCCATAGTTTCCAAATACAGAATTTCCTAAGGATGCAACAAGCATGAAAATCGAGGGGAGAATGGAACCTTCTTTTATTTGGAAATTTACCAAGAATTGTTTGCCACTTGGGAAAATCATGTCCCCAAGATATCACAGTGGTTCCCACTGGCATCTGAGCCTGGAAGGACCCTGCAATCCCACCTGTGTCAACAGCAGTCACACAGCCTCCAGTTCTGCAGGACCAGCATCTGAGCCCTTTGGAGGTCATACCCAAGCGTTTTTCAAATCAAATACGCCTTACGAAGTTATACATGATTCTTTTTATTTCTCCCCTTTTTAAAAGTTAGCACATTGTATTGATTTTTTTAAATTATGACTGTGGGATAAATTATCTATGAATTTTATTTTGGAGTGGCAAGAAGGTATATGATTCTTTATGAAAGGGAAATGAATCTGATTGGATTGACGAGATTCACATGCTTGCAGGAGGTGGGGGATATCAAGGAGAGGAGGAGGAACTGGGCCCCAGGGTTCTTGTCTGAGCCGCAGAATGAGAGTATCCCCTTGATAAGGGAAGGAAGGAAGGTCTGGGCATGAAGGAAGACCCATGCTTCGATTTTGCCCAGGGAATCCTCAGCTGGAGGGGAGCTGGGTCTTGGAGTGAGCAGCAGATGGGAAACTGCAGTTCCATAAATCACTTGGGAACGGGGTCCTGGAGGCAGTCTCGGGGGTGTTGTGGGAATAGGTGGAGAACAGGGGCCATGTAAGGGACAGAGAGCAAGTAGGCAGTTCAAGTCCACAGTGGCTTAGAGGGCAGGGGTCTCTGGGTAGCTCCCTGAGGGAGGTCTGAGCAGTTCTGGGACAAGATGGAAGCACAGTAAGGGCCAAACATCGTTTGACCTGTTGGGGGCCTCCCTTCAAGACCACTGGCAGTTTTGGGAAGAAGAAGCCACTTGGAGGCACAAGAATGGCCACATTGGTCATTATCAAACTTACAGGCCAGGGTGAGTGCCAGAAGGGACCCCGGGGCAGGAAGAGGGTGAGGAGGCCCATGCCTCCCACGGGTTGCAGGTGCAGAATCTGGCTATCCCCGCTCCCCACTTAATAACTTTGTGACCTTGGACTGATTATTCCCATTCTCTGTGCCTCAGCTTTTCCCTCTTTGAAATGGGGAGATAACACAGTGCCAGCCCTCCTCTCATCTCCCCCAAACAATGTACTGATCCTACCCCATGGCCTGGCCAGGCCAGCACCTCCCTCCTGGCAAGATCCACTTTGGCAGCCTGGAGCCAACTGAGGCCTGTAGGATCCTGAATTCACCCTTCTCCCTCCTGGTAAGATGGGCCTCAGAGGACGAGCCATCCTCCTCTTGGGAAAGAGTTCCCAGGGATGTTGGTTCTGAGGGCCTTGACGATGGTGTTCGGCGGGCCTGCTGCTCCCAGACTCACTGGTGACTCATATCAGGACAGGGGTTGAGGCCCAGGTTCAGACCTTCCTTTAGTGGAGATTGCAGCCCAGACCCAGAGAGGTGGTCCCAGCATGTGGACCAGAGGCCGAGAATGGGGGAGACCCTTCTGACACTGACCACTCTTCCTCAGACCCTTCTGAGGCCACCCAGGCCCCCGCAGGCCCCCTATGGACAGAGTACCTGGAGAAGTGAGCCTCCATTACTCCAGAGTGACTCAACCCACCCCCCCACAATCCAGAGAAGTCAGAACCCCCATCCTGGCCTCAGTCAGCACAGGGGTGCCCCCACCAAGGGGAGCTCTAGCTACGGGTGGGTGGAGACACTCAGGGCCATCATGTCTAGGGCCCCATGTTCAGACTTTCCGTCTGGGCCCCACGTGACGTGGTCCCCAAGTTTCCCACAGGACCAAGGACACATGGGATAACCTCCTGCAGTGTCCCAGGAGCCCATGTGTTCTTAAATCCAAACAGTATCTAGTGACGTGCAAAGTCTTGTCTTCGCATTAAAAGTATTGGTTTGTTAGAAGTATACACCTGGATTGCCCCCATTTTTTGTCACCGGTTTTGATGTTTGTATTTGGAGCCTCGGAGGCGCCCAGCCCCACGGTGCCCGCTCCCCCATAGCAGCGCCCACTCTGCCACCCGCGCCTTTCCCAGGCTCACTGCCTCCCTGCCTATTAGGCAGGTGGGGAAGCTGGCCCATGGGGCCTGCAGAGCCCCTGCCCACCAAGTCATGGTTGGCCTGCCAGCCATGACTTTCTCACTCAGCTGTGAGAAAGGCCGGGGCCCATCAGATAAAGCTCTGGGCTCCCCATGCCACCGCCACCGCAGCAGGCTCTACCGCCTCCCAGTCCCTCCCCAACCCTGCACTGAGGCAGGTGTGCTGAGCAGAATAATTTCGCGACAAGCTCTTGCTGGTTTCACTATGAGTTTCCTGACCCAGGCCAGCACCCACGGCCCCCCGGAGCCTCCCCTGTTCCTCTCAGGCTAGAAGGCAAGCCTTCCACTCAGGCAGCAGCAGAAGGGTGCCCGGGCAGCCCTTGGCAAGCCCTTCCCTGACTCCCAGCTGATTCCGGGGGTCCCAGGACAGGCTGGGTCTTGATCCCAGGAAGCCTAGCCTGCCCTCCCCAACCTCTAGGACAGCGTCCAGCAGAGGCCTGGATTCCTTGACATCCAAGAGTAGTTAAGCCACGGGGGTCCATACCGGGAACTAGGAGGCTGCCCTCTGGTGGCGCCTCGTGGAATGGCAGGTGTCCTTGAGTGAAGGCCAAGGAGGGCAAGGGTGCGTTGCTCCAGGAGGCTGGTCCCGCAGAATCTGGGGCTCAGACGACCAAGAGGGAAAAGAGAGCCCAGTTCCAGAGCAGAGGCCCAAGCCTCAACTTCTTATGTTTCCTAGTGGTTCCGGTTACTCACAGCCCCCACCACCACCAACAGGAGGCTGCACAGGTCTGTGCCTGTAGGAGACTCAGGGGAGGACATGAGGTGACACAGGAAGATATGAGAGTTCTAAACTCCCCGACAGGTCACCCCTCCGCTCCAATTCCCTATTTTGAGCAGTGGACCTGGAAACCCCACAGCCTGGGCAAGCTGCCTCCCAGGACAGCTGTCGGCACTGAGGGGTAGTGTGCCATCCCTACTTCCTCCACCTCACAGATCTTAAATGACTCATTCAGTTTACAGGTCAGTGGCAAAGCTGAGACTAGAACCTGCAGCTCTTGGTTCCCAGCTCAGATGCCTGGAAATTTTCACTGAGGGCCTACTATGCACTGAGAGTAAGGCCAGGTCTCTGCCTGGTGCAGTGGGAAAAGAAGCAGCAAGGACAGGTGGCAACATGGGCACAGAACGGGCACATCGTCCCGTCTGGGGACCAGGATGGCCTTCCTGGAGGACGTGATACCCAGGCTGATTCACAAGGAACAGATGTGCATACAGGTGTGGTAGAGGGTGGGATGCAGGCCAGGGAGACAGCGTGGTCAAGGTAGGGACCGACATTGAGCATGGAGAGCAGGGGACAGTGGCTTTAAGGAGAGTGACCACACATCCCAGCTTGCTCAGACATCCTGCTTTATACCTATCGTCCTGGTTTCATTATTAATAACACCCCTTTCACTTTCAAAAGTATCCCAATTTGGACCGTAAGTTAAATGATTTCCCTATTAACACATCACTGTGGGATCCTCACCTCTGTGGTTATACGGAGCAAGGACAGTTTGAGATGGGGCAAGGGGATTAGATTTGCACTTTGGAGCAATCCTGGGTGACGAAGAAGATGTTGTCAGCCTCGAGGACAGAGTGAGCAGTGGAGCGTATTAGGTGTAGTGTGTGGTACCGAGTGGCAAAGGCAGGCCGTGGCGGCAGTCGAAGCTCTGGGAATGGAGACTGGGATATGGGTCCTCACCACAGGATGGAGTGAATGGGGGCCCTGTGTGCTGACACAGCCTTCATTTGGTCGTTCTAGAAGTCCCAAATGTGCCGGTGGGGCCCTTAGACCTGAGTGAGGTGGTCCCTGCCATGGACCCCCACACCACAGAGAGCCCAAATGTCACCAGCACCAAGTACAGAGATTTTTTTTTTCATTTCAGTCTTGTAGAACACTTTCAAGTTTGATAACTAATGAACAAAGGTGAATTGTGGACGAGGAACAGGTGTAATACATGGGCCCCCACAGGCTGGAAGATGCTGGGCTAAGAGGTGTGTGTGTTGGGGGGGCTGTCACAGCCTCCACCCTGGGAAACCAGAAAAACAAAATGATTATTTTGTTTATAGTAGGCTGCCCTAGATCACCAAGGAGAGTGTCTAGGCAACCTGCTTTCCCCCATAACTGCTTCCTCTACTCTGTTCCATAATGACATTTGGAGAGGGGACTAGAATGGCCTGGATACTCCAGGTTGGAAAAGTGAGGTAAGAGGAAAGGGTTACCAGGCCAGCCCCCATCCCAAATGTGTGCTCAGGCCCAGGAGTCTTGGACACTCTCCCAGCTTCCACAATCCCGAGGAAAAGCAAAGAAACAAAATGGAGTCACTGTAGTCAAGCTGCTAAATTACTAAAATCAAGTAGGCTGAAGCAGAGGAAATGATTCTACTCTTGATTCAACTAGCCTAGGAACTTAAATTTTGAACTCTCCTGTTATGTCTTCTGGAGACACACTCCATGTGTGTCCTGTAGATAACCCTCTGATTACCTCCTAAAGAATTTATTTCTAGCCAAAGCTTCCTGATGCATTTTTGCTTGGTCTACACCTGCCTCAGCTGACCATGGCCATCAGGGCTGGCCTGGGGAGAGTGTGCCCCAGGCAGTGGGGTACAGGGCCAGGGTGTGAATGGGGCTTGGTTGTAGCAGAATTTCATTTGTAACTTCTAAGTATTTGGGCATATGGTGTGGAGAGCCTTCGTTTGCAGCCCTACCCGAGGGGTGTTAGGACTAGGCATGAGTAAGGGCTACCCAGGCAGGGTGAAGAGGGAGGAGAGAAAAGAACGCAAAAAGAGGCAACGATAATGTCCAGGGCTGAGAACCCCATGATACAGAAGCAGAGAGGGGTGCCCAAGAGCCATCAACAAAGAGATGCTTGACACTTGGACGGGAAGTGGTTTAGGATCAAAATAGCGGCAATCAAAGAAAAACTGAGGCTGCCTGAGTGGATACCTGGGCTGAGACTGCAGGTAAGAAGGAGAAGAAGGGGCTGAGGCCAGAGTGGGCATGGGAGTGCCGAAGGGGTCAGTGCCCATGGCAAAGCTGGTGAGGAAAGAGCAGCCCAGAGACACCCCCACCCCTACAAAGATCCTGCCCCACCCAGTGAGCATGCCCAGGACATGTTTATTGCCCTATTCTTGTTGCAGTGAGTGTAATCCACGCACAAAAAAGTGCAAAAATCATAAGTGTTCTGCTTGATGAATTTTCACAAACTGAATATACTTGTATAACCAGCACCCAGATCAAAAAATAGGACACAGCCAGCATCCCAGAATCCCCCTCGTGCCCCTCCCCAGTGCCTATGTCCAAAGTTAACCTCTCGCTTGACTTTTAGCATCATACGTACGTTAATTTTTGCCTGTTTTAGAACTTCATGAAGATGGAATCACCCCAGAATGTTCTACCACATTCAGCTTTTTTTGCTCAACATTGTGTTTGTAAGATGGATCCAGGCGGCAGCTAATTTGTTCATTTCCTTGGCAGTACAGGACTCCAGAATTTGAATGTTCTATGATCTATTTATCCATTCTACTGATAATGGTGATTTGAGTTTCAGTTTGGGACTACTATGAAGAGTGCTGCAATGAATAATATTGTAAATGCCTTTCAGTGCATTTACACATTTATTTCTGTTGGGTATGTACCTGGGAGGGTTTCTTAGCCTGGGCTCTCCAGAAACGGAGCCTGAGGCAAAAGCTTAGGTGATGCTTCTTAATTAAGGTATGCAATTGCAGAGAATCAAGAGTGAGGAGAAAGAGAATGAGGCAGGAAGGCCAGAGAGCCGATGTGAGGATGAGTTTCTGAGCTGGTCACCACCTGGCACCAAAAGCATCTGATTGCTGGACCTGTGGGATCCTCTCACAAAAGGCTTTAGAGTGAACGTGATTTGTGACTGTCAGTCTGGGACGAGGAATGGGGAAGAATTTGTCCACTGGCTCCCATCTGCCATCATCAAAGGAGAGGCCAAAGTGTGTTCACTCCCCCTGCATTTTTGGTCATAAGCTGTGGGTACCAGGTTGGTCCCTCCTCACCTCACACCTTGGGCGTAGCAGAAAAGCCCCAGGGGTGATAGGAGGTGCCGGCAGGTTGTCCTTGAAGTGGGAGGAAAAGTAGCCAAGGCCTCCACAGCAAGGTGAGGCTAGAGGATCCGAGCTGGTACCCAACAAGTGTCTGGTACAGAATGGAGATGCTGGGCCATAAGGATTTAGAGATACGATTTCCAAAGGTTTTCCAAACTGGTGGGACCAATGCACATTCCCTCCAACAGTGTGAGAACTCCAGGTTGCTCCACATCCCTGTCAACACTGGTGTTTAATTGTAAGTGTTCTGGTGGATGTGCAATAGTATCTCCTTGTGGTTTTAATTTGCATTGTCCTGATGACAACTGAAGTTGAACACCTGTTCAGGAGTTTACCAGCCATTTACCGCCTGTTTTAAGTCTTTTCCCTATTGATTTGTAGTAGTTTTCATGGTTTTTTTTGGATACAAGTCCTTTATCAGATATATGTATTGAAATAACTTTTCTCACATGTGACTGGCCTCCTTTCCCTCTTTCGATCATGGCTTTTGATTAACGGAAGTTTCAAATTTTAATGGAGTCCAAGTTATCAATTTTTTACCCTACATAGTGCTTTTGGTGTCCATTTTAAGAAAATGATTCCATTCTCTCCCCTAAGTCATCTTCTAGTAGCTTTGTGGTTTTACCTTTCAATATACATTTACTTTTCACATGTACACCCATGGAATTTGTGTTAGGGTATGGCATACGGTAGGGTACTGAGTATTTTTCTTCAATATGGATACTCAATTGATCTAGCACCATTTATTGAAAAGTCTGTCCTTTCTCCACTGCTCTGCGATGTCAACTTTGTGATAATAAACCAGGTCCATAGATGGATGGGTCTGTTTTTGCATTATTGTTTTGTTCCGTTAGTTAATTTGTCTTTGCACTACTACCACACTGTCTCCCTAACTATAATATAAATCTTCCAACTTTGTTCTTCTTCATATATATTTTAGACTCAGCTTGTCAAGTTTCATCAAAAAACCAAATCTTTACATTTTTACAATTTTTCTCAATAATGTTTTGTGCAGAAATTATACATACAGTTCACTAGATTTATTTTAAGGTATTTGATTTTTATGCTATTATAAATTTTATTTTGTTATTGTTGCTGGTATATAGAAATACAATTAGTTGTTTTATATTAAACTGTATCCAGTGCTAAAAAAAACTAATTAACCTTAAGTTTACTTATAAGTGTTCTTTTTTGGATTATCTACCCAATCATGTCATATATAAATGACAGTTACATGCCTTTGTTTCTTATCTTCATAGTTTTTTACTTCTTTTCAGACTGTTTCTTTCCACTTAGTAACAGGCATTTAAGTTTTCTCCATGCCATTTCATGGGCTGATAGCACATTTTTTTATAGCACAAAATAATGTCCCATTGATGTACCACAGTTTATTTAGCCATTCACCTACTGAAGGACATCTTGCTTACTTCTAAGTTTTGGCAATTATGAATAAAACTGCTATAAACATCCATGTGCAGGTTTTTGTGTGGATATAAGTTTTCAGCTCCTTTGGGTAAAAACCAAGGAGCATGATTGCTGGATTGTATGGTAAGAATGTGTTTAGTTTTGTAAAAAATTGCCAAAATGTCTTCCAGGGTAACTGTACCATTTTGCATTCCCACCAGCAAAGGATGAGAGTTCCTGTTGCTCCACATCCTTGCCAGCATTTGGCCTTGTTAGTGCTCTGGGTTTTGGTCACTAAAAGGCATGCCTTTTTACTGGCTTTTCTTGCCTTATTGCACCAGCTAGCACCTCCAGCACAATGTTGTACATAATTGAAGAATGCTAACATTCTGTCTTATTTCCAGGCTCAGTGGGAAAGCATTCAACATTTCACCAGTAAGCATGATGTTAGCTATAGGATTTTGTTGGGTTTTGTTTGTTTGTTTGTTTATGTCTTGGAGGGTTTTGGGTTTGGGTAGATACCTTTACCAGACTGAGGAAGTTCTCTTCCTTTTCTAATTTGATAAGGGTTTTTTGTTCTTGTTTGTTTGTCTAAATCATATGACTTTTCTGAATCTATTGAGATGATCCTATGGTTTTCCTTGCTTTTCTCTGTTAATGTGGAGAATTGTACCGATTGACTTTGGGATAGTAAACCAATTTTACCAAACTTTTTTCCCCGTTGAGGTTTACAGGTTCTAGTTCAATTCCACTAAAGTGACCTACTGAGTTGTGGGCCTGGACACCTGCATGCAAATTCCATCCTATGCAGTGTGCTAGAGTCACCCCTTCTCCTCAAACACACTCCATAATTCAGGTGCCGTGAGAGGCTCACCCTCAAAAACCACAAGCTCCTGGCCAGTGAGGCTCGCCCTGACCCCTAAGTGCTCTGGCCCTGGCTGGACCCCCTCCTACCGTAGCAGACCCTATCGTTGCAAGGGTAACTGGGTGGGGAGAGTCAACCAGCTGGTGGAAACTCCGGCCTCTACTACCTTGGATGATCAAGAGTCTCCAGAGCTCTGCTGCCTCCCCCCACACCCCATCCCACCCTCTGCGCGAGGCTCCTTTAAGAGAGCCGGCAGCTGAACTCGTCTCTGGGGTGGGAGGCGGAGGGCGCCAAGAATGCCAACTCGGACCGGAGCGCGAAGGCTGAACCTTCGCCGGGTGGCCTCCCCCTCCCCGTCCCCACTGCAAGTCCACCCAGGGTCGTCCCTACCCCCAAGGTCCCTGCCCCCGACTTCGAAGGACCCTCCTGGTCCATCAAACGCCCTGCACCTCCACGCTCGCACCTCGATGCTCCGCGCACAGCCCGGGACCAGACTCAAGCCCTTGCCCCACCCCCGGTGCTCGCAACAGCCGTCGGACTCCGGGCGGGGCCCCAGCAAGCACCGAGGCGGCCGGCCGGGGAAAGGACAGGGCGCCTGGCGCGGCCTCATCCACATGCAGGGGACAGCGCGTCGCGGTGGCCGCCAGGAAAGGACAAAGGCTGTTCCGCCGCCGGCCGCACAGTGCCAGGCTCACCCCGCCCGCAGCCCCGGTGGCCCCCGACGCGGCCCCCCTTGTGTCTGCTCTGCGGGACGGGGCTGCTCAGTTCCGACGGCTTCCGGGAGGAGGCATCCTCCCTCCGACCCTGCACACCTGATCTCCTCCGGCGACCTCAGGGCCACAGCGCCCTTCTCCGAGTCTCCCGGGCAGTTGAGGTGGCCTAGTCTCCTTGAGTGGGGCTGGACTGCGCAGAGCCTTCGACAAAGACCCGAATTCTAGTCCACGGAGCCCGGACTCGGACTTACAGCCAGGCGTCTGCAGATGGAACCTGCCAGTCGCAGCTCAGAGGCCGGCTGGGCGGCGGGGAGGGTGGGGTGGTTGGACAGAACTCCTTTCAGGACTCCCAATAGGCAATGGATCCCCTCTGGGTGAGAGTTGGCGGCTACAGAGTCTTCACCTGACCTTGTCGCCCCAGACTTTTGATGGTGGGTGCTTGGGGTCTCCTGACCCCTCAGCCCCAGCCATCCTGGAGCTGTACCTCACACCCCTCCATCACCCCATCACCGTTTGGAAGCCAAGGAGGCATCAGAAAGGGTTTGTGTCTTGACCCCGCCACTTGCTCACGAATCTCTGAACCTCAGCTTCCGCCTGGAGAATGGACCCAACCTCCACCTCTTTCCCCGCACACGCGCTCGGGGTCCGTGCCAGGATTTAATATGGGAGCACTGGCACACAGTGAGCCCCAATACACTACAGCTCTTATTTTGCGAGCTGCCTCAGTCTCCTTGAGGGCAGGGACGGCCTTGCCTTTGAGCCCTGCTCTTCCACCACCACCCCATGAGTGAATGCAACTCAGGCAGCGGAAGGGTCCTTCCTTGGCCCAACTGGGAAGTTCTTCCTAGATCTGCCCCAACTTCTCTTACCCTCCCCGGCCAGGACTGGGGAGGGGTGCGGGGGGAGTTCCCTTTAAGGAAGGTGGGGGAAGGGGCAGCCTGCCAGCCCTCCTTCCGCCCCTCCCTGGCCCCAGCCTCTTGGGGCCCACGGCCCGGGCCCCGCGCCAGCGCATGCGCCCGCCTGTGAGCGCTGTCCGGGCTGCGAGGGCGGCACGCATACGGACAGACGGGTGGACCGACGGACTGGCGGCCGGTGGGACAGACCTGGCAGTGCAGGGAGCGGGGAAGCGGCGGGACAGAGACATGGCCGGCCACACGCAGCAGCCGAGCGGGCGCGGGCACCCCGGCCCAGCGCCCTCTCCCTCCCCCGGCCCGGGACCCGGCCCCGGAGCCTCGGAGCGGGTGGCGCTCAAGAAGGAGATCGGGCTGGTGAGCGCCTGCACCATCATCATCGGTGAGCGGGGCCCCAGGCGGGTGGGAGCCTGGCGCGGCATGGAGCGCACAGCCCCTTGAAACAAGGGGCACCCCTCTCCTGGTGGGACTAAAGGGGAGGGGAGGCCCAGAGCACCTGCGGTGTCTCCCCTCACACAGCTGCACAGGGCTCTTGTTCCCACCTCCCCAAGCCCCCCAATTTTTGTGCCTGAGGGAGGTGTGAGTTCCATCCACCGCTGGAATCCTCCTGCCTTTACTTCGCTGTGGGCTTCTGCAAGGCAATTACCCTCAGTTTGCTCATCTATGAAATGGAAAGAACTATAGTCCCGCCTTGAGTGCAAGGGCTTTGCAAATGTGGGGACTGGGCAAGCTGACCCCATCTAAGGCCCCAAGTTCTGGGCTGTGGCTTAAGCTGAGTCCCTACTGTGTGCAGGGTCCAAGTGCCATGCAGTGTGGGTGATTTCGTCTTCAAAAGCAGGAGAGACTGTGGGTAGACTGGACAGAGAAATCCAGCCCAGCGGGGAAGTAGGTTCAGAGTATATTTATTGCAGAGTTTGGTGGCAGGACCCTGAGGGAGAGGGTGGAGCAGCCAGTGACTGGAGGAGGCAGCATTGGGGTGGGGCAGACCAAGCCTGCAGACAAGCCAACTACTTCCTGGGCTGGGATCCCAACAGGCACTGGCATCCTCTGGCTGTCTGGCCTCAGCTTCCCCACCTGAGAATGGGTGCATGTGTCCTGCCCCAATATGGGGACTTCTAGGTAGGCAGAGGGTTCAAGGGACAGTGAGAACAGTGGTGGGATTTTCCTTTCTCTGTTCTAAGTCATGAACACTGACTTCTCGGGAACTGGCCAACCCAGACATGTGCCTGTGTACACAGCAGGTGCCTCAGAGACCCTCCTGGGAGGGGTCTGTTCCATCCCCTGTGTCCCAGGAGATGTGGGCTGGAAGGATGAATGGCAGGGGTCTTAACTACTCTCAATCTACCACCTGCCCGGTCTTCTCCTCCCCAGCCTTTGGGAGCTGTTGGTGTATCTATTGCTCAGCTATCCTCAGGCCCACGGAGATGGGGAAAGTTGGGGGCTCAGGAGGACAGACACTAGCGTCTTCACGTCCTCTGCTTCTGCCCCCACACTGGGTGCTCCTGGGCAGGGCTGAGGCCTGGCTCTTGGCCATCCCCTGCACTCACACTGAGAGTTGCCCCGGGACACAACCCCAGTGCAGGTAGCTCCCTTGCCTCCCCATTGTCCCTGGAATGGTATCTTCCAGGCCCAGGGTGTCCCTGCATGACTATCAGCTAGGAGGAAGGGCTGCTTCCAGGGATTTGGCCAGGGTACTGGTTAGCGCTTTGTCCCGGTCCACGCTCTCTCCAGGAGCTGTGCCCCCAGGAAGGGGCAGCCCACACATCATGGATGGGCCAAGAGGCTGGGGTCAAGAGGCATGCCTGGAGCCAGCTACAGTGCCAGGCAGGTGCAGGGAGAGACACAGCCCAGCAAGCCCAACATCTTTAGCTGTATTCCTACTCTACCTCCCCCCCACATCCATTCCCCTCAGGTCAAGCAGAGGCTGCTGGCTCCTTGCTCTGCAAATGAGGACGCTGGTGGTGTGTGGGGGAAGGGATGGAGGCCAGCTCCACCATAATGTTCTCCTGACAGACCCTGTGAGAATTTCCCCATGCAACCCAGCTCTGTCCTAACAGCTCCATCACCTCTAGTCCCTTCTTGCTATTCCAGGACCATTGCCCCCTTGGCTTCCAGATTTTGACAGTGGAATTGGGGTCAGGGGTGACTTGGCCAAGTGTGGCAGACTCAAGAACAGAACCCAGATGACATGGCCCCAGCTCAGAATACTCAGTGGTTGCCCCAAAACCACTGAGTGGTAACCACTGAAGGGTAACAGCAGACAAGAAACTGGACTGGGCAACAGACAGACCAGGGGAGCATCAACCTGGACCAGAAGGTGACAGGAGATGAGGGCGGAGGCAGGTGTGGACTCAGTCAGTGTCTGCACTGCCCTCCCCACCTGATGCCCTGAAAGCCCCCACCAACTCCCAGTTCAGTGTTCTGGGGGGCCCACCTCCCACATCTCACCCCACCTTCCTGCCCTGGGAAACTTGGACGAAGTCAAAAGTGTATGCACAGTGTCATATTTTAGCTTTGAAATCTTAGAATTGTATATCCTGCTCCATAATCTTTCTTGTTTGTTACCAGCTACTGAACTTATCTCCAAAACGTCCACAGAGACCCTCCCAGAAGACCCTATAATCCTCTTCCCTTATACCCCCCGCCCTGTCCCAGGCTGAGGAGTAGGGCTTTCAGGAATGGAATGAAGTGGAAGGGCTTTGGGATGGAATAAGACTCCAACAAACATGTGTTTAGGACAGCACCTGCCAGCGTCAGTGAGCACCAGTGGAGGCCAGCCTGGCGGAAAAAGAGCCAGCTGGAGCCAGATGTGCGAGACATTGCTGCATCCAATACATACTCAGAAAACCACCTCTTATCACATTATGAAAATATGTTCTCCCTTTATCTTACTTGATTCTCATGTCCACCTTGCAAGATGGGAGTTTTTATACTCGTTTTACAGACGTGGAAACTGAGGCTAAAAGTTAAATGACACTGTTACATACAAGTAGTGGGCTCAGGATTTGGGACCAGATGGGGATTCATTTCCCAATCATTGTTTATCTTCATACTGCTCTGGTGCTGGGCAAAATTGGGGCCAGATTCAGAGTCCTTAATGAGGGCAGGTTGAGACTGAGCTGGGAGCTCATCCAACCAGAGTTTACTGAGCTCCCACTCCACTATAGATGGATGAACAGGTGGACAAAAGGATCCCCCCTACTCTCCCACCACCACCCAAGGCTGTGTGTACAGGGTGTCTTGTCCTGACTCAGGGACCTTAGCCAGATCCCTCTCCCAGTCCACACCCGAGGAAGGGACATGCCCATGTCCAGAAGAGTGGAAGTCAGCAGGACAGGACAGTCTGCTGACCAGGCTGCCCTATCCTTCGCTCTCTCCCTCTGCCTTTGACTCAAGTATCCAGCCGCCCATGCCAGTCTTTGTGGATCAGGCTCAAGTGTGTTCAGGCACTCGGGGGTCCGCTTCATGAAGTGCATCATCTCAGAGCCAATCACTGCTCATCCAGCCTCGGCCAGACCCATCTCTGAGATCTTCAGGTCTGGAGGTGGCTGGGCTGCTCAGAGGATGGCCCTCGCCAGAACCCTGGCCTTCCTCACTGGGACCCCGAAGAGGCATAAAACCACACAGAAACTTGTCTGTGCCTCACCGCTGTCCCAGTTTACAGAAGAGGAAACTGAGCCCCTGAGGCTGCAACCTGCCCAGGGTCAGATGCCTTTGGTGTGCGCTGGGATGCTTTGGGGGGCTGAGGCAGCTCCAGGTACAAGGGTAGGGCCTGCTGGCACTGGACACACTCATTTATCTATTCAACAATTAGGTACGAGACACAACAGAGACTAAGACAGACAATATCCTTGTCCACTTGTAGCTGACATTCCAGCATGAAAGTCAAAGAGCCAACAAGATAAACAAGCTGAATATTCAGCTGACAGGGTAATGATAAGTGTGCTGAGGTGAGAAAATTAAGGCAGGAGGGGGGACTGTAGGTAGCAGATGAGTCAGGAGTGGGAGGGGGTCCAGTCTGTGTGGGCTTTGCCAGCCCCATGAAGGATTTTGCCTTTTTCTCTGTGTGATGGGGGCTCTGGGGGGGCTTTGAGCAGAAAACAGATTGTGTGGGACGGGATGAGGATTACTATGGAGCAGAAGCTGTGCGTGGCAGGGGCGGAAGTAGGAAGCCCCTGGCTTAGAGATAACAGCGACTTAGAGCGGGGTGGCGGCAGAGGGGGGACTGAGAGGAGGTTCAATGCTGCGTGTGTTTGGACAATAGCGCCAGAGGTTTGTGATGGTGAAGGATGTGTGAGGATACCAGGTGCGCGAGAAAGAGAGGAGGCAAGAGTGACACCAGGCTTGGGCCTGAGCCGCTGGGAGCATGGTTTGCCATTTATTGATCCAGGAAGACTGTGAGAGGAGCAGGTCCACGGGAAAGGAAGGTGAACGTCAGGAAGCCCCTTCTGAACATGTAAAACGGGAGATGCCTCTTCGCTGAGTAATCAATTGGATAGACAAGTTTGGTTTAGCAGAGAGGTCTGTGCTAGGGATATACATTGTGGAGTTGCCAGCAGAAGCTGGGGTCCTGGATGAAGTCTCCAAGGGACTGAGTATAGAAAGAAAAGAGAAGAGGCCCCAGGACTGAGCCCTGCTGTCTAGAAGTCAGGAGAGATGAGAAGGGACGAGCAGAGGCGACTGAGAAGGAGCAGCCAGTGAGGTGGGAGGAGGCCAGGAGCTGCGTCGGGGGAAGGGGTCAACCTGCCGGATGCTGAGGACGAGGCAGGTACGACGTGGCCTGGGGCTTGACCCCTGGATGCAGCCACCTGGAACTCGTTGGGGACCTGGCGAAACTCAGCCTAGAGACAGGGCACAGGCGAGCCTCCACACTTCTTCTGTTCACCTGTTTCTCGAAAGGAAAGTGGGTTAGGCTGGATGTGCACGCTGGCCAATTGGCAATTCCAGGCATGTCCTGGAAATGTCCCCACTCACCTCTGTGGAGTTCTGCCAAGACCTCAGCAGGCACTTCCGGCCCCCCATAACCCCGAAAGGACGCCTAACACATGCTCACCATAAGGACATTCATTGCTTGGAAGCACAGGCTTCACCCAGGGTGACAGCAGGGCCCCCAAAGCAGGGCGCTGGCGTCCCATGGGGATCATGTCTCCAAAGGCCAGATAGGGTGGCCTGAGGTGTCTCCAGGATAGATGACAATAGTGAGATCCGTAGGCACTTCCTGGAGCCTCCGATGTACCAGGCGGGGTGAGCGTATGCCTGCATCACTGCCTCATCTCCCCATTTTACAGATAAGAAGGCTCAGAGAGATGAAATACCTTTTCCACAGCCCTCCTCATGAGGAGTCTGGTATTTGAACCTAGATCTGGGGGTTCTCAGCTAGTAAGTGCCACTGCCCATGGCCCAGAGGCCTTGGGACCTACCAATGAGAATTTGGAACTCTTTGGAGCTCCTGTATATTCCAGAGAATTTGGAGGCTGGAGGCCTCATGGATCATGTCCTAATGGGGAGGTGCTGGGACTCATTACCCAGAGCAATGGAAGGCCTGGCCTATGGCCAGCCCCTAATCAGCCCAGCAGGGCAGTGCAACCACGCTTGCTGAAAGGGTCAAGGAAAGGCAAGGCAGATGCTAAGATGACCTAGTCCTGTGGGTTCCCTGTCCTTTGGTGGTGGGGGCGGGGGGGCTCTGGCCTTTTATCTCAGCAGGCCAGGGTACAGACCCTGCCCTCTGGGAATACAGGGTCCACCCAGGATGGCAAATAAAGGAATCACTTCCTGGCCGTCCTCCAGATACCATGGCTGGGGGGAGTGTCCAGGTTATAGATGCCAAGGTGGGAAGTCAGCGAGGGCTTTCTGGGGGTGGTGTTGCTTCTGGGAGGCCGGTGAGCTAGGGAGACACCTACAGTGGGGGACAGGGATCCCTGAACAGACTTGTGTCCTGGGGCCCCGTGCAGATGTGCAGGACACATCACCCTGCCTTCTGCCAAAGACAGGGTTGGACCAGCGCTCTGCTGCCCCCTAGCCCAATGGCCCTACCTGGCCGACAAGGAAACTGAGGCCCAGAAGGGCAGCACAGGCCTGAGGCCACACAGCTAGGTGACTCCCAAAAGTGTTTCTAGGGCTGAAGGGTGGTGCCAGTGGCCTGGCCTGACAGGGCCTCCCTGCCCCCTCCCAAGTTAGACTGTACATTCCTCACACACATCAAAGGCAGCTGGCTCCTTCCACCATCACGACCTCCACGGTCCACCCCTGTGACCTCCATGGTCGGCCACTGCCTCCAAAAATAGGTCAGCGTGCACCGCAGCAGCCTGGGGAACAATGGCCCTTTCTTCATTCCTCCGCGGAGCTGAGTAAGCCCCATCAGGCCAAACATCTTAATGTGATAAAAAGCACCCAGCACAGGCTGAGGAAAGAGGGACGAGAGGAGGGAGGAGGGGGGCCTCCTGGTTGGAGCACTCACCTCCTTGCCCACCCGCCCGTGAGCTCCGGCACCACCGAGGACCTGTAGGATCACAGAGCAGCTTGTCCCATTGGGTGGATGGGCATGTGGAGGCCTCGGAACCCGAATTTCTACAGCCTGCCCTCGGTCAGACACCTGAGCAGGCATTCAGCACCCCCTGTTCCCTGGCTCCTGTCCCTCCTCCTCTTCCTCCAGAGCAGGAACCCCTAAGGACTGGGCTTGCCCACTGTTGTTACTTGAGTCAGGCCGAGCTGATTCCGCTGAGCCTGAACATGGGGAGGGGGTACCTGAGCCCCACCACCACCCAGGGGCTGGGCAGGCCCCCCTGTAGCACCCCTTTACAGTTCCATAGTCCCATCCCCCACAGTGCCTGTAATCATCCAAGCGCTAGAGGCCCCCACGCCTGTCTCAGCATCCTCCCTCCCCCCCGCCTTCCTTGCCCTCTGCCACCCAAGTTTATAGTTCCTATTGCTCTTTTCAGAGCCCCACCCAGCCCCCATGGTGCCATGCTCAGAGCAGGCAGTAGACCTTGACTGGGGTTTTCTGCTACCTTCTAGCACAAACCTCTAGTTGTCCAGGCCCAGAAGGAGAGGCCCCCAAGGACCTCAGAGACACCAGCTGGCACACGTGTTCCTTTGAGCCAGAAGTCCCGCTCTGTAGCTGGAAGCTATGTGTCCAAAACAATAGTGATCCACCCCCTAAGCCCACTCCCCAGATCCCAGCATCTCAATCTCCACCTACTGGGCACAAGCTAGTGATGTGATCCTTTCAGACCCCAGCATCATAGGACAAGGTACCAGGTATGGCTTCCCTGAGGGCGATGCCCATGAGGCCCAGCCAGGCTGAATTGTGTAGAGTAGTGGGGTCCCCACAGGGTGGGTGGATCGGGGCCCTCGATGCCCCCAGCCCAAAATGCACCCTCCTCCTTCCAAGGCCACCCAGCCCCCTCTGGCTTCCAACCTCACTGGCTTTTGGCAAATCCCTCTCCACCAGGTCCTGAGAACAGAGACTCTGCTGCCGGGGAGAGTGAACTCAAAGGCCCTTTAGAAACCCAACAGCCCACCCAGGCCCCTGGGCCCCTGTAGGTGATGGAGGTGACCCCTCTCCTGCTGGAAGCAGGCTGAGGGCACAGCTTATCCCTGGGGTTGGGGGACAGAAATTCTTTCATCCTTATCTGGATGTATTTAGGGCTCCTGGGATGTGACTGGAAAACCAAGTGGAGCGTCGTGGCCGTCCAGACTGGAAATCTGTGTCGGCCGGGGGTGGGGGTGGGGGTGGAGGGGAGCACGGTGGACAAGGAATGCATGCAGATTGGCGGTCACAGCTGTGTCCTCGTCCAGACCCGCCTGTGGGCCTGGCAGGTGGAGCAGGCAGGCTCTGCCCTGATGGATGTGTACTCCCCACTGGAGACGTGGCAGGTGGGGGTGATCTTGTTGAGGGGCTGAGCCCCAGGTCCCAGCAGTGCCACTTTTTTATTCATGTGGCCTGTGGATTCTGGGATTACAGCCTCTTGCAAGGCCCTAGTGCAAGTCACCAGTGACGTGACCTGGTTCGTTTGCACCGATGATGAGGCCTAGCTAACCCAGAACACGGACCCCCTTTGCCGTAACTGGCAGGGAGCTCAGGGCTAAGTGGGCGCTCAGCGTTTTGCTCATCCTGGGGACCTATTTTGCAGACTGCGGCTTGGCTCTCTGAGTATTTCCCTTGTTCCACTCGCACACACTGTGAGTCCAGGGAGCACTGCCCCCCACCCCCAATGCCCAAGGCTCAGAGTCAGCCCCAGCGGCACGGCAGAACTTCCATGACCGTGGCAGATTGCACCTGAGCCTAGGAAGCCAGCCACCCCCTCTGCTCCAGTCACGGTCCCCTTCCAGCAGGGCTGAGTGAAGAGTGCTGCCCCCACTTCACAGATAAGGAAATCAGCCCTTCACATCAGGGCACTGGTGCCACTTTGGGAATTAGGCCATTTATTCTTCCATTAGTTTACTCAACAGATGTGTATTCAGCACCTCTGAGGGACCGAGGTGAGTGAAAGCGAGTGAGGGTGCAGATAGTGCACAGAGAATCATACAAATGAAGATGCAAGGTACATCTGGATACAGCTGTGAACAAGCTGCGGGCTTCCCTTATGGTATCCTGGTGAATCCTCACAATAACCCATTGTACAGATAGGACCCGAGGGGTGACCTGAGTACGGAGAGGTCCCCGTCTCCTGAGCCCCAGGCGAGGTTTCCCCTTGTGGTCCTGGAATTAGAGCAGTGCTCTCTGTCTGCAAGCAGGAGGCTGTCCCAGGGAGAGAGGCAGTCTGTGTCCAGACCCCAGCTGGGCCAAGAGTCTCTGCCAGCCTGCCATTGCCACTCCATTCCTTGCGTGATGGCTACTGACCAACCCCCAGCTCTGAAATTGCACCAGTTTGTCTCCCTCACTCCACTGTTGCTTGGCCAAGACCTGAAACATTTTCACAGTGCCAGGAAACAAGGTCTCTTCAGAGCCTGTGTCCACAGCCTGGATCGTAGGTCAGGGAGGAGCCCAGGAGGCAGGCAGAGGGGCTGCCTGACATGGAAAGGGGAGATGGAACATAAAGAAATAAAGTACAAGGCGGGGTCTGGGCAACCACAGAGCTATGAAGTGGGAGGAGGGATCCAAACCAGTGTGGTCAAGGAGGGCTTCATGGAGGCGGTCCCATTCCCTCAGCCACTCCATGAGTGTGGACTTCGGCCAGTAGGAAAGCGGCAGGAGAGTACCATGGTCAAGCTCTTGCTTAGGAGGCCAGTGCTGGCCAGCAAGTTGGAAGGAGGACAGGTGGTTGGAGGCTGAGAAGCCTGGAGGCCTCAGCCAGGGGAGACACTGAGCCTGGCCCTATGGGGATGCACAGGAGTGGCCACCACTCTACCATCACTCACTGGATGAGGCCCCTCTCTTATGCTTGCTCCACCTCATGAGAGTAAGTTGGGGGGGGGGGGCCAGAGACAGAGGAACTCAGAATAGGACCCGTCTCTGGCAGGGGAGACTGGCTGAATGGACAAGGTGTCACTTCCCACGCCAGGGACTGGGGAGAGGAGACAACGAGCCCAGAGTGGGACTTGCAGGGCGTGAGGGACCCAGTGGTCGCCACAGGCCTCCTGACCTGCCCCTACCCCCTCCTCCAGGGAGCAGGTTGGGCTCCCTGCCTCACTGCAGCATCCGGAGCCCCACGGAGAAAGCTGATGCCTCCCCATCTCCTCCTGCAGGAAACATCATCGGCTCTGGCATCTTCATCTCCCCCAAGGGGGTCCTGGAGCACTCAGGCTCTGTGGGTCTGGCCCTCTTTGTCTGGGTTCTGGGTGGGGGCGTCACTGCCCTGGGCTCCCTCTGCTACGCGGAACTAGGAGTGGCCATCCCCAAGTCTGGTGGAGATTATGCCTACGTCACTGAGATCTTCGGGGGCCTAGCTGGGTGAGTATGGGGCCCCAGCGGCTTGGGGGGGCGGGCAACCTCTCTAGAATGAATGGCCAGCTGGGCCTGGACCTGGGTTTCCTCTTCTGCTTCTCACATCACAGGGAGGTCATGGGGGTGGATGGAAGGAAGGGAGTGGGGGTGTTGGGCCACTTTCCATTGCCCACCCCAGTCCAGTTGAACATTCCAGCTGGCCCCTTGACCTCTCTGTTTCCTTTTAAATCAAGCTGCCTCTAAACCCCATTCCCTACTCCGTGCTTCTGGGTTGGGAGGCCCTTACTATCTGAAACCTCTAGATAATGCTAGCATCCAGACAAGGATGGCCTTGACTTTAGTAAGCCCATATGCAAGGGTGGTGGGGGGCATGATATTCTTATCAATGCCCTGCAAGAGCTCCCCTTTAAATAGCTTCCCAACATTCCTTTATTCACCAGCAAACATTAGCTGAGCACCTACTGTGTGCTGAGGGCCGGGGATGCCGTGATAAAAAGATGCATCCCTGTCCTCACGTTGCTCACAGTACAGAAGGGAAACTGTCCCTCAAATGTGGTTAAGACCAGCTAGAGGAGCCCAGCTTTGAGGGTGTGTGTAACAGGCAGTGGCCCATCAGCCAAGAGAATGGGGTGCCAACCACCTAGGGAAGGCTCCCAGGAAAAACCACGCTTGTGCCAAGGCTTGGAGGAAGGGTGGCATTTTCTCTGCCGAGCAGTAAGGAGGGGGAGCATGTACAGAGAGTGGTGGCCTGGGCCAGCTGGTCAGATCCATGGCAGGCTACGGGGCTTGGAGGGGATGGGGCAGCCTAGAGGTGGAGAAGGATCAAAGCTGTTGCAGTTGTCCGTTTGAGCCTTGATAAGGGCCTCAACAAAGGTACAGGAAGGTTCCAGATCATTTAGGAGCCTGAATGGGGAGGATGTGGTAGCTAGCGTAGCATGTGGGAGAGATGGGTGCAGCTGAAGTGACACCTCCATTCCCACTGGTGAAGCTCCATAGATGCCAGTTCATGGGATGGGGAGGGGGAGACTTGGGGTGGGGCTTACCACATTGGTGGGATCCATGGCACATCTGGGGAGATGCTCTGGGTGAGAGGTCTGGAGCTCAGAGGAAACGTCTAGGTGGAAGTATACAAAGTTTGGATCAGGGACTTTAACGGGCATCTGTGAATGGAACATTGGCAGGAAATGCACACACCTATGAGTATGTCCATGGGTGCTTTCCTCTGAGGAGGGGGTCCTCAAAGGGGCCTGGGTCCTGAGAAAGCAGAAGAATCGTTCTGTGCAACTGGAGGGAATACTCGCAAAGGTGGGAGAGAGAGGAAGGCCCAAGACGCTTTGCATCCAGCATCAAGAGTGGACAGAGAGGAGCAATCAGCAGGGAAGGAGGGCCCCAGAGCTAGAATGCTCAGAAGCCAAGGGGCTAGGGGTGCAAAGCAAGGGGTAGAAAATAGGACTTCAGAGCAAAGGTCAGGACCCAAAAGAAGCCACCAAACTCGGGACCCCAGAGGTCAGTGGTGTCCCTGGATGAAGTGATCCTCACCCTCAAGGGCTGGACTGGGCGCTAGGGCCACCCCGACGGACAGCCCTCCCCTGGGTGCAGGCAGAGCCTCCAGGAACAGGTCAAGCCTGACAGCCTTGAGCAGAGCCCCCACTCCTACTCGTCTGTGGGCACCCTGCAGAGGTGAGATTTGAGCTGTAGGGACATAAATTACTCCCCAGCCCCAGTGAGGGCTTTCTGCAAAGTCCAATCGCTCAGGGGATCACAGCTCAGTCAGCCACCTGCAGCCACAGGGCTCTGCCGAGAGCTGCAGCCGGAACTGTGACTGCAGACCCCAGGACAGCCCACCCAGTGCAGGAAACAGCCAGTGCCCGGATGCTGGGCGGCCATTAGAAAGGCGGTTGGTTCCTCAGCCCTTCTTGACACCGGCCCAAGGGTAGCACATAACTGTTTAACTGTGCTGAACACTGTCTCTGTCGAAACTGTCTACAATAGAGTACAGGCCTCGACAAGTTTGGCCCTGCCTCCCTGGCCCAAAGCCAGCCCCCGGCACTGGCACCCGCCTTTGGATTCCGGGGCCCAGTGTGCAGCCCCATTCCACACACCTTGGACGGGAGGGCAATGGGATGCCTGTGCCACTCGAGCCCTTACTCGTTCCAGCTTCCTGCTGCTCTGGAGCGCCGTCCTCATCATGTACCCTACCAGCCTGGCCGTCATCTCCATGACCTTCTCCAACTACGTATTGCAGCCCGTATTCCCCAACTGCATCCCCCCGGCCGCGGCTTCCCGTGTGCTCTCCATGGCCTGCCTGAGTAAGTGCCCACGGTGGGGCCAGGCTGGGCCTCTGCTCTCTGCCCTGTGTGGGAGGGCTAAGGGACAAAACTACTGCCAGCTCCAGAGAGGTTGGCCTCAGGAGGGAGTTTCTTGCCGTCTGGCTGCTGCTGCAGGGATGCCGTCCTCCTGCAGCTCAGGCTGGACTTGGCTGTGGCCCGCTGTGAGGGGCATGGCCTCGGGCGTCCACCCACCTTCCCGCTTGTCCTCCCCAGTGCTCCTGACGTGGGTGAACAGCTCCAGTGTGCGCTGGGCCACACGCATACAAGACATCTTCACCGGCGGGAAGCTGCTGGCCCTGTCGCTCATCATTGGCATGGGCTTTGTCCAGATCTTCCAAGGTAGGGCCAGGGTGGGGCTGTGCCCAGAGCCGGGGGGGACAACGCTGACCCTTGACCTCTGGACCCCCAGGACACTTCGAGGAACTGAGGCCCAGCAATGCCTTCGACTTCTGGATGACGCCCTCCGTGGGTCACCTGGCCCTGGCCTTCCTCCAGGGCTCCTTTGCCTTCAGCGGCTGGAACTTCCTCAACTATGTTACTGAGGAGCTGGTTGACCCTCGAAAGTGAGTGGGGTATCGGCTGGGCCCTGGGAAGGCAGCCTCCCTGCACAGGCCCACTGTCACACATGCCTCGGTCCCTTCGTCCACCTGACCACTCCCCTGCCCCACAGGATTGGCTCTGGAAAGACAGCCAGGACACTTGCGTTCCACACTCGCCTTGTTCTATATGGCTGTAGGCAAATCACAGCCCCTTGCTGGGCCTCAGAAACACTGAGTATCATTGTCCCACTGTAAACGGATCCATCTATTCGCATTTGGCCAGAAATTACACATGTGCACACAACATGGTCCCTGCAAATGAAGCCCGTGGCTCCATCTGATTCTCAGCCAGGGACCCCGACAGTGAGCCATTGCAGCTGGGGCTGAGGCTGATGAGGAGTCCCAGGGGTACCCTAGATCTATGGACTGGGCTCCCAGGGCCCTTTTGGGATTTTCAAGGCTAATTTTGACTGTAAGCAATTTTTTCTTTATGTGCAGACATTAGACATTAGACGCACCCCTCAGGGTACAATGTGACCCATCCCCCATCTGCCCTTCCTCCTATTAGTCTGCCCAGGGTAGGGTTGCGGGGCGAGACAGACAGCGGTGCTGCCCCCTTCCCTGCCCCAAGGCCCCCAGCGGGTGCAGGAGATTGAGACTCAAAGTTCCTGCCGCTGGGTCCCCTGCCCCCCTTCTGACGCCAGCGCCCTGCCCTCCCGCCCCCGAGAGGGCTGACACTGAGAGACTTTGCCACTGCCCCTAGGAACCTACCTCGCGCCATCTTCATCTCCATCCCGCTGGTGACTTTTGTGTACACCTTCACCAACGTCGCCTACTTCACTGCCATGTCCCCCCAGGAGCTGCTGGCCTCTAACGCGGTGGCCGTGGTGAGTGGGGCCCTGCTTGGTCCCTGGCCCTGCCTGGCCCCTACCCTGCCTCATGCACTGCCTCTCTTCTGTGCCCACTCAGACCTTTGGAGAGAAGCTGCTGGGCTACTTTTCTTGGGTCATGCCTGTCTCCGTGGCACTTTCCACTTTCGGAGGGATCAATGGCTACCTGTTCACGTCCTCCAGGTGACTGGACTGGGGAAGAGGGGGGTCCAGGTGAGGCAAGGCAGGTGCCCTAGTGCAGGAAACCACCAGTGCCCTGGCATGCAAACAGTGCTGAAGGCCAGAGGAAGAGAAATCCTGCCAAGTAGGGCCCGCCTGACGCTGGGACAATGAACTCCCCAGGAACAGACGTCTGATCTCAAATCTGAGGAGCAGAAAGCAGAAGGGAGACAGACTAGATGAGGGGGATACTTGTCCCGTGGGGCTGTTGGGGCCTGGAGCAGAGGGTCAAAGGCAACAATCCAAGAGGGACATCAGGTCTAGAGCTGAGGTGCAGGATCTGGCAGGTGGGGAGGCTCCAGCCCAGGCTCACAGCCCCCACCCATCTCTGTCCCCACCATGCAGGCTGTGCTTCTCTGGAGCCCGAGAAGGGCACCTGCCCAGTCTGCTGGCCATGATCCACGTCAGACACTGCACCCCTATCCCTGCCCTCCTCGTCTGCGTAAGTTGGGGGACCCAAGCTGACAGGGCGGGGAGCCTGAGACACCCAGCAATCTGGGTAATGGCAGGGATGAGCCCTGGCCCTGGTGGGCAGCCAACAGTGGGAGTGGGGAGGGCCAGGGCTCACCAATCTCCTGGCCTGAGCCGCAGGCCCAAGACTGGCCTGGCAGGAGGCAGGTTGAAGGCCAGCCCTCAGCCCGGTCCTCTCCCAGTGTGGGGCCACGGCGGTCATCATGCTTGTGGGAGACACGTACACGCTCATCAACTACGTGTCCTTCATCAACTACCTCTGCTATGGTGTCACCATCCTGGGCTTGCTCGTGCTGCGCTGGAAGCGGCCGGCGCTCCACAGGCCCATCAAGGTGAGGCCTGGGGGAGGATGTGCCAGAAGCTGTCAGAACCTCACCCATTTGGGCACCAGGGGCAGGTGATGACGGCGATAGGGATTCCAGCTTTTGCCGTGTGCTAAGCCCTGGGCTATTCAGTCCTCATAACAATCCCATGAGGTGGGTGCTTTGACTACAGACAGGAAAATGAGGTTGAGACACTTGCTCACAGCTGTGCAGGATTCCATGAGCCCACACAAAAACAGAATACCCTAATCCAAGCTAAAAGAAAAGTCCTCCCGTTTGCATATAAATCCTGGAGCTGGAGAAGTGTTCATTTGCCTGAAATGGGACACGCCAAAAAATAATTGACCTTCAGCCAAGTGCAAGCCAAGTCCAAATACAGTCTCTGTGGAGCTCAGAGCCACTGACATTTAGACAAATTCTCAACAATTTGGCCAACTGGCCATCCATGAATGGGGTTCTAGCACATCGGGCTGCGGCCAGAAGGGGGGCCCTCAGGCCTCAGCTCCTAGGAAAGAGAGGAAAGTGCCGGGGGCCCGCCGGGGTGATGGGGCAGGAGAGCGAGAGGTCCTGCTCCATTGGTGCTCCGCTCGCTCTCCGCAGGTGAACCTCCTCGTTCCTGCTGCGTACTTGGTCTTCTGGGCGTTCCTGCTGGTCTTCAGCTTCATCTCCGAGCCCATGGTGTGTGGGGTCGGCGTCATCATCATCCTCACCGGGGTGCCCATCTTCTTCCTGGGAGTGTTCTGGAGAAGCAAACCAAAGTGTGTGCACAGACTCACTGGTGAGCCAGGCAGCCTCCCCCAGGTGCCGGGGCTAACGATGGGGCCCTCTTGGGGGCTCACCCTAGAGCAGGGTCTCCCAGCAGCTGCACAGGGCCCAATCACCACCAAATGTGTCCCCACGATGTGGCCCAAGTGTCTGGGACCCACCTTAGAGCGAACAGCTGGCTGAGGACCCCGGTCCCACGGAGTCAGATCCCAAAGTCCATCTGTCTGTCTGTCTGTCTGTCTACAGAGTCAATGACACGCTGGGGCCAGGAGCTGTGTTTCGTGGTCTACCCCCAGGGTGCCCCTGAGGAGGAAAATGGCCCCTGCCAGCCCTCCCCACTGCCCGCCACAGATAAGCCCTTGAAGACACAATGAGACATTTGTGGAGCCTGAAGCAGCTACTTCTGTTTACATGTTGTTTATTGAGGAGGTGTTTTACAAAAAAAAAAGAAAAAAAAAATTTTTTTTTTTCCTGGAAAAAGAGATCCCCCTCTTAGAGGCCTGTGGTAAGGAAGCCCTAAGATGTGGACTGGGTTCCCTGCCAGCGCTGCCCTGCTAGCTTTTCCTGAAAAGATCTATGAATAAAACAGGGCTGGCAGTGCGCTTGTCTCAGGTGAGTCCCAGGTGGGCATAACTCGGGCACGCATGGAGCTGGTGGGGGGAGATGCCTAGCAGTCTCTGGAAGAGGCCTTCGTCGCTGGGGGCCCTGCCAATTGAGCCAGGCACATCCCTCTCTGGGGCTGGAACATCTTGTCCAGAGCCTCCCCTGCCCCAAAGGGACATGGAAGCGGCTGGTGTGCCCCTCTCCAGGCTCAGCAGTGCCAGCCCGAGGATCAGGCCCTTGGGAGAGTCCAGAGATTCCCTCCGGAACTGCCTTTCTTCCCATTAATCCCCACAGAATGTCAGGACTTCAGAGGCCACAGCCTCACCCTAGTTTACAGGTGAGGAAACTGAGGCCCTGAGACAGGATGGGATACATGTGGCCACTGTCGGTTTGTGCCTCTGTCCCCGGAGAAAGCGTTGAGCAGCATCTCCCAGGGCCTCAGGGCCTGCAAGAGACCCACAGGCTTCCTCTATCTGTGCCCACATTCCCAGCCCTGCCTAGTGCCCAGATTGACCCCCTCAGCTAAAGGGCAAAGGACAAAGGCCATCAGCCTGGCCAAGGCCCTGCTGACACCATAGGCATAAGGATGGGGGCAGAAGCCTACAGAGCCTGGGAGGACAGAGGTGAGCTCAGTGTTGACAAAGCGCCCAGCATGGACTAGGTCCGACATGCCCACGGCCCTGTTCAGCCCAGGCACAGCTCTGGTGCCCCTCAGGGCAAATGAAGTGAGGAGCACAGCCCACACCCCAGGGAGCCCTGCCCTGGCCCTTCTGCTTCTCCGGAAATGGGTTCCCAGAATGGAAAGGAGGAGGTAGAAGTGAGCCCTCAGGTGCCTGTGTGTGGACACGAGCCCCACAGAGAGGCTCATTACCCTCCTCCCCTGCTGAAGCCCCCACAGCCCCGCCCACTTTGCCCACCAGGGGTGGGGGATGCGGATGGTGCAAGCTGGCTGGGCTTCTGTGTGGGTCTCCGTAAGAAAGAAGGACGCAGAGGCAGGGTAGAAATGACCGTGTATTCCCTGGTTACAAAGCGGGGCTGTGGCAGTCACCAGCGCATCTGGTGGGTCAGCAGACAAGCAGGGCCTCGTCGTCACTGGCCTCCAACATTGGGGAGCAGGGGAGCTGGGGGCTCCTGCAGACACCCAGTGGTTCTGGTGGGTGGGGACCGAGGGTGTTGCTGGCAGTGGGGGCCGGGGGGTGAGGGTCCTGAGCCGAGCAGGGCTCCTGAGGCGTGTCCACAGGGGCTGGGCTGTCCACCAGAGGGTCCCTGCAGGCCTTTCTGTCCTTGTCCACAGGCCTGTACTCTGCGTCCCGCAGGCCCGAGGAGGGTGGCACGGAAGGTCCCACCTCTGATGTGTGGCCAGGGGCACTGGGGGAGCCATCCCCAGCTGCCCCAGGGCTGCCTGTGTCTGTAAGGGGTGCCTGGGGGTCCAGCGCAGCCGCTGCTGCAGGCTGGAGGCGCCCATCACCCAGCACTGTCTGTGAGGTGCGTGCGGCAGTCAGCAGCGGGATCTGTCCGCGTGGGGCCCGAGGCCGGTGAAAGAGCCGGTTCCAGAGGCGGCCGAGGCGGCGGCGGGAGGGCCCTCGGCGGGAGGCGTGCCGGCGCATTTGTCGCCGCATGGCTGTTCGAAGGTTCTGTAGCACTGAGGCCTGGAGGGTGGGGCAGCGGCTGAGGAGGCAGAGGTCAGCACGACCCCCAAGTGACCCGAGACCCCAAGAGACCAATTTGTCCCCCACATCTGGCTGTGGCCCAACTGTGTCACCCTGCCCAGGCCCCACCTCCCGCCTCCCTGGAACCCTGGACCAGGCTGGCCACACGCTGTCCCACCTGCCCCTCAGGCTCCCTGTCTCGGGCGTTCTCTGAGGTCCAGTCAGGAGCCCGGGACATTTGGGGTCTCAAGCCCTCTGGAGCTCACCTGGGATGCACTGTAGACGGGAAAGTCCTCCACAGGTGGAATGAGGCCCTGTGCTATGAGCTGCCCATAGGACGGGGGTGCCTCCCGCCGCACAAACTCAGCCTCTAGGCGTGTCATCTGGGTCTCGAAGGCCCTGAAAGCAATGAGCAAAAGGACAGCATGGCAGGCTGGCCAGGACCCCACACCTCCCACCTCCCACGGGGCCCTGTGCAGGAACTCACAGCAGGACATGGGGCCCCACCGCTCCTCAGGGCCCTCAGATGCAGAGAAGTCCCGTGTGGGTGGCCCGAGCCCCAATTTACAAACCCACAGCTGTAGGAAGTGAGCCCATGGCCTCTGTCCAGAGAAATGAAGAACCCGAGGCTCCTGGCCTGCGGCCCCCAGCACTGGGCAGCAGTGAGGCACCTGCCCGCCCACCTGTACTCTTGTGTGCGCAGTGAGTAGAGCTTAAAGGCACAGCCCAGAGCGATGACAAGCAGCAGGCCGCAGACCAGGCTGCCAATGAGGGCAGCGGTGATGACCTTCCGGGGCACGGCCGCCAGACAGCCATGCTCGTCGCTGCCGTCCTGGCAGTCCTCCTGGCCATCGCAGCGCCACGTCTCGAAGATGCACAAGTTGGTGCCACAGTGGAAGGTCCCGGGCTGGCAGGAGAAACAGTTCTTCTCGTCGGCACCATCAGGACAGCTTTTCTGGTTGTTGCAGCGGTCAGCGGGTGCATAGCACAGGCCACTGCCACCCTCGCAGGGGTACTGGTCAGGCGGGCAGGCAGGGCAGCCCTGCTCATCTCGGCCACTGGCACAGTGCCACCAGCCATCGCAGCGCTGTGGCTCCGAGAAGCAGCCCTGTTCTCCCATGTCGGTCATGTCACCTTCACCGCTGCTTCCACACGGCTGCTCCCACGGGAGGCAGTAGCCCTTCACCTGGTAGGTGGCATTGAAGCCATGGCCAGCACTGCGGGCTCGGGCGTGGTAGGCCACGGTGAGGCGGCCCTGGGCAGCCTCAAGGCTCACAGGCCGGTGGTTGCTGCGGTAGGACAGAGTCTGCAGCAGGCGGTCCCCACGCTCGCCCAGGCCCTCGTACACCTGCACGTAGTCGTCATAACCCAGCCGCAGCTCCAGCTGCAGCAGCACACGTCGCGGGTCCTGTGTGTCTACCAGCCATGTGCAATGAAGGTCTGAGGGCCCTCGGGCGGCACCAAACAGGTCTGGGGAAGCGAAGGAGCCATAGAAGCTGCCCAGCCGCCGGCCACATGCCAGGTCAGGGCAGCCGGCCTCATCAGAGCCATCGCCGCAGTCCTGCATGCCATCGCAGCGCCGCTCTGCGGGCAGGCAGCGTGTGGATCGTGCCCCGCTGCAGGGAAAGGTGCCCCCAGGGCACAGGCTCCCCGGTGGCTCAGAGGCAGGCGCCGAGCAGTTGCCCTCATCAGAGCCATCGCCACACTCATCCACGGTGTTGCACTGCCATGGGCCCGGCAGGCACTTGCCATTGTCACAGTGGAACTCGTCGGACTGGCAGGATGCCTGGCCCAGCTTCCCTGTGGGATGAGGAGTTTGGGAAGACAGTCAGGGGAGAGCAGAGCCTCGCTCCAGCGTGCGGCCTGGGACTAGGACCACGCAGAGTGGTTCTCCTATCCCAGCAGGGCCTCTGCAGGGCCCAGGACCGAGGCAGGAGCCCTGGAGAAGGGCCCCTGGCCTCTCCATGGCCACCTGAGGGACAGAGACGCCCTAGAATGCAAGGGTGGGCTCAGTCCCTGACCTGAGCTGGGGAGAAAGGATGAGCCCCCATTCATTCTAGCCAAGTCTGTGAAGTGGGGTCCGTGACCTTGAGGGGGCTGCAAGCCTGTGGTAGCACCCAGTCCCACCACTGTGCTCTGACTGCTGGGGCTGCTGGGGGAGACTCTGAAGGGAGCGGGCTGGTGGAGGGTGCTGCTCTAGCCCTGGGAGCCCCATGTGGTGCCCCGAGCCCCACTGCTGCCAGCATCACCTCGAATGTATGACAGACGGAAGCCCTGGGCCTGGCCGGAGCTGGAGGCATCAGAGTGGAAAAAGATCCAGACGTGGTCCCGGGCGGAGATGAAGGCAGGTGGGATGGCAGAGCCACAGAGCCGAAAGGCCTCCTGGCGGGGAGGGGCTGCTGGGCCCAGCATGAGCCAGTCCAGGGAGCACTGGTGGGACTCTTCCACGTCAAAGTTGCGGAAGCTGCAGGGGTGGACAGGACTATAGACATGGATAGGCAGGCAGGGCCCACGTGACTAACAACCAGCAGGGAACGTCAGGCCTGAGCTTGTCAAGGATGTCCAGCCCCCCACTCGTCTCCTCCACTACCAGCCACCCAGGGGTCTGAGGGCGGTTCCATGAAGACTCAAGACAAGTGTGAACAGCATCCTTCACATCAGCCCCTGCCGCTCTGGAAAGGCCTTGCAGGTCCGCCTTCCTGTCAGCAACCCCACCCCAAAGCCAACGTGGAGGCACAGTCAGAAGCCTCACTGTGCACAATGCCCTCCCCTGACCCTCCCCTGAGGGGACAGGCCCAAGGTCCAGATCCCACCAATGCTGGGTCTGCTGGGACAGACTCTGCACAAACTCAGAGGCCTGTGCACTGGGCAGCTGGGGGGCTGGGGGGCATTCCCATGGGGCTGGCCCAGGCTGGGGCTGGGTGACAAAGTGTCACCTAGGGAGAAACACTGGCCCTGGATCCCCGGCCCAGGCTGTGGGGTGAGTAGGCCATGGGGCCTGGAGTCTTTGAAGACAGGGTCCCTGAGAGCCATGGCCCTGTGGCCATGAGAAAACGGGCACAGACACCAGGACAGAACCCGACTGTGCCCTCACATGCCATGCTTTGGAGCTACGGTGTAACTGGGGAACAGTCTGGGCACCGGCATGTAGGAGGAGAGTGACTCCCCAGCCAAATATCTCCATGGCCACCCCAGGCCAGGGGTTCCAGCCTGTTCTACCCTCTGGTTGCCTCACCCCATTTCCCTCCGCACATCCCCGCAGCTCTCCTACAGAGACTGATCCGAGGCCCCTGGAAAACCCTGCTCTGGGATCTGTATCAGCCTGGTTTCAAGCCATCCCTGCAGGAGAGAGTAGACACCTCTGCCACCTCACGGACAGCTGGGCCATGCCCAGCAGGCCCCAGGGCTCCCCTACCTGGCAGGCCTGAAGTGACTGACAGCCCCCACAGCCCCTGAGTCTCAGCTCCATGAAGCCGGCCACAGAGACCTGCGAGTGGGACATACCCACACGCTCACACAGGCTCACGTGCACTCATAGCTCACAGCTCACACGTTCACATGTACTCACACATGTGCTCGCACCCACCTGCTCATACATGTACCCTCCAAACTTGCTCAGACACATGCTCACACACACTCACACGGCTTTTATACCTGCTCAGATGTGGGCTCATGCACATACACACTTACACATCTGCTCACACGTGCTCTCCACACATGCTCACATACGCACTCATGCACAGGCACCACCACACGTGCACTCTCTCACACACACACTTACTCAGCACATGCAGACCCACATAGATCCCTCCGACACCCCTGAGACCCCCATACCTGATGGTGATCATATCCCCACGGTCACCCTGGATGTACCAGCTGCAGTTGGTGCCTGGGGGGTAGTTGAGGGGCCAGGCCGGGCTGTAGATGACGCCACGCCGTTCTGTGTGCTGCTCCAGTTTCCCACTGCAGGCAGCTGTCAGGAGAGGAGGCTGAGAAGCACTGGCCTCACCTTTGGGTAGGAAGCAACGGGGAAGGGGGGCACTTAAGCACCCCTTGGCTTGAGCACAGGCTTTCCCAAGGTGGGATCGAGGCCAGCCAAGGTTGGTCATGGCCAAGGACAAGGCCACAACTCAAGTCTCCATGGAAGTGGTGTGTACGGCGGGGCCTAGGAGGACTCATGGACTCAGGGCCGCCATAGTCCCCAACCCCACCCTGTGCACCACCAGAGTCTAGGTCCCATCCCCCACCCTTGGCGAGGCTGGGAGCAAACCCACCAACAACTCCCTTTGGCCCCGCTGAGGTGCAGCCTCTTGGCCTTGGGGCCTCAGTTCAAGGAGAATTCTGCAGCCTTAGACCTGTTGGCCCTGCATAGGCAGTCCCGCTGTGGCTCCCTGCCTGCCCTCCCTGGGGGCTTGAAAAACACAGGCTTTGCTCACCCAACACAAATTTACTGAGTACCTACTATGTGGCAAGCACAGTGTTAAGCATGCTGAGTAAGACAGGCAAACACCCTGCTCTCTGGAACTCGCAGGCTAAGGGGAGAGCAGGCTGACTTTTTGCAGATCCCCTGAGTGGCGTGGAGAGAATAAAACAGGCCTGAAGGCCGATGTCCAGATGGGACTGGAAACATAGGCTGGGTCTGATCACACCTTGTGCAGAATTCGGATTTTATCCCGAGCATAAGTGGGAAGCCATTGGTGGTAGATGTCATGACCAGGTGAGAAAACTGAAGCTCAGAGAGTGGATAAGTGGCAGTCAGGACCCACCCTGGGCCTCTGGTGGGCTCAGCTCTCACTGCCGACCCTGAGCCAACACATTTATCAAGTGTTGACCATACGCCGTGTCAGGGACCAGCGCAGAGCACCATGCTGGCCGGTGCTAGCGAGGAGCCACCACGCCCAGCCCCACAGGATCACTGCATTATACAGGCCCTCTGCTTCCCGGCTGAAGGTACAAAGCCTGCCCTTCCCAGAACCAGGCAAGGCCCCTGCACTTGGCTGCCCCTCCCTACACCCTTCACCTCTTCACTACACTGTGTCATCTGATCCTCCAACATCCTGTGGCGAAGGCAGGGCCCATTATACAGACAGAAAACCTGAGGCTCCAGGAGATAAATAATGACCTTTTTCCTGCATCCAGTAACATCACCTCCTCACTTTCTCACTGCCTGGCACCTCCCACTGTTGCCCTGGAAATGGGTCTCTCTGCTGGCTCCCAATGGACCCTTCAGGACCCCAAACAGCACAGATGCACAAAAGAGAGTAAAAGCCCTTCAGCTATCTCTCATGTCCTTAGGACAAGGACAAAAGTCATCAAAGTGACACCAGCCCCCCATACCTCTTCTGCCTCATTTCCCCCCCATAATCTACTTTGGCCCCCACACCTTCTGTGGTCCCTCCCGGGGAGGGAGACTGTCCTGCCGGCCCCTGGCAGGATGCTCTCCCCACCCCTCTTAGCCTGTCCAGTCCTATCGGCTTCAGATCTCAGCCCAGCAGCTCCTTCCCCAGGGGCCTCTCCCCGTGCGCCCCCACTGGGGCTCTGGTCCTCCACCCCTGCCTTTCTTTCCTCCCCAGCCCCTGCCACAGAAGCAATTTCCCTTTGGATTTTGCTGGTTCTGGCTCTACATTGTGTCCCTAGGATCCCACACAGGGCCTGACACACATAGGTGCTCAATAAGTACAGATCAGTGAGTGACCTGGTCAGTCCAAGTGCCTGCTTGGCATGTAGAGGCATGAGCTGTGGGGTGAAACCCCCTCCACTGGGGCCTGCCGTGACTGTGGAGGTCGGGTGATCCAACAGTGACTAACAGGGAATCAAAAACCCCCACCACCAGTTTACAAGAGAGTCAAAGGACTAGAAGAGAACCACCCCTTGACCCTAAAGCAAGGCTCGCCCTCAGAGCCTCAGCAGTCCCAGGTCAGAGAGGTACCAGCCAGGTCTCTGCACATGGCACTCACCGTGGCCTGGGAGGCCAGCCACATGGAGCATCAGATTTCTTGTCCATAAAATGGGAATGATGCGTTCTGCTCACAGGCCGGGAGGGGAAGGACTAAAGAAACAGAATGGCGACCAGGGGCCATTCCCTCTGACATGTGAGGCCACTAGCTTTGTGGACCTCACAGAGACCCTGGGTGCGGGCCTAGAGATGCCCTGGGAGGTGTGGGGTTATGCAACTGGAAGAGCTTTCTCCTCTAGAGCGTGCTGGGTGGGAAGTTCACAGGCAGGAAGGACCCAGTGCAGCTGGGGCACATCTTCCCCCATGTGGAGTCTCTGAAGCACATATTAAACCAAAGCACTGGGCTTCTGAGGCAGGAGGCTCCGTCAGTCAGGCTGGGAACCACTCCCTGATCCCCTGTATCCTCAGCCCCCAGCACAGGGCCTGGGGCAGAACAGGGCCCAGTCAATACCTGCCCCTGCCTGGAGGCCTTCCCCAGAGATGGAGCCCTCACACAGGCCAGGTTTCTGACCCACAGTGGCCAGGAAAGCCAGGCCCACACATCTTCCACAGGTGAAGACATAACCTACCTACCACCTTTCTCTCTTCTGGCCCCACCTTGGCCAGAATCCTTCTTTACCCTCTGGGACTTATGTCTAGTTCTCTTTTGGGGGTCAGGAGGCCTGTCTTTCAGACCACCAACCACATCAGGAGCAGAGGACTGGACAGCTGCCAGCCCTGCTCTGCCTCTCAACAAAGTCCCTGATAACACATCCTCCAAACAGCCTCACTCCTGAGGACCCCCCAGATCTGCACCAGAAATGCCCACATCTAGGGCAGCAATGGCCCATGCAGAGTGAATGTGGAGCAGGAGGGAGGCCAGGGTCAGGGACTGCTGGCCAGGGCCTCTTGACCAGACATCTCTTGGCTGTGGGTACTACCAGCTCAGACAACCAGCCCCCCCACCCCCAGGCCTCTCTGACATAGCAGGCCTCACCCCACCCATTACACTACCCCAGGATCCAGGTACAGGTGGGAAAAGGGGGCTGGTTAATGCAGTCCCGGGGCCCACACTGCCAGACACACCATTTCATCCTAGGCCTCAGCGTATCCATCAGTCAAATGGAGTCAGTGGGTGCTGCTTCTCTGAGGGTGGTTGGGAAATCTGAGGAAAGTGGCTGTCTCTAGCATTCATGTGATGGGATGAGAGAGCTACGCCCCAAGGGAGGTGAGGGTCGTGAATGGCTGTGTGATAAAGGGCTGGCAGTGAGAGAAGACTGTGTGTTTGTGGAGATACTGATGCAGGATAGAGGGCCTTGGCTGTTTTGGGGGACAGCCAGAGAGGTCTGTGTGAGCTTTAACTGCAGGTGACTTGCGTTCACTTGGGCAGAAGATCCCCTCGGCCTTCGGGCCAACATGGTCTGTTCAAGTGGGCAAGGGATGCCGGAGCACTTTTAGACCAGCGAGTGTCTTCCTTTCCTTGTCCGAAGAGTCATCAAATACTCCTGAGAAGACACGAGCCTGATACAGCACAATTTGCAGATGTGGTTTCTAGAGGTGATCGATACTCCAGACCATCTGCCTGGTGGCACCAGATGACAGGGAGTGGGAAGGCACTTGGGGATGCTGCCAGGTGAGTGGGTAACAGCCTGAAGACCCTGCCCAGGCTGCCCCCAGGTCACAGTGACCGTGTGTGTAAAGGAGCCCACAGGCCAAGGTGCAGGAGGTCTTACTCAGAGCCTGACAACCTGGGGCAGGGTCCCCAGGGCAGCCCAGCCAGGCCCTCAGGAGTGTCTGAGCCCAGTGAGGACTGGGAAGGGGCCAGGGAACAGTCGTGATCCAGGCTCCTCATAGGAGGAGTTGCAGAGGAAACTCTGAAAATGCAGAGTCATGGAGCCTTGGGTCAGGAGGTAGAGGGGTGCCGCAGGCAGCCAGAAGCCATCTCTTAGCAATGCTAGAGGGGTCAGGGCTAGACTCCAGAAGAGCTAGAGCCCAGCTCACCACCTGTGGCCACACGGACTGTGCATGCAGCTCAGGACACAGCGGGGGTAGGGGAGGTGTCCATGCACAGGCACAGTGATGTGAACCGTGGCCCCTGGAGTCGGGTGACGAGGACCCTGCTGGGGCCTGAGGTTTTGATAGCGAAGAACAACCAATTGTGTGGAAGTGGACAGCTGCTCCCTCTCCCCGGCTCTATGAGTGTACCTCGCCCCCTGGAGCATCACTCTTCTGAACCTGGAGCACGTGCATGTGACAGACAGGCCTGTTTGGGGTGACATGCCCACCCACCACACCAGCCAGAGGGCTGGCCTGGGACTCACATTGGTAAGACCTGCCAACCCCTTCCCCCTCCCTCACAGCCAATCAGTCTTCTCCTGGAAATTGCGTGGGGAGACTGACAGCTAGCTGCGGGGGCCAGGACGCCAGGCAGGGCTGGGGCTGGCTCACTGCTGAGCACGGCGGGGCCTTAGGCCAGCAGAGTCAGCAGAGGAGGCCGGGCTGCAGGAAGGGCAAGGAGACCGGGAGGCAGACTGAGAGGCTGCGTCTGACGGGCCCATGAGAGCAGCTTCTGTGGACTCTGGGCCTCCCCATCTCTCTGACCTTGGCTAGTAGAGATCCCGCTCCCTGAGCCGGCCTACAAGCTGGGCCCTGAGCAAAACCAGAAATCCCACGTACCTCCTGCCCCTCCATGCAGCACAGCAGATAGCCACCCAGACTGGGGACAGAACGTTCTCCCAGCCTCCTGAGGCCTTTCTTAAACGTCTCCCAGTGGCACCAAGGGCCATGAGGGCCTGGGCATATGCATTTGTCAACTCCTGGCAGCCCCCTCCGCAAAGAGCAAATGCCCCTGATGGCCTAGCCACCCCCCCACCCCGATAGTCTTAGCTGCACTCGGTACTAGGCCCAAGCACAAAGCTGGCCAGTGGGTGGACAGACCCACTCTGACAGGCAGGAGGCAGGGGCAGAGCTCCAACTGTGTTTTCTTAGATTCTGTATGTCTATTTGACATCCACTAATCATAGGGCCAAACTATCAGCGAAAGTGTTTACCTCTCTCCTGTGTGCCAGCTTGCCTAAAACCTGCCTTACCCCAGGCTGGAGGATCCACCCACCTTCTTACCTAACTCACACACCACGCCGATATTTCCCCTGCCCTAGGCCATCCCAGGGCCGGAATTATTCAACCTAGCCAATCCGAAACTGCTTCCCTTGCCCTGTCTTGCCTCTCCCACAGAAACTCCAATGGAGGCTCTGGCCCAGGTTTCCCCCACACTCCTCCTGCGTCTGCCTGATCAAACCTAGTAATTCCCCGCCATGGTCCTGCATGGTATGACGTGTCTCTTCTTCTCAAGACACCTATGTAACAAATTCTTCTGCCAATGGCATTGGCCTCTCCATGTCATCACTCAGTCACACCTTTATAAATTAAATCCCAGGTATAATTTTAAAACAGGTGGGCATCTCATGGCCCTTGGGGAACCCCAGAGCCTACAGGAAGTACAATTGTACCAGGCCCATGACAGTTTGCTAGTGATATTAAGCCACCATGTGTCAACACCATGTGTCAACATTAAGCCACCATGTGCCAAGCACCTTGTCTCATTTGCACATTCAACCCTAATAACAGTCTTTGAAATAGGGCCTCTGATTGCACCCATTTTATGGAAGAGGAAACTGAGAGTCAGAGAGGTTTAAGCTTGCCCAAGGCCAAACAGCTCCTTTGGGATGCAGAAAAGACACACAAGGACTGACAGGAACCCAAAGGCCTGTCCTCAGAGGTCACAAAACCAGAAGGCAGGGAAGAGGGAAGGAGGAAGTATCTTACTCACCTAAAGCAGGAACTGCACTGCTGAGCCGGCCACTGAGGACGATGTTCACTGTGGGAGACACAAAAAGGGTCCAGTGGGGGGAGGTGGCTCTTGGGACTCAGGCACCTGCCCTGGGCCAGCAGCAGGCCTTGCAGGGGCACAAGACAACATAGCCCGAACTCCAGGCTGGTTCTCTTCCTCTCATAGAGCAAAGCCCAGAGCACTGCCACAGAGAATCCTGCTCCCAGCCTAGGCCCGGGGACCTCAGAGGGTCTCAGAAGCCACCTGCACACCCACAGCTGAAGAGAATAGTGTGTCAGCCTGGCTGCACCAGACCACTCCTGCCACTCCTCCCACCTAAGAATTCTAACTCACTTGGGAAGGGATATGTTTCTGCCTCCCGTTGGGCTTGGGGACCTCGGGCCTGGACCACCCATCAGAGAGAGGCCCTGGCTCAAATGGGGATGAGGAGGCCCTGCCCATAAAGGGGGCTCCTGCCACCTTGAAGGGATGCCTCCCTCTGAGGGGACTTGCCAGCCACCTCATCCCCTGGCAGCCAGGGAGGGAGGGATGCAGTTCTGATTACCCCATTTTACAGGGATACACGACTAGTAGAGCTCAGGGGTGTCCTCACTGTGCCACGCTGACCTCGAGAAGCAAGGCAAAGAACTCTCCTGCCACCCATCCACTCAAGTACCCACCTTCTGGGGTTTGTCCTTTGCTTTTACTTGTACTGCTTTCCTACAGGGGGACCGGGAGGAGGATATGGGCAAACCCAGCTTCTGGTGGTTCAGGGCGCCCCCTCCTCCCAACATCAAGTGTGCCAAAGAAGGCAGAGGTCATCTCTGGAAGTGTCAGCCCCAACCTGGTGAGGAAGCAGGAGCAGCTGCCCCCTTTCAGGACACCCAGGCTTTGGGCCACATCTGGGCAGGGAGGGCCTCGGGACACCAAAGGGCCTGTCCCCCTGCCCTGCTCATCCGGAAAGCCCACCCAGCAGCTGAGTCCAGAGCACATGACCACCCACTGACTGGGGAGTGACCACTCTGGGGGTCACAGCCCTTATTGAGACCAGCTCACGCAGTGGAGGCAGGAGACTTCCTCCCAGACCCAGGGCTCCCTGATTCTTGGGGGGACAGGGCAGGGTGCAGCTTAAAACCTTCAGGTTTCTTTTGTACTTTTTTACTTTGTCATTTCAGTGGCTTCAGCAAACCTATGGGATTACAGTGCCTTCCTAGGTGACATCACAGGATGTCCCCTAATGACCCCAGGCCTAGATAATGGCCTCCCTCCTTTATCATGGTAAATAAAGGAGCCATGTGCCTAGAAGATTTAACTCTTTCCTTCTGTCCCCCACACGGGGCCCTGGAAAGGTGGACAGAAAAAGTCCTGAGCCGGGCAGTAGTCCCTCTTGCCCAGGTGCCAGGCCTGGACAGGTCCCCAGGTCCTCCCCAGACACATCACTCTTGGCTGAACAGGCCAGCCCCTGGGTCTGTGAAGACACAAAGGGGAGACAGGAGCATTCTCCAATGTGCCTCCTGCCCGCACCCTGAGTCCTGGCTCCAGCCAGCACCGCCCCCACCCCAACTCCGGGCAGGAAACAGAGACTTCTTCAGGGGGCAGCTGGCCTCGCCTTTGTCCGCAGCTCCGGAGGCCCCGGTCGCCCATCGCCGCCAGGCTAAGCGGGCCCCTAGGAAAGCCGCTGGCTGCCCACCCAGCCGACTGCACACACCGGCCGTCTTACGCACAGCTCACCCGCGCTCCCAGCCGCTATTCCGAGCCCGGCGGGAGCCGGAGCTCCGCGGCTGGAGTCGCCCACCCAGGCCTAAGACCCCAGCAGGCCGGGAGATCTCCGACTGCCGGCTCCGGAAGCCCCGGCCGCAGACGGGAGGGCGGGACGGGCGGGTCCGGCCAGGGCGCGGCGCTGGGCTGCGAGGCGGGGGCCCGGGACTCCACGGGGCCTGCGCGGCCCACTCACCCAGGCAGACGACGGCCAGCTGCGCCCGGGCGCTCGGCGCCCCCTCCGGCCCCGCGGCTGCCCGCTGCTCCATGCCCGGGCCGGCCGCCGGCGGGCGCCGCCTCCTGCCCCCGGCTCCGGCTCCGGCTCGGGCTCGGGCTCCCGCGGGGGCTGCGGGCCGGGTGCGGGCGGCGGCGAGGGTGGCGTCTTTGTGAGGCGGCGGTGCAGGCCCGCAGCGCGCGGGGCCACATCGGCCGCGGCGTCACGGGCCCCGTGGGGGCTCAGCGGCGGCCGCCAGGGAGGACTCCGCCCGCCGCTGCCCCTGCGCCCCGGGCGCCCCGCCGCGGCCAGCCGGTGCCCCAGGGCCTCCAGCGCGCCCATGCCCCTCGCCGCGCCGCGCCGCCCGTCCGGGCCCGGCGCCCCCGGGCCACCCCGCGCTGCGCCCAGCCTGACCGGCGGGTGCCGCCGGTGTTGCGTCCGTGGGTCTGTCGGTCCTCCCACCCGGTCCCTCGCCCGCCCGGAGCCTGGAGGCCGAGCCGCGCCAGCCACGTGACGCGCCCGCCGAGCCGCAGTGGCGCTGGCAGGGCGGTAGGAGGCGGCTGGGGCGGGCCGGGGGCGCGCGCCCCGCCTCGGGTGCTGGACAGCTCCGCGCCGGTGGCTCGGTCCAGTCGGTGCCCTGTGACCCTTGAGCCTGGAGCTCAAAGAGGGCCTTGCGCCCTGGGCCCCAGTCAGCGCTCGCCTGGCCTCCTGCCGGGCCTCAGAACTGGTCCCTCCCCGGAGCCCCGCTGTGCTGGGCAGTGCAGGGGAGACAAGATTGGTAGAAGGTGGCAGAGAAAGGGGTTATTCAGGGCTGCTTAGGGAACTTGAGGGCAGGACAGCTTGTAGTGGCTAAGGCCTTTCTTCCGCGTGAGGTTCCCATCCCTCCGACCTGACCCTTCGTGTGCCACAGCCCAAGATGTCACATTCCTGAGATGAATACCTCGATGCGAAGCAAGGCCTGTGAGGGGAGATTGGTGACCCCTCTAAGAGGCCTCTGGAATCGCACCCCTCCCCGGGACCTCTGAGCCCACCCAGTCTACCTGACAGGCACTAGGAAATGGAAAGAAGGCCTGGAGCCTGCCATCTGGGAGAGCAGTCAACAAAAGGACTGGGCCCAGAAGAGACAGAAACCCAGAGAGACATGGAGAAGAATTGAGTAAGCCATTTAAGGTCAAGCAGGGTCAGCCCTTCTTTGAGACTGATGTGAAATCAGAGGTTCCCAAAGCTTCCCTGGCATGAAGGCTTGGTATGGCCTGCCCCTCCCCCAGCTGAGGCTCAAGACCCCTCTACAATCCCCCTCCCCCCCCCTTTGTTAATCTTTTAAGAGAAAAGGTAAAGAGGAACTGGTGTTATATTAGTAAAAGTTGTAGACAGAGTTACTCACTTTCACCATACAGGCCAACTGGATTTTAATTTTTAAATTTGGAAAAAACACCTTTCCGTTTTTCTTTCCTCTCTTCTAATTCCTTTGGTGATTTTTCCAAAGCAGACTTTTCTTGATTGATGTATTAAAGTATTTAAGAATCAAATGACAAGATAAATGACTCATTTAGGTAAAGAGAACTAGCCTGCCATAATTTGATTTCAGAATTTCCTCAGACTGCTGACTGCCCACATACTGGGCATTTATGCATGGCAGAACGTTCGACTGAAGTAGGTGCATTGGCATGCACGATATGCATCTTTGTTTCCACTTCAGTGTACCTTACACCAGTTATATAAGGAATCCGCGATTGACATTAATGCCATGGGAAGTCCTATTAAGTGCCAAAAGGAAAAGTGTGAGCCCCTATATACACTTATCAAAATATCCTTCCATAATTTAAACCAAGTGGAAAAGGTTAGTAAAAGCTCTGCAATCACAAAACATAACTATACATAAAGCTCCAAGTTGCCCAATCTGTTCACACCCCATTGTCAACTCTCATAAAGCCACAAGGCAGGGGACTGCCAAGCTACCTGGCAACCTCAGGCTCGTTGGAAACAACTGTCCCCCTTGCACAATAGTGCAGGGTCATAAAACAAACAAACAACAACCTATCTTTATTTACATTTTTGATAATTTGTTCATCATGGATTTTTTTGCATTTATTTTGATTTTTTTAAAACATGGTTCATCTTGCTGCTGATAGTGCGTGAGTGGGTCTGTCAGTCCCCCTACCTGGCTGTTTTTTTGGCACAAACTTAGACCCTGCCCATATTGAGAATGACTGGCACCCCATTTCTGATTTAATCCCACAGTGGTCTAGTGCCCTCTAGAGGCTACCGCCCCAGGCAGGGGTTTCGCTAGGCAGTGCTCTCCTCACAACCCATCTCACCACTTCTAGAAATTTTCCTGGCAGCCCAGTGTCTGCTCCAGCACTCGACACCCTAGCTGAAGTTACCTGATGCCTTCCACCTCTGCAACTTTTAAACAAACATCCTATGTCAGCAGCTTGAGCTGTATCCAGGAGGTTTCTGTCCCTCACAACCCAAAATCTTCCAAGTAGATTTTAGTACTGGAAAGAGTGTGATGCAAGTAATAGACCTGGAGAATGTGTAGACCGGCTGGGCCACATGAGGGAGCAGCAGGACAGAGGGGTCCAGCAGGGGATCAGGTGGGAAGCTGGCCTTCCTAGTTAGGAAGAAACAAAGATACAGTCACTCACGTGTGTCTCATGAGATGCAGACTATGGGCCCTGAGGCCTTCTCCAATCTCTTCTAGGAATGAGGAGAAGGGGGCAAGCAAAGGGGAAAGCGAAAGGGCACAGAGGTGTCCCATATAAATCCCTGTTCAGAACTACGGGGTCACTGCCGTTGCCACCCTGAGGCCATCATGGGATATGGAGGAAACCACTGCCCCTGGAGAGGTCCCCCCCAACCCCCTCCATCATTCGTCCGCATGCAGACGCAAGCTGAAGCTCACTCTTATCCAGCTGGTTGCTGGATACTACATAGAAAATGCGGAGTTGGATGGTCATTGTGTTTCTTGATTTGAAATAGTTAGAATGTATTTGAGGACCAAAGGCCAAAAGTGGCTTTGGCAAGTAAAACTGAAACAATGTCTTACAACCATCTGGTCCAGGTTTAGTGCAGGTGCCTCCCAGGAGGGCAAACCCTTCATTGTCCTGCTGAACTCGAGACCAGACACCTCCCACTCCACAGTCTGCACCTTCCCTGTTGTACCCAGCTCAGCTCATGGCCACATTACTCACTGAGTCAGTAACCTCTACTCCAATCCCCCACATCACCCATCTCTAAGTCCTAGTAGCTAGTCCCCACATGTATCTCACATCTGCCTACTTCTCTCCATCACCACGGCCACCTCCCTGGTCCCAGCCACCGTCTCCTCTCTCTTAGACCTCTGCAGAAGCCTCCTACATGGTCCCCTGCCTCCCAATCAACATCTCACATTTCTAACGTGCAACGTGGATCATGTCCCCTGCAGAAAATGCTCCAGAACAGACTTCAAAGCTTTTAACCTGAGATTTGTGACCCCTGCCTACCACTCTCCCCAAACCCCCTCACTACCACCCAACTCCTTCTGGTCTCAGAATGTTGCCACTCTTTCCAGAGCTAATTTCTACTTTTTCTCTGTTGTGCCAGGAGAACAACCAAGAGGCAGAGCTGGGGTGCATTTGGAGAGCTGTTCTCAGCCCTATGAGCATCCCCTCCAGCATGTGGATGTACTGACTGACTCCCAGGACCCAGGGTTCCCTTGGAGAGAAACACTCCAAGCACCCAAGGCCAGCTGCTCTCTCGAGCCCGTGGTAGGACGATAGCGCTATCTGTCTCTGTGATCTCTCCAGTTTCTCCTTGGAGAGATCCCATCCTTGGATGCTTTATAAGATTCCTTCTGGGACCCCAGCAGGGTAGCCTCACAGGTTAGCTTCTTCTAAAAGACTAGTTTGCTCTCATATACATTAGAATTCGTGTTTCTCAAATGATGTTTTAAAATCTCAGTCATGTAAGTAGAAATTAACATGAAAACGTGTGACAATGGGATTTCCGAATGGCAGCTAATGTTGTACAACTTTGCAATAAGATGATGGAAGGACAGGAAAGGAGGTAAAAAGAAAAAAATAGCTTTAGAGAAAGGGACTTAAGGTTTATTTAAATTAAAAATACTAAAAATATCAAAAACACAATGAGATAACCACTTTACATTCATTAGGATGGCAATCAGGGAGAGGGAGAGAGAGAGAAAGAGAGAGAGAGAGAGAGAGAATAACAAGCATTGGCAAGAATGTGGAGCAGTAAGAACCCTTGTGCATTGCTGATGGGAATGTAAAATGGTGCAACTGCTGCGGAAAACAGTTTAGCAGTTTCTTGGAAGGTTAAACATAGAACTAATATATGACCCAACAATTCCACTTTGGGTACATACCCAAAAGAATTAAAAGCAGAAGCTACTTATATACCCATGTTCATAGCAGCATTATTCACAGTAACCAAAAGGTAGAAGCAACCCAAGTGTCCATTGACAGATGAATGGATAAACAAAATGTGGTATACATACACAGTGGAATATTATTCAGCCTTGAAAAGGAAGAAAATTCAGCTACAACATGGTTGAATCTTGAGGACATTATGTTACATGAACTAAGCCAGTCACAAAAGGATAAAGACTGTATGATTTCACATATGAGGTATCTGGAGCCGTCAAATTCATAGAGACAGAATGTAAAAGGGTGGGTGCCTGGGGCAGGAGGAAGGGTGATTGGGAAGTTATTAATACCAGGGGTGCCAAAACAATGTACACATTTTAAGAGATGTTATCTATGTATTACTTTTCGAAGTTGAATTGAATTACGGTGGCAATGTGTAGTATGACGTTCACTCAAAAAATGGCGTTAATCAAATGAATGCTAGCGTCATTCATTGTATTACAATTTTAATACAGTTTATTCCTTCCTTAAAAATTGTCTACATTTTTTTGCACCCTCTATATGTACAGTTTTAGTTTGGGAAAATGAAACAGTTCTGGAGATGGATGGTGGTAATGGTTGCACAACAATGTGAATGTACTTAATGCCACTGAACCACACACTTAAAAAATAGTTAAAATGGTACATGTGATGTTACGTGTATTTTACCACAATAAACATAAACTGGCAAAATTCATGATTGCCACATTTCCACCTGAGCTCTGTGGGGTGAGGCAGCCCACATGGGTTGCTGCCTGGGTTTAGTGTGGCTTCCTGGTGTCCCTGTCCTCCTCGAGCTTTGGTCTGCTAGCATGGGGAGGTGGGGGTGGGGAGCAATGCTCAAAGCACAGAGCCTGGTCCCCCCTGTGAGAGGCCCAGGCACACACACCACCCCCCTCGCTGTCACCACCCACTAATCCAGCCACACCTGCAGGCACATCTGTGTTGACAGGCTCGTGTGGAACAAACACATCTATCCATAGACACTTTCCAAGCTCCTGCTGGTTCTTACAACTTTAATAGACCAGTGGCAGTAAAACCATTCCCCCTTCAGTATCGAGCAGTAATTTTAAAATTATAGGCCTGGAACAATGACAGTAAGTATGTCGTAAAAGCACCGTTCAAAAAAAGAAGGGGCTTTTATTGCCATAAAAATATTAACACCCGGTCACCGCTTTGGTTTACGTAACCCTCTCTCAGTGATTCTGAGTGATGAGTGCAGTTTCAATTTTCAATCAAAAAGCTCCCCTCGGCCTTGCGAAGGCCGTCAGAAGTGCCCCGAAACAATAATCATTTGTATATTGATTTGGGAGAGTCAATCCAATTCATTCTACCTCACTAAATTATTAATAGGCCAAAGCACATCAGAAGCCTGAGGTCGGTGAATAGATAAGGTTTGTTTCTTCACCTTGTTGCTGCCACAGAAATAAAGGTGACAGTTTGAGAGGGTCTGAGCCCAGAAGCACACGTGCAGAACTGGGAAACCCCTGGCTGGAGGCATAGGTTAGGAAAGATATCTGGACAAGTCCTCACATCCCAAGGAGCGCGCGTGGGAGATGAAAGCAGCCTGCTAAGGTGACTCCTAGTGAGGCCGCTCCTACCATGTTTCCCTGAAAATAAGACCTAGCCAGACAATTAACTCTGATGCGTCTTTTGGAGCAAAAATTAATATACGACCCAGTCTTATTTTACTATAAGACCGGGTAATATAATATAATATAATATAATATAATATAATATAATATAATACCAGGTCATATTAATTTTTGCTCCAAAATACGCATTAGAGCCAGCTGAGTCTTATTTTCGGGAAAACACGGTAGGAAGGATTCCCAGGGAAACACAAAAGGTGGTGGTGGGGGGCAGTAGGGCTAAGCTACTCACTCACGTGGCTCAAAGGGCCCTTCCTCCACCATGGTGGAGAGCAAACATTTATATATGGACTTAATGGCTGTACTTAAATCAACTCATTTTTATTTGAAGTATTCCTACTTCAAAAGGAAATTTTATTTCATTATCTTGAATGCAAATCCAGATCTCTAGCCATCAAAAGGTAACCATAAATATATAAATAGGCATGACCAAAACAGAACATTGTACATTTTGTTGCCTGCATCCCCGTCTCTCTCTCTCTCTCTCTCTCTCTCTCTCTCTCTCTCTCTCTCAATCTCCACCTGGGATATTAGTAAGTAGTCTAGAGCATTCAGGCCATACTAGCATCTACAGGGACTTCCTCCTCAATCACCTGAGAAATACTGGAGGGGAATTGAGGAGAGAACAATGTCCTGAACCACAGTGCATTTGCTGCAAGATGTGACAGCCTTGATCTAGATCATCTTGCTCCCACTGGAAGCTGCCCCGAACTTCCCACCAGCAGGAAGCCGGGCATGACGACGCTCAGAGACTCTGGGATCAACCTGCCAAAGTTTCAGCCTGGCCCCGCCCACGACTCATGCCCCACGTGAGCAGGTTTCCTAACTTTTATGAACCTTGGCCTCCTCGTCTGTAAATAGGGGCACACAGTACCTATTTCACTAAGAACTAAAAGCATTAATACCTGTAAGGCACTTACAACAGCGCAGGCACTCGGTAAATACCAGCCATCACCTCACTGCTACCTCTAGCTTGAACGGGCTTCTGGGGCTGTTCACATCGTCCTCTGGGATGTAATTTACAGGCTCATATTCATGGCTGTCCGTGTCCTTAGGCTGTCAGCCCCTCCTCAGAGCTGTCAACATGCCTTTTCCACCCCCATCATCCAGGGCAGCTCTGCTCACACCTATGTAGTAGGTGATCAGCAGGTGTTGACTGGCTGGAGCTGAAGCAGATGACAGCGTGGCTCGAGCTGCCTGCGGAAAATGTTCTTTCATCGCGTCTCTAACCTCTCATTCCATAAATCACAGCCTGGGGGACAGGAATGCCACCCCGCGTCCCTTGGAATTGGACATCACCTCCAGGGAACCCTGCCCCACCCCATTCTCTTCCCTCCCTATCCCAGCCGGGGTTCCGTGTGCATACTTCCTCTTCCTCGTTTTTATATTTGTACTATATACTATGTACCCATGACCAATGTCTCATGTTGTTTTGTGTATTTTAAACTTTTACATAAGTGGTAACATATTGTTTGTATCCTCTGGCAACTTGTTTTTTTCACCCAATGTGATGTCTTCAAGATGTAACCACACAGATATGTAGAGAACCAGTTTAGTCATCTGGCAACCATAAAATGCATGGTGCCCAGGCCACACTTCCTGTGTGCTGCTCTCAGGCAGCCCCTGAGCATGGCAGAGGTACTAATGCCAGCCCACTGCGGTGAGATGTGGGACTCCTCTAATGAGCAAGGACGCCCCAACAGCCCGGCCAAACCTTTCTTGAAATTGTGCTGCAGTGCAAACCTCTTCCTACCCACCCCTCCTTCGTAGGGTCATGTGTGCCTCAGGCCTGCAGGCCAGACCCCCTTTCTCGGTCTCCCTCCGTTTATTATTCAGGCATTTTCCCCAATAAATATTTAGCAGATCTCATCCCATCAGTGCGTCTGCTTCTCAAAAGACACAAACTAACACAATTCTTGTCGACGTTTTTTGTATTATTATTCTAGTGTACAGAGAATGCCACCACTTAGTTATGCTTTCAGACTGTCTCAGTGTTTTGCTGTTGCCAGTAATGCTGACATATGTGGTGGTTTCTGAGTCATGACGGATGCACAACTGGGGTTTTCCCCTTAGGTTGGCATCAGGGTATTTGCGGTCCTCAGTGGTCCCCAGTGATCCCAGATTCCTGGCAGCCATGCTCTTGTGTACTCCCTGCCCCGAGTGTGGGCTGCATCTAGTGACTTTCTTCTGTAAATAGCAAAAGTGATGGATGTCACTTCCAAGATTAGTTTAGAAAAAATCATGGCCTCCACCTTGGGCTGTCCTCTCCGGCGTACTTGTTCACTCTAAGGGAAGCCATGCTGTGAGCTGTCTCGTGGACAGTCCCACAAGGCAAAGAGGGAGGGAGGCCTCCAGCCACCACTATTGATAACTGAATCCCACCAATAGTCAACTGCGTGAACTTGGAAGAGAATCAGCCCCAGTGGAACCTTCAGAAGAGACTGCAGCCCCTTGATTGCAACCTCATGAGAGACTTTGCAGCAGAGACTCTCAGCTAAGCAGAATTCTGACCCACAGAAATCATGAGATAATACATATCGGTTTGTAAGCCAGTAAGCTTTGCGGTAATTTGTCATGCAGCAGGAGATAACAAATACTGTGTCCAAATGCATTCATAAACATCTGCCCAATTCCCCTATCCCAGAGCAATGGACCATGGGCTCTTTCCTATGATGATGCATGACTGCGATCCTCTTTTAACTACAGGCTCACTGTCAGCCACGCTCAGCCTCAGAGGCTATGGGAGATAGCACGTCACCAAGGCGGCACACCTGTCAGATGGTGTCTCCACGGTGCCCCATCTTTCTTTCTCTTTCATCTTTCTTTCTTCCTTTTTCCTTTTTCTCTTTCTTTCCTTTTCTTTCTTTCTCTTCCTTTCTTTTCATTTCTTTTTTCTTTACTTCCTTCCTTTTCTTTCTTTTTTTCTTCCTTCCTTTCTCTTCCTTCCTTTTTACTTTTTCTTTCCTTTTTTTTCTTTTTCTTCCTTTTTCCTTCCTTCCTTTCTCTTCTTTCCTTCCTTCCTTCCTTCTTTCCTTCTTTCTTTCCTTCCTTTCCTTTCTTCCTTCCTTCCTTCCTTCCTTCCTTCCTTCCTTCCTTCCTTCCGCTCTCATTCCCTCATTCCTATCTCTCCCTCTCCCTTCCTCTCTCTCCTTTATACTCCAAATATATTTGACCCTTCATTGTGCACCACACATTTAGGACTTAGTAATACAACGATGGAGGAGAGGACCAGGGCTCTGCTTGGGGACTGTTATAGGATGAATTTCGTCCTTCCAAAACTGTACGTTGAAGCTCTAACCCCCAGTGCCTCAGAATATGACTGTGTTTAGGGATATGGTCTATAAGGAGGAAATTAGGTTAGAGTGAGGCCATTAGGATGGGCCTTAATCCAATCTGACTGGTGTTCTTATATGAAATTCGGACAGAAATATGTGAGCACACAGAGGAAAGGGCCACATGAGGACATAGTAAAAAGGCAGCCATCTGCAAGCCAAGGAGAGAGGTCTCTGGAGAAACCACACCTGCTGACCCCTTGATCTTGGACTTTCAGCCTCCAACTGTGAGAGAATACATTTCTGTTGTTTAGGCCGCTCAGTCTGTGGTATTTTGTTATGGCAGCTCTATCTGACTGATACCAGGACTAACGGAGAGGTGACTCTAAACGTGCAGGTAAGTAAATGAGCACAACACCCTGCGGGGAAGATAAGTGCACGACCCTGTTTCCCTGAAAATAAGACCTCGCCGGACAATCAGCTCTAAGGCGTCTTTTGGAGCAAAAATTAAATAAGACCTGGTCATATATTATATTATATTATTTAAGACCTGGTCTTACAGTAAAATAAGACCTGGTATTATATTTATATTATATTATATTATATTATATTATATTATATTATATTATATTATATTATTATATTATTATATTATTAGACCCAGTCTTATATGATAGTAAAATAAGACTGGGTCTTATATTAATTTTTGCTCCAAAAGACGCATTAGAGCTCATTGTCTGGCTAGGTCTTATTTTTGGGGAAACACGATAGAGAAAAGAAAATATGGGATCAGGGTAGAAGGTATCTCAGGTGGCCTGGCAGAGGGATGCACCAGAGTGGCCAAAGCCTGCACAGGTAGCCCTCAAGCTGACAAGTAAATAACAAAGAGCTAATCAGGCAAAGGTTTGGAGACAGAGGGAACAGCCTGTGAGACGGTCCCAAGCTCTGGAAGAGAACTGCTGAGCAGAGAGGTGAAGGGATTAGCAGGTTCTCCCTTTCTGGCCCTATACCTCAGTTTCCTGGATGCTCTGCCCCTTTCCATGGCAAGAAGTCCAGAGAGGCTATGAATCAACACTCTCTAGCCGGCTCCCTACAAGAGGGGACAGGTTCATGACCAAGACCAGCCAATCACCACCTCTCTCAGGCCCTGGTTCCAAAGCAGGGAGGTTAGGGGTGGGAATTGGGGGGGGGGGAGTGGGGGGGGGAGCATGGGGGGGGGCCCAGGAGATTGGCTGCTGGTCCTTAGGACCGCCCTTTGTTCTGCCAGCTTTACTGCTGTAGGTCCCATGAACTGCTTCCCTGTCCTCTCCCTCTCCGACAAAGCCCCCTGCTGGCTAGAACAGATGGTGGTGCCTGCTGTGGGTAAGAGCAGGCTGCAGGGACTGAGACTGATAGTCTCTGAGGCCATGTGGCAGGCCCCAAGCCTGGTCTGTCCCCTCAGCCATTCTTGTGGGGAAGTTTGGGGTGGGAGGGAAGGGTAAGAAGGCGGCAAGAATTACACATTTTCTTCTAAGGGAAAATTTGGCAAAGAGCAAGACCTGAGGGAGAGTGTGGGGACAGGTTCCAGGTCTACCTAATAACATTTTAAATGTTAAATGGAAATAGAGCTATTCAATGAGTCCACAGCTCACTGGCTGGCCAAGATGGGCTCACAGAATATAAAAGTAATGTATGCTCATTGTAAAGAAAACAAAGACAAATCACACAGAGAATAACACTGTTATTCTGGCAAATACCCTTCCAGCTGCTTTTTTTTTTTTAATTTTATTGTGTTAAAATATGGATAACATAAAATTGGTCATTTTAACCATTTAAGTGTACAATTCAGTGGCACTAAGTCCATTCACACTGTTGTATAACCATCACCACCACCCACCTCTAGAACATTTTTCATTTTCCCAAACTGAAACTCTGTCTCCATTAGACACTAACTCCCCACCCCCCTACCCCGCCCCCTGGCACCCACCGTTCTCCTTTCTCTCTATTTGAATTTGACCATTCTAATACCTCATCTAAGCAGAATTATGCAGTATTTGTCCTTTTGTGACTGGCCAGACTACTTGTTCAAACACACATAACAGACTTTAAACAGAAATGGGATCGCAATAAGCAAGTTTTGTCACTTTTTTTTTTTTTGGCAGTACATCTACACCATATCCCCACATTCACACATGAAGTTCTGTACCCTCATTCTAAGTGCCTGCCCCACCCTCCAGGGAGAGCCGTGCGTGGCATTTGTCAGACGCATCCCTGCTTGTGGACATGAGGTGGTTTCTAGTCTCCCTCCTGAGCAATCTTCAGCAAATGGCCTCAGTCTTCGTCCACACAGAGGCATCCAGTCAGCTCTTTAGAATGAGTGCCTGGAGGTCTGCTTCCTGAGCCACAGGGAGCAGTTTAAACACTGAAGCTCGCTGCCAGATTTGCACCTAGAAGGTGGGGCATAAAAAGTGCTCCTTTCTCAGCAACTCTGGGGTTTACCGTCAGCCTTTATAGAATCGTTTCTTACGTGGCTAGAGGGAAACAATCTCATTGCTTCAGTGTGCATTTATTTGATTGAAGATCTTTTCATGTTTATTGGCCATTTGCCTTTCTCCCTTCATGAACTGCCTAGTCCCACCTTTTGCAATTTTTTTCAAGGAAATAAAATAGTCAGAAATAAAGAGGTATGTGTACGACCCTCAGGAACAAGACCAAGTAAAACTGGGCCTCCTTAAGCCTCTCCGAAGGGCACGTTTGTCCACAGAATGAATGTGCTTTGAAATTCCTCCTTTAGCAGCCTTCCAGGATATGTTTTTTTCAATATATGAATCATAAGCATCACGGTAGCTGAAGTCGTCAGCACCTAAAGCTCATAGGTCTCCTTCCAGCTCCTAAACCTCAAATAACAAATTTAAAACAGCAAGTTGTCTAGCACTGGAAATGTGAATGTACATTCTCTCAGGCAGCTGAGGCCAAGTTCAAGTTAACATCTGGCACCTAGAGAACTGTGTGCAGATGGGAGGTCACCAAGATCCTAGGGGCAGACTTTCTTGCCCTTGAATCCATCATCAGCAAAGGAAATTTTGCAAAAGACAAAGATGTGATGTTTTTCCCCCAGAGAATGAGCATCAGATACATCCATCCCCCCAAAAAGTTCATTTAACTATTTATTTAAATACCATTCTATGCCACTTAGAAAATCAAGACATAATGTTCTTAAAAAAAAAAAAAAAAAAGTATATTAATGAAGAGGAGAAAATAACTCCAGTGCCCTGAATTTTGTCAGCAAGAGCCAAAGTCTAATTTGATTCGACCTGAAGTGTGGCCACAGGTAGCCATGAAGTAGTACATGTGGGAGGCAGGAAGAACACTGACACACCCAAAACTACTGTGCGCAGTCAAGCCTATTATAACAAGAGTGATAATGACCACGACAATAATAATAACAGCTCTCAAGAACACTGTAATACCTTCAAGGCAACAAGTTTGTTTTCCGCTCCTTGGAAGACAAAAATCTCAAATCATTATCCCCACTGTCATTGTCACTCTTTGATGTATCTCAACCCAAACTTCAGATGATCTTAGGCAAGGCTTGGTGTCCCTTCTTACACCATCCTTGTCCTGGCTGTCCTTTGAGCACCCTCTCCATGAAAGGTCCTGCATGCAGTAACTCAGACTGGATTTCCCTCACTTTACGAAATGTACAAGTGAGGGGCAGCAGGGCGTGGGTTGGCCACAGTGGCCTACCACTTAGACTAAGGAGGAGGAGGCCAGCTGAGGGACAGGTAATATGGAAACACTCTCCTTTCTAGACGAACACACAAATTGTCCAAGGAGAGACATTTGAGCATTAGGACATTTTCTGCTGCAAGTCATGGAAATCTGACTAAACGTTTCCTAAGGGACTCTGGCATGGGGTATGTCCCAGAGCTCAGGACAGAAATGCACAGAGAAACCTGGGAACAAACTATGTGTTCTGAGTCTCTCGTCCCAGCCTCTCTCCTTGTGCCTGGTCTGTTCTCTGCCCCAGCCTTTTCTGTTTCCTGCAGCCACATGGAAGAAAGCATGGTGCCTCACTACCACCACCATCATCCACGGCAGCTAGGTCTGCACATTATAGGGCAGCCACCTAAGTTCCAAATTCAACAATAGAGCTCTGATTGGCCAAGCCTGACCAGGTGCTCTTCTGTGTAGGCCATCCTGGGTCAGGTGTCTAGCTGTGGTCAAGGGGCTAGGAATTGTCTGGTCTTGAACTCCTGGGAATTGGCATTTAATAGAGATTATTCCCAGATAGTTCTGTAATATGTCCTGCAACTTGCCATGAACTTCTGAATTAAAAGGTTTTGGTGTGAACATATGTTTTCAATTCACTTGGGTAAATACATAGGAGTGAGATTGCTGAATTGTATGGTAAATGAATGTTTAACTTTATAAGAAGCTACCAAAGCTCATTCAAGAAGAAATGCATAAAGTGAATAGTGCTAAGAAATTGAATTTGTAATGAAAACCTTCCAACAAAGAAAGCTTTATGCCCAGATGTTTTCACTGGTGAATTCTACCAAACAATTAAGGAAGAAATTGTATCAACTTGACACAACATTTTTTAGGAAGATAAAACAGGAGGGAAACTTCCCAACTCATTATATGAGGGCAGATTTATCCTGATACTAAAACCAGAGAAAGACTTTATAAGAAGACTACAGACCAATAGACCACATGGACATAGATGCAAAATTCCTCAACAAAATATTAGCAGATTTAATCCAGCAATATCTTAAAAAGATAATACATCACAACTAAATGGAGTTTATCCCAGAAATGCAAGGCTGGTTCAATATTTCAAAATCAGTCCATGTAATGTGTCAAAAATTTATAGATCTGTACACCACAAAGAGTGAATTTAACTGTACGCAAATTTTTAGAAATCACCCAGGACGTCAGGCGAATCCGAGATGGAATGCACACTGTGACAAATGAATCTAACTGTTTACAAACGGATGGCTTAACCACTCTGAAACTGGTGTGGAAAAAAGGAGCTGATACAGTGTTTTGACTAAAGAAAAAAGAGCTGTACAGAAACTGTGCTCTAGTGGCTATGAATCATGAAATCATGTTATATGTATAGTAGACTTGATCAAATAAGTAAATTATTATAAGTAATGAGAGAGGCAGGTTTTTCATTGACTGAGAAAGAAGGTTCACAAAAAGCAAGGGGGGAATGCTAGAATGAATACTGTGCTGCTGGATTGGAGTATGAAATATCAGTATGAATTCATTTGTTTAAGTAAGTACAAAGATAGACAGAAAATATATATGTGTATATATATATATATATATATATATATATATATATATATGCATGTTCAAAATACATACATAAAATTCCCCAGCTCTGTCTGCTGAGGGGGCCCAGAAGCAGTGACACCCCAGTAGCAATGAGCACACCCAGCTCCCAGAACTTAATTTCTAAATACTGTTCTCTAACCAGGAACATTGGGGAAGAGGGTGATTCTAGGGCTGCCACAGAGGACACACAGATGAGTTGGCAGAACCCTGCTGTGAGGGCACAGGCAATGGGCAAGAAGAGTTAAACCTGCTTGGAGCTGGGGGTGGGCAGACTGGGGTGAAGATCCAGATTGCTGTCAACACGACTTTTATTGTTTTAATATTTTAACTGAGATTAACTTTCATGCAGTGAAATGCCTAGATCTTAAGTGTACGATTAAATAAGTTTTGAAAAATACATACCTACCCCCCCACCAAGAGAAAAAACATTTCGATCACCCCAAAAATATCTTCTGTGCCCCTTCTCAGTCAGCCCCTCTACTACCACTGACCTGTACCTATAGATTCATTGGCATTTCCTCAAGTTTCATATACATGGAATCGTAAACTCTGTACTGCACAATGTGAGGTTTCATCCATGTAGGTGTAAGCATCAGAAGTCCATTTCTTTTCATTGCTGTGTATTTGGACGTGCCACAGTTTATCTATCTCCTGTGATGGACACCTGGGCTGGTCCCAGTTTGGGCTATTGTATTTAGAGCATCTGTGAACATTTGTATATAAGTCCTCTTGTGGATATTGTTTTCATTTCTCTTGGAGAAATACTAAAGAGTGGCTTTTCAATTCCGATAAAGTGAGGTATTTTCCACTGCTCTGCTAAACCCACTGGGCCCTGCCTCTGCTGAAAATTATTTTGTTACTTATATGTATTGCAGATATGTTTTTCCAGTTTCTAACTAATCTTTTTTGCCTTAAGATTAAATGTATCATTCTATATCCCAATTTGCACAACACAGAATCTGAAGGAAAAAAAAAGTCTAAAACTACTGCAGTACTAAAAGAGTCAGGCAAGAGGGGTGCTTTAAAGAGCCACAAGGGCACTCCTATACAGCAGAAGTGTAGGAATTAAAAATTAATAGGAAAATTATCCCATTCACCATACCTAGAAATAAACCCAGCAAGAAACATACAAGACCAAGATTAAAAACACTGAAAACTGATCAAAGGTCTTGAAAAATGATGTAAATAAATGAAAAAAGACTGTAACAAAGTCAAAAGGCAAATGACAGACTGAGAGATAATGGATTATAGCTATAAAAGGCAAATAATTCTTATCTAATATAAATTCCACCTACAAATCAGTAAGAAAAACAAACAACACAACTGAAATACTGAGCAAAGGATACGAACAGGCAATTCACAGGAAAGCAAAAGGCCAACAACCATACAGGAGGGTGCCCAACTCCACTTGTAGGCAAGTGAAATATGGATTAAAATAATAATGAGATGACATTTTACAAAACTGTCCTTGATATTGGCAGGCTCCAGTTCTGGCAGGGTGTGGAAAAGTAGGTACTCCAGAACAGCTCCAGGAGGGGGAAAGCCATATGGTCTGTACACACTACTACACTCAGCAATCCTCTCTCAACTTCACCTTGGAAAAACTCTCGTGCACAGAGAAACCTGTCTGTGAGGGGAGTGCCATCCCAGCTTTGTCCATTGTGGTGAGATTCAGAGAAAACCCGACACTACCAAAATATCCACCAGCAAAGGAGGGTGTCCTCTGCTTCACTTAACAGCAGCAGCCAAGCCAGGAATGCTGGGGAGTGGTAAACAAGACTATAAGGAATCTAGGGGCCCCCACCTGGAAAGACTTCCAAGATGAACATGCTGATCATTTATGCTGAAAACACATGCACATGAGATTTAACCCAGGAATACAAGGTTGGTTTAACATTTGAAAATGAATTAATGTAATACCATATCAGTAGAATAAAAAACAAAAACCACATAATTATCTCAACAGATAAAGAAAAAGCATTTGACAAAATCCAACACACTTTCATAATAAACACATTCAGCAAACTAGGAATAGAAGGGAATTCTTCAACCTGATAAAAGGCATCTATGAAAAACCACAGCTAACATCAGATTTCTTTGTGTTTGAAGTAGGAAACACTGATGTTCCTAAGATCACGAAAAAGACAAAAATGTGTGCTCTCGCCACGTCTATTTAATATTGTACTGGAGGGTCTAGCCAAAGCAATTGGGCACAAAAATGAAATTAAAAAAAACACCTAGAATGGAAAAAAAAAGAAGTGAAACTATTCACAGAACACATGACTTACATACACAAAATCCTAAGGAATTCACTAAAAGCCTATTTGAACTAATAAACGAGTTTAGCAAGGTTGCAGGATATACTCGTAAGATTAAGATACAAAATTAATTGTATTTCTGTATATTTGCAATGAACAATCTGAAAATGCAATTAAGAAAACAATTCCATTTAAATAACCTCAAATAGAAGAAAATACTTAGGGATAAATTTAACAAAAAATATACAAAACTTATACTCTGAAAACAAAAACACTGTGGAAAGAAATTAAACATTTCCTCCTTGGCTATCTAATATGTAAACGCTCAAAACTGACCTGGTATCGCTCAGGCTAGTAGTAAAGATGTGCCAGAAAAATACCAGCCCCACAATGACTCAAGACCTGTTATCAATAAACTCATCTCTGATGCTGTTATCAGAACTGCAAAGCCTGAGTATCCCTATGAGTTTTTCTTTGCAGTGTCGATCAAAAGCAACCAAGGTGCAAAGGACAAAAACTGACCCCCAAACAAGAGAAAAAAAACAGACCATAAACCCTGAAACACGGGAAAGGCAGAGAGTGGAAGTGCTTCTGCAGCAGGTGAATTTAACTCTTGGGAGCACAGCCTGATGCCATTACTGCAATTTCGGCAGCTCACTGAAACGGTCCTGTTGCGTTCCCTCCCTGGAGTTTTCAAGCCTTGATCAGCCTGGGGGTCACGCTGGCAGGATTCAATCCCCTGCTCTGCCGTCTTCGATCTGTGAAACGGCGACAAACGCCCGCAGGGCTGGAGAGAGGAGAAAGTTAGCAGGCCTGTGGGAGGCGCTCGGCACCGGGTCCAGGAGACATCGGCGGACAAGACCCGGGTCCGCCCTCCCCAAGCCCCCGCGGGGGAAGAGCGGCTCCGCCTTCGCACCCCGCTCCCGCACCCGGGCCGTAGACGCCACAGCCCGCACCTCGCGCCCGGAGGTAACGGGGGAGTCCCGCGCTGCCTCAGGGAGGTGCTGGCATCGGGGACTGCCCGCGGCTCGGGAAGACCCGCGGGCCGGTCTCTGGGGCGAACCAGCGCCCCAACCCACTGTAAGCAGGGGACCCGGCTAAAATGGTTTCTCAGGCTCATCCTCACACTTCCAAAATGAGAGGAATAAGGGAGCAGAGCAAGATTGGGCGTGAGCAAAATGTAAACTGCGAGGCTCGCTTGAGGCACCGCTGGGATTCGAACCCAGGATCTCCTGTTTACTAGACAGGCGCTTTAACCAACTAAGCCACGGCGCCGCCCGCATGGGTAGCGCCAGAATCTGCGCCTCATTACCATGCACTCCAGCAGTCGCACACATGCGCACAAACTGGGCCGGCGGCGAGTGCTTGCGTGGTGCAGGACCCAGCTCTTACGCGCAGCGGAGGCGGAGCTATGGGACGCGGAGGTCGGAAGCTCAGGCCGTGCCCAGTGGGCGGGGCCCGGGGGGGGGGGACGGTTCTCTTCTTCGTGCCTGTGGTGTCTGCGTCCGGACGTGGAGCCGGGGTGGCCCCTTTCTTTGGAGGATGCTAGCGCAAGGTCCAGGCCTTCTGCCCTCCAGAGCTGGCGCAAGCAAGTCCCCCAGGCTGTCCGGCGAGGCCAAGCCCCCTGGCGTTCCGGAGATACCCGCCCCGCTACCCGGCCTGGCTGCCGCCTTACTCCGGAGTACGAGCGGGGCGCACGCCCAGCGGTAGTCCAGCCGTGATCACGCTTGGGACACCTAGCATTGGCGCCCTCCTCCTGGGAGATCGGCGGCCCACCTCGACCGCACGCTTAACCATCGGGGTCACCGGCCCTGCCATCCTAGGGGCTCCTCTGCCAGCCTGTGGAGACCTGACCCTTAGCTTCAACTGGGCCGCTTCTTTGGCGGACCCTGAGAGGGGAAGAGTCCGGGGACACTGAGGGTCCGAGAGCTTCAGGGGGCCCAGGCTGCTGGCCTTGGAGCACCAACACCATTCGTGGTGAGGATTCCGCTGCAACGCAAGGCCCTGCCCACCCAGGCTTCTCACTTGCCCAGTCTCCTCACTCGGACACTTTGTCCCAGCACTTTAGGGGGCTTTTGCGCAACAACAAAACCAAACACTGCTAATCTAGTCACTCAGCAGTTCCTCGAGTGGGAAAGGCTCATCCACAGAAATGCAAAAATATATGCACAAAAAGGTTCACTCCAGTATGATTTGTAATAGCAAACAAACAAGAAACACCCCCTCAAGGAGGGCAGTATTAGTGTATGCAGTCTAGCCATCCTCCGCAGCAGTGGGGAAGACTATATCCACGTGTGCTGTCTTCATGTGCCGGAGTAAGGGAGACCAGTAGCAATAGGACTTCTCTGCCCAGGAGAGTGAATTTCTGAGAGGGTGAAGTTTTGCCATATTCATATGTCATTCGTGTAAATAAGTGGATAGCTACTGACCAGCCAGCTCCAGTCTGAGCAGTCACCAGGGTTGTGACTGAGGAGGGGTGTCACCAAGCACAGGACCTGCCCAAAGAATGACACCCAGACGATGATGTTCCTGGGCAGAATTATTGGATGCCAGTCAATTGACACTAAATAAATCAGCCCTGCAATTAAGTTTTTAGAACGGACCAAGGGGCATACTAATGATATTTGAGGGAATCATGTGAGCAATACCAAATGGAAAAGGGAGCCCTTCATGTTTGTCAACTGAAACTTTCACTCCTGATGTAACTGATTTATGTTGTATTGTACACTGTGGAAGGATGAAGGCTGTCCATACACATGGGCGAGCTGGAAATGGAAAAGTCTGGGGTGGAGAGCATTAAACATTCTGGGATGGAAATGCCCACCACTCATCTGCCTCACCAGACCTTCCTCTGCTCTGGACAGATGGCCATCTAGGAGCACTAGACAGGGAGGCACCCACAGTGCCTTGCCACAGTGCAACCTCCTCCACAGAGGGGACCCCACACATCTTCCTCTTCATTCCACAAGCCATTCCCCCAAGGGCTGCCTTACAGGGCAACTCCAGAGGTCAGAATGGGAGTCCAGAATGTGTCTGAATGAACACTAGGACATAAAGCTTTGAAATTGCAAAAATGCTTCTAGAATTCACACTTGCTTTCCAATGGAATTTAGATTTATTCTGCCAGAAAACTAAAAACAAAGCATTCAGTCCCATTCAATGAGGGTACCGTGTTGCTGAGACGGCAGCACAGTGGCAGGAGCCCAGCCAGGGCTTGGCCCCTGCCCCAGTCTGACAGGCCCACCTGGCCAGGGAAGCGCCTCAGAGAAAGGTCCCTGCAGAGCCCTAACACATGTGTGACAGGTGGCCTGTGCTGACGTCTCTCAAAGGGCCCAGAGGCCTTCAGTCCTCCTCCCCCAGGCTGCAAGGCCTTGCCAGTTAATCCTTCTCTTCTAATGATGATGTGGCCTCTGCTGACACGTCTTTTGCATCCATCCGGCAGAACACACATTTGGTGACTGTTTCAGAAAAGATGTCACTTTCGTAGATGGAGAAAGGCCTGTCACATTCTTCACACTGACATGAAATATTTAAAAAGAGCAGAAAGGAGGTCCTGGTCAGAGGGGAGCAAGGCATGCAGTTAGAATTCTTCTACCTGATCCAATCACCTTGGGCTAGATCAAGGTGAGCGCTGCCTCTCCTCTGTGGAGTGTCACCCCTACAAGGGTGGAAATTGCGGGCCACTGAGAGAATGAGCACAGGCTTCTCCCTCTCTTCCTCCCCAAAGCTATGCAGGTACTGCCAGCTCATGTCCCCCGCCATGGAGGTTCTGGGGGCAGAAGTGGTAAGCCACTTGTCTGTGGAGAGGACAAGGGGTGGGTGTCTAACCCCATCCTCTGCTCTGTGCAGAGCAGGACTGTGGGGCTGAGGGGCTATCCTAACTCCCCGACATCCTGGGGACACCGCACATTTACAGAACCATGAGAAGCAAGTAGGCAGGGTTTCTGAACAAAGCAGGGATTTTTACTGGATGATGAAGGTGCATCCTTCTCCATCTCTGAGCCTGTTTCTGGCCAAAGCACAGAGAACAGTGGGTACTGTGGCACAGCTCACTCACCACTCTGCTTCCCACAAACAAGTGAGCGACACCATGGGTGGGCTGTCAGGCAGTGGGCAGAGTTCGCTCAGGGGTTCCCACCACAGCACGGTCCCCTGAGACGAGCCTGTAAGGTGGCATGCTCCTGCCCTGGCTCTCCAAGCCCCTGTGCTTTACCACCCTGGCCCACTGCAGGACACTAAGACCTGCAGGAGAGGCAAGGCAAACCCTGCCAGGGACAGGCCCTCTGGGAAACCCGGCCTCTGAGGAAATCTAGCCCTTTTATTAAAACTTCTTTCTTCTACAGCATAATTACCCACGGCCCAACCCCAGAAGGGCGGGACTCAGGGGATGCAACTCCCACTGGCAAGGGGAGGACATTGGCAAGCACTAGTCAGTTTCCAGGGTGTGAGGACCAACATGGCCACAAAGGCCACGAGGACCCACTGGCCACAAAAATGAGGCCCATGTGGGCCCCACCCCTCACCTCCCTGCCCCACAGTGCTGTTCCCAAATGAGTCGTTCCCAGAAGCAGTGGCTCCCAGCTGGACCTTCGGAGAGGAGACAAGTCTGCAGGATTCCAAGGGAAGGAAAACTCAAGGCAGCCCAGCATAGACTCATCAGCCCCTCGAGGTGGCAGCCAGGTGCCTGCTCAGGGGTCCCAGCAGGGACAGGCCTCCACTGCCTAAGAATAGCCTCTGCGGCCAGCCCTGGCTGCACCTGGTGAAGCAGAAGACGTGCCCGCTCTACCACCAAGATTTCCACTAGAGAAACACAGGCACCTGAGCCCCTTCTATGGGAACTGGGGCGCTGGGAGCCTGGCCAGAGGGTCTGCAGCTGGAGCATAGGCAGGTCACGCAGTGTCCAACTGTGCCCAGCCAGTCCTCCGGTGCTCCCTCTGGCCTCATTTCTCAGTGCCCCTCACGCACCCCACTCATTCCACCCTTCAAACACACCAGGCTCATTCCAGCCTGAGAGTCTCCATACTGGCCATTTCCTCTTTTGGGAAGTTCCCCCAAACACCTGCACGTCTCACATCCTCACCACCTCCAAGTCTTTGAACAAATGTCACCTTCTCAGTGAGGCCTACCCACCCTGACCACCCTTTAAAATAGTGTAATCTCCAGCACTTCATTCCCATTTCTTATGTTATTTTTCTCTAAATTATTTATCCCTATGTGACTCACTACCTATTTGTCTTATTTCTTTATTCATTGTTTGTCTCCCCTTTTGGAATTAAAGCTCCCTCAGGGCAAGGATTTCAATCTGTTTGTTCATGGTCTTACCCCCAGTTGCCCAATAAATGTTTGTTCAAAGAGTAAATTAATTTGTAGCGATAACCAATGAAAGCCTTCATTGGGCTTAATTTCACCCGATACCAACCTGTTCCACTTTTAAGCCGAGGGCCTTTTTGTTCTCAATTACCAAAGGAATTCGGTCAATTGCTTCAATATTCCATAGTCTCATGGTTGTATCCTAAAACAAGTTAAACAGCAAACCAGGAGTCACCAAATGGACTCGTTAGGCTGGGAGGACCCAGGGAGGGGCATTGCATCCAGGTTACCTGTGGAGAACCTCAACCTGTAGAGGAGCACAGCTAGGGTGCCCAACTGTGTCCGTCTCTCCAGCACCTTTCCAGCTTTTGCACTGTAAGTCCCATATCCCAGCCAACCCCTTTCAGGGTGCAAAAAGCCTCATTGTTTTCAGCAAATGGGTGTGGAAGTTGGGGGGGGGAGGTGTACAAGCTCATATAGCAGCCCTCAAAATGGGAGCTGAAAGCAAAACTATTTTTAATGTGAAATGGATATGCATAGGTGATCCACCTTCCACAGCTGCTGTCACTGTTTTCCGCAACTTGCAGGTCATGATAATAGATTATCCATTATTGTGATTCACTCCCAATGATGTAACTTACATATTCAACTTAACTGCACAGTAATTGTGAGTTTTAAAAGTCTGCCTTTGATTTTACCTGTGAATTAACTGCTGTGCTTTATTTCAAAATAATACTGGTAGAACTATTAACATTGTGTATACGGGGATCACATTTTTGAAGAGTTAAGATAATTAAAATGAGAACAATTACAAGAGCGATGCCAGCATGACCCAGACGTCACGAAAAGAAGGCCATACAACTCAGTTTAATGACAGATAAACAGACACGTAAAACTAGTTTGGGGGATAAATAACCAGAACAAAGTATACGTGCAATATGCAAAGTCATTTGGGGTTGGGTTTGGTGGAGAAGGGGGTGTGAAAGCAATATGGTAACTGAGGCTCACACATCTGGACTAAGACAGGCAAGTTCTAAATCAAAAGTTTTTCATCTCCCAATAATATACCAATGTGGAAGAAAATGAACTATAAACCATCCATTGGAAAAGAAGAAGTAAAACTATCTCTATTTGAAGATTACATGACTTAGTATATAGAAAATCCTAAGGAAGCCACTAAAAAAACTATTAGAACTAATAAACAAGCTCAGTAAGATTGCAGGATACAAAATCAATACACAAAAGTCAGTTGTATTTTTATATACTTGCAATGAAAAATCTAAAAATGCAATTAAATAAACAATTCCATTTAATAAATGTTTAGGAATAAATTTAACAAAAGAAGTGCAAACATTAAAGACCAAAATCTAAAAATTATTATTAAAACTAAAGAAGACATAAATAAATTGAAAAACATCCCATGTTCAATAAATCAGAAAACTTAATATTGGTAAGATGACAATACCTCCCCCCCAAAATGATCTACAGATTAAACACAATCCCTATGAAAATCCCAGCTGACTTTTTTGCAGAAATTCACTAATAGATCCTAAAATCCATATGGAAATTCAAGGGACACAGAATTGCCAAAACAATCTTGAACAAGAAAAACAACATCGGAGGATTCATACTTCCCTATTTCAAAACTTATTACAAACCTACAGTTATCGAGATAGTGTGATTCTGGCATAAGGATAGAAACATAGGTCAATAGAGTAGAAATGAGAGTTTAAATGTAAACCCTCACATTTATGGTCAATTATTTTTCACCAGGGTGCCAAGATCTAAAACTATAAAACTAGAAGAATTACTTTTATAACTAGAAGAACTGAAAAACTATAAAACTTAGAAGTAAACATAGGGGTAAATCTTTGTGACCCTGGATTAAGCAGTGATTTCTTAAATCTGACACCAAACCATAAGCAACAAAGTGAAAAATCGATAAACTGGACTTCATCAAAATTTAAAACTTTTGTGCTTTGAAGGACATACATCAAGAAAGTAAAGATATACAGAGGGTGCCCAAAATATGTATACACATTTTAAGAAAGGAAAAAACTGTATTAAAATTGTAATACTCGATATACACCAATAACAAAAAATGAATATAAGTCATGTGTGTACATTTTTTTGGCACCCCTAGAATAAGTCGCTAATAGGCACATGAAAAGATGTTCAACATCATTAGTCATCAGGGAAATGCAAATCAAAACTACAAGACATCACTTCAGAACTACTAGGATTACTACAATCAAAAAGGATGTGTTACTAACAATTGTCACCCCAATAAACTTTAATTTTAAAAAAACAAAAGAATGTGGAGAAATTGTAACCCTCCTAGGCTTTAGCACTAGAAAGCAAAAAAAGTGTTCAGCGCTTTGGAAAATAGTCTGGCAGTTCCTCAAATACAGTAAATGAATACAGTTCCCATGTGACCCAGCAATTCCACTCCTGGGAATATATCCAAAAGAATAAAGCACAGGTATTCAAATAAAAGTTTGTTCATGAATCTTCATAGTACAGTATCCAGAATAGCCAAAGGTGGAAATAATCCCATTTCTGATGAATGGATATATGAAATGTGATATATATATATATATATATATATATATATATATATATATATATATATATATATATAATGAATATTATTCAGCAGCAAAAAGAAATGAAGTACTGATACACATTATAACTTGCAGGCCCACCCAAGCTGCTTCCAGTGGCTTTCCCATACAAACGGTCTGTCTTGGCTCATGCTGCAGACTTTCCTAAAATCTCTCAAATGTTCACAAAACCCAAACAAGCAGCATCTGGCCTCGGCATGCCCTGTACCTCTTGCTGAGCAGCCCTACGCCCGGCACTAATGGCAACTGGCCTCGGTTCACAGCTTAGCCTCTCCCAGGCACCTTTAAGTTCGGCATACAAGACAGCCTTCCGTGGATTGCTTTGTGGCTCATTCCAGGTGGCCCCAGGCAAGGCACAAGCTGCAGCTGAACTCAAACTGCAAGAGATACCTGCACTCCCATATTTATTTCAGCATTATTCACAATAGCCAAGATATGGAAACAACTTAAGTGTCTGTCTACAGATGAATGGATAAAGAAAATGTGATATATATACATATACATATACATATACATATACATATACATATACATATACATATACATATACATATACATATATATATATATATATATATATATATATGAACATTATTCAGCCATGAGAAAGAAGGAAGTTCTGCCGTTTGTGACAACTTGCATGGAGCTAAAGGGTATTATGCTAAGAGAAATATGTCAGACTGAGAAAGACCAATACTTACGATCTCACTGAATAGTGAAATCTAAAAATACCAAATTCATAGAAACAGAGAATAGAGTGGTGGTTGCCAGGGGCTAGGGGGGAGGGAGAAATGGGGAGATGTTAGTCAAAGATACAAACTTCCACTTATGAGATGAATAATTTTAGGTGATTTGATGTAAATGATTATAGTTAATAGTGCTGTATTGTATACTTGAAAGTTGCTAAGAGTATAGATCTTAAATATTCTCACCACAAAAAGAAATGGTAATTATGTCACATGAGGAGGTGTTAGCTCAGGCTATAGTGGTAATCATTTCATAATATATAAGTGTATCAAATCAACAGGTTATGCACACTAAATTTACACAATATTGTATGTCAATTATATCTCAATAAATCTGGAAAAATAAATATATAAATAAATGTAAGCAATAGCTAATCAATACTATTGTATTCATATTCTCTTTTCTAAAAAGTCTTACATTTACGTATCTTAAGAATATACAATAATATAACCTATAAAAGTTAAATATCCAATAAAGACTTTTTAAATTCTAAATAAATTGCTGTATCAGAGGACAGAAAGCAACATTATAAAATAGTTTTCTATTTTTCTTAAATATATTTGTTTAATTCGTTCTACTATTAGTTACTATTAATAGCTGCAGTTAACTAGTCCTATTGTTTCATTTAAATAATAACATTTATGTGATAGAAAAGTAAAAGATACAGAATACGACATAATTTCAAATAAACACTCATTTTGCATATTTTGTTTTATATTTTTACTTTTTTCCAGCTTTATTGAGATATAATTGACAATCACTGTCATGTTTTTTAATTAAAATAATAATGCAGCCATAGAATTTTTATTATGTGTTATATATATTATTATGGCTTTTTGGTCAGGTGCAGCAGTATCTCAGGTTGGCTCCCTAACAAGTTGGTCATGGTAGGCAGAGTCTTGCCCCTGGTCTCATAGCCCTAGAAACCCCCAGCCTAGAGAATTACACGGCTCTAATAAAGGTGGAGGGCAAGGTGAGACCCCACTTCTCAGTGCTCACACCTGGGACAAGCCTCAGGATATCCTGGGCTAGTAATGTGCCATTGGCACAGGAATTTCAGGATGTAGTGAGGTGGGGATAGGAGACCCACCTGGGACCTCACAGGGTGGTCTCTGCTGCTTATCCACAAGCTGACACCTTCCCCTCCAAGGCCCCCTGTTTGTTTATCACTCACTCACCAGTCTGGCCACGCCTTTGCTCCAATAAAACACAAATGTTGGTGGTGCAGACACAGAGATACCTGGCAACTCCCCACATGAGCAGATGGAGAGATCTCCTTTCCATATATCCAGGCAGCTGCCTGGATGGGGACGACCTGGCCAGGTATGGCCCTCAGACTGAGTCTGCCCAGGAATTTTACTTGACAATAGCACGTCTGTTATCATTGGTTCTCACAAATGCAAGAGTTTAAGTCACTCAAAGGTTGGCCACTTTTACCTTTGAAGCAGACAGGATCCATTTCTTGTTGTTGCTAACGGCAACATCCATCACCCAGTCATTATGGCCCTGAAGAAAAATAAACTTTAAGGAGGACCTAGAGGAAAAGCTTTCGTAAGAACAACAAAAACAAACTCAAGAACACAACGCTACTTACATTTAAGAGTAACTAATTGTGCTTCCCAGTTCCACCGAGGACATTTCAGGTGGAATACAAAGTGTAAAGGCTTGTGATACATGCGTATGTCATGGCACTGTACGTGTTTTTAAAATAGCAGGATGGGGGAAAAAATGATTATATCCCCAGCTGGTCCCAGACCACCTCTTGCTGGTTTTTGCTTGCTTCCTTTGTTCTAGGGAATCCAGGGGTCTGATGGGTGAGGGGGCTTTTGGCTTCAAGTAAATGCAAACCTATTCACTGGTCCATAAACAAGTGGGGGATTGTTTTCCTCAGGTACAAGGGAGCTCAGAGAGGGTAGACAGCACTGCTGGTTCAGACACTTAATGACATCAGGGCTCGGTGTCAGCACCGTTGCCATTCTTTGGCCTTCCCCTTATGGAAAGAGGTGGACCAGGTGAGGTAATGTGGTTTGGTAGGAGGACAGAGAACTAGAGAGAAGGTTAAACTGTGCATAACAAAAGGACAGGAATTTGAGGGTGGAAGAGTAGAGAGGAGAGAAGAGGAGAAAAGTGAACAGAACAAACTGATAGGGGGTCAAATGGATTTTTAAACACAGGGAGGTTGAAGCTGAACCTCTGGATTCTGGCTGTGCTTGATAATCCATCTGTTTATTTTTGAGCTACTTTGAATGGAGTCTCCTCAGTGCTTGCAGCCAAAAGCACTGAATGGACACCCCCCCTTTTGGAGCCCCACGGCTTCCTGTGTATGCCTCGTTATGGCATTCAGCCTTCTTCACAGTAATTTCTGCTGCCCTTAGAACACTTTCCCAGCTCTGAGTTTTAGCATTTGCTCTTCCATCTGCCGGGAATGCCTTCCCCCAAGCTCCTCACTCATCCGGTCCTTCCTTGCAATCCCTTTCTGAGCTCAAAGGTCACCTTCTCCGAGGGGCCCTTCCTGCCCACCCATTGCGGCTTAGTCCTGTTTCTATCACGTCACTTTGTTGTGCTTTCTCCATTTCACTCATCAGTGTTGATGATTTGTTTGTTGGTTTCTTGTCTGCCCTTCCCTACAGAGCTGTCTGCTGCATAGGAGACGTCTAGGTCTGTCTCACCCACTGCTGTATTCCCACCACAGCAGCCAGCATGGAATGACTGAGGAATGAAGCTCAGATCCTCTATCTAATACAGGCATTGGTACCTTTAAGGAGAGCTTCCGGTAGCCTTCTCCTACATCCCAAATAGCCACAGTCCTGTCGAACCCTCCAGACACGAGAAAAGATGCTGCAACACAAAATGAAAGAGTCTCGAGGGGATCATCTTCCCCAGCCAACTGCTTCCTCCTGTGGTGAGGTCTTAGCGGGCTGAGGACGCATTTGTGAGGTGCCTCCATGGCTCACTCTGAGGACACTCAAACCTCTTCCTGGTGGTTCAATGACCCCCAACCAATTACATTATTAATGGTAATTATATTCCATAATGTTGTCGCAAACACTGAATCAGCAAAAACTGAACCATCTTCCTCAGGAAAATACAGGGTTAGGTTCCTGTGAGATTCTGGACACATTTCATGAAGGCACAGAACAGCCTTCTTGCGTTTATGAATGCCAGGCAACACTTCAGCACTATGCTAAGGGGGCATTTTCAATAGCAAAATCCCCAACAAGAAGCTCAAATTGCAAAAATGTGGCACTAAGTAGACCACAAAAAGCACAGTTTATGATAAGAAAGATGAAACAAGAAGGCAGCGGGTCGCCTTGTTCAACTCCAGCTGGGAACGTGTGCATAGGCTAACTCAAACTGTCCGCTGCACTTCGCACATCCATGAGTGACCAAGAGTAATCACTTCAGGGTTTACTCTTACAAAAGTGTCAAGAGTATTCATTTTAGGGTTACAAATAAATTTTAGCCAGTAGGCATATTTACAAGTACAGAATCTGCCAAGAGTGATGATTGACTGTGTACAACTCTGAACCCAATAAATCCAAGGACAGTGGGGTCTGACGTACACAAAGGCTGCTTCTGAAGAGGGAAAGGTGTTCAGAAGCACCCTAGCATTTCTCAAGTCAGGCGCTGATGTGTGTGTACTGGCTGGGTGCTCCCCCACCCCTCACCCCCACCCCCACCATACACACACTCCTTGAGGATGGAGGAGTGTAACATTTGGCTCCTGGGTGCCAGGAGCAGTCACTTCCCCCACTAGGGTCAGCTGCCATGGCAGCTTCCTGTCATTGCCTCTGCTTGCACCATGGCCCTTGGTCTGGAAATAGCATCCCAATTTCCCATGGGAAAACACCCCTCACCTATCCTCAGTCCCTCTGGTTCAGAAGGTACTGACCCTAGCGTCTAGCTCTGGGGGGTAGGCAAGTCACTCAGAACTGGCCAAGCAGAACATTTCATCCTCTGCTAAAATGATTGGTTCAGAGGTGGGCATGTGACCTAAGCTGAGCCAATAGGAATATTCCCTGGGACTTGTGCTGTCACCATCAGAGGGAGTGTGTCTCTTTTCTTCAGGATCGCCAGTGACCAGAACTGCTGTTGGCCTGGACCACCAGGGGCCATCTTTGCCTCCTTGAGGAGAAACGCCAAATCAGAGAAAAGCTGATCTGAGAGGCAGAGTAGGAGAGTTGTCTCTCTGACGGCGTTGTCTGAGTGTCTGAACCCTAGGGTGAGACCTGCTCCTGAACTTTCCCATTACAGGAGTTAACAAATTTCTTTTGTTTGCTTAAACTACATTGAGTTGAGTGTCTGTCACTTGCAAACTTGTGCCTACGAATCTCCTCTCTTGGCTTTTTGTTCCCATGGATAAATCCACCTTCACTGTCAGCATCATTGGAAATTACCTCTCTGTACTAAGGAAAGTCCATGTGAATGAAACATGAGGAACTCTAACCCAGCACGCCCATGGATACAGAATCCTTTTTTGTATTTATTACTCACTATCTCTGGCAAAGTGGCAGGAGCTCACAGAACCTTCATGGCCCTTCATCAGAGTTACACAGGCTCCACGGTTTCGAAACTCCCCTGTATGAACATTCCATATTTTTAAGGTTTTATCCCAAGAGCTTGTACACAGGAAATGGCCACTGAAGGTAAAACAGCAGTTTGAGATTGCATTGGTGTGCGCCCTGAAACACAGATGGAAGGGTACACGCATTAGCACTTCGACCCTGGAAAATCTGAAGACACATATAAAAGGAGGAGGGGACGAGGGAAAGGGCCATTGGAGCTAATGGACATCATTCCTTCAATCACAGCCTAGATATCACTGATCCAGATATGAATTGCTCTGACTAGGTCACACTAGTCCAAGATTTCTTAATCATACTGACATTTTGTGATGAATAATTCTTTGTGGTAGGGGGCTGTCCTGTACATTGTAATATGTTTGGCAGCACCCCTGGGCTCTACCCACTGGATGCCAGTAGCCCTCACACCCAGTTATGACAACCAAAAATGTCTCCAGACATTGCCCCTAGTTGAGAACCACTGCACTATTCAGAGCAGCTTGAGGCCTAAGGGAAAAGAGCAGCTGGAAAAGCTGTCAGTGTTGGTCAATGAACTAATAGCCCTTCAGGTTTGGTGCTGGATCATACTTACAAAGTGGCCTCTCCTGTTCACACTCTACTCCTTTGTCTCTGAGACATGGAGGCTTCGCTGCTTCCCCTCTGCTCTCCTCTCCCACCCCTCTCTCACTTACTCCTACTTCTCTTCACCCCATCTGCTCTCTCTTTTTCTCTCCCTCTCTCCTCATCTGTCTTCAGTGTCATTAAGGCATGTATCAATGGTGTGCAGTTAATTATTAATAATAGAGTTTTGGGTTATCCAGTCTCAATTTTTAAATGTCTCCTTTTTTTGAAAAGAAAAAAAAAATCTGTCAGTATTTTGCTGCTTTTTGGTTTGTTTGTTCCTCAAAGTAATTCCGCCATGATTCTCATCTCCTGCTATAAACAGAATTTTCAAGTGAAGCTACAAACATAAATGAGCATTTCTGTGTAGCCTGGATCATAAAATCAATCATTTTACCTGAGGAAAAGGATGAGTACTACTGTTTTCTATAGCTCTGGTCAGAGTTGTGGACTGTGTTTCAGTTCTTTGAAATGCACAAACTGAGTAAGATCAAAGGCAAAAAAAAAAGTCAACTTTCCAGGAGTGTCCATGGTAAAACTTTCCAAATCTCTGTGCCTGTTGAGCTAAGAACCATCCCACCATCCAGATACTGTCATTGGGGTTTAAACCTGGAGATAGATTAAAAAAAAAAAAAAAAAAAACCTCTCCAGAATCCAGGCACTGTCATTGGAGTTTAAACCAGGGCTATCTCTATTTTCCAGGATGGCCTCTCATTTTAAATAAATTCCTCTTCTCTCAAAAGACCATTTTACTGAGTACAAAAGTTTGGGGGAAATGCCTACGTTGCACTTGCATATCTGGACAAGATGAAGTCAATGCTCTTCACTCTGTTCCTCCTGCTAAGGACAGCTAACAACGCTGGGCATTTATAAAGCGAGCAGAAGACTCTGACAGGTAGAGAGAAGAAGGAGGACCAGCTAGGGCTCTTGGGACCAAAGGATGGCATGCTGTGCGTCCCTAGGGTTTTCTTTTTGCTTCATATATCCTGTACTGAGTGCTGGGAAAGCTCATAACCCCCCCACCCAAAAAAAACAGGGAACAAAAAAGGCCTCCAAGTAAAGCTGTTCTCCCTAGCCAAAGGGAGAGCCTAACAAAACAGAACACTTTTAGACAATACCCACCTTAGTCCAGCCAAATATCTTGGGGGGGAAACTTCAGTTTTATCCCCATCCCTGTGAGCAAAAGCCAAGAGGGGAGCCTAGACTGCCACCCTTGCCAGGCTGTAATGAGGTGGCATGTTAAAACAAAAGATTTAAGTAAGACAAAGTCTTGTAATGGAATAACCAAAAGGTCCAGGACAGAACTGAAAATCACTCATCACACTAAGAGCCAGAAAATTCTATGTTTCCCTAAGACCTAGCTGGACAATCAGCTCTACTGTGTCTTTGAAAGCAAAAATTAATATAAGACCCGGGTCTTAATATTATAATATAATATAATATAATATAATATAATATAATATAATATAATATAATATAATATAATATAATATTAGTATAGTATAATATAATATAATATAATACCGGGTCTTACATTAATTTTTGCTCCAAAAGACGCATTAGAGCTGATTGTCCAGCTAGGTCTTATTTTCGGGGAAACACAGTTTCAACATAAATGAGAAAAATAATCAACAGATGCCAACACTAAGATGACATAGATCTTAGTATTATCTGACAAGGATTTTTAAGCTGCCATCATAAAAGTGTTTTGAGGGACAATTATAATCATGCTTGAAACAAACAAAAAGATAGAAAGCCTCAGCAAAGAAATAGAAGATACAAAGAATGATCAAATGAAAATTTTAGAGTTGAAAAATACAGTAATCAAAATTAGAAACTCAGTGGAGAGGACAGAGGAAAGCATTGGTGAATATGAAGGCAGACAATATAAATTAACCTACCCAAAAAATAGAATTAAAAAAAAAAAAGAACAGAGTCTCAGGAACCTGTGGGACTACAACAAAATAGCCAAACATTTGTTTCATCAGAGCTCCCAAAGGAAAGGAGAAACAGGGTGGGGCTGAAAAAGTAATCAAAGAAATTATGCCTGAAATTTTACCATATTTGGCAAAAGACATAAACCTATAGATTAAAAAAAAAAAAAAACTAGGTGTTTCCAAATAGGATAAACTCAAAGAAATCTACACCAAATATATCATAATTAAACTTCTGAAAACTGAAGACAAAGAAAAATTCTTGAAAGCAACAAGAGAGAAATGACACCCTACCTTTAAGGGGAAAACAATTTGAATGATAGTGTATTTCTCATCAGAAATTATGGAGGCCAGAGAAAGTGACATGACAGTTTTCAAATACTGAAAGAGAAAGAAAATGGTCAACCCAGATTTCTATATCGAACAAAAATATCCTTCAGGAATGAAGGGAAAATCAAGACATTTTCAGATGAAGAAAAATTAAGAGAATTTATTGCCCTCAGACTTACCCTAAAAGAATGACTAAAGGAAGTTTTTCTAAACCGAAAGAAAACAGTAAAAGAATGAAACTTGGAGCTTTAGAAAGGAAGACAGAACATGGTAAGCAAAAGTATGGGTAAATGTAATACTTTCCTTCTCCTCTTTAGTTTTATAAATTATGTTGGACAGTGAAGCAAAAAAAAAAAAAAATTATAACAAAGTACTTACGTTTACTTCTCGCAAGCTTCACAATCAGTTGAAATAATGAATTTTCAAAATCCTCTAGCAAGACCAGGCATATAAATTGCCGGGCCCCGTGCAAAATTAAAATGCAAGGTCCCAGTTCCTCAAAAAGCTATACATAGTATTACCATTTGATCCACAAATTCCACTCCTAGGTATATAGCAAAAGAATTGAAAGCAGGGATTTGAACAGATACTTGTATGCCAATTGCAATATTATTTACAATAGCTAAAAGATTTTTTTAAAGTGTCCATCAACAGATGGATAAACAAAATGTGATACATACATACAATGGAATTTTGTTCATTCATAATAATACCTCCTATAACATGGGTAACCCTTAAAAAATTATGCTAAATGAAATAAGCCAGATGCAAACGGACAAATAATGCATGATTCCATTTATATGAAATATCTAGTATGATATGAAAAAATGCTCAGCATTACTAATCATCAGAGAAATGCAAATAAAAATCACAATGAGATATCACCTCACCCCAGTCAGAATGGCTATCATCAACAAGAGAAATAGTAACAAGAGTTGGAGAGGCTGTGGAGAAAAAGGAACCCTCATACACTGTTGGTGGGAATGCAGATTGGTGCAGCCACTATGGAAGGCAGTGTGGAGGTTCCTCAAAAAATTAAGAATAGAATTACCATATGACCCAGCAGTCCCTCTGCTGGGTATATACCCCAAAAATCTGAAAACACTTATCCATATAGACATATATGCTCCAATGTTCACTGCAGCTTTATGTATGGTGGCCAAGACATGGAAACAACCAGAGTGTCCTTCGATAGATGAATGGATAAAGAAGTTGTGGTATATATACACAATGGAATACTATTCTGCCATAAGAAAAGATAAAATAGTGCCATTTGCAACAACATGGATGGATCTTGAGATTATTATGCTAAATGAAGTAACTCAAACAGAAAAAGTAGATGTGGTGTGGTGTGTGGTATATAAAACTGTGGTGTGATATGTGGTATATAAAACTGAAAAAAACAAAAGAACAAGACAAACAAATGAAGAAACAAAAACTCATAGACACAGACAATAGTTTAGTGGTTACCAGAGGGTAAGGGGGAAGAGGGATGGTAGATGAGGGTAAAGGGGATCAAATATATGGTGATGGGAAGAGAACTGACTCTGGGTGAAGAACACACAATGTGATATCATGTTTCCCCAAAAATAAGACCTAAACGGAAAATAAGCACTGGCCTGATTTCTCAGGATGCTCGTAATATAAAATGAGCCCTAATGCGTCTTTTGGAACAAAAATTAACATAAGGCCCAGTCTTATTTTGGGGGAAATACGGTAGGGCTTATTTTAGATTACAAGTGTCCTGAAAAATCATGCTAGGGCTTATTTTCTGGTTAGGTCTTATTTTCAGGGAAACATGGTATATAGATGACATTTTACAGAATTGTACATCTGAAATCTATGTAACTTTACTAACAATTGTCACCCCAATAAACTTTAATTAAAAAAAAAGTGGTGAACACACAATGGGATTTATAGATGATGTAATACAGAATTGTACACCTGAAATCTATGTAACTTCACTAACAATTGTCACCCCAATAAATTTAAAAAAAAGAAAAATATCTAGTATGAGCAAATTCACAGAGGCAGAAAGAATAGAAGTTAGGGTTAGGGTCAGGGGAATGGGGAATTATTGTTTAATGGGCACTGAGTTTCTGTTTGAGATGATGAACGGGTTTTTTAACTAGATAGTGGTTTTGGTTGTACAATATTACAAATGTAATTATTATCAGTGAATTAACTTACAAATGGTTAAAATGGCAATTTTAAAAATAATAATTTAATATCCCACAAACCTCTGAAGTATACACTATAAATGGGTGAATTGTATGGTGTGTGAATTACACCTCAATAAAGCTGTTAAAGAAGAAAGAAAGAAAGAAAGAAAGAAAGAAAGAAAGAAAGAAAGAAAGAAAGAAAGAAAGAAAGGGAAAAAAGTGATGGCTTCTGGGAAAACTGCGTGGTTACAAGAGAGAGATTTTTCACTACATATTCTTTTGTACTTTTTTAAGTACAAAGCATGTGTTGTATGCTTTATGTTGTTAAAAAGTAAATCACATATTTTTGAAATAAAAACATGCAAGGTCCATATTTAAAAACTAAGAATTTCAGGACATTGACCTCAGAGCATTAAATCAAGGGTGGGGCCCCTCTGAGTGTGGGCCCCAGTGTGACCTGAGAGGGTATAAACCATGAAGCCAGCCCTGTCGCATAGCACTGAAAATCCTTGCCTCGATATTTTCTTGCTGAAAGCTACATTTCCGGAAAAATCTTAACTTCAGGTCAATCAAAAATACCAATAGACATTTCTCTTATTTTTGTTTCCATTCCCATTGGGGCAACAGAATGGAGAGGATCACCACACTTGCTCACAGCTGGAGCTGTGGGCACCTCTGCTGCTCTCACCCCTGTCACTTCCACCACAGAGCTTCTCTAAGGAGCAGTGCAGGCCTCCCTGGGGCAGAGGGGGCACCCACAGCCCCTCCCAAACCAGCTTTCCCTGGGAGTCACTCTCAATAACAGAGCACATGCTGGGCACCCACCGTGGGCCTGGGCTATGGGACTTCGTATATTGTATCTTAGTCAGGCCTCACCTCTGCCCAGTTTGCAGACGAGGAAACTGAGGTCCGAGGTCACACAGGATAGGAACCTGCACACCTTTAATGTCTGGCCAGACCCCCATGGGAAGCCTGGCCCAGGCCCGCAGGGCTCATAATTGAACGGAGTGGGCAGGGTAACAGAGCATTTACACATTCTGGGATCCTGACTCCAGGGCCCGCTGGACAGGACTGGCCACCCCTCTGGTGGTGGCCATCTACAAGGTGACCCTGGCAGGCTCTGGATGATCAGACCTTCTCATTTTGCAGGAGACACTAGAAAGTCGCATTTTGGCAGGGGGCCTCTGCACAGTATTTTCCAGTGTTGGTTCACATTGAAACAAATGCACCTGAGGCCCAGCCCAGCTCACAGGCCACAGCTGCCTGCCCTCCTCCTTTCCTTTCTCCCTATCCAGCCTCCTCTTAGCACCCATGACCAAGTTGGAGATGCCCCCTGTGGATGCTGGCTCAAAAGCTGAAGGTGTGCAGGCCAAATCCAGGAGGGCGTGGATGGGGCCCCGCCCACCCCCCTGGTGTAGGATGCTCCAGCCTCCCAGGAGCCCTCCTCACTTAGCAATGGTGAGCAGTGTGGTCCGGGATGTAACATCCCAGATCTTGACGCTCCTGTCCAACGAGACAGAAGCCACCTTCTGGCTGTCAGAGTCAAAGCAGCAAGCGGTGATTGAGCTTTTGTGATGACCTGAGGCACAGAGAAAGTGACTCGTTACACACATTCCACATTCCAAGTCACAAGCTTCACACGACTCCCCTGACAGTGACCCTATTCTGGAAACACAATTCTGGTTTTCACTAGGGACTATTCACTCACACCAACATTCCTCAGTACCTACCATGTGCCAGGCTGTGAACAAGGAGCCCCATCAAACCACTCCCGGTCCCCGCTGAGCAGGCAACGACCCACAGCATGCCAGGGGCCGTGAGAGGAGCACCAGGTACATCAAGGCTGGCAAGGAGAAGCCTGGCACAGCCCTGAGAGGTTGAGGAAGGGCCGGAAAAATTAGCAACGGAAGCAGAACAGGAAGAATGCTCCAGGCAGAAGGAAAGCATGTACAATGGCCTGGAGGTGGGACGGGACATGGAGAAGCGTGGTGAGCAGCTAGAACCTGGAGCGTGAGGACACAGAGCAGGAGGTGACCCAGTAAGGGAAACATGCAAGCTGTGGGGCACAGCACATAATCATGGTTCCATGTTGATAAAAATAAACCTAAACATATATGGAAAGTAGCACGGCACATATCATGGTTCCGTGTTGATAAAAATAAACCTAAACACATATGAGAAGTAGCATTGTGTGTATTTGCACGTGCGCGCGCACATACACACACACACACACACAGTTCAGAAAAGCTACCCAGCAACATATTGTTAGTAACAGGCACCTCCGGGGAAGAGACAGGACAAGTAGAGCTGCCTTTCACTTTTGGCTTTACATACTTACGAAAATTTTTTACAAACATTATGTATTTTTTTTTAACTTTTTATTTTGAGATAACTGTCAACTGACGTGCGGTTGTAAGAATAACACAGAGAGACCCTATATGCCCGGTTTTCCCCAATGGTAGCATCTTGCATGACATAGAGTAGCACAATCAGGAAATTGACATACAATAATTATTAATTTTATACTTTAAAAAATACAAATAAAAACGTCAAGGGGCCAGCCCAGTGGCTCAGGCGGTTAGAGCTCCATGCTCCTAACCCCGAAGGCTGCTGGTTCTATTCCCACATGGGCCAGTGGGCTCTCAACCACAAGGTTGCCAGTTCAATCCTTGAGTCCCGCAAGGGATGGTGGGCAGCGCCACCTGCAACTAGCAGTGGCAACTGGACCTGGAGCTGAGCTGCGCCCTCCACAACTAAGACTGAAAGGACAACTTGAAGCTGAACAGCACCTTCCACAACTAAGATTGAAAGGACAACAACTTGACTTGGAAAAAAGTCCTGAAGTACACACTGTTCCCCAATAAAGTCCTGTTCCCCTTCCCCAATAAAATCTTTTTGAAAAAAAAGAAAAAGAACATCAAGCAGGCTGAGCCCCACTCAGTATAAGATTGGGCTTTAAATGTCTATGTGAGCAGAACATTGTTTCGTTTGTTACAAGCACAAGACTGAACGGAAAAGTTTAACTGATGAGGACCAGTCTTAGTTTTAACTGCCTGTGGTTTTATCAATCAGTGTCCCATCTTGAATTATGTGGCTCAGACCATTATAGTTTCAGCAAATAAAGCAATCAAACATCACAGTCAGTCCAATGACGAGCGGCTGTTACCGTGGCAGACAGAACAGAGCAGGGAACCCATGCAAACTCACCTTTGACGTGTGACACAGTCGTGGCGCTTTCTGCATCTGTGATACAGATTCCGCAATCCACATCCAAGCCAGAGACCACGTATTTACCATCAGGAGAAAACTGACAGGAGACTATGAAGTTTTCATGACTGATTTTCCACTGAAATAGGGCAACAATCAAAAGGTTGTGTTCTCTCTAGCCCAGCTGTCCAGTAGAACTTTCTGTGATAATGAAAATGTTCCATCTATGCACTGTCCACTATGCTAGCCACTGGCCACATGTGGCCATTGAGCACTTATAATGGGCTAGTGCAAAAAACCCTGAATTTTCAAGTTTGTTTGGTTTTAATTAACTTATTTAAGAAATGTACTTAATTAGTCTGTGTCCAGGACAGATGAATGAGGAGAGGGAGAAAACCCAGCGGAACGGACAGCAAGGTTCTAGGAATGGCCAGCTGTTCATTCTGGTAAACGAGTGGTTATTGCCTGGCACTGTAGACGAGACACTACAGCCCCAGGCCCTCAGGCAGCTCACAGTCTCCTAGGGAAGCCTGGCACCAAACCACAAGAAGGGCACAATGAGCTACTCAACATTCTCTGTGTTATAAATCATGATATTGCCATTGTGACAGTTTTAAAATATGCCCTGCAATTCTCTGACAGTCCTCCTTCCAGAAGGTGGAGCCAAATTCCCTGCCTGTTGCGTGTGGGTTCGACGTAGTGACTTGCTTCTAATGAATAGAATATGGCAGAAGTGACAGTGTGTGACTAGGTCACAGAAGAAACCATGGCTTCCTCCTTGCTTTCTCTTGGATTACTTGCAGGAGAGGGGTGGGTGGGAGGTGGTGAACTGCCATGTCCTGAGGACACTCAAGCAGTCCTCTAGAAAGACTCATGTGGAGACGAACTGAGGCCTCCTGCCAGCAGCCAGGTGAGTACGCCATCTTGGAAGGGGATCCTTCTGCCCTAGTTGAGCCTTCAGACGATTGTACCGCCAGGTAACATCTTAACTATGACCTCACAAGGGACCCGAGACAGAACTACCCAGCTAAGCTGCTCCTAGGTTTCTGACTGTCAGAAACGGTGTGAGATAATAAATGTATATTGTTTGAAGCTGCTAAGATTTGGAGTCATTTGTCAAGCAGTAGTGGATAATTAATTCAGCCCGATAGTTGGCAAGTGGCATGGATGGCCTGTGCAAGAAAAATAAATCAAAGTACTAAAACAAATTTAAAGAAGAGAAAGAAAGATCCCAAATAGAAAAGCTGGCTAGAGACAAGAGCAGGAAATTTACAAGAGAGGATATAAACATTTGAAAAAATGCTCCAAGTCAGGCATAATCAATGCTAGTCTCATTTTTCACCTTGATAGCTGGCATGTGAGGGTGGGAGACGGTGGGTATGAGTTGGCACAGATTATGGGAGGTTAATTTTAAAAGCACCATGTGTCTATACCAAATGAGCAATAAAATCCAGCTATATAGCCAAAACTATTGGAGCAAGTGTATAAAAAATTACATGCAAACTTTCCTCATTGTATCATTGTTTATGATAGAGAAAAGTGAAAACAGCCTTAATGTCCTACAACAGGGAATGGTGAAATACGGCATGACCTACCCATCCCTTGGAATCCGTGTCCATTAAAAAAGATGATGTTCTTGTGTACTGATTCAGCATTTGTTGTTAAGTGAGAGAAGAGTCAGGATCCAGGAAGTATGCATAAATGATACTATGTTGTTAACAGAACAGACTTGCCTGTGTTCATATGTAACCGTGTGTAAACAGGAAAAGAGACAGCAAGATGTTAACTAAAATCTCTGGGGGTTGTCTTAAGGTTTTTGTTTTTTAATCTTGGCTTATCTTGTCTTTCTAAAAATATTTTACAATGAATGTAAATTGATCTTTGCACTAAGAGAAAGGTTGTTTATTTAAGGAGAGGAAAGAGGGGGAAGGGAGAAGACTGGTGATGAGGAGTTGCTGGGGGAAGGGCCGCAGGGATGGGACAAGAGATGTGAAGAGGCACCTGAGCAGGGAGGGGGCTGCCTGGGCTGGAGGCAGAAGGCAGAGGGGGTCTCGGGGCAGTTTGGATGGATGGGTCGTGGCCCCTCTAAGATGGAGAACGGATTGGGACAGGCCAGAACCCTCATGCTTTGGCTACAGGGCCTTTGTCCCATGATCTCAGCGCTACTTCCTGCCTCATCAAATCCAAACACCCCACAAGGGACGAGCTCTTTCTCTCAGCCTGAAATGCCATGTCCCTGCCCCAGCCCTCTGGCCCTGTCCCACTTGTTTCCTTGTATCCATCCCTCCCATCCATCAAGTAGAAGCCCTCCTTCTGCTCGCTCTGGAAAGCTTTCCTACCCAGATGTCCACCCTCCATCATCTTGGGTCCCCAAGAAAATTGTTTCCTGGAAAATTGGCTTCTTTTCCACACCCAGCCCAAGGCTCCCTAAAGCCCAGTCAAGACATACTTACCAGCAGCTTGCCTGTTTCAAGGTCCCAAGTCCTCAGTGTTTTGTCGTAGGCTGCTGCGATAATTCTGGAAATAAAACGACAAGCATAGGGTCTTCATGACAGAGACAGTTATGCATATGATTTCCCCATAGAAAATTTTGATAATTTAAGACCGAGATTGCAAATAATACTGGAATCTCTCTAAAGATGCTTCATGAGCCTCCCTGGAAGGCGGTGGGTTCTCACTGGAAACAAAGAGAATCTAACACAAAAGCACTACAGCACCATGCTCTTCCCCACTCCCTCGGCCATCCAAGCACGTTCTTTCATGTTTATGGCCTTTAAAGGTATCATCTCTTCTGCTCTATACTTGACCATCTTCTTCTAAGGAGCTATCTATCTACAGCTAGAGCCATCACTTCTGCTCAGGAGTCTATCTTTTTGCAAGAAACCACTTTAATAGCTCATTTTATCCTGAAATCTTTCCTTTGTACATCTAGTAAAATAATAAAAATGTACCTTTGTCTTGTTATATGGCATGTTTCCATGGCAATCTTTCTCCTCTGTATAAGATACATTTCCATGGAAGTTAAACGCCCATATTGTTTTTACTACACTGTCGCCCGCAGGCGTGCTATACCCTGGCCTACCTCTTCACTCTGACTTTTCCTGACCAACGTAAAATGAAGAACAGGTCACCTTCTGCTGTCGGCCGTGACACTGCACTCTACAACAGGCGCTTTGGTCCGGGGCTCAAAATCCCGAATGATAGATCCATCCGCAGCGTCCTTAAATCAACAGGAGAGAGGGAGAGTGAGCGAGAGGTCACGGAGGCGTGGACTGAGGTTGTGACCTGAGTTCAACATCAGCCCTGAGCTTCTCTACAACGAGTTATGAGAACTGCATGGTCCTATGACTGTCAATCAGTTCAAAAGGGGCAAGGACTTCCCCACCCAGCAGGTCATGTAGCCGCTCAGCGTCGCACAGCTAGTGGGCCCCAAATGTGGGGGCCTGAACCACTTGGACAGTCCCCAAACCCTCCTGCCTAGTCTGCCTGGCTTTGGTACCCACTTATGACACAGAAGCAGCTCCTCCAAGGTCATCTGGAGGGTAAAGGCGTATCCTCCATCCGGTTACCTGAATCGGAACCCAGGAACCAGCCTTGGCGCATTCCACCCTGTCCCCCTCCTGACCCTGAAGCCAGAGGAGATGACAAAACTCAGAACTGACTCTCCTCCCCCATGAGCCTGGCCCCAGCCACATGGTCATCCGTGGCCTGGCCCCTGATTGCCACCCCCCATCCCTGCTCCTTCCTTATCTACTCCTGACTGGCGAGCAATGCCCCCAAACAGGTCTCCCAGGGCCTGCTGACTATGCCCAGAAGGCTTCAGAGAGTTCTCGGTGACCGCCTCTCTGCAACCTTTGCTGACCATCACACCCCCATTCCTTGTGGCCCTACTTCCTGCACCCTGGGGCGCTGATCCGTGCTCAGTCTGCCTCTCCTAACCACCCCTCACGGACAGGTGCCAAGCCTGGCCACTTTTCTGTCCTCTGTGATCACCAGGCTTGGCCATACCATCCCTGTGGATAGAACTCATTTTTCTAAATGAGAAGGATATCCAAAGAGATTACACAGCTCAGACCCCTCAGTTAGGCCCTAGTCACAGCTGGGACCCTCGACCCTCCAACAAAAGATGAGGAGCTTCCAATCCAGTGGTCTCCATCCCCTGCTCCCACTGTTTCCAAATCAATAGGCTAACAGCAGCTACACTGACTTCATCTCTCTCTGGTGACTTGACACTAGTGTAAACCCTCACGTTGCTTTTCCTCCCTACACTTTGCTCAGAAAGGCCTTTCCAAATCTGTGTGATCCTTGAGTGCCTGGAAACTCAGTGTGGGGGAACTCTCCACAAGAGGTGACATAAGTTTACAGGATGTTTCGGTTCCACCTACACAGGGCCACCTACCCACAGCTTCACGGTGCAGTCATAGGAGCCACTGAGGAGCTTTGTGTCATCCACACAGAAGTGACAGGAACTCACAATGTGCTGGTGTCCGGTCAGAACTTGAAATGGGACCTGAAAAAAAGATAGACTGAATGAATTGCAGGTTGCAGAATACAAGATCAGGGCTTTAAAAGTCAATTGTATTTCTCTATATTTACAATGAACAATCTAGAAAAAATAAGGAAAACATTCCATTTACAAAAGCATCGAAACAGAAATAAATTTAACCAAAAAAAGTGTAAAATTTATACTCTGAAAATTACAAACCATTGTTGAAAGAAATTTAAAACTACCTAAGTAAATGGCAAAACATCTATGTTCATAGATTAGCAGTCTTACCATTTTTAAGATAAATACTCTCTCAACTGATCAGCAGATTCAATACTATCCCATCAAAATCCCAGCTGACTTCTTTCTGAAATTGACAAGCTGATCCTAAAATTTATATGAAAACTCAAAAGAAGCACAATAGCCAAAACAATCTTGAAAAAGAACAAATGTGGACCACTCAAAATTCCCAATTTCGGGGCCAGCCCAGTGGCTCAGGTGGTTGGAGCACAGCGCTCCTAATGCAGAGGACGCAGGGGGAAGGTGGAAAAAGGGGGGGGGGAGAATTGTTATCCAAAATAGAGTTGGCCCTTCACATCTTCGGGGTTCCCATCTGTTGATTCAACCACAGATCAAAAAAAGAAAGGTTATGCTGTTGCTGATGTGTACTATGTAGTTAGGTATTCTAAGTAACGTAGAGATGATTTAAAGTTTATGAGAGGATGTGCCTAGATTATATGCAAATCCTATGCCATTTTACATAGGAACTTCAGCATCCATGGATTTTGGTATTGGGGAGCGGGTCCTGGAACCAATCTCCCCGAGGAGACCAAGAGACAACTGTATACACAGAACTCTCAAAGCTTAACAATAAGAAAATAAACAACATGTTTTAAAAATGGGCCAACAACCTTAATAGACACTTCACAAAAAAAGATATACAGATAGCAAATAAGCATGTGAAAAGATGTTTCACATCACGTGTCATTAGGGATTTGCAAATTCAAACTACAACAAAAATACTTGATTGGCCAAAATCCAGAACACTGACAACACCAAATGTTGGCAAGGATGTGGAGTAATAGGAACTCTCATTCATTGCTGCTGGGAACGCAAAATAGTGCAGCTACTCTGACTAAGTGAAAGAAGCCAGTCTGAAAAGGCCGCATACTGTATGTATCCTAACATATGACATGCTGGAAAAGGAAAAACTATGGAGACAAGACAAAGATCAGTGGTTGCCAGATGTTTGGAGGGTCTGAAGGGAGGAACAGGTGGAACACAGGGAAATTTTAGCGCAGTGCAATGATTCTTTATGATACCACGATACATGTCGTTATACCTTTGTCCAAACCGATAGAATGTACAACACCAAGAGTGAACTGTGAGGTAAGCTATGGACTTTGGGTGTCAGTGTAGGCTCATCCATTGTTCCAAATATTTCATTCAGTGGGACATATTGATAATGGGAAAGCCATGCATGTGTGAGGGCAGAGGATATATGGGAGATCTCTGCATCTTCCTCTCAATTTTGCTATGGACCTATAGAAAACTGTTCTAAAAAATAAAGTCTGTTTTTGAAAATACATATGTATACTTTTTAAAGGAATGAAGTACATACAACATGGATGAACCTTGAAAATATTATACTGAGGAAAAGGAGCCCGTCACAAAAGACTAAATATTGTTTGATCCTATTTCTATGAAAGGTCCAGAATAGACAATTCTATACACAGAAAGTAAATTAATAGTTGCCTAGAGTTGGGCGGATGGTTTGAGGGGAAATGGAGAATGGTTGCTATTGGGCATGGGGCTTCTTTTTGGGTGATGAAACGTCCTAAAATGATTATGGTCCTGGTTGTGTAACTCTGTGAATACACTAAAAACCATTGAACTGTACACTTTATATTGGTGAATTGTGTGATGTGCGAATTATCTCAATAAAGCAGGGCTTTTAAAAAGGGATAGAAAGAGCAAGCCTAAAATGTTCCACTAACCCCCCTCCCGAATGGCATCAGTGGTGGGGTGGGGGTGTCTGGGGAATGCAGTGAGGAAATGTGGGACACAGAAAGGAGTGGTTCGGGGTTCTGCTGCGGTGTGGCGGGGCGGGGCCTTTGGGGGGGGCTGGGGGGGTTGTCTGGGGAACAGCCCACGGAGAACCGTTTTCAGTCTCACACGCGACACTTCATCCAGCTACCTCCGCCTCTTGGCAAAACTCTCGGGTCTTCGAGACTCCTCTCCTTACAGAAATAGCACTTTATTCTGGGAAAGCATAGCCGCAACAGGGGGACTTCCTTCTAACCCCAGCCGGACCTTCCTGGGGACCTCCTTTCAGATTTTTTCTGCGCCTAGTACTTTTGGGGTCCATTAGAGAAAGGGACCCAGAGGAGCTGCAGAGAGAAGTTCCAAGCACATGGACTTATTTTCAGAGGCGCTAACGAAAATGATTGTCCAATTTTTGTAAAAACAGAACAATTTACGGTAGTTCTTTTATATACGTAGGTTCCTTCATTCGTTCGACAAGTATTAATATGTCTCGAGCGCCTCCCCTGTCGGGCCTTGATCTAGGTGCCCCGGAACCGAGGAGCAAAGACCCCCATCCGGGAGGGGTGCGCCGGTGGGCGTGTTGGTGCCACGGGGGGCTGAACAGGTTCCTGCTCTGAGGGGCCGGCGTGGGAGAGGGAGGCAGCCACCAAATGGCCAGGACATGGTGCCAGGCCACGGCAAGAGCTGTGAAAAAGAGGCCCGTGAGAGGGCTGCTTTAGACTGGCGGGCACGGAGAGCCTCCCCGGGCGAAGGGGGCGCGGGGTGGGGGGGGGGGGGGGGGGCGGAGCAGCGCAGATGGTGACGGGAGGTGACAACGAAGATACCAGAGGGCCTGCCTGAAAATCAAGTCTGAGAGAAAAAGAACAGGGAGATGAGCCCGATTTGAAATGGCCTGGAAGGCCGCGGTCTTCCTCTTTAATGTTCCAGAAAGTCAGGGAAAGGTTTTTGAGCCAAGTATTTTTTAAAATTGTGACATGGGCCATTTTCATTGAGCGACACAGTCACATTAACCTCCAAAGTATATCGTCAGTCACTGCTCCCGTTTATTCTAATCGTCCTTTCTTACTTGGGTTCCTAAATTCTGATTTTTTGTTGTTCGCCAGGGTGCTCCCTTGTTCCTCAGAGAGAAGCATCCTGTCTGAGTCTTTGCAACTCTGAAGAAAATGTCTTTCTGTTGCCTTTATCGGACATAATCAGTTTGGTGGGGTAGAGAATTCTTAGATCACAACCTTCCCTCTAAGAGCCTTATAGAACTTAACTTCTGTCAATCTAATACATCATAAAAACCTCAGGCCAAAAGAAAATCATAAGGCACCTGAATGTGTATCCACAGGTGACTGGTTAACTTCATCAGGGGACAGCTAGCCAATGGGATACTATCCATAAGAAAGAATAAGGAAGCGAGTTCTTCATTGATATGGGAAGATCTGTAAAATATACTGAGTAAAAAAAGAAAAAGAAAAAATTAAAACTAAGTGCAGAAGTAGTCTATGTCTCTATGTAACAAAGGGAGGACAAACATGTTCGAGTATGTGCTGGTAAATGCATAAAATATCTCTGGAAGGCTACAGAAGAAACAAGAAACATTTGTTGCCTCTGTAGAGGAAAATACGGCAGTTGAGGGACAGAGATGCTAGGGCGACTTTTGTTAAAAAAAACAAAACATATCTATTGAATCTTGGGGGTGTTCTATACAGAATATAAACTAAAACACAATATCTGTGCTCTCCTTCCATTTTACCTGAAAATCAGAATAAGTAGAACATCTAAAAGCACAGCAAAGCCCTGGCGCACACTCCGCTTTTTCTTCAGACTTCCTTATGGAGACCCCAGTTGAGGGGCGACAGGGACGAGGACAGGACAGTCAGCCAATCGATGATCTCAGTTGTAGACCTTGCTCCGAGGTCTTCTGATGGCTGGAGGAGCCTAGATCTCAAGCAGATCCCAGGCTTTTCCACTTGTGTGTGGGACAGCTTTGCTCCTATCCTCGCAATGAATGCAGGCATTCACAGTGTAGGTCTTATTTCCCTGCAATCTTGCAATGAACTTCACATCTCTTTCCACGTGAGCACTCACTCCAGTCTTTCCTCAGCCCAGGGAGATTTTCTTCATTGTTTCCTGCTGTATTTCTTTCCTCCTGCTCTCCACACCTCTTATATGTGTATTGGCTCATCTGGATCTCTCCTATATGCCCCTTACCTTTTCTCTCATAATTATTGTTTCTTTATATTTTTTTTCTCTGAGTTCTCAGAGAATCCCGTGAGCTTGTCTGATAGTCTGTTTCACTTCTCCACTCCCGATGTTAAAGCCTTTGCAGAGGGTTTGGGTGTGGACACCCTCTTTCTCATTCCTATGAATTCTCTCCGTGCACAGATTATTTCCTCTTTCCAGCTGCCAGCCTTTGTTTTAGCATTGTGATGTCTCTCAAAGTAGTATCGTTAGGTTTTTATATTTTTATTATCTAAGTTTTCTGTTGCTTCTGGTGCTCTGTTTAATGGGTAGAGAGGACTCCTTCACTGAACCTGGGGCATGCACTTGGGAGTGTCACCATGGGGACATTTGGGAGGTTCCACCGGAGACTGCAGTGTCTGGGTTGGAGCCATGTAGTGGCTTTGGAACAGTCCTCCTCCCCACCCCCTCCCCACCCCTACCTCACTCCCACCACCCGGGGACAGCCAGCCATTTCCCCAGAAATGACAGCTGGAAGCCCAGGAGGACAGTGGCATGTCCTCCTAGGCAGCCACTTCCAAGCTTTAGCCCAGGAGGTGTGCCTCAGGCAGGTGACTGGGCCCAGAGTTTCACTAGGGGTCTTAGCAAAGCCAGGTGGGTCTCTCGTGGATCCTCTCGCGGCTTGTGTCTTCCCCACGTGTGGGGAACAAGCCACCGCCCCCTCCACCTGAAGGCGATTCTGACCTTGGACACAGCCTCCTGGTTGCCCCGGAACTCCTTTTCAGTCATCAGCTGCTCGGGCAGTGGTAAGTCCTCGTCCACGTGCAAGGGATTTAGGTGGGGCAGAATCCGGGCCCGCCGCCCCTCCAAGAGCTGCCGGTGTAAGTGGCCATAGGCCTTGATCAAGGCTGGCAAGGGCACCCGGTGGGGCTCAGGCGCGCCATCCGCCAAGGGGGGCTGCATGTTAAGTCCCTGGGGCTCTGTCTTTTTGTCCTTGTCTTGGGCTTTAGGGGACGTGGGGGCGCATGGTGCCTGAGAGGCCATCTCAGAGCCCCGCCTGCCAGTCAGTGGCCAGCACCCGGGCCTGACCGCAAACGGCGGCGCCACGCGCCCACGCCCCCACACCCAGCCCTCGGGACCGACCTGCCCTCCCCGTGCCCGGAGATCTCACTGCCTCCTCTCCTCGCAGAGGACAGGTTACAACCAGAAAAGTGGCTTCGAGTTCTAAGCACAAAAGGTACAACCTGCGTGAAAGCGTGTGAAACCCGCGCCCTCATCCTAGCAACCTCCCCTCGTTGTGTCTTCCTGGCTCCCTTTCCCAAGAAGATTTCCGTGTGTCCTCTTGCCTGTGTAGGGCTTCCCGGCCAACCCACTTCATGTCAACAACAGACAAATAGTCACTTAGAGAATAGGCCCTGGATGAATTAAGATGCAGCTATTAGGGCCAGGAAGACACAATATATAATAGCAGGAATGAAATACCTGTCACAATGCTAATGAAAATAACAGAACAAAATGTCACTTTTAGTCGGGTAGCAGTCCCACTGCTAGAAAAAGACTGGATGGATATTCAAAAATGTAAGGGTTGTCATCTCTGAGTAGGTAGAAGTACTTTTCTTCTTTCTTTGTCCTTTTAAAATTGTTCTTTCTATAATGTTACTTTGATAATGTAAAAAACCTGTACTTTTCTCAAAGGTCTCATCAGTGCATGTGAGGGCAGCCTTGGAGCAAAGAGTGAGCACATACACTCTCGCTCTTTCTCTGAGTGCCTCAGACACTTTGGTGACATCTACTTAGAGAGGCTGGGGCCACCTGCCAGGACCCTGGCACTGTGCCACACTGGACTCCTGGGCACCACCATCAACCACCAGAGGGAGGAGCCACACTCCCACGGAAACTGCAGGAGCCAGAACGCAAGGGACCACCTCCCTCTCCTACGTGTCCTGAAATAAATCCAACTGTCCTCCTGTGGACTGGGCTTTCTTCATCACAAAACCAGGGAAAACTCATCACTTTTCATGTCTTTTTTAAAGTTTCAGGAAATATAAAATCAAGCAGAAAATAGAAAATTTTCATTTTAATTGAACTGTACAGTCTGAATGTTTTCCTTGACACTAACTGAAGTTAAAAATAGAAACCAATTTCTTCAGCCTTCCAAGGCAGCCTTTGAAATGTCTAGGTTTTAAAAATTATTTTACAGCATGAATTTACATATAAATATGATCTGTACACTGTATTAAACTGAGTAATCGACGGGCTTCCATCATAGAGATGTGGTATTGGGACAGGCCAGGGCAGAATTCAATTACTGCCTCCTCAGTGGGAGACGTTTTAACCTGAAAAAAGATATAAAAGAGACAAAAGGAAAGTTAGATGTGAACTGAAAAACTAGACAGTTCAATTTTCTTAATGCTTCACTGTGTTATGCCACTGGGATGTAGAGGTTCTTTTTAAGTATAGCTATCTTATACTCACCCTGACTAATACAGATGGCTATCCATTTGGAGAAAGACAAATTAATGTCTATCCTACTCTGTTTGCAAAAAAAAAAAAAAAAAAAAGCAAAATCCAAATAAATTAAACGAAAACAAAATTATAAAAACATGAGAATAGTTTTTATGCATATATAAAATCTTGAGTTAGGGAAGGCCTTCAAAACACAAAAATGTAAAACGTACCAATAAAGAAAACTGGTAAAATTGAGTGCATCAAAAATTAAAGCTTCTATACAAAAAATATAGTTAAAATCATATAATAGGTAACACACTAAAACACAAAGGATTAAACCCAAAATTATTTTTTATTCCTAAAAATCAGTAAAATGGTACCTAAAAACCACTAAAACAATCTAAAAGAAAACAGAATACTGTAAAGGACATGAGCAAGCTATTCACACATGGCAAAGGCTGAGACACACAAGAAAGGATGCTCAACCTCACTAATAATCTGGGAAATGCAAATTCAAATGAGATACCATTCTTTAGCCATCATACTGGCAAACATTTCTGTATGGTTTGTTAACTGATATAATAACGGGTGCTTTCATAATTTAAATGGATACAACTACTTTTGGAAACAATTGGGCAGTATTTATTCATTCTAACTGTTCATACCCTATAGATCTATGCTACATAAAATTATATTATTTATATTAAAAATGTATAACAAAATGTCTGTATATGTATGTTACATGAGTGTGGTTGTGCAAAAAATTCTTGAAAGTTACATATGAGGGGGCTGGTCCGGTGGCTCAGGTGCTTGGAGTTCCGTGTTCCTAACTCCAAAGGCTGCCAGTTCGATTCCCACATGGGCCAGTGGGCTCTCAACCACAAGGTTGCCGGTTCAACTCCTCGACTCCCACAAGGGATGGTGGGCTCCGCCCCCTGCAACTATGATTGAACATGGCACCTTGAGCTGAGCTGCCTCCTAGATGGCTCAGTTGGTTGGAGTGTGGGCTCTCAACCACAAGGTTGCCAGTTCAACTCCTCGAGTCCCACAAAGGATGGTGGGCAGCGCCCCCTGCAACTAAGATTGAACATGGCATCTTGAGCTGAGCTGCCACTGAGCTCCCTGATGGCTCAGTTGGTTGGAGCCCGTCCTCTCAACCACAAGGTTGCCGGCTTGACTCCCGCAAGGGATGGTGGGCTGTGCCCCCTGCAACTAGCAACGGCAACTGGACCTGGAGCTGAGCTGTGCCCTCCACAACCTCCACAATTAAGACTGAAAGGACAACAACTTGAAGCTGAACGGCACCCTCCACAACTAAGATTGAAAAGGACAACAACTTGACTTGGAAAAAAAAAAAGACCTGGAAGTACACACTTTTCCCTAGTAAAGTCCTGTTCCCCTTCCCCAATAAAATCTTTAAAAAAAAAAAAAAAGAAAGAAAATTACATATGAAACTGACGGCAGAGGTTACTGTGGAAAGATGAGAGGTTTAGGGAATTGGTCAGGGGCCACTTTAAGTTTTATCTGTAAGGTATGAATTTTCACAATGATAACATAGTCACATATTACTTAAGTAATTAAAAATTAACTTTTTAGAAAAGACTAGTTAATATGTAAATGTATCATTTCTGACATTCGCCTCAAAGCAAATACATCAAGATTTTAATGAGCCTTTGGACGGTTTCTGAAAACCACTGTCTCCTGTTGCCTACCGTCTCAGCAGTTCCTGAGGTGACATGTCTGCTGTCCCTTCTTCATCACTCTGGCTGTCACTGCTGTCGGTACTCTCAGAACTACTACTTTTCTCTGATTTTTTATTCTTTTGCTTTCCTTTGTGTTTGTGCTTCCGGTGTTTCTTTTTCTTTAAAAAAAAAAAAAAAAAGTTGGTGGCAGACAGATACACACACACACACACACACACACACACACACGCAGGTGGTTCGCTCCCTAGTTCAGTACAATAACAGGCTAATGAGACATTTGATGGCTGGAGTCATTTAAAAACAAAAACCACCTCATTTGGAGTGCGCTTTAACGTAGTATGGGACAGACCAGAAACATACGTCTGGGCACTCTCTCCACCATGCACACATGCAGAGAATCGATCCTCTAGTGACAGACACAGCAGAACCAAGCAGATACAGGCAGAGTACCGTCTTGACACTTAGCCCCCATCTTATCAAAGGTGACCCCTGCCACCTTCTGTGAACCTGACTGGTCCATTTTGTTAGGCGGCATATGTGATAAACTACCCATCAGGATGGCAAGCATTCTGGAAATTCACAAAGAAACTGGTAGAAAGTCAGAGAACAGATACAATGAATTTGGCTTCTGAACCTGTCAGCACCAGTTTTTCTCCTTTCTCTACAAGAGAACTCTCCTTATCTTCTATGCTCAGGAATCTTTTTTTCTGACAACCAAAAAGGGAGCTGTTTCTAATCAATCCCACTACTTCCCAGACCACTCTGGGTACCCAACACAAACATGAACTGAATTAAAAACCTGTACGTAACTGAAAAGAAGATATAGATGATGAAATAAGGAGTGTCAGCAGTGAACACCCACACTGGTGCAGGTTTCCTTTACTTCTAATGCCAAGCTATGGACCAACATCTCTATTGTAATGATGACAATGTAGTTCAAAAATGTTCAAAACAATACCTTCCTTTAATACTGAATGAATGATCAAATCAAACTGCTTCATTGTTTAATACTTAACCATTACTCTAAGAATCTTAAATGTTCTTTTCCGTACTTTTTAATGCTCACAAATTTAAAAAAATATTTAAAGTACAACTGAACAAGTTTAAATATTCTGTCTGAAAGAAAAACGTTTCTGAAAATCAAGGGTTTACACTGTATAGCCCATACTTCTATCAAGGTGTCAAGAAACCCAGGTGCCCCCATCTTGGATCTTGGCCACGAGATACTCTCTTTGACTGGCTTCGTGTGTCACGTCTGGGGGCTTGTCTTGACAGAAGCAGGGGTATCAGATCCCAGGACACCCAGAAGTTACCTTCTCTTTCCTCCGTCTGTGTTCTTTCTTGGTCTTGTGTTTTTCTTTGTTCTTTTTATGTTTCTCTTTTTGCGGAACCTCAAGTTTCTGACGAGCATCTGAAATACACATATAATATACACATGAACTATAGGGGAAAATATAAAGGCTAAAATATTGAATTAGGAATCTGCCTTAATGTTGAACATTAAGGCAGAACCCCTGCCCTGCCTCACTGGTAAACAAATGGATTATCACATCATGTGCTACCTCCATACGGTATTTAGAAACTGCCAGGAACCGCAATGTAAGACCTGTGTGACCCAACCAATATCTTGCCACAGCCGTGTCTACCAGATGACACCAGGAGAAGATAAAGTCAGACCAGAATGCCCACAAACCTTTTGTAATTTAACATCCTCAGGTCAGCTCAGAGATGAACCAGGATGAACCTCAGCTCTGTGATTTTTGGCATGTTGCTTAACCTCTTTAGGTCTCAGTTTCCTCTTCATAAAACAGGGATAAGAAGAATCCCTATTTTCTTAGGGACATAGAAAGGATGAGATGGGACCGCGTACATGAATCCCATAGCCCAGAATCTCCTCTCAGATCATCTTCCCTTTACAAAAGCACATTCGACGTGAATTTGTCTTATAAATGGAAACACTAAAAAACTAGCATAATGTATGTATAATCATTAAAATGACAAGTTGCAGGCACCTAAATTCTCCACTTCCAAATACTGACCAAAAGGTTTTCATTGCCAGGCACCCAAACCAGTAAAAATTCACTGTGGTAGAAAATAGTGTAAATTATTAAATCACCTTTTTCCACCTAAAGAAAAGTTCCAAGGTATTTCAAAAGTGTGGATATTTCCCAAACCCAGTTAACAGGTGCCTGCAATTTTCTAGTTCTATAGTTCGGTCAGATATTTCATAAATTGACCTCTCCTCATTTTTTTTTTTTAATGTTAGTTTTTGGAAAACCATTGCTCTTCAATAATCCATAGACCAAATTAAGTTATTAACTATTACAAGGATATCAATGACATATCAATTCCCATATCTGGGAAATGGGCATAAATAACTTAGCTTTTAAGAGATGACACACTTATTTTAAGCTAAAGATTTGAATAACTAAAGCAAATAAAAAACACATTCACTGCAGTTGTTCAAAACTTCACACTTTTTACTCCTCTCTTCTTATTATTATCTCTTTGAAGGTTAGGTTAATTAACCAAACCAATATTTATATGTGGGTACTTTAGGCAACTATAAAGTAGATAACAGAATTATGTTATTTACATACCTGAACCATGTTATCAGATGTTTGTTAACCCAGCCTCCAAAGAATGAAAAACCAGTCTAAACAGTTTAACATGAGATATCAATCTAAGAGGGCACTGAACAGAAATTGTTAATAGCTACTGGAGGAAGAGAATGGACTGTATTTACTTCTGAAAGAATTAATTTTATTTTATTTGCTATATTAGCCAAAGTATAAAAAGTCTTACAATACCCTTCTCCCTGCAATTCCCCTCCCATCTTTGTGTCCTACACTTTTACTTTTTTATTTCTTTAAGTGACATTTGAGATACTTAGGACTCTACTGAAAGTATCTAAAAGTTAAAAAGAAAAAAAGTTTAAAGGTCTCTGAGGCTGTAAAGCAACAACTCTCATTTTAGGTACCAATGGAGTAACGAGTTTCAAAATGTGGCTGAGGAGAGATAAATCAGAAACAAACGTATTTGGTTGGCTTCATGTTGGATTAGCAGTCACACAATTAGAGCTGTCATATCTCAGGGGAGACTCTGTTGCCCATGCAAACAGGAGAACCAAGGAGCTCTCAACTCACTGGGGCAGAAGACGGGAGGCAGCCGTGGGCCAAACTCTTCTCTTTCATCTATGTGCAACTTTTGTACCAGGACGGAAGTTACAGGCTCCTGCGGGGCCGGCTCGCCAGCTGAAAAACAGCAGGGTATTAATTTCATATATTTGCCAAATATTGATGTGTTTGCGTCTTTAATTAATGTCTGTTGCCATGAGATAACGTATGCTTTTCTTCACCACTTTCCTTAACTAGCTCACGCCAGGTGCTGGGACAGAGTAGAGAACACGCAGCCTTGACCCCTAGGCTCAAGGGCATTAGAACAGGGAAGTCAGTCACCCAAGGACACCTGTAACCAAGCGCACCAGTGGCTGTAACACAAGAGTGTGTAGAGCACATGTACAGCACACACTCTGGGTCACATACGACCACCTAAAGGGTTGAAAGATGTCCTCAAGGAAGGGCCATCTGAGAAAAATAAAACTTACAAACAGGGATCGGTGACTACGTCCCAGCTCAGAAAGCTTAATTCCACTCAAAATAAATGATCAAAAGAAGAAAAACTGAACATAAATAAAATATCATGTCCACATTAATAATCTTGTGTTGTTGTTGTTGTTTTGAAACAAATGAGTATGTTTTCAGACAGAAGAGATAAAAATGGAAAAGTCTGGAAGAATATTCATTAAGGGTTCACCGTAAAGTAGGATTCCAAGGGACTTAAGCTTTCGATATTTTTATACTTTTAAAATTCAAGTACATATGATTTCGTAATAAAATCTAAGTTGGTTTTTTTACCCACAGAAAGAAGAAATAGCTGACATTTGCGACCACTTAAGAACAAACAACATTTTATATCACTATGTAACTTTTTGGTTAAAGGCCCTCAAAAATTATGCCCAAGTCCGCCAGAATGGCAGGGGCAAACAGAATACGCTAAGACTGAGATGGGAAATTTTGTCCACCGGCCCAAGCATCTGAAAAGTCTCCCACTGTTGCAAGTGCCAGACAGCACCTTTCCCATGCCGCAACTCCTGGCTTGGGTGAATGGAACGAACAGAACAAGCGACTGAGCAAGTGCTAGACTCACAGCAATGAGAACAGACCCCATCTACCAAGTGTTACTACGGACTCGGCCATGCCATGCAACAGCTGACCCAGAGCCCACAGCGTGCCCTGTAGAGAGGAAAGCCAGAAGAGCCCCGTCCACTTCACGACCAAATGTTCTCCAGTAATCCTAGCACCTCCTCATCGACCAGGCTTTAAAAAGGAAAAAGCTAGTTTTTTTAAAACTTTTATTTATTTTAAGTGTGTTTTTCCAGGACCTATCAGACCCAAGTCAAGTAGTTGTTTCAGTCTAGTTGTGGAGGGCGCAGCTCACAGTGGCCCATGTGGGGATTGAATCAGCAACCTTGTTAAGAGCACCGTGTTCTAACCAACTGAGCTAACTGGCCACCCAAAAAAGCTGTTTTAAATGAAAATTTTACTATGTTTTAATTTTTCTCATTTAGGATAAGTAGGAAAATTAACATTATCAAACGCAGCTAATCTAAAAATATACCAGAGACTTATACCAGATAGAAAAAACAGAACTCAGCTCTACCCCAATTAAAAATGTAAAAAGATTAAAACATTCCTGATTGATAATTATCCTGGTTTAGAATTAAACACTACAACCAAAGCAGCAGCTGCTCTAGGGACATCGTCACTTGCATCCCAAAGTCTGAAACACTGACGTACTGTGAGCCGCAGATGTTTCCACCGAGTCGGTCTCTTGGGAACTTTTGACGTCAGCCTCCCCAGTGCCCTCCTGGTCATCCTCGCTGTCGCCCTGCTCATCCTCAGAGGATGAGGACTTTTCTTCTGAGGAGCTGGCAAAGATGGCCTTGAATAAGTCGATGGGTGGGCGGCTCCCTTCTTCTTCAGCCTGTGAATCCTCACCTTTGTTTACCAGCTGTATTAACAGTGAAACATGCGTCAGTAATGAAGGAGCAGGGGTGAAAGGAGCCAAACAGTCTAGAACACACAAACACCCCCCCCCACACACACACACACACTCACACACATACACAAACACAGATGTTTATGCGTGTGTATATGGGTCTCCGTACCTACACACTACTTAACTAAACAATGATCATTCAGTCAGTATTTATTTTTATGGTGTTTCTGATTCAACAACTGCAGAATGTGTTGAACGGTAGAAGCAGCTGCAGTCTCTCATGGGGATAGGTCATTAACCAGAATTGCAGAGGTCCCAGAAAAATGCAGTAGGAGATAGCAGAGTTCCTCTGTCCTCTTTTCAGGAATCTATCCAAGCCTTCAGAGTCCAATATTGAAAGTGATAAAGGTGATCTACACATATGAAAATGCTGAAGAGAGAACTAGGCCATTAACACAATGGGGAGGGAGCCAGGAACATGCTGATAAACGAAATGGCCATGGAACCTCCCTCTGAAATTACACATCACCCTCCCTAAAAGAAGTCCAGATATGGACGTGCATATTCACCAAAGAAAGAGGCAGGAACCTGTACACACTCAATTCAGTAAACAAAAAGCAAAGGTATGAACCCAGATCCCACCTTCTAACAGTTTATCACCAGAAAGACACTGGGTAATCTAATGTGCCAAGCAATACGAGGGAGCCCCAGGAGTGGCACAGATCAGAATCCACTTCAGTCCTTCATTTTACCACTGGAGAACCCAGGTCAGAGATGAGAGGCTCTGTCAATGATGCACTGGTGGTACGTGCCAAGGAGAGGACCTGGACCCGTGGTACGTGCCAAGGAGAGGACCTGGACCCGTGGTACGCGCCAAGGAGAGGACCTGGACCCGTGGTGCATGCCAAGGAAAGGACCTGGACCCATGGTACGCACCAAGGAGAGGACCTGGACCCATGGTACGTGCCAAGGAGAGGACCTGGACTCTACTACCCAGGTCCCCTCGCTCTCAGCAGTGGTCACTTCCCCACCCCCCATATAACACCACTTCCAATTTGTGGAGCAAAGTTACAATTACCTACATGAGGAAAACTGGTACAAGACAGCAGCACTTGTGGTTTCAAAGTAAACTCTTTTCATAGAAAAAAATTAAACAGAAAAAGTACACCATGCCCCACTAAAAATTATCAGGGCACCTTGGAGAAAGGACTGATTCTCGAGCTGGAGCTGAGAAATAAAAAGAGGAGCCCAGAAAATTGTGCTGTGCCAGAAAGCAAGAACATGCTCAGAGTAAGAGGGATGTATCAAAAGGACACAGAAGCCAACTTGAAGGGGCTCCAATTAGCCAAACCAGGACAATTTGAGCATTAAAATAAATAATGATAGTACCAAATTTATCCCTTTGGATGAAATAGGAAACCACGGGTCCACAGTGATATAAAGAAACAGTTTGATGAAAAACAGGATATTTATACTTCAAAGCTCCTAAATATTAGGTTGGTGCAAAAGTAATTGTGGTTTTTGCAATTGTTCTTAACCTTTAAACCGCAATTACTTTTGCACCAACCTAATACTTATTAAAAATCATTAAGTAAAAACCAATAAGAAAGAAATAAAAGTACTTATTATCTAAAAAGGTGAAAAGACTAACTTTACAGTGATTAAACCTGGCAGGCACCACCTTACTCCAGTGATCAGAGTGAACCCCATCAGGAATGGGACAAATCGACATCCCGCACCCCCTGACAGGATGGATGAGAGCACAGCCGCATCCCTTCTGAGGGGCAGAGATGCAGAACCCGAGTCTAGTCCTGAGCAAACACCAGACAAGCCCAAACTAAGGGACATTCTACAGAACACCAGCCTGTAATCTTCAAAAGTATCAAGACCATAAAAGTCAAGGAAAGACTGAGGAACTGTTCCAAACTGAAGGAGCTAGGAGATGTGACCGCGAAATGCAACAAGTGATGCTGAGCTGCATCCGTTTTGCTATGAAGGACTTTATTAGGACAAGTGGGAGAATTTGAATGGGTCTGAGGAAGAGAGAATAGTAACGGATCAGCATTCTTCTCCTGATTTTCATGGATATCCTGTGATTATCTAGGTGAATATCCTTTGAAGGAAACACAGAGGTGATGGGGCATCATCTGGCTGGCAACTTATGCTCAGGGAGAAAAATGATCTGTACTGCATTTGAGCTTTTGAGGTTGTTTCAAAAAATGTTTAAATCAGGGCTGGCCCGGTGGCTCAGGCGATTGGAGCTCCATGCTCCTAACACCAAAGGCTGCCGGTTCGATTCCCACATGGGCCAGTGGGCTCTCAACCACAAGGTTGCCGGTTTGATTCCCGCAGGTATAGTGGGCTGTGTCCCCTGCGACTAACAATAGCAACTGGACCTGGAGCTGAGCTGCGCCCTCCACAACTAAGATGGAAAGAACAACAATTTGACTTGGAAAAAAAGTCCTGGAAGTACATGCTATTCCCCAATACAAAAAATAAAAATAAAAAATGTTTAAATCATACAGAAAGTCAGGAGAAAAAAACCTGACAGTGAAGCACAGGAAATCATGGCAACAATTCCCCAGAAAAGTCATGAATCTGATACATTGATGGCAAACCACAGATCCCAATGTTACATACATGGACCATAAACTGAATGACAATTGGCTGATATCTGTGTTCACAGAATTTCTGGCCTTTAATGGTGTCTCTATTGGTAAACATACAGGCAGAACTGTCATAACTACACGAGATATTCTACTCCTAGGTAAATATACAAGCTGATTTTTTTCCCTGGAATATAATAGGAGCTATACTGGAATTAAATAACAACAACACACACTAAATACACAGCATCTACGCTGGCAAAGCCACACCCCTCCACACCCTCCACCAAAATGTATGGCCCATTCACATCTGTGCTGACTCAGAAAGTTTTCAAAGAAAGATATAAAATAACCCAGAGAGGGGAAGAGACCTTCCTAAGGTCGCATGGCTAATAAGTGAAAAAGCAAGAACCATGACTTTCCAGGCAAAATTACCCAAATACAATGTCCACATGATTTTTTAGAAAATGTAGAAATCTTTCTAATCTCATGACCATATAGTAGAGCCAGGATCCATGAGTAGGGTTTTATGCCATTCAAAAAAGTAACAGTAGGGGTGACCAGTTAGCTCAGTTGGTCAGAGAGCATGGTGCTGAAAACACCAAGGTTGCCGGTTCCATGGCCACATGGGCCACTGTGAGCTGCACCCTCCTTAAAAAAAGTAACAGTAAAAGCCCAATGGAGTGGATCCAAATCCATGGTGGCACCAGGGGTGATGGCAGCAGCTGCCAGGCTCTGAAGGCAGGGAATCTTTTTCTCTGACTCCAGCAGCCATGATCCCAACTGTCTGGATGGAATCCCACTGCTTTCCCCCCCTTGCTCCCCTCCTGCCACTTGACTCCAACCACAGAGTCACCAGAAGTGCAAGGGAGAGCAGGGAAACTAAAGCCCGAGCTTGCCGATTGGACGATGGGAGGGGGAGCCCAGAAAGTCAAAAAGTGTCAGGACAATCGTGAAGAGAAGGAGCTCAAGACGGTGATCCTATAAAGTGGTCAATGAGCTTCTGGCTCACCTCTGAGCTATGTATGAGTGGATTTGTCTCTAAACAGCAAACCAAAGAATTTGATAACAGAATTATGGGATTAACTACCAACCAGGTCCCAGACCAGCCACTGGGAAGTGCACATGCAAGGAAGTTCTGAACATAATATACAGGCTCTGAAACCTGGAATGACATTGGAACCCAAGCCCACAGAAGATGGGTTGGAGCTGCAGCCTGAACCTAAGTAGGTCGAATGTCTGCTACAGCAAAGCAAAACAAAAAAATCAACATTCTCCTTACAGTTTGGACAAGACCCAGGGTCTCATGCCATAATATTCAAAATGTCCATGATGCAATCCAAAATTACTAGATATAGAAACATCCAGGAAAATCTCAACTTGCAAAAGACAATCAATAGATGCCAACCCAAAATGACAAATGTGTTGGAACGATCAAACAGATTTTAAAGCAGCTTTTACAACCATGTTCCATGAATCAGATAAATGAAAAACTACAAAGAAATAAAAGATATAAAGAAGAACCAAAAGGGAATTTTAGAAATGAAAAATACAATAACCAAAATTAAAAATTCACTGGATGAAATCAATAGCAGAATGCAGATGGCAGAGGAGTCAGTGAACTTAAAACAGATCGATAGAAATGATCTTAATTCAACAACAGAGAGGGTATAAAAGATTAAAAAAAAAAGGAACCGAGAAGTCAGAGTGTGGTACAGAAAGAATATTTGAAAAAATAATGGCTGGAAATGTCCAAATTAAGTAAAAGCAAACTTAAAGATTTAAAAAGCTCAGTAAACCCCAAACAAAATAATCTCAAAGAAATCTATGCCCAGACATGTCATAATCAAACAGCTAGAGGAAATATCACATCATTATAAGGAGAGAAACAATTATTCGAATGACTGTAGATTTCTCTTCAGAAATCAGGAAGGCCAGAAGGAAGTGGTACAACATTTTTAAAGGACTAAAAGAAAAGAATTATTGACCCAGAAGTCTATACCCAGAAAAAAAATCCTTCAGGAATGAAGATAAAATACAGGACATTCTCAGATTTAGGAAAATTAAGAGAATTTGTTGTTGGAACTTCTCTAACAAAATGCTAAAGGAAGTTCCTCAGACAGAAGAAAGTGATAGGAGAGGGAAACTTGGAACTTCAGGAATGATGAAAGAACAACAAAAATGGTAAATATCTGAATAAAATAGACCATTATCTTTTCATCAATTCTTTAAAATGTGTATAACATTGAAAGCAAAAATCAAAACATTGTCTGATAAGGTTCTCACTGTATATACAAAAGACAACATAAAAGTGGGAGAGAAAAGGGACCTATATAGTGGTAAGGATTCTACATTCCACTTAAAGTGGTTAAAATATCAATTCTAAGTAGACTGTGAAAAGATAAGTATGTATATTGTAATCCCCAGAGTAATTATGAAAAAAATAGAGTAAAAAAAATAAATGGATAAATTAAAATGGAATACTAACCATTATTCAAGTAATAAAAAAAAAGGCAGGAAAAGGGAAAGACAGGAACAAAAAAGAGTGGGAACAGACAGAAAATAATAAACTGTAGACCTAAATCCAAATACATTAACAAAGTACATTAAATGCAAATGATCAAAACACAAATTAAAACATATAGATTATCAAATGTATTTTTTTTTTAAAAGACCCAATGACAATGACCGGCTGTTTATGAAATAGATAGGTTAAAAAAATGGAAAAATACACACTATGCAAATTATGAGGGATAAAAAGTGATATTACATAATGATAAAAGAGTCAATTCACCAAAAAGATATAGTAATCCTAAATGAGTATGTTCCTAACAAGAGAGTTTCAAAATACCTGAAGGAAAAACCACTTTGGAATAGTTTGGCAGTTTCTTATAAAGCTGAATCTATAAGTATATATATATTACCCAGCACTCCCACTGCTAGGTATTTACCCTAGAGAAATGAAAAGTTATGTCTACACAAAAGAGGTATGTCCACTCATCTGCACGTGAGTGTTCACAGCAGCTGTATTTATGATAGTCAAAAGCTGGAAACAACCACGTGTCCTTAAAGAGTGAACAAACTATGGTACACCCATACAACGAAATAGTATTCAGCAATAAAAAGGAATGAACTATTGATACATGCAAAATATTGATAAATCTCACAGGTATGGTGCTGAATGAAAGAAGCCAGTCTCAAAAGGCAATATATGTATACAGTCTGATTTCATTTATGTGAAATTCTACAAAGAGCAAAACTATAGAGACAGAGAAGAGATCAATGGTTGACTAGGGCTTGGGGTGAAGAGAAGGTATGACTACAAAGGGACAGCATAAGGAAGTTTTTTTTGGGGTGTGGGGGGTGGTACCATTATGTATTCTGATTGTGGTAATGATTACAGTGTATCTATATATGTGTAAATACTCATTAAACTGTACATCAAAAAACGTTAATTTTAAGGTAGGTTAATTTGAAAAGTAGAATAAACATTTTTAAATAAAGCTATTAGAAATAAAACCAACTTTTTACTAAGTTCAACTTTTTAATTATTAAAGTAGTAATTAAAAAAAAACCCAATGGGTGTTTTATTTATATTTTCCACAAAAGAGAATACTTGTTACTTGGAAAATTACATTTTCCAATGCAAATACATTGAATTTTGTGTCAGTAGTTGATGCTAAGTGAAAGCCCTTCTAGGCATAGAAGTTCTCCTCAAATGATTTAAGCTATGATTCAAATTGTTGGACTGCACAGCAGGTGTTGGCAAACTACAGCCCAGGGGTCAAATCCAACCTGCTGCCTGTTTTTGCAAATAAAGTTGTATTGGAATATAGATGTACACAATTGTTTTCATATTGCCTGTGGTTCCTTTCACACTCAACAGCAGAGTTGAACAGTCGCGATAGAGACTATGGCCCACAAAGCCTATTTTTAATACCTGGCTCTGCATAGCAAAAGTGTGCAGACCCCTGCTATCAAGTATGAGAAAGCTTCACCACAGAGAAAGGTAAAGGCCACAGCCAGCCTGGCAAAGAGAAGCCCCACATACCTTATTTGAGAGTGATTCCTTCACATGGTCTCCCTCTTTGTTTACTAATGGACTGGACTCTTGTTTAGGTGGACCAACTTTTGATCTAGCCAAACTTAAAAATTCACTAATGGAGTCTTCTTTCTTTTCTTGTTTAGATGTATCCCATCTGGATGGTTTTCTGGATTCTGAAAGGTAGGACAGAGGCGTAACATCAGAATTTGTAAGCAAAAGACAAGTTCTTCATTACAGTGAATCGGCCAGGCACGGTGCCAAGTGTTGGGGTGTGGCAGGTGCTAAGGCAGAGTCCCAAGCCCAAACAGGGTACGTTGGGACCGTGACAGCACAAGCTAAGATGGGCACATGAGCAATTCTCTGAACAGAGGGAGAGTTCGCACTACGTGTATCCTTAGGATTAGATGCCCCTTTATTTCTGTCTCCCCAACAAGCCAGGGGTTGACACCAGCACAGGGACCCGAGGAAGCCCTACTCACTCTCGGAACCTTGATGCTGTGGTCCTTTTTCACTTGATGTTTGAGTTGTGGGCAAGGAAGCTGTCTCTGGGAGTGTCAGAAAGTTGAAGACTGAGTATTTGTCACGTTTCACTCTTGGTAAGCCAACTAAAGTTGAACTGGGGGTAGAAAAGAAAAAAATATAAATATAATTTTTAATACCAACTGTGAAAATCAAATCCAATTCTTAAATCAAAGCTTTCCATCTCATGTTTTTCACAAGTAGCTCTTCCACTTGGCTAAAGAGATCCCCTAAGATGTTTTCACTTCTCAAAGCAGTTTAAGAATTTATAATGGGGGCCAGGCCCGGTGGCTCAGGTGGTTGGAGCTCCGTGCTCCTAACTCCGAAGGCTGCCGGTTAGATTCCCACATGGGCCAGTGGGCTCTCAACCACAAGGTTGCCGGTTCAACTCCTCAAGTCCCGCAAGGAATGGTGGGCTGCGCCCCCTGCAACTAGCAACGGCAACTGGACCTGGAGCTGAGCTACGCCCTCCACAACTAAGACTGAAAGGACAACAACTTGACTTGGAAAAAAAAAGTCCTGGAAGTACACACTGTTCCCCAATAAAGTACTGTTCCCCTTCTCCCCCGCAAAAAAAGAATTTATAATGGGTGACTTTAGGACCTATTAGTTTTTTCTTTATTATAGTAAGAACTAGAATTTGACTTTGAAAATGGATCTCCATTAAGGAAAAGTTTCACTGCTAAAAATACAGTTGACCCGTGAACATGAGTTTGAACTGCGCAGGTCCACTTATACACAGATTTTTTTCAATAAATATTGTGAAAATATTTCTTTTTCAATAAATATTTTCTCTTCCTTATGATTTTTTAAATAACATTTTCTTTCCTCCGGCTTAGTTTATTATAAGAATACAGTATAGAATACATATACCATACAAAATAATGTGTTAATGGACTCTTTATGTTACTGGTAAAGATTCTGATTAACAGTACTATTAATAGTTAAGTTTTGGGGTAGTCAAAAGTTATAGGTGGATTTTTGACTGCATGGGGGGTCAGCCCCTCATTGTTCAGTGGTCGTCTGTATACCAAAATTTTCTGACGAAGTCTCAGATTCAACTGCATATGCTTTCTTGTGGTGTTTATAATCAATAAGAAGGTGCTAAACTTATATAAAGAATTAGAAAACGTAAGTAACATTTTAAATGTACTCTGTACGTGCATCATTGAAAAGGTGGCAAATTAAATACGCATTAAGTTTTGAAAACTTGACGTATATGAGTTTCATATCGTCAATACAGAATAAGTTTGCTGTCTGGATGTTTATTTTTTTAGTAACAAATTAATGGAGGTTAAACTGCACAATTTGCCACTCTCAGCATTTACAAGTAAGTTCATTTAGAAAAAGGGAATTTATGAGTGTATAAGGGGAAAATTGGCTTTAATATGGGGGAATAAGTACTGATGGAAGGGCAGGTTTATCCAACTTACTCTGGATAAGGGTCAGGGACATTGAACCTCTTACATAGGAGCTTGTCGGGGTGCCATTCAAAGGTGTCTCGCGTGAGCTTCCCAAACATCTTCATCTTCACAGCCGACTGCTTATCGTTAACATCATTCTGGGAAAAGACACACAGCTGACTGGACTGCTCTTCCACTTACGTTTCCAAGCCACCTTCCAAAATAACAAAGCTGCTTATGCTACGACAGTTTTGCTAAACTCCATCGGCTTTCAAGCATAAAAATCACTGCTAATTCTACAGTCCCTGTCTCTTTTGTTCTTTTCACTGAGGGATTTCAACTATTTGGCTGTCCGGTGTTTTCATTTTTAAATGCACCAGGTAAGGACGTGATAGCGACAGACCTCTTGGTCCCGAGGAACTTCCACTTGATGAGAATCGTCTTCTTCCTTGGCGTGAGTGAACCTGGAGGACAAAGTCGAGTGGGAAGATACATACAGCCGGGCTGCCTGAGCAAACTCATCCCGTTCGCGGCCTCGCTCCCACTCTGTCATACTGGGATCCAGACAGTGTTCCAGAGCATCTGTGGTGCGAACAGAGAACAAGAAAGTGCTTCACACTTGGGGGAAACATGGGGCTTAAAGGAGAACATCCTGGTTTTTAAGAGCATGGCGGGGAGGTACTCGGCAGGAAATATTGCTCACTCCCTCAAAATCACGCTTTTATTGAATTCTACGTACTGCATGTATCTGAGAAAAACACCTGGGAACTAATGCTTGGGGTTAAATCTTCAAAGTAAGGAACCTGTTACCATTCCCAGGGATAAGTTCATCCCAACTCTATTCCTAAGTTTTGACAGAAAAACACTCCCTTCTCTAATTTTTTTTTTTAAATTTTACAACTACGAGTAAACGTTAAGGGGTCTGGAGTCTTAGTAGGGAGTGCAGGCACAGTACACAAAGACGTGCTTCTGAAAACCAGCCCCTCTCATTTGCTGACTACCTCTCACACAGAGTACTACGTATCAGAGCAAGCCTTCTCCTGGGTCTTGCCATATTTATTTCCTTCATAGATCAATTTTTTCCCCCATCTCGTGGTTCAACAGTCAACTCTCTTTGTAAAGTCAAATTTTAGACTATGCTTTAGGGCTGGATGGTTAGGACCTTAAGATAAGGTGGGAGATGACCTTGTTCTCTTGGTGTGAAATGCAACACTTACAGAAGCCAAGCATTTGCAAACAGTAAATGGTCTGTGATTTAGCCTTAGTCACCACCAAAGCATGCTCTCTACTTAAACAGCTATCTTTGGGCCCTGAGATACAGAGAAACACAAGCTAATTGTTCTTGCTTTGTAAGGTCAAGAGCCAGAGCCTGAAATCTTTGCACTGTTCGTAGAAGGATGAATCAAAACACTGGCAGATTCAACTCTCAATCTCAGACTAGGATTAGAATAGCAAGAACTTCGCCCCCGCCTGACACATGGGAGACCCAGGCTGAGCACCCACCTTTCTGACCCTGTTTCATATTTACTAAATACTCTTCGTATCGTTTTTGCTTTTCTGGATCTTGGGCGAAAGGTTTGAAGTTGCTGGCTCTTGTGGTGGCTGTCCCACCCCTCAACGCCATGTGCCAAGAGCTGTGTCCGACATCTGGAGAGGAGGGCTGCTGTTTGCTGCTTGAGGCATTCTGGGCCAGACTCCTGGCCTTGAGTTGGGCTGCTTTAAGGTCAGTTGCCTGCTTCATTTCTTTGATTCTCTCTTTATCTTTTTGGGACAGAAATTCTAACACGGAAGTAGCTGAACCTAAATAAAAACAATAATAGGAAGAGATAAAAAGGATCCTAAGACAAATATGTTTACATTTCACTGTATATACATGTTCAATATCACAAATTTATATAATTGGAGATGAGTATTTTACAGTTAGTATTTCATCTGCATTCATATTATCCCTTGAACTAGACAGTAACACAACAAGACTCCTCTTTAACGGTTGGCAAAAATGGAGTTTAATACTTGGATGTTTACAGGCCAGTGTGGTCCCAGAATGAGGAAGCTGACCTGCTGAACTCCAGACCTCCAGTCTGCGGTGGCCCCCATTTCCACAGTCCTGCCCAGCACAAGCCCCTGTTCAGAGCACAGCTACCCATCATGCACTCGCTCCTGTCACAAATGCTCAGTGAGCATCCACTCCATACCAGACACTGGCCGAGGGCTGGGAGGACAACGCAGAAAAGGTCCTGTTCTCACTAGTGAGGCAGAATGACATTAAAGAAGCCAAAATTCAACAGCAGAAGATGGGTACAAGAGGAGGGCTGTGGGGGACAAAAGGGGGGGAGGCGATTGAGGGTGGCTTAGATGAGAGGGCTGGTAACAGGGCTGGAGGGAGGGATAGCTGGCTTACGTGGTGGGCAGGGCAGGCCTGGAAGGTCCCTCTAAAGAGGTAACATTTGAGGTAAGTTCTAAGTAAAAAAAAAAGGAGGGAAAATATGACGGAAGAGCAGAGGCGAAGGAAGCAGCAAACATGACAGCCCTGGGCGGCATCATGGTTGGCAGGTTCAGAGGGCAAAAAGGAAGATCATGAGGTGAGAACACAGGGTGTTAAGGCAAAGTGGCATACGATGCGGCTTGAAAGGTGGGCAGGGCTGGATCCATAGAGCCTTGTGGGGAGTCTGGATTTCTCTTTAGTGTAAGAAGTCCTGGATCATGTTAAGGGGATAGTGATATAATTTGGTTCATGTAGCTGCTGTTGAAGGGAATGGACTGCAGAGGGCAAAAAGAAGCCCAATCGGGAGGCTGCTGCAATAGTCCAGGTGACAGCAGATGGGCATTGAGGCAAGGGGGAAACAGCTGAAATGCAGAGAAGTAGATAAGAGGTATTAGGGGCAGAAATGAGAGGACATGCTGACAGATTGGGTAGGGTCAGGGGAGAGACGGAAAGAGAGTTGCTAAGAATTAGTATTCCTACATTTTGGACTCAGCAGAGGGTCACTGGTACTACCGTTTACTGAGAAGGGAAGATTGGAGGAAGAGTAAGTTTGGAGAAGGAAGGGGGCACCACAAGCTCTGTTTGGGTGTACCATATTTGAGATAACTGTTAGGCTCCCAGATGGCAAGTTCAAGTTCATCTCTCATAGTGGGTCTTTCTGCTCCAGCCTCCAGGGGAGTCTCCACATTTATTCATACTTTCAGATGCATTCATTTCTTTTAGGCTTTCAGAAAAAGCCACAGTATCCTTATCTCCTGAGGAAAAAATCGTATGTTCCCAGGCTGTGCAGAGAAAGTGAAGGTACGCATGTCCCTGGTCTCCACCACATTCCTGGACAATTATTAAAAATCTGAAAATTGTTGAGCTTAAGACGAGAGTTGTAATTTCAATGACACAACTCAAACTAATAGTGGGAAAACAAGTCTTAAGAAGTAAAGGATGGGGTGGCTGGTCAGTTCAGTTGCTAGAGCATGGTGCTAATAACACAAAGGTTGCCAGTTCAATCCCCAAATGGGCCACTGTGAGCTGCACCCTCCTTAAATAAAAGAATAAAAAAATAAAAAATAAAAAATAAAAGAAGTACACTGTTATGTATGCCGTTCACAATAAACTATTTTATTCCCACAATTCGGGAATACAAAATCATAGAAAAAATTTCAATGGGAAAACATGTTTCCATTTTGATTTTGATAACTCAGGTTGTTATAAACGTAATGATTTTAATCTTTAATGGCACATACCTTGTATAGGTGCTTCTCCTAGCAACTCTCCCCTCTTGGAGGCATTCAGTAGGTGCCTACTATGTGTCCCTGAGTCATGTACTGGCTTTCCAGCTGACTCTGATAATACTTGAAGTAAGTGGGAGTTCTCTGAGGTTGCAGCTACCACGGGTCTGAAATAATGCACCGGTCGATAGTCCCTTGGCAATTCTGGTGGTGGATAAATCTTTAAAAAAATAATAAAAATAAAAAAGACTCAGAAAATACAAAAAAGATGATCATGTTTGATTTAACCAAGAAAACCTGTTACCTCTGAGCATTAACCCCAGCCTTTCGCAGGCTAACATTCAGCAGGTAGGTAGCACGGGAAACAGCCTGTCCAGGTGCTCAGCCATCATCCATTCTGGATTCTGAGGGTCACCAGAACTTCATTGTTCTGCTGACCAGGCATTTTTAATATCACCCCTGCCCACTTCTACACAGAGATGCTAATCTGCATGTTTCCTAGAATGATGACAATAGTTAACCCATGTACTGACTGGCCCAAGTGCAGAGCTGGCCCACTGTAAGTCAGAAAATTTAGAACTAGAGTATGATTTCAAGGTGTAGAAAAAAATAATAACTTCAAATAAGTTACTTTTAAATTCAGATTTTTTTCTGGTTACGTTTCAGTTCCAAATTGGAACTTCAGGCCTTATTTTTTGATCTGAGGTATTTTTAATTCAAAAGCTGACTGAACTGAAATTGAAATATATTCGGGGAATTCAGGCATTCATGATGGCAGAACAGATAAGTTAAAAGAAAGTATTTGATAATTTTTTTTTTTAAAGATTTTATTGGGGAAGGGGAACAGAACTTTACTGGGGAACAGTGTGTACTTCCAGGACTTTTTTTTTTTTCTCCCAAGTCAAGTTGTTGTCCTTTCAATCTTAGTTGTGGAGGGCGCAGCTCAGCTCCAGGTCTAGTCGCCGTTGCTAGTTGCTAGTTGCAGGGGGCGCAGCCCACCATCCCCTGCGAGAGTCCAACTGGCAACCCTGTGGTCGAGAGAATGCACTCCAACCAACTGAGCCATCTGGGAGCTCAGCGGCAGCTCAGGTCAAGGTGCCATGTTTAATCTTAGTTGCAGGGGGTGGAGCCCACCATCCCTTGTGGGACTCGAGGAATTGAACTGGCAACCTTGTGGTTGAGAGCCCACTGGCCCATGTGGGAATCGAACCGGCAGCCTTCGGAGTTAGGAGTACGGAGCTCCAACTGCCTGAGCCACTGGGCCGGCCCCCAGTATTTGACGTTTTTAAATTATTGCACTAAATGGTCTCTCTTGCTCTTGGTCTAACAACGGTATATTCAATGGACAGTTCTATGTAAGCTGTTTCCTAGATTTTTCAGCGACCTGAAACTCTGAACTCCGTAACCAGTGAAACACTGAACACTCGCTGGCAGAGGTCTCGGCCCCAGCTTCATACTGGGCTCACCTGAGGCTTCTCACAACAGTGATACCTGGTCCCACCCCACAAAGTCGGCTACAGTGGGAGTTTCCCAAGCTTCCCAGGTGGTTGTAAAATTCCCAGGTGGTTCCCTGGCTTGAGTCCCTGGCACGATGAAAATCCGTGAAAGAGTGGTATGATCATTGTTAGGAAATCTCTTTTTTTTTTTTAAATCATCCTAGCCTGACCACCTGCTCTGCAAAACATGCACTCCCCAATCAGCCGGCAAACACTCATGTTACCAAGTCACAAAGATACAGGGGAGCATGGCAGAACGGAGGGGTGTGTAAACACGACTCTTCTTAATATCCTCCATCAGATGCAAAGCATTTCACAGAAGCTGGGTTTTCAGCCACATATTTAGAAAACTTGCCTGGCTGGGAAAGGCTAGATGGACACAGCTCTCTGAATCGTTTGTGCCCAAAGCCCTGCTCCAGCGAGGAGCACGTAGGAAACCCCGCATGCCTCTCTCCACTTGTAGCACTCTGCCCTACAGTGAATTTGTCTGTCTGAACCCTCACTGAACAGGAGTTACCTGGGGGCCAGGACTTAAGTCCTTTCTATCCTTGACCCCGGAGTCGAATGAGTACTTCTTAACCATTTTTATGTTCCCCTTTCATACATGTAAAAAACTTGCATTCTAGGGCTGCCAGTTAGCTCAGTTGGTTAGAGCGCGGTGCTCTTAACAACAAGGTTGCCGGTTCGATCCCCACATGGGCCACGGTGAGCTGCGCCCTCCACAACTAGATTGAAACAACTACTTGACTTGGAGCTGATGGGTCCTGGAAAAACACACTTAAAAATAAATAAATAAATAAATACCTCGCATTCTCCTTGACATATTTGACATTTCTAGTAATAATAGCAGGTGTGCCCAACACTGTTTTAAAAATATCCTGCTCGCTAGTACAACACATTAACTATCACCACTAAACCAGTCAAAGCCACTATAATATCGAATGTACTTCCTCAGGCGTCACAGCTCCCGGCCACTCCTGTTCTGGAGAACCACAGGCCACACCACAGAGGTACTTAACAAATACTTGCTGAATTAAAAGAACAAAAAGCCCGTTAAAATGTGGAACATCCTAAGAAAAGGACACCAACAAGGCAAGGGCCAGGCGTCCCTCCCGAGCTACCAGCACCCACAACTAGCTTGTGATGCCTGCCTGGGAACATGTGACTCTGGTGAGGGGCCAAGAGCACCATTTGGCTCAAGCTGTAACAAAATCTCACACCAACAGGACTCTCTGGAGAGGCGTTCTCCACCGGAGTTCTCCACCGGACTTGCCTGCATGGATGTGGCTTCTGTCTCTTCTGCCAAGTTGCCCAGGGAACCTCGCCCACACCAGCGAACGCACGTCACAGCATTCAGGAGTCAGCACCGTGGGTCATTGCAACTTTCTGAAAGTTTTCCACTTTTCCTTAAGTTACAGTGTCCCTAAAATTGTATCAGTTCCATTCTTCCACCAGTTTCTACTGTAATTTCTTTTTTCAGGGGAAATAACCACTCACTTGAAGTTTGGATTTAACAAATGAGCAATTAGCTGTTTTGAATACAAACCAGATGTGGCTACTGACTGACATTCCTAATACAGATTATGTTTTCCTGGGCAATCACTAGCGGGCTAGGCCGGTGCTTTTCTGAAAACATTTACTTATCATTCCAGTTGTTAATATAACTCAGATTACATAGTAGCAAAAATTTTAAGTACTAAACCAGTTTAAAAAAAAAAAATTCTTACTTTCTTAGACGATAAAGATTTAGAAGCCAAGGAAAATCCATCCAATATTTTGCCAATGTAGCGAAGATCTTTCTCTGAGTCTAAAAAATGACGTCATTGATTCATTCCAGAAGCACAGAAGAGAATAAAGCAAAAGACATCAGCTTTTTATCTCTAAGAACACAAATACCACATGTCATACATGATATCACACAGAGATAGCAGTAAAGGAGGAAAGAACTGCACGTAAAGCCCTCACACCTCTGTTGACTCTGGCCGCCCAGCCCAAACCACCCACAGCTGATTAAGCCGCCCAGGATGCGGGCCGTGGCCCTCCACAAGTACCTCAGCACTGTTTTTAGAAAAAGTGCCTGAGATCCTAAGCTAAGGGGCCCCAAAGAATATACTCTGGAGTAAAAGACCTTAGGAAAAACCATGAAGAGAACAAGCTTGGATAATAGTAAAAATCGTAACTGCAAGAGGGTCATTTCTAAGCCTAGGTGAAGAACCATGGGGAGGCTAGACACTACCTCCCAACTTCCTTAGCAACCATCCAAATAAGGCACAAAAGGCAATACAACCAGGTCAGCCAGTAATCTAATCTTAGTACAAATTAAAAGGTACTTTTGTCTTTTTCTCAAATGAAATTCTAACTAGAGATAAAAGATCACTAATTCAGCAAACGATACGACCACCGCCCTCTGACTTGGAGCCAGGGATCCTCTATCGGTGGCAGACACAGCCCCACCGAGAAAGGCTCTTTGATTAACAAGGCTTTCCAACACATCGAGGGTCAGTCAAAAATCCATATGCACACTCAGCCATAAAAAAGAATGAAATCTTGCCATCTGCAACAACATGGATGGTCCTAGAGGGTATTGTGTTGGGTGGCGTAAGTCAGACACACAAGATAAATGCCATATCATTTCACTTATATGTGAAATCTAAAGAACAAAAATAAATGGACACATAAAACAAAAACAGACTCATGGATACAGAGAACATTTTCATGGTTGCCAGCTAGGAGAGGGGTTGGGGGGCAGGGTAAAAAAGGTGCAGAGATTAAGAAGTACAAATTGGGGGGTGGCCAGTTAGCTCAGTTGGTTAGAGGATGGTGCTCTTAATAACAAGGTTGCCGGTTCGATCCCCATATGAGCCACCATGAGCTGTGCCTTTTACAACTAGATAGAAACAAGTACTTGACTTGGAGCTGATGGGTCCTGGGAAAACACACATAAAATAAATAAGAGTTTTAAAAAAAAGGTACAAATTGGTAATTACAAACTAGTCATGGAGATGTAAAGTACAGCATAAGGAACATAGCCAATAATGTTATAACTATGTATGGTGTAAGATGGGTACTAGAATTATTGCGGTGATCACTTTGTAAGTTATATAAATGTCGAATCACCATGTTGTACACCTGAAACTGATAGAATATTGTATGTCAACTCTAATTGAAAAAAATTTTTTAATATATTTTTTTAAAAATCCATATGCACAAACTGCATTCATTTTCTGTAGCCAAGAGCCCCTTCCCCATGATGACCGCGAGCACTGACACAAGCTGGGGTTCAGGCCCGCAGCAGGTACAGCCACCAGTGGTGCAGGTGGACGGATGCTTTAGGCCGCTTACACTGCTGCCTAGGCCGGTAACTATCTGCCCCCATAAAATCACTCCTTGTACTTCAACTCCTGTTGAACTTTTGTGCCAGCGTCTTGACGTTCCTAAAATTCTGTAGGATGATTTGGGATTAAATTTCACATTCTTGGGATTTTTGTATTCTTTTGAAACCCAGCCATTTTAGTTTTACGAATGTCTTCTGAAGAAATAAACAGTAAATAAGCATAGAGAGCCACAGGAATACTCATGATAGTCCTATGGATCAAGGAAAAAAATAAGAATAATTCAAAAATGAACCATGGCTAAATATGGATTCGCTCAGTGAAAAACCATCAGGTCGAAACCATAGATGTTGTAGGAGAGAAGAGGCAGCTGTGGGAGAGGGGGCGGCAGCAGAGAGCGGTGAGGGGAGGCTGGGAGCTCAGGGAGATATGGGCCAAGGCCTAATGTGGGATGGGGGAGGGATCAATTAGCTGGGCAAAGGAGTATTATTATATTTTTAAAAAGCCTATCAAATATATGGTGATGGAAGGAGAACTGACTCTGGGTGGTGAACATACAACGGGATTTATAGATGATGTAATACAGAATTGTACACCTGAAATCTATGTAATTTTACTAACAATTGTCACCTCAATAAATTTAAAAAAAAAATTATAGAAAAAAAAAAGAAAAGCCAAACATTTGGCCCAGAAAGCAGATTTAAATATGTATATTTACTATAGATTAGCAGCTATAATACAATTAATATATGCTAATATTAGCAATATAGCATTGTGTTCATGTAGAGATGTAGTTAATATAATTAATAATTAACATGTTAATATAATCTATAGTGATATTGATTAACATATTAATGTTATATATGGTATAATATATATTATTATGTCTTGTTTTGTTATAAAAATGATACATAGCCTTAGCAGAAAAATGTGAAACTAGAAAGGTAAAGCAAAAAATATAAACGTAAGCAAAATGAAGACGATAAAAGTAGTCTAATTACTACCCCAAGGAAACTAACATTTGGGTGCACTCCCTACCAGCATCTTGTGTAAAACCCTTGGTTCTTTTTGTGGTGGTGGTGACAGAGGCCACTCACACAGAGTGCTTGCTGTGTGCCAGGTACGTTCTAAGCCCTTTATGTACATTAAAATCTCCATGGCATAGGTATGCTTTCGTTATGCAAACGTGGTAAGGCACAGAGAGGTTACGTAGCTTGTCCAAGGTCATGGCTGATAAATGGGGAGAGCCAGGACTGAAACCCAGGCTTTCTGTCTTCAGAGTTTGTGTCCACAACCATTAAGCAAACTACCTCTTAAAAGCTGTTTCACAGCTGCTTTTTCTTTCTAGAAATGTAAAATGAGCATCATTTTGGGGAATGATGCTTAGATTATTTCAACATGTATGTTTTAGCTGTATTTTACAAGTCAGATCAAACTTTAGCTGACCACAGCTAAAAGTGTCTGAATAGATTGTTTTATCTCAGCTCTCGCCTCCTTACTTTATTTAGGTGGTTGTTATTACTAAAACTGAAGACCAGTAGGTACCATTTATTTAGTACTTGAGGCAGGTACTGGCCCAACCACCGAGTTATACCATTTAATGCTCACAATAACCCTCAGGGTGGCTTTTATCCTCACTTTACGAATGACGCCCAGAGGTTACAAGCCTTGCCCAAGGTCACGCAGCTGGGCAGGAGAGAGGTACAATCCAAATCCAGGTCTGATGGGCTCCAAATCACCTGCTAATACCTATGCCACCCTATCACCTCCCTACACCTTTTCTGGAAAGAAAGACCAAAAGACTACTTGAAATTCAAGTTATGTTGAAAGAATGTCCATGTTCTAGCCCAACCAGAGTCCCTTAAGAGCCAGGGACCTGGGTGAGAAGACAGGCTGGGTGCCGAGCTCCATCTTGCTGCAGGCTCAGTGTTCCTACCACTGGTGACCCCTCCTGGCCTTCTGACCTGCTGCTTGAATGGCCCTACTCTGGGCACCTGCCCAGGTCCTCGAGCTGGAAGTGCTTCCCTCTGACCCAGGGCCAGCTCTGACCTGCAATACACCAGTCCACACGTGTGTGCCTTCTCTTTCCTCTTCCCGACCTCAGCCCTGTCTGGACAACTGGCTTTGGCCTTGACCCGGTCTAAGTCCCACCTCTGTCCTGCTTCCCACATTGGACCTCTATTCTCCCCACTTTGTTTTTCACCCTGCATCTTTAACCAGTGACCCCGTCCTACACGGAAGCTGATACTCCAGTATCAATCTTGCAACCTCTTCTCCCTGATACTCACACTGGTCCTACCGTCAGCTGTGGGTCTATGGAATTACCTTTCTGACTCTGATATTGCCTGGGCGCTGTCCAGCCGTAAAGTCCATCTCCAGGCTCCTCATCCTTCAAAACGGTGTCATATTTGGATAGAGTTTCTGTGGCATAGATATCATCATCTTCCTCTTCCAGGGCACCAACACCAAAAGCCTTCAAAAACAAAGTTTCAAACAGCAAAATTACAAGACGGTTGCTGGTACGTCTGCACGGAAGGATAAAGCTACTTTAAGGATGTGAGTGCACAGACCACCTTAGCACTGTGAGATCACCAGGAGAGAAGTGAACGGGAGACCACACTAACATGGACTCAAGTCCTTTGGGAAACAATGACTAGAAGTGAGTGCCATGCCTCCATTGCGGGGTCTGTTCTCCAGGCCCAGCAGCAGCTATGGGTCTGGGTCCCAGTATGGGCAGAGGAGTGGAGAATACATGCAAGCAGCAGTACAGGAGAAGAAATGGGGCCTCCAAAAGGAGCGAGGTAGAATGTTCACTCCCGTCCAGTGAGGCCTGGGATGGTGCTGACAACCAGGGTCTGAAGACCGTCGCTACTCTCACAGCTGCTGCAAGAATTCCTAAGGTTGGAGGGCACGGCCTCCGACGAGTATCACTTTTTGTTAAAAGAATTGGAGAAAGACATGTCTAGGAAAGAAAAAGTACTGATGACATTTTCTAAATGTCATTTAGGAAAGAACCTCTGTATCAATTTGGGAGGACAGGCAATCAGTAAAAGTTCTCCATCTCCTCAAAGGTAAAAAGCAAGTCTCCCAATTTAGGGCTGGCAGCCCTAGGAAATAGTCCGCGAGATAGGGAAACTTGGACCTCACCTTGGAGAAGCAGACTGCAATTCAACTACTAACTACTCAGAAATCAAAGTAGTTTTCTGCTTAGCCCCACAAGGATGTGGAAAAGCAGTCCTCACTCCTGGGACCACACAAACTCCACCAAGAATACAGGTCAGGAGCACATGTCAAAATCAGGAAGGTGTGCTTTACATGTCTTTAGAAGAGACCCTAAGGAACTATAACCACTTCAAATTCTTCCTGTAGTCAGTGAATAGTGAGTGCCTACTAGAGAATACTTTCGCATTCGTCGGTGGTCCCATGTTTACAAAACAGAAACACTTGTACCTGGCCTGTAATTCCCAGCTTTCTTCCTTTATTCACTCCAATGTCTCCAAGAAGATTGCTGGTCCTCTCGGGTCCCCCACTGAAAAGATTAAAAGGCTCTTCTGAAATCCCAAACAATGCTTGGTGGGGATCCAGGCCCTTGTAAGCCAGTCCGTGGACATTGTCTTTAGGTGTAAAATCCACAGGCATGACGTCTTTGGGTGCAAAGGTCACATTTTCTGGCAGGTAGTCATCATCTTCATCCTATTTACAGTATCAAAGAAAGGTGGAATGAAGGTGAGTCACTGCCTGGAGCAAAGCAAGCCTGTAAAATACCATTCTCAAGTGCAGTGATTAATTCTACACAGAATAATTACCAAACTGATTTCCGGTATTAAAAATCACTAAGTCAGTCCCTGAGCAAATGATACTAACACAAACAGCTCTATTTTAAGAACCTAAATAGACTTGGGGTATCTATGGTGCTGGCATGTTGCTGAATACAGTATCTGACATAATGAGGACAGTTTTAGGGTATGGGTATTTCACTGTAATGGGATATGACTGATTTCGAAAACTGTTTGAGACCCTAAAAGTGGACATCCATAAAATAACAGATGCTACTGTACCACACTGAAGGTCAGCAATCTCATACAATACCTCAGATCCTTCAGAACCTCCAGGGGGTAATGCACAGCCATAGATTTTTATGCCAGGATCTATAAAAGAGATTTCAAAGGCATCAGTCATGAGCCACTGAAAGAACGATGTGCTCAGTGAGTAACTACTACTGCCCCAGCAGCACCAGGGAAAACCCAAAAAAAAATCATTGCTGCCTCTTAGAGTTCATAGTCTAGCTAGGAAGACAGAGGGCAAGGAATAAACAGAAAATAATCATGTTACATTGAGATACAGTTTTGGCAGAAGTAGGAAACAGTTTCGTACGCTGCTGGTGGGAATGTAAACTAGTACAAGTCTTCCAGAAAGCTATTGCACAGCACACACAAAAAGCCTTAAAATGTGTGCATGCCACTGACCCAGCAATTCCCACCCACCCCCCACCCCACCCCACCCCCCACTCCGGTTCAAACTGATGTTTCTCAGTCTAGTTGTGTAGGACACAGCTCCGTGGCCCATGCTGGTATTATGGGCCTTGTGTGCCTCCCGACTGAGGCAGTTGGTGGTCGTCAGTCGTCTATTCACAGCAGTTCACGGCAGCCAAGAGCTGCCAGCCGCTCGATGGCTGCCGGCCACTCACGGCAGCACACCATAGCCCATGGCAGCACAGCAGCCCGCAGCAGCTCAGCTCCAGAGACAGCCATTGTTCACAATCTTAGCTGTAGAGGGTGCAGCTCACTAGCCCATGTGGGAATCGAACCAGCGACCTCGGCAGCGTTAGGAGCACAGGCGCTCCAACCACCTGGGCCACCGGGCCAGCGCCACAATTTTTCTTCTAGAAATATGTAGCCATTAAAAAGTATGGTGCAGAAATAATGGCAATCAATATACATACCAGGTTTTTGTCGGCGTGGTTTTCTCTTTACTCGGGGACCAATTCCTTGTCCTTCCTTCCAACCCATTTTTCTTAGCAATTCAAAACCAACAGATAATCTAGGATATCAAGGCAGTGAAAATGAACCACTTAATAGGTATGGACAATGACAGGGGGGCAGTAGATTGGGGGAGGGGGGCTGTCACTTTGTGGGGGGGTAAAATGTCTGGCTATTGCATTGTTTTGTGCACCTGAAACTAATAAAAAAATAAAGAGAAAGAAAGAAAGAAAGAAACAAAGAAAGAAAGAAACAAAGAAAGAAAGAAAGAAAGAAACAAAGAAACAAAGAAACAAAGAAACAAAGAAAGAAAGAAAAGAAATAAAGAGAAAAGGAAAGAAAGGAAATGAACCACTTTTTATACTAGCGAACAAGCAGCTTTGAGTCCCTGCCCAGCTCATATACTTGTCATACACGAGCCTTCTCCTATCCACATTAGAACTGCATGGCCCTGCCATTCTGGCCACAGCTGACTGGACTCGGGGTGCGTGCCTCACCAGGGGAAGTTGATCAGATGCCCTCTCTCCAGGGCCTTTGGAATGAACTCTAGATGGTTTTTGTCAAGCATGGAAACCATGATGGTCTGAGGCTGCTACATCAGGCAACATGTCCAGGAGCAGACCAAGGAGGTATGCAGAAAGAAGAGGTAGAATGAGGCTGGAGCGCTAGAGCACCCATGCTATAACAGTGCAAGATCTTTCTGGAAACCTCCCCGATCTTTGCACTCAAGCTAGGTTAAGAAGGTTTGTCCTACTTGCAACCAAACTATCCCTAAGTAAGATCATCATACATATACAAAGCAGTGATGTGAAGATCAGAAAAGTCAAAATTAAATTCTTCTCACTTTGCTGGTGTTATGAGGTCATCAAGCAGAGTGGCTCCAGGAATAGGGGCCGTGGCAGCTGCTAACTGCCTGGCCTTCTCTCGTATTCTATCTCTGGTTTTGGAAGCAAAATCATCTGTGGTAACAATCGCTTTTGGTGCTATCCCAAATTCACTAAGATCCTAAAATAAAAAGTCAAACAGAATTACTTGCATGATTTGGAAAGTGATTAAACATGAAACATCACATAGCTTTATTCCTTTAAAAAATAAAAGTTAAAAACTACACAATTGAGTTAGGAATCAGAGGAGTGGCTGATTTTACACACTGACTTTGGGACCCTCACTTAATTGAAGGCCAGTGGCCAAGGACGGGGGCATTATAGCGGCTACTTGGTGAGGCTGCAGGGGCACTTGACAAACTAGGAAAACAGGAAGTAAGGACCACATTCTTCTCAGACAACATCTCAAAGCTCTGTTTGAAGGGAGCAAATCATAGAATCACAGCTGACAAGCATTCGTGAGCGCCTGTGTGCAGGCCCTGAGTTAAGGGCTTTTGCATTTACTGCGGCTGCCTGCCCAACAGCTGTTGCCCTGCCCTCTTTCTTCACGGAGACTCGAGGTTGTCCAGGCACCTGCCTTCCTCTGCACCACCATGCACCTCGGGAGTGGTGTCCCTGGCATGTGCGCACTGGGGCTGGGGGAGCGTTAGGGAATGGGGCTCGTGTCTTGTGCAAGCCAGTCATTTTGATCCCATTTCCCTTGCCAAAGACTGCTTTAAGAATGAGCATGTAGGAAAAAAAAAAAAAAAGAATGAGCATGTAAAACAATTTGTCCATGCAGAAGGGAGGGAAAATTCACTGGAGGGTTTATGTGAATGGTTTCTTTGCTCTAAATTAGAGATACCAAGAAGAAAGTCCGCCTCCCACTGGATAATGTCCTCCTGAGTGTGCCACGGGGACAACTGCAGCCGCCTTGCAACCACAAGGAGAGCTAGTGTAAGGACAAGCTGACATGCAGAAGATGACTGAGAAGAGAATCTGGGGCCATGGTGACATTGAGACTTCTTGTGACATGAGACATGTTTCCATATGGATTATGCTAGTCAAACAGAAAGGGGACATCCCCTTGCCTCTTACCTGCAGCCTAAAGCATGCTGACATAAGTATTTTATTTCATCTTTATCACAAAAGGCTTGTGGCAACCCTGCTTAGAGCAAGTCTATCGGCACCATTTTTCTAACAGGCTCAGGTGATAGCTAGCATTGCTTAGCAATAAAGTATTTTTAATTAAGGTACGTATTGTTTTTTATATGCACTGGGAAAACAAAAAATTTGTGTGACTCGCTTTATTGTGAGATTCACTTTACTGCAGTAGTCTGGAACTGGACCCGCAGTATCTCCAAGGTAAGCCTGTACATGACTTTCCCCTTCCGCTCTTGACTTTGGAAACTGACCCCAGCATAAGACACTACTCCAATGCGCAAGAATCCATTAAAGGAAGGGCATTATAGTCCAAATACCTAAAAGATAAAGCCTCGCGATGAGGAAATCATACTTTCTGGGGAGAGACAAGGTGCTACCACAACCCCCTACAAGCATCCCGCCGGCCAACCAGCAATGAAGAGCTCTGCACACCTACCTCTTCATCCATAAAATCTTCAGGACCAAAAACAGATTTGTCTGCTCTGTTCTGTCGTGACGACATAAAGGAAGAAGGTGCCCATCCTTGAAAGAAAAGAGTTTAGAACATTACAATCCTAGACAGTATTTTGGTTTATAAGTAAATAATTACGTAACACGTATGGACTTGAAAGCCCCAACAATTACAAAGTCCTAGTTGCTTCCCATCCCGCTGCTCATACAGACATTATTCCACATAAACTTCTTAGTAACCCCCATGTCCTCTGTTGTCAGAAATTAGTAGATACAGTGAGGGCTCCCCGTAAGAATTTGGAATCCAGAGAAATCAAATTATACATTGAAAGTTAAACTGTGAAAGGAACACAAGTAGATCTGAGCAGAAAGACGCAAGTTCACCTTAAAAGGCAGGACTACTCTGAGACAGGCAGGACAGAAACCTGCACTAACAAATTAACATAGCAAAGAAAGAATATGTCAAGCTGTGTTAGCCATGAAAGGACGCAAGGCACACAGCATTCAGGGTGCCCTGGCCCAAGGGCTCAACCTGGTGGTCTAAGCACAGGCAATGGCCATACCAGGCCCCCAATTCCATCAAACACCTGAGTCCTATAACAACCATTCCTGTTCCCCAATCACAGTCATCAAGCACGTGCTATGGCTGAAGAGAAAGAATGCTCTGGAGAGCAAATGTGTATGTAACCTTCTGCAGATGAACTTCTTGAGTTTTCTCTAAGAGTGACACACCTACGTTTTGATTTCCTACAAGACTCTTACGGAGCTGAGGTGTACTCTTGGCAGATGGTGGAATAGGATTCTGGGCCAACCTGGGAGATGCCCCAGGAGAGTGAGGATCTGCTCTCCTGGGCAATACCCTGGGCCCCTCCACTTTGCACTTCTATAGTCTTTGCCCTCTTTCTTCACAGTCCCTGAATCTCACTCCTAATGGTAAAGAGATATCCCAATGTATTAACATATCACCGTCTACCTGACTAAGCATTTGAGTTAGTCTTATTTTTTAATGATAATATACAGCATAGATATAATTATAAGAATCAGCAATTTATTGGTGTACTTCCTTCTTCATAAACCCTACTGTGTTTGAATAAGTGTGCTATTTTAATAGTGCCTTAGTTATCTTAATTGGCTTTTCTTTTTTAAATTTATTGGGGTGACAATTGTTAGTAAAATTACATAGATTTCAGGTGTACAATTCTGTATTACATCATCTATAAATCCCATTGTGTGTTCACCACCCAGAGTCAGTTCTCCTTCCATCACCATATATTTGAATTAATTGGCTTTTCTTAATAAAGAGGCTGAATAGTCCACACAGCATTTCTATGTCCTCTGGAGTAGACTGTTCAAATACTTTGATCATTTGCCCATTAAACTGATCTTTACACATTCTGGATATTGAAATTTAACCATCTTATTTACCCCAGCTATTTTTCTTACGTGGCTTTTTATTTTTTTCCTTGCATTGCTTTTCATCTTTATTTTACTGTTGTTGTTGTATACAAGGTATTTTTTTAATTAATTAAGTTTCCAGTTACAGTTGGCATACAATATTATATTAACTTCAGGTATACAACAATGATTAGACATTTTTATACCTTACGAAGAGATCACCCCAATAAGTCTAGTATCCATCTGATGCCATACGTAGTTATGACAATATTATTGACTATATACGAGTTATTTAAAAAAAAAAAAATATATATATATATATATATATATGATCTGTCCTATTTTGTTCTAAATAATTCCCATGAGTTAATCAGTTCATCTTCCATTCATATCTGAGATATAAGCTATCTTTCTCCCAGTTTCTATATTAAGACATTAAAAAACATACATTACTTTAAACAATACAGAGTTTATTATATTGTACCAGGTGACAAGTATAATGGATTTTTCTCCAGATCGAGAGCACGTACTGACAAGTGATGCAGGTCCCAGTGTCAGGAAAGAGCACCTCTGACCCTCAGCGGCCTCACCTACAAAACAGCTGACACCTGCCCTCCTTAGTCACTGAGTCCTGTGAGACAATGATTACCTGAGTGAATCTGTGTGAGGACACTTTGTGCGTGGCAAGATGCAATATAAAACGGAAGTCATTATCATCATTTAATCATCTGGTTAGAATGTATCTTTTTTTTTTCTTAAGTAAAAAAAAAACAAAAAAAAACCCTCTTTCACCCAGGTTGTAATCAATAAACAATATACACATTGACTCTGGAAACATTTCAAACATTCAAAGAACACAAAAGAATACAGTGTATGTCCTAAAACGTTACAAGAAGGTTTTTTAAAAGGAGGAGGTGGGGGAGCAAGAATCTTATGCTATTTCAATTATTTGCTTTAACAATATCAGAGCTGTAAGTAGGAAAATCATACCTTCTTTTGAGCCAACAGTGTTGAAATACCCAGCAGAGAACCCTCCACTAAAGGCTCCATGAAACCGTTTATACCTTCCTTTTTCATCTCTGACGGTCTGATCCTGAAGAGGAATTGGTTTCTTTGGTCTTTCACCTAAAAAATATATATATATATATATATATATATATATATATATATATATATATATATATATATATATATATTGAATGAGAGAGAGAGAAGGGGGTGGTGGATTAGAAAAAAATTTAGGGAAAATGTCATTTCTTAAACATAATGAATTGCTCACATCTTGTAACTCCAAATACAATAATTTTAATTAAGTTCCTATCCCTAGACTTCACTAGCTTATACAGCATAGGAAGCAATACATTTTACCAAGCTTCTTTATCATTCTAAGACAGTTATAGAGATCTCTTATTTATATTAGAAATATGTCTTAACAAAAATGGCCTGCTTTTCCACTAAATTCCATTATGAAAACTGAATTACATTGGGAGGTGGGGGAGAGTTCAAATACGTGGAAGTAAACCTGCTGGCAAATTACTGGGGAGGCACATGGCACGCAGAAGTGTGAGACAGAAGTCACTTCTGTATCTCTTCTAGAACTTCATAGCATCCCTGACTCCAGAATTTTCCTTTGATATTGCCCATTTTCCCCAAATTGTAAGAGCTTGTTTCTGGAAATCTTCTGATTCCATAGTTACTATTCTTTAAACTTGTTTCTTTTCCTACTTTACTGAAAGGGGCTGGGTTGCTACCTCACACAAACAAAAAGGAACTTAACACATTTTAGCCTAGTCTAAAAATTCCTTAGGTTTAGGGCTGGCCTGGTGGCTCAGGCAGTTGGAGCTCCATGCTCATAACTCCGAAGGCTGCCGGCTCATTTCCCACATGGGCCAGTGGGCTCTCAACCACAAGGTTGCCAGTTCAACTCCTTGAGTCCCACAAGGGATGGTGGGCTGGCGCTGCAACTAGCAACAGCAACTGGACCTGGAGCTGAGCTGCGCCCTCCACAACTAAGATTGAAAGGACAACTTGACTTGGAAAAAAGTCCTGGAAATACACACTGTTCCCCAATAAGGTCCTGTTTCCCTTCCCCCCCCAAAAAAATAAATAATAAATAAAAATAAAAATTCCTTAGCTTTAAAGTTTCAGGTACTATGACACAAATTACTGCCTAAGTTTTCAACTCCAAAATTCTTAATCTATTTAAAATAAAAAGTAACTGTCCATTTATTTTTAGACATTCAATACAGAAAGCAAGTTATACAGCAGTTAAGCGCACAGGTTTGAGAGTCACAGCGCTATGGATTTTAAAACCAACTCCACCTTTATTAACACGGGGACTTTGGTCATTTTAACCTCTCTGTGTCTCAATTTCCCCACCTGTAAAATGGGCAGGACACTAATAGTAACAACCAAATCATATAATTGTTATGTAAATTAAATAAGATAATGCCGGTAAGCGCTTAGCAAGAAGAGGGACACACAATAAATTCTTTTAAATACTAGCTGCTATTGGTGTTGTTGTTGCTATGGTTATCATTACTATTAACAATAGGTAAGATGGCAAAGTCCATGTGGACCAGTTACTTCAATAATTAAGCCAGTTACTACTTCTGGAAGATGGAACAAAACGGAAAGGAACTTCCAGCCTCACAGTCTTCAATTCTTAGTTGTAGCTTGTGAGGTCTCTATGTCGTTGCCAGAGCATAACCCACAGCAGGGTGGTCAAGAGCTCAGGTTCTGAAGACCAGGAGATCTGGGCTCTAATCCCTTTACCCTGCTGCTTGCGCGCTTTGCACACTTGGACAAGTTACTTAATCTCTATAAGCCTCAGCCTTCACAACGACAAAATCAGGGTAACACCCGAGCCCACCTTGTAGAATGGCGCTGAGGATTCAATACCACATGCAGAGAGCTGCCCACAGTGCCTGGTCTTAGCAGAGCTCAGAATCAGCTACAATTTCATTTCACTCTGAAGAACTGAATTACAACTTGGGTCCCACAATCCAAGATTTTCACCATTTCTTAGAAAGGCAGTACCCATACTCCATTACCGCATGTGCATCTGACGTGATTCTTGGCTGCGGCAGGGTTTCTCAGGCTCAGCACTAGTACTGACAGTTTGTGCTGGAGAATTCTTTGCTGTGGGGGATGGTTTCGTGTACTGCAGGGTGCTTAGCAGCATCCCTGGCCTGTCACACTAGATGCCGGCAGCAACGCCCTCCCCCCACCCCATCCCCCCACACACCAAGGATGACCACCAAAAAAATGTCTCCAGTCCTTGCCAAGTGTCTCCTGGGGGGGAGGGGAGGACAAAATCACCACCAATTGAGAACCACCGGGTTAAAAAAGGTAAGAGAGGGCAGGTCCTGCCAATGCTAGATGCTGTTCTGGCTCTGTTCTCAGGGTGCTCCTGATCTGGAAGGGGAGAGCAGCTCTGCAGACACCGACTGGAACCTGTGGCAGCAGATGATGAGGGCAAACCAGCATGGCCGTCTAGGTCCCACAGGGCTCCTGAGGACATGGCGCCACCTCTAACCACAGCACCGAAAGCTGCAGGGAGAAGATGGCATTTTGGCCAGGCTCTGTTATTACTGCTAATAACAACCCATCCCTTCTTGTCACACATTTATCTCATGTATCACACCCTGAGAAGGATGCTCTGATTAACTGCCAGGAAGCCCACCGCTAATAAGCACAGAGCTGAAGTCACATCGCAGCTCTGCCTCCAAGCCAGGGATGCCACCCATACTATCCTTCACTCACCCCCAAACAAAAGTTTACCGAGGGCCTTTACCGTGGAAGCAGCCCTGTTCTAGGCCCTGGGTGTGGACAACTAAACACAACTCCATCCCTGTTCCCAGGACACCCAGAGCCCAGCAGAGACCTGCACCGATAGGAAGTCTTCCGACAATGTGCAAGGACCACCACAGGGGCAGACGCTGATAGCTGCAATTCCCATCAGCAAACAGGAGGCCTGAAAGGGTAATATCAGATGTTTTGAGAGTGTAGCCCAGTGTGACTGGAGGACAGGAAAGAACAGAAGATGGAACCAGAAGGGCAGACCATGTAGAGGGCCTTGAACAGGGTGCTGCAGGGGCTGTGGTATGTCCTGTGGGTGATGAGAGCCACAGATAGTTTTAGGTGAGAGTCACAGCATCGAGGAGGAAAACGGTCCTAAAATTAACCTGAGTACTTGCTGAGATGTAGATGAGAATTCTAGAGGCAAGTGAAAGGGTCTAAGGAAAAAGTACATGAAGTACTGGTGCCCCCTTCCTTCTAGGCCCGAGGGTCTATGTGTTTATGGGTCTATGTGTGACAGTTTGGCCACTGTCTCTTAATCAATAAAACTTTCTGTCAGGGCCAGCAACTTTAACTAAGTAGTGGAGTCCTTCCTCTAACACTGTTTGTCTAACCTGTCACTGAAACTTCATATCAGGAAGTAAAAATGATTATTGGTCTAGTATGTTACATTGTAAACTGTACTCAGAGTGTATTTAAACTTCAAAGTGCTTAGGAAACAATGAATCAATCCTCAAACACTTCTTATACTGAGAAGTTAAGGATGATTTTAGGCCCCAAAAAAACTACATATCAAATGTCCCTCCCACTTCAAAAGCAAGCTTAGACCATTAGGCTTCATTTCATTTCAGACTTTATACATCATTGCAACAGGAAGAATTGGAAAAATAAAAGTCAAGTAGTTGATGACTTACATACACTACATCACTTCCCAAGGGAAACAACCGTGAGACCAGAAATATAGAAATGACGTGAACTGACTAACATGGTTATAATGAGCACCACCCATGTAAGCAGAACCCTTGCTCTCTTCCTGCATAGCTAAATTCTAACGTTTTCAAAGGATCCCATACTGCCTTCTCAGGTTTCTCTGTTATCTTGTGTAGGTTATTTCCTGTCCACCGTCATACTTTAGCACTTGTGAACCTTGTACTTTCGTTCTGTGGATGAAAAGGGGGTTCTGTAATAAATCTGACAAATCCAGTGATGGAAAGTAACCTCACAGGGTGATCTGATCATAAATTCCTAATGAGGCAAATCATGCTGGATAGCCACACCCCAGGCATGTAACTTCTTTAGAAAAAAGATTTAACCTTGCCGTGAGCAAGCCCTATCCATTGTTCTTGTGCATCTAGCCTAATAACCACTGAAATGCCAACGTAATTATCTTTTTCAGACCCCTCAAAGGTGTAACCACCCTCAACAACGGAGCACATAATCTTGTTAACGACTCGGTAATACACCTTGCTTTTTCCCATTTCTATTTCATCTTCCCTATGTTCCCTCCTTAATTCCAAGTGAATTAAAACAAAACAAAACAAAACGAAAAACCCTGCAAACTGTCATTTTGAGAGGCATTTTTCTCAGTCTGCTGATATCTTGCTTCCAAGTGTGTCCTCTGTTTGGCTCAAATAAACTCTTTCAAAAATTTTCTACAGATTTGGATGTTTCTTAACATGTCGACAGTTCTCAACTAGATTTGTAACTCCTCCAACAAAGGAACTCTGTCAATAAATTCTTTGAGATCACGGGGTGACCTAGGCGGCCATGCTGGTTTGCCCTCATCATCTGCTGCCACAGGTTCCAGTCGGTGTCTGCAGAGCTGCTCTCCCCTTCCAGATCAGGAGCACCCTGAGAACAGAGCTAGAACAGCATCTAGCATTGGCAGGACCTGCCCTCTCTTACCTTTTTAACCCGGTGGTTCTCAATTGGTGATGATTTTGTCCTCCCCTCTCCCCCAGGAGACACTTGGCAAGGACTGGAGACATTTTTTTGGTCATCCTTGGTGTGTGGGGGGATGGGGTGGGGGAAGGGCGTTGCTGCCGGCATCTAGTGTGACAGGCCAGGGATGCTGCTAAGCACCCTGCAGTACACGAGACCATCCCCCACAGCAAAGCATTCTCCAGCACAAACTGTCAGTACTAGTGCTGAGCCTGAGAAACCCTGCCCAGCCAAGAATCACGTCAGATGCGCACGCGGTAATGGAGTGTGGGTACTGCCTTTCTAAGAAATGGTGAAAATCTTGGATTGTGGGACCCAAGTTGTAATTCAGTTCTTCAGAGTGAAATGAAATTGTAGCTGATACTGAGCTCTGCTAAGACCAGGCACTGTGGGCCGCTCTCTGCAAGTGGTATTGAATCCTCAGCATCTCAAATTCTTTGAGATCATAAAGCTAATGTGATCTTAGGCTGTAATAAAAAATAGTGTAAAACGAAGGACACAGTAGTGATGGCCCTGCTCCACCCACACCCTGGCCCCATACCTGGAGAAAGGCTTTGACAAATTAGGGTGGAGGACTTTAAATTGAATGCCTCAGAGAACTACTGTGTTTCCCCCGAAAATAAGACCGGGTCTTATATTAATGTTTGCTCCAAAAGATGCATTAGAGCTGATTGTCCAGCTAGGTCTCATTTTCAGGGAAACACAGTACAACCAACCTGGCAGGACAGTGATCAGGGTGGGGGAAAAGTTCTCACCAACAGGAGGTCTGCAAGTAACTCCTAACCCTTTGTCTTTCCCATAGAGATAGCACTGCCATCAGTCCTTAGTGGACACTCAACATATACTTTGCTGAACAAATCAAGTCATTAAGTGGATAAGATCAGAAATATGGGAGAGAACCTTGCTTCATGTTGCCCTCCCCCTACCTTCCACCAGCAAGTTTGGTCAGCTCTGCTCTCAAAGTATATCTTCACCCAGGCCCCTGCTAACACTCATCATCTCCAGGCCTTTTTGCTGATCTTGCTTCACTCATGCCCACCCACAACACGCCGCCTGTTCTCGAAATCAATAGAATAATCTTTAAAATGTACATCTCTCTCGTGCAAACTCCCCAGTGACTGTCCTACACTTAGTATAGGAGCCCAAACTCCCTTCCCACACGCAGTCAGCTCCAGCCCCGGCCTCCCCTCTGACTTCCTCTCCCAGTGTCTCCCTGAGGCCGCTGCTCCATCCACACCAGGCCTGCCTGTCCCTCAATTTGCCAAACTGGCTCCGACTTCAGAGTCTGCACGTGCGCTTCTTTCTGCCTGAAACGCTCTTCCCACCACCTCGTCGTGGGGTTGGTTCCTTCCTCGGTTGCAAGGCTGAGCTCCAATGTGCTCTCTTAGGGAAGCCATGGCCTGACCATCCCACTCTCACACGACCCTGTTTCCTCATCTGTGTCCCATCCCTCTGGGTCTCTCGTCTGTCTCTCCAAAACGTCATGAGCACCCCAAAAGCACGGCGCACGCCTCCCTTGTCGCCCTTCCCAGCGACCGTAACTAGCAGGTCTTGTCGCCGGGACCAGCCAAGGCCCGGCACCGGGTTGTGCGTTTTCGCCTCGACTCCTGGGTCCCCGGCCTGTTTTCCACAGGCCCGGGAGACCAATCTGGCCCGCACCTTCTTCCAGCAGCTCCAGACCGGTCCCATAGCTGACCAAGTCCTCGTCGCTGTCACTGTCCGGCGCCGCCATGCTGTTCTCTTCCGGGCTCCGCCTCCTCGCTACGGAGGCCCAGACAAGCCAAAAGCCTCCGCTCTTTCTCCTCCGCGAACCGCAACTTCAGGTCTCGGATCTGCGCCTGGGAGTTCTCAAACCCCTCGGTGGGAGGCGGGCCCCCGGCAAACGTTACCTCGGAGGCTTTGGTAACCACGACATCCCATCCCAGCTCCGCGGTGAGCCGGTCTGGAGTAGACGCCTGAAAGAAGCTGGAAACCACCCAGCTGTCCGGCTGCAAGGCGGGCTCTCTGTGTTCTGCCTAGCACCCCCAGGCCCCCGCTCCCCTTCCCCTGCCAGCAGACACTGCCCCCCTCAGAACCCCACCCTCCCACCCAGCCACCCACCGAGAAAGTGCCTGTGCTTACACACACACACACACACACACACACACACACACACACACACACACACGCCTTAGGTTTGCAAAACTGGAGTCCCCTTCCCGACCTCTGGAGGGATTCACAAATTCACAAACACCGGAACCCGATGCCCATGGTGAAGGCAGTTCGGGACAACACTTAATCAAAGAGAAAAATGAAAAAGAGAATTTAAAAAAAGAAAGGGGAAAGGAGAGGGCGGGAGGAGAGGCAAACAGCAATAGAGAGGGAAAGAAAACTGAAAAGACAAAACAAGAAAGGGAAAGAAAAAGCAAGCAGACAAGCAAAAAATTGCTGTGAGATGGGTGAGGGACGCTGAGGTCTCCCTTATTGAACCTAAAGCAAGAAAACGTCTGTCAAAGGGGGTGCTGTTATCCCACGTCAAAACTCGGTTTTTTTTTGTTTGTTTGTTTTGTTTTTACGGAATAGAAAAATAAAACTCAATTAGTAAGGGGTGAGGCTGAGATCAGCAAGCCCAAGTTTTCAAAATGAGGGTCAGAAGTCTGTGAGTCAGAATCTAGGATATTGTTAAAATAACCCTCCCACCCATCCCCCAGACCTGAACTGGAATCTGGGAGTGGGGCTGTTCCTTGAGCACTGCAAGCACATCTGACCTCAAGGCCTTTGCATTCACTGTTTCCTCAACTTGGAATGTTATCCCCCCAGATACCACATCACTCATTGACTCACCTTCTGCAGTTCTCTGCTCAAAGGTTACTTTCTCAGTGAAGCCTTCTCTGACCTTGTTTTAAAAACAATCCCTATCTGCTACACTCCCTATCTTCTTTACCCTACTTTAGATTTTCCACAACACTTACTATCTTTAAAACACTATATAATTTGATCTACTTTATTATGTCTATTGTCTTTCTCCTTTGGGATGTAAGCTCCACAAGAACATAGATTTGGGCCAGGTTTTTTTTTTCCTCTTTGTTGTATCATCAGAGCTTAACAGTGCTTGGCAGGCAGTAAGTACTCAAATAATTTTGAAAAAAGAATGAATAACTAGTTAAATAAGTCATGGTATATGATGTTAAAAAACAAAAGTTTCAGAAATAGAAAACAGGTTTTAAGATATAGCCCCAAAATTGTTTGACAAGTGTCCCATCGAGAAGTGGAATCTATATCCCCTCCCTGTAAATCTAGGAGCCATGATTCCTTGACCAAAAGAATATAGTGAAGGTGACAATAAAACATTTCTCACATCCAACTTTTAAGAGACTGGCAGACTCAACTTTCAACCTCCTTAATTCCAAAGGTATACAAGAAACTGCAAAACTGTCATTCTCTGGAGCATTTTAGATCTTGCAATTCTTGTCAGTTTGGTTCAAATAAAATCTCATAAAGTTTGTTACAGGTATGGACGTTCTCACTTCCACACAAGCTAAACACCAAATGCCCTTCCTTCCTTTCAGATATGCAAGAAGACACAAATCTCAGAATCTTATCAGGAAACTGCAGATAAGAAGATGGGCTGAGTTACCTGCGTAGGGAGTAACTTTTCCCTCATGGTACACACGTCAGTGCTGGCAGTGGGATGGTCACTCATGACGTTCAAAGAAGCCCATTCTGTATGCTTAGGAATCAAGTTCACTTTATTTTTTTCCATTGTGCTTTCTTGTTGAAATATAACATATGTACAGAAAAGGGCACAAATCATAAGTGTACAGTTCTATTCATTTTCACAAGCTGAGTATATCCATGTAACAACAATCAAATCACAAGAGAAAATTTCCAGAATCCCAGAAACAATAATACCAGAATGGACTAATTTTGTTTGGTTTATATTTTATATAAAATGGTATCAGACAGTATCTTGTCTGGCTTCATTTGCTCAACAATATTTTTGTGAGCAAAATACATTGCTCACAACATACTTGTTGCTTGTAATAGCAATGTGTTCATTTTCATTGTGTAAGCTTTTTCATTATGTCACTATGCCACATTATCCATTCTGCAGGCAATGGTATCAGTGATGGAAAATTTTTCCCATCCCCTTCAAGGTTCTTCAGGCTGGTCTAACAATCAAGTTGACATGAGACGTATTAGGAGGAGAAAAACAAATTAAGGATTAATAACATGTATACCTCCTTGGATACATGGGAGAGACCCAGGAAAATTGAGTAACTCACCAAAATGGCAGACGCCATCACCTTAAATACCGCCTTCAACTGAAGACAAAAGAAGGTGTTAGGAGTGGAGAGTCAGTTACAGAGGTTACCAGCACAGTAAAAAGCACAGTAAGCAAGGGTAAGATTGTTATGCAGATTTAGTCCACGCCTTCTCTATGGGCAGTGAAATCAAGCCTAGTACAAGTGAGGGAAACACCTTATAAACAGAGATTTCCCTTACAAATGTAAATGTCCTTTTACAAAGGGTAACTTCTACTTGGTTTTCAGAGTTTCTCCCTTGTCCTGTTTCTTAAAATTAAGGGGGGTAGCATCTTTTGCAGTTTCACTGACTCGGATGATGTCATAGGGTGTTCAGGTAAACTCTTAAGTGGCTTACATAGCAACAGGCAGGAAGATTGTCCATATATAAACGGTTGTGGTGATTTCTTTGAAGTTTATATCTAATTGCCTAGTTGCAGTTTGCAGGGCTTCAAGAAAAAAGACAGTTCGTAATGATTCCAAGTCAAAGGATGGGAGAAAATTGGAAATGTTAGTTTGGACAGTTACAGCCAAATATTTTAGGAAACTGGGAGAATTCAGGATCCAGTCCAGTATACAGCTAAATAATAATAATAATAATAATAATAATAATAATAATAAACCTTAAAGAAGTTAATAGGACTAGAATTTAAAATCCATAAATGTGTATTATAGTTTCTATTGAATCATAATTTTTCTAAAATCACCTTCATTTTTACTAAAGATTGCCAAATTAAGACTAATTTATTAGCAAAATAAGTCCAGTTTCAATAAACGTGGCTTGATTATTTGTGTAGGTACAATAAAACTAGCAATTGACCATACAGGTTCTTTTAAATCCACTTTGCTGGAGGGTTTTTTCATAAGAAGTCTCCCTCCAGGTTGAACTTTAAAAGGCCTCTCAAGACCAGAAAAGTTCAAGGACTTGTCAGCAGACTTTGCCTACAAAACCTATAGATTTGGATGAATTCCTGTGTTTTCAAGATCTTAAATTAGACTTAGGTTCCTGCACCTGCCAGAAAGTGAGCTCCCTTACTCTGGTACAGTTGCTGGAAACTGTGTAAGCAAGATACCAGGCAATTTTTCCAAGGAGGCTTCCATAAACCAGTCTTAATTCCTTAATTCCTTAAAGCTGTCTGGTCACATCTGAGTCTGTCTCTCGCAAACATGACATTCCAGGCAAAACCTTGGTAATATAATCCGTTTCCAATTGTGTCCTGTTACAAGGAGAACAGATTCTAATTGAATTTATGCAAATAACAATATTGCTATGAAAATAAGAATACTCACTGAGAGTTTCCGAATTCTGGAAGGATCAGGTAGGGAGAAAAGGATAAATGTTTCAATTCTTCATACAAAGGTATATTTTACCAAATTGATCTAAATCATAGAGGGGGGAAAAAAAGAGTTTCCTTAGATCTGGAAAACAAAAGATTAAAGAGGCAGTAATATTTCAAATAAAAAGTCATAAATATTATAATTATCCTCAACAGTTCATTCAGTCCCACCTAATTAAAACTTGTTCTGCTAGAATCCAGTTTTTCCATTAGTTCTCTGAACATTGCCTGATGATTAAGGGCGATGACAGTGATAATTCCAAGAAGTTTTCAAGGCCTTCATCAAGGCTCCTGTGATTTGCCCAATGAAGTGGGTGCTTTGATCACTAGAGATAGTATAAGGTATACCCCATGTGGGAAACATACTTTCTAGCAGTTTTTTTGCCATTGTGAGGCCATCAGCATTTGCAGGGGAAGGCTTCAACCCATCCAGAAAATATACTTAGAACAAGAACATGATGATAACTTGTACTAAGTGGCAGTTGAATGAAGCCCAGCTTAAATGCACTATGGTGGATGAAGGAAAGCAAAAACCGAAAAATGGACTTTGCCAGGGATCTTGGAAGAACCAAGTGGCCATCTGGGTTTCCCATAGCCCCGATATGCATGTAACTGACAGCCATTATTTACCAATACAATATACCCTGGAAGTTTATCATCACTTATTTGACAATGCTTGCCTTGTGATTCAACACACCAAATAAGCCTAATTATTTTAATATTCCCCTTTTATAAGGAGAGAGAGAGAGAGAGAGAAGAGAGAGAGAGATCCTTTAAAATGATGTAAGGGGACTTTTGGAAAATCTCAAAGTTATTTTCAGGTTAAGAAAAAAAACCTAAAATTTAAATTTTGGGAAATTTGTCAAAAAATATCAAAAGGTTTAAAAACACTTGACTAAATAGGATCATGGGGCATTATGAAACAATACATAAGTATCCATTTAACCAAAGTGACAATAAAGATTTCAAGAACAAATACAGAAGGTTACATAATTGTTAGCAAAACTTAGCTCTTACTATTGAGAAGATTCCATTTTCTTAAGTAATCAAGGACCTGATTAAGACAACATAAAACACAGAAAATTATTTGAATAAAACAGATGCTTTGCTTTCCAGGCAAAATATTTTTCACAACATCTTATCAGGAACAGACCAATAATACAGGGAAACTTTGTCCTTTTAACAGGGAGAGAGACCCAAACTTTAATTCTGCATCAGCTTACTTTTGACATTTAAATTCATGTACTCAATTCATTCCAATCTTATTCAGCTTGATCACACACAACATTTCCTTTCTCAAAATACCTTTTCACAAACCTTCTACATCTTTCCTTGTCCCTTTCACTTTGTCTCTTCTTAGTCATTCAGAAATAACCAGCTTGTTTTAGTGCAAACCACTTTCTTTTAATTTGCTCAAAAATGCGTCTCCATACATCATACCGGTCAGTGTCCATGTCAGGAACGGCCAAACCTGTACAATTTTATAAGATTAATTGAGCCAAACATGCCAGGAAACAAGATCTCAAATGCTTTGGCAAATGACAGTTTTGCAGTTCTTTTCATACATTTGGAATTAAGGGAACATAAGTGATACTACTTGAAGGTGGGAAAAAGCAAATCGGAGAAATCTCTATGATTAGATTACAGGACAGTTAAGATTATGTGCTCTCTTGAGGGTGGTTTTGCCTCTGATTACTCCTGGCATTTCATAGGTATGTTAACCTAGATGTATAAGAACAATGGATAAGTCTTGCTTAAGGCAAAGATAAACCTTTTATAGGCCTGGGGCATGACTACCCACCATGACTTGCTCAGTTAGGAATTTATGATCAGAACACCCTGTGAGGGTACTTTCGGTCACTGAACTTGTCAGATTTATTACAGAGCCCCTTTTTTGTTCCCATACCTTCTTTTACTGAAAACATATTATTTCCTTGCATTCAAAGTTGTTTATTCTCTTATGGCAAGTATTTTCAATTACATACACTGGAATTTTTAATTCTTCAAACCTTAATTTCTAATGAAAACTAAGTAATTAGCATTCTTTAGATTGGCAAATGTGAATACATTCTGCAACCTCTAGAAACCAGCTTTTTTACTGGTAAATATATTTCATAATTTTTAGAAACATATGCTTCCTCAACATAGCACAAAACATTTTTATTAACAGACAAATTTATCTTTCAGTTTCTCTATATTAAGAAGCCAAAAGTAGGGCCTGCCCAGTGGCTCAGGTGGTTGGAGCTCTGCATTCCTAATGCCGAGGAGGTGGTGGGTGCGATTCCCGTGACCCTCTGTTGTGAGCGGCCTGCACCCAGGTAGAGCCGCTGAGCAGCCCACCTGCGACTGACTGCCTCAGTGCAGTGGGTGGGGGGGAGAGGGGGAGGAGGAGGAGGAGGGGGCGGGGAGGGGCGGGGAGGGGAGGAGGGAGGGAGGAGGAGGAGGAGGAGGGAGGGAGGGAGGGGAGGGAGGGAGGGAGGGAGGAGGGTGGGGAGGGAGGGAGGAGGAGGGAGGGGAGGGGGAGCTAACAATGGCTTGAACCTGAGTGTTGGGGGGAGGCGGAAGGGGGGAAAAGAAAGAAGCCAAAAGTAGGTAAACTTAGACTGATTTAGCAAATAATGTTTCAGTTTTTTTAATCTTATTTGGAAATGATATAGATTTTCAATAATTTCCATCTTTTAACTTCATTTAGTAAAACTAAGGTTTCAAATTCCCAAAAGATTCTGGAAAACTATTCTTAAATACATAAAACACATAATTACTGCTATAAAAGTTTTACCTAAAAACCTTTTATTCTACTTACATCTATTTTTTTAATGAGAAAGAATAGGTTTTATGGTTTTTTGTTTTGTTGGGGAATAGTATGTTTTTCCAGGACCTATCAGCTCCACGTCAAGTTGCTGTTTTCAGTCTAGCTGTGGAGGGTGCAGCTCACTGGCCCATGTGGGAATGGAACCTTCCACCCTGGTGTTATGAGCTCTGGGCTCTAACCACTGAGCAAACCAGCTGCCCCCTACTTAGAACTATTTAATTTATTTATCCTTAACAAATATGTTTAGATTACTCATGAAAACTTCATGAGGTGTTAGACCAAGTCAGCCATCACTCTTAAGTTATTATTTTTGCTGACAAACTTATAAGCTCATGTAGAATAAAAGTATTATATTTAATGTTCATAACTATAAAGACATGTCTGTTTTAGTTAAATCAACAAACTAAATTGGCTTTAATTTCTAATATTTTTCCCAAGTCATATAAACATGAAAAGCATTTGGCTTAGTTTCTATATTTCTGAGAATTTTAGTATACCCAATCCTTAATTTATATAAGCACTTGTTTATTACACACACACACACACACAAATGCAAACAGAGACCTCATGGCTTCCATAAAAGAAGTGGGATCTGTTCAAATGATCTTCTTCCCCCCAACCCTTCTTAAAAAATAAGAATTATCTTCCTGGAATTTGCAGTTTAAAAAGATAGCCTAGGTAAGAATTCCTAGAGACGACCAGGTGTTTACATCTCAAAGGCAGAGGGAAAGAAATGCAAGCTCCTCTTAAAACGACTTTGGGATAAAGAGGGGAGGTTTGAGGAAGATGAAAATTCCCATGCTCCTGTGGCACCACATATGGCTTCCACTTCTACAAATTTTTTCATAAAATTTGAAAAATTTGGTCTATAATTTACAAAGAATTTTACTCACTTAAGGATGACCTTGTAATTTCTGCTTTTAATTTGGAAAACGTCATCAGCTGCTCCAAGAGGGGATGTATGCCAGGCTGCTCCTTGTGAACCAAAAACTAAAGGGCAAAGTAAGAGGCAACTAGCATTTTTTTGAGATCCAAGAGAATAGCTACTCTGGAAGCACTAATTTCAGATAGAAACTCAAATAGTGTTCCAATGAGACAGGGAAGGCAAGGGGTATTTATGAGAAAGGGAAGGGGAACAATTTTGTCAGGAAAGCATTTCTATATGTGTAGATAAGCTAACATAGTGATGATGCTAATTCTGAAGAATGTTTTTAATCTTCAGTCCCTAGTCACGATATCTGCTTTTTTTGTTATCTTTGCAAATAGTTGTTCAGAATACAATGCCTCTTGAGACCCAGTTCAAAGGTTATTTTGCCCAGTTTTAACATTCCAAAGGTTTGAGGAGTGAGATGTGCAAAGTAGTTCCTCTGGGATGGTTGCTGCTCTGTCTTCATTTTAGAGTGGCTCTGTTTATATTATTTTTCACACCTCAGAGAAGCCAATGCTTCTTTTGTCACCAAGCAGGTCTTAGGAGGTGAGACATGCATTATATTTGGAGGAACTGGGTCCCTGGACAATCAATTGCTGGCTTCAGCCAGATGGTAAAGCAGCAACGTGACAAAAATAGTTGTTTGCAGCTGAGATTTTAACCTTGTGCCCATCTCAGACATGCCCACCCCACTTTTTTGTTAGGCTCACAGGTCCTCACTGGTGTGCTTGTGACACATGCCACCAACAGGGTTGACAAATAAGAGGTGATGTTACACTCCTGTTCGGCGAGCAGCAGCAGCTCTCATTTTTGATCACAGCAGGATCAGATATATGGGGTCAGACCTGTTGGTCCCCCTACAAGGAGTCATGAGAATGTCTAGTCCTGCACAGCCCCAAGGAATGCCACTCATACTCACGTTGCTCACATAGCCAGGAGATGCCAGCTGGGACTCAGAGAAGTGCTTCTTTACCTCCCAAGTTGCCCAGGAGCTAGTCTTAGGGTAGGTTCGTGTGTCTTTAACAACATGCTTCCTTTTCTTTCTCTTCCTTTTTAATCAAAGAAACCATTCAAGAAGGCAGTGGTGCCAGGCTAGATTAAATAACAGGTTTTGGTTTACGCTGTATTAACTTTTATGTGTATCTCCCTACATGGCAAAGTGTGGCTGGTTTTCTGCTTAGTTATGACATAGTTGTCTTTTAAAATAAAGTTTGTTTAAATAGAGTACATTTAAAGAAAACTATTAAGTCAATAATAGTACAAGTGACACTATATGTGACAAATTGTAAAGGCGATTGGAGTTTCAAGGTGGTAGGTGACAAAAATCTGAAGGTGATAGGGAGTGACTTGAGTCAGCTGGCCTGAACTAAAACGGATCTCAATCACAGAGGGTGTGCCCTTGACCACTCCACTCCTCTGAGCCTTAGTCTTCTCAAATGAAGGTTATTTAATCCATTTATTTGCAGAAGAGTATGAGAATGAATGAAACATAATATCTATAAACTTTCTGGCTAGAGTAGAGGTCCTATTATTGCTAACTTTATTATTATAGTAGTAGTAACAGTAGTAGTATTAAAAATGTAAAAGAATGACCCACCCGTGGATCCCCAAAACCGAAGCATCTGTTTTTAATTCCCACCTAGGGGTGGTATTTTTCCAGAGCAATGGATCAATGTTAGGGTGACAGACATATGATGCAATTAGCTTGATACTCACTTCTGATCCCAAAAGAGAAGGTAAGTTTTTGCATCTGCTAGAGTTTCCCATACATCTGTCCCAAGGCTGAGCTGGTGAGGACCCTCCAGGGTCTGAGAATTAAAACAGTCCTTTCCGGAACCGCCTTTTCTTGCGCCAGCATCTTGGAGCTGGCAGTGATAGGGGGATTTTTTTTTGGAAATTTACTTGGTTGTTGCTACTACTTATTTTAAAACTTTAGAACACCCCCTAATATATCTCCTTCTTAAATTTTACTTTTTAAAGACAAGTAAACGCTTCGCTTGTTTTGAAAGCAGATTGTTCTGTTCTACCTGTGGCATCTACTGCGACCCCCAAACGCAGCGACAACTGCGCAAAGGTGTCCCTTGGAGGGGTTTTGTGACTGCAAAACGGAGGCCTGGAGGGGCGTGGCCCCCCAGGGCTGGAGGCTTCCGGCTCGGGCCGCAGGCTCTGGGACCCTGTTCTGCCAGGCTTCTGCCGGGGTCTACCGGTCAGCGGGGGGCGGGTCAGAAAGTAGTGCGAACCCCGTCCCTGGAGCCCCCTTTCGCTCAGCCAGGCCCGTCCCTTCATTCAGCTAAGAGCTTTAACACGCACTTTTGTTGAAATACTTTCGAGCAGCCAGAGAGAGGGTGATCCAGCCCCATTCTGCAGTTGAGAAAGCTGAGGTTTGAAGTCGTGGTTAAGAAACGTGCTCAAGGACATCTGCCAAGTCTCTCGAGCACAAAACCCTTTCTGGGGATCCCTCCATAGTCGGACCCCCCCTCTCCCAGAGCAGTCTGCGACCCCCAACGGATCCGCCTCGTCTCTGCAGTAAGGGTAGGGAGACCGGGTTGACCGCAGCGCCAGCCGGCCTGAGGCACCCGCCCAAAGCCTTCAAGTCTCTCTGAGTCCCCGACTCGGACCCCGGGTCCCTTCCAGCGGAAAGCTGTTCCTGACCACATGGCCCGGAGCCCAGAGATCCCGCCGCTCTCTCGACTTGGCGTCAGGTCTGGTCACAGTTCTCCCGCGTCTGCGCTCCTCCTCCCAGGAGCCGCTACTTGACCCGCGTGCGCTGCATTTGCGCCCACCACTCCAGACGAGGGGGCCAGGTCCCTAGCCCGGGCCTTACTGTGGCCGCGGAAACCTCGGCCTGCCCCTGCGCCACAGGGCTGAGACAGCCACGACGTCCAGGTTAGGCCCCCAAGGCTTGGAGAGAGCGAGCAACGCGTCCAGGGATCCCAGCTCTCTGCGCGGCCAGCCTCAGGCCTGGGCGCCGGCTCCGCCCCGCCAATCAGGAATAGGGGCGGGGCCAGAGGCGTGGTCTTGGCAGGCCCGGCCGGGTCTCCAGGGCTCGCAGACTGGCCCCTGGTGGGGTGGGAGGGGCGGTCTCGAGGGCGGGGCGGGGGCGGGTCCGGGCGCCCTCTGGGGCCGGAGCAGCTGCCCAACCTCAGTCCACTCACCGCGCCCGCGTCGCCAGCATGACTGACACTCTGCTGCCCGCGGCCCCCCAGCCGCTGGAGAAGGAGGGCGACGGCTACTTTCGGAAGGTGGGTGTCTTCAGGCAGGCGGGAAGTCTGCGGGCTGCAGACCCCTTTTCCCCCAGGCTGCGGGGTGGGGGCTGCGGGAGAGTGTGGCCGGGGTCGACCGGACCCGGAGGGGGAGGGGGCTCAGTGGCCTAGGGTGGGCCCGACGGAGCCTCGGGCTGAGGGGTGCGGCGGCTGTGTACCGGGCGGCCGAGAGCTGGTGGTTTGCGTGGCTGGGGGCACCTGGGGCCTCTCCGCTCAGGTGCTGGCGGAAGATGTGGCCAGGAGGGTGCCTCCGGGGAAGGGATTGGTTCCTAGTTGCGCTGGCGCCCTCCTCGCGGCGCATGGGGACCCAAGCGCTTGGCAGGGGCGCGGGTGGAGATAGAAGGACCACCCCAGGCGGGTTGGCGGTCTCCTTTTGCCTCCAGAATGCTTCCAGTGTCCGTTTCTTCGACTTTTTAGAGGGCAAGGGAGGGCTGATGGTGGGAGGTGACCTCGGGCGTCGCCCCCTCTTCTGCTCCAAGTCACCCAGGAGGGCGTGAGCGCAGCAGATGTGATTGATTGATTTGATTGTTGGAGAGACCGGGGCGAGTGCGGGCTCCTCTGGAGCTTGGCACGTCCCGGCGACCCTCGGCACACGCTCAGGCTTCCCACACTGCAGATAACAGTCTGCAGTCCAGTCCCTCAAAAAAGACCTCAGCCCGCAGAGCAGGGGCACTCGGGTGCCCGCAGGTGGCAAAGCCTGGGCTACAAAGATGCTTTTGAGCCTGGAGTCACGGTGACACCTTCCACTTTTCCTCCTTGCAGATCCCTGCTAGTCTAAAAATAGCCTTTGGAAGCTTGGCCGGGTTTGACTCGGTGGCTTGAGAAATTATTGTGTGTGTGTGTTTTTTTATAACATATGTGACCCAAGGTAGAGTACGTAATTATAAACAGGGAAGTGAAACTGTTTCCCACAGAACAATCAGTTCTTAATTGTTCAAAGCCTAATGATCCAGTGGGTAAATGGACTTGGTATCTTCCTCCTTCTCCCTTGTGAGGCAGCCTTTGGATTTTTGCTCTCTGGTGAGGAGCAATGGCCCCAGGGGAGGGTGGGCAGGACTGGAGGGAAATGTGAAAACAGGTGAGGACAGAGTGGGAAAATATTCTTTTTGGTGAAATTGCTTTTAGCATTTAAAAAAAGAGTAGTTTTAAGGTATATTTAAGTTCAAAGCTGTCATCATGGAATTACAGGATTATAACTTCTAATTATGTGTGGCATTTGGGACAGGATCACAGGCCATGGAATTGCAGAAGGAAGCCAGGCCTGGGAATCACTAGAGCCCCAGAGCCTGACGCCATCCCCACAAAATTGCTCTGTAGCCTCCAGCAAGTTGCTGCCTCTTTCTGGGACTTCGTTTCCTCCCTGCATTATTTCTCTGAACCGATGGGGGTCTGGACCTACAGCAGTATCTTGGGGAAACGATAGAGGGCGGGGCAGAAGAGATAGAGAACACCTGTGAGGGTTATGTTCTCCAGTCTTCCAGAACAGGTTTTCCAGTGGGAGGATGTGCAGGGGCGAGTGAGCCATGAAAGGATGTTTTTAGATGCAGTCTCTCTTCTTCAGTGGTGGATAAGAGAATCATAGGTGCAAAAGAAATCACTGGTTGACAATGAGGAACATCTCTTTTGAAAAGGAGTCGTTGTAATAATCATACAGTTCTACATCATATCAGGCCAAAGAATGTCCTTTGTATGAGGATAATAAAAGGTGTTGACGTTGTACCTTTCCTGATCTGTCATCCGAGCCAGTTGGACCTAAAACAAATGCTCCTTGAATGAAAGGTAGAGGAGGGTGAAGAGGAAGAGCACTTCAGGTAGATGCGACAGTATGAGCACAGGCATGGGACTGCGACCACTCTGTGAGGGAACCCTCTGGGCTGTGGATGTGTAAGTGGGAACTAGGCTGTTCGGAGTCATGCATCCTGGGTCCATGGGAAGAGAGCTGTAGGATCCGTCAAAATGTGTAATGCAGGGCCAGACATGTGAGATACACAGCACAGAAAGGCTGTTTTGACAGTGAGTGGTTTGTTGGTGGTGCGTGGCCCGCAGGGAGGAGTTGGAGTTGGGGGGTGGGGTTAGCCCCCTGTGATCTCCATGGTCTCTGCCCTTCCTTCTCTGATGTGGACTGTTGGTGACTTTTCAGTCAGTTACATAAAGTGCTGTATAGACACAGCCTCACCACTCATCCTTCCCACCGACTTGCTCCTCTGACTCAGGCTGGAGGCAGTGATCCCAGTGAAGAGTTTGAAATGATAAGGTCCTAAGCAGTGGCAGTGGCAGCAGGGATGGGAAGAACTAATGGACAGGCCATGGTGGGGAGGTGCTGCTGAGAGGAATCCAAAATGTCTGCCTTAGGTGTCTGAGTGGATGGTCATGTGTCTCACTGACATGGGGAGCCCAGGAGGCTAGTGTGGGGGCAGGTAGACTTGAGGTACCCATGAGATATCCAAGTGGTGGTCCCAGAGGGGAATCCACTTCCAGGGACCTGGCAGCCATGAGAGCACCCTGGCTGGAGATGTGGCTTTGGGTGGCACTAGTGTGGGCTATTGTGAAAAAGGATCCAAGTCAGAAGGGAATAATAGTACCCCCACTTAAGGGCCAGGCAGAGACAAGAAGCAAGCTAGGAAGGTGGCAGTGTGAAGGAAGCTGGGAGAAGAGAGTCTTTTTAATGGAGAGGTGAGGTTGACAAGTTGGAGGGCTTAGTCCGTTAGGATTTAGTCCTTTACGGGGTTGTTAATAAACGAGAATTGGGGGCAAAAGTCAGGAAGAGAAGGGTGGAGAAGGTAGTTGTTAGAGGGAGATGGGGGTAGAGAAGAGTGAAGAAGGCAGATTTGTTTTAGAAAGAGGAAATCTAGAGCCTTTTTAAAGCTGAAGGTGAAGAAGTTGGGTGGGGTGGGTTTGTTGAAGAAGGGACAGAGAGAAGCTGTGGAGGAGTCCAGGAGGCGAGGGGGGAGGTGAGGATTGGAAATAGCTGCTGTACATAAGGGTTGGGTGGGCCAACCAGGGGCAGGCAGTAAGTTAGGACCCCCAGACTGAGATGTAGTCAGAGCATCATACAGCTGCTCCCAAGGCAGGTCCCCGATCTTGTCTTTAGACTTTTGGGATTTTGTGCACCCTTATAGTACCACATTAATTTCTGCTAATGTCAAGCTTCCCTTTTCATCCTGTTTCCTTTATATCCTACCTTTCCTTCCCATCCTCTTTTCTTGAAAATGCCGCTCTGCTCCATTCATTCCAAAAGCATTTAGTGAGTGACAGCTCTGAGCCTGACCGCTGTTAGGTTCTTGGGCGCATTCGACCCTGATTCAGTATGGCTTTTGTGGCAGTTCACAGTGGGCCTCATTTTCTGGGTGCCAAGCAGTGCTGGGAGTTGGTGCTTTGTCTGATAGCTCAGTCCATGCTTGGACAAGAACCAGCTTTTTTGCTTTAGTCCAGACAGCAAAAAGGGAGTGGGGGGGTGGTCCATGGCCCATATTCACAGCTTCAAGTCTGCTTTGTGTGACTTGTACACACAATGAAGACTAATTGCCCAAAAGTCCACTGGGCCAGCTGGGCCAGGACCCTGAATGTGTGAGACAATCATCAGCAGAAAGGGGGGCCCCTTTCAGGGTCTTCTGGAGGTTGTGCAGAACTTAGCTTGTACAAAGCCCGAGGACTCGGACAGAGCTTCGCCCCAGGTCAGTCGCGGACACCCCCAGTACAGACTCTGGCCTCCGGGGCTGGCAGCTTTGGGGGTTCTTAATTAAAAGCAAACAAAAAACGGAACACTTTCTGGTTCATCATCATATGTTTCTCTCTCTGGCTTCTCACATTAATATGTTGATACAGAGGTACAGCTCTGTAAGATTAATACTATAAAGTACTTTCTTAGAAGAATGACCAGTGGAAATGGAGCTTGTTTTCTATGCTCTTCCTAATGCAAGTCTTGGAAGAATGTGAGTTCTGGCCTTCAGTTAATGCAGAGTAATGCTGGTTTCCAAGACACTGCACCCTGAGAGCAGGGCCTGTCTCCATATGGGTGCTGTTGTCCTAAAACCCCGGGGAAAACCTGCTCTTGGCCAAGCGAAAACCAGCTGGAGAAAAACTAGAGAAAGCAGTTCCCCAGGAGCGTGGAAAGGGCCTAAGGGAAAGGTCTTAGCACTGTGAAGAAGAGAGTCAGCACAGTGTAACTTTGTCAGTCCTTATCTCTGCCTCTTCATCCTTGGGGAACACTAATGACCCGAAATGAAGTTCGCTCCATTGTTTTTACTCAGGCGCTGGAGGAGAGTTTGTTTCTTTGTTCACAGAAACCTGCAGGCTGGACAGGGCCCCAAGGTTCACTGTGTCCTGGTTTATGGTCATTGTTTACTCTGGGCTTCCCAGAGGCTCCAGCAGAGAAGGAAGGAGGAGAGTTTTTGTGTGTTTTGTTTCTTAAAACTCAGAAGCTCCTCCTGGGTCTTCTCCACACTATTCATCTCAGTGGGGTATAATTTCATGTTAGACATGTGGGCATGATTTATGAGAACACTTGCGTGTGGAGAAGCCTCATGCGGGGCCAGGTCCGAGGAGAACCAGTCATGGGAGTTTCATGCTTTACTGGGTAGTGATGGTGTCCCTCCTGGTACTTGGCTCCACCCCTTGGAACCTCACATTCTTTCCCAGGTGGGGAGGGAGGATGTGAAGGTTTGTGATTCTGCCTCCTCCCCACCCCATACCCCACCTTGGTCTGAGCCGGGTCCTAACGGCCAGGCTGGACCCAGGATGATGACGGCTTTGGTGAGGGTCTCACTCTACAGGTGCACACTGAGCTCAGAGGGTGTGTCTGGCAAATACCTCCTCACTCTGTGGGATCCTGGCCAGGAGTGGTCCCCTGGCAGCAACAGAATTTTCGTGGTGACTCAGACCAGAGTCAACGTGATAAGTTGTAACACTAAATGTCCTTTGTTTCCTGGGGCTATTTGGATGGATTCCAGGACACCACCTGATGACACCAGGCATTAGCTTTAGTCTGATGGCCACTTCCTCCTTTGGCTCAGATACCAGAGTCTCGTGACTCAAAGGCTGGCGGTGGCCTCAGAGGACAGTGGGACAGCAGGTGCAGCTCAGCAAGAGGACTGAGAGTGTGGCAGCACGAGCAGCAAGGAGTCCAGCGGGAGCAAGGTCTCCCGCCTGTGGCCCCAGAGCGGGGAGTGGTTAAGTCCTGGCCTTTCCTGGCAAACCCATAGAGTTCACAATGGCCATGTGCCCTTAGCGTCCCAGGGTTGGATTGGATTGTAAGAAGAGAAAAGGCAGACCCCTTCAGAAGTAGTTTCTTTTTCTCCAATATTATTTGTATGATAAAAGTAACAAATAGTTGTGAAAAAGGTAATTACAGAAGTGTACAAAATCACACACACATGCCAGCCCCCCACCCCACCCCATACTGTCACCTACTACATAAGGACTGTTAACTATTGGCGACAACTACATCCTCCCGGCGGCAATAAGCAGATCATTAGTTGTGGAAGTACATTTGATTCATGAGAATTTTGGTGATTGTGAATCTTTGTTATTCATTCAGCATGTTGAAAAACAACTGAGTGGCACACAGTAGGTGTTTATAAAGATTTGGAAAACTGACCGGAGGGAGCCTCTAGTTAAAGATTCATATTGTGGTCTCGTACCCTTGAGTGAATGGATTGAGATGCTTTTGATGAGGCAGCTGAGTCTCGGCCTGAAGCCCTGATGGAGATCCTGGAAGGGCAGGAGGACTGTTTACAAGTGCCAAATTCATGTATTCATTTTTATGGATGTGGAAAAGCTGGATTTTGTCCATCAACTTGTCCCGAATCTCCAGTGTGGTGAAGAGTTAAGTTGATGTATGTGTTGTTTGCAGGGTATTGCATGCTATTTCTATGCTTTCTGGTTGACAGCTTCTGACTAACTCATAAACAAACAATTCTGGTTTCCAGACTTCGGTGGTTGAGTGAGGGATTACGTAACTAGGAAGGAGTGAGAAAGGCAGAGAAAATACCCTTGCCCTCAAGGGAGCAGCAAAAAGCACCTCCTCTCCCATACCCTGGGCGAGGGTCTCTATCCAGGAGAGCCTGCATTGTCACTCAGTCTTACTCCTGATCTGGAGAACCCAAGTTCACACTGTGTCCTCAATTTGCTGGAAAGGCATCTACATGTGTGGAAGGACGGCCCCGCTGGTTCTCCAGGTGGAGGGGTGCAAAGGCCCAGAGCAGAGCCCCAGTCTGGGAGGAAAGACTGCTCCATTCCTTCTGTGTCTGCTTCTCTGCTGCCCTGTCCTATCTACCTTTCCAGTGCCAGTCTCTGGAGGTAGATAAAGTATCCTTCCCTTTCTTTCAAACCAAGTGCCTCCAGTTTATGCTTAGTTCCTGCTCTTAAATACTTGCTTCCTATCTAAACAGTATGACTATACACTAAGGGCATGTGGGTGTATGTTGATGAATAGAGTTTTCACTCTAGGTGAACTTGTTCTAGTTAGGACTTTTTTAGAGGCAGGTGCCAGAAAATCCAATCCAAAATGGCTTAGGCGATAAACACACAGTGGGACATCCCTACAATGGAATTTTACTCAACACTATAAAGGAACAAACCAGTGATAAGTGCAACAGCATGGATGGCCCTCAAATACTGAACAAAATAAGCCAGATACAAAAAGGAATACATACTACCGTGTTTCCCCCAAAGTAAGACCTAGCCATACAATCAGCTCTAATACATCTTTTGGAGCAAGAATTAATATGACCCGGTCTTATAGTAAAATAAGTAGAATAACATAATATAATGTAATGTAATATAATATAAAATATAATAATATAATATAATACCAAGTATAATATAATATAATACCTGGTCTTATATTAATTTTTGCTACAAAAGTGCATTAGAGCTGATTGTCCGGCTAGGTCTTCTTTTTGGGGAAACACGGTATATGATTCCATTTATATGAAGTTCTAGAACAAGCAAAAGTCTATGGTGATAGAAAACAGGGAATTGGTTGCCTGGGGGGGGTGACAGAAATGTTCTATTATTTGATTGGAGTAGTGGTTACACAGGTGTGTACATTTATCCAAACTCAACATACTTAAAAATCTATATATTATGTAAATGATACCTCATTTAAAACGTGACTTAGGCAAGAAAGGGAATGCACTGACTCCTGTAACTGAGACGTCCAGAGGAATGGCTTCAGGCCTGGCTTGATCTAAGGCTCACATGCTGACACCAAGACTCAGCTTCTCAGCTCTGCTTCACCTGGATTGGCTGCATTTCTGGGGAGACACTGCCCTGCTATGCTGAGGTGGCTGCAGGGGCCCAGTGTCCCGTATTCCTAGGTTCACAGGAGATGGGGAAAATGAAGCCTGAGGGGTTCTGATTATCCTATGGCAGGTGCTCACCCCGAACCCATCTCAGGGCCAGGGGCCTTTGATTTTCCAACTTGCCAAGCATGACTCAGATGTTCTTCGCCTTGGAAGGTAAGTGTGGGAGCATACTCGTTAATTTACTACACCTGAGCATCATGGGCTGTGAGGTGGGAGAGTGAGATGCAGGCCACTGTGACCAAAGGCTGTGCAGTGATGCTGGGCAGCCCTCAGCCAGGAAGCCAGGGGTGTCTGGGGGTGGTTGGCAGGCGAGCTGTCACACATCCCATACATTCCTGTTGCTCAGGCTGCCTCATACCCCATCTTAGAGCGCCAGGAAGGGGCCTGGGTTTAAGTCCTATGCCCACCCTTACTGCCTCTAAGGTCTTTAGTAGCTCACTTAACCTCTAAGCCTCAGAGTCGTGGGATCCGAGATGCTCGGTCCACATTGGCTGCCGGACACGTGGGCTAGTGATGCAGCTGAGGTTTCTCTCAGTACTTGCCTTTCTTGAGTGTTGGCTATTGGACCATCCTTCCATGATCTGAGACTGATGCAAAAGCCCAAACCTTAGTCTGGTAAGGGAACCAACAGACCTCATGTAGAGGAAAGACTCACTTTACTATATGTCTTGCTGACAAGTCAATCCCTCCCCCGACCCCCACTCCAGGTTCCCAGGCCAAGCAGGTGTGACAGGTGCTTCCCTGGTCCCTGGCACAAACTCGGTTTTGGAGCAGTTCTATATCCTGTTGTGAACCAGTCAAGAACTAAGTTGTGGGCAAGGACTGTGGGTTCCACCAACAGAAAACCCCTGGCAGGGGCCAGTGGACACAGATAGCTAAACAGCCTGTGCTGATGCCAGGAGGTTCTTCTGGCCTTCTTGCCCAGATTCACCTCTCAGGGCTCTGGGAAGTTTCCCATTAACCCTGTCTGTGTTTCTGGTGTTTCCAGCAGCCCCAGCATTCCTACTTGTCAATAAGAAGTAATGTTGTTTGGGTCCAATTACTCAGTCAACTCTAATCCTAAACATTCCTATGTCTTATCTAGAAACTTGACCCCACATCTGTGGGCTGGTTAGGGTGTAGCAATTCTGGACCAGCCAGAAGGTGGGTAAAGTATACGAGCAAGAAAAGTTCTTATCCGTGAGCTGGAATGGCTGTTTATCTTAGTTCTGGGAATGTACATAAAGGAATTAGGTATTAAAGCTTCTCTGTCGAATTGAACACAGCTTTGGTGAACTATGTAATTTTTAAGTCAGGTTGAACCATCTTTTCATAGTAATTTTAGGAAGCGGAAAGGAAAGAGGCTTGCAATTATGTTAGTCCTTTAATGTTAAAGATATTTTAATCATATCTGAAAAAAGACAGTTTTCTGATTTTTATTTTAAATCAGGGATCATTTAATAATTTGAAAGATGTGAACTTTAAAATCATTCTAACTCAGATTCTGAAATCTGTAATTTGAACTAGGGGGCTGTGTGGGGCAGCAGGTGAGTAGCAACCTGCTGGGAAATGAGAAATCTTTGTGGAAGGAGAAACGTATCTGCCCTGCTAGTCCAAAGGCCACTGATATGGGGATCCTTGAGAAGGTTGGGGCTGTAGATAACCCACTTCTTCCCTCCTTCAGGTGGAGGCCATGGGCCTGGCTTGGGTAGAGGTGGGGGAGGCTAGGTGTGTGCAGAGCTGCCATTGCAATGACGCAGCTGGAGAGAAAGGGCAGTCTTCGCACCAATACTGCCCACCAGCCACTCCCAGGGCTTAACCACAGATGCCTCAGTGGGCAGAACCTAAAGATAAACTTCAAAAAGGAATGGAGACTTCACTCAGATCCCAGGGTTCCAACTGGCTGGGTTGAAAGAATACCATGGGGGGGGGGGGGGGCTGCTGGATGGCTCAGTCAGTTAGAGCACAAGCTCTCAACAGCAAGGTTGCCGGTTCAATTCCCGCATGGGATGGTAGGCTGCACCCCCTGCAACTAAAGATTGAAAACGGCAACTGGACTTGGAGCTGAACTGTGCCCTCCACCACTAGATTGAAGGACAACGACTTGGAGCTGATGGGCCCTGGAGAAACACACTGTTCCCCAATTAAAAAAAAAAAGAATACCATTAGGTTAAAATGAAATTGATTCTGACCTTAAATTTTTCAGAATAAAACATTGTAATCCAAATACCTCAGGATATATGCACAGAGAACATAGTCAGTTCACTGACAAGGAAATTCAAGTGATCAGTAATATTTGAAAAAAATGTTTATCTTCACTAATAATGAATGTAATTTGGAAGAATAGGATATCTGTTTTTGCATATCAACTTGGCAAAGATTAAAACCAATACTTTTCAACTCAATAATAAAAAGACAAATAACCCAGTTTAAAAATGGGCAAACAGGGCCGGCCCGGTGGCTCAGGTGGTTAGAGCTCCATGCTCCTAACTCCGAAGGCTGCCGGTTCGATTCCCACATGGGCCAGTGGGCTCTCAACCACAAGGTTGCTGGTTTGATTCCCGCAAGGTATAGTGGGCTGTGCCCCCTGCAACTAGCAACAGCAACTGGACCTGGAGCTGAGCTGCGCCCTTACAACTAAGATTGAAAGGACAACAACTTGACTTGAAAAAGGCCTGGAAGTACACACTGTTCCCCAGTAAAGTCCTGTTCCCCTTCCCCAATAAAATCTTTAAAAAAAAATTTTTTTTTAAAAATGGGCAAACAATCTGAATTGATATTTCTCCAAAGAAGATATACAGATGGCCAATAAGCACATGAAAAGATGACCAGCGTCATTAACTATCAGGGAAATGCAAATCCAAACCACAGTGAGATACCACACACCCTAGTTTGGCTATAATAAAAAAGACGGTAACAAGTATTACAGTATATAAATTGTAACACTCATATACTGTTGGCGGGAATGTACAATAGTGCAGCCACTTTGGAAAATAGTTTGACTGTTCCTCAAATGGGTAAACATAGAATTAACCATATGACACAGCAGTTCCACTTCTAGGTATATAGCCAAGAAAGGAAAGCATACGTCTACGTAAAAGGTTACACACAAATAAGCAACCCTATTCATAATAGCCAAAAAGTGAAAATACCCCCAAATATCTATCAACTGATGAATGGATAAATGAATATGGTGTGTCCATACAATGGAGTATTAGCCAGGGACAAAAAGGAATGAGGGACTAATACACACTACAACATGGATGAACCTGGAAAACATGCTGGTGAAGGAAGCCCGTCGCAAAGACTGCATTTTGTATGACTGCATTTATATGAATGTCCAGAATAAGCAAATCTATGCAGACAGAAAGTAGATTTGTGGTTGTCTACAGCTAAAGGGGAGAAAGGACAGGGAATGGGGCATGTCTTTCTTTCCCTGAGGGTAACTGGGCTGGTGCTTGGGGTCCTTAAAAAGGTTAGACCCCCACTGTCACTCTGCCATAGAAATCTACTTGAAGAAAAAACTTGAGGTTTATAAAGATTTGTTTTTACAAATATGTATCAAATAATTATATATGATAGCAGGTACTTGGAAATAATCTGTCCAACTCCAAGGAAATGGTAAATCCTAAAAAGCAATATTACACAATCATTAAAAATCATGGTTTTGAGGAACATTTCATAATAAGGGACATTTTCATGATAGAATATTAAGTGGGAAAACATGATAACCCTTATGTGCCACTGTACAGAAAAGGGTTAACACAGCAGGCCTGAGGCTGCTGTCCTTAGGAAGGCCTGCTGGCATGGCTGGCCCTTGCTTGGCCTCTGGGAACCTGGCCCCTGGAGTGTTGCTTCCATTCCCTAAGTGATGACTTGGCTCGCTGTGCCAAGACTGGTGGCAAAAATCATCTAGTTGACGATGAGCACCTGCTTTCCTTCTGCAAACCTGGAATTTTGGTACATGTTAGGGGGGATGTTCCCTTGTGATCAGCCCCCAATGACACCCCTGGGCTTTGATTCTCAAGTGGGCTGACCTGGGCAGACACATCATATACAGGTCACTGCATTTTTGTTGCTGGGAGAAGAATGCTCTGTGTGTCCCTCATGGATGGGGGGGGGGGGGGGGGAGAGCATAAGGAAGCCTGTACAGGGATTTCTCCAGACTCGGCTGATTCTTTTTTCCTATGATCCAGCCATGTACCCTTACTAAGCTGCTGTCATAAATCTTAGCCATGAGTGTGATTATATGCAGAGGCCTGTGAGTCCTAGCGAATCTCCAGATAGTGGGGCTGGTCTTGGAGACTCCTGACACAGCCACGACATGGAGAAGAATACCATGACTATAAAATACATGGGTAGGAAAGAAGTAACCAATTTATAGTGGCTGTTTTGGAGTTGTATTGTTATAAGTGATTGTTTTCTTTTTCTTTTTTATACTTGTCAATATTTTACGTACTTTCCAGGTTGTTTTATTGTCAGAAAAGTTTAGTTTTTAAATCACTTCCTGTTATAGTAAACATCACCAGTGTTAGTGTGGCTGACCTCTGAAGGGGCGTCTCTCATTTTCCCTTAGGGTTGCAATCCCCTTGCACAAACTGGCCGGAGCAAACTGCAGAACCAGAGGGCTGCCTTGAACCAGCAGATCCTGAAAGCTGTGCGGATGAGAACGGGAGCAGAAAACCTTCTGAAGTAAGTGTCTGCAGGCTCAGCCTCTGCAGGGAGAGCCCAGCCTCCCCTGAAGCCTATCCACCTGTTCCCTAAACTCCCAGGCCTGCCCAGCTTTCTCTCCAGCTCTCAGTTTTAGCTTTGGGTGCCTTCTTCCTTTCTGGCACCTGGAGCAGGTCCTTTCTTGTCTAGAGCATAGTTATGTTAACGGTAAGTACTTTACTTAGCCTGTCCATGTGTTTGGGGGTAGGGGGCCGGGGGAGAGTGTCCAGTTGTATTTGTGTTTGTTTTTCCTGCTTTCTGTGGGACATGTCTATTTTCTCTACTGCCTAGCACTGTGTCTGGTCTAGGATCAATGCTTGGGAAGTGTTTGTTGAATGTATAATATAAAGGAAACTAAGGCAGAAAGGAGGGAATACGGGCATTTCTATTGCCAGTGTCCATCCTTCTAATGAGAGGGGCCCCGTACAGCCCCAGGCTCCCGGGGCACTCATTATTAGGCTGTGGTATAGTACAATAGTTACTTATCAAGCATGGAACTCAGTGAAGCCTTACCTGTGTCATGGGCAGCTCTAAGCTCTCCCCACACCCTTCAGTGCAATGCAAGACCATGTGCCAGCTTCCTCTTCTGAACTTCCTTCAGAGTTCCAGGGGTAATGCTTGGCAGCCCCATGCTGCCTTTTGCACTGAGTAGTCGAGGCGGGCACCATTCCTGCTACCCCAGGAAGTGAGACAGATGCTCCCTGGAGCCTCAGAAAGAGATATGGAGTGCTTGCGGGAACCCGGAACCTGGAAACCTGGCAGGGTACAGCTAACGGGTGTTCCCCATGGGTCAGCCTCACTGGAGGACTTAGGGAGCCCAGAGGTGGCTCACAGGTTGTTGGGAAAAACAAATCCACTACACTGAGTGTTTGTGAAGGAGCCACAATACTCTGGTGGTCGCAGGTACTTCCCATAGGCAGGGTCAGCTCCTCCACGTGGGGGCCACTCTCCGGAACACTCAATACACAGGAGGAGCGTTTCTGACCATGGACTTGGGAGAAATTTGTTTCCGAATCCATCTGTATTTGCTCCTTAAGAAAGATTTCTGGACTAGTAAGTGGGGAGAAGAAAGGTGCAGGGCAGCATGGCCTGCATCTGTGTTTAAGGGATTTGTACACATGCTTTTGTGTGGTGCAGACGTTTTCCAACAGGGATGAAGAAGGAAGCTGTTTGTAGTGTCGGCTCTTGGGAGCAAGACCAGCGTTGGGGGGTGGAAGTGAGTCCTTTTTGTTGTACTCCTTTCAGTGTTTGAATATATATTCTTTTATAAAGTACATGAATTACTCTTATTCCTTTTATTGTGAAATACTGCAAACGGCACAAGAAAAAGGACATAAACGCCCCCCTGACCGGGCCACTGGGTCAGGAAATGCCAGTGCTGTGCCTGGGTTGGGTTTGTTCCTCCTGGACGAGCCCAGGACACAAGCCCTGGGGGTGGCCACATGTCTGGAACCTCTTTTCCAGCTGCTTCTGTCACAGGGTGGAAAGGAGGTTATGACTGGAGGAGACTGGTGAAAGTATCATAACATTTCACCTTTTAAAATGTCTGACAGCGACCCTGTCCCCAGAAAAGCCTGGGAATTGTCAGGTGTATGGAACTGTGGACCACATGCAGCCAGTGCGACTCAGGAAAGGCCCCAGATTTCGGGAGTGCCTGCCGCATGCCAGGCTTGCTGTGCCAGGAAGGCTGCGGGTACGTTGCCCTGGTGTGTCCTGTGGCTGCAGATTTTGGTTAACACTTTGACAGGCCAGGCCCGTGGCTGAGGGGGCAGGTGGGCAGCCCTCACTCTGTGGCTTCCCCAGGAAGTAGGCTACAATTGATTTGCCTGTTCCTTCACCCCACACACAGATGGATTCGTTGAGTACCTACTAAGTGGCCAGCAGTGCCTGAGGGGCAAGGGGACAAGGCTGCAAGCAATTCCAATAGAGGTTTTGCTTTCATGGTGCTTAATCTCTTGTGAACCTTAATACCCTAGTAAACAAATCCAATCGTGTCAGGAGGTGGTATTTCTAGGATACCAATGAAGGGGAAATGTGATAGAGGTTGACGCAGGATGGTGCGGACTTAGAGACGGGGTGATCAGGGAGGCTTTCTCTGACCAGGGGACCTGTGGTTTCTAACACGGGATCTAGGGCAGTTTTGTCTGTCTTGCTCTGTCAATAACACCAGCACACAGTTTCTCTGAGGCCCAGTGGCTCAAGCTCATTGTCAAGTGGGCAGTTGATCTGGCTGGGGTGGGGGTGGGGTGGTGGTGTTAATGATTCTCGCAGTGACCTAAAGGTTCAAAGTGCCCCTCTCTGGAGAATGTTGTCAGAGGAAACCCTAAAGGTATTTATTAATCTGACTCAACCGGGCACCAACCGTTCTGAAAACAAATAGGGCCGTTAAGCCAAGCCCAGCCCTCGCACCGTGGGTGTCCCTGGGCTGCGATGAGGTGGCTGTCCCTGCCAGCGTGGGGTAGTTTCAGTCATAAACTGGGCCCCGCCGTCCTGTCTGTCCATCTGTCTGTTTTCGGTTTCCCAGATGTCCCATCACAGCCCTCAGATGAAGGTAGAGCAGTTGGAATATGGTTGGAGGGAGGGCATTTGGGAAAATGTCTCCCCAAATGCAGGAGTGTGAGGGTTCCAGTCCTTATCTGCATTGGTGAGGGGGCTTCGAGGGTGGGCAGGCGCTGTGAGGCGCCTGGTATCATACCCCTTGGAGGGCTTCTCGGATCTGTAATCAGCCAAGAGTCCATGAGCTTCCTGGAGTTTGATTAGGAACACACCAGATATTTTTAATATACTTTTTTCAGGTTAAGCAAGGGCAAGAGTCCCTCTCTTTCACCTGCTCCCTTCCCTCCCTTGTGAAAAGCTGGGGTGGAAACGTGATGACATTTCTCTGAAACAGAGATGGTCTTTGTGAAATTTAAAGCAAGTTGCCACACTGCTCAGTTTTAACTAACTGGTTCTTTGAACAAGAAGGGTAAGTCATTTAACCTTTTTGGGCTTCAGGTTCCCCTCTCATGCTGGTAGCAGTGGCCTGGAGCAGGGGTGGCCCACTCTGAGGGCCCAGATGGGCATGGAAAAAGCGAAGGGCTGGGACCGGGAGACCGCAGGGAGTGGTAGCGACTGTGGCAAAATACGGAGCACATGCGCTCTTTGGAGGGGCAACTGCAATTTGCCCCAAATGGAAGGCAGGGCCGGAGTGGCCAGGACTTCAGATTTTTTAAAAAAATAATTAATTATTTGTTTGTTTGTTTTCATGAGGAGCTAGAGATCTGATTTTTGTTTTTTATCCTTCTGATAGTTGAATGTTTAAATATGGGCAACTAGGTCAAAGGTGGTAAAGATAACACCCCGAGAGCCAAGTGAACAAGTCCCACACACCTCTAGTTTGTGACCTCGGGATCAGTGGGTCATGAAGGTGTGGGCCAGGGGTGACCTGGGGTGGCTTTGGCTTCTATGAGAGTGACCCACTCTGAGGCCTGCCTTCCTCTACTGAGAGAGGGGCTGTGGGCAGATGGCCTGCCACACCGCCTGATCTGCTGCCTTAGCGTAGTGGCCACAGGAGGGAACCGGGCAGCACATGCTCCCGTCTCCCTGGATCCCTGGCCCGGCAGCATTTGGGGTCAGATGGATTAAGGCCAAGCTGCTTCCCTAAGGCCTCTGATGCCGATGCCTATCAACGTGCCAGTTCCTAGAGGGACAATTTTACTGAAAGACTGGAGACAAAAATTACACTAAAACAAGTGAAGACGTAGGGATCAGAACGCAAGCGATACAGGGCCCGGAAGCCATCATTCCATAGGGGCTTTTTGTGGGGGGGACAGGTCTCCGATGCTCCACATTGAGGGAAACCATGCGTGGAGGTGGTCTGCACCGTAGCTTCAGGAAATAACTGAAGGTGGCTTTCCTTCCCCCGGCCACACTTGTTGAGTTGATCACTCAGAGAAAGTAAGTGGGACACCTTCTCCTTCTTCACCTTTGCAGTACGTACATGCTCTTTATGAAAAACCCAAGGGCGTAGGCCTTCCCTTGGTGGTTCCAGCCAGAGGGAGGCCATGGAGACTCTCGGCAGGAAAGGGCAGAAACGCCCACTGCCTCATCCCGGTCGGTCTCAAGGCCTCTTTTCGCTGTCACATCAGTTACCAGACCACACGACCTCAGAGGAGGGGCACACGCAAGAGAAAGCTGAGAAAAGCCATGTTCTCCCAAGAAGGCCCATAAAAGCGATTCTTTTTATCTGGAAAGGCATCCAAGACACGGGGCACGAACACATACTGAGCAGACCCAGACTCTGGTCTTAATTCCTAATTTGGGCCAGCGGATTCTGTTCTTGTCTGTTGCCCCAAGCTGTTCCCCCAGCCTGGGCACAGGGAGCTGGCACAGGTGCCATATTCAATGGGTATTCCTTATTCGAGAAGCTGCCTTCCCCCAATCAATCAGTGACAAATCATTACCCGTACTAGAAACAGCTCAAACGCTAGAGTTGCTTTCTGAATCACCATTGTACGCAAAGGTCAGCATCGTAGAAACCAAACCTGAGGTTCCGCCTGGCCACCGACCCTTTCCACAGTGACCCACATGAAAGAGGTCCACATCCAAAGAGCATCAATTTGTTGCCAATCGTAAAAATCTCAAGTTATTGCCAAGTCTAGAGGGAGGAGACATTGGATATCAGTATGTAGAGGCAGGAAAATTGTTGGCCTATTTGGAGGCTCTCCAGATATTCAGACAGGGGTCTTAGCGTCTAAACGTTATATCTAAGTTGGACTCACTCTGCTATGAACCAGTCAGCACCCTCTGCCCCCACCCCCACCACAGTTGCCTCTATAGAGTGGTCTTTATTCTGCCAGTTGTTCTTTCATGACTGACATGTGTTGAGCCCCCACCTGTGGAAAGGACTACGCCAAGTTCGAGGAGAAATACAAAGAAATAGAAGGAAAAGAAAGGTCTTGATGTTCAGGAGTTGTGATTGTTTATCTTGCCTCATTCCAAGATGGATTTGAGGCACCTTAACACACGCCTACAACATGTAAGATTAACACAGGAGTGAATGAGGATGTGGGGGGGACGGAGGAAGAAGAATGAAGGAGAGATTTAGCTGGAAGGAAGGCTAGTACGTGCTACCACCAGGTCCTATATACTTTATTAAATGTGGGCCACAGTTTATCTCCGAGCTTCTGGGAAGGCCGTACGAAGACGGGATGAGACCTGGAACACATTCCATACCCATTAGCCAAACGCAAACGAGTTGCTCAGAAGAAACCTTTCCCAATAGTCAGGGCTGGGAGAATTTTCTTCCATTCATCCTCGCAGACGTTATCAGGTAGTGAATCAGTCACGTTCTCAGTAACATCTCTGTAGTACAGGTTTTACAAGCAGCAGGTCGTAACCCAGGGTACGTAATGAAATCAGTTCAATGGATTGCTGTTGTGGTTTAATAAAAAATAAATATTTGGTCTTTGTGCCTGGTTCCTGGCACAGAGCTCCTAAAAGCCCTGGACTCTCCTGAGCATCTTTTGTACGCCAGTGACGTGACTCCTGTTGGGGGTGGGGGGATGCTTCAGAATGGGAAGGGGGGCTGGTTGCCAGAAAGACCAAGCCTGATGAGAGGGTTGGAACTTTGAGCCCCAACCCTGGACCTCGGGTTGGGGAAAGGCGCTGGAGATTGAGTTCAATCATCAGTGATCAATGATTTAGTCAATGATGAAGCCTCTATAAAGCCCTAAATGATGGGGTTTGGGGAGCTTCTGGGTCGGTGTACACATGGAGGTGCGGGGAAGGTGGGGTGCCCAGAGGGTGGGGTGCCCAGAGGGCATGGAAAGTCCATGCCCTTCCTTGGCCTATGGATCTCTTCCATCTGGCTGTGCCTGAGTTGTACCCTTTTAAAATAAACCTCAGTAGATGTAAGTAAAGTGTTTGCCTGAGTTCTGTGAGATGTCCTAGTCGATTATTGAACCTGAGGTGGGCATGGGTTGTGGGAGCCCTTGATTTAAACTGGTTGTTGAAAAGTACAGGTGCCCTCTACTTGCACCTGGTGCCTGAAGTGGGCGGTCTTTTGGCACGGAGCCCACAGCTGTGAGGTCTGTGCTAACTCCAGGGGTTGGTGTCAGAACTGAATTGAATCGTTGGGCACCCAGTTGGTGCCAGAGAATCAGAATTGGAGAGTTTCAAACAGCATTGTGGTTTTGTTTTTAAAGATGTTATTAGAGTAGAATAGACTATATTAAGAGTATCACATACATGGCAAAGGGTGGTTTTGTGAAAATTTGTTTTAGGGGTGCATGTGTACATGTACTATGTTGTGATAGAAAATGTGTTTGCTACTGGTGATCATAGCCTAAAAAAAAAATATCCCCAAACCAATGATAGTCGCCAAGCTCAGCTTCCAAGGTCTCCTTGCCTGGCTGGGGAGCCCAGACATACATGTGTGAAAACTTACTGGGCAGTATGCAGGGCAGGTGCTATCATATCTGCAGGCAGGGTCGGGCTCGGCTTTTCCTCAGGGGGCTGAGAATAAGCTTGTTGTTTGGTCAAGGAGGACTTCATTGAAGGGAGGAGGAGAAAAAGAGAGAGAGAAGGGAGTGAAGTATGAAAACATCATGGAGAGAACCTGATGGGCCCAAATATGTAGTGAGGTGGGGAGCCGCTCCAGTGGGGAGGCCAGATGGTAGGGGAAGCTGAGCACTTTGCTCTCTGGAAGAAAGGTGGTGAGGAAAGCAAGCTGTTGACAGGTGGCTGGATTTTCATCAGTGAGGAGGGGAAGGGGGTCAGGCCCCAACTCTCTGGCTGGCTGGGGCTCCTGGCTGATGAACCTCAGGTGTCATCTGTGAAATGAGCATAAATTCTAGTACCCGGTGTGAGGGATGACTGAGGACCTGCCTGGCTGGTGCACAGAGGTGCGCTCAGCTGGGTCTGGCTCAGTACTTGGTTTTCATTGCCACTGCGATTTTTGCATTGATTCCTAATCTATAAAATGAGGGAGCCACCTGTAAGGTCTTCAGGTCAATGTCAAAACCTCTGCTGGAGATTTTGGGTGAAGTTCATTCCTTCGTAGAACTTAACACTAGTCCATTCTATAGCTGTACCACATTCGGTGTATCTATTTGCCATTTAGTCGGTATCTGGATTGCTTCCACTTTGAGGCTGTTATGAATAATGCTTCTATACACATTCATTTAACATGTCTTTGTTTGGACGTATGTTTTCATTTCTCTCATATAGAGTCCCAGGAGTGGAATTACTCTGTTAGATGATAGGTTTAGATTTAACATTTTTAGAAACTCCCCAAGGTTTAGATTTGACATTTTTAGAAACTCCCCAACTGTTTTCCAAAGTGGCTGTACCCATGACATTCAGCAGTGGTGAGGGTTCCAGTTTCTCTACATTCTCATTAACATTTGTTATTGTTTGTCTTTTTTTTTTTTTTTTTTTTTTTTTAAGGCTAGCCAATCTAATGGGTGTGTATTGGTCTCTCATGTTTTCAGTTTGCATTTCCCTATTGACTAAAGATGTTGAGCATCATTTCATATGCTTATTAACCATTCATAGTCTTCTTTAGTAAAATGTCTATTCAAATCTTTTGACTACTAAAAAATTAACTTGTCTTTTTATTATTTAACTAACAGAACTCTTTATATTCTGGATACAATTTTTTATCAGATATGTAATTTGCAAATATTTTCTCCTAGTCTGTGGCTTATCTTTTCTTCTTTCCTTTTTTTTTTTTTTTCCTTCCTTCCTTCCTTCCTTCCTTCCTTCCTTCCTTCCTTCCTTCCTTCCTTCCTCTGAAGCACAGAAGGTTTTATTTTTTTGAAGCACAGAAGTTTTTAAATTCGACACAGTCCAATTTATCAATTTCTCCTTTTATGGACTGTGCTTCTGGTGTGTAGTTAAGAATACTTTTGCCCAACCCAAGGTCATGAACATTTTCTCCTATGTTTTCTTCTAGAAGTTTTAGTTTTAGCTCTTGTATTGAGCTCTCTGATGCATTTTGATTTAATATTTGTGTATGATATGAGATTTAGATTGAGGTTTATCTTTTGACTGTTGTGCAGAAAAGAGTTACCATATGCAGGCCTGAGATGGCTATCCTTAGAAAGCCCTGCTTGTAAGGTTGGCCCTTGGCTGGAGTCTGGAAACAGATTTCAGGAGAGTTTCCACCAGTCCCAGGACTGATAAGAGGGGCTCATTGTGCCTAAACTGTTTGTACAAACAATGTGCATTATGTTGAACACCTGCTTTCCTTCTGGAAGTCTGGAAATTTGGAACATGCTAGGCAGAGGTGCCTACTTGCCTCGCCCCCAGTGAAAACCCTGGATGCTATATCTCTAATGAGCTTCCTTAGTAGATAGTATGTTACATGTGTTGTCATAACTCCTTGCTATATTCTGAGTCTCGTGAGGCCTCCTAGTGAATCACTGAACCTGGGGGTGGTCTTGGGGACACTGACGTACAGAGGGATGTCCAGTTGCTTCAGCACCATTTGTTGGAAAGACTGTCTTTTCCCCCTTGAATTGTCTTGTCACTTTTGTCAAAATCAATTGACCACAAATGTAAAGATTTCTTTCTGGATTCTGTTCTGTCCTATTGCCTGTCCTTATGCTAGTACCACATTGTCTTGATTACTGTGGCTGTATAGTAAGTTTTAAAATTGGATAGCATAAGTCTTCCACCTTTGTTCTTTTTCAAATTTGGTTATTCTGGGTCCTTTGCATTTCCATATAATTTTTAGCATTAGCTTGTCAATTTCTACTAAAAAGCTTGCTGGGTTTTGGAAGTGCATTGAATCAATAGAAAATGTCAATAGAGAATTGGTACCTTGATAATAGTGAATCTTCCCATTCATAAACATGGCAGGTCTCTCCATTTCATATCTTAGCAATGTTTTGAAGTTTTCAGGGGCTGAGAACAGGTTCCTTTTCTCAAGGCTAATTCTTTGCAGAGATATCTTTAGGATTCATGTCTGGCAGCTCAGGGTCATTGGCTATGTCCCAGGTCTGTTTACTGGTAGGTGTGGCTCAAGATGGGGCAGACACCTGACACCCCTGGGACACCTTATTGATCACATCTGTCGGTGGACCCATAGTGCTCACTGGGCACCTGGGATACTTGGCTGAGGGTGTTTCTCTCCCCCCTCTCTTTTAACAGAGTAGCCACGAACCAAAAGGTACGGGAGCAGGTGCGCCTGGAACTGAGCTTTGTGAACTCAGACCTGCAGATGCTCAAGGAAGAGCTGGAGGGTCTCAACATCTCCGTGGGAGTCTATCAGAGCACAGAGTAAGTGGGGGTGGCGCTTCTTCCAGATGCTTTCTGAGCCTCGGAACGTGCCGCATCAGGGATGGACTCAGAGAGTCCCAAGGGTGTCGTAGACCCCACTTTGGGAAGCGAGGAAATGACCAGGTGGGGCCCAGGTTGCCCTGCCTTCTTCCCCTTTAGCCTCCCCACCATGCACAGGGTCTGACTGGCTCACTCTGTTGATAGAATGCAAAAACGTATGAACTGCCTTTTACATCAACGGTCAGGGGGCCCTAGCAAGTTCCCTGAGGAGAAGGTGCAATGGAGGCACTTCAGAAATGGACCCTGTTAAATATTTGAGAAACAAATGTGCTAATGCATAAGCATGCATTAGGGAGTGTTTGTGGGAGGTGAGGTATCGAGGTGTGGCCTTCAGAAAAGCTCAGAGAATCTCCCACCCCGTGGTGAACTACCTGGGAAAGAAATGTCCATCTTTAAGGAGAAATCACTTTGAGAAATTCCAAAGAAGGGTTGGCCTACTTTTCTGTGTGGGGAAGTGAGACTTCTCAAAAGCTAGGGCAGCCTCAGGGGAAACTCAGTCAGAAAATAGTTCTCTGGATTAACAGGATGACATTTGGGAACCTCTGAGTCTTTGGAATGTGCTTTTTTTGATCATCCCCCACCCCCTGCATGGCACGGCGTGTTTTTCAGAGCGGAGGGAAAGCGTTAGCACGTGAAACCTCTGCTCTTCCTTGTTACGTCCGTGTGCCTTGGCTCGCTCAGCCGTGGGCTCCCAGTGCAGTTGTGAACACCTAAGCAGAACAACCAGTGAAAGGCTTCTCCCAGCCTTCCCTTCGGTATTTAATTCCAGTGTTTTGCCCAAAAGGTCAAAGCTCCTCAAGGAGGCAAGGCAGGGCCAAACTTCGGTGATACATGGAGGATGTTTCATATTCCCATTTGCTTTACTGAAGCGCAGGGATGTCCATCCTGAGGGCATCCCACAGAGACATGCAATTAAGGCCCCTGTGTGATCACGATGTGGCTCGAAAGTGGCCAGTTGGTCCCCTGTGCCATTGGGAAGAGGGGAGAGAGAGGTGCACATTCATACCGAAGCCTTGTATTTGACTCCACCCCCTTCCTATTTTCAAAGCAGATTGTTTCTTTCTTAGCACAGTTGATCTTTAAACACTTCTGTGAAGTAGGTGGGGAAGAGACAATCTCACTGTGCAGATGAGAAAACACAGGGAGGCCGGAGCTCATGGAGAAAATTATATTAGCCCAAGTTTGGGGCTGGGTGCCCTGGACAAGGGGGCCTCAGGACACTGGCTGCTCCTGGACAGTCACAGGAAGAGCAGCCTTTGTCTCCAGCTCTGTGTGGGCTGAGGACAGGAGGGCACGGGGGTCCAGAGGAGAGGGGCATGGCCCATCCTCATCTCCTTCCAGCAGGGTCCAGCTTTCCCTGTGGGCTTTGGGGAGGCCGCGCACCTCTGTTGGCTCTCCCCTGCTGAGAGCACAGCCCCCCTTGTTTTCTCTCCATCACAGAGGCAGTTTCAGCTTACAGCTGCATTGTCCACTCACCCTGCTCAGCATTCCTGGCCTCCTCCCTGGGCTGGGCTGAGCAGCCATAGGAGGTCTCCTGTTACAGGTCAGGGAGCTAAATCCCTGTTTGCAAAACAGCCTGAGCGGGTTCACTTCCTGTTGACCCTGCCCCTAAGAAGTAGGCTCAGGGTTCACTCCAGTGGTGAGCTGTCGGGTAACTGGGTGGTCAGTGGGGGGAGAGGAGTTGGAGGGGCCTGACCCTGGGCAGGGAGCTAGGAGCACTCAGATGTCAGATGCGTCCCCTGCCTTCCGGCTTTCCCTGTGCAGGTGGTGAGACACCCAGGGAGATACGCCCCAGGGAGGGGGGACCCACTGTGGTGACGAGAGAAGGAGGAGGAGGGTGGATGGAGATTGGGGGCTGATGAAGGGGGTCCAGTGGTGAGGTGGTGTACCCAGGTCAGGGAGCAGTGAGAACACAGGCGCAGGCCCTGGGGCGCAGTGGGTTCTCAGCACAGTTACTGAAGGAAGGGTTGAGACTGAAGGGATAAGTTGATAAGCGGGCCCTCGTGTGTTAGGCTGGATCGTCCAGAAGTTGCCAGGGACCGGGGCCAGTTTTAGAACAGCGACAGGGATGTGACTAGAGTTGTCTTTTATGGAAAATGAACCTGTGTGGGCTGGGTTGGCGTGAGAAGGGGGTGAGGACCTGAGCGGGGCTGCTGGGGGAGACTGTGGGTGCAGAGCAGTCGGAATAGGGATATTCATATACCTTGCTGTGCTCTTTGTAGGGAGACGTTTACGATCCCGCTGATTCCACTCGGCCTGAAGGAAACCAAGGATGTTGACTTTTCAGTCGTCCTCAAGGTAAATCTCAAAGTGATGGGGGCTGGACTCACTGCTGAAGAAGGAAATACAGAAATTGTGTGTTCCCTGCAAGTGGCCTAAGGCTCAATGGGCCACGTGTCAGTTGATGTCTGCAGGGTGACCCTGAGCCCCCTCAGCAGACCACGCAGAGAACCTTGTGCAGTCCTCTTCTCTTTTGGTCACTCTGAGGCTCCTTTGCCTGGGGACAGGGATTGGAAACCCCCTCCAGCCTGCCCACCCGGGAGACCAACTCAAAGAAGTACAGTGGTGGATGTGCTTTGGAATTTCTAAATTGTATCCTAGCTTACTATCTATTTTTCTTACATTTTGTAACCGATGCAAGCCACGTGTTTAGAAGAATAGCTATATTCCCCCCACTCCTAAACATTTTATTATGAAAATTTCCAAACTTACAGAAAAATTGAAAGCATGTTGCATTGAACTCCTGTACATTTACTACCTAGATTTTACCATGAACTTTTTACCATAGTCACTTTATCACAGAGTTATTCCTCTCTGCATCCCTGTGTCTCTACACCAGGCCCTCTTATTTTTGATGCATTTCGAAGTAACTCAAAGATGTTGGTTCACTGACCTTAAATACTTGAATAACTAGAGTTGATAGTTGTTGTTTCCCCATCTAATTTCTGGGGATCTGGCCTCCTCTTCCCTCCCCCTCTCCCTCCCTCCCTCTTTTCCTCCCTCCTTTCCTTCCTTCCTTCTCCTCCTCCTTCTTCTTTTTCAAATACTAGCTTTATTGAGATATAATTCATATACCATACAATCCACCTCTTTAAAGTGGACCCTATCTGGCTTCCTCATAAATGTGTGTGTCTCAGGTGAGTAACCAATACTTGGAGGCCCACCTGTGCCTGTCTCTGTGCTGGGTGTTGGTGATGTCACAGGCCCTGTCTGCCGGCTCTGTGTTTCAGTGGGGGATTCAGGTGGGACGCGGGGGAGGGGCTCTGATGGAAGCTTCAGGAAATGTGACGCCCAGAGATGCCTCTCCCAGCCTGGAATGCCTTCCTCTTTCTCCTCTCCCCAGCTCCATTAGTCTGAGTTGTAATGAATCACCTCCAACTTCCATTTAGGAGGAGAAAGTGGAGATGGGGCGGAAAGTTGTGCCTGTCTCTGGGCTTTCCAGCACAGGCGTGGTATATAGTAATGAATCCCAGCATCATGAAAAATGTTTCAAAGAAATAAGTTTCTTTTCATAGGAAGAAACTTGATTGACTCATTTTTGACTACTTTTAGTTTAGAAAAGAAAAAAATCATCACATGGCATTTTGGGCGCTATTGAATTTGTCCTTTTAAAATAAATGGGTTAATGTTTCAAAAGTTTCTGCAGTTGACCTCCCTTCTGGAGCAGAGACTGTGAATTGTTTGATAGAAGATCTTTCCCTCAGCATTTTTTGCCTGTTGCCTTGTTTAAATGGTGGTCACCCATCCCTGTGGGTTTGAGAAGGGATGCTGGTTGTCTTGCAGGACCCAGGATCACCAGGAATTTGATTATCTGGGGAGTAAACAATCCAGGAGCTACAGCTTCATGCCAACTTTTCGCAGGCAACCTGAACTTTCAGATGTGACACTGGTTGCATCTGTGAGACTCAGACAATCCTGTCTGTGGAAATGTCTTCAGTTACTTTGTAGAATAGTTTCCTGAAGACTCAGTTTGTTGCTCAGTACCAGACCTGCAAGAGTGCAGGCATTTTAAAGGGAGACTCTCTTAGAGAAACATGGGAATTTTATGGGCATCTGTAAGGACTCAAACATATCACGTGCTGAATTCCACATTAAAGGCAGTGAAAAAAAATCACATGTTTTGGGCATGGCCAACTGCTGTTCGGCTGAGGCTTCCAACCATGTCATTTTAGCCTAAAAGGGACTCTTCAAATGTCAATCATACAAAAACGAGAATGTTAAAGCATGTTCTGTTTTCTCCCTTCCACATTTGTGCTTGAGAGTGACACAGACAGGTGCCACAGGAGTAGTTTGGCCGACTTAATGAGGGCAATCCAAGGTGTCTTCCAAATCTGATGTGTGTGTCTGTGTGGTGTTTAATGGTCAGTAAAGCTCAAGATGTGACTTGGGCTTTATTTTAAAACAGGCTTTAAAATGGCCTCATTAGGAAGCACCATCAAAATAAATTCCCTTTCCAGAGAATTCAAGTTGGATTTTCTTTCTTTCCTTCTTTCTCTCTTTCTCTCTTTCTTTCTTTCTTTCTTTCTTTCTTTCTTTCTTTCTTTCTTTCTTTCTTTCTTTCTTTCTCTCTCTCTCTCTCTCTCTCTTTTTTGCTTTTAAATAGAACTTTCTTTCTTTTTCTGATTAAGAACAGTATTGCAGAATGTTCAGAAAATACCAAGACGTGTAGGGCTACCTCAGAGCCCACCACCCCTCCCCACTGAGCTCTGTAACTTGCTCAGCATTTAATCTTTGGACACCCCCGGCCTCTTCCTCTGATCAGGGACCTGCCTCATGAGGGTGTATGTCTCCTCCCATCCATGAGGGCTCAGCATGGTGTCTCCTTGTGCTGTACAAGGTAGCTATTAATTTCCTTCTTTAGGCAGCTAAAGTTCTTGCTATTGTCAGCAGCTCTCCGCTGAGCATCTCTGTACAGGTGGCTGAATATTCCCTTTGGATACATTTCTAGATGTGGATTTGGTAGGTCAAAGATGCATAGTATCTAGTTACCCACCGGAAGTGGTCCTACCTTCCATTCCTCCCATCTGTGTGTGACTGCTTAGCTCCCTGAACCTTTGGTTACAATGTGTGTCATTCATCATTTTGATTTTTTAAAACTATCTTTTTGATTTTTGTGAAATCAGGCAAAAGCAATACCTTATTATAATTTACATTTCTTTGATCGGTACTAGTTGAATACATTCTCACATGTGTTTGTGTGCCCCTTCTATTGCTCCTTTTCAAAAGGACTGTTTCTGTCTTTTGCTTTTCTTAGTATTATTACTCTTATTTCTTTCTTTTTCTTTTTTTAAAGATTTTATTGGGGAAGGGGAACAGTGTGTACTTCCAGGACTTTTTTTTCCCAAGTCAAGTTGTCCTTTCGATCTTAGTTGTGGAGGGTGCTGTTCAGCTTCAAGTTTTGTCCTTTCAGTCTTAGTTGTGGAGGGCGCAGCTCAGCTCCAGGTCCAGTTGCCATTGCTAGTTGCAGGGGGCGCAGCCCACCATCCCTTGCGGGAGTCAAACCAGCAACCTTGTGGTTGAGAGGACGCGCTCCAACCAACTGAACCATCCAGGAGCTCAGCGGCAGCTCAGCTCAAGGTGCCGTGTTCAATCTTAGTTGCAGGGGGCGGAGCCCACCATCCCTCGTGGGACTGGAGGAATAAAACTGGCAACCTTGTGGTTGAGAGCCCACTGGCCCATGTGGGAATCGAACCAGCAGCCTTCGGAGTTAGGAGCTCTAACCGTCCGAGCCACCGGGCTGGCCCTACTCTTCTTATTTCTTAACAAGAGTTTGTGTTGCATGTGAAGGATGTTAACCCTTGGTTATATATATTGCAAATATTTCAGTACATGCTTCCCTTTAACTTTTGTTATATAAGCAAGTTTAAAAGTATAATATATATATATTTTTTTTTATACAGATTTTATGTTATTAAACATATCAGTCCTTCCCTTTACAGTTCTGCCTTGATGACTTACTTGTTCAGAAAGGCATTCTCCACACCAAGATGTCATAAATATTTTGCTATTGTTCCTTTAAGTGCTTTGTTTAAACATTTTTAACATCAAATCATTGATCTATCTAGAATTTGCTTTGGGGTAAAAAGTAAGGTGTAAGGCTATAACTTTTTATTTTCACCAAATGGGTAGCCAATTTCCCCTGCTGTGTTGCTGGATGGTGTCTGTTTCCCTCCTCCCCTTCTACCCCCCACCATCCACCCTCCTCCATCCTGCTCTGTCTGGGGAGGCAGAAACCAGCTCCTGCTCTGTGGTTTCCCACTGGGTGTGGCCGAGGGGCCGAGCAGCATCAGGAGATGAGAGGGTAGGAGAGGGAAGTCCGGCATAGTCAGGCATTTAATTCCAGGCTCCCTCAGCTGGCTTCCTTTTGCATTTGCGTAGGGAAGGCCGGTAGCCACCTCGCCAGGTTTCCAGAGCCCCTTCTCCCCATTGACCCTTCAGCTCTGGGATTCTATTGACTCTGCAGGTCCCGCACCATCCACACCACGGCAATAGCCCTGTCCTTAAACTCACATCGGTCAGTTTGCACAAATGTGTGTACCACCTCTCTCCTGCCTGGACCTGATGGATGCCCCAGCCTTTCCCGCTTCTGTGGAATTCTGGCTTTAGTTATGTACCTGATTCTTGACTCTGCCACAGTCTGTTTCTGATCCATATTTAGTTTCATTGTCCATTTCTCACTGTTTAATCCCCTGCGTGTTTTAACACCAAATAGAGCAAGCCTCCTTTATTGCTATGCTTTTCTAAATATTCTTAGCTTTTCTTCCACGTTTTGTCAAGTTTCTCAAAAATAGTACTTTTGGGTTTTGATTGAAATTTCTCGAGATTCATAGCCTCATTTGGACAAAATTTCTCCTTTCCAATATTGCACATTTTCATCCATGAATATAATATTTCTAATTGTTGATATCAACAAACAGCAAGTTTATGAGGATACGGACTCCATCTGTCTTGTTAAAAAAGGATTTCATGAATTAAATGAAAGAATGAAATAACTGATGTCCTTTGGAGAAGTTTAATAGTTATCTGCTTACTTAAATTAATTTTATCCCTAGGAACATTGTGCTTTTGTTGCGATTGTGAAAATTATCGTTCCCCTATTATATTTTTCTAACTGGTTATTGCCTGTTTAAGAAAGGAAGACTTGACTTTTACATGTGAACTTTTTGACCACTTTGTTGAATTCTGATTAGTTCAGTAGTTTTTCAGTTGACGCTCTAAGATTTTATAAGTGTACTTTCTTTGTTCTTTCTTCCTTTCTGATATTTCTAGCTCTTATTTTTTCTTAATTTGTTGGCTAAGTAACAGAATTATGCTAAGAAACAGCAGCGATGGCAGAAATTCTACAAACTATGTTTAATCTATCCTACGTTACTAAATTTCAAAGTCAGGAATACATTTGGAATTTTTATCAGTATCTTCTTTTGACTTCAATAAGGTTTCCCTTTAAACGTCTTATTTTAAGTGCAATCTCTCTCCTTTTAAGGACATTTTTGCCAGTGTCCACAGTGGAGGTTGACAGAATAACATGCTCTGTACAGCGTCACCTGAATGGTGGCCCTTAGCGCGGTTCGTGGGACGTCATCGGAGAAGCTTGAGATACACTTTGTCCTTCGCCTCATCCTCATTGGAATTAGTGTCACTAATAACAGAATTAATAACATTTGAAAACCATTTCAAATTTCACAAATCATCCTATTAGAAGAGCTGATTCCAAACACCAGCTTTTTAAGTGAAATCATGAATAAAATCTGTGGCAGCATCATCAAACAAAAAGAAAACTTGGGTAAAAATGACCAGAGTAAAAAACAGGGAGCCTCTGGGCCCAGCAAGTCCTCTTCTTGGGGTTTATTCTGAGGACCCAATCAGACGTGAACACAGGGAAGAGCTTCACATGGTGTTACCTTTCATTGCAAAACGTACCAATGACTTTAATGCTCAACAGGAGGGCCTGAGGACTGTCATGGTGCATATTGGGTAGCACATAGTAGGGGCTAAATTCATTTGTTGAATAAATAGCTTAAATACATTTATTACATTGGAGGGTTATATGACCGTATTAAAGGTTATGCTATAGACTATTGTGTGGCAAATGAAAACGTTGGATGCATTGCCAATTTAAAAAACAAAGCAAAGCAAAGGTGTATATTTATTCAGTACAATCCCATTTATGTAAGGTGAGGGGATATGGTGTGTGCGTGTGTGTGTAGATCTGCATTGAACGTGCAAAAAGCCGGAGGAGCTTTAACATAGAAGGTGTGTAAAGAGAACACTCGCAGACACTTGAGAAAACATAACTGCACAATCTCCTCAACTTGCTTGCCACCAAGGAGAGCCAGCACTCATGGAAGACGTTGTGCAAGAACGAATTCACCATACCCCCTATACTGTTCTTTTTTTTCCCCCCCTACAATACTTGCCATATTCTAATCTATGATGTAATTTACTTATTTGTCGGGCCCATTACATATTATCTGTGCCCCCTGCAAGAATATAAGCTCCATGGGGCAGGATCTTTGTGTAGTGCACGGATGTATAACCCAGGCTGTGTGAACATGCCTGGCACAGGGCATGTGCTGTGTCACGTGACTGAGTAAACTCACAGGGCGCTCATCAAACACTGGGCTGTGGGCCCCATGCGGGGGTCTCGCTGGGGTACCTCATTTGTGGAAGTGCCAGAGCTGCTCTCACAAAGGTTCCCATCGCAGATCCTGATGGTAGCATCATCATAATAGTCCCCAGACGCAAGTTTCCTTTGTGCCTGGGTACTGAGGACAGCCCTAAACACGAAGGTCTAAGCCCCTGATTATCTGTGACATTTGCCAGAAGCGTCTAATGAAAAAATCATGTAATTGTGGCGCAAAGACATTAAAAAAAAAAAAAAAAATTACTCAGCTTTCTTTGTTACCAGGGCATCAAAAGCAAAATTTTAAAATGTACATTAAAAATTGATAAAATAAATCCCACCACTCAGAAAATCACTGGTATACAATCTCCTGTAAGTTTTCACGTGTTCCACATTTATTTCTAAAGGGAACACATTAGACATTACTCTCCCACCTATTTATGGCTTTGAATCACACCTTATAGTGTCTTCTCTCATTTTTCTTACAGGATTTTATTCTGGAACATTACAGTGAAGATGGCTACCTATATGAAGATCAAATAGCAGATCTTATGGACCTGAGACAAGTATGGTTTTGCACGCAGCAGGGAGGGGAGGATGGCTGCTAGAGCTTGTTGAGTCTTCAGAATATCCCATAATTGCTCACTTGAGGTCTTATAGACGTGCAGATGGTTGGAGGGGATCGGGAGGGATTGTCGAATCCATTCCACTTGCCACAGAAGAAGACCAGGCGAGAGACCTGCCTGCTGGCATGTCTGGGGCTGGATTCTGGGTCTCCTGAGTTCACTGCAGCCCTTTCCTCCCCTCCTAGAGTTCATGATACCAGCAGCGGGGCCCAAGCTCCACAGATGTAGCATATGTGTGCACCTTCCGCGATGGGCCGTCTGCTCTGTTCTCACCTGCTCACCCCTTTGGTGCTTCCTGTCCTTTCAGGCTTGTCGGACACCCAGCCGGGACGAGGCCGGAGTTGAACTGCTGATGAGTTACTTCATCCAGCTGGGCTTTGTCGAGAGCCGATTTTTCTCGCCCACCCGACAGATGGGGATCTTGTTTACGTGGTAGGTGCCTGGGGCCTGTGCTGGTGCTGTCCCCCTTTCAGTCACAGCTTGGAGCCTGGGCACCACAGAGGCTCCTCTGCTCTGCAGGCCCCTCTTTCTAATGTCCCCTTTATGCAGGAGAGCCCAGGATGTGTAGCTAAACAGCTGTTGGTTTAGCTGTTTAGAAGGGGACCCGAGGGGGAGGAGGCTCCAACAGACCTTGCCTTCTTGATTCTCAGAACAAGTGAGCCGAAGAAAAGGGGCTTTTTTTTTTTTTTTGGTGCTCATTTTATCATCAGAGAAACACTAGGGCTCTGAGGTGGAACTAACAGGAAGCAAGAGTCCTGTCCCCGATGGGACTGGGCTGAGGTGGAGGGTGGGAATCACGTTTTGTCCCAATGATAAGAGCAGCAAACAGAAGTAGATCGAATTTAAAAATGGAAGCAGAATGTTTGGTTCTTCCCAGAGTTGGTATTTTCAAAGATTAATGTTGTTGAAATACTTCAGAGGTGCTGAGTGTGGGTGAGAGGAGACTAAATCCCGATACCTAATGGGCACATTCAGAGTTAAAGTTTTACCACAGCAGGCTGATAGAATGCCTTCCTTTTGAAAGGAAAAGCGGATCACGTTTTGTAAAGATGCTGCTAGCTGTCTGCTCTGGTGAAGGGAGTAAAGGGCATTTCTCCTGGGCCTCAAATTGGGGAGAAGTTGTGTGTCTACTTGCTGATTGATGTGTGAACTTTAAAACACATCCTGAATCCTTTTAGACTTCAGAAGAGATGATGAGGGCTTTGTAATTGCTGTATTTCATGTAGGAGAAACCTTGTATTTTTAAAATACTTCATTTTTTTGAGCAGGTCAGGTTCACAGCAAAATTAGAAGAACGTACAGAGATTTCCTCTGTGCTCCCTCGCCCACACCCCAACAACCTCCCCCTCTACCAACATCCCCCACCACAGTGGAGGTGCATTTTACTGCAATTGATGAACCTCTCACTGGCACATGATTGCCCAGAGTCCACAGTTTACATTACAGTTCGCCCTTGGTGGTGTACATTCTATGGGTCTGGACAGATGTATCACATGTATCTACTGCTATAATATGCAGAGTAGTTTCCCTGCCCTGAAAACTGTCTGTGCTCCACCTATTCATGTTCCCCTCCATCCCCCTCTGAAACCCTGGAAACCACTGATTCTTTTTTTGTTCTCCATTGTTTTGCCTTTTCCAGAATGTCATAGCGTTGGACTCCTACAGTATGTAGCCTTTTCAGACCTGGCTTCTTTCACTTAGCAATCTGCGTTAACGTCTCATGTCTTGTCATGGCTCAGTAGCTTAGTTCATTTTAGTGCTATAGTTATGCACCGAATGGATAGGCCACGACTTGTTTATCCATTCACCTACTGACAGACCTCTTGGTTGCGAAACCTTATTTTTGTGTGCGCTTGTGGGTGTCTTCAGTGTGACCTGGCCCATCACCTTGTTTGGAAATGAAAGCCTCATTGCATGTGCATCTTTGAATTTCATTCAAGAAACAGATTTTGTCCATTTGTCACCCCAAAGTGGCATTAACTAGCCAAGTAATCCCTATTCTCACGACACATTTATATTAAATAGGTATGACTCCCTCACTGGGGTCCCAGTCAGCCAACAGAACTTGCTACTGGAGAAGGCCAGCATTCTGTTTAACATTGGAGCCGTCTACACACAGATCGGGACCCGGTGCAATCGGCAGGTGCAAGCTGGGCTGGAGAGTGCGGTGGACGCTTTTCAGAGAGCTGCAGGTGTGTCTCCACGAGGGCTGCCGGGATAGAATCCTGGCGCTGCCAGTTGGCACTGGGTACCCCAGCCGAAGTGGGTCTGGGGGTCCTCCCCATGCCGCATGGGCCTGAAAAGGCCAGGCCCGTTTCCAGCGCTGGAGTCATTTCCCACCAAGAGAATTATTTAATGGTTTAAACCCTGTGGGCTCAGTCTGGGTTATGGCTCATGGGCACAGTGAATCCTGTGGTTAACAATTAATCTTTTCCAAATGAGTGGCCCCAAGGATGGCAGTGAATGAACTGTTACTTTGAACACTATATTGAAGAACAGAGTATGTTTTACCAGCTAGTGAAAACGTATGCTTTTTTTGGTTTGTTTTAAACCACGCATGCCTCACTAGTACCTATTACTATTTATTATGCCTTTATATGTTGTTCATTCTATGAAGCCTGCCCATCTGACGTTGCTTTTTTCGTCCCTTTGTCAAGAAACGCCTAGTGCTGACTCATTACGGACCCAGGGTCGCCAGGCCGGGTGCTGCTCATGGGTTCTTGAGGGTTCTGCCTCGCTCCCCTCTAATAGGACTTGGGTCAGGCATAGCTGGCGTGGGCAGTGGTCAGCCAAAGCAGCACCCCAGCGCAGCCCACAGCCCGATCCCCGAACTGGCACCACAGGTCTCCTTCTGCGCCAGCCCTCATCACTCTGCTTGGGGGTGTTCCCCCGACAGAGAACCTTCTTGAGTATCTCATGTTGCTCTGCAGGGCTGTGAAGAAGCATAGCTTTGCCATTTTCACTTATTATGGAGTGGCTTGTGTTACAATGATTGATCCCTCAGGATGAACCAATATGCTAAGATTCCGTGTGGGAGTTGATTTCTTTCACTGTAAATCCTTTTCTGGGCTCATCTTTCTGAGGAATCTTTATCAGGTGGACTTTGTGACTTGTCTCTGAGATTACAGATAGGAAGCTTGAGAACCGAGTGGAGGAACCGCAGAGGGGAGCAAACAGCCTGCAGCAGTTGCCATCCTTCTACAGGGCGGTTTATGCTTTGTGACAAAACCTGAGGAACCAGTTAGATGGGATGCATGGCTGGAGATTTTATTTTAGCTCCAGGTTGATTGTCAGTTTATGCTGTGACAGTTAATTTTCTAAAGCATAAAAAAAGTCAGCTGAGGGCTACAGCATGAAAATTTCCATTGGAATGGGCTGAGATGATCTTTCCTGGGGCGGGGGAAAAGCCCCCAACTCCTGAATGACCCAGGTGTGAAGTGTTAGCCTCGCCCCGAAAGCCCCTCAGTCTTTCTGCCTGCTTTCTGCTTTTGCCTCCATCAAATGCCTGGTCATGGTTGGAATTTCTCACAATTGTCCCAGAAGAGACTGGAATGGACCGGAGCAGGCTGGTTTCCTTTCTTGATAACAGGCGTAAATGTTTTGGAAATCTGTAAATGTTTTGGAAGAGAATCCAATTTTTTTTAAAACTATGCTAAAGATACATCACAAAATTACCATTTTAACCATTTTTAAGAGCACAGTTCATTGATACTAAGTTCATTCACATTGCTGTGCAACAACTATCAATCTCCAGGATGTTTTCATCATCCCAAACGGACACTCTGTACCCATTAAACAGTAACTCTCCATTCCCTCTTCCCCCCAGTCCCTGGCAGCCACCATTCTACTTTTTGTCTCTATGAATTCCAGACTATTCCAGATACCTCGTCTCGGTGGAATCATACAATATTTGTCCTTGTGACTGGCCTGTTTCACTTAGCACAGTATTTTCATCCGTATTGCAGCATGTGTCAGAATTGCCTTCTTTTTAAGGCTGAAGCATATTCAACTGCACGTATATACCACATTTCATTTATCGATTTTATCCGTTAATGGACATTTGAGTTGTTTGCCTTTTTGTTCTTTTGTGAATAATGCTGCAGAGAGCACTGGTGCACAAGTATCAGTTGAAGTCCCCGCTTTCAATTCTTTGGGGTGTATACCTAGGAGTGGAATTGCTGGATCTTATGGTAATCGAGAACCAGATTTTTTAAGATGCTCCAGGATACCAGTTTTAAATTTCTTCTTCTGTCCTTCTTGTTATTTCTGAACAGCAAGGTAAAATAAATATGATCCCCAACTAATGTGCAAACAATTTCCAATTGTAGGGGTTTTAAACTACCTGAAAGAGACATTTACTCACACGCCAAGTTATGACATGAGTCCCGCCATGCTCAGTGTGCTGGTCAAAATGATGCTTGCACAGGCCCAAGAAAGCGTGTTTGAGAAACTCTGCCTTCCTGGGTTACGGAATGAGTTCTTCATGCTGGTGAAAGTGGCTCAGGAGGCTGCCAAGGTAAGTCTTCCTGGTTCCCGTGACTTTCAGGGGTGGGTGGGATGCGTTGGTGCAGGCCCACTGGGAGCAACAGGGGCTTCCCATGGCAGCTGGCCCAGGACCTGGGCAGCATGCCTGCCCAGGCCAGAGTGTTGCCTTGCATTTTCTTGGCAAGTCCTGTTGTTTCAGATATGGATCACTGATTCCATCTGCAGCTTAGCCTAAAAACCAGCATAATGACAGTTGCCTGATCTCCCTGTTAACTCTGACACTGACAGCACGAAGAACCCTTGGAGTCGCTCCCAGATTCTGGAGCGGCCTCTGGCAGGGGCTGTTGCATAGAAGAAAGGGCTCTTTTTCCGTAGCCGGGGTGCGTGAGGGCCCCTGTGCCAGGCTCCCCTGCCCAACATCCCTTCTCTTTCAGGTGGGAGAGGTCTATCAGCAGCTGCACGCAGCCATGAGCCAGGCGCCCGTGAAAGAGAACATCCCCTACTCCTGGGCCAGCCTGGCCTGCGTGAAGGCTCACCACTACGGAGCCCTGGCTCACTACTTTGTAGCCACGCTGCTCATCGACCACCAGTGTAAGGCGCGGGGGCTTGGAGGCTCTGGCTTTGGTCAGGGTTGTGGTTTTCCTGCCTCCAGGAGACAATGAGCTGGATGGGAGCTGTCTGCCTGCCTTGGAGATGCTCACAGCCTGGGGACAGGTGGTGGGAAGACAGATGGCCTAGGCAGCTGTCACACAGGCCAGGCTGGGATTAAGCGTTATACGTTCCTGCTGTGGGAGGAAGAGGGGAAGTGTTAATTCTGCCTGGGATGGAGCAAATAGCTTCATGGAGATGACTTTTCACCTGGAATCCAGAACAGGGCTAGGACCAGGGCTAGGACAAGTGAGGCTTCAGCCTCAGGCACAAAATCTAAGGGAAGGCCCCAAAACTCAGTAATCAAGATAACATGGTATGGTGACATTTAAAATGAATCAGAATTAATACAAAAAATTTCATGGGGATCAATATTTTAAATAAAGACAGTGGTCGGTAACAGTGCTGTGCTGAGCCACAGTGGAGCCTGAAGCAAAAAGGAATTTGGGTGTTTTGTTTCTCATGGATTTTTTTGCAACGATTTTGATGTTTGGAAGCTTGTATTAAAATATTATATATCTCGATTGCTGAGTTTTGGGCACCTCCTTAAACTTTTAGCCCGACTTGAGTGCCTTACTCTGCTCGTCCTAGTCTTAGCTTTGATCTCAAGTCAGGTGGGGCTTTTGTTGTAATTAGTACTAATTGAGGCAGCCCCAGAGTAATGAAAAGGATCTCTTCTGGAGGCAGACTGCCTGGGTTCATTTCTCCGCTCTGCCATTGACTAGCTGTGTGATCTTGGGCAAGTTACTTAGCTGTTCTGTGTCTCAGTTTTCTCATCTCTAAAATGGGGGTATGAAGAACCTATATCGTATGGCTGTTATGAAAACTGAGTGCCTCTCTGCAAAGCTAAATAGTATATGGTGGGCTCTCTGAAAGTGTTAACTGCTACTGCTAGTATGATTATGTCATCTATTAGGCAGGGCAAGTCATGTAAGCCAGTGGAAATACAGTGCTTCAGTAAGTGTGGTGGAGACAGCAGTGAGGCAGCAGTTGGATTCCTTGGTGTAGTAGTGGGCAGTTTCTCATTTGAGTTGGACTTTGAACTCTGAGGAGTACTTTTCTAGCTGAACAAGGAAGCAAAAGACAGCTAGAGCAAGAACACTGTCTGAGCTCTGGGATGGAAGCCGAAAGTGTTCAGGTAGTGCTGACTGCTTTGGTGAGGTTAGAGGGGCACACGTGCCAGAGAGGGTGCAGGCACGGAGGCCACGAGAAATTTGAGGCGGGGCTGTGCCAAGAGGTTCCGTGAGGTGGGCGGCCTGGAGGAGGTCAAGAGCAGGGCCTCAAAGCCACATCATGAGCCCCTAGCGTGTGCCTGGCTCTGAGTGCAAAGACCTGTGGGCTGGGTTGCCTGGGGTGGGTCCAGGGGCCCAAAGGAGACCTATTATCCCAAGGGCCTTGTAAAACTGGAGAAGAAAGGCACCTGAAGATGTGGGTGAAAGAGAAATCTCTAAGTGGGTCTGCAGCGCCATCTCCAGAGCCCATGGCCACAACCACAAGAAGGAGTTAACCCCCCGGTTCTCATTGCAGTGAAGCCTGGTGCAGATGAGGACCACCAGGAGAAGTGCCTGTCCCAGCTCTATGAACACATGCCAGAGGGACTGACGCCCTTGGCCACACTGAAAAACACTCATCAGCGCCGACAGCTCGGTGCGTATGGGCTCTCCTGCTCCCTCTCCTCCTCCCTCCTCGTGCCCCATTTGGTGCCCAGCTGGTCCTGCTCACCGACACCCCCAGACAGGTCCCAGGGCAGGGCTTGGAGACTGGGGTCCTGAGTCACTGTGTCCCCTCTGGATTCAGAAACCATGAGGGGTAGTCCCCTAACCTCAGTGGGCTTCCAGAACTTGTTCTCACAGGTTCTGCGAGGGCCCCGGCTCCCGCAGTGAAGCTAGAGCTTTGACAATCTTTCAGCACCTTCTTGGTTCTTGGGGTTGGCCCTTGGCCATCCTACTGTGGAGGGACATGGTGGTTCCTATTCTCAGGCCACACCTGAGAACTAACTGGTCATGAATCGTCCTGGTTTGGTCTCTGCCACGTCTCAGAGTGAATATGTGCAAACCTGCATTCCTCCACTACCCAAACCTGCCCCCCAACCCCGTCCCCACGTTTGCCCATTTCAGTGATGGCAAATGCATCCTTCTAGGTGTGCAGGCCAGAAAACTTGGACTTACTCTCCGTCCACATTTGATTAGGAAATCTCACTGACTACCGAGTAGACATAACCCAAATCTGATTACTTCTTACCCTACCACCCTGGTCCAAGCTACACTCATATCGTGTTTCCCCGAAAATAAGACCTAGCTGGACCATCAGCTCTAATGCCTCTTTTGGAGCAAAAATTAATATAAGACCCGGTCTTACTTTACTATAAGACCAGGTTTTGAATAATATAATATAATATAATATAATATAATATAATATAATAATATAATATAATATAATATAATATAATACCAGGTCTTATGTTAATTTTTGCTCCAAAAGACGCATTAGAGCTGATTGTCAGGCTAGATCTTATTTTCGGGGAAACACAGTATAATGTTTACTAAACAAACACAGACTTGCTGAAACCTCACACAATCCTGAGATAGGTATGGTATGATCTCCATTTTTCATTTGAGGAAACAGTGGCCCAGAGAGGTTATACAGCTTGCCCAGCGTTTTGCAGTGTCCTCATACCTGGTCTCCCAGCTTTCCTCTTTGCTTCTTCATAGTCCATTCAAAATCAGGCCACATCCGTCCTCTGCTCACACCCTAATGGGCTCCCATGTCACCCAGAGTAGGAGCAGAAGTCCTCACCCTGCACTTGTAAGGTTGGACACGGTCCAGCCCCTGCTCCTCTCTGCCCTCATTCCCTACCCTTCTCAGCCACTGACACTCCCTCTAGCCACATCCCCAAGCTCCTTGTGGTCCTCGAACACGTAGGCATGGTCCTGCCCCAGGGCCTTTGCACTTGCTCTTCCATCAGATAACCTCAAGGCAGTTCCCTTACTTCCTTAGGGCACTGTTCAAAAATTTCCTTCAAAACAGACTTTCCCTGACCACCCATCAGAGAAGAGCAACTTTCCATTCCCAGTCTTCTCTGTCTATAGCTGCCTATGCTGCTTTATGTTTCTCCGTAACCTTATTGCCACACAGTCCATTGCATATTATTTTGCTTGTTAATTATCTGTCTTCAACCACTAACTTGTCATCTCCATGAACGCTGAGCCTAGTTTTTGTTCACTGCTTTCTCTAGTTCCTGGAATATTCGGTAACTATTTGCTGAATGGATGTTTTATAGACATAAGTGAGCATAGTGCATATGCATTTAAGAGGGGCTCCGTGGGCCACTGTAAGCTGTGCCCTCCTTAAAAAAACAAAGAAGGGACTCCAGCCGTCCAGGCAGATCCTTCAGAAGAGAGAATGTCCATCTCTCTGGGCTGATCCTTGGGCACTTTGGCTCTCCTTGAGGTACATGCGTTGCAATTTAGGACCCATGTCCCATGGCATTGCTTTCCTGTTGGCAGGCAAGTCCCATCTGCGCAGAGCCATTGCCCATCATGAGGAATCGGTGAGGGAGGTGAGCCTGTGCAAGAAGCTCCGCAACATTGAGGTGCTGCAAGAGGTGCTGTCCGTGGCACACCAGCGGTCCCGGCTCAAGTACACGCAGCACCAGGAGGACGACGATCTGCTGAACTTGATCGATGCTCCCGACATTATCTGTGAGTGACCTGGGTGCTTGTGCCAGGGGCCGAGTGTGCCGTGTGAGAGGCGGGGCCCTTGGGGCGCTCAGCCTTTATTTGCTCATCCTGCAGTGGGTGGGCAAACTCTCTGCACCGGAGAGGACGAAATGCTTCTCTTGCCCATTTACCCCTGCCCGAATCCAGGGCTCCTTTATGGTCTCAGCCTCCACAACCCCTTTGCAACATCTGACTCTCCTGCTGCCTCTCGACACTCCTCCCTTGATGTTGGGGCACCTTGCCTCCTTGATCTGTTCCCACCTTCCTCTCCATCCCCCTTTGCTTACTGTGCTTCTTGCCCAATCCCACCCACCCCTCCTGACATTCTCAAGGTCCACCCTTCCTCGTTCATTTCCAACCTCCTTTGGGGTTCCAGACATCACCTCGTCAGGAGACCCCTGAAACTACCTTTCACCTTGACCATTTTTGCTAGACTCGACATCCACATACATTCCGTCTGCCTTCTGGGAAACTGCACTTTGCTAACCGTCTTTTACCTCTGCCTCCATGGTTTGAAAGCCCAGTGCATCCTTATTCCTGCTTCTAGGCTTGTGCTTTCCCTTGTTTTCTCCATCTTTTATCGGCACTAACATTTTCTTTTAGGACAAAAATTGTTTTTATTATGAAATGAGAAGTAAAACTTTGGCTGATATAGTGGAACCGGGGGTGCAGGGAAAATGTTTACTTTGGCACTGAAAATTCTTCAGAACCTACCATGTTTCCCCGAAAATAAGACCTAGCCAGACCATCAGCTCTAATGTGTCTTTTGGAGCAAAAATTAATATAGGCCTGGTCTTATTTTACTATAATATAAGACCAGGTCTTATATTATATAGTATAATATAATATAAAAGACGCATTAGAGCTGATGGTCCAGCTAGGTCTTATTTTCGGGGAAACATGGTAGGTATCGTGTGTGTGTGTGTGTGTGTGTGTGTGTGTGTGTGTGTGGTGAGAACACTAAGATCTACTCTCTCAGCAAATTTCAAGTATACTATACTCGTATAGTATTGTTAAGCATTGTCACCAGGCTGTGTGTTCGATCTCTAGAACTTACTCATCTTGTATGACTGAAACTTTGTACCCTTTGATCAGTATTTCACCTCCCCCGCCCCCATACCTGGCAGCCACCGTTCTGCTGTCTGCTTCTGAGTTGGACTGTTGTAGACTCCACATGCAAGTGAGGTCATGGTCATGCGCCACCAGCATTTTCTAAGGCTCTCCAGGGAGTAGAGCACTGACCTAGGTTCAGGAATACAGAGATGAACTGCATAGTTGTTGCAGCCCATGGAGAGGTAGCAATCGTTCCGTCCAGGAGGGCAAGAGCTGGGGAGACCTCCCTGAGAGGTGACTTTGGAGGGAGGAATGATTAGGGTCTTCCCACGAGTTAGGGGAAGGAGAGGGAAGGCGGCCCAATCGAGGGAACCCCCTTTATCCTTACACCTTCCCACCCCACTTCCTACACCTCTGTCCCTAGTCTCTGGAGTTCCACCCCCTATTTTCAGGGACCAGCTCCTTAGAGACAGAGAGAGCCCTGTTCAAGCTAGAATCCTGGGCTTGTCTGTAGTAATGTTGGCTAATACCTACTGGGCATTTGAGGCCTGCCAGGCACAACAGTGAGCACCATTTGTATACAGAATCTCACTGAACTCTTCTTCCAACTCTATGAAGGAGATACTGATATATATCGCCTTGGTCTGAAAGATGAGGCGATAAAGGCTTAGAAAGATCAAAGTCCTTGCCCCAGGTGACAAGGCTGGTCGGGGGGAAGCAGGAATGGCTCCCAGGGATTCTCCTTCACGGACACTGGCCACCTTCTTGCCCCCTTGTCCACATAGTGTGCTCTGTGGCCAGGAGGTAGAGCTATAACCTCCTTGGAGGGTGGGACACACACGGCTCCTGGTGAGGCTGTGCAGGGGTGGTGACACCACTCTTAGCGGATGAGCAGTCTGTCCAAACCCAACGCTACTGTGTTTCCCCCAAAATAAGACCGGGTCTTATACCGTATTTCCCCTAAAATCAGACTGGGTCTTATGTTAATTTTTGCTCCAAAAGACGCATTAGGGCGTATTTTCAGGGGATGTCTTATTTTTTCATGTACAACAGTCTACATTTATTCAAATACAGTCGTGTCATCTTCTTCTGGAACATTGTCATAACGTACTAAATGCATCCGTCTGGCTGACAACCTTAATTGGGGCTTATTTTTGGGGAAACACGGTATGTCAGGCAGGTTATAAGAAGCCACAGGATCATCCTGTAAATTGAAGGGTGTGTTCTACCTTGGCAGTGCCAGTCTTCTCCCCCAAGTTTCCTTTTTAGACTGTTGTTCATGTACACTCTGGGATCCTTTGTGAGAAACTGACTAGCCTCGTGGTAAGGGTGAATTGGGCCTGCCCCAGATATGCTGGTGGAGATTTGAGCTATCGATGGACGCGACTTGGCAAACTCACTGCTCATTGTGAAATCCTCACATCACAGATTACTAATGAAAGAGGAATCCCATCTCCCTCAGGACTTTGTGCTATGAGACATGGTACTTCCGTACCAGACACACCTGATGGGGTTTTATGAGTGCCAAAGGAAGGCCACCAGAACATAAATAAGCCACTTGAATGTGTCTGGTTCTCACTATTTCGTCCCAGCCCCAGAGTGGGGTATGGTTCGTCGTAGGTACCCAAATGGAAGGTACAGGTCACACTGGGTCAGGGGGTTGACTAATAGTCCATTTTCTGTAGTGTTTGTCTAAACCGAGCAGAAGGGACAGTGACAAGGAGAAAGATTTGCTTCCTCTTCCCTTCCGAGTGAAGACTTAGACCTGAGTTTTCAAGGATAACTTTCAATTACAGAAACATTTATGCTTTCCCTTTGAATTTTCTTTTTTAGCTAAAACTGAGCAAGAGGTTGAAATTATATTGCCACAGTTCTCCAAGGTGACAGTAATGGATTTCTTCCATAAGCTGGTATGTTGAACACTTATTTCAAAATGACCTAAGGGGGCAGTTTTTACATGTTGCAAGTATGTAAAGGCTACTTTTAGATATTTTAGATTTTTTACGTAGAGATTTTATTTTATTTTATATATATATATTTTTAAAACAAATTTTATTGGGGAACAGTGTGTTTCTCCAGGACCTATCAGCTCCAAGTCATTGTCCTTCAATCTAGTTGTGGAGGGAGCAGCTCAGCTCCAAGTCCAGTCGCTGTTTTCAATCTTTCATTGCAGGGGGCACAGCCCACCATCCCATGCAGGAATTGAACTGGCAACCTTGTTGTTAAGAAGCTTGCGCTCTAACCAACTGAGCCATCCGGCCGCCCCTCTGGCAGCTTAGTGGCATCTTGTTGTCTTCAGTCTAGTTGTGGAGGGTGCAGCTCACTGGCCCATGTGGGAATCGAACCAGCAACCCCGTTGTTCAGAGCCCGCTCTCTAACCAACTGAGCCATCTGGCTGCCCTTAATTAGATATTATAAATTTTAAAGATATTTTTATTTACAACATATTGGCTATTTTGGGGGGAAATGGCGATGTTCTCATGACTGCTGTAGCATGTGTTATCCCAGATGGTATCACGAGCCTCTGAGCAAGGCCAAGTGAAATCTGCAAGGACAACAAGGCAATACTTCCTTTATCTTTCAAATGCCTGATTCAGCCTTCAGATCCTACAGCTAACGATGCTCTATTCCAAAGGGCCCTTTATCTGTGTTTTCGGCGAACAAGAGATGGACACCTCCTCGAAGCATTCGCTTCACTGCGGAAGAAGGGGATTTGGGGTTCACCTTGAGAGGAAACTCTCCAGTTCAAGTCCACTTCCTGGATCCTTATTGCTCTGCTGCGGTAAGCATGTGCCGTTCTAGATTGGAAGCAAGACTCACTGGCATCATTTATTTATTTATTTTCCAGTTACAGTTGACATTCAATAATATATTAGTTTCAAGTATACAGCAAAAACTCACTGGCATCTTTGCAGGCAGTCAAACTAGTAAAATACAAAGAAAGCTGCTCAAACAAATATATCTGGGTGAATGAATTTAGGGTTCCTTTATGTAGAAGGCCTGCCATTATGCAAAAGGCCTTTCACGGATGCTACATGCCCGAAGGAAAAAAAGATTAATTTTTGCTTTCTTGAAGCAAACTTAATGTAAATATCTATTTTGATAATGAACTTGGAAACTGATTCAGGGAATTGAATGAATAGAACATTGACCTTTATTTATATCAAACTTTTGTAGCTGGCAGGAGCCAAGGAAGGGGATTATATTGTTTCCATTCAAAACGTGGATTGTAAGTGGCTGACAGTAAGCGAGGTTATGAAACTGCTGAAGAGCTTTGGCGAGGACGACATTGAGATGAAGGTCGTGAGCCTCCTGGACTCCACCGCATCCGTGGTGAGCGCTGACACCCCGTGGCAGTACATTGCGACTGAAGTCGGTGTGATAAGCTGGTCATTGCTGCAATGTGCTTTCCTTGGGTCAAAGAGATCACTGGACACCTTCTATTTTTGATCCTGTAGATCAAACCACCAATTGGTTTTGCTGATTACAGCCACACTTTTGAATCACGAAAGTACTACATACTCATGGTAAAAAAGGAGTCAAATGATACAGAGGGCTTAAGACGTCGTGAGAGACCGTCTCCACACGTCAGAGAGCATTTGCTGCACTCCTATGAGACCTTGGGAAGTGTTTGTTACCTGTGAAAGTTCAGGTGCATAGTTATAGCCTCCTTTTTTCCCTAAGTGGGAGGAATCATTCCATATGTACTTGTCCACACTTTGCCATGTTTAATAATGCGCCTTAAAGACTTCCCTCTATCACAACGTTCATTTATTCATTCAACAAATATTGATTGTTAGCTGTGTGCCAGGCCCTCCTTAGGTGTTGGAGCTACTGCTGGAACTAGATAAGCTCCCTGCCGCCCCCACAGCTGCCAACAAGTAAGCAAATAGTCATAATTTTGATAAGTGCTGTAAAGAGAGTAAGATGTGTACCATACTAGAATGAGTGGGGGCAGGGAGAGGCTCCTCTAGACAGGGCTTGCACTGACACTTGAGTGACGAGGAAGAACCTCTTGTATTCAAAGACGTGCAAGAGAAGCATCCTGGGCAGGGTGACCAATGGGTGCAGAGGCTTTGTGGCAGGAATAAGCTTGTGCTAGACTAACGAAAAAAGAGGGCTTTTTGGCTGGAGCATCGTGACAGCAGTTAAATGAGGTGGAAAGGAGCCAGGGCCTCATTGGCAGTGGTGGGACTTTGGAGGCCACTGAACCTTTTAAGAAGGGGAATGAAATGGTAGGATGTTTATTTTAGCAGGATGTTTGCTGCCTGGAGGCTGGCCTAGTGGCAGCAGAGTGAGCTGGCTGTGGCAGTCCTCCAGGCCAGTGGTGCTAGCTGCTTACCCTAGGAGGCATGACACTGGAGATGGAGAGGGGTGGATGCACCCAAGACTTATTTTGGAGGTATTGCTAACGGGGATTTGTAGATGATTTGTGTCAAAAAGATGGTGGAAAGAGAGATGACGCCTCAGTTTTTGGCTTGAACAGCTGCATCATTTCTCAGAATGATGGGAATGGGTTGGGGTGAGGGAGGTAGAGGGGAGAGAAAACAAGTCACGCATTGAATGTTTCATATGCCCTTAGACGTCCAAATGTAGACGTAAAGTAGGCCATTCGATGTTCGAATCTTTAGTTCGAGGGAGAAGTCAGAGAGAGAATTAAATATTTGAGAGTCATCAGCATAGAGATGATACTTAAAGCTGTAAGAAATGAAATGAAATTGCCTGTGAGGGGTTGAGGGCCGGGGATTAGACTCTGAGGTACCATGAGCATCTGGAGTTCTGTTAGAAGTGGGTGCAAAGGGAAGTTGTGAAGGGAGGTTGGAGAAAAAGGAGCTTCTGAAATCTAGAGAAGAAAACCCTGCAGGGAGAAAGTGGTTGGCTGTGTTGCAGTTAAGAGGTGCAGAGTGAGGGACGTGAAGAGAGGGACTTCATCCAAAGGCGGCACACTCGAGTGACCGCCCTTTATTGCGACATCACTCAAATTCCTTGATTTACATTATGAACAATGTACCCAACCACTTTAGGTATGTGGTATGTGTATTTGTATAGATGGCCTGATTTCAGTGCCTGGAACATAGACATTCAATAAACATTTGGTGAACAAAGCAATCTCAATGTTAGGCAAACCTAAGAAGCAGGTGATAACCCACGTGGAAGTGTCTAGAAAACAAGTTTCTTCGGATCTCCTATTGGAGTCCTATACAATCCTTTAAAAGTTAACAGTAGTAGTGTTTAATAGCTAGAGAGTTTCATTGGGTGAGTATGACGGCTCTGAAGATGGATAGTGGTGATCGTTGCGCCACAATGGGAATGTAATTAGTGCCACTGACCTGTACGCTTGAAAAGTTAAAATGGTAAATTGTTATTTATTTCCCGTTTAAAAAAATAGGGGAAAAGTTAATAATATCCTCACCGTGGATTCTATATTGTCTTTAAAGAGAATGACGTTGATCTGTACCTAATGGCATGGACTGAAATCCCAGTGACGAAAGCAGGGTGCAGACTAGTGTGTAGTGTGTTCCTTTGAAGGAAAGACAAATGGTGACGTATACTTACGCACATATCATTACTTGTGAAAAGTGTAACAGAAATGTGTTTACCTCGGGAGAAGGGCCTGGAAGCCAAGGTGGGAGGGACACCTACTGTTCATTGTATGTATTTTCATATTGTTGACCATGAGTATGTATTACTTTTTCAAATATGATAAGAACCTTAAAAAGTGTGTCATGGTCCTTAACCTACATTAGTACTGGTGAGTATCTATATTCCTTAAAAATTGTCCTTGTTTTTAAGAACCTAATTCTGTGTAAGCATTGGCCACCCCCGTTTCAGAAGTGTATCAACTTAATTTTGAAAAGGATGCTGTACGTGCAGAATGGGAGTCTCAAACTTTGCTGTCATTTATCAGATACCCGGAGGATTTCTAACACTCTTTTTCTTCTTTTTCTATGTGCAGCATAATAAGTGTGCCACATACTCGGTGGGAATGCAGAAAACGTACTCCATGATCTGCTTGGCCATAGATGACGATGATGATGATAAAACTGACAAAACCAAGAAAATCTCAAAAAAGCTTTCTTTCTTAAGTTGGGGCACCAACAAGAACAGACAGAAGTCCGCCAGCACCTTGTGCCTCCCTTCAGTTGGGGTTGCCAGGCCTCAGGTCAAGAAGAAGCTCTCCTCTCCTTTCAGCATTCTCAATTCCGACAGTTCTTTGTACTGATGCGAGGAAACCAAAACATTTCCAGTGCTGACGAGGCCTTCGTATTTGTGCCATAATGGAAAATTTCTAGAGTTTCAAGTCCTGTTTTCTCATAGTGTAACCTTACAATGGACATGTCTTTATGAATGAAAGTAACGAGAAACCTAGAAATTTGGTGACAGACTTATTCAAGGAATGTCACCATTATTGTTATGAGTTATTTATTACATAAAGTATTGTAAATAGAATGGTGTTGAAAATCTGGCTATTTTTAATGGCTACAATGATGATTTTTAGTTACTATCAGAGTTAAATTGGGGTTACCTATATTGGTCCTATTTGTAAAAGTTTCCAGGCTTGGGTAATAGATCCCTCCTTAAACCAGAACCCAGATGAACCCAAATTAAGGCAGAACAAGGGACTATAACGATGGATTTAAATTAGTGTTACTAAAAACTGTTCCAAGAGCTGCTTTCTAAGGGGGATTCATTAACCTAAAATGACAAGATTTTACTATTATTTCTACATAACATGAATGCTATTTCCAGATACAATCTAGTGCCAAATTTGTCATGACTTATTAGATAAAACAGTTTAGGAGTGGCTTTTCTTCTAGTTACATGTCATTTAAAAGTTGCTAACACAGTGACAGTGTTAGATGAAAATGCTGTCTACAAAGTAGATAATATACTGTTTGATACTCAAAACATTTTTCATTTTGTTTAAGGTAGAAAGTGCATAATTGTGTATTTTAAGAGTCAAGATGGGTTAAAACGTTTTATAAGGTAAATATGTAAATGATTCTAGTTTAAAGCTCTATTTGACTTTTAAAAATGACATTTTTACCAACTGATTTCTCTTACTATAAATTGGATGATACTGTGATTCTAGAAAGATTCACTGTTGACATAGAACATAGAGCTAAAAAAATACAGCATTGAAATCTAATTTTGAGAGTTAACAAGAATTTAAAGTATTTTCTAGTGTGCAATATCAAAAGGGAAGTTTGGGAAAGTGTATCCACTGCTCTTAGGGGCATTTTTGTATAAATATTTAAATAAACACATTCACCTGCTTGAGTTAATGTTTTTACTTTTTCACTTTAATTCCTTTCAAATTTTTTCTATCCTAGTGCACACGTTTTTATTGTTTGATTTTTAAAAATTACTAACATTTCACAAAACAGGACTCTTAAGTTATCTTAGTATCTTTGAACACACATGGCATCTTTAATTGTATTTATTTTTTGAATGGTCAAGTGTACCCTTTGATTCCCCATCCCTCCTTTCTGGATACAGCTGCTCCTGCCATTTTCCGGTGTATCTCCCCATTGTTGGGCTATACATTTACAAGCACATTCTTTTCCTCCACCCCACACACTGGCTTTTTATCTTCAGATGGGTACTCTAGACTCCAAGGCTTTCTGTGTTCAGATGTGCCCAGTGATTATAAACAAACTGCAGCTACCAGGAAGGGAAGAAGGGAGGAAGAACAAAGGCTGTACAATTGTTTATTTACACTGGCAGCAGCCTTCAAAGCACAGGTATATTAAGACCAGACCTGAAGAACAGTGGCTCTGCCACCAGGAACAAGGGACTTATGGTACACAGTGCTTCATTGTAGGTTTGTTTCCTTTAGAAGGGCATATCTACCACCTGAAACTTGATAAGACCTTTCCATGACAGATGCAGGTCAAGGTCACACATTCAAATCTGCCCAAGCTGGCTTTTTGCTGAATCTGAGAGTCCCTAATTCAAGTGACTTTCAGGAAGATGCCCCCTGGCCCTCTTCATGCTAGTAGAATGGGGCAGCGCCATCTGGGGCCCACTAACTTAAATGCCTCCACCCAGAGAGCAGGGCAGGACAACCAGCAGGTTCCGAACACTCAGGCTTCCCTCATCTTTCACTGATTGCTGTGAGAGGGAATCTTTTTTCTTGGTTTTTAAATATGAAAAGAAAACAAGACCCTGTAGTTTGTTATCTAAAGGAGAAAATGCAGATGCTGTGAGAATTATCTCCTGGACTGTGTGAAGAACGCATGAATTTGCTGTGCTACTGCTTGCCCAACGACCGGCTCCAACTCTTGGATGGAAGCATTACTTAGTTGCTGGATACTTGGAAACTTCTGAAGCAGAAGGCGAGCTTTAATTTTTCCAATTCCTGGGATCTGTTGCACAGTTTGAAGGAGGGACTGCTCAGAGATCAGAGCCCGTTTCTTCCTGAGAAAAGGGTTCTTACTGGGCTCTTTGGTTTGTTCTTGAACCTGAACCGAAATTAAAGGAAGAGCATGTGAGTGCCCTCTAGAGGACAAGTGGTTTTCTTAAAAATCTGTGGAAATTTTAGTTTTTCCATTGGTTTCAGTTTGACTTAACCACTACAAATGTTTTCATATACCATGAATATGATTTTTCCAGACATCAGCAAAATTAAAAGATGAACCATATGGTTACATAAGGGAGTAAGAGATTAAAAATTAATTTACAAGAACTTGAGTTTTCAGAATGCTTAGGATAAAACCAATGGAAACATACTCTGAGGAATTCAAACATATTCCTAAGGGCTACTAAGAAACGTTTCAGTTGTATGACAGTAAAATGATGGCTATACCTTAACTGGACCTGCTTAATACAGGACCTGGAGGGAGCTGGCCTATCAAAGGAGAAGCCCAGTCTTCAGTTAGTGGTAGATATAGGAAGGCAGATAACAGCATTACATCAAGAGAAGTTAGGAAGAGTAAAGCAAAAAATGTGGTGGACAGACATGGAGGAGAAAGAGCTGTGAACCACATAGGACTGCATTTCCAATTTGGTTCTCCACCCTAGCTGCCCATCAAAGGGGAAGATTTAAAAACAACACAACAAAAATGCTTAGGCCCTACTCCCACACTCTGATTTTTAATCGGTCTGAGGTAAGCTCACGTATTACTATTTTGAAAAGTTCCCCACAAAATTCTGATGTACAATCAAGTTGTACAATCAAGTAATCAAACCAGGTTCAAAACAAAACAAAACGTAAACTTGCACTCAGAGCGCTGATGTTTAACGAAAGATATGTGGGGATGAGGCAAAGCAACTTCTAGTTGACATTTTCACCAGCATCAGGACAGAATAATGAAGGATGGAGTCATCAGAGCCTGGGAGTCGAAAATCGGGTCTCCGACCTGTTCACTTTGTTACACACTTGCCGAGAATGGGTGGCAAACTCAGCGGGCTACAGAAGCGGCTTCTGAACTTACATTCCTCAAAAAGGTTTTCTAAACCAACACAGAATTAGATTGGATGTGATGGACTCAGGAAGAAAGCATAGCAAGGGCGGCTGGCTGCTGGAGGTAAAGGATCCTTGAAGGTCAGCTGAGAGTCCACAAGACAGAGCTATAGTGGAGGAGTAGGAATCAGTACTTACTAACTGGATCATGAGGCAGGATGCTTCCATTTGGCTGGCCACTGGCAGCAACACCATGCCAAGGTCCAGCACAGTAAACTTCTGTATGGCTGGAAAGTACTGTTCACTCATCTGCGTTTTTTCAACGATTACAATTCCTTTAAGATTACTGGACTTCAAAGAAAAATAAGCAACAGTAAACCATTTTGTAACAAAATTCCTTTCAAGTTTAAGAAAGCTATCACTCCAAGAGTGCTTGGCACGGACAATGGTTTTATAGCATTATTGCCAACGTATGAGGGAGGTGGAACAGAAGTCAATTTTCAAGGTCAGTTTCTTCAATTCAGTACTTACATTTCTAACCACAACAAGCCTCTTTCGGTAGCTATTTCCTGCCACCAAATCGGCTTCAGTGATATAAAGAATGCAGGATCTGCTAGACAAGTAAAAATCTACCGGTGTCAGGCCATCCTCAAAAATAAGTTTGATTTTCCCTTAAAATGCAGACAAGAAAATAAGTTCCGTGAGTTCTGATGAAAAGGGGGCAACTGGTAAAACGTTTTTTAAAAAGTGGGGTGAGAAGAGAGAGGGTTTACACAGAGTGCAGCCCACCGACCTTGCATCCCTTGCGTCAGCTGCGACCCACGCCATTTCTCATTGGCCACAACATGCCCCAAAGGCACGTGCACTGGGCCTGTGAGATCAAGGGGGCTCCTTTCCATCCTCCGCCTGGATCTAAACAGGGAAATGTAAGACAGCACTTGAGCAGGCTCTCCTGACATGGCCCTACATTCCGCTCGAAGGTGGGGCCTCTTTGGCAGGAGCCGGTCTGCGGTGTTCTCTAAAAGACTGAATTATTTGCCAAAGTCTAAGGACCTGAAAGTTTCTGTCCTGCTAGTCGCGTCCCTCATTTTCGTCACCTGCCTGGTTCCTGATACCTACTCAGTCCGCGCTGTGGCTCCTCACTCCAGTCCAGGGCGAGGCCCGAGCTGGCCGGGGTCCCACCTCAGTCCCACCATAGGGGCTCCGGTGACTTTACCTACCGCGCACCACTTCTGGTTCCCTCAAGCACAAGCTCCGAGTCCTTCGTCTTGCCCGCCCTCTTCCTCTCACAGAGTCGGATTGGCTGTGGCGTCAGAGATCGACATCTAATCTGGCCAATAAGAGAACGGATAGTGCTCACAGTTTCCGCCCCAGCGAGGATTTGAGTGGACCCGCTGGTTGCCAACAGCAACGGGTATGAAGTATCCTTGGCTCTAATTGGCCGGCGAGAAAGCAGAGCCAGTGGCAGACGTGGATGTTGCGAAGTCATTTGCGTTGAAAATGCTTCTGGGCTAGGCCAGCGGGCGGAGCCAGGTTTTAGGGAGCGGTCCTAGGTTTTGAAGTGACCTGTGCTTTGTTCGGTCCAGCTCCGGTGTGACCGCCGCCCCGTAGCAAGGATGCTCCTCGGGTTTCGGAGACGCCGCAAGGGCCATTTTGTAAGTAGATCCTCGCCCGGCCTGCGCTCTGGCCTGGAGGCCAGGAATAAAGTGAGGAGCGTTTGAGGTGTGGCCTGAGATTGAGGCAAGGTAACGGCGCAAGAGGGAGTGGTTTTTCATTGGAAAAGCCTGGATTTTTCGTGTTCTGAAGAATCCTTTATCCCAGGGTCAGCCTCAGTCGGACAGGAATCTCCCTGTCTATCCCGCAGCATTCGCTCCGCTGTCGGGGAGTTCACTCTGGCACACGGCGCAATCCTGCTGGATGTTCCCGATGGGGAGTCATTCTTGATTCCTCTCTCTGCCACCCACCACGGACACCCCATCAGCAAGATCCATAGATTCTACCCACCAAATACATCTGACAGCTGTTCCCGCCCCCGCCGCGTCTTCCAGCATCTACCTGTACTGCTGCAGCGGCCCCGTACTACTTCTCTGCTTCCCCTCTTGCCCTTTCCCGAGTCCGTTCTCCACTTGGCAGCCAAAGAGATTCTTTTTAAACGCAAATCTGATCGTGCTACTCCCCTCATTAGAACCCAATGCCCCCAACTCACTCTCTCCCCGTCTCCTTCCCTCTGGAATGTCTGCTCTTCAGGTTGGCCATGCAAGTGAAACTGGGGTGGAGGGAGGGCTGCAGGAGACATGTGGAAGGTCTGTCCATCCCTCACTCAGGGGTCCCCCAAACCCTGGCTGTTTCTTTTGGTTGCTCCTCCCTTCAGTCCCCTATACCTTATGCCTACCACTGCCTGATTAGTCTTTCCAGGGGCCAATTGCAGGGGGTGCTCCTTCCTAGGCCGCAGGATCTCCTTAGTCTGGTATCAGAACTTAAATGGAAACAATCCCCACTCTTACCCCGTCCCATTGTTCTAGCCTCTCCCTCCCAGGTGCCTCTGTGATTTCCAGAGCACTATCACTAATGTCTTGTTTCATTCTTTTGTTCATGGTGTTCCCTCTTCCTACAATGCTTTTCCATCACATTTCCCAAATGTGAGAGCAGTGGCCATCTTTGAAGACCCAATCTAAATGCCTCTGTGATTTTTTTCCCAAGAAGACATTGGAGGGCCCATTGCTGGCCCCCAGACCTGAAGGACCCCTTGCTGGCCCCCAGACCTGAAGGACCCTTTCCCTCCCTGGGCCACCTGAGCACTTTGTCTTTACCTCGCCATAAGTCTGTGTCATATAAGTATCTGGGTGTTTTTCTTCTGTACTGTTCATACGTTTGACTGAATGACTGGTGCACAGAAAATGATTGGGCTACATTTAGAAGCTTCTGAGAGACTCCCAGGTGCCTAAAGCAGGATTCTGCGACTTGCATTGTGTGTAGGAAACTAGCGTTTGTTATTCTGCATCATGGAAACTGCTTAATCTTTATTAACCCCTCCGAGGTGTTAGACAATGTGCTCAGTGCTAGAGTTCAGGGTTGATAAAGAAGGTAGTCTGCTCTCAGGAGGCTTCTGCAGGGAGGTGGCAAATGAGTGAGTAGCGTCATCAGGGGCTGTGCTGTGAGACAAGTGGAGGTGCTGGAGGTTGACTCGGGGGTCCGGGAAGCTGCTCTGAGGAAGGAAGGATGAGGGTCCCACAACAGGCAGCTGTAATGGTGCTCCCTGGGTGGGCATGCTTGCCTGGCCCGATGGGGATTGGGGATAGCAAGGGGTGGAGTGGGCTTTCTGGTGGGGCTAGATCCCTGGGTGGCCAGTGCAAGTGTCCCCTCTCAGGCCCAGGGAGGAGTGGTGGCAGGACCTAGGTGATTCCTTACACCAATGACCTCTACTGGATTTTATTTGTGCAGAAACACATCATCCATGGCCTTCTCCCTGCAGCCAGCATCGCACCAAAGGCAGCTGTGCCCCGGACGCCTCCTCCCCGCAGCCCCAACCCCTCTCCAGAGAGACCAAGGTGAGTCTCAGGTGAGCAGGCACTGAGGTAGGTCACCCTGTGCTCAGCCACCAAGTTCTGGAACTGTTCAAATTGGCAAGAAAATTATAAGTTAGGTGATTTGAATCATGTCCCTTGAGATATTTGTCATAGTTTCATAATTTAATATGGTTTCTCTGTGGGCTAATGGTCTAACCCTTTCAGGTGTATGGAGTTCTCACGTTTCATAATTGAATGCAATTCATGTTTATTAAAATACAAAGCATTAAAGCCCAATTATTTTGGTTGATCGTATGTTGAATTTGAGTTGTACACATAATTTTCTTTTTAAACATAAGTTTGCCTTTAATAACTGCTTGTGGGAAGGAAGGAGAAGGGGGTTCTCTTCCCAGGGCCTGGGTTTTCCCCCATCCTCCAGTGCTCCTAACACCAGAGAGCTGACTTTGTTTTATACCTAAACCACTGCCTGTGCCTCCAAGATTTTAGACACAGGAGAATTTTAGACCATTGTTTATCTATAAGATACTCAGGTATATGACTTGACTATTACCAGTGAGAACAAATTTCATTCAAGGGCGGTACGTTCTCTTTAATGTTCTTTGAAACTAGGATATTGTATGCCTCCTGCTGTTTACCCAAAAATAAGACCTAACCGTAAAATAAGCACTAGCATAATTTTTCAGGATGTGTGTCATATAAAATAAGCCGTAATGCATCTTTTGGAGCAAAAATTAATATAAGACCCGGTCTTATTTTCGGGGAAATACGGTAGGGCTTATTTTATATTATGAGCATCCTGAAAAATAATGCTAGGGCTTCTTTTCTGGTTAAATCTTATTTTTGGGAAACACAGTATATAAAAAACACTGAAATATTTTTAGTGTTTGTTTTTTCATTGAGTACCATCTTGATAACAAGAATAGCCATTTATTAGTATTTACTCTGTGCCAAGGTCTCAAGTAAGTGCTCTAGAAGCATTGTTTCATTTCATTCTCTCATTGACTCTACGAGAGGGGTCCTGTTGGCATCTCTCTTTCAAACTCAAGTGTGTGTCATTTGCCCAAAGTCTCACAGCTGGCGAACGGTGGCATTGCTGCAATGCACTTGAAGTTCGTCCGGCTGTTCAGTGTTTGTGTGAACAACCCTTAAGTTGTGTCATTAGGACATAGATGTTTATGTGTCAGCAATAGTGAGAGTTAGCTTAACGTTCCATTATAAAGCAGAAAAACAAACCAACACGTGTCATTTCATGGCAAGCATGCTATAGACTCATTAGAAAATGTCTGTAGTTTCCTGTGCTTTACAAAAATATCTACCTGGATTGTAATCTTTATAAACCCCAAATAATCTACATGGCTTTAGCAAATCTGGCCTACTTCTCGATCTTTTTATTTTTAAAAAATGACATTCAAATTAGTCTTTGATATTATTCCACTTCACATGTAATAGTGTAAGAATCTTACAGCAATTTACTTCTGTTTCCTCCTTCCCATCCTTTGTGTTACTGTTATCATATATTTTAATTCTATAGGCTATAAACCCCACAATATGCTATTAACTATTTTTGCTTTACACAGTCGTTTATCTTTTTAAGAACAGGTTTTTTTTAGGTATAATGGACATATGATAAACTGTACATAATTAAAATGCATAATTGGTGGGTTTTGATATGTTTACACCCATAGAACTGTTAGCACAATCAAGATAATGAATATATCCATCATCCCCCAAAGTTTCCTCTTGCCCCTTTATAATTCCTTCCTCCTGCCTCTCTCTCCCATTCTCAGGTAACCACTGATGTACTTTTTGCCACTAAAGATTAGTCTGCATTTTCTAGAATTTTATATAAACGGTATTATACAAAATTATTATGCTGGCTTCTTTCAACATAATTATTTTGACGTTCATCCATATTATTGTAAAAATCAGTAATTTGTCCTTTTAATTGTCGAGTAGTATTCTGTTATACGAATATACCACAATTTGTTTATCCACTCACCTGTTGATGGATATTTGAGTTGTTTTCAGTTTTTGGCTACTAGAAATAAAGCTGCTATGAACATTGTGCATAAATCTTTGTTTGGACATATGCATTCATTTCTCTTAGGAGAGGAATTACCTGGGTCATATACCAGGTATATATTTATTAAGGAATTGTTGGGATGGCTGGATGGCTCAGTTGGTTAGAGCGCGAGGTCGGAACAACAGTGTTGCCGGTTCAATTCCCAGGTGGGATGGTGGGCTGTGCCCCCTACAACTAAAATTGAGAACAACGACTGGACTTGGAGCTGAGCTGCGCCCTCCACAGCTAGATTGAAGGACAATGACTTAGAGCTGATGGGCCCTGGAGAAACACACTGTTCCCCAATATTCCCCAATAAAAAATTTAAAGAGAAAAAGAAAGAAATTGCCAAACTGTTTTCCAAAGCTGTTATTCCATTTATGTTCCCACCAGCAGTGTCTGAATTCCAATTTCTTCACATTCTCACCAACACTTGGTTTGATGAGGTCTGTGTGGGGGGTTTTATAACTTTATTTGACAATTAGCCATTAGTTCTCATTTACATTTATTACCCATAGGTTTTTGAAAGTGGTGATAGGTGCATAGGTAACACTGTGTAGAGCTTGTTTGGTGAATCTTCATGTTCATTACGCGTTCTGGACAACCATATACCCATAAGGTATGGAACAGTCCTTATTCTTTTGGCCCAACAGCTTTGTTGAGCCTGGAGTGAATGTGCACATCAGGAATTCCTGTCTCCTTGCTGGCAAATTTCAGGAATTCCTATCTCCTTGCTGGCAAATTTCTGAATCTCTTTGAATGCCCAAGGGACCATTTCTTGAAGCTCGCTCCGTGGATGCGCTTGTGAATGTTGGTGGGGTACTCTCTGGTTGCCACCTCAGTGATGGCAGAATGGCCCTCTCTCACCACCCTTCTTTGTGGGAGCCATTCTTTCAGGCCCAGGTTGCAGAGGAAGAGCGTGAGGGATTGATTGTCTTGGCCAATCTTTAATTTCGACCATTCTAATAGGTGTGTAATGGTATCTCATTGTGGTTTAATTTTGCATTTCTCTAGTAACTAATGGTATTGAGCATCTTTTCAGATGCTTATTTGCCATTTGTGTGTGTTCCTGTTGTAGTGTCTTGAGAATTCTTTATATATTCTGGATATGTCCTTTATCAAATACGTGATTTGAAAATATTTTTTCCCTATCTGTGACTTATCTTTTCATTCTCTTAACAGTATCTTTCTAGGAGCAGAAATTCCTAATTTTTACGAAGTTCAACTTGTCAGTTTTTTCTTTCAGGTTATGATTTCAATATAACATCTAAGAAATCTTTGCCTAATCCAAGGTCACAAAGATTTTTCTCCTGTATTTTCTTTCAGAAGTTTTACAGTTTTCGGCTTTACATTTAGGTCTATGATCCATTTTGAGTTAATTTTTGTGTGGTGGGGGATATGGGAGTTCCTCTTTTTTTTTTTTTGCATATGGTATCCAGTTGTTCCAGCACTATTTGATGAAAAGGGTGTTGTATTAGTTATCTATTAGCATGTAACAAATTATACCGAAACTTAGTGGCTTAATACACAAAACATTAGTGTTTTTTGTCTATCTCACTATGTTCTTTTTAAAAAAATTATATATTCTTCTTTCTGTATTTCACTTTGGTTCTTTTTTATTGTTTTGCCTTCAATTTCACTAGTCTTTTCTGCAATGTGTAATCTATTCTTGTTTTTTGTGTTTTTTTTTTTAAAGATTTTATTGGGGAAGGGGAACAGGACTTTATTGGGGAACAGTGTGTATTTCCAGGGCTTTTTCCAAGTCAAGTTGTTGTCCTTTCAATCTTAGTTGTGGAGGGCGCAGCTCAACTCCAGGTCCAGTTGCCGTTGTTAGTTGCAGTGGGCATAGTCCACCATCCCTTGCTGGAGTTGAAGTGGCAACCTTATGGTTGAGAGGACATGCTCCAACCAACTGAGCCATCCAGGAGCTCAGTGGAAGGTCAGCCCAAGGTGCCGTATTCCATCTTAATTGCAGGGGGCACAGCCCACCATCCCTTGCGGGAGTCGAGGAATCGAACCGGCAACCTTGTGGTTGAGAGCCCACTGGCCTATGTGGGACTTGAACTGGCAACCTTCAGCGTTAGGAGCACAGAGCTCCAACCACCTGAGCCACTGGGCTGGCCCTGTAATTTATTCTTAATCCTATTCAGTGTAATTTTCATCTCCTGAAGTTCAAGTCTTTTTTATAATCTTTCATGTCTCTACTTAGCTTGTTGAACATTTGGAATACAGTTATAATAACTGTCTTAATGTCTTTCTCTGCTAATTCTAACATGTGTTCAGTTCTGAATGGGTTTTGATTGATTATTCTCTTAATTATGGGTCATGTTTTTCTGCTTCTTTGCCTGTCTGGTTATCTTTGATTGCATACTAGACATTGTTTTGAGTTTCACATTGTTGAGTCTAGATATTTTTGTATTCCTGTAAGTCTTCTTGAATTTTGTTCTGAGATGCAGTTAAGTTACTTGGAACTGATTTCATCTTTTGGGTTTTGCTTTCACGATTTGTTACGTGAGGTCTGGGACAGTATTTAAGCTAAGGCTAATTATTTCCCACTACTGAGGCTGAGGCAAGACCTTTTGAAGTATTCATGGGACCCAGTGTCCCATGAATTATAATTTTTTTCCTGCTGTCTATTGGGAGTAGATACTGACCTCAACCATGTGTAAGCATCTGGAACTGTTCCTCTAATCCTCGTGGATGGTTCTTCCTCCAGCCTTGGGTAGTTTCCTCACAGTCATGCACAGAGGAGCATTTTGCTGAACAATGAGGGGGGCAGATTTCTGAGTTCTCTCTGTTCAGCTTTCTCCTTTCTGGTACCCTGTCCTCCAAATTCTATCTGCCTTGGTTTTCCTGGACTCTCAGCTCCATCTCCACAACTCAGTCTGCCTAGCCCCACCTCAGTTCCTCCTTCCTGTGCTGTGACCTGGAAATTCTTTCAGGCAGGAAACTGGGCCAATTGTAAGTCTGATTTGTTTTTCTTTTTCATGTGGCAGGGTCAATCTATTACTCTATTTCTCCTATATTACAGTTTTGAATAATTTGCAAGATTTTCAAATGCCTTTAAAATCTTTCGTAATTGTTTTATGTCCCTTTTTTAAAATTCTGATCTTTCATTTTATTAGGAAAACGATTGAATATACACTCCCCAGATTAGATACCTGCTTCCATCTCCTATTAGCTAAGAAATCTTGGGCAAGTCATTTAATTTATATGAAAATAGAGGTGACAATAATGTGTATCTATACAGTCGATGTCAGAATGAAATGAGATTGTTTGATGGCTTATAACAGACTGCAAGTACATAGTCAATAGATTTGCACTAAACACTGTGGAGCGGGAGGTAAACCTTGATTAATTCATGTATCCTGTTGTTCAGCCTTGAGTGCACCAGCTCATTGGGATGCTTTTGTCCATAGATCTGCTCTGGCTGCAGTCATTCTAGCAACAACGTTGACTGGCCGAACCGTTGCCATTCCTCAGCCTCGTCGGAGATCCCGGTCCGAGAGTGACACGACTTATGTTGAAAAGGACAGTTTCATCAAACCCTATGCCACCACCTCAGAGCTGAGGCATCCGTAAGGACTGACTATATTGCTGGCTCTCCTTCTTCTCAGGGCAGAGGAGTAGCAGCTCACGTATGTGCATGTGCGTGGGATAATGACTAGAGCTCAGTACTCAAGTTTTCACCATCAGTGTCAAAGGGACACTGTTCTGGGACATTAATTGCTCTTGAATTGTATCAGAATTTTCTCTCTGGAGTGGGTCTTGTTAAATTAGGGCTTGTGAAAACACTGGTTGTTTTCATGGCAGCACAGAGCTGTGAATTTAGTGCTGCATGTAGCCCTTAGTAGGATTCTCTGCCACAACCTAGATGGCGAGAATGGTCACTCACCACTTCTCGTGCATCTCCTCTTTGAACACTCATACTGATTTTACCTTTTTTGGCCTCTATAGTTTAAATTTTCTCCTTTAACGTCATTTCCTCCATTGCTTGAGCTGCATTCATGCTAACCTAGGGTTAGGGGTTTGGGAATGTTTCCTCCTGAGGAAGACAGCATTGGGGGAGCCCTGAAGGATATACAGGAATCAAGTGGGAATGGCTCAGGGGTTGGGGGGATGGTCATTGCAGGGCTGGGATGAGCTTTGTAAACAGAGAGGGGGAGCATGACACATGTGAGCAAGGGAAGGAAGATGACTGTGGCCGGGAAGACTTGAGTGAGGTGAGGAGTCATTTGAGATGGGGCAGGAGGAATGGGCAGGGGCCCGGCTGAGGATGCCTTTGATGTTGTGTTCCCAGGTTTGGTATCGCCCCCCGAAGCAGGAGCACACCATGGGCATTAAGGACTTGTGGGGTGAGGGTGGGGGATATATGACCAGATTTGCCTTTTATCTGTCATGTTTATTCCGTTTTGTTTTTTTGTTTTTATGTTTTACATACCAAATATTCTGTTACGTAGTAAGATCGATCAGTCTTTTCTTGGTAGTTTCTGTCATTTGTCAAATCTAGAAAGACCTTCCCTACTACAGCATTAAATAAACAAATGCTCATGTATTCTTTCTAGGACATGTTTATATTTTTGGTTTTTACATTTTAATCTTGGCTCTATTATGAGATGTTTGAATATAGTCTGTTTTTCTCCTGATAGGAATTATACTTTGGCTGAGTAAGAACTAAAGCTGAGGACATGATTCTAAAATGCATTGGCAAGAATAAGCAGATAACACCATCAGAGGAAATTTGGAAAGGAAGAATACCGTCCCGGGGGGTGGGCTGCATTATATTTTAAAACGTGCACTTGAAGTAGTTAAAATAGAGGAGGACTGTTCAGTGATAGACACGTGGGCCTGGTGCCCTGAGGTGAACCTAGTGTTTGCAAGTATATTGAGTCTCTAATAAAGGCAGCCCCACAGATCAAAGGGGAAAGAAAGGATTCAACAGTATATTGATTAGCAATACTGGGAAAAAAATCAGCTTTGAGTCTTGCCTAATTCATATACCAAAACAGATTCCTATTGAATGAAAGAATTGATCTGTATACATACATAAATAAGACCATGAAATCCTATATCCAGTCTTATCAAAACTCTCTGAGGGAGATGACTGCTATTTACTCCTAGACTAAGAATTTAGAAGGTAAAAAAATTTTTTTTAATCACCTGTATGTTAAATAGACAAAGGACATGAACAGACAATTCACCCTAGAGAAATTGTGGCTTGCATACAAACATATAGAAAAATATTCAGTCTTGGTATGACATGCAAATTTATGCAGTGAGATTTAAATTATTTTGGCAAGTTTTAGAAAATTATTACCAACGTGGGTACAGATTAGGGAAACATTCTGTGAAATGATTTTGTGAGGTGTGCATGGAGGGCCACAAAATGTTCATACCGTTTGACTCAGCAGTGTACCATATAGTTGTTTGATATGACTAATTCTAAATACAGAAGAGATTATCTGCACGTAGATGTCCATTACAGGGTTATTTATAACAGTGAACACTGGGAGGGGAAAACCATAGTAAGGGGAATGGCGGACTAAACTGGTATAACTACTTGAGTCTTACCTTATAGCATTCTGACTTTAAAAACTTATTAACAATGAGGCACATTGTATCTGTATGCAGCGATAATAACTATAAGGACCTAGGTAAAAAACCTCGAAAGAAATTTCAAGAGTATGCAAAGAGATGCAATAGTGGATGTCTTACTCCTTTCGTTTCTATGTATTTTATAGGTGAGGGCTCAGTAGCTATGCCTTTGATACATACATATACATACATATATATATACATACATATATATATATATACACACACACACACACACACACACACACACACACACACCAGTGTGAAGTGTGAAGTGGCTGGTTTATTGATTTATTTTTCTCTTTAATGTTCTGTTATAGACCAAACCGGCAGAATGAGATGGAAAGAAGAACTTCTTTGCCATCCTTTGAAATGCGGGGCTACAGAGAGGAAGACGACACCTACTCGAACCTGTCATCCAGCTACAAGGGGTCAGGCGATGGCAGTGCCTACAAAGAAGACGGAGGTCTTGGTGACGCTGTGTATGCCGTGACACACAGAAACCAGGTTCTTGTCCCATTCCAGAATTCCTTCTGCACCTTGACACTAACTTACAGCAAATTACAGAGAGGGTATTAGGAAGGGCTTTCTTTTCTCTCTTCTGCCTTGGATGGCTTTTGTTTGGGCGCTTATATTTTTAACGTGTCCAGGCTCATTTTCTATCTGGTTAGGCTAAAATTTAAAACTTTTCCCTTATCTTTTCAAGACAAAAGTCCTTCAGAGATCAAGATAATCATCTCTATGTTCTCAGCGTAGATTTCCATCCAATACTAAGTAATCTCGCTCTTCTCTTTGACCCCAAAAGTGATTTTCCTGTCACTTTTCTAATATCGGTATGCGTGTTGCAGCCTTTCTTCAAGTTCATGCCTGACTCGATGGGTGTGATCATTTATCTCCGTAGTAGCTGATAGTCTTTGAGAGGCTACCATGTTTGTATGTGAGTATCTATTTCAGGCTCTTGCATGTATTTATCTCCTACTCTCGGTGAGGTAGGATCCATTTACGATCCTATATTGCACGTGGGAAACCAAGGCGCAGACAGTTGAAGGAGCCCATTTCTTCACCACTGCCTAGCAGCTCTGCTTTAAACTCTGTGCTTCCAGGTTTTTGAAAACTGGATAGTGCCGTTTCTTCAGTGGCAAAAGACAGCACCATAATTTCTTTTTCTTTTTTCTTTTTTCACCATCACTATAACATGTTAAGCACAGTGACTACACATACAGACTGGTAACATCAAAGTATATTCATATTGATTATATTATATTGATCACCCTCCACTGTATTGAATCCCATTTTAAATGGTCTTGTCTTAGGGAGCTTATTTTGAGGAATCCAAATGTGAGTATTTCGTTAACTAACCATCGCTTTCTAACATATACAGACTTGAACATACAGAGTTAGTTTTCTCTACAGCAGGGAGCACTGAAATAAGCAGACAGCTGCCAAGAGCCCAGAGGAAGGTCTTCTGTGGTGTTCTAAAAGGCCAAGATGAAGTCCTACTGCCCCTGCACACTTTCTGGCTAGTATTTCGGACCCAGGTTACCGATAGAGTTGTAACACCCAACTATTTTGGAAGTGAAGCTTGCTACCGTATTTCCCTTAGAAGAAAGAGACTATAGTGACCTATACTCCTTTGTCATTATCAGGACAAATATTCTTTAGGCAAGTATGTCATGGTATGTCTAAGACCCATGTGGAGTAGGGAAAATATGTTAAAATTTGAAAAGTAGAGCAAGACAACTGAAATATCAGAGATGGGTGAGGCTGTGGAGGAATTCTGTAATGCCGATGGGAGTGTCAGTTGGTGCCACCACTTTGGAAAACTGTTTGGCACTATCTATTAAAGCTGGACGTGTATATGTATTTTCTATAACCCAACAAAAAAAAAGAAAATTGGAAAGTAGAAAATAATATAACACATTAGTGTTCTCATTCTCCAGAATGAACAAATATTGACATCTTACCTCTTTTTGCTCCAGATTTTTTTTTTTTATAAAATAAGTAAAATTACAGTTAGGGTTGAATTCTTTGTCTCCCCTTCCCACTCCATTTCTAGAAGACCATCTTCTCTTGGATTTGGAATGCATTCTAGAAGTCTTTGTTTTTAATTTATTTTTTTTACTATAAGTAAGTGTCAGTAAACAAATATATATTTTTTAAATTGTACAAAGGTCACCATACTGAACCAGTCATTTCACCTCTTGGCTTTTTCCCTTGGCATTGCAGTTTTGAGATGGATCCATGTTAGTTTATCTCCTTACCTACTGATAAACTTTTGGGTTATTTCCTTGCACATTTGGTACATGTGCCTATGTGTGCTGGATCACACCATTGGATATTGCGAAATTGTTCTCCAGAGCAGTTGTCCACGTTTGCCTTCCCAGCAGCAGTGTGTGCATGCCAGTCTCCGCATGTCTGTACGTCACAGCCAGTAGGAAAGCCCTTTCCTGGATAGCCCAGGAACCGGAGGTAGAGTTCTATTAGTAACTGATTGCAATTGAAAGGTTTCATCATAACCGTTACATTGTCCTGGCCAGTTGCAGATGCCATGGATGAAAGGGCCCTTAAGCTGGAAAGGGATTTCAATTTCCCACAGCCTTATGATTCGTTTTTTGTTTTTTTTGTGTTTTTTTTTTCAGGTAGGCTAGTAGACAATAGGGAGAGGAAGACACATTGACCTTTTCTGAGCACTAATATATGCTAGGCAGCTTATATGTACCAATTGATTTACTTCACATCCTTGGGGGTAAGTTTGTGAAGAAACAGGATAAATGACTTGCCCAAGGTCAACCAACCAACCACCCAGTGGCAGAGGCAGGATTCAGACCAGGGCAACCAATTTTCCCTATTTAGAATTAAAATTCGTGTTTACAGCCCTTGTGCATATCAAGAATATTTCTTAGACATAAAGTTCGTTTTTTTGAAACAGGCCAACTATTCTTAAATTTATTATGTGATTAAAAAAATATATTATCTTTGGAAAAACGGGTATGTGTCACATGTAAGACTGCTGTTTAATCACTAGATGGCACCAGCTCTGAAGGAAATACTGCCTATGGGTACATTTTAATTTCAAAAACAAAGTAAAATTGACTTCCCTGTATTTACTATAGACATTCTGTAATTTAAGGTAAAAAATTTATAATTTATCCTTTTTTATGAATCATTCATACTTCCTTTAAAGTAAACAGTTGTCAGAACTAGTAAGGTAAGAAAACAGACCAACCCCAGCAGACGATTTAGATGTAAGTCTATACCACACGCCTCTCTCTGTGTGTCAGGGTAGTTTGGGCAAGCATCTTCATGTGAAGTGTGCACCTGCTCAGAAATGGCCTAACTAATGGAAAGAAAGCCTTGTGTTCAGCAATTTTCTTGTTGGTCCACTGAAAAGTAAGGCTGGAGGGGAACTGGGGATATGAATTTGTGATCAGTTCATGCCAAGTTAGCCCAGTGGACAGAGCAATGCCATGGGCATTCAGAGACCCGAGTTCAAATCCCAGCTTCTCTACTTCCCAGTTGTATAACTTGGGTAAGTCAGACAACCTCTTTGTGCCTCAGTTTCTTCATCCTCTAAAGGACTGTGCGAGGGAGGAGACTGTCTTTGGGCAAGTAAATAATTCAACAAATATTTCTTGAGCATCCAGTGAGTACCAGGAATTGTGCCAGGTGCTGAAAAGCAGTGTAAGACAGAGTCCATGGTCACACAATTAATAGTAATCAATTACAAGTATGATAAATATTACAAAAGAAGGGTATACAGGTGGCATGAGACTCCGCCTTTTCTGAGAGGACTACTGAGAGTGACTGCAGACGCCTAAGAAGGAGTCACAGCCTCCTTTCGTCTCCCCTTTGAGGCCACCAAAAGGGAGTGGGCTCTGCGCTCTTCTAGTGTTGGGGTCTCCTCCCTGCGACAGGGGAGGAAGCGTGGATTCCCAAACCCTTAGTTTATTTACCCTAATGTACCCGGTCAGGGGAGGTCCAGCACATCGTTGGACCCACAAAGGTCCCAGTGCAGGCCCGAGCGGTCCCTCTACCTTACACATCAGCACTGCTCCTTTCCAGGGTTATTCCTTGGTTCACTGCACATTTTTACCACACTCTTGCCCGGACTTTACCCCGAGGTAGAGCTAGCTGGCACCCTTTGTTACTCCACCTCTAATGACTAAATAATGCATTTTAGGTGGAATTAGCATTATTAATAGGAGGAGAGGCATCTGGGAAGGTGACTGGCCCATTCTGGGCTGGACCCTGTGCATCATTAGGGTTAATCGCCCCTGGATCTTAGAGTCATCTCACTCTTACAGTCACAAGAATCTGGACACTGCCACTTCCTTGCTGTGTTGTCAGGTTTCCCAGTATCTTGCTTTCATCTTCAAGTATTAGAATACTTCTGATGTCTCAGATTAGTTTTGCATGTTTTGAACTTGATATGCATGAAATCATAGAACACGTACTCTTTTGCATCTGTCTGACTACATTATTAGGCATGTACAAATTTAAAATGATACCATCCTGGTGAATTGAACATTTTGTCACTAAAGTAAACCTCTTTGTTTTTAAAAATTTGTTTTGCCTTAAGTCTGTTTCATCTGACATTCCCCATCTTTCTTTTGTTTGATATTTTCATGGTCCGTTTCTATTATCCTTTAATTTCAACCTTTCTATATCCTTATGTTCAGCTGTGTCTTATAAACAGGATGTAGTTTTTTAAAACAAGTTTACTGAGATATAATTCACATACTATACTATTCATCCATTTAAAGTATACAATTCAGTGTAGCATATAGTTTTTGTTAACTGAGTTTGATAAACTTTTCCTTTGTCCTTTGCTGGACCATTTAGGCCTTTTATATGAATGTATATAAGGATATATTTGAGTTTAATTTTGCCATTTTACTTTATTTTTCCTATTTGTCCTGTTATTCTATATCTTTTTTTCTCGTCTTCTTTTTGATTGATGGTTTTTTCAGTTCTATTTCTCTCTAATAGCTTGCAAGTTACACATTTTTTTCCCTAATAATTACCCTAGAAATTATAGCATGTACATTTTACTTTTTAAAATCTGAATTAGTATACTACCCAGCAAGAGGATGAAGGAGCTAGAACAAGGAAAAGGCCATTCCTAGCACCACTGGTGGCCGTGCTACGGCTGGGCTGGCCGCTGCTTCTTTTCCTTCAGTGCCCAAATATGTTTTGTTTTAGTTAGCAAGGTAATTTTCACAATCAGAAGTATTTGGTAGTTTAAAAAATGTTTTTTATTAAAACTAAAAATTAACGTTTTTTGAATATTGTCACAATTCTTTGGCTTATTTATCGATGTATTAAATATACACAAAAGGTGCGTAAACCATAAGTGTACAGCTCAGTGAATTTTCACAAAGTAGCCACTACCCAAATGAAAAAAAAGAACATTACTAGTACCCCCGAAGTCCCTCTTGGTGACCGAGAAAAGTTAACAGTTGTCCTGACTCCAAGAGCAGATTAAATATTAGAAAATAGCATTAGATTAGTTTTTGGTTTTTTAATCAATAAAAAATGCAGAAAGTACTTTTAATAAAACTGAGTAAATATTTGGAATGGAAGCAGACAATATACAATTATAATTTGATCATTAATATTTCTGGGGTCATATATATGTGACATAATATTATTTGCACTTACTTCATTACATAATGTATAGGAACATTAGATTAGTTTTGCCTGTTCTGAAAATCCTATGAATTTAATCATACAGTATGTGTTCTTTGAGGTTTTTGAGAGTCTTCAGTTACTGTGCATAGCAGTAGTTTGTTCATTCCTATTGCTACATAATGTCCCGTTGTACAACTATATCGTCCAATTACTTATACATTTTACTGATGTTAGACATTTGCTTGTTTCCAGTCTGGGCCTTTAGGAATAGTGCTGCTATGAACATTCGTGGATATATGTTTGTGTTTCCAGTGGATATATACTAAGGAGTGGTGTATGTATCGGCAGCCTTAGTCCTAGAAGATACTGCCCAATGGTTTCCGTAGTAGGGTATCTTTTTGATGATATTTGAGTCCCCTTAGCATTTTCACATTTCCTTGATAATAGTGAGCAGTTTAATATATCTTTGACAGGGCAAGCAAAGCAGTTGCTTTGAGATAAAAACTAAGGTCATTTCTTTTTTCTTCCTTCAAATGATGAGTAGACTGGGAGACCTGTCTGCCACTCCTGAGCTGGGTCACCTTGGGGCCCTGTCCACAGAGCCTGGTGGGCCCAACGGCCTTAGTTCTTGGCTCTGAAATGCTCCAGTGCATCTTGCTGGTCAGTGCCGCCCCCTCCCTGCCAGTCTTGGGGATGGCCCTTCTATTGCTTGCAGCTCAGCACAGCTAAGCCAAGCTGATCACATAAGTAAGATTTTAGTGAAGCATCAGGATAACAGAAGGGACGCCAACCCAGAGAACACTAGGCTCCTTAACTTTTTGTATGAGGCATGGTTCACTGCCCTTTCCCTTGGGCTGCCTCTGTCCCCACCTCCCAGAGCCCTGCCAATGAGACTGTCTCCTTATCAGGGGACAGCCTGTCTCCGCATAAGATCCCATTCCTGGCCCACAGCTCTGAAGCCCTGCCACCTTTCCTGATACCTACATAGGAGATGCTCACAGACAGCGGAGGGGAGGGTTCCATTTAATCAGGAAACAACGTTTGCAGAGGACTACATAGCCAGCAAACATAATGGACCTCGATCCCAAACAGCTGCCTGAGTGAGGGCTCTCACGGGGTGAGTCGGTAGCTCTTGTCCCGTGTAGAGATGAACACACAGTATCAGTACCAGGGTCGGGTGGGATGGGGTGCTCTGCACAGCAGGCCAGAGGCAGCCCCTTTTTCTGGGTTGGTCGCTGGCAGGAACAAGGAAGAGAGGCTGCCCAGGCAGCTTAGTGGGACAGGAAGTTCTTGATGGCCTAAGCATAATTTGAATGGCATTGACTTTGCCACTGGGCTTTTCCTGATGGCCCCGAAGTTTCATCCAGCCCTTCCAGGTGTAGTCCTTTTTGTGTCTCAGAGAGAGAGGGGGCACGGAAGAAGGTATAGAATACGCCATTTGAGTGTGCTAGGAGGAAATTTGATCACATGTTTGCTCCTTTGTCTTTTGTTGCAAAAGGTTCCATTGTCACATGGGGTGGACAGTGAAGATGAAGAAACTATTTCTGAGCAAGATCCAGACTCACCTCTTATGCCACAGCGTATACAAGAAGAAGGTAAAAGAAAAAACACCAAACCCAATTTAAAAATAAATACAAAAATGTTTTGTGACAATAAATATTGGTTAATTTGGGGGATGTACAGCCATTGCACCTCCATACTGTGATTCCGTGATTACAAGTAGGACTAGTCTTGAATTTTATTTTCACTGAAGATAAGTTACTTCACAGTCAATTGCCTGGATGTTGGGTTGTGCTCACGTTGTTGTCCATTTTGTCAGTTCTGTCAGCCCTGAGGGGACACATGGAGAAGAGGGTTATGGCTCAGGCTCTGAGGCTCTACGCACTCTTTCCCCCTGCTCCCTGGTGCCTGGTGTAGCAAGGGGCCAGCGCACGGCAGTCTTCATGGAGTGAGCGAGTGAGGGATCTGTCTTATTCACCATGCTGTGTCCAGTGCCCAGAGCAGGGCCTGGCCCACAGTAGGCTGTCACTAAAGGTTTGTGGGATGGATGAGTCCATGCACGTGTTTATAATACAACTCTACCTGTGCGTTAGCAATTGTCTGTATATATTTTTTTGGCTCAGTGAGAGAATTCAGCACATTCTAATAAATGTAGGGAAGAGTTTTCAGTTTCCTAAGAGGTGGCTTAGGATTGAGAAGTGAGGAAGAGGCATGGCTCCAGTGAGCACCAATAACTGCTTTCTCAGGACCCTCAGAGTTTTCTTATGCTCAGGGAGACGCTCACATAAATCAGTTTGCAAGGTGACTGACTGAAAAACAGAATGCCAGCCTAGTAGTACCTGGGCCAGAAATGCCAGTTGGTTAGGTGGCATATTTTATTCCTATGGGAAAAATCTATGTGAATATTAAAGTCATGTAAAAAGTATATTTCTTCTTTAATTATAGAAATAATACTGTAAAAAAAACAAAACCTGAAACACAGACATATATCAAGTTAAAGAATCATAATTGTACCCCCATAGATAATTAATTTTAACATACAATTGTGTACGTATAGGAAATATGTGTTATTTTGTTACCTGCCTTTTTAAATCTTCTGACACATCCCGAATATCTCCCTATGTTCATACACATCCATCCACTTTCTGATGTCTGTGTTACCTGTGGCCTGATGTGTCACATATCAGTCAGAATCCAACCAGGACACAGCACACGGTGCTTTGAACAGGGAAAGTTTAATATAAAGAATTATTTACGATAACAGGATTGCCTACTAAGGGGTAGAGAGAAGTCTAAAGAATACAGGAAGAGCAGATAGAGAGAACAGCCACTTCCTCTACAGTGAACATAATGCACCCAAGGGAAGAAACACATTTAGAGAATCACCCAAGGCCAAGATGCAGGCAGTGAAGCGGGTGCAGCTGTGGTCCACTGGCTGACCAGGAAGTCAGCAGAGGTGGTGTGCTAACAGAACTCGCTGGGAAGCTGTCCTCTCCAGGGGAGTGCCAGGAGAAGCCGCCCATGAGGAAGTGCTGATGGCCGCCTAGGAGAAGGAAGGTGAGCTGGAAGAGAGAGGGAGGAATGGACACAGCACACTGGAATGAGGAACCCAAGCCCCTTCCTCCTCCAGTGTCTCCAGCGCCCTCTACTGATGAAGCTTATCATTGTGCCACATTGCTGGTAGAAATAACGCAGCAACACAGGCGGGCGACACCAGGTGGACTTGGACCAGAGAGGCAGTGATAACTGGCACACTTGGTGGCATGAACTTGGAGCTCAGGTGGTGGTCGGGATGAGTGCAGCTCCTGCAGTGGTTTTTGGTTTATGAAAAAGGCCCCATATCCACCCCAACTTCTAATTCAGTGGCTCTAGGCTGGGGCCCAGAGGTCTGTATTTTTAACAAGCACCATGTTTCCCCAAAAATAAGACCTAGCTGGACAATCAGCTCTAATGTGTCTTTTGGAGCAAAAATTAATATAAGACCCGGCATTAAATTATATTATATCATCATATCATATATCATATTAGACCCGGTCTTAGAGTAAAATAATATGATATGATCATATATAATATATAAAATAATATAATATGGTCTTATTAATTTTTGCTCCAAAAGATGCATTAGAGCTGATTGTCTGGCTTGGTCTTATTTTCAGGGAAACATGGCATTTTGGAGAGTCTGATGGGGGTGATCTTTGGACAACACTTTTAAAACCCTGGTTTGTAGTGGTTTGGTCCTTGACTCTGTCATTTCCAGGTGACAAGAGGCTTGGCTAAGTTCCTTAACCCCACTTCTACTCAATCTGAAAGTGCCTCTCATCAGGTTATTCCGAGGATTAAATTCAGTCACATGTGAAACGCAACACCTTCCGTAAATGCTGGCTGATAATTATCACCTAAAGGCTAAAGCCGTCAAGCTCTGCCAGCCTGATGCCTCTCTCTGTTCTCTGGCAGCGCCCAGCCAGGAAGACCAGACCCTGAAGTCTGTTGGTCCAGGTACCAGTGCCTAGGTCAGAGCTGCCAGTTCTTGCTCATGGATGTCGTCCCTCGTCCCTTCTTTGATCCCAATAGTGCCCCCCACTAGTGCTTTCTCTTTCTCCTCCACAACCAGATTTGTTAAAAGACACATCTCCACCCATCCTCCCTTCTCTGATCTGATAGTGTGTCCTCCACCCACTCCAGTTAGGCTCCGCCTCCGTTAGTCCCCCCAACCCGTGGTTTTCGTCCTGCTAAATACAGGGGATGGTGTTCTGGCTTCACCTTATTGAACTTGTCAGGAACATTCCACACGGGATTGCTCCTGCTGTTTTAAAGTAATCTCTCCCCTGGTTTCATGAGATCACCCTCTTGTTTCCTCCCACCTCTTTGGGGGCCCCTTCTTCATCTCCTTATCGGGCTCGTCTTTCTCTACCTGCCCATTAAATGTTGGGGTTCTCCAAGGCCCAGTCTAGGTCCTTTTCTCTACTCTTAGAAGTTAGCACTCTCTGCCCCTCTGCTTCCAATACTATTTATTGTGTGTTACGCCCACGTTTCCTCTTCCAGTTCGCGACTCCATGTAACCAGCTGCCTGCTGTTTGATTCCATTCGTGCCTTCACTCAGCCAGCAAATACATGTGCACATACGGAGTGCCTGCTATGTTTTGGCACCATGGTAGCAGCCAGAGCAGTCTTTTCAAAACATGAATCTAGTAGTGTCCCCGCCTAACCCCGCACCACACTTTTTACTTGGATCTCTTCAGTGGTTCCCACAGCCTACAAGAACTACCAGGCCTCTCCCTGCTGACCATTCTCCAGCCACTCTGGTGTTCTTTTATTTCCTCAACTGCATGATGTCTGCCCTGCCACTGGGCCTTTGCACATGCTTTTCTCCTCCCCATCTTCTAATGTCTGTTGTATGTAGACCTGTCAAAGGAGGTGGGACATGTGGTTTATGTATGTTTGACTTTTTATATGTTCAGATATATCTGAAAGGAAACATACCCAATTGAGAACCTCTTGGGAGGGGAAGGGTTCAGAAGATTATGGGAGTTTTGATTTATCTGTATGGTTAGAATTTTTGATGGTGTATACTGTGAACTTTCTGTAAAGAGTGGGGTAGCACCTGGCATGGCATCGTGTATGCAGTGGGATGTCCGATATCGGGGACCTTTGTTGTGATTTTAATAGTTTATACCACTTGCGTGTACAGACTGTAGAAATGAGAAGGGTGAAGACTCTGGAAATCTTTTTGAGAAATTATAAATGAGAAAATAGGAAATAAAATATATGCACAGAGCCAAGTGAACTGCATTTACATTAAGTACCAAAGTAAACTTGGGGTGACAAATTCTGAGTTTAATCTTCATCAGATTCTTTTTCTGAAAAGTTGATGACTAAGGCAAAATGGGAGATCATTGTTTATTTTATCGGGGAAATAGGTGAATTGCCCTTTAAAACCTTTTTATGATCATAATTTTCAAACATGTACAAAAGTGGAGAGAATAGCAAAATGAATTCCCATGTACCCCTTACCCGCCTTCTTCTACCGCTGTCAGCATTTTGCCATTTTTCTTCATTGAGTCCCCTGCCCCTCCCCAACTTTATTTTGTGAAGAATTTAAGGGGGACATAGAAGATTCCATTACATACAAAGGCAGCAGATCTGATGCAGTATTGTAAGACACCAAATCAAAACTATTGTAAAAGAGTTATTAAAACTTTCTTTTTTTGTATCAGTTGAAACAGTTGCTCATCAGAAATTGATTCAGCACTCACTGTGTGCCAGAACTGGTGGCACCGTGGGCCCTTCCCCTCACAGTCGGTGTGGGGGTGGGGTGGGTGGGAGGGTGGTGATGAGCAGATGGCCAACTGCCTGGGTGCTAAGGCAGGTGGTAGAGGCACAAAGACTAGAGAGCAATGAACATTGTTTGCTGATTGTAGAAGGCAGCAGGAGAGGAGGCCACACCGCTGGGCGCGGGAGGGCTGGGTAGGGTTTCACCCAATGCTTCCATCCAGGCTGCCCCATAATACTTGATCAAAAGCAGTTTGGTTCAAAATAGTGGGTCAAAATGACTTTTTTGGTCAAAAATAAGCTCTTCATTGATTTGTTGTTCAAGTGTCAGTAATTGTAATGAACCAGGAAGTAGATATATAATCTTGTATGCATCTGTAAGCATTTTTATCTGTTTTTCTGAATTCTGTAGGTTTTTCACATCTTTTTGCATATTTGTTTCTAATTTATTTTCAGCCAGTTTAATTTCTGCTCTGCAAATTAGTTGTGGAAAGTTAAAAGCAACCAACTTTTCAAAAGTTGAAAGTCCAGCTTTTCACTACAGCCAAGGGTACAGGAAAATTGGAACATAAGGTCACCTGCTTCGTAGAGTATCTTGATCACAAATGTGTATTTGTCCATTGAAAATGAGTTACTGGGCAAAATTTGTTTTCGTCTGTGTCAGTGAAGCAGTTGGTTCAAGGAATAACTACTTTTATGACCAACTACTTCTAGGCAGGGTAGGCTGAGCCCATTTAGGGAATGGTGGGTGGAACTGTAGAGAGAGCATAGGGGTGGGGTCTGTTGGAAAGGTGGGAGGATTCCACTCCCCCCGCCCCCCCATGGGAAGGGCTCAGAGCCCCACTGAGGAGTTTGGCTTTGGTTCTGCAATCCTGTGAGTCATTGAAGGTGGTTAGGAATGAGCAGAATAGACAGACGAGCAGTTCAGCATTCGTGCTCCCTGTTTTGTTCCGGACCCAGCCTGCCATGTGACCTTGCAAAGCCTGTCCCCGTTCCAGGCCTCGTTTAGCTCATGTGTAGAAAGTGAGTTCCTATGATTGTACTCTTCTGAGTTGTCAAATGTCTTTAATCTGCTTTACATTTTTTTTCCCCTCTTCTTTTTTTAATCAGATGGTAAATATTCTGTTCTGAATTTAAAGGTAAGCTTATTTTTTTTAAAAAAACTGATTTTCTCAATAGACAGAATTTCCAAACTACTTTTGTGATTTGTGGGGGAAAAAAGTCTTCCCTTAAGAGTTCTTTCCTATTGAATGTTTCTTTTTAAATACTTTAAAAACATGAAACTCATATTCGCCATCGTTTAAAAATGAAAATAATGAGAGATTAGAAATCACTTACATAATTTGTGGAATTAATAGACAATAACTCATTTGCAAACATGGAAATAGTTCTAACTTGTTTTTAATTGTGCGATGGCATAGGAATTTAAAAATTAAACATTTCTTAGTAGAGTTAATTTATAACCTTATCTACTTTTTCAGCAGAAATTAGAAACTTAATATCAGACTGATGTGTAATGGAAAAATTAGCAAAAGTTCAAAGCCTTTTCTTTAAGTTTTGTATTGAAAAGCAAGATCTTATATGCTTTTCTCAGCACCTTGAACACATGCTTCTCTACAAATGATGGAGTCTTTTGCGTATCCCAAGGAGAAAAGGCCTGGTTGGAGTTTGCTTTGTGCATCTCTGCTTAGCTCTTGCAGCCATATCACGTGCTTTAGAATGTGAACTGATGGCCTGTTACTTGTGGGACATGCATGTAAAGACACAGTGACTGAACTCACTGTGAAGCAGAATGGCAGGAAGGAAATTCACACAGAAGATGCTAAGACTCTTAATTCATTGCTCTCATGGTTTTTCCCCCTAGGATGAAAAACCACCATTATGTGAAAAACCTCCACCAACCCCAGGTATTTGCCTTTTGAATTTCATTATGATTACCCAGAATAATCTCACCTAAGACAAGGGTCTTTTTTTTTTTTTTTTTCTGTAAAGGCTGCTGCTTCTGTCTCATTACTGAGATTGGGAAAAGGTAGCAATTGTTGAACTTCTGCCTTTGCCTCAAAAGAGAGGGTGCAAACCTTGAAACATTGGATGGCGGATGTGTGTCCCCATGGGATGTGCTCAGATCCTGAGGGAGTACTGGGGACTCCCAGTGCTTAGATGCTGGGAGGGTGGGTATATGCAAATGAGGACTCTGCTCAGGGGCTGGAGGCAGAGTGTGAGGTCTAGAGATGCTTTCTGGGGTACTCTCCCCTATACCATTTGGAGAGCTTCAGTAGCTTTTAAAGTGAATTTTGTAATGTTTTCCTGTTACTCCTCTCATCATTAGTCTGAAAATCGTATTGGGTATTAAGACTTTTAAGTCTATTCTCCATGTAGGACTGACTTAATTTTCACCCATTCTATCTTGGTGATTTTGGTGCTACATAGTGGGAAATTGCTAGGGCTCTAACTTCTAGCTCAGAGGCTCATTCAGCATTGTATATATTCTGCTACTCAGCCCTGCTTTGAATTTATGTATTGATCAAAATGTTCATTTCCATGATTTCTATGGAGTATCGACAAGCATCTCTCTGAGAATATTAAATGTACTCATTCCAAAGTCTTGTAGTTTTGCGGCAGCCACTCACGCCTCTGTTATTTGACTTTGGTGCTTCCCTTGGCTCAGACACTGGATGGTTCTGGGTAGTGTGCCCACCTTGGTCTTACTCTAGGCTGCAGCTTCTGTCTTCAATCTAATCTCAACTGTTTTCTTTCTGGGATTCCTCGTGGTTCTCTTGTTCTCAGTGTAGTTGTGGGGTTAGTCATTTCTTAGGCTTTCCTTTCATGTTCTAGAGACTGGATATATGTGTAGTACGGATTAGGAGAGGCTATCTGGAGCCACCAATCCCCTCCTTAGCCCTTGCCTGCCCCCTGGGGCATGTGCCAAGTCTACTCTCTGGAGCCACCAGCCCTCCCACCCTGTCTGCCCTCAGAAGCTCTCTTCTGTTTCCACCTCCATCTGGATGTGGGCCCTGACCAGAGAGCCCAATGTAATTCTCACCTCGTTTGACATCTCTGAGCATATCTCCCAAGAAACATCCCTCTCTCTTTTCCTCCAATCTGTCTTGCTTCCTTCTTAAAACCCTTTGTGATCGCTGGTTTGCTCCTCTCCTGGGTCCTTCAGGTATTGCCCACATGCTGGTGACTCCTGTCTCTGCAGCGGAGGTGCCATCAGAGCTTTGGGCCTGTGTCCTAAACTGAGCTTCCCTTCCCTTGCTCCATTGTGTTCCTTGTGTGGCCAAGTGCCTTCCAAACCACAGATCTTGAGGCTCATTCTCATTTTGCTTCTCCCTTTCTGCCCACACCCAGTCAGCCATTGAGCCCTGTTGAGTTAGGCCCTAGCTCCTTCTCACATATGTTCCATTCTCTCTGTCCCCACTGTAGTACTGCCCCTTGAAGCCCCTCTGTGCTGGGACCGTTCCAGTTCACTGTCTTTACGGCTCGCCTGAGGGGTTCGTCTGAGAGTAGGACTTCTTCCTTTTCTCACCTCTGCCTAAAAGCCTCTCTGGCTCCTGATGGCCTCCACTCTGTATATTATGATATGCAAGGGCCTCCCTTGGTTTCTGCCTCTCCCTCTGCCACCTCTCTTCCTGTCACCCACTGTAGTCTCATCAGACCACTCATTTTTTCCTGTATTGGCATTCTCTTTTCAGGGCCCAAAGAACATAGCACGAGGCCTGACATGAAGGAGTTGCTTACATGTTTTTTCTAATAAAGTCTCGTGTAATTTTTATATAAAATTGGAAATATCAGTTAATATTTTAAAACATTTTCCCTGTGTCTTTTCAGATATAACTGGGAAAACACGTCAACGATGGCTAGAAATGACCAAAGAAAATTTGGAGGAATTAAAAGAAGAAAATTTGCATCTGAACAGTGCAAACCAGACCCTTACTCTTGAATTTAACGTAGTAAAACAAGCAATGAAAGAACTACGATTGAAACTTAAGAGAATAGCAAAAGAAAATAGAAAGCTGAAAGAGGCTGAGAGAGCACCCTCTCAGGAAGGTGAGGACAACTATGCAGTTCTTTTATTAAAGACACAAACTGTACTCATTTTCTTATTTATTTTGAGTTAGTATTTTAGGTTACAATATTTGTTACATTAATATTAATATTTTGTGTTATAATATATTTGGTTCTTTCATTAATATCTTTATATTTGTTGAAATTGAATTTCATCTAGTATATCATTGTTATTGTTATGCTAAAGAAATTCGTTTTTTCCCCTTTTTCCACCTCCCCTCCCCCCACTCCGGTTCAAGCCGTTGTTTCTCACTCTAGTTGTGTAGGACACAGCTCCCTGGCCCATGCTGGTATTATGAGCCTTGTGCTCCCCCCAGGCTGAGGCAGTGGTCGCCGGTTGGCTGCTCACACCAGCTCACGGCAGCTCTCGCTTACTGCTGGCCACTCACGCAGGCCACCAGCTGCTCATGGTAGCACACGGTAGCCCACGGCAGCACACGGCAGCACACAGCAGCACACAGCAGCCCACACTGACCTCCGGCTGCTCACCGCAGCCCAGCTCCAGGGAGAGCTGTTGTTCACAATCTTAGCTGTAGAGGGCCCAGCTCACTGGCCCATGTGGGAATCGAACCGGTGACCTCGGTGTTAGGAGCACAGCGCTCCAACCGCCTGAGCCACTGGGCCGGCCCAAAAAATTGTAATACTTCTGAAATTTGATGCTTAAGAAAGTAACTTACATATGTTTTATATTAGTTTTTATCCCTCTGAGCAGCATATACAAACGCCATCTTCACCACATACTTACCAATGATGAGGATTATATTTTTCTTGCTAGTTTGATAGGCACAAAAAAAGGGAATCCCATTTTAATTTGTATTTATTTTATTATTGATGAGCTTGAATTTGTTTTCATATTTTTGTAGGTCATTTTCTTTTTTATAAATCTTCCCATTTAAAAATATTGAGATACTTGGCCTTCTCTTATTGGTTTATGAGAGCTCTTTACATATTAAGAATTTTAACCCTTGTCATGTATGTAGTATTTTCTCATTTTGATAATTTAACTAAATCTATAGGATATTTTTCTTTCATTACTTATGCCCTTGTTGTCAAGTGCTTTTTACCTCTAAGGTTATATAAATAGTCACTACTGCTGTCTCTATACATGTATCTAATATTATAGCCTGAAAAAAGATGATAAAGTTTTCTTCATACACACCTTGCATATTTCTTGTCTTAGGCACATTTATTTCTAGATACTTCATATTATTTGTGTTATTACTTTGTGGAATCTATTTTCTATTATATTTTCTAATAGGACATTGCTATTATTTGGGAAGGTTGTTCTAATAAATTTTCCATTTATATTAGCTCTACCTGATTTCAGGAAAAGAAAACTCCATTTATTCTATATGATTTGCAAGGCAAATATTTATATCTCATCGGAAGCAATGACTTTTCCTTTCCAATCTGAAATTTTTATTTACCTTAATTGTACATGGCAAAAATTTCCACAAACTTCCAAAACAGTGTTGATTATTCAGTGTTAAAAAACTTAGAAACTTTTACTCATTTATACCTGTACAGTTTGTCATTCACTACCTTGTGAGCCTAAAAGGAAAAAAAGGCAGATTATTAACAATTTATATGAAATTTTAATTTGTTACAAGTTCTTATAATATTAATTTTTTTTCAGTAGTTGCTGCACCTGAATTACTTTATCTAAGAAAACAAGCTCAAGAACTGGTGGATGAAAATGATGGGTTGAAAACGACTGTTCATCGTTTGAATGTAGAACTGAGTAGATATCAAACCAAATTCAGTCATTTATCCAAGGAAGAGGTAATGTTTCCAATTAAGAAAAATAACTTTTCAGATTCTTTTAGTCTTTTCTGTTGAATTTTTTTCCAACCATGAAGGGTTCATATTTATTATAATTTGGTATAAAAAGACACATACAAAGCACAGTCTTTCTAGGGACCTTTCTATTTCTTTCTTCTCTCTTTCTCTCCTTCCCTTTTTTTCTCCCTCCCTCCTTCTCTTCCTTCCTTTCTTTCTTACAACAAGGGCAATAAAGGCTCTTTGTATAAAATTGGGGCGAAGCAGGATTTTATATAAAGTAAAAGAGTGACAGTCCATGTCAGCTGCTCCATTCTCAGTCCCATTTCTCAAATTTACAGCTGTTTGTTTATCAGTGCACTAACTTTCAAAAGAAAGCAGGCTAGTTTTTATAGGCCCCCAAATCACCTAGCTATGATAGCCAATGGGACTTTTATTCATGAGTCCCATATAGGACTATAGCAAACAAGCAGTTTTTAAATGGGCTCAGGAGTACCCCTGCTCCCCGCCCCGCCACACCCCTGTGACTATACACCCATGTTCAGCACAAAGAGAGCAGGCAAGAATGACCATTTCCCAGTTTTTCCCTGGAAGGGGTATAGCTGCATACTTTCCCAGCTTTTGCCTGAGAGTCTGGCTTCTAATCTAGGTGCTCACTGCAGTCATTCTCCTTGGGACACTGGTGGGTCTTGGTACACCCTCAACTATTGGGAGCCACTAAGAATGAAGACAGTGGACAAGCACAAAGGTTTGAAAGGCAACCAGGAGTCCCAACCAGGCTGATTAATAAGGTTCATCCCCTGTAAGACCATTCTGTCAAGACTGGGAGAAGTGGCTGTTTTATGTAATGCACAAACACCAACACAATTGGGGAAAATGAAGGAAAAAAGGATTATGTTTCAAAGAAAAGAACAAAACAAATCTCCGGAAACCAGTTTTAATGAATTGGAGGTAAGTGATATACTGACTGAATAGAGAGTTCAAAATAACAGTCATAAAGATGCTCATCAAGGTCAGGAATACAATGTATGAACAAATGAGAATTTCAACAAAGAGACAGAAAATATAAAAAGGCGCCAAACAGAAATCATAAAACTGAAGAGTACAATCACTAAACTAAAAAAGTCGACAGAGGGGTTCCACAGCAGACTGTAGCAAATGGAATTAAGGATCAGCAAACTCAAAAACAGGGCAGTGGAATTCATTCAATTAGAGGTTCAAAAAGGAGAAAAAAATGAAAAAGAGTGAAGATAAGGGATTTACGGAACTCCATCAAGCAGAGGACTATACACGTTGCGGAGGTCTCAGAAGGAGAAGAAAGAGACAGGAAGCTTATCAAATAAATAATGGCTGAAAACTTCCCTATCCTGGAGAAAGAAACAGATATCCAGATTTAGGAAGTCCAGGGTACCAAATGAAATTAAACTAAAGAGACCCACACCGAAACATATTATCATTAATTGTCAAAAGTTAAAAACAAAAGAGAATCTTAAAAACAGCAAGAGAAAAATAATTCACATACAAGGGAACCTCCATAAGACAATCAGTGGATTTTTCAGTGGAAACTTTGCAAGCCACAAGGAGGTTGGATGATATATTCAAAGTGCTGAAAGAAAAAAAATTTTGCCAACCAAGAATACACTACCTGATAATTTTATTCTTCAGAACTGAAGAAGAGATAAAGTGTTTTCCAGACAAATGAAACCTGAAGGAGATCATAACCAGCAGACCAGCCTTATAAGAAATGTTAAAGGGAATTTTTTAAGCTGAAAAGAGTGGATGCTAATTAGTAATAAAAGCATATGAAAGTATAAAACTTACTAGTAAAGGTAAATATATAGCTAAATTCAGAACACTAATATAATGGTGGTGGGTAAATCCTTATTACTCTAACATAAAGGTTAAAGGCAAGAAGTATTCAAAATAACTGTATAATTATTAACAGATACACCAAAAAAGATGTAAGTTGTGATATCAAAAACAAAATATGGGGCTAGTGGTAAAAATGTAGAGTTTTTGTATATTTAGTGTGTACCAAGACCCACCAGTGTCCCAACAAGGGTGATTGTAGTCAACACCTACATACAGACTGATTTTAAGCTCGAAGTTATTGTTAACTTAAAATAAATTCTTATGTTTTGTGTAAGATAAATGGTAATCACAAAGCAAAAAACTATAGTAGATGTACACAAAAGAAAAAAAGAAAGGAATCAAGAATCAAAGCATATCACTACAGAAAATCATCAAATCACAAAGGAAGAGAGTAAGAAAGGAACTACCAAACAACCAAAAAACAATGAAAAAAATGGCAATGAAAAAGTCCATACTCATCAATAATTTCTTTAAGTGAAAAGACTTTTTCATTGCCATTTTATTATTGCCATCAATAATTTCTTTAAGTGGTTATTCTAATAGAAAGACAGTGGAAGAATGGATTATAAAAGAAAAATAAGACCCAACTATATGTTGCCTACAGAAGACTGAATAAAGACACACATAGACTAAAAGTAAAGGGATGAAAAAATATATTCAATGCAAAAGGAAGCCAAAAGAAAGTAGGAGCAGCTATACTTAGACAAAGTAGACTTTAAGTCAAAACTGTAATAAGAGACAAAGAAGGTTTTTATAAAATGGTAAAGGAGTCAATATATCAAGAGAATATAACAATTGTAAATATTTATGCACCCAACACCAGAGCACCTAAATATATAAAGCAAATGTTAACAACTGGAGAGAGAAATAGACTGCAATAATAGTAGGAGACTCCAGTGCCCCAACAATAGATCATTCAGACAGAACATCAAGAGGGAAATATTGGACTTGAGCTACGTGTTAGACCAGATGGACCTAATAAAGAACTTTTCATCCAATAGCAGTAGAATACACATTCTTCTCAAGTGCACATGGAACATTCGCTGGGATAGATTATACATTAGGCCACAAAACAAGTCTTAATAAATTTAAGAAGATTGAAATCATATCAAGGGTTGTTTCTAACCACAATCAATAAATGTGATACACCACATTAAATAAAGAATAAGAATCATGATCATTTTAATAGATGCAGAAAAAGCATTTGACAAAATTCAACACCCTTTCATGATAAAAACTCAACAAAGTGGGTATAAAAGGACCATAACATCAATGTTAGCTCACAGCTAACATCATACTCAACAGTGAAAAGCTGAAAGCTGTAAGATCAGAAATAAGGCAAGGATGCCTATTCTTACCACTTTTATTCAGCATAATACTGGAAGTCCTAGCCAGGGCATTTAGGCAAGAAAAAGATATAAAAGACATCCAGTCCAGAAAGGAAGAAGTAAAATGGTCTCTGCTGGTGACATGGTATCATATTTATATAGAAAATCCTAAAGACTCTACCAAAAACTGTTAGAACTAATAAATACAGTATAGTTGCGGATACAAAATAAATATACAAAAATAAATTGTGTTTCTATACACTAACAAACTATTGGAAAGAGGTATTAAGAAAACAATTCCATTTATAGTAGCATCAAAAAGAATGAAATATTTAGGAATGGATTTAACTAAAGAGTTGAAAGATCTGTATACTGAAATCTATAAAACATTGATGAAAGAAATTGAAGAAGACAAATAAATGGAAAGATATGCTGTTCATGGATTGGGAGAATTAATAATGTTAAAATGTCCATACTGTCCAAAGTGATCCTTGTCCAAAGATTCACTGCAATCCCTATCAAAATTCTAATGGCATTTTTCACAGAAATAGATAAAACAATCCTAAAACTCTTTATGGAACCACAAGACACAGAATAGCCAAAGCAATCTTCAGAAAGAACAAAACTGGAGGCATTACATTTCCTGATTTTAAACTATATTACAAAGCTATGGTAATCAAAATAATATGGTATTGGCATAAAAACAGGCATACAGATCAATAGAACAGAATAGAGGACCCAGGAATAAAACCATGCACATATGGTCAATTTGTTTTCGATAAAGGAGCCAAGGATATACAATGAATAGAGAGGATAATCTCTTCAATAAACGGTGTTGGGAAAACTGGATATCATCAAGCAAAAGAATTAAACTGAACCCCTATCTTATACCACACACAGAAACCAACTCAAAATGGATTAAAGACTTGAACAAAAGACCTGAAACCATAAAACTTGACATTGGCCTTGGCAATATTTTTGTATTTGATACCACAAGCAAAGACAATAAAAGCAAAAATTAACAAATGGGACTACATCAAAATAAAAATCTTCTGTACAGCAAAATAACCATGAACAAAATTAAAAGGTAACCCATGCAATGGGAGAAAATATTTGCAAACCACATGTTCAGTAAGGGGTTAACATCCAAAATATACATGCAACTCATGTAACTCCATAGCACAAAAAGAAATAACCTGATTTTTAAAATGGGTAAAAGATGTGAATAGAAATTTTTCCAAAGGAGACATACAAATGGCCAATGGGTACATGAAAAAGTGCTCAACACTACTAATTGGGGAAATGCAAATCAAAAGCACAGGGAGAGAGCACCTCATACCTGTTAGAATGTCTATTATCAAAAAGACGAGACAAATGCTGGGCATGGGTGTGGAGAAAAGGGAAAGCTCATACATTGTTGATGGGATTGTGAATTGGTACAGTCACAATGGAAAACAGTATGGAGGTTCCTCAAGAAATTAAAAATAGGACTGCCAGATGGTTTAGCAACTCCACGTCTGCATATATATCCAAAGGAAACAAAATCACTATCTTGAAAACGTGTCTATATTCCCATGCTTATTGTATCATTATTCGTATTAGCTACGGTATGGAAATATTCTGTTTCCATTGACCTATAAATGGATAAAGAAAATGTGATATATATGATTTATAAAACATGTATGATTTTTCAAATATATGGATAGATATAACAGAATATTCAGCCTTTAAAAAGAAGGCAGTCCTGCCATTTGCTACAACATGATGAACCTGGAAGGCATTATGCTAAGTGACATAAGCCAGACATACTGCACAGTATCATTTCTATGTGGACTCTTAGTAAAAAACAAAAAACAAAAAAACGGTTGAACTCATAGAAAATAGGTGAAATTTGAATGTTGTCTGTAGTTAGAATATAGTATATCACTGTCGATTTCTTGATTTTTATGATGGTACTGTGGTTGAGTGAGTGTTTTTGTTTTTAGGAAACATAACTGAAGTATTATGAGAAAAGGGGCTCTATATCTGCAACTTACTCTTAAATATTTCAGAAGAAATTTTTCATGTAGCTATATATATGTGTCTATACATACATATAGATGCATAGATTGCTAACATGTGGTCTAGATTAAGTACATTTAAGGCTTGACATTTCAGAGGAAGTATAATTTAATTTGTCTTCAAAATGTGTTTTGTTTTTAGAGTATAAATATTGAAGGCCTCCCATCAGAGGGCCCTATACCACCCTGGTTGGTAAGTGAAAGTTATTTAATTTCAGACCCATATTTTCTGGGCTATATTTGAATAGCTATTCAAATCCATTCCAAATGAAGTAGATTTTCTCACCTTTTAAAAAATTTCCTGATTGTATTTAGATGTAAGAAATATATTAATCTTCTTTACTCCATTATCTTCAGTTGGATATAAAGTATCTGTCACCCTTGTTGCTGGCTTATGAAGACAGAATGAAAGAGAAGGATGAGCTCATTGCCACTCTTCAGGTAGGTTGGCAAATGTCTCAGAAAAGACAAAATTTATAAAAAATAAGACCGTTTCAAACTTTGAAGAAACATTTTGAAGGTAAATATGCCCAACGTCTAGTAGGTAGTCAAGTGTTTGTTAAAGGAAGGAAAGGAGAAAGGAAGGGAGGAGCGTAGCAGGGTAGGAAGGAGGGAGAGAAGAAAGGGGAGGCAGGAAGGGAGTGACCAGCGGAGCAGGAGGGGTGGGCAGGGACGGGTGGGGGAGGTGTGGAGGGATGGGGTGGTGCTGCATTGGAAGTTTCCCAGACAGGCAGCCCCGCGTGGCTGGAATCTCAGGGTGCAGAGAAGGCAGAGTGGGAGGCTCTTCTTTCCTGGTACCCTGCAGCTGCAAACATCACTGTTAGAAGGGACATTTGGGCAGACAGGAAAAGGTAGTGGGCCAGGTGTATTTTAGACAGACTGACATGCTTCTTAATTCTGTGAAGAGCTGACGCCAGAGAAGTCCAATTATTGAGCTGTTGGAAGTGGTGAGGAAGTGAGGTTTCTATTCATTTCTACCTTGTTCACCTGTTTTATGGGAATGGCTTCTGGCAGCAGAACTCATTTTAATTACACAGGAGACCAAGGCTGTGCAGGTACTGTAATTATGTGCATGCCTTTCCATGCCGCATGCCTCTATGTTTCTCATTTAAGTGGCCAAAGAGATCTCTGGAATTGGAAGGATCCAGGGACAGAAGTGTTGGTGTTTCTGGGATCCCCACCTGAAAGAGTCTCATAAGAGTCACCCAGCCTGTTCTTAGTACGTTATCCCATGTACATGGCCCATGTAATGCAGTTTTGAATCTTTTCTTCTAGACTTCCTGTTGGACACAATTTTTTAAGAGGATGAATTAATCTTGTACTAATTGATTAATATCAATCCTAATACAATTACTAATTTGGTGCTCCTTCTAAAATAGGTCAGGAAACATTTTCTATAAAGGGCTTTGCAGGCCATACAGTCTCTGTTTTGCAACTACTCGGCTCTGCTGTCATAACATGAAAGCAGCCATAGACAACATGTAAACAAATGGGCATGTCCATGTTCCAATAAAACTTTATTTACAAAACAGATGGCTGGCCTGTGGGCTCTAATTTGCCTGACCCCTGTTCTGAAAAAGAGCCAGTGGACTGCCTGCAAGTGGGAGTGTGTCTAGGCAGAAAAGTGAGGAGGAGGAATTACTTGGCATTATTGTTTGAAGTTCAACAGGTTTAAGCATAAATGACGGGTAACTAGGAGACATCAATTTAGAAGCATCCCAGAATCAATATTGGCACCTAAGATTCTCACTGGCAGGAGACACTGAAGCTGGCCAAAGGGCTGGCTGAGAAAAGCTGTGATGGGGGAGACCCAGCTGCAGCGCTGCAGGCACAGACTTAGGCATCCAAAATGGCAGATCGAGCAATGGTCCTCGAGTTGGGCCTAATGGCTGATGAAGCTGTGCTGACGGACGGCTTTCAGAGAGTTTCTCGTGATTGTCATGGGGCCAAGATTAGAGCCTCCAACTCCTACCTCTTGAAAAGTTCTTAATTTTATTGAAAAAGCTCCATTTTATCCTCCAACATCTTGAGAGGAAGAATTACAGTGTTTACAAGCATCTCTACTTTTCTTATCCCCCTTTGTACTTTGGAGTATTTGGCAGTCATAGAAACACGTTATAACGTTAGGAATTGAATGTTTAAAACTCGAGGTTTGGTGTCCCTTGTAATACTCAGCATCATAGTTTCCCCGCGTGTTTTCTCACTAGGCTCTGAGCTCCTTGAGGGCAGACACTTGGTGCTGGCACCGACTTCCGGGCTACTGACACTGGGAGGCTTTGCTAAACAGCTATCAGCATTTGATTTTCACCACAATACCACCACCAGAACTAAGAAACGCAGATATGTGTGTGCGTGTGCATTGCAATTTATGTACATTTTATTTCAGGAAGAAATGAGAATATTCAGGATGCGAGTCCAAGAAGTGGTGAAAGAAAATGAAGAATTGCACCAGCAATTAAAGAAGAGTAGTCCTATGACCAGTGAGGAATGGCAAGTAGTGCGGTGTTTCTAGTATTTTACTAACTTAAAAAAATAATAATAGTAGGAATACATTTTATCACATCATCAAGTACATTTTCTTTTTAAACTAAAATGTTTTAAGGGATAGTTTCTAAGAAAATAATAAGGTACAATGAAATCCTAGTAATTTATTCTAAACTTGTATTTTTAAAAAGATTATTTTAAACATTCTCAATAAGTTTTTTAAATCTGAAAGCTATATTTGCTGCCCTCATTTTTATTTCTTGGGGTGGTATTTGTCTGGGGTGCTTTCCCATCCCAAACCTATTGGATTGCATCATTTCTTAGACCCCTCTGATCATTCCCAGGGCTTTAGAATAGAAAGCGCAGAAAAAAAAAAAAAAAAGAAAGGAAGGAAGGAAGGAAGGAAGAAAGGCCAGGATGAGGCTCAGTGCAGCCAGCCCCCCTCAGCCCTGCTCTGTCTTTCCATTCCTTGACAGCTGAGTGTTGCCTCACTTCTGTCCTGTTGTCAGTGCTTCTCCCTTCCCCTGAAATGCCCCCTCCCACACTCCTACCTATCCGTTAAGGACCTGCTCAAGACACTGGTCGGTAGTTCTCCCTGTAGGTAGAGTTAATTGCCCTCTTGTCTCAGTTTCTGACATAACCCTAAACATACCCTGTTCTGGTAACTGCCATGCAGCGCCTGCCTGTGTGCCCCACTTCTGTGTCCCACGTCTGTGTCCCTCTTCTCCTTTGTGAGTTCCTCAAGGGCAGGGGCCATGTCCTGTTCACCCATACAGCAGCAACAACTGCCTTTTTTTGATGAATTCGAGAAAGTAAATGTCTTCAGAAGTCTAAAGGCAATATCCAGGCAAGAGTAAGAAAGCAAAAATTATGCAGATGTATCTTTTTTGCCTTGGGAAGGGATATATATATATTTTTAATGTGTTAACATCACTGAATAAAATGAAGTGTTTATGTGATATTCAGAAATTTGGAATCAAGTCAAGAGCATCCTCACGGGTAGGCCAGTCCTCCCTAACTTAGTGGTCACTGATGAGTCCATTGGGACCGATCTGGGCAGCTGCTGGGTCTCGGTGTACTGTGGCTTCCCCTGTTAAACTTGAATTTTCTTCTGTCAGGTTTCCTAGTGTGTCTCCCTTCCAACCCTCCTTGAGTAGTTCCCTGCAAAGCAGGTCAGTTAGACTGGGCCTCACGTGCCTCCAGGAGTCCTCGTGAGAACCTGGAATCTCAGATTCTTTCCCTAACCTTGTGTAGAGCTGTAAGTCAAACCTCTTTACTTTTTCCGTAAAATAAAAACATAAACTAAAGGGAAGAAAGACCCTGCTTTTAAACTCACGTGTCCAGTGTTTCCCGATCCTGTGTTCATCGGGGTTTGAAATTTGCACCCGGCTCTGGTGTGGTGGCCTGTGACGTGGGAAGGGAGCTGTTAGGTCTGTGGTGCCTGTTGTGGTTCGGCCCCCCACTTCTGTGGAGTTGACTGACCTCCAGCTGGCCGAGGGGTCCCGCCTGGGCTCTGGAGCCACTCCTGAAGCCCCTCACAGTTGTGCCCTCCTCTGCAGCTCATTGTACCTGCACAGGTGTGAGGCACAGTACACGCCTGCCAGGTCCTCAAGCACACTGACGTCACACAGGAGAAGCTTTCTCCTTAGCTCCAAGTGAAGTTCGATGAACTTCTGGGCTGCAACTAAACTCTCCGCATGCCTTTTCCTAACTCCCCCTGACCAGCTGGGCAACCTCAGGCTCAGTCTGTGCGAAACTAAATCTGAGGTTTTCAACTCTTACAAGAATGGGGAATCCCTTTCATTTAAAAAAGAAAAGAAGGAAGGGAAGGAAAGAAGAAGAAAGAAGGAGGGAGGGAGAAAAGAAAAAAAGAGAGGGAGGGAGGAAGAAAGTATGTCTTAATGAGAAAGTCCAAAACATAAAACAGATGAAGTGGAGCTGCTCTGTGCGAGGCAGGAGTGAGGAGGCTGGAGCTGACCCCCCTGGGCAGATGATAGCCGTCTCCTTCCCATGGGTGGGGGGATCTGGTAGGGACACCTCCAGGGGGCCAAGGAGATAGCTAGTGCTCAGCCACTGTCAGAATGAAGTAATGGCTATTATAGCTTGATTCCGTTCATCTTGTTTCTCTCCTTCCTCCACCTCATTTTTTAATTTAAAGTGGAAAATTGAAACAGTTTACTGGTTTGTAGTGTACGTTGCATGGTAAACATTTATCTAGATCTCTAAGGTCCTTTCAGCTCATTCCAATTAGAATTTGCAATCACAAAGGTTAAGCGGAGCTGGAATTTACTTAGCACCATCTGTAAGGAAAGGGTTTGCTCTCAGTGAAATTAGGCTGGGGAGTCTTGGTCCAGTTTAATTGTCCAAAGGCTTTTAACAAAGCTATGTGGTGTTTTTGTGTTTTTTTTGACAAATATGCTACTCATTACAACTGAGTACTTTTTAATTAAAATAGGAACTTTCTAAATTCTTTAAAAATATTATATACTGGGTGTGGGAATTGGGAGTTTACATAAATGAAACAAGACTGGCCATTTGATAATTGTTCAAGCTGCGTGTTGTTCTTTCTACTAATGTATATGTTTGAGATTTTACATTTCAAAAAGTCACTGAAGGAGTTCATGATTCAAACTTCATTACTGTCCTTTCCCCCAATTTAATGCAAATGGCAAGATTAATTGTTAATAACACGTTTAGCATTAAAACATGTCCAGATATTCATTACCTACAACACATCATTTGCTTTCCTTTGTACTCAAGTATCTCTGTAAGCATTCAGTACATGAATGACAGTATTTAATTTTGTAAATCAATTATAGGCATCAGCTTCAGACTCAGGCAGAACTGGTTTTAGAGGAAAACAGGTTGTTGATAGAGCACTTGGAGATTCAGCAAAGAAAAGCCAAGGACAGCGACCAGGAGCGTCTCCAGGAAGGTGAGTGGTCTTTCCAGGAAGTAATGACAATGCTGTGATGTCATTGTGTCTTTCACACTTGCACCCCGCTCCTGACAAGACCCCCTCCTTCACATTGAAAATAGAGAAAATCGTGTTTTTTAGAATATATTCTTCTTTATTGAAATGCAGCTGTTTATGTTATATCCAGCCATTACCCATAATTCATTGATTGCTTTCCCTCAGACTCCATTCTATATATTTTGTGACTCAATTGTAAGTGACAGCTTTAGACTCAGCAGAACTGGTTTTGGGGGAAATAGAGCCATATAACTGGGACAAATCATATGAGGTGAATATTTGAAACAACACAATGATCTGTAGCTGAATATTTGTTGAATGAGTAAATATGTGGAACCATTTGGTCTCTAAACAGTTTCTCTGCGCTCTTGCCCTTCCTTCAGAGCTGTGGGTGTTGTCAGAGGTTAATTCTCTCTCAGATACCTTCATGAGCACCTCCTCTCCTGTGAGTGGCTCCCTGCCCCTGGGAGCCTCACAGTATATGACAGTGGACTTTGAAATGGCCCAGATTAAGAGTCATTTGTTCCACTTCAATTAAATCCAAAATTTATGAGCAAAAAATAGTGGCGTTTTTTCCTTTTGCTTTCCTGATTTTTTTTCCCAGTGAAGAAGAATAATATAAGACAGGAGGCCGAAATTCTACAAGCTGTCTTGTCTGAGCCAATGTAACCCCTCCTTTCAGTGTTCCTTTCTGCACCTGGTCATTGAAGCACTCCCCTCTCCACACTGTGGAAGAGTTAACCACCGGCCTCTGCTGTTGCCGAAGCTACTAGGCTAGCACTTCCCTTGTTTCTGATAGCCAGGTCGTGTGGAAAAGTGCAAGCATCTCTCAGAGTCCAGCAGGAGTTTCCCCTACAGGCTTCCCGACTCCTGGTAGGGCCTCCGCTAGACTTTGCGTGGCACAGAAATATTTGCCCTTACTCTGGTGTTATTGGGAGGGGGGGAGGACAGAGAGTGTTGTTGAGCCTCCTGTCTTTGCTTTCAAGATTAGAGGGAAAATTAGTATCATATTTACTGAGCTTAATTTTCTCAAACAGCACATCTGAACAGGTGTGGTTCTTTTGGTCACGAGGAGCAGGGTCAGCCGTTCAGCCTCTGTGCTTAGTCAGCTGCCTATGTTAGTTCCCCATTTCCCAGAAACAGATATTTATTTTGATCAACTGATGTTTTGATAGAGTACAAGTTTCACGGTTTATGCTATAATACCTCTATGTACTGGTTTCAACAGCGAGCCCGGGAGGGATCCTGTTACTACATGCTACCATGTTACATAGGATGAAATATTTGTGATTTACTTTAGATGCAGGACATAAAAACTTAATGAGGAAAGGGAAGAAAAATAATAAATTTGGGTCTTAGTTTGTATTACCAAACAGAGTTTATCCACCCAGCACTAGCACCGCCAAACACTAAACACCGAGAATTGCAGGCATGCAAACATACAGCATGATGTTATCCCTACAAAGGCAAGATTTTCAAGGACATCAGATATGGCCAATTGAAACCAAGGGTCCTGATATAATGTATGATTTTGACTTAATATTTAACCCCAGCATTCTGACCAGTTCCTTCACAGCATGCCTGCATGTAACTTAAGGCCTTAGTCTTTGGAAAGTTATTTCCTTGAAGACTAGAATCATATCCTGTTAAATACTGTGTTTAACAATAATATCTGGGCGGCTGGATGGCTCAGTTGGTTAGAGTGCGAGTTCTGAACGCTGGTTGCCAGTTTGATTCCCACATGGGCTGGTGAGCTGCTCCCTGCACAACTAGATTGAAAGACAATGACTTGGAGCTGATGGGCCCGCGAGAAACACACTGTTCCCCAATAAAATTGTAAAAAAAAGTGTCTAACACTTTAAACAACAAAACAAAACAATAATATCAAGATATTGAACCTCAATAAGAAAGTGTGTGTTTAGTGAATGCTTAATATAGGGACAGTAATTTCTAAGGACAAGGCCTTTGGTATTAATTTATAAATCTCCAAAAGATTTTTAAAAGATATATATACATATTTTTAATCTTATAGCTACTTTTTTTAAAAAATAAATTTTATTGGGGAATATTGGGGAACAGTGTGTTTCTCCAGGGCCCATTAGCTCTAAGTCATTATCCTTCAATCTAGTTGTGGAGGGCGCAGCTCAGCTCCAAGTCCAGTTGCTGTTTTCAATCTTTAGTTGCCAGGGGCGCAGCCCACCATCCCATGTAGGAATTGATCCGGCAAGTTGTTGAGAGCTCACACTCTAATCAATTGAGCCATCCGGCCGCCCCTCCGGAAGCTCAGCTGCAGCTCGTTGTCTTCAATCTAGTTGCAGAGGGCGCAGCTCACTGGCTCATGTGGGAATCGACCCGGCAGCCCTGTTGTTCAGAGCCCGTGCTCTAACCAACTGAGCCATCCGGCCGCCCCAAAAGATAATTTTTTTATATGCTGGCTCTCCGTATGACCTAGTAATCAATAATCACGTGTTATTACGTCTCCTGTACCAAGTCTTTGTCCATGTCTTTTGTTTTCCAGTTTCTAAACTCACTAAGCAGCTAATGCTTCTGGAGACTAAAACACAGAGCCAAGAAAAGGAGCTAACTATAAACAAGGAGCAACTTGAAAGTTTACGTACCGAATGCCAAGAACTGAAAACACAGTTGGATGGCAAGATCGCAGTGAACGTTCATGCTTCGATTGTAAATGAATTAAAAAGGTAAGGATTCCATGTTTTTTCAAGTGTTAGTGTAGCACCATGCATGTTGTTATAGGCAGAATGGACAGAGGTTGCTCCATCTTTTTCTGACTCGTTTAGCTACACCAGCATAGGTGTCTGAGTCTGCCAATGGTAAATATTTTATTAAAGTAGAATACAGCTGTCCCTAAATAAATACCTAGAGGTGGCATTGTTGGGCTGTAGAATAAATGCCTTTTCTAGATATTGCTCTCTAAGGTGGCTGTACACACCCACCAACACTTTCCCAACATTTCCTATTGTCTTTGGTGGCTTTTCATTGTGAACTTTTCTTTACTCGTTGATTTGATACCAGGTGAGTGTGTGACTTTGGCAAAAAATACTTTTAAATAAAATTCTAAAATCAAAACAGAAGACATAGAAGATAAATTAAAAGAAGAATTTATTTCAAACCTCAGGTCTACGTATGTCCTCTGCTCTTTGACTAACTAAAACTAATAAACTTGAAAGCAGTGGAAACAATCTGGAAAATTCCTGACTGGGTGTTTAGGGAGCCAACCCAGGCTGAAGCTGCTGGACCAGAATGACAGGTGAGGGAGATTCCAGACACATGCAACCAGAGGCTTGTTCTCCAGCCAGCCAGCAAGCCAAGAAGTAAACCCCACTTTATATGCAGAGAGATCCCCATCTCTTAGAATGTTGGGCAGCCTCTGTGTGTGGCCCCACCTGTTCAGTCCTGGTTAATACATGAAAATTGACCAAGACAACCAATGAAGAAATAGCTCTTTTCTTGAGCATCCTTTTGCCAGAATTATGTATTGAAATTGTAATGCCCTCCTTGTTCTTTGGTTTCTTTTATCATAAAAACATGCAATTACTTTAGTTTGATACAAAATTTATTTTAGCATTAGAATTTTCAGGAGAGCAATTATTACTATGTGAAAAAATTGAGCTGTCTTAAATTCTTTCTGAAAGGAATAGGGTATAAATAAGCACACACACACATACACCCATTAGCAAAAATTGTGGGCAAGAAAAAGGGAGGGGGTTAGATCATTACCATCAAAGAAGTGTGTACCCAACCGTGCCCTCTCTCCTGTCCTCTAGGAGCCACATCCCAGGTCCTCCAGGGGCTGAGATGGGGAGATGTTTATTCAGAGTGCTTCCAAATGACCCACCCAGGGGCCAGAGGGCTGGGCTGTGTATCACTAGCCTAGCGATGGCTGCCTCAGTTTAACCTCAGCATATTGCATACAAGCCTATGATGTTTTTGTCCATCAGCCAGTTGCAGAAGGAAGAAGAGAAAGAAAGTGCTGAGATGGAAGAGTTGACGGAAAAGCTGGCGGTCCTGCAAGTGCAGAGAAAGAGCCTGTTGTTAGAAAAGAACGATCTGACAGCCAGAAACAAAGCGCTGGAAGCTGAACTCGGAAAGGCACAGAAAATAAATAGGTTTTTATATAGTGTTTTTCTTTCTTTTTACCCTCAGCCTTTCTGCAGCTATATATATTTTTTTCTTAACCTGTTTTTTCAATAGTTAAAGAAAAGCAATTGAAGAATATTCTTTTCCTGATATTGGCTATAAAAAAGAAAATAATTGACATTATTGGATATCAAAATATAAGTATAGTAAAAGCTTTTCTGTTGACCAGCATTAACCAACTGTTCTCATGTCTATAGCTCACATAGGGTTGGTAGTCGTAATATATGACCCGAAGACTCTGAAAGCTCTAGAAATACTTTCCTAACCATTTCCCCAAAGTCTACTATGATATTACTGAATTTCTTTTTCAAAAGAGTCTTTTAGAACATGAACCAAAAAAATTAATAGAATAATATATAATTAGCCTATTAATTGAGTTAAGCATTTTGTGGTTCCTATTGACTTGACTTTAAGTCAGTAATTATGCTTGGCTTGAAATTAAGTTGTTACCTTTCCTCACTTTGAAACTTACAGATTTAGGTTGCTGAAGAATAACATTTAAATGCTAACATACTTGCTGTTTTTATAATACAGATACTCACTCTGCCCTAGCCATTCAGGCTAATAAGTTTTTTATTCCACCATTTGGGGGAATTTTATAGGCGATCTCAAAAGAAAATTGATGTCCTCAAAAAAGAAATGGAAAGAGCCATGGAAGATGAAATATCTACTCACCAGTACCTGGCATATCTTGTTGACTTGGCAGAGAATGTAACCCAGGAACGTGACCATTTTATATGTTTGGTAGGTTTCCTCAATTACTTCAGATACACTGTAAATTAATATGCAAACATAATTTTAAGAGTTATTTTTTTTTTAAACAAAATTATTAATAAAAAGCTTCACCTTTTAAAATTTCAACATCAAATTTTCAGATTCTCCAAAATTTTATCTTTCACCCATGGGGAAAAAACATTTTGAAAGGCAAATAACCCAAACTTTTAAATAATGGCAAATGATATATTAGAAGGTAAACTAATGAAATTAGTCCATTTAACTAAGCAGGAACAGTAGTCATCCGGTGTGTTTATTATACACATAGTTGCACCTTTATATTCTCTGTGTAAAGCTGACAGAATAGTCCCTGTTTGAGGATAAAACATAAGAATCACAGACAGGTTAGATAGAGTTCTTTCTGAGGACATAGTTTAAAGGGCACAGTGATATTCATCCCACATTGTCTTTAATAGCACCAGTCCCAAGGAAGGGAACTGAGTAACTTATTGGTGGTCCTAGATGATGCCGCACGACCCAGGCAGCACGAGTGATGCCATGGGGATGATTCTTGGCATCTCCACATGGATTTTTCAAAGATGTCTACAACAGGTTGTACGGTGAAAGAAGATAGATGCTGTGCCAAGTTATAGGCATTGAAAAAAAGTCTGGTAGGATTTACTACAAAACATAACAGATATTACAAGTGGTGGACTTTCAGGAGATTTTTCAAAATTGTTTTACTTATCTGCATTTTATGATTCTTCTACATTAAACACACATTGCTTATGTACATTTAAACATGTTTATGTAAGCACTGTTGCAAATCGGTGGTAGTGTAGGATTAGAAGAAACAGTTTAATGGATGTCATTATAAGAGAGACCTGCAGGGTTCTGAGAGAGTCAAATTGGCAAACTTGGAAGTAACTCGGCCCTTCTCCAAGGTGAATGAAGTGTGGAGAGTCTGTCAGGATGTGTCACAGACTTATTCGCACTTGTTGGAAAGATACTAAGTTCCTCCATAGTAAAATGGACATAGGTTTTAACCATCATTTATATAAGAGGAAATATAAATAGTACACAGCTCTTGGGAGAAAATGTCAATCTTGTGATTTAAAAAATGCTAATTGAGCCAGTCTTGAGCTATACCATTCTGTACTTATATTTATGTTACCAAAAAATTTTTTTTATATTATTTGCTGGTGGAGTGTGGTAAGTCTGGTTATACATTACCAGTGATTTCTAGGTCCTTCCCTGAGTCTTTTAAAAGCCCTTTGACTGACATGGCATGGTAGGAGCCTTAAAAGCATGCAGACTTCCGGACCCAGTAGTCTCTTTCCTGAGAAGTCCCTTTCCCAACCCAAGTGCTGGACTCTCGGGCATTTTCTAAAAGCAGTGCTGAGCACCTGTTTCCCCTTCTGCTTTGCCTCCCGGGCTTACCCACTGGGATATCAAGAGGGCAAAGAGAAAGCTTGTTGGAAAACACAAAGTGCCAAACGAACCTGTGCATCTAGCAAATATGCATGGGGACCCGGCTTCCATGTGTCTGTGCCACTGTGAAGGCAAAGCCATCTTATTTGCAGGGCAGGACGCACAGTTTCCCCTAAAATGCAGGGCCACGTGGGCCAGAGAGCAGCTCAGGCTTCCATCATGAAGCTGAGATCCTTCCTGACCCTCAGATGGTCCCCCTTAGGCCCGCCCCTCATATGTGTGGGACCAGAATGGAAATATAAGTGGAAGCCAAATACCGTGTGTTCAAACACTTAAACGTTTCAAACTAAGACTGTCGATGAAATGTGTTTTCTCCTCCTGCCTTGACCTTTGTTCATATGGCCTGAAAGCCAGGCCTGAGTTTAGAATCCTCAGACTCCCTCAGGTGTTGGGGGACCTGCTCTCATCCCACCCTCGCTCCACCCACCATGAGGGATGTCTGTGTACACATAGGTACTGCTGTCCCCTTGGCCCTACAGGGTCCTTGCCCTTGGGAGCCCCAATGCCAGCCCCTCTGGGTGGGGTTCAGGACTGGTACTGGCTGCCTCTGCCCTGTCCTGGGATTGTGGGCTAGACACCCCTACCTTACCCTGTCCTGGTCTCCCAGGCCTTGTGAGAGCCCCTTGTGTCTTAATTTATTGATAACTGGCATCTTAATTTCTAATCTTGCCTTTAGGATGTATTTTCCATGTGGCCTGTGGCAAATTATTTAACTCTTTTTATCTTATTTTTCCTTTCTGGAAATCAGATTGCCACTACGAGCTTACTTTAGAAGGAATGCTCACTTTCACTTTTTTTTAAATTTTACCATTTGAAATAGCTAATTTATAGAGCATAGTTGTTCATGTCCCATGTAGATATTAATGTACCTCATTCAGCTTCAAATGACATCCATCTTGGAGATACTGCCTATGACGTTTGGAGAATGGCATTGTGCATTCATAGTGTTATCCTTAATTTTGTAATTATTCAAATAAGTCAAGTTAAAGTTTATTTGCATCTTGGTAGTATTCCTTGCATATGATTGAAGGAATGGTATATTCCATAAGAATAGAGAAGCCACTAGAAGCCCTTAACCCTCTCACATTCCCCTGTGCCCTGCAGGGGCTCCCAGCATGCTGTTGGAGCTCTTGCCCCTCTTTGGCTGTTGGCCCAAGTTCTGGCCACAGCCCTCACAGAGGGAGTGGGAATCGAGGTCGGGGTGCCAAAGGGGGTCGGGCCTGGACAAGTCGCAGAATAGAGACTACTTGTGAGTAGTAATATTCTTTGCAGAAGAACTTTCTGTTCTTTTAATTTTTTCTGTAAAACTGAGAGCTCATTACTTTTCTTTTCACCTTTCTCCTTAGGCGCAATGTTTAGGAAGTGAGAAGCACGGAATAATCGACAAAATCGTAGAAGGCAACATTCGCTTGGGAAGGTTAAAGGAAAAAGTCAAGGTAAGTGGTCACTTAGCCTTAGAGATTCCATTCAAATGGGAACGACTTTCAAATGGGAACCGTGTGCAGATTTCTGTGTTTAAGAAAGTGATGCATTTTGCATGTATATAGTGCTAATCATACATAGAGTCAAGCAGTGTGGGTTTCACTGGCAGAGATAGCCCCTCTTCAGAAATAGCATCTTTCATTAAATAAATTTCAGTTCATGTGCACAATAAGATACCACGCAGGTGTTAAAAAAAAAAAAGATACAGAAAAATCTCCAGGCTATGTCCTTAAGTTAATGTCCAGGCTTTATGATCAAGCCTAGTTCAGTAATTGATTCAGTTAGAGAGCAGGGTTGACCTGTTCCTCTCTTGCTTAATCCCGATTGCACCCTCCAGTTTCTTTGCCCAGGAAAGCCATTCTCACTGTACCAACTCTCCTCCCCTTGGCCACCTCCCTCCCCCGACCTCCTTTCTCCTCCCCATCATCTGCGTCATCTGCACTCATCATCTCCTGCCCTGCATTCTGACTGCTGGTCTCTCAGCTTGCATCCTCAGCCTCACCAGCCAAACTGGCTGCTCCTGGACAGGGCAGGGGCAGGAGAGGACCAGTAGGGTTGAGGCCTGGATGGAGGGCAGTAAGCCTGTGGGTTTTGAAGGGGAAGGGACTCTGAGGGCGTGTAGCTCCAAGCATGGGGAACAAGATCTCGGACCTTTGGGCTCTAGTGCATGTGTGTAGGACAGTGGTAAGTGGAGAAATAGATTGATGACAGTGGTATGTTGGAAAATCAACAAACCAGGAAAAGCAAATCGAAACATTGACTGGCCGTGTGTAAATACTCATAGTAGTGGGTGAATGGTATAGAAATAGGTATGTAGATACAGATTTAGATATTGATGTGTGTGTGTGCGTGTGTGTGTATGTGTGTATGTATATATATGTATATGTATTGTGTGTATATGTATATATGTAAATGTATGTTGTGAGTTTATTTTATTTTAGGAAACATAAGGTTTAGTCCTGAATTATTTACTTTTAAAAAGTTAAATGACATTTGACTTAAAATTGCTCAGACCCAAAGGTGTGCCCTGTTGCAAAGAATAGATTTTATTTTTCCTTTGTTTCATAAATATTGCTTAAGTAACAAAAACATAAAGTTTTTGGGGGCGGCTGGTTTGCTCAGTGGTTAGAGCACAGCGCTCATAACACCCAGGTCGCCGGTTTGATTCCCACATGGGCCAGTGAGCTGCTCCCTCCACAACTAGATTGAAAACAACGACTAACTTGGAGCTGATGGGTCCTGGAAAAACACCTGTGTCATCTTACCAATGAAACATACCTTCACTATTTAGTTTCTGGTCATCCATTTGTCCACACTCCTGATTCTCATTACTTTGCTTTATTGTTTCTCCTGAAGACAAGATCACCTTCTAGCAGACTATGTAATTTATTTATTATTATGTTTATTGGTTATGTTCCTAAAGTAGTAGAAAGCACCCAATAAGTGTTTGTTTTAGATTAATTGACCATATATGCAAGGGTTTATGTCTGATCTCTCTATTTGGTTCCATTGATTTTTGTGTCTGTTTCTGTGCCAGTACTATACTGTATTGATTATTATAGCTTTGTAGTGTAGATTGATAACCAGTATCATGATACCTCCAACTTTCTTCTTTCTCAGGGTTGCTGTGGCTATTCAGGTCTTTTGTGATTCCACTTAAATTTTAGGATTATTTGTTCTAGTTCTAAAAAGAATGCCATTGGTCTTTTGATAGGGATTACGTTGAATCTGTAGATGGCTCTGGGTAGTATGGTCATTTTAATGACATTAATCCTTCCAATCCATGAGTACGGTGTATCCTTCCATTTATTTGTGTCCTCTTCAATTTCTTTCTTCAGTGTCTTATAGTTTTCAGAATACAGGTCTTTTACTTCCTTGGTTAAATTTATTCCTAGATATTCTTTTTGATGCGTTTGTTAATGGGATTATTTTCTTAATTTCTCCTGATCATTCATTATTAGCCTATGGAAATGTGGCAGCTTTCTGTGTTTTAATTTTGTATCCTGCTACTTTACAGAATTTATTTATTAATTCTGTTATTTTTGGTGGATTTTTTAGGGTTTTCTGTATAGTATCACGTCATGTGGAAATAGTGACAGTTTTTCTTTTCCCTTTCCAATTTGGATGCTTTTTATTTCTTTTTCTTGTCTGATTGCTGTGGCTAGGACTTCCAATACTATATTGAATAATAGTGATGAGAGTGGGCGTCTTCGTCTTGTTCTTGATCTTAGAGGAAAAGCTTTCAGTTTTTCAACATTGAGTTAGCTGTGGGCTTGTCATATATAACCATATCAGTTTGAGTTTAAGTTCCCTCTATACCAACTTTGTTGAGAGTTTTTATCATAAATGGATGTTGAACTTTGTTAAATGCTTTTTCTGCATCTATTGAGATAATCATGTGATTTTTATCCTTGGTTTTTTTGATATGATAGATCACATTGTTTTGTGGATGTTGAACCACCCTGTATTCCTGGTATAAATCCCACTTGAGCATGGTTGAATTTGGTTTGCTAGTATTTTGTTGAGAATTTTTGCATCTACGTGTATGTTCATCAGGGATATTGGTCTGTATTTCTCTTTTTTGGTAGTGTCTTTGTCTGGTTTTGGTATCAGGGTAATGCTGGCCTTATAGAATAAGTTCGGAAGGAGTCCTTCCTCTTCAACTTTTTGGAATAGTCTGAGAAGGATAGATACTAATTCTGTTTTAAATGTTTGGTAAAATTCACCTGTGAAGCCATCTGGTACTGGGCTTTTGTATGTTGGGAATTTTGATTACTGCTTCAATTTCAGTGTAGTGATCAGTCTGTTCAGATTCTCTGTTTATTCCTTATTTAGTCTTGGAAGGTTGTATGTTTTTAGATTTTATCTATTTCTTCTAGATTGTCCAACTTGTTGGCATATAATTGTTCATAGTATTATTTAATGATCCTTTGTATTTCTGTGGTGTTGGTTATAATCTCCCCTTTCATTTCTGATTTTATTTATTTGGTTTTTCTTTTTTTTCTTGATGAGTCTTGCTAAAGGTTTGTCAATTTTATTTATCCTTTCGAAGAACCAGCTCTTAGTTTCATCAATCTTTTCTGTTTTTTTCAGTCTATGTTTTGTTTATTTCTACTCTGATCTTTATTATTCCCTTCCTTCTACTTACTTTGGGTTTTGCTTGTTCTTCTTTTTCTAGTTCCTTTAGGTGTAAAGTTAGATTGTTTATTTGGGACTTTTCTGGCTTTTTTGAATAGGCCTGTATGGCTATGAACTTTCCTCTTAGAACTGTTTTTGCTGAATCCCATACATTTTGTAAAGTTGTGTTTTTAGTTTCATTTATCCAAAGGTAGTTTTTTATTTTCTGCTTGACTTCCTCTTTGATCCACTAGTTGTTTAGTGCCTATTGTTTAATCTCCACATATATATATATTTTTTCCTGTTTTCTCTCTATAGTTGATTTCAAGTTTTAGGCCATTGTGGTCAGAAAATATGCTTGTTATAATTTCAATCTTTTGGAATTTATCAAAGCTTGTTTTTTATGGCGTACTATGTAATCTGTCCTGGTAAATGTTCCATGTACACTTGAGAAAATTGTATAATCTGCAGTTTTTTGATGAAGTGCTCCATAAATGTCTACTAAATTAATCTGACCTGATGTGGCATTTAAGGTCATTAAATCCTTACTAATTTTCTGTGTGTATGATCTATCCACTGAGGTAAGAGGAGTATTATATTACTGTTAATTTCTGCCTTTATGTCCATTAATATTTGCTTCATATCTTTGTGTGTGCCTATGTTGGGTACATATTTACAATTGTTATATCCTTTTCTTGGATTGACCCCTTTCTCATTATGTAATGTCTTTCTTTGTCTCTTTTTACATTCTTTGTTTTAAAGTCTGTTTTGTCTGATAGGAGTATTACTACACTGGCTTTCTTTTTTTTCTATTTGCATGGAATGCCTTTTTCCATCCCTTCACTTTTAGTCTATTGTGTGTCTTTTCAAACTAAAGTGAGTCTCTTGTAGGCAGCATATAGATGGGTCTTGCTTTTTTATCCATTCTGCCACCCTATGTCTTTTGATTGGAGCATTTAGTCCATTACATTTAAAGTAATTATTGATAGGTATGTGCTTATCGCTATTTTGTTTGTTTTGTTTTTGTTCCTTCTTCTCTTGATCTCTTTCCTTTTGATTTGCTCATTTTCATTTCTGTTTTGATTGGGTTCCTTTCTCTTTATTTTTTGTATTTTTTGTGTGTTTTTAGGTTTGTGGTTACCATGAGGTTCATATATATCCATCTATCTATATCTATAGCAGTCTATTTTAAGCTGTTAGGCATTAAACTTCAAATGTATTCTAAAAGCATTACATTTTTTACTCCCCCCACCACTGTTTATGTTTTGGACATTGTGTTTTATATCTTTTTGTTTTGTGTATCACCTATTTATTATAGTTTTAGTAAATTTTGCTACTTTTGTCTTTTGACCTTCATATTAGCTTTTGTAAGTGGTTGATTCACTGTGTTTATTATATATTTGCCTTTACCAGTGAGATTTTCTTTCCAGTATTTTCTTATTTCTGGTTATATAGCCTTTTCTTCTCTGCATAAAAAAGACCCTTTAACGTTTCTTGTAAAGCTGGTTTAGTGGTAGTGAACTCCTTTAGTTTTTGCTTGTCTGGGAAACTCTTTCAATTCTGAATGATAACCTTGCCAGATACAGTATTCTAGGTCATAAGTTCCTTTTAGCACTGTAAACATTTTCCTGCCACTCCCTTCTGTCCTGTAAAGTTCCTCTGAGAAATCAGCTGATAACGGTGTGGGGTTTTCCTTGTATGTGACTTGTTTACTTCTTGCTGTCTTGCTTTTTTTTTACTTTTGCCATTTTAATTAGAATATGTCTTGATGTGGGTCTCTTTCGGTTCATCTTGTTTGGAACGCCCTGTGCTTCCTGGACCTGAGTGTCTGTTTCCTTCCCCAGATTAGGAAAGTTTTCAGCCATTATTTATTCAAACATATTTTCTTCCCCTTTCTCTTGCTCTTCTCCTTCTGGAATCCCTATAATGCCGACATTGGATCACTTAATGTTGTCCCGGGGGTCCCTTACACTATCCTCGTTTTTAAAATTCTTTTTTCATTTTGCTGTCCTGTTTGGGTGATTTCCACTGTTCTGTCTTCCAGGTTGCTAATCTATTCTTATGTATTAACTAAACTGCTTTCAATTCCTTCTAATTTATTCTTCGTTTCATTTACCGTATTCTTTATCTCTGATTGGTTCTTTATTACATTTTCTAACTTTTTGTTGAAGTGCTCTCTGAGTTCCGCTGTTCTACTCTCAAGTTTGGTGAGCATCCTTATAACCATTTCTTTGAATTCTTTATCAGGCAAATGAGTTATCTTCATTTCATTAGAGTTCTTCTCTGGGTTTTTTTCTTATTCATTTGGGGCATGTTCTTCTGTTTTCCCATGTTGTTAGACTTTCTGTATTTGTTCCTATGAGTTAGGTGAAATAGCTATCTCTCCCAATCTCTGTGCCAGATGTTTTCGGTAGGCCAGTTGTAGTTGGGCAGGCACATGCAGTATCTGGTATGCTGCCTGGTCAGAAGGAGTGAGTTCTAGGCAGGGCAGCTGTGTGTGTGTGTATGCTTCCTTGCCCTTCAGCTTGCCTGGTGTGGCCTGGGCTGCCCGACGTGTGCTCAGAGTACCCTGTTGCTTTAATCGTCTGTTGCCTCAACTGGCTCTGGGCGGGGCTGCTCTGAGTGCACATGTGGCAGTGCCCCACTGTTTCTGCACTTTCTCTGTAAGGGATAGCGCTGCATGTGGGTACCACAGCATTTTGCCAGTTCTGCAGTCTCACTGGGTGGGGGCACCCCGCGTGCACACTTAGCCCACTAGGTACATGCAGCAGCACCATCACCACCACCCTCACCCTGCTGCACTGCTAGATCAGTCTCCTCATTTGTGCACGCTATGGCGTTCTTGTGTGCCTGCTGGACCTACTTCCAGGAGGCGTGGCTGGGGACGTGCCACAGTGGCCCTGCAGTTCCGCCAGAGAACCTGGAGAGAGCTTCCGCCCACTATTCAAGTGCAGGGGAAACATACACAATGGCGCTCACCAGTTCCTCCAGTCCTGAATAGTTCTCTCAGCTCTCAGGGAGCTCTCCCAGTTCCCTGAACTTCTCTATTCAGTCTTCCTTGGTGGTTGTGGAGAAGATGTTCAATTGCCTCTCAGTTGTCTCTCAGGAGGAATTGCTCTAAATCCAATGTGTTCTTCTGAGGGGTCGAGTTCCTGTGGTTCTCTATAGTTTCTCCTACGCCACCATCTCGGATCTGCCTCCAGAATGTTGTAGTTTCTAAAGAGAAATAAATCTTATGAACTATAAGTCAGAATCTATGTGACAACAGTTTTAGAAAGCCTCAGAGGGAAATTCATAACCATAAATACAATACAATAAAAATGTAAGTAGGAAAATAAGAGAATTAGTCTTTTATCTCAGTCATCTCTTTACCCATAGAATATGACAAATCTTACGAGGTCCTCCTGTTTAATCTAATTTATAGCATTTAAAAAAACTAGGCATCATACAAATTAGAAATTTGGTTTTATTATACTTGAAATTCTTTTATTATGTTACATGACTTTTATAATCCAGACTTGCCCTCCCAGATCAGACCTATCCGGGGATAGCTCTGACAGCCCAAGGGGGTGGGGAGGGAATGCATCCAGGAGGCCGTCGACCTGGGCAATAAGCAGCGTCCCCTCACTCATAGAGTCCCTTCTCCGCTAGGAGTACAAGAAGCAGTCAGCACTGAAGCTGGGTGACATCAGTCACCGTCTGACAGAGCAGCAGGAGGACTTTGCTAACAAGACAGCTCAGTACCAGCAAGAGATGAGGCATCTCCATCGGATGCTGCAGGACAAGCAGGGGATCCTGGACGAGGCCCTGAAGCAGAAAAGGTAGGGCTGCCCCAGCCCCCTATCATGTTTGGGTTTTGAATTTTTGGTAGAATTTTCCAATAAAACCCTCTGGTTCTGTTTTGTTTACTTAATTGTTTATTTCTGTTTTTGCATTTTAGTTTTATCTGAATTTAATATTGGTCATGATTTTTATTTGCTCCTCATTTTGTTTTCTTTTGAAAATTTCCCCCAGCAATTGGCATGTAGCATTGTGTAAGTCTAAGGTGTACAATGTGATGATTTGATACACGTATGTATTGTGAAATGATTACCACAGTAGTTAACACATCCTTCACCTTACATAATCTCCATGTTGTTGTTGTTACGGTGAGAACACTGAAGATCTGTTATGTTAGCAACTTTCTAATGCACAACATAGTATTGTTAACTATAGTCACCATACTGTGCATTACATCCCAGCTCTTCATTTTCTTTAATTCCTCCTTGAAAATGTTCTGTTGTTTGACTATTGGACTTCCTAAATCAATTCAGTTCCCTAATTGTCATCCCCTTTTTTCTTCTCTTTTCCATTTTCTTGTGAGATTTTATTAATTTTTGATTAAATGTTTTTTTTTTTCATTTCCAAGAACTTTAAAATCTCTGATCATTCCCTTTTTGGAAGATCATAATCAGCAGATTATATCAGTTACAGCTCTACCCTTTAAACATATGATAGAGGAAGTATTGCCAGTGTATTAAAAACACTGGGGAATATCATATGCTTGTGAAGTTGAACTTGGTGGTCCCTCACATTGTTTTGGTTTCATGCTGAGTCCTCCCTTTCAGAATGGCTGTGTTGTCTTTGACAAACTGGAATATACACTGACGTATACAGAAGAATCATAATGACTCTCCAATGTGATTTTCTTCAAGTTATAGTAGCATCCATGTATTTGATGCCACGCAGAATGTGGTTATCTGTTTGTTTTCCATCACCCAAATGCTTCTTAATACGCGGCAAAATGAAGTCTTGTCTAACATGGTTTCTGTAGTCACAGAAATTCTTACCACCAGGAATAGTCACTTTATAAAAAGTTGGGCCGATACCAAATTTCTTGACAGATGGGAGGTTTAGAATTGCATTAATAGAATGGAACTTTATTTTTCACTTTCTCCCCATTCCATTTTTTTGCCCTTTCATGGTTTAACAGTTATACATTTCTATTTCTGTCCCTTTAGAGGTTACCCTTAAAATTTCACCATGAATATTTAACGTTAAAAAATAGCAATTTAATCAGCATCTCTACATTTCTCTCCCCAAATGCAAGACCTATGCTTTTTTAAAACAATAAATTTTATTGGGTAATATTGGGGGACAATGCGTCTCTCCAGGGCCCTTCAGCTCCAAGTCGTTGTCCTTCAGTCTAGTCGTGGAGGGCGCAGCTCAGCTCCAAGTCCAGTCACTATTTTCAATTTTTAGTTGCAGGGGGCGCAGCCCACCATCCCATGTGGGAATTGAACAGGCAACCTTGTTTATGAGAGCTCACGCTCTAACCAACTGAGCCATCTGGCCGCCCCTCCAGCAGCTTGTTGTCTTCAATCTAGTTGTGGAGGGCACAGCTCACTGGCCCATGTGGGAATCGAACCAGCAACCCTGTTGTTCAGGGCCCGCACTCTAACCAACCAAGCCATCCGGCCACCTGCAAGGTCTATGCTTTAATCTAATTATTTCCCTCTCAGTTTACGTGCTACTGTTGTCTAGTGTCATTAGATATAGGTAATAAACAAAGGTCTATTTTATGTCATTATTTTTAGCTTCCCCCAATTAAATGTTATTAGTTTTATATAGTTGCTTATTTTGATTTACCCACAGTTTACCAATTTATTTCCTTACTAATTGTTAAAAGCAAGACAACAAGCCCCAAATGTAGTTGTTTATGCTAAGCCCCACATCACCAAACCAAGACTTAATTTACAGTTTCAGCTCTTCCAGAAATGGAACTTTAAACCAGTCCATCAGGAATCACCTGGTCAGCACCAGTTAGGCCACCTGCCTGATAGGTCCCTGCCGCCCCCTAAAGAAAAGTAACATTGCAATAATCAACCTACTTTTTTGCCTCATATAACTTCCTTCCTGCTTCTTTCTGCCTATAAAAGCTTTTTACTTTATACGGCTCCTTTTAAAGTAAAAAAAAAGTTTTTTACTTTATACGATTAGGCCTGGCGATGCCTAATCATGGGGAGCAATGTAAATTCAAACTGCATTTTTTGAAGTTCTTGTTCAAACAGTTATGACCTATCTAGGTCGCTTTCTTTTCTTTTCTTTTCTTTTCTTTTCTTTTCTTTTCTTTTCTTTTCTTTTCTTTTCTTCTAGATGAGGTGCTACTAGATTCAAATTGAACTTTGCTAAAAAAAATTAAAATTTTCATATTTCTCAGTTTATCTTTTAACATATTCTTTCTTATATCTCAAACTTTATTTCTCAGATTAGTTTCCTTCTTCCTAAAATACATTCTTTAATCGAACCGGCAACGCTGTTGGTCAGAGCTCACACTCTAACCAACTAAGCCATCCGGCCGCCCCTCTTTCGACGTTTCTTTAGTGAGAGTCTGTTGGGAGTAACTTTCTCTAGTTTTGTGTAGCTGAAAACATTGGCATTTTGTCCTCATCTCATTCTTGTAAGATGATTTTTGCTGAGTGCAGAACTCTACCTTGACAGGCCTTTTCTCTCAGCATATTCCATTGTCTTCTCTGTTTCATTGTTGCTTTTAAGATGTCTTGTCATTTAAAAAAAATAAATGATCCATCTTTTCTCTTCTATCTTTTAAGATCTCTTCTGTCTCTTGTATTCTACAGTTTCACTGTTATGTGTTTTAACTATGAATTTCTTTTTACTTACCTACTTTGTATAAGTTATATGTGTGATTTTGTGTCTTTCGTTAGTCTAGAAAATTCTCAGCCATCTCATAAAATAGGTCATTTCCTATTGTTCTTTCTAAATTTTCTTCCAGAATTCATTAAATGTATGTTAGACCTCCTTATTGAATACTCCCATGTGCCGTACTCTTTTTTTTTTTTTTTTTTAAACTTCTCTCTTTGGCTCTGTTCAATGTACTACTGTTTAGCCCATCTATTGGGTTTTTTGACTGACTGTCTCAAAATTGGCTTTTCACTCTTGGTTCACTCTATTCAGGGCCTGGCGATGCCTAATCATGGGGAACAATGTAAATTCAAACTGTATTTTTTGAAGTTCTCATGGAACAGTTATGACCTATCTAGCTCGCTTTCTCCCTTCCTTCCTGCCTTCCTGCCTTCCTGCCTTCCTGCCTTCCTGCCTTCCTTTCTCTCTCTCTGTCTCTCTCTCTCTGTCTCTCTCTTTTTCTTTCTCTCTCTTTCTCTTTTTCTTTCTTTCTCTCTCTCTCCCTCCGTTCCCTCCTTCCCTACTTCCTTCCCTCCCTCCCTCTCTCTGTCTTTTTTTTTTCCCCAAATGCATTTGAGAACAGTAGACTCTTAGCCTCTCAGAGCAGGTTTGAAGATCTGCAGGTTGTCCACCCAACCATCCTTTCTGTGAGGGTCCTTCATGCTTCATGTGCTTCCACGTTCCTGCCTAATTCAGGAATACATAGCTCAGCGTGTATCCAGGAAGAGGAGGAGAAACGTGGACATGAGAGAGTATAGGGTTTTCTTTCACACCCAGTTTACATGGGCCCAAGACCTATTCTCCATTCTACAAAAATCGGGCTTTCTATTATGGGCTTTTGTCCTCAAAGCAATGCCAACATTTTGTTTACCTACCTCTCTGATTTCAGTTTAGTCTTCATTTTTTCCTGCCCTAGTCTTTGTTTTGAGTTTAGCCATTCATTTATCATGATTGCTGTACTTTATTAAACACCCAGGTGTTTTTGTGCTAAAAAGGGTCTGGGGATTTTTTTAGGCAAAGTTTAATTAAATAGTGCCTAACACTCAGTGGGCATCCAGGGCCTTGGAAGGAACCAACATTTCACAAGAAAAGTGAATCCTGGACGTGTGGGCATGTCACTGGTCTCCCTGAGTCTCATTGTTCTCCTCTTTAAACAACAGTGCTGAGTCCACCTGGTAACCCAGTTTCTAACGTTTCCCTAACCACCTGGGAGTGTCTCTGAAGGAGCTGGCCTCCCCAACCCTGCCATCCTGTACGAGGCATCTCCTCCCGGGTGAGGCTTGCTGTTCTCTTCCCTATACTTCTCCATGGGGCTTATCACCCTGTGAGGTGGGGATTGGCACCCTGGTCTGTTCCCCTCGTGGACCATGGCCCTGTGAGGACATGGGTATGTTTGTCTGCCCTGTTTCCTCAGCACCGCACATTATGCCCGTCACAGAGTCCTGATTCAGAAAAATCTGCTGTTCTGCCCTTGCCTTTTCTCAAGCCTTGGTTCCCTCTGGGCACTCGTCCTCCTGGCACATGGTCTAGGCCAGGAGGCTGTGTCCTTATTCATGAGCCCCACCACCCCACGGTCTCCTCCTCAGCCCGTTACTCACTCTCTATGTCTGGGCCCATCAGTGACTCTATGGATGGATGCCCGTGAATGGTGCCTGAGTGTCAGCCAGGTCACAGTGGGGACAAGCAGAGGGGACAGAGGAGAGGCCTGCAGGCCCATGCCATGTGGGTGCCCACAGCCAGGCCACTGTGTATAGGTCGACCACTGCAGTTATTGTAGTTTATTTTTATGCGTGTTAATTCTGTAGTGAAACAAAGGGTATGTGCATTGATGCCAAAAGAAAAGAAAAGGCAAAACTTGGGGAGGAAAGGTAAGAAGTTGTCTTTAGCCTGTGTCCTAGTATTCTTTTCTACTTCCAGGAGACCTTGGCGCTTCATTCAACACTGGGCCTCTTTGCTTCAGAACCTAAGCCCCATGGGCTCTGTTCTCTGATGCGAAGCATTCTTCCACTTGAGTTCTTGCTACTTTAGGATTCAGAAGGGCTCTATGAATAGCTTTTAGTGGTGCTACTTACAACTCTTCCTTTGTTGTGTTGATTTCTCTCAGAGCCATGGAAGATGAGCTTGAAGTCGTTTGGCAATCTACCTCCAAGGAAAACCAAAGAATCCGAGCGCTTCTGCAAGCTACCCGCGAGCGGACAGGCCTGTGGGACACCAGAACTTTGGAAGATCTTGGCCTCGACGGCAGCTCTCAGATAGCTGTGATGGATGGCTACGTCTTCAGCTACTGTGACCTGAACACCCCCCCACCACCGGCCAGTCTTCGGGAGCCCCCGGGCTAGGGCCCCTCTGTCTGGAAAGGTCTGCCTTAACCAGGACAGGAAAGGGCGAAATCCCACCTAACACTGCAGTGTGTTTTCTCCTCCGGGCAAGGAAGAAATAAACTATCTCAGAAATTTAATTCATTTTTTACATTTTGCTTTATTTTAACAATGTGCTACTAAACTATAGCCGCCAGTGTGTGTCTTCTGGCCACATGGCCGCTGAGGCGGGCTGCGTGAGACCCCTTGCTCAGGTCAACAGGTGACCGAAGGAGCTGGCCCATCTCTGGGCTCCTAGAAAGCCCCAGAGGGCACAGCCAGGCGGGACGGAGCGCTCATCCTGTGTGTTAGAGAAGTTTGGCTGGATGACCCCATCATCAGGTGCAGCAGTGAGATACCTGTGCATTAGTTCCGGGGTGGTACTGATTGTCTGGGAGAAAACAAGGTGCTGGTACTTGTGACCCGGTAAGTTTACAAAACCTGTTCTGCCCTTTCCCCCAGCCCTTCTCGATCCTCCTGGGAAGGTCATTTTTCTAGGGCCACATAACCCTCCACCCCCTTTGAGAGCCCTGACTTTGATCCCCAAGGTGGGGTCCCTGCCTCACTGCCACCACAGAGAAAGATGCCAGGGGCCATGGTCCTGCTCCACTCTGTGCCACCTCTCTAGGTAGAGGATCCCAGCCTCTCGGGACCATTCACTGGGACTTCCTGATGGTCATGCCACCTATCGAGGGCTGCTTGTCCGTGTCATGCTGGAAGGACCCAGGGACATCAGGCTACAAAGGCCCCTAGACAGTGGTACATAAAGGAAGAGTCCTGGAACAATCCTTGTATGAACCTTTCCTAGCTAAGGCCTGCGTTGTTTTGGGTAAGCAGATGAGCACCAGTGTTGGTCCTCGGTCATGTATTAAAGTTATACACGTGCTCTTGGTTACATGGGAAGTTGAGATAGAAAACTGTAGTTCTTCTACATTTTATTAAACTTGTTCAACGGTTACACAATTGTGATTTATTGTCATTTTACCAGGGGCAGAAAGACTCACCAGGATTTAAAACTGTGTATCATCTCCCTAGGAGATGACTTAGCAAATAACTTTGAAGTAGACAGGCTGAAAGGTGGCAGCAGCCCCCCAGTCTTTCACCTTCCAGGCCTGTGCGCAGGGGTGGCTTGTCTGTGGGAACATTGCCATTAGCACATCAGCTAGAGAACCACTTTTGTCATCCCTGTCTTTTTCCTGCCTTCTCTGAGAACATTTTATTCCTTGAGGAGTGCACATTTTCACATTTCTGCTTTAAGTTTATTATTACACATTACAAATGTCCTTTGCAAGTTCAGCAATCCCTGGCTGCGTGCCCTGGCAGGGCTGGGAGTCGTGCAGCACTCGGCTCTGCCAGCCTCCTGCTGGGTGGCAGATGAGCTCAGAGTCCAGGATGCAAAGGAGAACAAGGTGGGCAAAGCTACGAAACAAGGCAGCGAGAGGTGGAGACCAGACTGCTGGGCTGCTTCGTGGAGGAACTGCAGTGTCCTGGGCTTAAAGAATGGACAGGCGATCAGGAGCAGAGGAGAGGCTTTGGGCCTGGAGGTTGGGGTGGGCAATGAGGCCAGACCGGTCCAAGGAGACAGACCTTGGACTGCTGGGAAAGAGGTACCTTCCCACTTCATCCTACAGGTTTCCAGTCTCACCAGGAGCCAGTTCCATTCTTTCTTGGTCCTGGGGGAGGCTTTATATGTTTCTAGAAAGGTCCTGTTTGAAAGTAACCCAAGGCAAAGAATTTTAAAACAGGATCCAGGAACCCAAGTGAGCCCTGCTGCCTTTGGCATTACTAAAAAGCAGTCCTGGGGAAGTCAGGACTCAGTGGAAAGAGTGGGCATGAGAGCAGGTGAGAAGCTGTCCTCAATTTCTCATTTGACCCATGCAGAGGGACAGTGGGATCAGAAGTGACTCCTTTGCACCTCGACCTCTGAGGAAAATGGGAAACACTACTACCCTTTTCCAATAGCTTCATTCTATACAGAGCAGTGGGGTTATCAAACTCTAAGGAGAAAGGAGAAAATTTTGAATTCTGTTGATTTTGATTGATATATTCAGCAAATATATGGGGTATGATAAAAAAAAATACAGTGACTTTAAATTTTTTAAAAAATTGCAGTAAAAGACACATTGCTATTAATCCCCCTCAAAATACTCCCCCTCCCTTCCAACACACTTATCCCATCATTCTTGCCACTTTCTGAAGCAGTTCTGGAACTCCTCTTTCATGAATGTCTTTACTTCTGCTATCGTGGCTGCTTCCACATCCTGAATCATTTTGACTTTAGGAAGAGCCAGAAGTCGCATGGTGCCAGATCCAGTGAATAAGGTGGATGAGGATACACTGTAATGTTTTTATTTGACAGACATTGCTGTATACCAGAAGCAATGTGTAACACAGAGCGTTGTCACGATGGAGAATGATTTGTGGCACACTTTAAAACACACCTTTTCTCAACTGTAGCTCACACCCAACTGACTGCACTGAACAAGTTGAAACTTGTCACACACTGTTATTATGCTAAGGTTCAATGCACCGCTTCCCATATTGAAGGTCCCTGCCCTTCTGTTGGGTGGCACTCAGCAGCAGCAGTCACTGTATTTTGTGATCACAACATAAAGGCTCCATGTCACACATCACTTCTGGTAGAGCAATTTCTGTCAAATAAAAACATTACGGTGTGTCCTCCTCCACCTTATTCACCGAATCTGGCACCATGTGACTTTTGTCTCTTCCCCAAAGTCAAAATGATTCAGGACATCGAGGCAGCCACAACAGCACAACTAAAGACACTCACCAAAGAGGACTTCCAGAACTGCTTCAGAAAGTGGCAAGAACGATGGGATAAGTGTGTTTGAAGCCAGGAGGAGTATTTTGATTAATGGCAATGTGTTTTTTACTGTAATACTTTTTTTAATTAAATTTATTGGGGTGACAATTGTTAGTAAAATTACATAGATTTCAGGTGTACAATTCTGTATTACATCATCTATAAATCCCATTGTGTGTTCATCACCCAGAGTCAGTTCTCCTTCCATCACCATATATTTGATCCCCCTTACCTTCATCTCCCACCCCCACCCCCCTGTAATACATTTTTTTATTTAAACATTCACCATATTGTTTGATCACACCTCATATATGTATTTAATTATAGTTGAGATTTAATGTACAGTGGTACCTCGGTTTACGAATGTCTCCATTGATGAACATTTCAGTTTGTGAATGCCGTAAATTTAATGGATCTATGGTATCATTAGCTAGTAAAATTCATGCTAAATTTGCAGTTTTAGGGTTGATTTTAAAGGTCTGGCATGGATTAATCCATTTTGCGTTACTTTCTATGAGGAAACCGTGCCTCGGTTTTTGAACGTTTCAGAACTCAAATGGTCTTCCGGAATGTATTATGTTCGAAAACCGAGGTACCACTATATTTTATATTAGTTTCAGATGTACAGTGCAGTGGGTAGGCATCTATATAATCTATGAAGTGATCCCCCCATAATTCCAGTACCCATCTGACACCCTACATTGTCTTTCAGTGTGTTTTTTTTAAACAATGCTTTATTGAAGCTTACTTAGTTACGATAAAATGTACAATTCTGAACATGTTCACCTATTTAACTACCACCAAAAATACAGAACAGTGTTCTGGAAGGTTCCCTCCAGATCTATTTCCTAAGTGCTTGTACCATTTTCTGTTCCCCCCACCAAGCACTGTGTGAGAGTTCTGGCTGTCCTAAACCTTCACCAATACTGGGTGCGGCCAGTAACTAGAGGAAATAGGTTTAAGGAAAAGGGTATCTTGGCATTTGGCCCCTGGTGCTCAGCTAGCGTTGGACCTGGGCCCCTCATCCTGGGTACTGTCTGCAGCAGTAGAGGGTGGCAGTCACCAACCTGGGCAGCTAAGGAATGCCCTCTCCAGGCCTGGGGTAGCAAAGGTTGGGCTGAGCTGGCATGCAAATCCCACACCTGAAGGCTGACTCTCTTGGGTGCTAAGCTGAAATCTGAATCCTCTTTTAAGACTGGAAATGTCATAAGTCCAAAATACTGCAGAGCAAGCCTGGGCAGCATAGGGAGGGCTTCGTGTGACCAGGTCCCATGGCTCTATTCCAGCTGGGCTGGTGTCAGCAGTTAGAGTAGCTGGCAGTCAGGAGGTGGGAGAGGGCACATGGCTGGTCTGTGCCTTATTGGGTTTCCTGGAGGCAGTGGGTTCCAAGGGTGGGGCCCCATGGCATCTGGTCTTTCCATCCTCCTGGGCTTGAGTTTTTCTCATTTTTGACAGTGGTGGAGTGGGTGATGGTAGTGGTGTAGGGAAGCAGGACCGGGGTTTTCTTCTAGCTTACATAGGCTTGGCAGGAGCCTCCTGGGCTGCTTTTACTGGCTAGTGTCTCTAAAAGCAGGACAAAGGTAGTTGGTGAGGACCCTGGTTGGATTGACAAAGTGTATTTGTCAACCCAATTTGTCAAAGTGAATCCTCCCTGCCACGGGAGGAATCCATGAGGCAGCTTCCTTAAACTGGTCAAGACCCCTGGCCAAGGGCTCGGAGGGGGGCTTTCCGCCTTCGTGCTGGGTGCTCTGTGCTCCCTTGTCCCCATTCTCTAGTTTTCAATCCGCCCATGAGATAATATTACGGGAGAGCAGGCCCTTGGCGTGGTGTCCGGGTTCTAGGCGTCTCGAGCAAAGAATGAGACAGAAATACAGTGGTGAAAGAGCAGTTTATTAGATGTGAAAGTACACTCCAACGAGATAAGAGCGGGCCCAAACAACAGAGTGGCTCAAATGGTGCTGACTGAGGAGGACTTGGTGTTTTTATTTCCTTCTCTTCTACAATAGAGTGGGCTACTCCTCTCTATTTGTGGGGCTGCTTGATAGATACCTGTGATGGATAATGGCTAATGGTTTTGGGTGGTTGTTTCCCATAGACTATGTTGGACATGCAGGAATGTTACCTGACGTATCCAGGTGTCTTGGAGATCCAGTTCCTGTCTCTAACTGCCTGCCTTATGTCCCCCTTGAGAAACATGACCCCCATAAGTCTCTGTGGGGCACTGAGGGACAGGAGATGTCTTCTGTATCTGCTTCCTGTTGAACATGGCCGTTGTCCCTACCTACTGGGGATTCACGGGACTCTCGCCCTATCTGATCTTAGATGAGCAGAAGGGGTCTCAAAGTCCGCCTGGAGGACCATGTTGACCTCTGTGGTCAGGAGGTACTGGAAGTCTTGATGGGGCATCATTTGTATCCCAACGGCCCCTAGATGAGGAGAGAGACATTTTAGTTAATAGAGTTAAACGTGTTGGCCCAAGAAGCAGGACTCAAAGCCACTGACACAGGGTGACTGCGTGATGAAAAATTGTTCGGCTTCATGGAGCCTGGCCTTTCTTCTGGGTTAACTGGTCATTTGGTTACTGTTCACCTGGGAGCGAGGCCTGGAAAGAGCGCTGTGCTACAATGAGCATAGTCAACAGACATTAATCGCAAGCTTTAGGGTAATTATCTAAAGCAGCGGGTAGGAGATTTCTGTGATTCAGGTTAGAAACAATCTATTATTTATGATTAAGAAACTGATTTGAAAACTGATTATAACCAGGGGCTATGGAGCCAAAACACTAGGGAAAAGAAAACTTAGAGTTTCTATAGTGAGAAGCCCTTTCGTTTGGCCCATATCATAACCACTATGCTATACACCTGAAATTAATATAAAACAATATTGAATGTCAAAATAAATAAATAAAGTATAAAAAAATTATCTCTCAAAAATGGACAAAGTTCAAAGGTAAAATTGCATTGTTTTAATAATTCTCAGATATATATAGACTTAGATTGTTTCCCAGATAAGCGCTTTTAAATTGTGCTTTCCTTGATAATTATTTTATGGTTAGACTGTAAATCCTTACCATTTAAAGACTTTGCTTATTCTGCTGACTCTTCACAAGTTCTTCCGGTTGGAACTCAGGTAGGTAAGTGAATACCTGTTATATGGTGTTTTGGGTCCTCCCAAAGCTCTGAGCTACTGTCAGCACCAATGGGAAGGAATGTAAGACCGAGTGAAACTGGGAACAGAAAAATGTTTGAAAACTTGGAGGCAGGTCTGGAACAAACTTTAAGTGGTAAAGAAAGATATAACATCTGTCTGAAGGTTTGACGCTGCCTCTGTCATGGAGGAAGGTGAATCAGAGGACAAGATGCCAAGAGGCTATGGAGAAATGGATTTACACTGCCAGACTAGACATGTCTTTAAAAACCATTGCAGGAGAAGGGAACCAGATATGCCCCAAATATAAGATGATCAAATAAAATGCAGGCGGTGTTAATGTCTTCTAACCTCAAGCATCTTTGCAATTGCAAAAAGCAGTTTGGAAGTGAAGGTTAAGCGCTTTAGCAGAAACTTAAATAATGGAGTTTATGGGGAAAAAATAACATGAAACTGATATAGGCCAAACAAAAGGGCTTCTCACTATAGAAACTCTAAGTTTTCTTTTCCCTAGTGTTTTGGCTCCATAGCCCCTGGTTATAATCAGTTTTCAAATCAGTTTCTTAATCATAAATAATAGATTGTTTCTAACCTGAATCACAGAAATCTCCTACCCGCTGCTTTAGATAATTACCCTGAAGCTTGCGATTAATGTCTGTTGACTATGCTCATTGTAGCACAGCGCTCTTTCCAGGCCTCGCTCCCAGGTGAACAGTAACCGAATGACCAGTTAAACCAGAAGAAAGGCCAGGCTCCATGAAGCCGAACAATTTTTCATCACGCAGTCACCCTGTGTCAGTGGCTTTGAGTCCTGCTTCTTGGGCCAACACGTTTAACTCTATTAACTAAAATGTCTCTCTCCTCATCTAGGGGCCATTGGGATACAAATGATGCCCCATCAAGACTTCCAGTACCTCCCGACCACAGAGGTCAACATGGTCCTCCAGGCGGACTTTGAGACCCCTTCTGCTCATCTAAGATCAGATAGGGCGAGAGTCCCGTGAATCCCCAGTAGGTAGGGACAACGGCCACACTCAGCAGGAAGCAGATACAGAAGAAGACATCTCCTGTCCCTCAGTGCCCCACAGAGACTTATGGGGGTCATGTTTCTCAAGGGGGACATAAGGCAGGCAGTTAGAGACAGGAACTGGGTCTCCAAGACACCTGGATACGTCAGGTAACATTCCTGCACGTCCAATATAGTCTACGGGAAATAACCACCCAAAAGACCTCCCCTCTCTGCCCAAACTTTCCCTTGTTTACCATAACCATTAGCCATTATTAGTCAAGCAGCCCCACGTCTAGAGAGGAGTAGCCCATTCTAGAAGAGAAGGAAATAAAAACTCCAAGTCCTCGCCAGTCAGTGCCTTTTGAGCCACTCTGTTGTCCGGGCCTGCTCTATGGTATCTGTTTGGAGTGCATTTCCACTTCTAATAAACTGCTCTTTCACCACTGTATTTCTGTGTCTCGTTCAATTCTTTGCTCAAGACGCCAAGACCCTGGACACCACGCCGAGAAGGGCCCGCTCTCCGGTAACAAAACTTCCTAGGAAATTCACTGTAAGAAGGATTGGACTGCAGTGAGGTGACACTTCCGACATGTAGTTGAAGAGCTCGACACACAATGAGCCAAAGGTTTGGAAGAAGAATTGGGGGGAAAATGTGTTTTTCAAACAAATCCAGATTATTTTCCCTGAGGTGGGGGGACTTATGCTAATTGGTGGAACACTCACTCTGCTGGGGAAAAAATGAAAAGAAGAAACAGTAGCTTTAAGAAATGAAACGCTCACCATTGACCAAAAATTAACTGAAATAGATTTCTGACCCTCAACAAAGCGTCCTCACCCCAAGATGGCCCAACTCAGCCCTCGGCAGAGGCCCAAGGAGACGGGAGCCTCTGCACTAACAGGCGCTGGAGTGGAATGGGTCACCTCTGCAGTCCTCACTTCCATGAGGGGCGTGTGCCGGTCGCATCCTCACCTTACAGAATGGAAACGTGATGCTTGGAGAGAGGCTAAGTAACCACGTGGCCGGTGGCGGTGGGGTATCGTACCCACCCACCCCCAACTTGGTTTCTGTTAGAATATCAGCCCTCTGGGGGCCACCTTGACCCAGGGAGTATATTCTGTATCGTCTTGTAAGTAGAGATGGGCCAGGAGTTGCGTTTGAGTGCAATTGCCGTGTTAGCAAATATTAGATTGGTGCAAAAGTCATTGCGGTTTAAAAGGTTAAAAATAATTGCAAAAACCGCAATGACTTTTGCACCAATCTAACACTTTGCATGTGGCTCAAAAAAGCCTGTGGGCAGGTCCAGTCTAGGGTGGCAGGTCCGACCCTGGCCTCTGGCCTCCATGCTCCTGGGGGAGGAGCCCATGAATGAGCACTCTGCTGGGGGCTCTGGCCATGACGGGCAGAGGAGCAGGTACCCTGATGGAGCATGGCCTTACTAAGGGGGTGGGCAACAAACTGCTAAATCAAGACCCTGACTGGGCCAGTAAGGGTCCCCACATTCTCCAGATAGCTTTAAGAGGCGGGCCTGAGAAACCTGCCCTTTTCTCAGGTCAGCCTGTCCCAAAATGCTCCCTAAATGGTCCCCAGTGATTCATATGGATATCTGGGATGCTGTTAAATTTACCCCCGTGCGACTTCCAAAGGAGCCAGCCCCATACCAGCAACAATGCTTCCTACTGGGCTTTTCCAGTCCCCGAGGAAGGCCTCATCTGAGACACGGGATTAGAGCTGCCGCCTCAGTCACCTTGCGTGGAAAGGGGTGGGTCTGCCCCCAGCCCCTCTGGGCACATCTGAACCTCCTCTGCTTCCTCAGAGAGCCAGACCTCTGAGTGGCGCCCAGAGCTCTGTGGCCTTGCTGTGCTTCTTTCCCTCTCGCAGCCTCAGTTTCCCTGTTCGTGGAGCTGATGACATTTTGTGCCTCTTTCCCCCTCCACTGTGGTGAACATGGGATTGGGCTACTCTAACAGCAGCAGGGTGTGTGGGTGCAGACGGGGCAGGATCTGTGGGATGCCCCATTGCAGTGTCTGCATTTTCCAAACTGTCTTGCCTTCTGGGTGGGACCAAAACCTGATTCCTGGCAAAGGTGAATGGGAAGGACTCTCCACCCTCCCTCCAGCTTGGTCAGACCAGGCCTCTGGGAGGAAATTCCTGGCTGGGGAAGAAAACATCTGCCCTGATTGATGAGTTACAAGCACGGGACTTCCTGTTTGTACTGCCCAGATGGAATTGTAAATATAGCCTATTAAAGTAATAAAAGAGTTGGTTCCAAAGTTTATTTCCTCTTGTTCCAGTCTTTAGAGAGAGTTCTCCTTAAGGGATGTTAGCTGATTTGGGGACATCTGGTTAAGGGGGGAAAAATTGATCTAGATACAAATCGACAAAGCAAAATTGTTTTTGGAAGAGAAACTGGGCTGCCTGACCCTCCCCTTTTTATGTGGTGCATCAAAGCTTCATTGCTTAAAGAGAAAAAAAAGGTGTTTAATAATTACCTTTGTTGACCTCTGTACCTTCTGGCTTCCTTCACTCCTGGGCACAAGATATGGCCATTGCTAGGGCACGACCGTGCAGACGCTGGCACTCAACTGCATGGGCAACTCCCTGGGCTCAACAAGGTCAAGAACAAGGTAAGACCGATGGGTGATGGGCAGGCTCGTCACTTTCCCGGTGAGGGACTGCAGAGGGACTTTATTTAGAGAAAGGGTAACGGACGTGACCATCCGCTACTGAAGCCTTGCACCGATTTTCCTCAGCAATTTTTTTCATTCCTTGCATCACTCAATGAAAAACATCTACACGGCGGATCTATTATGTGCCTTAATCTTGGAAAGTAATTATGAGAAAAGCATTCCTTCCTCAGACTTGGTTCTACTGAGTATACTCCAGAAATATTTACTACTAAGTGAAATATTTTTTACTTGGGGAAAAATGAAGTTGAACCAAAGAGGTAGAATGACTTTCAAGCGTGTCCTTGCTGTGGATTAGGAGCTCAGAGGAGCTTGTGTCTAAGGGGGAAGGTTTGGAAAAGAGCAGGGGAGCCCCGTTCCCAAGGCCTGAGGAGCAGTCATGAATTGTTATTCCGGGGACTGAGAAGACTATCCCTAAGGGGTCAACAACTGCACTTTCCTGAAACGATAGCTGATAATTTGCTTTTGGAGTCAGTGTCCACCACGCAGGTGCAGGTGCGTTAGAGCCCTCGCTGAGCTCCCGTTTGCATCTTGTCTGCTAGAGCATTTGCTGAATCAAGACCCATGCCCTCCTTGCAGCCTCCTAGAACTGGCAGGAGGTAAACATGGAGGAGACAAACCTGAGAAAAAGGAGAGAAGATGAGAAGTCAATCCAGAGTGACGAACCCAAGACCACAAGTCTCCAGAAGGAGGTAAGACAGTGCCTGCAGGCAAGCCCCTTCCCAGGTCAGTCGGGGTGTGTTAATGAGAAGCAATGGGGAGAAGTGCCCACTGAACTCTGATTTGTACAGTATGTATCTAAATGAACAATGTTTTGCACTTCTTTCCTTCTTGCCGGTGAGCTGAGCATATTCTTGCAAAGTTAGTGCACGTGTGCCTCTGTGCACTGGGCAAGCATGGAGGGGCTGGTGTCTGCTCAGCCCGCTGGCCTCTGTAGGGATGGTCAGAGAGGGCCTAGTGAGGGTTGAGTCCCCTTTATAGCATCTTCAGCAAATATCTGCCCCTCTTATGCTTGAATGATGAAAATTTCCCATTCCTGCTTAAGTGAGCCTAGCTGGGGTGGTGAGTTTGACATGGGTGTGACAGGCGATCCCTCTGAGTCGGAATATAGTAAGGGCTGGACTTGGAGGTGCCTGAAGCCTTAGGAAGTGGGGAGAAACTGTGTAAGATGGGGCTGGCACTGGGGTGGGGGAGGGGAGTAGAGGCCAAAAGGAGTTCAGCGCTCCACACTGAGCAGCGCTGGTCCCAGGTGTGGACGGTGGCTGCAGGAGGTGAGCATGGAGGAACAGGCTATAGGCTCACAGCGTGAGGAGAGAGGGCCCCAGAGCAAGATCAGAGTGGCTTCATGAACAGGACGAGTGGGCTGAGCGCTGGGTGGAGCCTCCAGGAGCTCCCATGCCTGGCAGCACAAGGATGGAGGGAGGAGGGATGGGGGATTGACATGGGAGGCGGCAGGGCGTGGCTGTGGGGTGGCCTGGGATCTTGGGACCCCAGAAGTCAGCTGACAGGCAGCAACAGCCTCCCTTTCAGCACGAAAAGAGCAGCACTGAGCTAACCCCAGGCGAGTCCTACACCCAGATAGCGTGGGGCGAACTCAGACCTCAGCAGGAGGAAGGATTCCGGGACCCGAGGTGTTGGTGAGCCGACCCCAGCCGTTAGAGGAGGCAAGCTGAGCCCAGAGGCCAGGATGGAAGCTGACTCTGCTCCCTGGGACCCCTCCTTCAATTGTGTGTGTCCATTGGTAGCAAGTCTTGTTCTCTGGGCTCTAAAACTGAGCACAGCCTCTACCCAGACAGGGGGACACAAGGCGTTCAACTGGGAATCCAGAAATCAGGCTGTTGGCTTCTGAGGGCTGACGTTATAAGTAGGGCCCCGAATCAGACATTTTCTCCCTTTCAAAGTGTTTTTCTTTCTTGATTCATGTATAATTTACATACAGTGAAATGTGCAGATCTTGAGTTCACTTGAATAAGTTTTGACAAACTGATACCCCAGAAGGTTCCCTCTTGCAAGCCCTCTCCCGGGAGGCCCCCCCACCTGAGCTCTGTCCCTGCTTAGTTTTGCTTGTTCTGGAACTTCATCGAAATGGAATCAAACGGTGTGTGTCTGAGCTGGAGCTTGTAAATAGGAAGCTCCTACTCTACAAAATGGCATCAGAGGGAGTTCACAACCCCCGAGTGGTCCTGTCCCTGGAGGCCTCCGTTGCTCACCCCCACCCCGCCCCGTGACATCCCTGGCCAGGACCCCAATCCCTGATGTCACCCTTAGCTGTGGGGGAGAAGCTCCATTCTGCTCTGCCAAGCTGAGAAGCACGTTCCCAGAGCCTTTTTTGTTGGGACTGTTTGCTAAATCAGCCTTTACCACCTGAGCCCCTTTGGCCAGGGTGGTAAGGGCAGTGTTGGTGTATAGGACCTGAGCCAGGTCCACCCCCACTGGCTGTATAACCCTGGGCAGGAACGTAAGCTCTCTGTGCCTCTGTTTTCTCTTCTGTAAAATGGGTACGATAGTGGTATACCCGACTCATGGACTTAGTATGAGCAAAGCCCCAGGAACAGCACCCTGGTGTTACTCCAACAACAGCACAGGGTGAAAGCCCCTGGGTCAAGGCGGGGTTCACTTGGGGCTACATGGGCCGCACCCATGGGAGGGACGGAGGGAGGGAAAGAGAAGGCTGGATCCGGTGGGTGCCGTGTTAACGCTTCTCTTCCTTCCTCCACATCCGAGGTGGGCCTGCTCAGCGGCATCTGCATCATCGTGGGCACTATCATCGGCTCTGGGATCTTCATTTCCCCCAAGTCTGTGCTCAGCAACACGGAAGCCGTGGGGCCCTGTCTCATCATATGGGCGGCCTGTGGGATACTTGCAACACTGGGTAACAAAGACGCTGCTCCCTGGCCAAGTCTCCTGTTGAATGTGGGGCCAGGCTATCTAAGCGCTAGCTTCTGCTGCTGGGGTCCCTTTCAATGCTGATGCACAAACAGATGTAAATCGGGCTGCACCGAAATATCCAATGGCCAGAACTCAGGGTAGCCCAATGAGAAGCAGCATGGTGGCCCCTGTGAGCCTAGCCCCCGGAGGGAAGGAGGGCTCTCTCCCCCAGGGCGACACCTCACCAGGGGCTTGGGGTCCCCTGCTCTCTGTGTTCCAGGTGCTCTGTGCTTTGCAGAACTTGGTACAATGATCACCAAGTCGGGGGGTGAATACCCTTACCTGATGGAGGCCTTCGGCCCCATCCCTGCCTATCTGTTTTCCTGGACCAGCTTGTTCGTCATAAAGCCCTCATCCTTCGCCATCATCTGCCTCAGCTTTTCTGAGTACGCTTCTGCGCCCTTCTACTCAGGCTGCAAGCCTCCTGAAGTTGTCGTTAAATGCCTGGCTGCTGCTGCCATCTGTGAGTACCACATCTGCCACCCTGGGCAGGGGTCAGAAAAGACCTGACACAGACGAGGTGGGGACACTCTGGCCTCAGCTCCTGCACACCCAGGAAGTAGTTGAGTGAGCTCATGGAGAGGTGAGAGGCGGCGCAGGGTCTAGCTTTGGCCCAAAGCCTGTCGCCCTTTGCTGCCCCTGCTCCGCAGGGGTGGGAGCTGTCAGGGAGCCGGAGCTGCACTGTCTGCAGGGCAGCGCTGTGCTGGGGCCTGGCTGCTTCGCTATCATCCCCAATTTCAAAGGTCGTCATCAGGAGCATCTGACAAATGTGGTGGAGAGGGGAGGTTGGGGGGATCGGAAGGAGCCCCCTCCAGGGCCTGGAGAACGGAGTAGGTGTTGAGCCCACACACACAGAATGCTGCTCTCTTCCCAGTACTCATCACCATGGTGAACGCACTGAGCGTCCGCCTAAGCAGCTACGTCCAGAATGTGTTCACAGCGGCCAAGCTGGTGATCGTGGCCATCATCATCATCAGTGGACTTGTCCTCCTGGCTCAAGGTGACCTTCTGCGGGAGGGGAGGGTGGGCGCCACACGGCACAGGCCTCCTTTTTATGTGGAGGTCTTGCTGCTAAGCCTATCTCTAAGGCAGGAACTCAATAGAAAGAATCTTTAGTTTCCCAACTTTTCAGAGTTTGTTTAATAACCTGAGGTCATATACCTACTTTCACATGAAGACGATGCAAAGTCCCACTTTGGTAAGTTGACATCCACTGTCTGGCTTAATTACAGGAAATACAAAGAATTTTGAAAATTCTTTTGAGGGCACAAAACTGTCCGTGGGAGCCATTGGTCTGGCATTTTATAATGGACTCTGGGCATACGACGGATGGTAAGTCGCTCCTAAGACGTCACACGTCTGGTTGTGGGTTCTTTAGGCCACCTTAACTGAAACCATGTGGAAAGTAATGACTTCTCCTTCCCTTCTGGGGTTTGGTGGGACACTAAAATTCACCCTCACATCTCTCCTTTGTTAAGCACCTCACCCTTCTGTCCTCCTCGGACCCCAGAGCCACAGAGACACCTACCCCTTTCTCAGTCCCTCATGTGGCACCAGCCCTTGACAGAGTGGCCTGTGAGCAGGCAGTAGTGGGCTTGGTGCCACAGGCGGCAGCAGACACAGGCTCAGCCGATCTGGGGGCAGACAGGACAGTCCAGGCACTCGGCAAGGCAAGAATATTCAGCAGCACGTCTGTTTCCAACTTGGAAATGCTGGGTTTAGTAGAAGAGATCTGCTCGTGTCCTTTAATGAAGAAGTGTGGCTGGTCTTTCCCTCATGCAAAGAATCTGCAGGTTTCTCTCTTTTCAGACAAAGAATTTTCCATTTTTTCAAAGCACCTTGGGGACTCGTTACAGCCAATAATTCTTGAAAATGCTCATGATTCCCATGGAGGGCAAAGACTTACCAATTAACGGATGTGCAGATATTTGTAGGGCCCCTCCCCTCCCCCAGTCACCTGGGGGGTGATTTCTGTGAAAGAAATTACCCCAGAATTCCTGAAGGAGAATTCTCTCTGTGGTGGAGAATCTTCAACGAGGCCAACAATTTTTATTTTGTGTTTCACAATCTTAGCAACATATATTACTCATGCTGCTTTTCTTACTCTAGGAATCAACTCAATTATATCACAGAAGAACTTAGGAACCCTTTCAGGTGAGAAAGCCGAGTCAGGGCAGGAGACAATGGACAGGCTAGCGTATTTCTTTCCTCCCGAGCGAAAGGGAAACCGCTTCCCCCCATTATTCTAGATCCCCTTCCAGACATTGCATGGTTTTTTGTAAGCTCATTTCTGCCCCTTAAGAGTTTGGTTTGGTTTTGGGTAGTGGAATGGTTGCTGAGAGAAAGGAAGAACTCTAACTTTATCTCTGGCTCATTTTTGCTTTATAAACAATTCAAGTAAAACAATTCAATTTACTTCCCTGGAGTCTTAGAGAGGGAGGGTTCTTTCTCATTTGAAGATGTCACATGTCCCCGCTGGGGTCTGGCTACTGCACAAGCCCCCTGCATGGGTGGGCCTCTGGAGGGCAGCTGTGCCCCCAAGCCCCCAGGTGGAAGGCTGGTGGGGGTGGGTGGGACAAAAACAACAATCCTGTGAGTCCCTCAAGGGATGCTGTGATCTGACCCCCACGTATCTCCCCCTCCCAGAAACTTGCCCCTGGCCATCATCATTGGGATCCCGCTGGTGACAGGGTGCTACATCCTCATGAACGTTTCCTACTTCACTGTGATGACAGCGACGGAGCTCCTGCAGTCGCAGGCGGTGGCTGTGGTGAGTGCCCAGGTGTCAGAGCTGTGCACACTCTGTGGGAAGGGAACAGGCAAAGTATACACGCTCAAGCTGAGTATGCTCACGGGGGAGGAGCGAAATAATTGTCTAGGACAGAGGGACAGTGACCAGGTTAGGGCAGCACCCACGACCCCCCGAGGTTAAAGGCCGCCAGCAGGTGGGAGGTTCCACTTGCCAGCACACCAGCATCCTGGGTGCGGACACAGTGTTAGCTGGACCAGCGCTGGAGTTTTGACAGACACGTCTGAGGGAGAGAAAGGGCAAGGGAATCATTGAAGGAGGGAGTTGTGATAATGGGAGTTGTAATAGTGGGTTGTGGAATTTAAGCTGGGAAAGGAGGGAAGTGAGGATTTGAGGGATGGATGTAAGAGGCGGTGTTAAAAGTGGGTGGGGTCCATGTGCTGGAGGCTGGGTGGAGTTGGGGTAAGACAGGAAATGAACTAGAAACAATGAGGTGGCAGGGAGGGCGAGCGTGGGGCGATGCAGTCTTGGTTATGGTGAGGTTACGGGGCTGCGGTGGAGGGAAAATAGGTCATTCTGAGTGAGGGGCCACGTTAGTGAGAGGCCAGGGTGTCCAAATGATGCTAAGATGACTAAGAATTATGACAGGTGGATGAGAGCTTTCTGTTAACATCAGAAGATACTGAGATGCTCTGAAGAGGAGTCAAGAGGCCCAGTTGTTTCCCTCCCATGTGGTTCTCTGCCAGAGGCTGTGCCCATCTAGGGGGTAGGGACCCAGGTCCTCTGGGACAGCACAGTGGCTTTCTTGGGACCCATAGGGGACATGGCAAGACCCTCAGGCCTCTTCTCATTTCTTTCACTAGACGTTTGGTGACCGTGTTCTCTATCCAGCCTCCTGGGTCGTTCCACTCTTTGTGGCATTTTCCACCATCGGTGCTGCTAACGGGACCTGCTTTACAGCGGGCAGGTAGGGGAACCGTGGCATTCCCCCTAGGGGACGGAGGCACCAGAGCCAATTCCACACTTGAGGAAGATAAGTCTCAGGGCTCAATTCCTTGGGGCTATGCCGGGCTAAATCCCTCTTGGCACAAGCAGGAAACCCCAAGTGCGGACAAGCTTGCACACTGGTATGGACATGGCTGGCCCCATGAATTAAGGCCCTGGTTCCTCGTCACGGGAACAGTACTGCCAACTCCGGCGCTAGGCAGAGTCTGGTGACATGGGGGAGAGAGGCACTGGTTTACATGTAGTTCTTTTCCCCTTGTACTTTTTTTTCACCTAATGATATTTCTTGAATAACTTCTGTTACTATTAATACAACCTAGACCAGGGACTGGCAAACTTTTCCTTAAAGGTCCACATAGTGACTGCCACAGCTACTCAACTCTGTCTTCATGGCCTGAAAGCGAACGGCTGTGGTTCTGTTCCACTAAAACCTTATTTAGATGAACTGGCAGAGTTTGCCAGCCCTGCCGACCGTTTTGACCTACTGATCTAGAGACAGTTCACAGCTGTGTCATAATCTACTTCACAACTTAGCATAACTTAACAGGACGTCCACCCACGGGTGATGTGGGGTTATTTTCTCACGGGTGATGTGGGGTTATTTTCATCAACACTGTTGCTGGGAACATTCCCGAATACATCTTTATCCAGTTGTCCAGCATTCTGAGTGGACATATTTCTGGTGAAATCGCCGAATGTTATACACTGATATACTGAAAAAAATGAAACACAGACCACAAAATCATTCTGCTAAGCTGTATCAAAATACAGGTAGTGCTAGTCCTGCAACTTCTTCAAAAGTATTTTGGCCAGATTCTTTGCATTTCAATATATTAATTTTAGAATCAACTTGTCTATTTCTAAAAAAAAAACCTTTGGGGATTTTGATGAGCGCTGTGCTAAATCTATAGATCAACTTGGAGAGGACTGCAATTTGAAAGTACTGGTTCTTCCAATCTATGCACATGGACTCTCCATTTCTTTAGGTCTTCTTTAACTTCCTTCAAAAATTTTTTTTAGGTTTCAGTATACAGTTCTTGTACATATTTTGTCCAATTTACCCAAAAATATTTTGTATTTTTTAATGCTTTGTAAATGGTATTTTTTAAAATATAAAGAATTTTAGATTCTGATCATTTATCCATAGAAACACAATTTTATCAGCTCTATTGAGGTGTAAATGCCATAAAACTCACTTTGTAATTATACAATTCAATGATTTTAATAAACTTATAAAGCTGTGCAAACATCATCACAATCCAATTCCAGAACACTCCCATTAATCCCCACTCTCACCTCCCACTCTAGGCAACCACTGATCGCTTCTGTGTCTATAACTTTGCCTTCTCTAGACATTTCGTCTAAATGGAATGATACAGTATGTCATTTGCATCTGGCTTCTTTCACTTAGCATATTTTTTTTGGATTTCATCTGTGTCATGGCATGTATCAGTTCAGTTCTTTTCATTGATGACTAGTGTTCTATTATACGGATGAACCACATTTTGTTTTTCCATTCACAGGTGATGGAGGTTTGGATTGTTTTGGGTTTGGGTCATTATGAATAAGGCAGCTATGAACATTCATGTGTATGTCTTTGTATGGACATATATTGCATTTCTCTTGCGCAGATTCCTTGGGATAGAATTTCTGGGTCATATAGTAACTTTATGATTGACTTTTAAAGAAACTGCTTAACTGTTTTCCAAGTGGTTGTCCCATTTTAATTTCTAAAAACAATGCATGAGGGTTCCAGTTTCTCCACATCCTTACCAACATTTGGTATTGTCTTTTTGATTGCAGTCATTTCTAGTGGGTATTACTGTATCATTGTAAATTTGCATTTCCCTAATGACTGCTGATATTGAGCTTCTTTTCATGTGCAATCACATATCTTCTGGTGAAATATCTACTCAAATCTTTTGTCCATTTTTAAAATTGTTATTGAGTTGTAAAAGTTCTTCATATATTATGGATACAAGTCCTTTATCAGGTATCCTATTTGCACCTATTTTCCCCCAGTCTGTGGCTTCTCTTCTCATTTTCTTAATGGTGTTTTTGAAACACCAATGTTTTTAACTTTGAGAAAGTTCAGTTTATCAATTTTTTTCATATGTCATGCTTTTGGTATCATATGCAAGAACCTTTGCCAAACCCAAGGTCATAAAGATTTTCTCCTCTGTTTTCTCCTAGACGTTTTGTAGGTTTATCTTTTATATTTCTTTAGGTATGTTATCCATTTTTAGTTACTTTTGTATAACTCTGTACCTGCGCAGTTTGGGGGTTGTACTTGTGCTATACTGAATTATGTTGGATATAATTTTATGGGGTTAAATCCAAGATCTTTGCTTCCTGGTTTCTGAGTTTTCTATCTCACATAGACAAACCTTCCCCTCTCCTTTTCAAGGATACTCCACCTGTTTACTTCTAGCGTTTTTTCCTTTCCGTTTTTTTTTGTTGTTTATTTATTTTATTTGGGTGTGTTTTTTCCAGGACCCATCAGCTCCAAGTCAAGTTGTTGCCCTTCAATCTAGTTGCAGGGGGCACAGCCCACCATCCCATGCAGGAATTGAACCAGCAACCTTGTTGTTAAGAGCTCGCGCTCTAACCAGCTGAGCTTTCCAGCCGCCCCTACTTCTAGCGTTTTACTTTAGCTCTTTGATCAATCTGGAATGCATTTTGATGCGAGGCATACATCTCACTTTTTTCCCCAAACCTGTACCTGTTGTTCCAGTATTTATTGAAAAATCCACCCTTTCCCCTACTGGTTTGAAATGCCACCATTCCCATTCCCAGTGTACTTGGTTCACTTTGTTTCACTGATAGGTCTTTCCCTGTGCTATTATCACACTTCTTCCACATTTCACAGCTTTAGTGATGCACCATCTGGTAGGCCTAGCGCTCCCACCTTAGTTTTCTCCTTCCTGTTTATCATTCCAGATGCACTTAGAATAATTCTGTCCAGTTCCAAAAGTCCTGCTTGCATTTTGAGAGCCTGGGATTTATATATTGATCTATGGTGAACTGCTGGGATTGAGAGTGATTTCAGCATCGTCCGAGTCTGTCCCCCCACCTGGCAACCCCTCTGCTTCCGTTTGCCCTGATTTGTTCTGGGAATTTACCTTAATACCATTTCCATTGAGTTTTTAATCGATGGGCCTTTTTGGCCTTTGTATTCCTGGCTTCTAATTTTATTGTATTGTAGTGAGCATGTGTGCTCTTTATGCTATCGTTTCTTTGGAATTTTAAGACTTCCCTTGTGGCTTACTGCAATTTTTATGTTTCCTACAGTCTTGAAAATGACGCGTATTCTATTAACTTCTAGATTCTTTATCATGAAGCGGGTACCTTGACTGTTCAAATCTTCCACTCATAACAGATTTTTGCCTGTTTTTTATTATCTTCTTGGTACTGTTCCCCTTTTCAGTAGGAACTCCCCTCTTTTTGCCTGAAATGTTTTTGTCTGATATTGATATTGCTTAATCAGCTGTCTTTAGACTGCTATTTTTGGTAACATGTCCCATCCGTTTCATCTTCAGCCTCTCAGTGTTATCAGGCTGTGGCTTGTGTCTCTTTCAACAAATCCCACCCGAGCCTGTAGCCAGGCAAGCTGAATCAGATCACAGCTAAGGTGACTACTGCTACAGCTGGAGTAATTTCTACCCCATTCTTTTGTGTTTTCTTGCCTTTTAAAAAAAAATCTTATTCTGACTTATTACCCATCCAATTACCTTTATTCCTTTTTTTCTTCTGCTGATGTGGAAGGTGTATTTCTATTCTTTTACAATTACCCTTAAAATTTCACGTGAATACGTAAGAGTGCACCAGTATCTCAGTTCTCTTCCCCGTCAGGCCGTCCCTTTCCTATCGCCCAGTTTCCCAGCAACACCTTGTCTATAAACCCATCCCTCTAAAAAAAGTTCATCATGACAAAAGTGAAAAATCTAATACTTACATACATACCAACATGTTTTACTGCTGTTTCCTTAATGTTGCTTCTTCAATCAACAACTTCTGAGTTCAGTTTTTTGTTGTTGTGAATTTTTTAATAGTTTCCAATGAGGATTAGAGAATAGTCAATGTCTTATAGCTCTTGTTTATCTAAAAATGTATTTACTTGACCAGTAGTCTTGAATGGTAGCTTAGTTACACAAAATTCTAATCTGAAAATCCATTTCCTTCATGACTGAAAAAATGATTTCTCATGAAATGTCTGCTATTGTCCTAATTTTGTAATCTTTTAAGTTCAGGAGCTTTAAATTGTTTGCTTTTTTCTTTCCACTCTAATGTTTATATCTGGGTGCTTTTATTTTTCTAGAATGGGACTCAGTTTGAAGGCTGAGTTTTTCAATTCTGTAAAAGCTCCCTGCTCTTCTTTGAACTTGCCTTCCTTACCCCATTCAATGTACTTGAGCTTCTTCCTGTTTCTCCCATTAATTTCCTGCCCATATTTTTCATTTCACTATGCTCTGTACTCAGATCCAGCCTCTAATATATTTTTCTACTTGTATCTAATTTATCTGTTGATTAAATTTTTAGTTACAGTAACTTTGGGGGCGGGGTTCTTTAGCTCTTCCCTTTTTCTCTAACACTTGAAACATAGTTTTTCAGATTAATGAACCCTGAGGAGTTCTTGGGGGAACTGGGCTACTTGTTTGCACCTGTTGATTCTCTTTTCAAGTCGATTTCTTTTTTCATGTGGAAATTCTGTACAGCTTGGACATAGGAAGTGCAGACACTTCTGTGTTTGCTTGTGTCAAGTGCTCCAAGCACTGGGTCCACTGGCCCTGGACTACTTTTTACATGTGTTTCTTGCATAACTTTCAGGTCTCAGATCAGGTATCTCCTCATTGAAAGGGCCTCCCCAAGCCATCCCCACCCTTCCCCCACCCTCTTAGGTGACTCCACTGCACCAGGATGCATTGCTCTCACACACATCTAATCACCCCACTCACTGCTCCTCACTCAAAACTCACCCACCCCCCGCCCCTCACCCCCACCCCAGATGCCGGTCTCCCACCTGAAGACACCGGGGCCACAACTTAGTCCCTTTCTCTTGGGCAGTGATGGTGCAGCAGCCTACGCCCTTATAAGCCGATTTCTGTATTACTGCTTTTTCAGACTGGTTTACGTTGCAGGCCGGGAAGGCCACATGCTGAAAGTGCTCTCTTACATTAGTGTCAAGCGCCTGACTCCAGCGCCTGCCATCATCTTTTATGTAAGTATGAATTCCACCATGAAAACGCCCCCGTAAAGGCAGGGGATCCCTCCATTTGGATGAAGTAAAGCCGTATTGCTAAGCCAGATGACCCAGGTTCCCTTAGTCCTCAACATGAAACAGGTGTATAAAAAAAGCCCAAGATAATTCAAACTATTTACCTAACTTCTACTCTGTGTTCTGAATTTATTCACGAGAGACACTGTGTGACCTGCCAAGCCTGTACCTTCTACACTTCTTACATGTATATTTGTATGTCCTGGATCCCAGGAAACAAACTACAAAAACCCACTAGCTTCTGGGAAAAGAGAAGAAGGCATTTTACACGGTGGTTACTGACAAGAGCTTCTCATTATGGTCCAGTAATTTAGAAGTCACAGGATCCTTGTGTAGTAATGGCCCTGTGACATCTTCTAATGGGATGTTCTCAGTGGGACAGTCCCTGGTTGTGTGCGCCTGTCTTGGGCACTTCCAGGCTGTCCACACCAGCCTCAGGGCCAGATTCCTCCTTTCACCTCCAGAGGAGAATCACTACTCTCTGTCAACCTCCTCCCTCTGAAGATGAGGGACCAGACCCAGAATTGCAAGGCCCTTAAGAGTTACAAGGCACAGCCAATGCAGGTCAAGACCAGACCCAGACAGCTTGACTCATAAGCCAGGGCCCTTTCCTGTGATGACAGTTCTCTGGAAGGAAAATTCATAATTAGGAAGCTGGTGCAATATACATACATATTTGGTTTTTCCCCTGCTTAAAATCGCTACTTCAGAGAAGCACAAATCTTCCAATTCCTTTCCATCAGGCCTCAAAGAGAATGCCTATCTCAGCCAAAGTCTGGTTAAACCCCAAATATAATGGGGTTTCTTTCATGCTGAAGTGTTTACCCACAGGAAAAACTGCTTCTTCAGTCTTCTGTGATAAGAATGTTTTTATGTACTAATGACCTAAGAATTCATTCTTCTTTCTACTAGGGTATCATAGCGATTATTTATATCATTCCTGGTGATATTAACTCGTTAGTCAACTACTTCAGTTTTGCTGCATGGCTATTTTATGGCTTGACGGTTCTAGGACTAATTGTGATGAGGTTCACGAGGAAAGAATTGGAAAGGCCTATCAAGGTAGGTTTAGTGCCCCAAATGTCCCAAGTGCTTTGCTTTTTTGAACTGAATTAGATAGAGGTAACTATTGTCAATTCTAGGGGCATGCTATTTCCACCCTGACTCTACTCTTCTCTTGAATATCCTACTTTAGAGTGAGGTTTGCTCCTCTATTCATTTCATATTATAGCTTATGAACCATTAGCCATCTAATGACTAATTTATTAAGTTCTCAAGAATAGCTGTGACCTGTCTCTCTAGCCAGAGCTAGAGGTATGGACCATTCTGAGAGTTCTAGTATCTATCAAGCATATGCTTTTCATACACTTACGGGGAGTTCTGAACTGTGGCCGCAGGCCCATTCCTGGGCATGCGACCACTCAGTCACACCTGCAGTCTGTTTGGACTCCCTCCCAACCCCGAACACATTGATTGGCCTCAGAGATTCAAAAGTGGGACAGTGAGACCTTAAGTGCCTCGGGATGTGATACAAAAGGAAGTGTACAGCTCCAACCGGACGTGTTCTTGTCTCCAGGTCTAGCCACCAGCTTATAGAAAATATGAGGGCTAGAGGAGCATGTTACCAGGCAAAACTAGAATTAAGACATTGTACAGGACAAATTCCTACAACAAATCCATGACAAGATAAAAAAACAGGGGGAAGGAATGAACATGTTAAAAAATCATGTCCTCTTCAGTTAGAGATGTATACTGACTATGATACAGGTAAAATGGCACAAAGTTTGGGCATTTTCTTAATAATCTAGGGAAAAGAACAAAAGAAGGTAGAGTAGACGAAGTAAGATTGGCAAAATTACTTAAATATTACTGAAATTGGAGAAGGGTACCTTGGGTTCATTACATTCTCCTTTATAAAAATACCCATATTTTGGTCTTGAATGAAAAATTGCTAATAGAAAACGAAGGCACATGGTCAAATCATGACACCAGGTTGTTTTGCTCACAGGTGCCCATTTTCATCCCCATCTTGGTGACTCTTGTGTCCCTGTTTTTGGTTTTGGCCCCAATCATCAGTGAACCTGCGTGGGAGTATCTCTACTGTGTGTTATTTATGCTGAGCGGCACTATATTTTACTTCCTTTTTGTCCACTATAAGTTTGGATGGGCTCAGAAGATCTCAAGTAAGTATCACCAGAGGGACAATTCTGCCACTGGGGAAGCGCCGACACGCCCGGCATCCTGCAACCACATCTGTCCTGATTCCACCAAGACTTCCTTAGCGCAAGGTCTAGGGCAGCTCACAAGTTTCACCTCTTGGCGAGGATACACGGCTCCTTACCCTCAGGGTGACACCTCTGGGCTCCACCTGGGGCCTCCTCCTTTGTTCACGTCAATTACTGACACAAGCAGGGAGGGGAGCCTCATTTTCCTTTTAATTTTAAAACACATGTAACATAAAATTTACCATCTTAACCATTTTGGGGTTCAGTAGTGATAAGTATATTCCCTCTGTTGTGCATCCGACCGTTTTCTTTTGCCGCATACACAGACATCATGTGAGAGGCTCACAGCAGCATCCCAGGGACACCCAGAAAGAGACCGAGTTGGGATGAGGGCCCGCCCCTTCTGAGGCCAAGGCCACAGCTCTTGCTTTCCACTCAGCCATCCTGGTTCCTCAGCTACTTGAAGACAGTTGTTTAAAAGTTTAGGTACACAGCCACTTTCACTTTGAAAAAGCGGTACCCAAAGTACATCAAAGGGACTCTCTAAATATTCAACTCTTGGTCAGGGGTAAATATATACATATAATTGAGTCATTCATATCTTTCCTATTAATTGTTTGGTGGCAATAAAATAGTTAGCAGGTTCCTAGTGCTTTCATGGGAAATAACTTATACCCAAAGAACCACTGTAGATGCCGGGATGGTTCTGACTGCCTCCCACCGCCGTGTCGCGGTGTCCCCGGAGCGCCCAGGTTCTAACAGGGGACACACCGCCATGAAGTACTAGGTTGGTGCAAAAGTAATTGCGGTTTAAAAGGTTAAAAATAATTGCAAAAACCACAAGTATTTTGTACCAACCTAATAACAATATCACCTTTCGCCGATAAGCAGGGCAAAGTTAATTTAATTACAGTTTCCTAACTGCACTTTTTGATGGCTTTTCACTCCAGAGCCTTTCACCATGCACCTGCAGCTGCTCATGGAAGTTGTCCCATCAGAGGAAGCTCCACAGTAACAAGCTCATTCACCGGTGGCCCAGTCCAAGCTGTGATGACTTTATTTTTGTAAGCAGTATTTGTAGTTATTTCTTCCTGATGTTTTTCTTAAGAAACAAATGTATTCAGATGTTTCGATATTGGTACTTTTAACATCGTCAATTCTCTAGGGGGTTGGGGGCAGCTTCTAGATAGGCGCCGTGATGGTGTCTGCTAAGTTAACAGGCGCCGATGTGACCTAACAGGAGGCTGACGGCCAGGGAAGGGCTGAATGAAAACCACTACCATTATGACGGCAACTCTTTAACAAGGGGCACATCACACCTACTTAAATAAAGGATATTCATTCAACTCAGTGATCCAAAAGGCATACATAGTTTTTTTTTAATATAAAATTGCTTTTGTATAAACTTTTGCTTTGATTGAAATAGACTTTTAAGATATGAACGTACAGATGTTTTACCACTTCACCCTCCCTCCTCCCCAAAGTCTTGGCATCCCCATAGTTAGCCTGGGATGTACAGGGAGGTCCATTCCGGCTGAGTGTGGAGGTCCCCGCTGCAAAGCAGACTGTCGGGCACCGTTGGGAACCACAAGGGACACAGCAATCACTGGTCGGTGTCACTGGCTCCCCAGCAGCCTTCACTGGCATTGTGGTCAAACCAGAGAGCATGGGGAATAAATTCTATTTTGCATTTGGCACTTAGGTACAATCCTGTCTAAAAGTATGCAAAAAGTAACAATTCTGTGAAACACTGTGATTTTATTGACATACTGCAAAAGACACCACATAACTAAGTATGTGAGTGATTTTAGAAGCACAGAGACAGAAGTACTTTTACCTGGCATTTCAGAAATTTCCCCAAAACATGAAATCGGTACATATCAACACAACAAAAACCAATTAGTAAATGTTTACATTTCACAAGTCAGTGTCCTATGTCCTACAAAATGTTATTCAGAACTTCAAATGGTAAATATAAACGTCTGAAAAAAGAAATGAAGAGTAGTTTAAGGTACAGCTGTCCTCTCCTAACCCTTTCATTTAGCGGTTTGTGAACCACACAAGACAGTGAGCATTGCATCTTTGAGAGCAGGGCCGCCCACCATCTATACGGGAAACATATTTGCGTGGCTCTATTACTTTCTATTATTATTTGCTATGTTTTACAAGAAACTAAAGACAAGTGAGTGTAAACAACCACAGGGAAAGCCAGTGCCACTCAGGAGGCCTGGCCACCAACCCCCAAGGCTGTACCCACAGAAACTGACACCTGATGAGGACATTACGTAGAAGAGCTCTGCAGAGTCAAAACCTTTGCGAGCAAGGCATGAGAACTTCCTATTTCCTGAAGAGCCTGCCCAGTTTAGCCAAGAGAAAGGAAAGTCACCACCACATTTCACGTGCCAATCTGACACCGGCCAGTCCACCCAAAGGAGTCATGGCAGCAGTAAGGATGTGCCCCTGGCAGCTGTCCAGGCTAGACCCCACGTCCTCCCCCCGGAGGGCAGTGGTCTGACCTGTCACGGCGCCACCGCGCATGACAGGCTCCCAGGCCAGCAGCATCTGGGGCACCTCCTGAGGCGAGGCTGCGTGGTAAACACAAGGTCCTATTTTACAGATGAGGAAACTGAGCCAGTGAGGGATCCAAACCTGCTCACGGGGCAGCCTAGTGACAGAGTTTACCTGTCATTCAAGTGGTGGCTTACACCTGGGACATCTACAAACTTGTGTTTTCTGACATATAAAACGAATAAAGACCTTGGGGGCAGTCACAGCAGTCAGCATATCTTATCAATGTGCTTCTCTGCTTGTGGGCTCCCTGCCCTTACCAGCCTCACACAGAAGCAGCACGCGGGGTTTAAATTTCCCAGGAGCTCACATTCCTAACTTTTCCAACTGACACACAAAGTCAGGCTCCTGGGCATTTCCACATTTAAGGATACACATTCCTCCTGATAACTTTGTGACCCTGGGTGCCACGGCCTCACGCCAAATTGGGGTCATGAATGTTTTTAGGGTCATCACATCCAGGTGTTCTGAGGATTACCTGTAGGCCCCCCACAGGTCGTCTGCAGTTAACCTTTGTCCCATTTACCCAGGATTCTGCAGTTCCGGGGCAGGGTGGGGGTGGGGGGGCGTCTTCCCCATTTTTATCTGGGACTATCTCTTTAGAGGCCGTAAACTTACCCAGAGTAGCTATCAATATCTTAAGAATCCTAGAAGTATTAGTACACAGGTAGTTATGTTGAATCCCAATTAACTCATGGCTGAAAGGGTCTGTTAAGCGCTACTGAATTTGTAAGACGGAAACTTCAATTTATATGCGCAAGACCACATTTTTAGGAATGTACCAAACACAGGTCTAAATGGAAAAAAACAGACGACCTCCAGATGGCAGAGTTCATTTACCTGAATGCCAGCATATGCTTTTTGTCACTCCACTGGAGTGTGTCAGGATCGGCTTCGCTTGAGGCAATGAAGATAGCCCACGAAGATGGGCGTGTGTTCCACCAGCCTTTTCTGTCTGCTTCCACCCTTGATAGTCTCATCTTCAGCCCATTTTTAAATTGATTCAGAATTTCTTACCATTACCAATCCCAGCACCACAAGATGACACTTGTAATAAATTATCCTTGAGGTGGAAAAAGGTTTGAATATGACTGCTTATTTCCTTAACTTGCAGTCACACAACAATATCCATTTCTGTTCATAGTCTTTTGGCCATTCTTCAGGATTTAATTCACATTTTCATTCACTCTCAGTTTCGTCATCCTCCGAAGTTTGGTCACTGTTCTCAATCACCTCTGCCACTTTACAGGACAGACTTTTAGAATTTACAACTAAAAGAATTAGATATTATAAAAAATACGTTAACTATAGGCAAATCAGCAAATCTTTCCCCCTCCCATTATTTTGGTCAATGCAGAAAAAGTCCCTTGGGTTTTAGCTATCTATTTGGCAACTTATTTTATATTTTCATTATTTTGGGCAAGAAATGATCAGGTAAAATTTACCTGCTTATAAATAAATTTTCCTCCATGGAAAAATAACCCGTGAAAGTGTTATAAGGAGGTATGTTTAAATCTATAAGAGTCGATACCTCCTCAGACCAGGACACTGAGGTCAAGAAAAAAACTAATTCATAAGGGCTTTACCTGAATCACCCATTTCCACAAAAACCACATTCCTAAAATCAGCTGAGTGAGTGTGTGCGGTCCCACTCGGGACCCACCACTTTCTCCGGCTGGGTACACCCATCTTACCCTTGGAGAAATGGCTTTCCTCTTCACATTCTTCCCAGTGATCAAAATCAAAAGCCACATTAGGATTCTGTTCAATATAACAGTTCACATTAAGTGAGAAAATAAAACATACTCCAGTTGTTAAGACCAGCCACAGTTAATTTCAACTCACCCTCTGTTTGAGTAAGCTACACCAGGACTCCCTTCTCTCTTTTGCAAGAGTGATTATGGGCTCATCATTTTTAATTATGCATTTGCAATCGTCTTGTATTATGTTGGCCTGCAGTTCCATATCAGCCAAGTAAAACTTCTCTCCTACCCAGGCACTGGTTTACAAAAAGAAATTTAAAGTCAGTTTTCTAAAAAAAAAGGTTAGAAATTATTTCTATTTTACCTTATACATAAACCTACCTGAAAATGACTCTATCTCTAAAATAGTTACACTTGTAATCTTTTACATTCCTTATTCTTATCTTCAGTACAACCACATCGTCTTTTTGGAACCACTTAATTTGTGGGTGGAAACTAGAGGAAAAGAAAAAGGCTTACACACTCACCACTATTTATTCACGAGGTGAGGAAGGAAAGCAAACCTCTCCAACAATGAATGGACATACCTTTTCAGAGGCTTTGTAGTTTTGTTAATGGGGGCATCTCCAGTGTTTTCGGGTAAAGTTTCTGGACAAAAAGTCAAATTTTCCTATAGGTTATTTATATATAACTCCATCATATATGCACATATGTGTAGTTTTTTGCACTTTATGTAACTTTTAGCTGAGGCAGTACTAAGTATAAATTTCACAGTAACCCAACTAACAGTTGCAAAGAATAATTAGAAAAAACTAAAATGCACATCATTTAGTAAAACTAAGAAAAATAGGCTTTGACAAATATTATAATTAACCAACTGGAAAAGTTAGAGGTTACTCTCTGAAAAAGAACCGCATTACAAACGGTGGCCGTAGGATACAAATGTTCAGGCTTCTCTTATATCTTCACCTGCTAAGACTACTTCCAAAACAGTAGCCGGTATACTCGAGGGACCAGTGCTGAACATACCATTTTCTAAAACAATGCACCTTCAACTTCTCAATCTAAAACATTTGAAGCTTCTTTATCCAGAGACTGGAGCAAGAATGTTCACAGCAGCTTTAATAATAATCAAAACAACTGAAAACAACCTCAACATCTATTAACAGGTGAACAGAAAAACTGTGGTCATTCCTACCCCAGAATATGACTCAGTAATAAAAGAATACCACTGCTACTTGCAGTAATCTAGGTAACTTCCACAGACGTAATGCTGGGGGCATACTATGTGCTTCCAGTTCAGCAAAACTGATGGTGACCGAAATCAGAACAGTGGCTACTGGGGAGGGTTACATAGGGGGAAGGTGCCTGAGGAGACTGCTGGGTTCAGGAAATACTTAGTAGCTTGATCTCGTTATGGTTAATGGACATACACATATGTAGAAAATTCTGAGGAGCTTTGCTGGATGAACATTACACCTCAAATAATAAAAAGGAAAAAAGTGACAAAAAAAAAAAAAAAAAAAAACACTGGAAGCTGAACTGTCAAAAATAGGAAGTTAGATAATATAGGTTTATGGCACCTTCTCTGTAATCCATCTAGAAGTGGAAAGCCATTAGACATTTTCCAAGCATTAATGATTTTAAGGTTATCGTCTTTTAAATAACCAACCATGCTTTTGGTTTTCTGAGTTTGTCTCGGAGTCAGCGCCTCTTCCTGACTCCGTGCTATGCAGACAGGCCACATCTTCCGCCGAAGAAGGCGTCCTGGATAGAAGAGGCGGAGGTTAACTCCAAGATGAGGAGATAGGCAAAAATCTGGCTCTCCACAGGGACTTCCCAGCAAGAAAAGGCAGGTAGGCAACAAATGACCGTGACATGTTTACAACCACAAGTCAGACCCACCCAGAACGTACAACTCATTTACAGGTGACAGGCAGGGCAGCTGGCTCTGTTACTCTGTGCCCCTTGCATCACGCAGAGTAAATGATTGGTATATATGATCAGATAAATGCATTAACTCATTTATCAAGATAAGTTTTCTTTCGAGTCATTTAACTTTAAGAATAACGTATACTGCCACCCACTTCCAAGAGGATAAAAGGACGGAAAGTAGAAGCCACCCCGTTCTTCCCTGGTCCTCAGTTCGTCTTCCCCTCTTACCAGTCTGGGTCAGTTTCTAGAAACAGTCTTTGCACAAAAAAGCAAATATTGCCACCTGTATCTTTCTATCTAAAACACACACACGCGTTTAAACACAGGGGAACCTAAATTCCCATTTCTGCCCCTTGTTTTACTGTACTTAATAACAAGATTTGCTATCAGTATACAGCCATGCGGGCTGCCTCATTCTTCTAAACTTGTGGTTTTCTTGGCTTTTTGAGCAGGTAACCACATTCATGGGTTCAATAAAAATGTCTACACAGTGAAAAATCTCCCTCACCCCTGTTGTCCAGCCACCCAGTTTCCTTCCTCATGGGTGACAATGTAGTTCATTTTCAGTGCATCATTTTAGAGAGAAGTCAAGCCTAAGGAGCAAGCCTATACCAACATGCGTGTACCTGTGTATACACATCCACGCACCCCTGTGAAATGGGGGTGTATGTGTGTCTCCAGGGGACTTGTAATTGGCACTCCCCTAATGGCAGAGGACAGTATGCCAGCTCCAACCACCCAGGCAAAGACCCTCCCCAGCCTTGTCCTTCTCACAGTAGGGCAGCACCAGCCCTCCGTCACTACGCCTCTTGCTCCACACGCTCTGACCATGGAACAGACCCTCCTCTCCTGGGTTCTGTTCCTCCGCACACACTTACCAAGTTCTGAGTCTCCTCCAAAACCAGGAAACCAGACTCTTCCCCAAGTGCTTTCCTGAGGTCTAGGCTTATACTTTCAATAACTTGAAACTTAATGTGTCCAAAAGCAACTCAGTGTTTCCTCTTGGACAAGCTCTGCGGAAAGCATCCTGTCAGCCAGGCCGTATCCTCTCAGTCACCAGGGCTCAGACTGATGGCATCGCACTCCCCTGTCTGTCAATCACTGAGCCCTATGGCTTCCAGATCCTCAGGTCCCTGGAATCTATCCTCTTTCCCTCTCTGCTGTGAGAAGGGTGCCACTCTCCTTGCTTTTAATCCACATACTACCATGGCTTCCATCCAGCTCTGGGAATGCAGTCTCTTCTTCCATGCGGGCTCCCTCTGTAGGCTCTTGCAGTCCTCTGCACTTCTCTCTACCTGTGTTTATGACCATAGGTGTGCAATACCCCTGCACAACCACAAAATCAAGTGTGCAAAGGGACCCAGCAGAGTGCTTTACACAGAGTTGGGGCTCAACAGTAGTTGGCCTTCACATAAGTGATCAAGCCTTGTTTTGATTAAATCTAAGCTGTAATAACATCTTCATTTTAAAAAGAATATCTTGTAAGGATGGAGCAATTTTTGTTTCCTGAAAGTGTGGGGAACCCAACATGTATCCTAATCCCACAGGTACCCAGTTTTATTAAGACAGAATACTCTAAAAACTTTAGACTATAGTATTTTAAATCTTTGCCATGTTTCTTGAAATTTCCCTCTTTTCAGAAGTTGTGTAGGAATATTTCAAGGTCACCAGTCATCACATCACTAAAACCACCAGCTGGTTCCCAGTCCTCCTTTCCTGTGGTATCTCGGCAGCTCTGGCACAGCTCATGGCTCCCCGCTCTGCCTCCTGCGTCTGCCATTCTGGACAACCCCCCCCCCCCAGGCTTCCTTCTCCACTGTGGGCTGCTCCCTTCCCAGGCTCCTCTCCGATGTCCCCACAGCTCCCACGCCTCCCAACATCAGAGGCCCAACGCTCAGCCCTGGGACCTTACACTCACTCACTCAGGGCGCTCGTCCAGTAGCGCAGCGTAGGAACTGCTGACATGGGAACTGCTGACAAGCCTCCATGAGCGATTTTTGTTTCACACGCTCTCCACGAATATATTCGGAATTGACTACTCGCCTCGTCCACAGAACCACCTTAGTCCAAGCCGCTGGCATCCTGCCCTGAACTCCTGGCACAGCTTTTGTCCTCCTACTCCAGTCTGCTCTCCACACAGCAGCCAAAAGTCTTTGATTAAGTTATTCCTCTGCTCAAAAGCCTCTCGTGGCTCCACTGCCTCAGAGTGCGAGCCTAATCCCTGCAACGGCCCCAGGGGCCACAAGATCTGACCCCAGCCCTGCTCCCACCTCCACACATGCAGTTAGTTCCCCCTCCTTTGCTGCTCTAGTCACTGTGCCTTCCTCCTGTTCCTGGAACCGAGGAATAACCACAGGAGTCCTCTCAGATACCTGCCTGGGTCATACTCACCTCTGTGTCATTGCCCATTGCTCACCTTCTTGGCCCCAAAGCTGCCCTGCCTTCCTTTCTGTGTGAATCTGAATCCCCCTCACATATCACCATCTGACCCACTATGTATTTTTGTAACCTGCTGGTCATCTGTCTCTCGCCATTAAAATGTGGGATGACCCTGATTCATCTGTTTTGGTCACTGCTGTATCTCTAGTAGACACTCAATAAATATTTACTGAATGAATTTTAAAACTTCCACTTTACCTAATGGCAACTTCAATTAAAAGCATCTGTGAATTAGATCAATTGAGACAAAATCAGACTGAAGAATTAGTCTAGCATCTTACTACCAAAACACATGCAGAGCAACATGGCAAAGCGGGAAGCCCCAAGTTCCCCTTCCCCCACAGACAAGGAAAGACCCCCCAGGAGCTGTCTGAACTGATGTCGCAGGAGCTCTGGGAAACAGCCAGAGGTTTACAGCAACCAAGGAAATGCCCAATCCAGGAAGAGCCAGCTTCAAAACTGGAGCGAGGTTCTGTCCCCTTGGCTTGGTGGCTTAGGTCTTGGGCAGGCAGCTGCCAGCTTCTGCTCCCCCCTCAAACCAGAGGGCACAGAGCAGACTATTGGCACATTATTGTGCGGGCCACTCTAACCCGCCTAGGGAAATACCTGAGGGGCTGTTTCACAAATCCTGGAACACAGGCAGGAAAGCTGTGGACACTGCTTGGGAAAGCTGACACCCACAGACGCCTGGGGTCAGGGATTAGGCACAGAGACACACAGTAGACCATGTAAAGCCCAGAGGAGAAGCTGGGGTGAGTCTCACTGGGAAATTAGGACATTCCAAAACAGTACAGTGGGGGGTGAGGGCAGGATTTCGAAACCCGGGCACAGGCCAAGGCAAGACGCATGCTCAGGAAAGTCCTGAGAAGACCTTAAACTTTACCTCGGGCTGATTTCTAGGCAAGGAAATGAATAAATTGAAACTTTTGTGCACTGCTGGTGGGAATGTAAAATGGTGCAGCTGCTGTGGAAAATAGTTTGGCAGTTCAAAAAAATTAAACACAGCATTACCATGTGATCCAGCAATTCCACTTCTGGGTATACACCGAAAAGAACGGAAAACAAGGGGGTGAACAGATATTTGCACTCCCACGTTCACAGCAGCATTAATCATAACAGCCAAATGTCCACTGACAGATTAATAAACAAAATGTGGTCTATCTATACAGTGGAATATTTTTCAGCCTCAAAAAGGACTGAAATTCTGACACACACTACTTGAAAGCATTATGCTAAGTGAAACAAGCTGGTCACAAAAAGACAAACATTATATGAGGTACCCAGAATAGGTCAATTAGTAGAAACAGAAAGTAGAATGGAGGTTACCAGTGGCTGGGGGGGAGAGAAGAATGGGAGTTATTATTTAATAGGTATAGAGTGTCTGTTTGGGATGATGAAAAAGTTATGCAGATGGACAGAGGTGGTGGTTATATAACACTGAATGTAATTAATGACACTGAACTGTACTCTGAAAAGCAGTAACAATGACAGTTTTTAATGTGTGTTTTACCACAATTTGAAAAAAAAATGAAAATGAGAAGTTTTGTTATATATATTTTAACACAGTAAAAAAAACACATGCAACTTAAGAAATCACTGTTAATCGTGTTAGATGTAATAATAGCATGCTAATCAAGTTGTTTAAAGCTTTTTGTTCCACATCCTTGCTAACACTTGGTATTCTTTCTCTCTTTTCTGGTGGAAATGTAGTGGTATTATTACACTGTGATTTTAATTTGCATTTCCCTGATGACTAATGAGTTCAAGCACCTTTTCATATATTAGTTATTGGACAATTAATTGGACATTGTGAGACGTCTGTTCAAGTGCTTTGCCCCGTTTTCTACTGTGGCTGCAATTTTCAGCCTGATTGGAAGGAGTTCTCGATTTGAGTCCTTTGGTGGACACACATGCTGTGTCATTCTCCCCCTCCCGGGGTTGCCAGGGTACTTTCTCAGACTGACTTTCATAGTCTCTCATACTGTGGGAGTGTAAACTGGTAAAACCAATCTGGGAAACTGCTGGACAGTAGCTCTATGACTCAGCAACTCTATCCCATCAGAAAAACATTTGTAAGTGCACCAAAGCAAACGGAGGGGAATGTTTAACGTGCCACCTGGAGTAGCCCATCGCCTATAGAATGGGTAGGTCACTGAGGGTATGTTCATACAATGGAATACAGTGCAGCCATGAGAATTTATGATCTACAGCTACATGCACATTATGGATGAATTTCACAAATAATGAGGAGCTAAAGAAGCCAGATACAGAAGAGACACACTGCATGATACCATCCGGGGACAAACCGGGAGAAGCATGCATGCTTTTCCAGGTTGGGAGAGGGAGCGGGCGGAGTCATGCCCGTTTCTGATCTGGGGCTGGTTTGTGCTCAGAAAATCCACCAAACTCCACTTAGAATGTGTGCACTTTAACAAAATTCCACGAATCTTGGTCATTATTGAAGCTGAGTGATGGGAACATGGACACTCATTAAACTATTCTACTTAAAAAAAAATCTGTAACACTTGTGAATTACATTTCCACAGAATAGCTCTTCCAAAAGGGAGACAAAAATCTACTTACAGGGTTTGGCTTAGGCTTTCTTCAAAAGCTGGCATTTCAGCTCCTTTGTACAATTTTTTCAGTTGTTCTATATGTTCTGAATTATCAATGCCCATTCCCATTGACAAAATTTCAGCTCGAACATTGTAATCAATGACAGAAGTTTTCAAATTTGAAAGTTTTGTAATGTGCACCTTGAATCAAAGAAAAAAAAACATTTGCAGGAATCACACTTTGAACTTTAAATGAATCGCAAGCACTCTCACATGGCCTCTCGAGCTAGCTGTCACGTTTGACGCACTTGGGCACGTGCCACAATACGCAAGGGCCTCCCATTGCAGCATCCGGATCATTTCACAACCAAGGTCACAGCAGATTGTTCCTCTGTCCCTCAGTGTGGAAATACGATCAGGTGTGGGTAGGGGCCAGGATCGAATCCTGAATAAAACCCCCAGATCAGACCAATATGTCATGCTGTAACCACACACAAGATTCTTAGATTTTTCGGATTTCTGCTCCCGCACTTGGACCTCTCCTAACAAGGAGGATTCTAAGTAAGGCTTGGAGTCTTCAGGTGTCCAGAAAGGCTCTCCGCCAAAGCCCTAAATCCCGGCGCTGGAGAGTTTCCTCCACTGGTCTTTTCTGCAACCAGAACATTCTCACCCATTTCAATTTATACAAAATTAAGTAAAACATGAAAATTTGCAACAGTCTGATTCCCACTGACGGGAGATGTGCACGCAGGACTGGGCGTCCCTTTCAGGGGCGGGGGAGGGTGGGCCAGGCGGGCGTTGGCTGATGCACTGTCATAAGTGAACCCTGGGAATGTGTTCCCATCTGGCAGGATTGGCGGGAGATCTGTTCCCACTCACACTGGAGGGGAAAGCGCAGGCGTAGGCTCCGTCTCCCCCCAGCGTGCCATGGACACGGCGACACTTAGGAGCTGCGGAAGCATATCTATCTGCCAGGCGGGTTTCCTTTCCTTTCCTTTTTTTCTTCATTTTTTTAGCTATAGCTTTTAAATTGCTGCTTAATAAAAGTTTCCTTTTTTCCTCCGATAAAGAACCACAATATTGACTATTACAGCATCCACTAAGACCCACCAATCTCTTCTTTTACTGCCCTGATCAGCTCTACTGTCTCTTCTAAACATTATTTTCTCCTCTTACTCTTAAATCTTATACCCAACCCAAACTCCTTGTAAAGTTTTAAGACTTTTCCCATCGTACGAAAATAACTTCCTGCAATATAGTTTTTGTGAACTGAATTCTTTTAAATTTTATACATAATGATGATAATTGAGATTTAAATCTAACAGAGCAAAATTCTGAATTGAAAAGTAGAGTTCTTGGGGCACAAGCGGAGAGGGGACAGTGCCGGCCTCAGAGGGATGATGCACTGAGGCCCCTCATTTACACGTCCTTGTCTCCCACTCAGCCCCCCAACTCCCACGTCAGCTCCACAGGGTAGGAGTGTCTGTGCACAAACGGAATCCAAGTGTGCCATGTAGGTCCCAGCACATAGTAGGTGCTCACTCAATAGTTAGGAACGAATGAGGCAGAAACTGTGAACATCATAAAACCTGTCTTTCAAAGCCCAAGACTGGGACTCAACATTACTGATCACGTGCCGGGGCTGTAAGCTCATGTACAACTAGACAAATGGACCTCTGTGCTGCTATTAGGACAGTCACTGACCCAGGGATCCCCCACTGTGTGGGCAGAGGACGGTGACATCGATTTCACCGTGCACAACCAACACCTGAAAAAATGGGAGAGAATGCAAGTGCAAACCTTAGAGACTGTCGCACGTAGTAAAAATAGCTTCATGGAGCTTCTGTCTCGGCTGTGTGTGTGTGTGTGTGTGTGTGTGTGTGTGTGTGTGTGTGTGTGTGTGATTACACACACATGCCTGTGAGCACCGGGTTACAGTATAAAAGATGCCCTTAAACAAAACCACAACCAAATTCACGACCCAAACAACATGAAACACTCTCCCTAACTGAGAGCCCCAAATGAGCCTCCATTTGTGTGAGGCAAATACCTAGTGACTCAAGCAACAGGTTAAAATAATTTGCAACATTTTAGGGGCCCATTCAATCACAGATTTATTTTTAGGAACACTGCACACTTACCATTGGATCAATCCAAACTGTATTTCCAAAAGCCAGTATCACTTTTGCATCATGCAGTTTTCCAATAATTTTTTGATGAATGTACCTAGTAACCTGAAAAACACACTGAAGTGATTTATCTGAAGCTTTAAGAAAATAACCTTATTCTGTATATGCTGTAGTTTTGCAAAAAGCACTTTTCCGTGCATTTCATCTGAGCCTTACAGTCACCCCACGAGAGAGGTTATGGAGGCCCATCGTGTCCCTCCTGTTGACAAGGGTCACCAATAGTGGAGTTAGTTGAATGAGGACAGATGCAAAAGCTGAGTTCCAAGAACAGGTCCGACGCCTCTGGCCTCCTAACAGTGTATGCTTCCCACCGTGGACACGTCCCCACCTCCTCCCGGCTTTAAGGTGTGGATGTTTATTTCTCTGGAAGCTCCCCAAGAGGAAGTGCACGTGTTCCTGGCACTCCCGAGGAGGAAGGCACAGCCGTGGAGCAGCTCCTCACCAGTGACCAGGAACCCAGGGGCCCTGCTACTCCTTCCCGCAGCCTTTCCTAGCGCACGGCTCTTCTCCTTTCAGTAGGGCCAGCAGATGAGGCCACCCCGGGCACTCTTTCAGGCACATTCTAACTCTGGTAACACGGAACAGGAAGGGGCTGGCTCATCATGATTAGATTATTGCCATCCCCTTGAACTTCGTAAGTTAATTTGAAAGAACACACACAGGAGAACTCCCCATTTCTACAGAGGGCTCCTCTCCAAGAAATACTTGTGGTTGGTCTTGACAGAGCAAATGTTTCTTGAGGGCAAGAAACCATGAAGGACCAAGTTCTTGCTAATGGCTACATCCCCACAACCCACATAGCACCAGCACCCAGTGGGCACTCTGGAAATACTTTCCATGGAGGGAAGAGATTACTATTTAACAAAGGCTATTTTTACTAAATTCACTACAGCAAGGCTGTGTGCTCACCCTGTACCATGCAAACATTCACCTATTTATTTCCTGGATAACGTTCAACCTTGTTTACAACCCAAACTGTTTATACTTTGCCAACTATAATACTAGCTTACTTCATATCTCATTAATCAGATCGTACAAAATTGAACCTTCCTTTGAAGAATCGAGACCATCATCAAGAACAGGACTCATCACTCTGGGGATGAGGCCAGCCCGTCTGGCCCATATGTGGCGAGGGCCTCTCCATCCACCTTGGACAGCCCTGTGAGCGCATAAGGGACCCATCTTCCATGCTCCATGGCTTGGCACTTCGTGTCTTCTTTGCCTTCAGTGCCTTATCCAGTGCCCTTGGCGACATCCTAGCTACCCAAGCCAAAGGGCCCAAAGGAAATGTCACTTCCTTTTGGAGATTTTTCTGGACTCTTTATTTCCTTACCCATCCTCCCAACCGCAGTGGAATGACCTGGCTTCTCTAAAGAGTGGCCACCATCTATGTCCCCCTTTGACAGGGGTATCCACTTTTATAGGTGCTTACACTGTTTCTTCTCCTTCAGCAAACAGCCAATTAATTTTATTGCAACACATACTTTACACCCATTCGAAGTCTGTGAGTGCTAATGATGACGACGGCAACCCCAACCTGGCAAGCAAGGGTGCTGGCAGTTGTGAGGGTTCAGGGCAAGGGCTCTGGAGAGCGGCCCGCCATGCTTCCCTGCACTAGAAAGCTGTGTTTTCACTGCTCAGGAACATGACGCATTTTACCCACACACATGCTCTAAATTCAAATAAGCCTCAATTCTGTGTTAGTTCTGGCTTAAATATATCCTGAAAGCCAAATGACTATAAAAAGCCAAAATAACTCACCTTTGGATTCCACTCAATTTCATTGTCTGCAGGTTTCACTCGACAAACAATAAACTCCACAGCCTGGTGGGGCAGAGTGTGGAAATTTTCTGGGAGATGCAGCAGTCGGTCTCTCGTGACAAGTCCAGTCCTGCCTTCATCTATATACTTCACTAGGACATTCTCCAGGGCCCAAGTGTCTTCTTTTTGGCTCATCTCCAACACCTGAACCCTGGAGAACAACAGCGGCATCAGTTTTACATAGATTCTAAAACAAATAATCTTTGCCTCAACTTACTCATTAAGTGTAAAACATATAAAAAGAAGGCTGACTGCATGATTTTACGCCACACTAGAAATAAAATAACGAGAGCTGTCAAGAGCACTTAGCAATGGTTTATTTAATTCAACCATACTTCAACATAAAAAACATGTAGTGTTTTCATTTTTTTAAAAAAGATTTTATTGGGGAAGGGGAACAGGACTTTATTGAGGAACAGTGTGTACTTCCAGGACTTTTTTCCAAGTCAAGTTGTTGTCCTTTCAGTCTTAGTTGTGGAGGGCGCAGCTCAGCTCCTGGTCCAGTTGCTGTTGCTAGTTGCAGGGGGCACAGCCCACCATCCCTTGCAGGAGTTGTACCGGCAACCTTGTGGTTGAGAGCACACACTCCAACCAACTGAGCCATCAGAGAGTTCAGTGGCAGCTCAGCTCAAGGTGCCATGTTCAATCTTAGTTGCAGGGGGCGCTGGCCCCCATCCCTTGTGGGACTCGAGGAATCGAACTGGCAAGCTTGTAGTTGAGAGCCCACGCTCCAACCAACTGAGCCATCTGGGAGGCAGCTCAGCTCAAGGTGCTGTGTTCAATTTTAGTTGCAGGGGTGGAGCCCACCATCCTTTGAGGGAGTTGAGGAATCGAACTGGCAACCTTGCAGTTGAGAGCCCATTGGCCCATGTGGGAATCGAACTGGTAGCCTTCGGAGTTAGGAGCACGGATCTCCAACCACCTCAGCCACCAGGCCGGCCCCATGTAGTGTCTTTGAATAGAGTAAATGCCTTTATCTAACAACACAATAAAAAATTAACACAGCAAATTAAAATGTTCAAGTTTCTTGATCTAGGCCATCACCAAGTGGAGCCAGGTGTGGCACTCGAGGGAAGTGGGTGCAAACAGACACCTAAGTCAGACTGTGCCATTTACTGAGCTGACCTTAGACAAATTACACAGCCTCGCCAAGGCTCACTTTGCTTATCTATAAAATGGGAATGATCATTTTTTAGGGATTTGTAAAAATTGAGTTAAAGATGTGTATGTATGTAGCACACAGTGACAGCTCTATAACTGTATATAAATGCTACACTGTCATCCAGGCTCTGTGCTCAGGAGTCAGAAGAGTCCCCAGGGTCTGGGGGCCATGACCCTGCCACCATCGTCCTAGGCAGTAGCAGGCCTGGCATGTGAACACTGGGTCCAATGGACAGAGGTGAAAATGGGGATCCAGTACCATTTAAAGTCACTTTGTGCTTCACAACTTTTTAAGATGAAATAAAGAGACATTCTACCTGTGAAAAAGTGTTTCTTCTGCTAATCCATATAATCCAAATTTCTCCACCTTTTCAACAGTTGTTTTATTACTGGGATCCTCAAAATACCTCTTCATTTCAGCATTAAGAGATGCATAAAGATCCACATGTTTATCAACGATACGACCAAAGTAATTTGTTGCATTTGAAATATAAAAAGGTATTATCTGAAACATATGAACATATCCAGAAAACAAAATCAAGCTAAACCCAAGACGTGTCCGCAGAAATCAGCACCTAGGAGCCCAAAGAACACGAACAGGGATTTAAAAAACCAACCAGGAAACTGGCCAGAAACCAAACCAACACATAAAACCTTACCATACCCACAAATAATTAAGACTTTCACTTTAAGTCTAAAGTAAGTTTTTTGGCGGTAAATCTTATTATTTTAAAACTACATTATTACTCATGTGTTGTTTACTTTTTAACTGTACTTTATAAAAATCCTTCTTGAAATAGTATCCCTTTCTCTTGAGCCCTTTCCGCTCCTTGTTCATGTAACGATAGGCATTTTATTAACAGCCTCTACTGCATGAGGCACCCAGGAAACAGAGATGAAACTACGTCCTACAGGGGCCCTCAGCAACCCACAAGTGGACAGACATGCCACAGCTATTGTGTGCTCCAGAAGACAACTCTTTGCAGGCACGTGTATGCAGTGTTACTGGCGTGTGAGAGGGAATGCCAGCGTGCAGCTGTGTTAGCAAGAGTACGGAGAAGGCAATTCCAGACCGAGGGAGCAGTCTGTATTAGGGTAGGGAGCCCTGGCTGCGCAGAGAAGATGCCAGGAGTGAGAACAGGTTACTTAGTGGGATGGAGGAGACGGCACTGCTGAGTGGGAGGTAAAGCAGGCAGGGCAGGGGCAAGGTCACCTCTTGTGATTGGAAAGGACGTCAGATGTCACCGGGCTGAGGGCCTGTGGCCCTCCTCACTGGCCCCCTCCAACTTCAGTGCCTGCCCTTCTCCCACTCTCGTTCCTAATCAGTCTTGTCCTGTTCCACAAACACTCCCCATGAACTCCTACCTCAGGCCCTTTGCACTTGCTGGTTCCTCTGCCTGGAATATTTATTCTTCTCCAGATCTTCCCACGGCTGGACCCTTCTTATCTGGCCCAGTGCAGTTGACCCCTCCTCAGAGAGTCCCTCCTTGCCTATAATTTCCAAAGGGCCGCTTGTGCCCCCGGCACACTTATACCAACATACATACATACCCCTTAGTATTCCACTGCATTTCATCCTCTTCATAGCACTTATCATCATCTTCCTTACTCACCTGTCCACTGTTGACCACTCCCATTGGAATGGCAGCAGAAATAGGACAGGTAACACGTCTGTCATGGTTCCTGAGCCAGCCATTCTCCAGCACCATGGAGAAAGCTGCCTTAAGAAACCCTCAGTGCGTACTCAAGCCCGCCCTATCTCAGGCAAGGGTTCAGTACTCCTTCCTGCCTGGCAGACACTCCTCCCCCAGGGGAGTCTTCTCTCTCATGGTGTAGAGGCCCCAACAGTAGACATGAGTCCACTTGGTGATGGCAGTCATTGAACACGAGGTAGACAGAGGATGAGAAGAACCCTCACTACAAGTAGGCAGGGCATAATACCTACACCAGTAACATTTTTTAAAAGACACACAATGAAAAATGACAGAGAAAATATACTAAAATGCTAATGATGATTGTTTTAGGATGATAGGAATAAAGGGGAGAGTGTCTCCCTCCCCCCCTGCCGTATTTCCCAAATCAGAATGCTCTGTGTTAAGGAAAGGGGCCTCAGCACACACAGGGGTAAACAAAGTCCAGGCCTGAGTTGGCATCGGTCTGAGGCAGTCCCCTCTGCATGGCATTAGCGCATCCAAAGACACATTTAGTTGGTAGAATGGAGGTGGCAAAAAGCAGCATGGGGACTGGACTCTTGACAGAGAGCAGGAAGCCCCCAGACAGAGTTTGGAGGTCTGGGTTTGCCTGGTACTCTCCTAGTTTCAGCACTGAAAAGTCCCAGGTGCCAGGAAACGCGTCAGTCCTGGGCACACTGAGAGGGTCATTTCTCACTACTTTACCTCCCGCCTGTTTGATTCCACTATCCAGTATCCGTGCGCATAACTAATTCAGTTTGTTCTGGTCACAGGACACAAGGTAAGGACGCAAAAATCAATTATGTTTCTAAAACAACTAGAAAATGAAGCTTAAAGAAAAATAACTAACAATAGCGTCCAAGAACATGGAATACTAGGGATAAACTGAACATAGTAAGTACAAGATCTGTCTATTGAAAACTATAACATGTTACTTAGAGAAATTAAAAATGACCTACCACATTAATGGACTAGGAGACTCAGTATTGTTAAGATGTCAGTTCTTCCTAATTAATCTACAGATTCAATGCAATGCCAATCAAAATCCCAGCATGCTTCTAATTTGCAAGCTGATTCTAAAATGTCATACGGATATGTGAAGGAGTATTCAAAAGGATATTGAAGAAGACAGGCGAAACTGAAAGACTTACCTATGCATTTTCAAGATTATAAAGCTCTAGTAATCAAGCCTGTGTAAGGTACTGTATAAAGATAGACAAATAGACCAGGGAACAGAATAAAGAATTCACATATATAGTCTCCCGATTTATATCAAAGTGCCAATGCAATTTAGGGGGAAAAGGAGGTCTTTATAATAAATGATGCTGGGGGAACCAATTATCCCTAAGGAAAAACCCTGCCCTCTATCCACACCTCACACAAAAATTAATTCAAGATGGATCATAGACCTAAATGGAAAACTATCAAGCTTTTAGAAAACATAGGAAAATCTCTGCAACCTTAGGATAGGCAAAGATTTATTATGGCATGAAAAACACAAAACATAAAATAAAAAAAGTGATAAACTAGACATCATCAAAATCGAAACTTTTGATCTTCAACTGGGAGAAAATATTTGCAATATATCTAATAAAGGATATCCAGAATATATAAAAAATTCTTAAAACGCAACAAAAAGAAAACCTTAAATTTAAAAATATGGGCATAAGTTCTGAACAGAGTTCATAAAAGAAGAGATACAAATGGCCAATACGCAGTAAAAAGATGTCCGAGATTCTTTATCATCAGGAAAATGCAAATAAAATATCACTGCAGATGCAACAGAGTGACAAAAATTAAAGGCTGAGAATACCAAGTACTGACACCAACTGGAATTCTCATACACAGTGCTGGTGAGGATGTAAAATGGTTCAACCACTTGAGAAAAGTGTTTGGCAGTTTCTTATAAACATATTCTTATTATATGATCCAGTGGTTTCACTCCTAGGTCTTACTCAAGAGAAACAAAAATGTACCGTAAAAGACTTATAACACAAAGGTTCATGGCAGCCAGAAACCACAATAACCCAAAAGCCCATCAACTTGTGAACAAACTACAGTACATCCGTATAATAGAATCCTGACTCAGCAATAAAATAGAGAACATAGGTAAATCTCAAAAGCATTATACTGAGTAACAGAAATCACACACAAAAGATACAAGCTGTATGAGTCCATTAATATGAAATTCTAGTAAAGACAAAACTATAGTGACAGAAGATCAGTGGTTACCAGGGGACGGGGGAGTAGGGCAAGGACTGACTGACTGTGGGGGGGCAAGAAGAGACCTTTCTGGGGTCATGGCCATGTGTGTATTTTGACTGTGGTATTGGTTCCCTGATTGTATGAATTTATCAAAACTCAACAAACTACACACTTAAAATAGTAATTTTTATTGTATGTAAATTATACCTCAATATAGCAGATGCTTAAAAAAGAGGCTTGGTTAGAAAGGTTCTGGAAAGGTGGCAGTGGTAAAGTGTCATATTTTTTGACTCTCTCTGAATCCCCACATAAAGACAGACAGATCAATGAGACAGCAAAACTGAAAACCAGGGACACAATTTGCAACAAAACTTAAGTATCCCCATGGACTCCGAAATAAAAGCAGAAAAAGAAGAGAAGAAGAAGAAAAAGGAGAAAATCTAGGTTACCTTGTGTTTAGCAATGAGTCTGGATACAACACCAAAAGAACAATCCATGAAAGAAAAAACTGGAAAGTTGGGCTTCATTAAAATTGACAACCTCTACTCTGCAGAAAACACTAAAAAGGGAATGATAAAACAAGCCACAGGCTGGGAGAAAATTTTTGCAAAACATGTATCTGATAAAGGACTGGTATCCAAAATATACAAACATTTGAAATTAAACAGTAAGAAAACATATGTCCAGATTTAAAAATGGGCAAAAAAACCTGAACCAAAAATGGGCAAAAAACTACTCACCAAAGAAAATATACAGGTAACAAATGAGCACATAAGAAGATGCTCAACATCGTATGTCATCAGGGAAATGCATATTAAAACGAGAGGCCCCTACACACTTAGTAGGAGGGCTAAAGCCAAAACACTGACAACATCAAATGCTGGTGAGGACGTGGAGCAAGAACTCTGATTCACTGCTGGTGGGAATGCAAAACGGCACAGCCTCTTGAGAAAATAGGTGGCAGCTTTTCACAAAGCAAAACAGTCTTACTATATAATCCAGCAATCATATTCCTTGGTATTTACCCAAATGAGTTGGAAACCTATATCTACACAAAAACCTACACATAATATTTACAGTACTTTTATTCATAATTGTCAAAGCTTGAAAGCAAACAAGATGTCCTTCAGCAGGTGAAGGGATACACAAACTGTGGTGTATTTATCAATGATAAAAAGAAATGCCCTACTCAGCCACAAAAGACATGGAAGAACCTTAAATGCATACTGCTAAATGAAAAGCTTACATACACTGCATGACTTCAATTATATGAAATGCTGGAAAAGGCAAAACTAAAGACAATAAAAAGAAAGGTGACTGTGAAGGGTTCTGGGGAAGACAGAAAGGAATAAATAGGTGATAAATGGGATTTTCAGATATTTGGCAAAACCCACAGAATGTCCACTACAAGGAGTGAACTTTAATGGAAACTGTGGACTTTAGTTAATAATCGTGTATTATTATTGGCTCACTAATTGCCAAACATGTACCACACTAACGCAAGAAGTTAGTAATAGGGGAAGCTGTGGTGGGGTGGAAGGATCTAGGGGAACCCTCTGTATTTTCTGCTCAATTTTTCTATAAATTTAAAACTGTTCTAAAAATACAACCTATTAATTTGAACAACAGAAAATCAGATGAGCAAAAACCATCTACATCACAAAACCTGCCTGGTATCTGTCTGTGCGGGAAGAAGCAGAGGGAGACAAGAGCGTGTGTGACGGGCCTAAGAGCAGAATTCCACATGAGGCAACAGGTATTCGCTGAAAACAGGGTGAGCCAGGGTGACAAGGGCAGCTGACAGTGGGAAGGCTTTCACCTACTCCAGTGGTGGTGAAGGCTGGTGAAATCCCTAAACGGTTCATCCAGGGACAATCGATATGAAGAAAGTGAAGGGCCAGATAAAAGTGGGGGAGGGTTACAGAGCCAGAAAATCTCAAAAAAAATCTCAGAAACTATGTCTTCATTTTTCTTTTTAATGAGACATGGAAACAACAGAAATGGAACAGGAACAACAGGAACTCTGTGGAATTAGAAAAGTTACCCTGACCCACACTTCCTTCTAAAATGTTAAGAAAAATGAATTTTATCTAAAAACGACCAATAGCAAAGTATCTGGGTCAAATCCCATATTAAGGTCTGAGCAGAATAACAGTCCCAACAGGCAATGAAAGCCACTAGAAAGGTGTATCCACAAACTAGATCAAAACTGTAACCTTTAGTTTCAAAACCACCTTTTACCTCGTTCATTAAGAAAAGGATATAGGATATAAAAGAACAATGTAAATCAGAATTAGAAAAATTTACAATTGAGGTGACAGAACTCAGGAAAGGATTAGAAATTAAAGAAAAAGAAGTTATTTCAGTAATGAAAATTGTAGAGGGTTGAATGGTGGCCCTCCAAAAAGATATGCCCATGTGTTAATTCCCAGACCTGCGATGACGATCTTATTTGACAAAAGGGTCTTTGCAGATGTATTTAAGTATCTGCAGATGAGGAGATCATTCTGAATTATCTGGGTGGGCCCTCTATCCAGTGAGAGGTGTCCCTTATAAGAGACCTCTGGATTCCAGATCTCTGAGACAGTACATTTGTATTGTTTTAAGTTACCTAGTTTGTGATGTTTGTCACAGCAGCTCCAGGAAACCAGGACAACACAGCCACACCAGAAGACGCACAAGAAGGAATGAACACAACAGATACGCCTTAAGGGAAAGGGAAGGTGAGAAGGACAACAATCAAACTCAAAAAGAAAGGAAGAAAGTAATAAAAAGGACTCAAAAGAAAGTGACGAACTCTTAACTCAGCAATTCTATCTGCTTCTCAGAATTTTCCTCAAAGGAATCATCATGGATGTTCTGAAAAGACTTATGTAATCATGGCATTATTTGTAATAGTCCTCCCCAAAAAACAAAAACAACTTTCTTTCTGAAAAGGTAACAAAAAAATCCCCAAATTGCTAATAGTATTAATCTGCTTTCCCTATTTGATCTTGGTTTTCTAAATAAACTCGGGAGGCCTTATAAGGACTGGCGTCTATTGTCAGATTAATAATGGTACATTAATACCGACCACTGGAAATCATAATCATATTCTACGAAGATTCTGCTGCTTAAAAAGTATGTTCATTAAAATGACCATTAATCATTCAACAAAAGGATCTTTACCAGAACTTACTTTAATGTAGCCACACACGGGTAGAGCGTGGTTGGATAATTTCTTTGGCGTGTCTATTTCTGGATTAATATGGTGTCGATTAGGACAGAACCTTTTGTCTCTGAAAAAAAAAGTAATTGGGTTTTAAAACCAGAAAAATAAAAACCCTATAATTGAAATCAGAGAACTTTTATTTGAAACCCTTTAAAAGTTAAGTAACCATATTAAATACTTCAGATGACACTAACAATGCATAATTAAGAGGAAAGGGATCCTAAAATTTAATTAACGCTGACTAAATTTAAGGAAAGAGTTATTCATTATCTCCAGACATTCTTAAGTGCAATACATAAATGAACAAAATGTACTTTCAAAATAAAGACTCTAAACCAGAAACACATTACCATAATCCACAACAAAGGGCCAATTAACTTCTAAACCAGAATCCAAACTGAGAAATAGTTGAAGCTTCAGTTTCAAAAGTCGACATTCTTAAAGGCATAATAGAAACTGTTAATAATAACCTGTTTAATGTAACATACTTTTAAAAAAGTAAATGTCAGCAGTTATCTTAAAATTAAATTCAATCCCACAGATACATATCAGACACCAACTACCCAGTCCCAGCCATCCAATTGTCAACAATCGGCCTTATGTCTGGATCGGGGAGAGGGTCCCTCTGACTGTTAGGATACTCATGGTTTCCCAACTGATTTACAGAATCAAAGCAGTTGCTAGCAAAATTCCAACAGGGTTTTTGAAGAAATTGACAAGCCTGTTCTAAACTGTAGATGCAGATGCAATAGATTTATAACAGCCGAAACAAACTTAAAGAACAGCAAAGTTGGAGAAATTATATGCAGGATTCCAAGACGCACTATAATATACGCTATAGTACTTGAAAAAAATATAGAACTAGTGTAAGGATAGACAAACAGACCAATGGAACAGAGTCCACAAATGGACCTCATGTATTATCATGGGGTTTATATTGAAGGCACCAACTCAGTGAGAACATGCTGTTTTCAATAAAGATCCTGGAGCAAGTTTTATCCATTTGGAAAAAAGTAAACCGTGCCCCCTACCTCATAATATACACAAAAATTCAATATGGATCATACGCCTAAATGTGAAAGCTTAAACTATAAAGCTTCTAGCAGAAAATATACAAGACTGTCTTCATGACCTAGAGACAAATATTTCTTACATAAGGACGCAAAAAAACAGCAGCCATAAAAAAGCTTCATCAAAATTTACAATGTCTGCTCATGAGAAGACTATTAAGAATGAAAAGGCAAGCTGCCATACTTGGAGAAGATATTCTCAATGCACATATGTGACAAAGCATTTGTATCTAGAATAAATTAATCCTACAAACCAATAACAAAAAGATAAATGCCCCATTTAAAAAGTGGGTAAAAGACCTGAACAGGCACGTCACAAAAAGAGGATGGTCAAATGTCCCACAAGCCTATGAAAGAACATTCAACATCATTAATTATTAGGGAAACACAAATGAAAATCACAATGGTTTACCACCACTCCCAGAATACTAAGTGTTGGTGAGGATATGGAGCAACTCAAATGCTCTCACACACTACTGATTAAATCGTAAAATGGTCAGCCACTTGGGAAAAGTAAAACATATGCTTATCCTTTGACCCAGAAATTCCACTCCAAAGTATATAGCCACGAGAAATGGGTTTATATTTCCACAGAAAGATAGCTTCATACGTAATAGCCAGAACTGGAAACAATCCACAAGTCCATCAACAGAAGAATGGATATATATACACGTTGTGATATATTCATACAATGGAATACTGAGCTACCAAATAAACAAAATACTAATACAACAACACAGATAAATGTCACAGATATTAGGTTGATTATGAAGTTCAAAAATAAGCAAAATTAACAGATATCAGGAGTATGGCTACTTCTGAAGGAAGGACAAATTGGGAAGGAGCACGAGGGGACCTCTAGGATGCTTCCTCAAAGCTGGGTGGCGGTTCCCATGGGTGCATACATATGTAACAATTCATCAAGCTGTAAAATAATCACCTGTGCACTTTACTGTATATCTCAATTACGAAACAAAGATGACTGGCTTACTTGCAAAAACCAAAAGCCTTAAGATATGGACAAAGAGGCCTTCCGGCTTTTTTGTCTTCCTTGGCTTCTAGAAGCCCTGCAGTAAACTCATACAGCTCCGATGGGATCTTGGCATCCGCTCTCTCCAAATAGCGCAGGACACCGACTGCATGGCACGCGTTTCTCTCCGTCAGCAGCAAGACAGACTTGGTTCTCTTATCTCCCTGTTCTGCAGGAGAACCCTTCAAATTGAGGGTGAATGAATAAAGGAAGTGGATCATCCATGCCAGTCTAAAGGATAAAACTTTGTGGACTCTGAATTTGTCATTACATGGAAAATGCCAGTGGAACGTTCAAAGATAATAAAAATTGATCAAACCTGTTCAGTTAAACTCTGAAAATGATCAGACATGCAATACAGACGTCCTCCAAAGATTTTTGGCGAGGAAGGAAAGCTGAAGTGAATCACACACGTGGCATCAGTGATGGCCAAGAGTGGTATGCAGTCATCAGTTAAGGCTGGAGAAAAGGATTCCGACAATTTGAAATGAGGCTGGAGTTTTACCATACTTACTCCACTGAGCATACTTCAATACATTGCTTTATTGCATTTTACTTTTTAGATGCAAAGAAGCTTCCTTTCCATTTTTCCCAAAAATGTCACAGCCCAGTGACTGAATTGGAGAAAAGTGGTCTCCCTTTTACCTCTAAAAAAATGCCCCTTTTTATTACAAATCTAGGCCGCCCATACCTATTTTACACGTATTTTATACATTTTGATTTTTACATTTCTAATATTAAATTTAACAGTCATCTATGACATGTTTCCTCATAGGCACATATGTATGTATATATCAGGGGCACCAAAAAATTGTATACAAGTGGACACTTTGGTCAACATTGCTCAAGTAGTAGTTCGTCGTAATCAGAAGTGTCTGAACGCTGATGGTAACCACTTTGAGCACCTCTTGCAATTGCAGACGTCAAACGTGACTCGTATTCATCCTTTGTTAGCGGTATATATTGAGTATTACAATTTTAATACAGTTTTTTCCTTTCTTAAAATGTGTATACATGTTTTTGGCACCCTCTGTATGAATGAGACAGTGATCCTCCAACTGGAACTCCAGGGAAAAGTCTAGACTAAGGGCTGCTGCCTCCTGGGGGACACACATCCACCTCAACATCAAAATCTTAGTGGAGGTTCATTTTCACTTTGAAATTCAGATTACTAATGAATTCTCAATAAGTCTAAGAAATGATGAGAAATTCAGAGATGAGCTATATATAAATAAATACGTTTCCAAATTTCTACAGTTTGTATCTAAAAACGTGCTCAAATGAAACAAACGTTATTTTGCTAAAACTATTTTCCTGCCTTTTAAAACAATGCACATGTGCATGCATATATGTGTGTATGTATATATGTGTGTACATACTACTTATACAGATATTTGTATATACAGCTGACCCTTGTATATACAACACGGGGTAAGAGTGCTAACCACCACCCCTAAGCAGTCAAAAATCCTATAACTTTTGACTCTCCAAAAACTTAACTACTTATATAGCCTGCTGTTGACTAGAAGCCTTACCAATAATATATACAATCGATCAACACACATTTTGTATGTTATCTGTATTATATACTACATTCTTACAATAAAGTAAGCTAGAGGAAAAAAATGTTATTAGGAAAGTCAGAAGGAAAATACATTTGTAGTACTGAATGTATTTACTATAAAAAATCCATGCATGAGTGGACCTGCGCCATTCAAACCTGTGTTGTTGAAGGGTCAACTGTTAATGTACACATACGCGAAATTTATGGTACTGCTGTCCATCGGGGCTTTTTCACTACACCTACTAGTCCATTAGTGCTGAAATGTGGATGTACTACTGATTCTTTTCTTTCAATTATTTTTTTGAATCAGTTTTAGGTGTACAAAGCAACGTAATAGTTAGACACTTACATCCCTCGCAAAGTGATAACGCCCCTCCCCAAGCTACTACCCCTCTGACATCTTATATAGCTGTTACAGTACCACTGACTATCTTCCTTATGCTGTACTCCATATGCCATGAATATATATATATATATACTGTATTACATATTATAAATTATATTGTATTATATTAATATATATTATATATGTATAATAATATATATATTACATATACAATATATATAATATACATGTTACATACATATTGTATACACATGTTATATATATTAATAACATATACATATATACGTGTATGTATATATATACCATATACAATATATACTATAATATAATATATAATACATAATACTATAATATATATACTACAAATATAATACATGCTATAATATAATATATAGTATATATACAATATATATTGTATATATGATGTATATATAATATATATATTACATACAATATATATTAATAACATATACATTATTATTCCCATCTGGCATATTATATATATAATATATATTATATATTATAAAATATATATATAATTATAGTTGACCTTCAATATTATTCTACTTCAGCTTGAGGTGTACGGCACAGTGGTCAGGCACCTACACAGTGTATGACGTGATGCCCCTGATAAGTTCAGTGCCCATCTGGCACCCTACATAATCTTTACAACATTATCGATTATATTCCCCATACTGTATTTCACATCCCATGACTGTATTGTGACCACTAATTTGCACTTTCTAATCCCTTCACTTTCTCCCCCATCACCTTCCCTCTCCCCTCTAGCAACCAAGTTTTTTTTCTATATCTCTCAGTCTCTTTCTGTTTTGTTTGCTTATTTATTCTGTTCTTTAGATTCCACATATAAGTGAGGTCATGTGGTATTTTCTTTCTCAGTCTGACTTATTTCACTTAACATAATATTCTCAAAGTCCATCTTACCATTTGCAACAACACTGATAGACCTTGAGAATACTACTGACTCTTATTTTTTATTTTGTATATGGCCTCATTTCTACATTTTAGCATTAATTTATATACAATTAGATTAAACATATCTTTAGTCCATGTATTTGGCTTTTCTAGCAACACGATATATTTGAGTATTATCTTCTCTATTTTCTTAAGTAGAGGGTACAGAAGATGTTGGCATTTCTTCATGAATGAATCCTTTTAATGCTCTGCCGTGACAAAGTGTAAAGCACTACTCCCTTTGGGGACAGTTTGCATCAATGAAAGGCTTGTCCCGTCTACTTGGCTCCTCCCCTCAATCTCAGGCCTCCTGATGTCCTTTTTCATTGCTACCAGCACTCTGCAGCAGAACCCATTCTGACTGATGTTGAACTTGTACCATTTTATTCCCCCGTCAAATATTTAACTACCACAGTAATTCTCTGATGACTCAATATTCAATCACAGTTTAAACAAACAGTTGAGAATGTTCTATGCGTGGAAGGGCTCACCTTACACACGATTTCAGTTTCAGCTACAGAACAGGTGAAGATCAAGGTCTTTTGTGCCTGACTTGGAATGAAATCAAGAGTTTGGAGTAAAGTAGAGGTTTTTTCACTTTCTAGGCAAAGGTGTACTACCTGGTAATGAAATACAGAAACAATGTGATTTTTAAAATGTTCAAGGTGCTCCAGTTTTACTTTGCAGAGGTTACGTTGTGATTTTAATAGAAAAGAATGTGTAGGAAACCAATATAAATTTAAATACACAATTACAGACTTGTGTATGAAATCAAAGCTATAATCTTTTAATATTAAGCCATGAAACAAAGGTTACTTGCCTGTGTTCATCAGCCCCCCACTCCCCCCCACGACTCATTACCTGTTGGACCTTGCCATAGAGAGCAGCCTCTTCCATGGCTGTGATCACAACGTAGGGGTCATTCATGAACTCTTTGAGTAAATGTTCTATATGCTTGTTCCAATGAACTCCAACTGCAACAATCTGATGTGGTGCAGATTCCCTTTCGTCAACTTCAGCATTTTTTTTAAAGTTATGTAAGATAGCAAACATCTGGAAAATTAGCGTAATTAATTTCACTTGCATTTCAAAAGAGAATAATCGTTAGTTTGACAGAATGTAAAAAATAAAGAATTTATATTTTTTGTGTTCAGAGTGGGAAGAGGCCTTCACAAACATAAAAGTAAAGGAAAAAACTAAAAAGGAAAAAATGTTAGGTCTAAACAAAACTGAAACATAAACATCTGGGTAATGATGTGCAACATATGTAACAAAGGATTTCTGTCCTTATACAAAAACTTCTACAAACTGATTAGAAAAAGATGATCCCCACCGACAGAAAATAAGCAAAGGAATGAAGAAGCAGCTCATAGAAGAATAGGTACAAATGACTAGTATGAATTCATGCTCAACCTAACAAGTTATCAAGGAAATACAGATTAAACTAGTCAGATGCCACATTTAACAATCAGACTGGCAAAGAAAGCTGGACCGGGGCCTTCCACTGTCAGGGGTGCAGGGTGTGTGGCATGGCGGCACACTACCTAAGGGAGTGTAAATCAGTATACACCTTTAGAAAGGCAACCTTACAATGTAGTAGTCTAGATATTAGTTTGCAAATAAGAACTGAGATTTTTAAAGATGTTCAGAAACCCTGCACAGGCCCATACAGTCAAGTAACAAAGCCTGGACTTGAACCTGGGGCCATCACCTCTACCAAACGAATGCTCTTGGTCATCATGTTACACTGCTTCCAACAAATGCCTTACAAGAATTCAGTCTTTGATCCATCAATCCCTTGCCTAGGAATTTACCCTAAGGGAAACATGCAAGAAGATGTATGTTCTTCACACACACACACACACACACACACACACACACACACACACACACAAATGATGCTAAATGTCTGAAAATAAAATGATTAAAAAAAATGATGTCCCTAGGATTCAATGCCATATGGCCAATAATCATACTGTAGAATAGTAACAATACAACGCTATTTACTGAAAAATGCAAGTTATAAATTAGCACATAAAGTAAGGGCCTGATATTGTTAACTACATGTGTCAATAGACACAGGAATTATGAAAAAGAAGGAAATACTCCAAAACAGTAACAGTGATTACGTCTGAGTGTAGGATTATGGATGTTGGGGCTTTTCAAGTGCTCTTCTCTATTTCTCAAATTCTCTAAAATAAAAATGGCTTTCATAACCAGAAAAATATTAAATATTTTAGAAAACCACCCTCGAAAAGAAGTTTTGCTCTTTAAAGAGACCTTTAATATTGGGAAGGAAATTTCAGATAAATGTTCTCTCTTCTTAATCATAGAAGTCAAAGGGAAACTTTTATAGACTAACCAAGCTTCTTCCCCAACTAGACACTTTTCTTGACTCCTAAAAGCAGTGAAGACTTTAATTATATATACTTCTGAATACTAATGACAACTAAATGTATATCATACTTACTTGTTCATTAGCTTCAAAGAATAATACTTCTACCTCATCCAAAATCAGGTGACAGAGTCTAAGAAATAACAAGCTTTGATATTTGAGAAATCTCAGAAGACTATGTGGTGTTGTCACAATTACATCACCTACATTTTAAAAGAAAACAACAATTAACATTTTAGATTTCCCACAGGTTTTCCTAACATTTCCTTTACTAAGATTCCATATACTTTCTAGAAATGCCTTCTAATAAGACAAAAAGCTGTTTTTCTTACTCAGGTGGGTGAGGCAGGAGGGTGTGCCTGCCTGGGTTACTACCTCTGTTACCAACCCTGCCATTATCTGATTACATACTAGGGCTCCCACCAGGTTTTGCTCTCCTAAAAGACAGGGAGGGTTTTAGTCAACACCTAACAAAATGGTAGGTGTTCGTTCAGTAGATAGTTGATAAATGAATGAAATCACGTAGTTTTCTTATTTTCTCACAGATGTGAGCCAAGATCAAACCTTCATCATCTATACTCATCGGTAATTGACAAGGGCAGTTTGGACTAGGGATCATCGGCTGCATCGACACAGCCCTGTGTCATCGGCAGCTCCCAGGCCTGCCCGGGGAAGGTGCCACTGTGTTCTGTGGAGAAAACCAAACAGTTTGAAAGGATGCTTACACCCCCTTGGAAGCTTCATATTTTTGGCTTCGTCTTTGTGGAGTCCAATTGTTAACAACATAGGATGAAGAGGCCTGGAGGACATGTTATAGTCTCCCAATAATTCAAAAATAAATTGGGCTTTTTTCCACCCAGGACATACGATGACTGCCAGAGGCTGCGAAGACACACAAATTCACATAATTTTGGACAAAAGTTAAGAATCGAACACAGGATATGTGAAGCATGTAGAACAGCTCCTTGTACAGAGTAAGTACTACATACATTTTTATCATCATCATAGAGGTCAGAAAAGTTAAAATACAGTTTCATTAAAATGGATTTAGACACTCATCTGTTCCTAGAGCTTAAACTAAGCATTTTACAAATATTAATTCACTTAGTCCTGGAAACACTCTTATAGGATAGGACCTAGTACTACCTCATTTCACAGATGAGGAGTCTGAGGCACAGAGAGGTGAAGTCAGTTGCCCAAGGCTGCACAGCTAATACATAGTAGCAACAGGATTTGAAGCCAGGCAGTCTGGCTCTAGAGCTCCTGCTCCTAAGCACAAAGATGAACTAACTGCTTCCTGAAAGGGGCCTTTAAAAACGTTAACATCTCTTCCTTAGGAGATTGGAGTTTCCTATAGCACCATCTGAACCTTGCCTTCCACTTGCCAAATATCTCCTGAAGATACACTGCCTGCCAAACACCTTCCTGGACACCTCCCTCGATTAGCTGAAGACAAGAATGAGTCTCCTTTTTCCTTTACGAAGATCCAGGTGAGCGCTAGCTTCCAGGTGTCAGGGCTACAAAGCAGGCTGAACAGGGAGACACAGAGAAAGCAGAGTGGATACAAGATCTGGACATCCTTTGCTGCTCCAGCCAGGGTTCTATCTCAACACCCTCTGTGTCTCATCAACAGTGGTCAACTGCTAACTAATTGAGGGTATCCATTTAGTTTTATTAAATCAATACATAACTTATTTAATGCCATTTTTCAAAGGAAAATCATTAAACTACATAGCACAATTAGAAAAATAAACTAGAATCTTTTCTAAAATGCAATTCTAAGTGTCTTTTTGTACTGCTATGTTCCACCTTATAATGAGTGGCAGAACATTCTGTAGTGTGTCCTTTGGGATAGGATCTGAGACAAAGGCCTGACAGGACATCAGTTCAACTACCAACCAAAACCCAGCAAAGCAGATGTCACTACCCCACTGTCATTTGATCCTCACACCGCATTTCTCTCCTTCCCATCATCTCTCTCAGCTATTTTCAGATTCTTACACAGGGGAAAAATAAAAGTGGGATTATAAAACAGTGAGTGGTGCTGTGAAAATATCTGCAAGAATATGGGAAAAGAGGACAGAAAACCTAAAGTCTAATCCTACTTCTTTTCCCACTTGTCAGCTGTTAAAATGTATACTGGTAACTTTTCATGAGTTAATTTTTGCATCTATAAAATTGTGAAAAGAATACATGGCCTGACCATCTCATAGGGTCACTGTGACAATTAGATGAATTAAATCAGTGAAATACTTTTATGAACTATGTATTTATTTATCAAAGCCAGGACTCTCTTGTCTCAGTGGATGGCCCACACTGGGGGTCAAGGTGAGAATGGGTGTGGAAAACTGATGACTGTGGTAAGAGAAAAGTTTCTCATAGGATGGATTTTTGTCCTGCCAGTTTGGAAACTAAATGAATAACGTAACCTAAACTTTACGAAAGGTTAGGTGTAAAATTTAAAAATAAATGTTTAATCCATTTTGTTGTGAAACAAAATTGTCTTCAACTTACTCCATTTCTACTCGGTAATGACTGATAGCAGCCCCCCGTTTGCAAAACCGTAAGCACTGGTGGAAGGTACAACAAAGGGTCATTTCCACACTGAGCAATGACAACCACATCACAGCCACGTGCTATGGGAGGCCAAGAGTACGATTCAGTGTGGTTAGGTCCCAGAAACTTATTTCTTTGAAGAGCCTACAAAACAACCAAAAAATCACAATAAAGTATAGAAAACTAATTTAAAAACCCATCTAATTGCTCATTTACCCCCAACAATGGGTATACACTGCTCACCCTGGCATTTTCCAAGACCTACCTTTTAAGTCCCACTGAATCTTTCCTAACATCAAATGGGCTCCAAATGAAAAGGATCCAATAGGCGATCCACTGACGAACCAGGCGCTTAAAGCTCACCACAGCTAGGATGTGACTTCTTCTCCCTCCTTCTAGTAATCTGCCGGTGCATCAGCTCACTTGTAAGGCTTTTTTTAAATATGGACTTTTTTGTTTATTTTTCTATGTAATTGTCATTAAAACCTCCCAAATGTTCCAACAGGGTAGAGTTATCCAGCCACAATGATATTGTCTTCCAAAAAGTGGACTTATCAGCACCATCATCTCTGTGAAGTGGAGGCCCTGACCCCCACGGCAAGCGGGAATGACTCCTCTCTGCACCTGGAACGCAGCGGTCATCCTGGGAGCTTCCTGCACCGTCACCCTTTTGTTTGCAACTCACATCATCTTTTTTGTTCACCTGCTTGTGTTGGTGGAGAACATATTTCAGTAGCTTCTTGACAAAGGGAACAGAGGAAGTAAATCTGAGATTTTGTATGTCTGGAAATGTCTTCATTCTGCCCTCACACTTCACTGACAGTTTGAGAATAGACCTCTGGGTTAGAAATAACTTTTCATTAGAATGTTGGGGTCGATGCTCCTCTGGTGTTACTGTGGAGAAGTCTGAAGCCATTCCGATTCCTGACCACGCGTGTGGGACCAGTTTCTTCTCTCTGGAAACTTCCACGTCTGAAGCGTCCAGTGTAGACGCGTCACAACATCATTCTACTATCTTGTTTCTAAGTTGTGCTGGGCCTGTGCTAGGTAAACTCTCTTAATTTGGAGCGTCATATCCATTAAGTCTAGAAATTATTCACATGTTCTTCTTCTCAGACTTTTCCGCTCTCTTCCGTCGTTTCTTTCTAGAAATCCCATTTTCAGGTATCGGACCTCAAACTGACCCTCAAATTTTCTTCTTTTGGTTTCAGGTGTACAAAGCAACGTAACAGACATCTAAACCCCTCATGAAGTAATGACCCTCTCCCCAAGCCACTAGCCCTCTGACATCTTACACAGTTGTTACAATACCTTTGACTCTTCCCTGTGTTGCACTCCACACCCCGTGACTACATATACCTATATATTTAGTTATAGCTGACATTCAATATTATTCTACTTCATGTCTTCAGGTGCATAGCGCATTGGTCAGGCACTCAAGTTTTCTTTTGCCCCTCATTTCCATCTCTTTTGTCTTTTTGTTCCCCTGATAGCTTTTATTTTACCTCTCAAATCTACTATTGATTTTTATTTTTATAACACTGTGAATTCCCAAGAACCTTTTTTTATTTTCTGAATTTTCGACAGTACCCTGTTATTGTTAAATACATGCAATATATATCTTCTCTTATCTCTGAGGATATTTATTTTCTAATGTTTTCTTCTACTCCCTACAGTGTTTGTTGCCTTTGGAGTTGTTCGGGGTTTTTTCCTTAGGTGAGGCTTTCCTCTAATGTCTAATAATCCCTGGTGTTCTGTTCAGGCTGAGGAAGGCCACTAAAAGCTGACCAGAGGACCCGTGGGTGAGGCAAAGCTCATCTCCGTGTGAGAGTCATATCACTGCAGGAAGACAGGGCAGAAGCAGACCCTTTTACTGGGAGAATTCCAGACAGCATCATCCAAAGGTCTTTCTCTAGGGCCACTCAGTTTCTCCAAAAAGAGCCTCCAATCTCCCTCCTGAGAATCTGGCTGTGGAAACAGGTAAGGAAGTGCACGACCCTTGCCAACTTCCCTGCTTCCTGGGGCATCTCAGCCATACTCTGTTGCCTATTTCCCATCTCCTCAAAGCCTGTGGGAAGCTGTTTTCCTAAAGACTTCCCTCTTATGCTATTTATCCTTGTGGTTCCATCTTCCTTTCTTTTTTAAAAAAATTTTAAGTTGTTGTTGTTTTTGTATCAAGTAGGAAGTAGATGCACACGTATGATCAATTTACTAAGGGAAACCACAGGTCTATAAAGCAACTTTGAAAAAAAATGCTAAAAAGTATATTACAATTGCCCTGGCAACTTGTGCCTTGCAAGCCCCATTCCACAGGCACATTTGAAAATTTAATTCAGAAAAGCACTTAAAAGTTAAACAGGGATTTCTCCACAAAAAAAAATTATTCATTTGTAAGAAATTAACCTGGACTTAAGAATAAATAATAATTATAATAAATAATTACTAATAAAAGCTTAAACGAGAATTTCAAAAGCAAAGAAATTATACAAATGCAACCTTAAAAGCATTTATTAAAAATCCTTCTACATTACGTCAGTATCCCTTCTTGAGTTTGGTTTCAGAAGCACGTTTACCTTTTTCAGGTCTGCCAAAAGTGGCGACGTGTCAATGGATAAGCAAGGTTCGATCTTGTTCCGGAGCACTGTGAAGGGCTGCTGTGTGCCCAACTTCAACTTCTGCAACTAGAAAACACGGATGTTAGACAACTCTGCCCTGCAGGATTAGCACAGAACATCAAGAACTTTACGGAAGTGAAAAAAATACAAGAATTTGATTTCAATGTAAGTCATCTAGGTGTATATGCTTATCAAAAACCCCCAAAACTACCAAAATGAAAGGAAGAGCATCTATTACCCAAATTTAAAACCAAACAATTAATTAAAAAGAAAAAACAATTTCTCTCAAGCAATAATTCACTGGACAATTTCTAAAAAGATTTCTTCAGCTAAAGTTCCCAATAGAAAGGGTTTCTCTTCTGATCTCATATTTAGAGGGAGGAAGGAGAAGGATTTAAAGAGTAAACAGTTTTCTTTCTTTTTTATTTTTATTTTTATTTTTTTAGAGTTGTAGTACCTGCTGCAGATCAGAGATTCCATCAGCTCTCAAAGGATCAGGATTTAAAAATTGCAATAATCTGTAAAATAGTTACAGGGCAACTTGAAAGGAAAAAAGTGTTTATATTTCTTCAATAGAACTATTATTTTAATTCTTCCTTGACGTAAGTAAAGTGAATTATATATCCCAAAGCATAGCTATGAAATCACTGCTCATTTTATTTTGCCTTGTTTATTGTGATACAAGGGCCACGGTGGGTCATGCCAGGCCCATGCTTCCCCCACCCACCCGAGGCCCCAGGCTGAATTGTCAATCACAGGACCACCAGCTCTGAACAAGGAGAAAGATCACCAGGTCATCACATGTTCCTAATAAACCCATTGCCTCCTTCCTTCTTTGCTGTTTAATCTTGAACACTTCAAAGCTCCCTGTAACCCACAGTAGAATAACTGGTATAATTTAATCAGCGGGTACTAAGTAAAGGGCATTTAGCCAAATAGGAGATCAGATACAACCTTCTAACACAAACATAAAAGGCAACAGTTATCTCAGGGTTAATTTATTAAGTAATACTTTCATGTAATAAAAGAAAGAAATGAGCTATATGGATAATGCAAGGTCTTTTGTTCCAAGAAAAAGAACCACTTGTAACACCACAACTTTCAGGTATGAGGGTGAAGGGATATCCCAGGAGGAGGCTGTCAACTCAGGTGCCAACCCAGATCTGTGGGCTCCATGGCAGCCTTCAAAGCCCCTGGCCTTGGAACATTGTGAGGAGCTCCTGAACTTCCGGTCAAGATGGTCGAGTAGGTAAACGCTGTGCTCGCTTCCTCCCATGACCTCATCAATATTACAACTAAATTATAGAATCACCACCCTTGAAAACCCCTGTGAGGAGCTCCTGCTGGATGACGGGCCGTTACAGGGCCACAGTGTGGCTGGCTTCTGGGAAGCAGGGCATCCTAAATCATCCCAAGCCAATCAGTAGATACAGCATGACCTTCCACCTCTGAACTGGCTTAAATTCTTTGTTACTCTGGTGGCTTCAGAGCAGCCAGTTACTTGGAATATACGTGTAAGAGTGTTTTTAGGTTGGTATGGTAAGAAATCTTAAAAATAGGTATGAAATATTTTGTGGATTAAACAAGTATAAAATGAAGTTATTACTCTATTGTTAACAACTTGTAAGTGAATACTTTGAGAATCTGGCAGGACAAAAAATATCCTCAAGTTCCACACTGCAAATAATTAGTTTATCCAACAAGTGATAAACCTGTCCAACATCAGAAAACTTGGAAGAAAGCAAATACCAACCCATATAAAGTCAACAGCCCCCAAAGATCAACTATATCTAATTTATTTCATAAAATTGTTCACTTCACCAAGAGAATCAGGAAGAGGAGGCAGAAAATGACTATTTACAGTGGAACAGAGTTTTAAACAGAAAAATCTACCTTACGTAAATGAAAAAAAAAAACTAATTTCAAAGTCTGCAGAAGACACTGCATGTATGTTTTTTAATGGGGCTGCAGGTCTGAAATTAATACTAAAATCATATTAAATTCTCTAAGCTTATAATTTTATCACCATTATTTCAATAAAAAATTTAGGCCAAGAAAAGCATTCGTACTTCACACAGCCATTCTTCTCATTGTAGTCTTTCTTCTCAGTCAATATAAGTGGTCTCTCATTTGACCTCTGACATAAAGCACTAGAAATCAAAAAAGCATTTATTAAAATTTGTGAACCCATTTACCCCAATCCTGAAAATACTTTTATTTTCTGGGAGAAAATTTAAAAAGCACCACTGAGGAGTAAGTTGTTCTATATAGGTAAATTTATGTGAGAACTAGAGCTGAGCCCTTTAAGTAAAAAAAACCATTTTGACCGTTCTGGTGTTTGCCAAGAGGGAGTTAAACCCACTCTAGCCCATCTCTGCTACTGATTATCACTGGAAACCAAACAAAATACAAACTATAGGAGCAAGAAGTTAAAACGTAAAAAACAACCAGAATCATGGACAGTTCCCTGGGCTTTCACCTTCTATCTCTTAGTGTTGACCTCAGGGTGACCTGAGACTTAGAACTGTGTAAAGGACGTAGAAATCAAAAACTCTGAGAAAAACCCTCTATTTCAAGCCAGAGAACCAGCAATGGAGGCTTCAAACAGAGTGTGGGGAATCCTCACTGATTTTTTCTTCCTCTTTTTCTCTCCTGGCCCTGCCCAAGGCCAGCTCTGATCACGGGACTGCATGCTACAATGGCAACAGCTGTGCGGTCACCTAAAACCCTAAGAGAAAACGTTCCCCTCCCTCTAGAGGAACTAGGAAACAGGGAGTCCATGGTCTAAAGACTGTGTAGGGACAATCTCCATCTTTTTATTCTCTCATTTCTATTGCTGTTTTGCTCCACAAGTGGCCCCAATCACACAGAACCACATGGCAGTTTCTCAGACAGAAACCCATCCATATGGCCAGAGGAACAGGGAGATGGAGCATCTGGAAAATGGTGAATGTGAAGAAAATACTGGAAAAAGAGAAAGATATAGGGGAGAGAGAATCCCCTATTTCTGTGTATGACCCAGCATAAATCCCAGGGTCATCCCAAGTTGAGCATATTCAGAACAGACCCAAGTCACATACTAAAGATTTGGAAACTGAGCTAACATTATAATGAACACTCACAGAAAGAGAGACAGAATTGAGGTCTGAACCTAAGGGAGTTGTTGACTTCCTGCTAAACGAAATGAACAACAAAAACAACAAAATTAATATTCTACAGAGGACTTTAACAGAAACCAGAGCCTCACATCATAATATTCAAAATATCCAGAATACAAACCAAAATTACTCAACACAAAAAGAACCAGGAAACTCAGATCAATTATCAAAGGAAAAGATAATCAACAGGTGCCAAACCCAAGATGGTTCAGAAGTGGTAATTATTAAACATTTTAAAGCAGCTATTATAGCCATGCTCCATAAAAAAGGAAAGATGAGGGCCGGCGCCGGCCCAGTGGCTCAGGCGGTTAGAGCTCTGTGCTCCTAACTCTGAAGGCTGCCGGTTCAATTCCCATATGGGCCAGTGGGCTCTCAACCACAAGGTTGCCAGTTCAATTTCTCGAGTCCCGCAAGGGATGGTGGGCTCCACCCCCTGCAACTAAGATTGAACACGGCACCTTGAGATGAGTTGCCTCCTGGATGGCTCAGTTGGTTGGAGCGCGGGCTCTCAACCACAAGGTTGCCAGTTCGATTCCTTGAGTCCCGCAAGGGATGGTGGGCAGCACCCCCTGCAACTAAGATTGAACACGCACCTTGAGCTGAGCTGCTGCTGAGCTCCTAGATGGCTCATTTGGTTGGAGCGCATCCTCTCAACCACAAGGTTGCCGGTTCGACTCCCGCAAGGGATGGGGGGCTGCGCCCCCTGCAACTAGCAACGGCAACTGGACCTGGAGCTGAGCTATGCCCTCCACAGCTAAGACTGAAAGGACAACAACTTGACTTGGGGGAAAAAAAAAAAGTCCTGGAAGTACACACCATTCCCCAATAAAGTCCTGTTCCCTTTCCCCAATAAAATCTTAAAAAAAAAAAAAAAAAGACTATGGCTTTAAAAAAAAAAAAAAAGGAAGGGAACAATGAAAGTTCTCTGCAAAGAAATATGAACTACAAAACTGAAAATTTTAGAACTGAAAAGTGTAACACATCAAATAAAATGTTCACTGGATAGGCTCAATAGCAGAATGGAAATAACAAGAATCAATTCAGTTGAAAACAGATACATAGAACTGATAATCGAAGAATAGCAAGAAAAAAGGTTGAAAAAATGAACAGAGACCCAGAGACCTTTTGGACAGTCTCATCAGTCTCAAAAGGAGAGGAGAAAGATATGGGTACAGAAAAAATATTTATAGAATAACTGCTGATTACATCCCAAATTTGATGAAAGACAGAAACCTACAAATGAAGAACCTTTACGACAGGTTCATAAATGTAGAACCTTAATGAACCCCCAGCATAAAAAAAAGTGAGAGAAATGACACCAAAGTATATAATAATTAATTTGCTCAAACCTGTAATAAAGAGAAAATCTTAGAAGCCACCAGAGTTCCAAACAGAAGGACAAAGAAAAAGATGACAGTAGATTTTGCATTGGGAACAATGCAAGCAAGCAGAATGTGGGGCAACATCTGTAAAATACAGGGGGAAAAACTATCAACCTAGAATTCTATACCTAGCAAAAATACTTTTTTTCAAAGATGAAGCTGAAATAAATTTTCAGACATACAAAAGCTGAAAGAATTCATCACCAGTAGACCCACAATGCAAGAAATAGTAAAGAAAGTCCTTAGATAGAAGGAAAATGATACCAAATAGAAACCTGGAACTACACAAAAAGCGAAAAGCATCAACGGTAAGTACTTAACTGAATATTTAAGATTATCTTCTTATTTATTTAAATCTCTTTAAAAGATAACTGTTTAAATAAAAATGATAATAGATTCTAGATTTATTACAATTGCATAAATAAAATGTATGACAACACTAGCATGAAGTCCAGGAGGAGAGAAATGGAAGCATACTATTTTAAAATCTTACACTATATGTGAGATGGTATATTACATCCTTTCTGTGATGTCATTAATTTCACTGGCATGTTTCTTGATGAGGACAGGGTTACAGTCAAAAGTCTTTGACACTCATCTTCAAGAAGCTAACAAACTATCCTTTGCTTTCCACCAACCTGTATTGCCATTTGGCCCACATTTGTGCATCATTTATTTACATTAAGAGCACTTTGTTGGACCTGCCTATGTAAACTTTACCTGACAAGGTAACAAGGAGACTTTAGAGCCACTACCAGTTTTTGGTCAAATGTGCTGCCAACTAGTTGTCACAACATTTTTCTTTTAAATTAATAAATGTTTAATCAAAATTTATGGGGCCAGTCTTTTTTTGAAATTGAATACTTTCCTATCATTAATTTGATAGAACACTGTATAATACAATATTATACTTAAGTTTCTGGTCAATTTTCAAATCATACCTGGCTGCTGGTATATCTGGATCAGCATATATGGTTATGCCTCTTTTTGTTGGCCAGTACACGGAAGATTCAACACACTGTAAAAAAATATTTTTTAGAAAGAATATGTATGCTACCAAGATATATAGTCTTGACATCAAAATCCCATGGGAATTATTCTCATAAACCACCATCCCAGATAATTTTCAGACAACACAATCACAGAGACAGAGCTGGAAAGCTGGGTGATTATGCCATTGCAATAACCACTAGATTTAAGTGTCCAAATAGGCAGATGGCATTTCAGATAATCAGTATTTAAAATGTCCTGTAATTACTTTCACCTCTCTTGTCAAAGGAACTGGAGGAACAGGTTAGACTTGAACTTAACGATTAGTATGTCCCATAATCCCAGATTTTCACACCCTTGTTAAAATGAGAATAAATACCCAATTTTGTAGAGAGGCCACTAGGCCAAGAACTAGGCATAACAAGAGGGGAGCTGAGTTATTTTGTTATTTTGAAACAGAACAAACATGCAACTGTATTTTTCCATGAATGAAATTAGCCAATGATTTTTTTTTTAACAGAAAATACAGTTTTGGCTCCTAGTAGATTTTAAAGGAGAATATTCTAAAATTAACATTATATGAACTTTATATTTAAAGAACATTTAAAAATACAACCTTATTTACATCTTTTAAAGAGACGCACTGTTGTTTCTTCTCAGTTTGTTTAGGTGAGCCTCCCAATGAATCCATTTTACATTTTATAGTTTTATCTGTAAAATAAAAATGATAAAAGGCTACTTTAGAAAGTGTTATTAAAAATAGAAAATAGGACAAAAGGGATTATAACAAAAAAGTACTATCATAAAATCTTAATACATGAAATTCCTATTGAATAGGGTTTTGTATTAAACCTTACTTGAGGGGATTAAATTTAAAAATCTTGTTTCCACTCTTATTATAAAAAAAAGTTTAAAAAAATCCTTACTGGCTTACTAAGAATTAAATATAATTTACTTTTCCAACTTGGCATACTCTGTTTCCCAAAGAGGGCCATAACATGTCTCCCAACACACATGCTACTCTTACAATGTGACTTTGTCACTTCTCCCATTGAGAGATGGGCTCTGTATTCCTTTCCCATGAGCCTGAGTGGGTTTGTAAACAACATGGAAGTGACATTATGTGACTTCTAAAGGTAGATCACAAAAATGCCATGTATTAAGGTGGCTGGATGGCTCAGTTGGTTAGAGCGCAAGCTCTTAACAACAAGATTGCTGGTTCGATTCCCAGGTGGGTCAGTGAGCTGTGCCTTCCACAACCAGATTGAAGACAATGAGCTGTCGCTGAGCTGCCAGTGGGTGGCAGGATGGCTCAGTTGGTTAGAGTGTGAGCTCTTAACAACAAGGTTGCTGGTTCAATTCCCACATGGGATGGTGGGCTGTGCCCCCCGTAACTAGATTGAAAATGGCAACTGAACTTGGAACTGAGCTGCGCCCTCCACATCTAGACTGAAGGACAACGACTTGACTTGGAGCTGATGGGTCCTGAAAAAACACGCTCTTCCTCAATGAAAAATTTTTAAAAAGAGAGAGAGTATTCATATTTTATGCTGCCTATGAAAGGGAAGTGAGCCAAGTAGAACTTACCCATGATCATAGGCGTTGGCCCTGGGTCACCCACATGGTTGGGCCATGGATGCTGGAGAGACTGCGCCAGAAAAGTTAAACCCTGTGATTCTGAGAGAAAAAACACATTTCAGGATTACAGCAGCATGAAATAAAACCCAAAACAGAAATGTGAATTCGTTGGTGTACTGCTGCTCTTACTTTTCTATAAGGTTAGAGGAGGCATTGCTCCTTGGTGGGGAGCAATGTGAAGCGACTACAGAAAACTGAATGTAGAGAGAAGTTACTTCATTGTCAATGACGGACTCTTCTCATCTTTTCATGCTAATAAATAAGTCGCTCTTTTTAAAAGTATCTAAAGCTCTCAACAAACAAAAATCTGTTTTGGTGATGTCTTTAAATTAGGAACATACAGACTTCTGAAAATAAAATTCCATATTAACAAGAAATTGAAAACAGTTTTTTCTGTTCTCATAAAAACGAACTGTAGCAGCTTTATGATGTCAGAACTTTTCACAAACTCACTAGGATGAAAACTAAAATATTAAATTCAGAGTCTAAGTCACAGTTTTCATACGGGTAAAAGCCTATATGACAACTTATATCAATACACTAAGATTTCTATAAAAAAAGACAGTTTAAAGGAAACATATACTGATGACAAGCTACTCACTTTCCATTCCTTGAGAATTTTTTCCTTGCAAAAACATTGGCCAAAGAGTAAGTGCCGGATTGAGTTCATTGGAAAAGGAGGCTGACTTTATATTCAATCTTGATTTCTCTAAAGAATCAAGGGTTTTATTTTCCATGGGTGATACATAACACGCGAAGTTCTTTGCAACCAGATCATCATTAACACAAACCTGTACAATTTTAAACATTTCATGAATAATAAGACAAATATATAATCAAGTGACTGTTCAGAAAATATTCTAAATTTAACTGCAATTTTGATCTTCAAAAAAATTATTTTATAAAACATAATTTGACAGAAATTGATTTTGTGACTTCTGCACTGGTAATGGTGAACTAGATACTTCTGACCAACCCTCCTGATAAGAAAGAAAATTAAGAAGCTGTATGAAATATGAGTATGTTCTTTTAAAAGCACTGAAGAACTAACACAACTTTGCCAGGCAAAGATCTAGGGGGAGGGCAAAGACAAAACACAAACCATAAAAGGAAAAACTGATAAATCAGACTTTATCAAAATTTAAAATTTCTGCTTTTCAAAAGATACTGTTCGGAACAATCCAAAGACAGGAAGAAGATATTTCTAAATAATATATCTGGATGGGTGTGAATCCAGAATATATAAAGAATTCTCAAAACTCAATAAAAAGAAAACAAACAACCTAATTAAAAAATGGGCAAAAGATAGTAATCAAAACCGTATGGTACTGGCATAAAAACAGACACATAGCTCAACAGAACAGAATAGAGAGCCCAGAAATAAACCCACACATATATGGTCAATTAATCTATGACAAGGAGGCAAGAATATACAGTGGAGAAAGGACAGTCTTTTCAGTAAATGCTGTTGGGGAAACTGGGCAGTCACATGCAAAAGAATGAAACTGGACCACCGTCTTACACCATAAACAAAAATTAACTCAAAGTGGATCGAAAGACTTGAATGTAAGACCTGAAACCATAAAACTCCTAGAAGAAAACCTCGTTGGTAACCTCCTTGACATCGATCTTGGTGATGATTTTTTTGGATTTGACACCAAACACAAAGGAAACAAAAGCAAAAATAAACAAGTGGGAGAATTAAACTAAAAAGTTTCTGCACAATAAAGGAAACCTTTAACAAAATGAAAAGACAGCTCACTGAACAGGAGAAAATATCTGCAAATCAATATCTGATAAAGGGTTAATATCCAAAATGTGTAAAGAACTCATATAACTCAAAAGAAAAAAACAAACAATCCAATTAAAAATGGGCAGAAGATCTGCAAAGACATTTTTCCACAGGAGACACACAGATGGCCAACCGGTACGTGAGAAGATGTTCACCAGCACTAATCATCAGGGAAATGCAAATTTAAACTACAATGAGCTACTACTAAACAACTACAAGAATGACCATGAAAGATTGAAAAGGACATGGAGGAAGTCGAACTCTCATACATAGCTGATGGAATTGTGAAATGGTCAACCACTTTGGGAAACAATTCGGTAGTCTCTTAACGCCTACAATAGCATCCAAAAGTTTGACTCCCAGGTATTTACCCAAGAGAAATAAAAGCTCAGGTCCACAGGCAGCTTGTACATGAATATTCATAGCAGTTTTATCTGTAATTATTCAAACTGGCCATGACTCAAATGTCCATCAACAAGTGAATGGATAAACATAGTATCGTATACAAAGTCTGACAATTAAGTTCGCAAACTTGTTGCACCGCTGTTGCTAACCTTTTTTTTGATACCAGAGGGCTTATTCATTATGAATTTGTACCAACTGGACAAACAATTGACCAAGTTTACTTGGAAGTGCTGAAAAGGCTGCATGAAAAAGTTAGACGACCTGAACTTTTCGCCAACAATTCATGGCTCTTGCATCACAACAATGCACCAGCTCACACGGCACTCACTGTCTGTGAGGGAGTTTTTAGCCAGTAAACAAATCACTGTATTGGAACACCCTCCCTATTCACCTGCTCTGGCCCCCAATGACCTCTCTCTTTACCGGAAGATAAATGAAATATTGAAAGGAAAACAGTTTGATGATATTCAGGACATCAAGGGTAGTACGACGACAGCTCTGATGGCCATTCCAGAAAAAGAGTTCCAGAATTGCTTTGAAGGGTGGATTAGGTGCTGGCATCGGTGCATAGCATCTCAAGGGGAGCACTTCGAAGGTGACCGTAGTGATACTCAGCAATGAGTCATGTAGCACTTTTTCTAAGATGAGTTCACGAACTTAATTATATGACCTCATATCTAGACAATGGAAAAGTACTTGACAATAAAAGGAACAACGTGGATATATCTTAAAATAACTTTGTTGAGTGGGAAAAAAAACAGGCAAAAAAAAAGAGAACACCCTGGGATATACATCCTTGTGTTTCCTTTGAGAGCTGGAAAAGGATTGTTGGCCTTATTTTTCTTTTTCTGGCAATTATGACCTCCTGTACCCCAAGTAAGTTCTCTCTGCTAAGCATGCCTTCTCCACTTCACTACCTTGAAGCAAATTATCACCCACACACAACCATATACAGGGAGAAAGAGAGATCTACCATTGAAAAACAGTAAGAAAGAAGCAGGTCAGTAGAGAACTTGTTTTAAAAAATGTTTTTTTACAAGACTGGTCCTAGAGCCAACAGACTGGTCCTACAGCATTTTTACCACATTGTAAAATAAGTAATGAAAAGTCAGAGGTAAAATCAACAAGGATGTGGAGGAACCCAAAATACAAAGAATCACAAATGAACTTTATTATAAACATAATCACACTGAAGAGGGTAGGGAAGAAAAGAACAAACCTGCTGTAAGACTAAAGACACATTTCTTTTTCACAGGAATGTGACTTAGCAATTCTGAAATTACGTGAATCAAATAAGTATACTGGAGCTAACAGCAGCAGGTTTCTCACTATCAGAGACAGGTGTCAAGAATGAGGAAAAGGGAGGTGCTGGATTGAAATCAGAGGTACCAGAGCTGTTAATATATGTACAAATGGATAGATCTGGAAACAAATGTAGACATACCGTGTTTCCCTGAAAATATGACCCGGCCAGACCATCAGCTCTAAAGCGTCATTTGGAGCAAAAATTAATATAAGACCGGGTCTTATATAATAATATAATTATATAAGACCCGGTCTTATAGCAAAATAAGACCGGGTCTTATATTAACTTTTGCTCCAAAAGATGCTTTAGAGCTGATGGTCCGGCCAGGTCGTATTTTCAGGGAAACACGGTATGTGTGCATGGGGTAGTATATATACACGTATTTCCTAACTGTCTGCTGAGAGGCCCTACAATCAATGACATCCATTAGCAATGAGCACACCTAGTAGTACCCTGATCTTGAAATCCTAATGGTTCCCAATAAAAGGAACCACTTCTTGGAGAAGTAGTTGATTCTAGGGCTGGGGCTGGAAAATGACCAAGTTAGCCAGGAGTAACTTGTAGTACCAGAAAACAGAGTTTTCAACAATGATGGGGGACATTGAAATAACACATATACCACTCTGAAAACGCTAATGGACAAATCTGTGATAATATGAACAAGAAAATAATGACATTAAAGGAGTATATTCTCCAGAGTAAAATAAATATCCAGATGCCCACAGTAAGATAAACTATTGAATCAATAAGTGGGGAAAAGGGATAATTCCAATTAAAAATGTAGACGACATGATGGAAATGGGCAAACACCACAGAAATAAGTTTCGCAGGTAAGAGTCACTGATGGATATTTGCACAGTCTCAAAGTATCTCCCCAAAAAATACTTAATAATTTCAAAAGAAAAACAATAGTAACTCTTTGGAGGAAAAACCTAGCAGACACCACCTTATTACCCAGCTGATCAGGGTTAACATGACTAGTAAGAAGACATATCAACATCATGAAGCTTCTCCCATGATGCACTGAGAAGCACTCAGTATCACTTCTGTAGCACTCTTGCTAAAAATGTAGAACCTCAACCTAATCATAAGAAAACATCAAACAAACCCAAATTGAGTGACATTCTACAAAATAACTGGCTGGTACTCTTGAGAAGTGTCAAAGTCTTAAAAGATGAGGAAAGACTGTGGACCTGCCAGGTTAAGAATGAAGGAGACATGACAATCAGATGCAGTGGGGGATTCTGGCCCAAAGAAGGGAAATTAGTGGGAAAACCGGCAAAATTCAAATAAGACCTATAGATTTTCTAAACATGGCATTTTATCACTGTTAATCTTCTGATTTTAATCGCTGTGCCATTGGTTTGTATGGTTAACATTAGGGGAACCCAGGTAAAACATATACAAAACTCTGCACAATTTTTACATCTCTTCTGTAAGTGTGAAGTTATTTCAAATAAAAAAATTAAACAAAAAAAATAATTTAAAAAATGAAAAAGAAATAACAAAAGGTAAAAAAGGCACAACAAAAAAGTTATTTCAAAATAAAATTTTTAAATAAATCCATGGTTTAGATGCCCTCTGTGGGCCCTGAGCATCCTAATCTGCACCTCCATCTACCTGCATACACGGTCAGAGCTGCACCTTGTGCCAGCCTTCATAAAGGCAGCCAGATGAATGTTAACAGCTAATGGGGGGGGGGCCTCACAGGTGATGCCCACTTTCTTCCTACTGTGTTATCTGAATTCTTTACAATGAGCACATATTACACACAATGAAAAAATTATGGGGGAGAAAAAGCAGTGAACTAAAACCATACTAAATGTATGTATTATAAAAATTATGTCCTCTTAGAAGAGAACATTTTATACCCATCACTATAGCAATAATTGCTTGTCCATTACTACATAAAATACTGTCTAAATAAAACACTACAGTAATTTTTTTAAAATAGTTAAAAGAAGAAAACACAAACCTAACTTTTGATCTAAACCAGACCTTGAAAGATTAAGAATATTTCTATGTTGTGTGAATGACATTGTTTCCCTTGGTGTTTTTTCTTCATTAAAATAAAAATGTTTCATAATGATAAAATAGTTTTAAAATACAATTCTTTCACTTACTTTTTCACTTCTTATAGTCACATAAAGGTAAACCTCAAAAGTATCTTCTTCCACAGCACACAATTTGGCTTCCACCTGGGTAGTTGCTAAATAGCATAAATGAAAACACAAATTAGTTGATATTAAAAAGTATACTTGAAACAATGATGACTAACTCCCACCTATATCTCTGCTAATCACTTCTGATTACCCAGCACCACAATACTTATAGCTTCCTCTAAAAACGGATCGTAAAGCAGAAGGGGTCTGGGGCCACGTGGGTGAGTCAAGGGGAAGCTTTCCTGGCATGGAGTCAGACTCGTATCCCCTGTCCCGCTCCGCAGCATCTCCTTCTGCCACCCTATCACCACCTCCTTGAGCACAGTTCTTGGCCCTCTCTTCTCTTCCAGTGACTCGCACATCATTTCCAGTCACAGTCTTTCATCTGAGTCCCTCTACCCCTGCAAATGGTCACGGATCAGAGCGCTCAGCTACTCTCTCAGAGACTTAATACTCCAAACAGCAGCTCCATGTATGGGTACCTATCAGACACTATGCTAACTCCTTCACAAACGTATTTCATTTCACTCTTAACACAACCTTTGAGGGTCACCGCACAGGTGAAAGACCAGGCTCAGAGCAGGCTACCCAGAAGTAACAGGGCCGTGTTCAAACCTACGTGCTCTGCACCCTCCAAACCTGTGTCTACCAGCATCCCCTCCATGGACTCACAAGGACCAAAACTCCAAAACCAGCGACCTTCCCATTTCTCCCAGGTGCAAAACATCTGGCTGTTCCTTTACCCAGACAGTGGGGCGGCAGAGGAGAGGGGCCAGCACCCCAACAGGTACAGGCAGCACCCCAGGCATTTCACCCCTACTGCTCCTCAGAACAGCCTTAGGAGTAGGCAGTTACTCGGCTCTTTACTGACAGGGTTAAGACAGATGACACAACTGAGACTATGTTGGTCAACAACATAAAGACAGCACACTACATAGGCGCTCTGAGACATTCTATACATCTCAACTTAGCAATCATGAGGATTACACAGCAAGTTAGGCTTTTCATCAATTGTTGGTTCAATGAAATGCACGTAAATTTATCTTGCAGTGCTGCAGCGTCTTTGCAAACTAAGAGGCAGGCGTTATTATTGTGTAAGGGTCCCTCCCCCAAACAGCCCCTTTCTAACTTCACTTGTCAATTACTGACGTCCACATCCACCCTCAGAATCCCAGAGGTGCAGATTCACTGTAACACTGGGGTGTAAGAAGCTCCAGGGAACTTATGCACCCGTATGAGAAGGGTCAGACAGCTAAGCACACACACATCTACACCCCCTCACTCACAGAAGGTGAAAGCACCTTGGGTGTCAGTTCAAAGCAGGCTGCAGTGATCATTAACTTGCCTTACCTTTGAGAATGTTCTGGAAGTACTGAATAGCTGCACTGTCCCACTTCTGGGCGGGTCTGAAACAGTGAACAGATGCAACTTCATTAAATAAAAATCTGAGGCCAGTACAACACCATCATTTGGTAAACCATACACTGGATGTTTCTCACATTACATGTTGAACGTATGATGCAAGTAAGGGGGTGCGTGGCTCTGGCTCTGCTCTGGGGTGATGATCCCAGCTGCTCGTCTCACCACTGCCGCCTGCACCAGTGCAGAGACAGCTGAGAAAGGGCGGGCCCCTTCCTGGGGCTTCCTGAGTGACCCGTGCCCACCACCATGGCATTGTCTGTCCCAACACCGTCGTCCCCGGTTGTCTGGGACACATCTGCCTCCCCAACCAGAACACAAGCTCCCTGGGGTGGGGCCCCAGAGTGTGAGGTGCTCAGCCCAGGCACAGAGGGAGGCACCCATGAAGTAGAAAAGAGTACAAAGAGCTTCAACATAGGTTCTTAAGTTAAATGTGGAAATAAGACAGTATGTTCTCACATTCATTAAAAGCTCCGTGCATATGAATGTCTATAAAAGCACTGAAAAAAGTCTACAAGTTCAGAGATTGAACAGGTCAGACAGGCCTCCCAGGAGGGAGAAAGCGGGGCTGAAGAAGAATGCAACAGACTTTTTGTTTTTGAAGCTCCGTGATCCTATGCATTCTTTCTCTTTACAGTTGATTTATTGCTTTTTGCAAGTTAAAAAAAAAAAAGAAGCCAAAGAGCACAGAGCTCAGGTCCCATTCTACACCCCTCAACTGCAGCCTCTGGAGATGGGGCCGCCCAGGGAATTCTGCTCACGACCGGTTTGACACACACGGACTCAGAAGACACCTCTTGAAGGACAGAGAGACCTTTGAAATCGCTTAGCACTTCTCAAGAGGAGTTAATTTCATACAAGCATCACATACTTAGGTTAAGAATTTCACTAATGATTCAACACGTCAGAAGCTATACTTACACAATTTCAGCACTGTCTTCACAGAAGTCAATGTGTAATGTAACAGGTTTTGTGCAGTACAGTCTGAATTTTTTTGCTCTGTAGGGAAGCTGCATAAAAGTTTCTACTGCAACTCGGATGCTTGACAGTGAAACAGAAACAGTTCCGTTATGAAGAAAAATTGTATATAACATAGTTCTTTAAATCACATCAATATAATTAATACACTTAACATGAAACACACAAAAACCAATTCTTTCTCTTTCATGTAGCCACCAACAGCAGGAAGTACTTGGAGACATTTGCCTAAAAGGCTGAAAATTGGCTCTCAGAGGATAAAAAAAAGTCTCACTCTTTTTTCTGTATAAAGCATATACATATAGTATTTACACAGATACTCAGTATATCTTTAATGTTAAAATTTCATGACATGGGGGCGGGGAGGGATTAGTAAAATGATGTCTAATGAAACTTCATACACTGAGAAACACTGGGTAATAATGAACAAACCTGGGAAGCAAATTCTATTTAAGATTTTTAAGTATCCATTTCAATACATGACCAGAATTACCGTAAAGTTTCTGTAAATGAGCAGATGTTTTAGTAATTAGTGTTTGCCAACTTTGCACAAAAGACCTGGAGGACTGAGATTCGATAAGTAAGCTGTTCAACATTTTTATTTCCAGTTTTTCAGACAAACGACAGATCACTTCAACATACCATTTCCACATAAACAGGGCCGGCTCGGCATCTCAGGTCTCAGCTCAGAAGAAAGTGGCTGCACTACCTGCCCGTCGGGGCCTCCCCATGCCCTGTGTAATCATGATTCTCTTGCCCCAAACAAACTAAACTTAAAACTCAAAATACTAAAAGAAAATAGCCCCTGTTTAACACAATAGTTATTTTTACAACAATTATGGTTACAAAGGTGCAGAATCACAAGTTAGAAATGCATCTTTTTTTCTTAAATATCTGCAAATTTCCAATGTCTGATAAGTCCTTCTGCCGAGTGAAATTCTATTCAAGATAAACCTCTTACTGCAGTTCAAGTCTATTTGGTGCGTCTCTTTTGGAAGAAGGGTCCCCATATTTATTTATTAAACTGATATCCTCTTACTCTGGGACAAGAAGCTATTAAAAAAATAACCACAAACACCAAAACTAACTTAGTGTTTGCTAATGAACTATGATGTGTGGTCCTGGGATCCATGAGGGTTCATTTTGAGTGTCTCTCGCCTTACATGACAGTCACATCCTCACTTTGTTAAGATAACCAGGAATATACTTGAATATATGCTCTGCTCTCCGCCACCTGAGGCTGGACCAGCAAACTGCCCCTTCTGTGGAGATGAGTTTCTCTCTGCCCCCGGCAGCATCCTTCTTGCAGCCACGCCTCCCTAAAAGACCCACATCATCACGTGAACAAACTAAGAGGCCTGGCCAGGTGAGGCGAGCAGCTGACCAGGAACACCTAGGAGATGCAGAGCACCTGCCTTTTCCAGGAAGGAAGGCAGAAGGTGGGCTGGAGCTGCCTGCTGAGCCTGCGTTCTGACCACTTGCTCCTGCATTCACTGCAGGCAGAACTGGAACCTGCAAGTCTTGAAGCTAAAAAAGATTCCGATTTATGATCTCTTATCTCCTTACTCTGAAAGCTGACACTTTCCTTTAAAACTGACTTTTGTCTCCTTAAAGAGCACGAGGCAAAAAATAATTCATACGTACTTTTTAGATTTCACTGGAATGGACTTGGCAAAATCCACAAGGAAACATTCTGCCAGGTAATGGTCTGCTGAAGACACAATTGACTTAATAACAGCCCTGCACCAGCACTTGAGCTCCTGACAATACACTACACAAACCTACAAACAAACAAACAAACAAAAAAAAACTTCAGTGTTAAAATCTCTAGCCACATAATGAGAGCTAAAAGGTGCTCCCCAAATCATCTCAGCCTACATTTTACCTTTCAGAAGAGGAAACTGATTCAAGGAGGCTGACCCTGGTCAAGCTAACTAACCACTGCTTGTTGGGGAAGCGGGACAACCTCAGGAAATAAGAACACAGGGGATCTGAATTCTATTTGGTTTTCTTACTACCATCCTTTTGACTGCTTAACTAAGGACCATTTTTAGAAATTAAAGAAAATGCATTGCTTTACCTTCTTAAATCAGAAAACAAAGCTTACAAATGATTGTCAATCATGCGCCAGACCGATATTGAAACCTCAACCCCAGGCTCATCTTCCCCATTCTCCTCCCGTGGTTTTTACCACCCTCTGACATTTGTTTACTACCTGCCACAACTGTACATCAGCTGCATGACGTGGATTTTTGTCTTTTTTGTTTACTGCCATACTCCCAGCACCCAGAACAGTGATTGGCATGTACTAAGTCTTCAAAAATGACTTGATGAATGATTGAATAAATAAATGCCGGCCACCCCCTTTTAGGGAAATTGCCCTCCTGAATTGACAGGCCTTAGCATCCTAACTGTCCCATAGGGCTGCCAGGCCAAAGTTGACTCAACAGCAACCCAGACAGATAAAAAATAAGTTGACCACAAATGTACAAAGTGGCCAACAGGGAAGAAGTGGGCCAGTGGAGATTCCTGCCCTTGGGAATTCAAGTTGGAAAATATAATGCAGCCATTCTGCAAGGAACAGGTTCTTGAGAGCCAGCCTCACAGGACTCAAAAGATAAATAATTCAAGAGAAATTCTGCCAAAAGATGGAGGGTTATTTCTGTTTAACGCTTAAGTCAAAGTAACCTGTAGGAATGGTATGAATAGATCATTCACACAGCCAGTCAACTCTGAACTGATGGTATAGTAGGTCTTCCACTGGCCAAAAATGGGATGATTTAAGCATCAAAAACAATGATTACAATTGACGAATATATTAAAAAGCCTTGAGTTGCATACAGTACTTAAAAAATGAAAAAGAGGAAAATAAAAAATCTCTGGATACCAATGTAGATAACTAGGCACAAATCACTTTGCTGAAAATTGGTAAGAAAAAAAAGAATCAAGCAATTCTTCTGCCTTCCCAGTATGAATTGTATTATGTCAAGGTAGCCAAACAGTCCTAATAGAGGAGGGGAAATGCCCTACAGAAGAATTCCAGCTCCTAAATGCAGAAAGAATGTGAAAATGACCATTTTGCAAGCCTAAGTGAACGTGTTGATTTGGGCAGTGGTGGTCACGGGATGGTGCAAGCATTGTATGGAAAGCTGACGGCACCAAAATGGAGGCATCAGCCCTAGACCAACAACACCCACGACCTCTTTGCTGAGGTACCGACACCTGTGACGATCTCATACACTAACCCTCAGGTTCCCAGCCCCAGGAGGATGGCCCCAATGCCTAAATTTAGATGACGCTCTGTTGCTCCACGTGAACCTTATACAACAACTGAAACTTTCCGTGATTTGCCTAAATCTTCTGCAACCCAAAGAACCTAACACAAGGCAATGATTATAAGCAATTAAAATACTCTAAAAGCTTTTATCATCTTAGTTGCCAAAATATCCTACATTTTGAGTAGTATTTCAAGCCATGGTGCTTAAAGCACATTTAGATACATACCTGCCCTTCTTCCAACATCAATGGTTTTATTTCTACATCTCCAAACATGCTATTATAGAAGTCATTCATGGCACTATTTAGTTTTTGATAGTCCATTTCATGATCTAAAAAGGGACTGCATCCTTTTATAATAACCCAGAAACAACCTGGATCTTCAACCTGTAAAATTTTAAAGGACAATGCATGATTTAAAAGCAGAACCATAAAGAAAAAAGAAAAAAGTGAAAAATTAAAAAGTAGAACCATAAAATGATAAACCTTAGAATCACAATAACTGTTTCTGATTTAAGTGATCTAACAAATTCCTTTGTCTTAAATGGTCAGACCAAAGATAAAAAACAGAAGACTCTCAATACATATGTATATCATTACGCTGTACACCTTAAACTTACACAATGTTATGTTAATTATATTTCAATAAAACTGGGAAAAAGACCAAAAAAATAAAATTCTAAAACATGTCACCAATAATATGTAATTCTTAATTATGTGTTGTGACTCAAAAAGCAGAGATCGATGTCCTTGAGCTCCTGTTATTTTGAAAATATCCATAATAAGATACAAGAGCAAGGTTCAGAACAATGTTTTCGGTATCCTACATCTTTTGTAAGAAACATAAGGAAATATAAACATATGTACATTTTGCTCATATTAAAAGAAGTACATGATAGGAGATAAACTGGAACAAATACAAATTATTACCTACAGGGAAGCCAGGAATGAGATAGAAGGGAAAGGGATGAAAGTCAAAACTCTCTGAATGTATCTTATTCTCTATTAATGTTATTAGAAACCAAGATTTTCACTGTTAAAGATACAAATGGAAAATGAAAAGTTAAATCTGAATTGAAAATATCAATAGGAACACATTTCTGTATTTATCTCATGTATTTATTTCCTAATTTTGCCTACTGAAAGGGTCTGTGGGGTGGCCTTTGTTTTCTTACTCTCTGCTAAATAAACACTCTCACTTTAAACTCTGTATCAGCTCACATTTGAATTCTTTCCTATATGAAGCCAAGAACTTTCTTAGCCCAGGGCTTGAGTCCCCACTCCAGGTTTCACCTCCCCTTGCGTCACACTGAAATTGCCAAAATGTTCCATTTTTTTAAAATCTCCTAAAACCTAAGAAATGTAGACTGGGTGCAGTTTTACCAGCAGCAGCACAAATAGTTCAAGTTGCCATTTCTTCCATGTACTTTCCTAGGAGGGGATGGGCTCTCGATTCCTCCCATCCCCACCTCTTACATGAAGGTTGGGGCCCACTGCTTCCCACCAGTGCTGTAAGGCAGTACTGCCTACGTTGCAGGTATCAGTGTACTACTGCCTTACACATTTTTCTCCTGCATGTCTACCTTATTTCCATCAGAAAAATATGTATATAAATTTTGGTCCACTCTCTTCTCCTTTACCTCTACCATTAACACTTGAATAATTTTACTCAAGTAAAAACTGAATCATCTGTCTGGTATTGAATACTAAATATTTCACATTATTAAATTAACAGGATTTAATGGAATGAGGTGTGTTTTTTATTGTTTCTCAGGGATAATAACTCATCTTTCCAACATGTTACTTCCTTTTACTTTTATTTGAGTAATTATGTAATGAGTATCTCTTTTCCTACATTCAGCAATATGAGTGTGTAAAGTGTAATTTATAACATCAGTAACTGGATTTATCATCTAACCTTCAATTCATGTTCAATTCCCTTAGTATATGGTATATCCATAACAACTTCAGGTATTTTAGTCACATTTATACTTTCCAACATCAATTGTAAAAATTAAGATGCTAATTTAAAAACATTTTGAAAATGTGTTTCCAAACTAAATGACACTGGGCCCACTTATAGTCAGGCTGTTATGAGAGGTCCTTGGACAGCTACTGCTTCAATCTCAACTCAGCCTCCTGGGGGCAAAGCAGCAAAGTGGTTTTCAGCTTTCGCAGGAAAACTACCCTTGAAATGCTGTTTGTGGATTTCACTGACAGTACTGAAGCTAGCAAAACAGTTGTTTTTCTTTTTACCACATTAGTGGGGTCAAGCCTACAGGTTTTAGAATTTCACCCATGTTTGTAAGAGCTTGTTTAGCTTTTCTACCACCCCTCCTGGCACAAGCCGCCCGCTTGAAGGGTGTATGCCTAGCTGTCCTGATGTGTACATTGTCTGTCCACTGAGACAGTTTGACTGTAGGACCCAATGGCCCTGGAGTTCCTCGTCCCCCCATGCGGATCACCTTTGTGATCAAGGATGATGTGGCCAATCCCTTTCACTTTCGGCCCCTCTGGGAAAACAAGCCCATACTCACTTCTGACACAACTGCATGCAACCTGGGTTGCTTTCTTAATACATCTTTTAAATCAACACCGTTTTCTGTTAGCGTCATCTTAACAGGTTTGTTATGCCAGTATGGTTTCATTTATAGTGTATGTTACAACAAATACATAACTGTTAAAACTTTAAAATTTAAAACAATTTTAATAGTGGGAAAAATATACATAAAATTTACCTTCTTAACCATATTTAAGTGTACAGTTCAGTGGCATTAGGTATGTTCACAATGTTACACTACCATTATCACCATCCATCTCCAGAACTATTTTCATCCCACAAAACTGAAACCCATTATCAATAACTCCCCAAGGCTACTCCCTTCCGTCCCTGGCAAACACCATTCTACTTTCTGTCTCTATGAATCTGATTATTCCAGGAACCTCATATAAGTGGAATCATACAGTATTGGTCCTTTTGTATCTGGCATATTTCACTTAACATATTCTCAAGCTTCATCCATGTTGTAGCACATTTAATTTCCTTCCACTTTACGGCTGAATAATACGCCATTGTACATAGATACCAAATTGTGTTTATCCATTCAACAGCTGACACACACGGGAGAAAAATTTTTTTATCCATGTAAAAGCTAAATTAATCTGGAGAACTACAAGTGGTACTTGTACCAAGAAATAGTATATTGGATAGAAAGTTGGTTCAGTGCCATCAGGGTAGGTGCTGGAAGTGGGGGCAGACCAGAGCTGAGGGGGTAGATAAAAGAGTTCCTGGATACAAATAAAAGACAGGGGTTCTCAAGCTGGAGGCAGTGAGAATCCAGCTCCTCCTGCCAGAGTTCTGCCCTGATGGATTGGCATGTGGCAGGATCTGTACCCCTGGAAGAGCCCCGTCTTTCTAAAGGAGAAATTGCACTAGCCTGTTTAGGACTGATGGTGGAGAGGAGCTTGCCAGTGGGATCTGAAACACCTAAAAGTCTGAGAGAAATCTTCTGTAAAAGTAAGCTCCTTCAACTGTTTGTGAGTCTCTGTTCCTATCTATTACACGACATAAAATAAGACCAGGAAAGTTGATGGGTTTTTTTTTTTTAATCCCATGATTTGCTGTGGCCTTCTCCTCTGCCCACCAAAGTATGTTTTTAAAGTGATTTATACTAACTTTTCGCAATAACCGAAACCCACTCCTTTACTCTGGTTTGTATTCTTCCTCCAAGAAATGTGAACACACCACATATTCCCGCCTCAAAGAGGAAACTGAAGCTCTCCGCTGCACTTAACAGGCCCCCCACCCAGGTTGAGCCCCAGCCACCGACGCCCCTCCGCTCCCCTCCTCCCCACCCCCAACCCCCACTCCATGGATCTGAGGCCCGAGGCGCCTTCGCGGGTAGGTAGTGGCCGCCAGAGTCCCGGGGCGCGAGCGGGCAGAAATCCCCACCAGTGAAGACGGAACGCGCGTGTGTACCGGGATGGAAGAAAGGGAGGTACAGGTCACCCCGGCCCCTGTCCAGCAGGGGCCACCAGAGAGAACCCTTGTCCGGAGGAATAGGTCAGGGTCCCCGTTTCCATCGACCTGGGGCGCGCGGGAGCCCTCAGCCAGCGCCGATCCGGTACTCGGTGCGTCCCATCCCCTAAGGTTCTGGAGTTAGTAAATACAGGACACGCAGTTAAATCTAAATTTCGTAGAAATGAGTAATTTTTTACTGTATGTCAGAAATAGTGCATGGGATACGGCTGAGCTAAAATTTCATGTTTTGCTGAAATTGATTTTATCTGGCAGCCCTACCCGCGCGGTCCAAAGACCGTCGTCCCAGCCGGGCGGACCAGCACTGGGAGGGTTGGGGCGGGTCAACGGCCCGGCTTCGCGCTCGCTCACCTTCAGCACCAGGACCTCGAGCATGTTCCCGCGCCTCGCTGGCCGCCGGCCGGTTCGCCCTCGGAAGACACGCACCGTCGGGTCTTCCCGTCGCTACTAACACCAGCGAACTTCACCGGCAAGAGCCGAGGTTCCCACACTGCTGGCCTCCAGCCTCCGCCCTCCGTAGGGGCCCGCACCTGCTTCCCAGTTGGCCTCTGCGACCTGGCGCGCCCAGCTCCGCCCCCTCCCCAGGTTTCCGGCCCCGCAGCCGACGCCCGTCACGCACCACAGGCGACGCTCTGCGTCCTCCAACACTGGTCCGGGCCGCCCGACTCCCGGCCTGCGCCGCGCAGGCCTCGAGGCTTCTAGAAACCACGTGTTGCGCCAACGGCACAGACAACTGCCAGCGGCCTGCGCACTGCGCCCCGGTGGGGCGGCGGGGCGGGATCCAGAGCAGGGGAAAGAGCTGCGGAGGGAAAGCGCCAAGCTTGTGGGGCCAGGCGTCACGTGGTCTAAAGGATCTTGGGCTTCGAGAGGTCATGGGTTTCACTCTCCGGCCCGCCCGAACATCGAGGGCCCAGGGACTCCCACGTCTACTGTTTTTCCCCCATCCTGAGGGCCCGAGTAGCCGCAGGTGGGCGACTCACGTCATGGTCAACTGCCAGGAGGCCCAGCCCTTTGTCTGCCTCTTGGCCAGCCTTCACCTCCTGGCCTTAAGGTGAGTGAGAGTCACGACCAGCCACTGATGCCTGTGCTTTCAGGGCCTCCAGGAAACATTCCCCGTCCTGTCATCCCCTCACCCCCCACCTCGGGAAAGGTTCTTGGTTCCTGTTTTCCTCCCAGCAGGCTCTCAGCTGACGGAGCTCCCCAAGAGTCAAGTCTTGGGCATCCTTGTCACCACAAAAGGTCACCAACTGCTGCCTAGTGGGCTAGATTCTCCCCGTGGATGTGTGTTTTTTGCTATTGTGAAGGTACTGCAGAGTTCTCTGAAGACTTGGAAGCCTCTGTTTTCTCACCCGAGAATTGGTACTTGAGAGAGTGGATCTCAGAATTAGATGAGGTCACACTATAGGGAGCAAAGTGAGACAGGATAGGTAGCCTAGGAAATTGACAACCCCCTCCAGGGTACAATGGGAGGTTCCTCGCTTGTTACACAAGTAACAAGTGACTGTATTCAGTACCTGCAGCTGGAGGAAAAAAGAACCTGTTTCATCCAGCAAGGCTGATCCCCATGATGAGGACCTGACCTTTAGCTAATTATAATGTCATTATAGTCTAATTTACATTGTCATTACTATGACTCCCAGCATGCATTCTTGTTTGTCGGTGATGAACTCCTTTGGCTTTTTCTTGTCTGAGAAGCTCTTCAATTTTAAATGCTAGCCTTGCTGGATAGAGTAGTCTTGGTTGTAAGTCCTTGCGTTTCATCACTTGGAATATTTCCTGCCAATCCTTTCGGGCCTGCAAAGTTTCTGTTGAGAAATCAGCTGACCATCTTATGGGAGCGCCCTTATAAGTTACTAGTTGCCTTTCTCTTGCTGCTTTTAGGATTCTTTTTGTCTTTAACCTTTGCCACTTTAATTATAATGTGTTTTGGTGTGGGTCTGTTTGGGTTCATCTTTTGGGGTCTCTCTGTGCTTTCTGGACTTGTATTACGTTTGTTTCCTTCACCAGGTTATTAGGAAAGTTTTCATTCATTATTTCTTCAAATAGGCTCTCAATCGCTTGCTTTCTCTCTTCTCCTTCTGGTACCCCTATGATGCGAATGTTGTTATGCTTGATGTTGTCCCAGAGGTCTCTTAACTATCCTCATTTTTGTTTTTATTCTTTTTTCCTTTTGCTGTTCTGATTGGGTGTTTTATGATACCTTGTCTTCCAAATCGTTGATTCGATCCTCTGCTTCATCTGGTCTGCTGGTGATACCTTCTAGTGTATTCTTCATTTCAGTTATTGGATTCTTCACTTCTAATTGGTTCTTTTTTATGGTTTCAATGTCATTTTTTAGTGCTTGCTATCTCTTTGTTGAAGTTCTCACTAGTTCCAGTGTTTTGAACTCTGTCCATTGTATTTAGTTCTTTTTCTGGACTTTTCTCCTGTTCTTCATTTGGGACGTATTTCTTTGTTTCCTTATTTTGTCTGCCTTTGTTTCTATGTATTAGAAAGATCTGCTACATCTCTTGCCTGGTGGCCCTATGTGTAGTATGTGTCCTGTGGCGCCCTGGCACAGTGTCCATTGTCAGTAGTGTCCCGTGTGTGTGTGTGTGTGTCCCCCTGTAATATTTGAACCTTGATTGCTATTGGCACATCAATGGGTAGGACTGACCCTCAGGCTGATTGACGGCAGGATTTGTCCACGTCCACAGCTTACGGGTTGCTGTACAGGGGGCTTACCACATGGACTGGAATTCACCTCAGTGGGCTGTGGTGCCTGTTGAGACCATGGGTGTGCCACTTGTGGGGCTAATTGGTCAGTGCTATGCTGTGGTCTGAAGCCAACCTCCAAGTATGTTGGTTCTGGGGCCTCTTGGGAGGGGTTCCAGTGCAGGCCCAGGTAAGCCACTGCCTGTGACCAGGCTGGGACTAGCTGGTAGGAGCTACAAAGCAATCCACAGTTGGTCGCTGCCTGTGCTAGACCTGGAAACACGTGGGAGAGGCCACGCTGTGAAATGAGGAGGGCTGCCACCAGTACCAAGCCTGGGGTAGCTCTGCAAAAAGCCAGGACACACCAAGGCCTGCTGCTGCCTGCTGTTGGCTCCAGTAAGGTTCAGCCACTGATAAAGCCTCCTGTGGCATAGAGTCGGTGGGGCGGGATTCCAGTGCATCAGCATGGCGGAGCTGTAGAGCTCACCAGACCAATCAGATTCTGATCTGGCTGTAAGCATATGGGGCGGGCTGAACACAAGAAAGATGGAGCCCACCTGCCGGCGACATGGAAGGAGTTCCCCACACAGGGAAAATGCCAACTGTTCTCCAGGCCTTCCCCCAAGGCCACACACTTCATTCTGCCCCTGTATGTCTCCAACACCCCCAGAGTCACCATCCCTCCGCAAGAGCCCAGAGTGAGTACCTGCAAGTGAGTGAATCTGTGCATGGGCCCTTTCAAAGGACAGCTGGGTTTCCAACTGCCTTTCATATCCCACCCTGACGGTCGGGATCCCCACTGTTTTTAGCCAGATGTTGTGGGGGCTCCTCTTCCTGGCACCAGTTCTCTGGGCTAAGGAGGCTGATGTGAAGGGCTGGGGTCCCTTACTCCTGTGTGGCCAAGATATCCTCCCAATTTTCATCCACTACAGAGGTTTGGGGCCAGCCCATTTTGCATCTCTGCCTCTCCTACCAGTCTCAATGTGGCTTCTTCTTTATATCCTTAGTTATAAAACTTCTGTTCAGCTAGACTTAAGCTGGTTCTCCAGGTTGATTGTTTTATAATTTAGTTGTAATTTTCATATGTTCACGAGATTAGGTAAGTACACTATTTATCTACTCCACCATCTTGGATCGTTCTCTAGATAATTAGGTTTTAAAATATTTAATCTGAGATTCTTTATCTTTTAATAAATTTAACCCATTTTTTAATGTTGTTAGGGTTGACTCTTATTCCTACTTGAATCATTTTATTCTACGCTTTGGACTTTTGTTGCCATTTGCATTGTTTTCCATCTTTTGCATTAAAGGGTACACTTTGTTTCTGATTAATTTGGAAAGTGACCATTTTATTTTTAATTCTATTATCTACTTTTGCATTTAAAAACACTTAAACAGTATTTATTATAAGAAAACTGCAGCTATTGAGTCCCTCCTGTCATTTTTTTTCTTATTCCTCCCATAACCACTTAATATAATCTGGGATTATAGAACCAAATTATTTTTATGAAAAGGGGGTTTTACAAAATAGGTTAAAATTTGAATTATTCTTTTTAACATTTGCAGTACTTTATAGCTGTATCATTCACATTTACGTCCTATGTTGATTTCCATACTCACCATCAAGACTTCTATTATGCACTTCTACTTCAGAAGTTTTTATTTTGATTAATCTTCCCAGTCATCAATAGTATTTCTATGAAGTGAATTTTTCCAGAATGAGTGGAATCTTCAAAGCCTATATATGAGATTTAAATCTGTGGCTTTCACATGTGTTTGATGTAGAATTATTGAGCCCACACACCCTTTTCCCTTCAACGTATTATATGTGCTGTTACTCTGTAACACGCTCAGAAGCCTGATTTTGTACCTTTCTGAGCAATCTTTTCTTCCTGAAAATCTGTGCTTTCTTTATCTTTGAAGTTCAAAATGTCATCTAGGTATTGGAGAATTTTTGTTATTTTTGCTTTAACCACAACAGGACCTTTTAACCTGAAGATCAACATCTTTCTTCAGCTCTAGAAAACTTTATTCTCTTCTCTAAATAATGCTTTTCTTCTATTCTAGAATTTTCTTTTAGACAGGCCATAATCCACATATTGGGTGCCCATCCTCAACTGTTTTTCTGAGGCTGCAGTAACAGAGGGACTCAAGAATAAACCAAGGTAGCTGCTCCAGGTGTCACCATTTCCAGCAAGTGAGAAGGGAAAGTAGAGGGCCAGCAATTTCATTTTTAAAGGATGTGACTTGGAAATTGCTTACATCACTCAAAGAGAGAAGAGGATCTGAGAACAAGTATTGAAGGACTCTAACATCTAAAGGTCAGTTTGAGGAGAAGAAATTAATGAAGACAGAGGAGGAACGGCTAAGGGGAAGCAAGGAGGAGTGGAAAATTGTCAAAAGTTACAGAGAGGTTGAAAAGATAGAAGTTTGAGGAGAGAGGAGAAACTATGAAATAACTAAAAAAAAAAGAAATAACTACATGTGCTTAAATGTGAGGGCTACACACACACACAAACACATATAAATCAGCACTCAGAAGAGAGGAAGTCCCCTTATATTTGAGTCCTTATTATATCTCCCATATTATAGGGCACTCCTATTTTTATTAGCAAAGAACTTTGAGGACATGTCAGCCTGAAATATTGATGCCAGATCAGTTTTGGATTCTTAAGGTCATCCAAAAGAATAAGCAAAAAAAGGTCAGCAATGAAAATGTATACCGACTTTGTATTTATTCCTGAATTCATTGATATAACTGAAGTTTCAGGAGCTTATACAGTATCATAGAAAACGAGTTTTCCTGGCTGCGCCCTGGGCAAGACGGCATGGAGAGGGATACCAGCATGGGCAGGAAGGAGGAGGGGTAGGGACAAATAATCAGCTTTCTGGCTTTCTGCTTCTGTATCTGAGGCCCAGGCAGCTTGAATATATGAAGGAAGACCATATGATAAATGCTACAACTAGCAAGCTGGGCTCTGAAACAACACACTCAGCTCATCAGGGCAGCCCTATTATTTTTGGTTAGGGTATCACCACAAGTAGGAAATCATGTGACAGCGTCCCACAAGGAATTCTTGGAAGGAGACAAGTTTCATTCACATTGAAAACAACAAAAAATAGATCTTTATGAAGAAAACCCAGTCATATTACTTTCTCACTACATCTCCTAAAATCACCCACTTAGCCATGTAACTGGCAAAAAGGGTGCATGGCCAGGAGTGTTGGGAAAGTCCGCATCCTGCACAGTCGTTCAACCCTCCCTTGGCTGCATAAGAATGGGCTTTGGGCCTGGGAACACTTCCTTACCAAAACATCGAGTCCTCACAGCCTATGCTGGACTTGTCACCTGTGTGGAACTATCTTTCCCTGTTTCAGACTCAATGTGTGCTCCTTTGCTCTTCTGCTTAAGTACGTGCATCCTATGGCACCTGGACAACCCCACTGTTATGTCTGTCCCCTACAGGGAAGAGGTGGCGTCCTTCTACTGCATCACAAGAGGGATGTGAGCAGGCCAATTGTCTTGTGTTGGCTGCAGGGAGGGGACCTGCTGGCAATGGGTAACCACCGTGCACTGCTAGAGTTGATCTTGCTCTGCCTCTTCTCTATGTGAGTAAAGCATTGTTCCATCCAATGCTTGGCTCTGTTGTGGTCTCCTTGGTGATTATACTACTAAGATGCAAATGGGCAGAAGTGTTCAGATATCTGCTTTTGGTGACAGGCAACAAATGTCACTTGCTTGACAATCAGGTTCCATTCTTGGATGTAGCACTAACTATGTGAATCTGTTTCTCAGTTTTCTCAATGGAAAAACTGCAGTGTTCAATGAGGTTCCTTCCAGCTATATAACAATTCCATTTTCTGTAAGAATGAAAGAAAATATTATATAATATTATATATTATGCCCAAGGCCAAAAGTCAGTAAGAACTTTTGACCAGATAGAATGCTAACAGTATCTGTGCTTCTCAAAATTTACATATTAGAGTCATTTATTGAAGAAAATAGATTTTACTCTAGATCAGTTTCTCAACCTTGGCCAGATAATTCCTTGCTGGGAAGGCTGTCCTATGTATTGGGGGATACTTAACTGTATCCCTGGCCTCTCCCACTAGATGGTAGTAGCACCTCACTCTTAGCTGTGACAACCAAAAAATTATTCTAGACGTTTCCAGATGTCTCCTGAAGGGCAAAAGTGCCCCGGGTGAAGAACCACTGATCTAGATGTATTCTTCTAATCAGAATTAAATAATACACATAAACTTTATTCATCAATACTTCTATTTTATAAGTAGAAAAACTAAGACATTTCATGAAAAAATAAATCTATCGTACAAAGCATAATGTGTCAGACCCGAAATACAATTGGTGTTTAACCATTTCCTATCTTTAATCAATAAACAATATTCCTCTTAACAGGTGAAAAACTTACCCATATTAAAAATACTGAAAATAAACATCATTAATAAACACCATTAAATGATGAATAATTCTACATTTCTCTAAGCTCTTTGTTTCATTAACTAGTACTCCAGAGTAAAAATAGTTAATGCCTTTTGTTATGGATTCATATTTCTTTAAAATATTAACTAAAATAGGTTTCCATTTTCATAAACCTAATAACTAATGCCATTTGGTTTTAAACAGAACTGTATCTTAATGATCAAGCTAAATAATGACATCAAGCTAAATAATATTGAGAAAATAATGACATTGTCACTCAAAGGTCTTTTCAGTCTACTGTTCACCATGTAATCAGACACCCTTAAATTAACTCTAGCAGAAAGGTTAAGGAATTCATGGATCGATCTCCTAAGCACATCAAGGAAAATGCTAATACACTGGACATTTAAAAGAGAATTGCAGTAGAACAGCTTATTTAAACTTTTGATACTGAAAAAATACAGAGTGGAAACCATTGTGAATTTTTTTCTTCTCATTTTGATAAGATCCTTAATACTTTATACCCGTGTGACACAGCAAGTTTTAAAGAATAAAACAAGCAAGAGAGATCCATAATATACCTGAAATATGAAAGACTGTACTATAACTTTACAGGCACAAAGTTAAGTTCCAAGCAAATCTAGTCAACCCTCATTATTCATCAGGACAATTTCAAGTGAAGTGGGCCAGCTTACAAATAAGGTAATACTACAAATGGCTCTTATTTACTACATAGTTCTTAGGAAAAACATGTTTATTCTTCGACTGAACAGTCACATGGATACTATAAACATGATTCAGACTGTGTATCACTACTCGGTGAAATTTCTTGCCTTCCTTCATGATTTCTTCAGTCCTTTTTTCAGTGGTCAAAACATTTTCTAAAAAATCTGAATCTTCTAAGTACAGCTCATCTCCTGAAAAATATTTTAATTCCACAGTGTTATTTTATAAAGCATTCCAATATATTAGTGACACATAAATCAATGTTTTTTTTAAGTCTACTTCATGGGCTGGCCTGGTGGCTCAGGTGGTTGGAGCGCCATGTTCCTAATGCCAAGCTCACGGGTTCGATTCCCACATGGGCCAGTGAGCTGCGCCCTCTATAGCTAATATTGTGAACAACAGCTCTACTGGGAGCTGGCCAACGAATTCATTAGTGGTGGGATTTCATGTGTTTGGAACTGAGACAGTTGTTAAATAACCTTAATAGTTGTTAAATAACCTTAATATTATGAGCTTACTTCAGTTTCTTTCTTGTGTTTCCCCATTACCCAGCCAAGAATTTTATTTGGGTACATAAATATCTGACTCGTATTTTTTCATCATAAACTATAACTTTTATATAGTTCATGAGTCTCTTTGTCCTAGTCAATATTAATATTGGCCTTGATATCCATATATTTTTGGTGTTTCACATTGGGCTGCTCTAATAATTTTAAGGTTAAATTACAGAAATTATTATTTATACATCAAAATTACTAAATTATCCCACTGTATAGGATGAGTAACAAATATTGTCACTCTTGTGAGAACTGAGACAGGTAACCACAAATAACACAGGTCACAAAGCCCCACGCTACACTGCCACAAAATCTCCATCCTACACTTGCCCAACAACTGACCACCAACAAACTCCCTAATTCAAATAAACTGACAATTCACATGTTCTCGTAATTCAAAATTAAAATGTAGAAAAGATAAGCAAATTAAACGTGAATGCTAACAAAAGCCCTGATGCCTCGCTGACTTACCTGGTAAAAGCTGGATCCGCCCATCAGCAGTCAATAATGAGATGGGCAGCCATCTTTCCACCTCTTCCAATGCGAGATCCAAACAAAACTTGTGCAAGTCAGAGAGCGAGGCAAAGTTTTCGAGTCTTCTTATTTCATAGAATTGTGGGGGTGCCAACCAAATTTCTTTTGACACGAAGCTTTCAGTTGCCTCTGATGGAGATGACCACTGTGGAAGACAAAAGTAGGATACCCTGAGGTTTATTCCATAGACAGTGCAAGATTTGAGACTGTTCGATCAGTATGTAAGATCTAATTGAAGATATAAAATTAGTTCATTAACGTGCCTCGCTAGATTCCTCTGAGACAACATGAAAAGGTTTGGTGAAAAAGGCTCGGTTGATCCCCTAAGAGGTTAGTTATTGGGATACTGATCCTGAGAACTAGTAAATAAGCTGGGATAGATCACCAAGGGTTATCCTGTGAGCGTCATTCAGCATAAAAGGCAGGAGATGCTAAGAAGGTCATTCCCGAAGGAAAGAAGCCTCGGAAGTAAAAACTCATGGCAGCAGATTGAGAATTTAGAGCCCAGATTGTTCCTTCCATAAATAGGTGCCTTGGTTAGGCCCTGAGGATATGGTAGTGGACAAGACAAAGCTCTCTCAGGCCTATAGGGCCGTCAGCACCCAGAAATGTGAGATGTGTGCCACATGTTACAATGGGGGTAGAGTCAGGAACAGTAGTTTTCAGGAAGGTCAAGAGGCATGACTCAGGCTACAGCCCCAGGAATGTAGTAATAACAGTATCAACCAGCCAATGTTTGCCCATGTAACTTAAGGGGCCTCACTGCTGTGACCTACTCTCCTTCCCAAGCCTTCCTTCCATACACATAGATAAAAAGAGCTGATTCAACAAATATGGAATAACCCCAAATGTTTTTCTTGAACTGCTTTACTAGGGGAAAACTGATTTCCATGCCTAAATCCAGGGAGTTGAAGTTTATTTCTGCCTTGGCTAACTATATAGGCCAAAGTTTTATAAGCTTGTGTGTTCAGAAACCTGTTAAATCTTCAGTCTATGGGGCCAGCAATCTATGTTTAACAAGCACCCCAGATTATTCTGAAGTTGGTTGCATTTTGAAAACAAAGTTTGGGCCTCAAAGGACCACCCAATCTTTAAGTTATTTACAAAGCATTCTGCTTTGTCCATTCCATGTGAGTTCAGTGATAACAATTAAGACAAAGGGTTAAACAATAGGCATCAACCCATTTAATTTAACCTATTCAGGTTAGTCCAGACTATAGGTTAAAAGAATTTACCATTTATCAGTTACTTGTTACTAGTAAGGCACTGCTTCAAATACTTTACGTAAAAGAATTCAAGTCCTTAGGACAACTTGGCATACTGTCATTTTGTAAATGAAGAAACCCAGGCAGTTACTCTAACTAGAAAATTTGGGCTTTGGGTTCATGTGGGGAGTGGGGACTGGCTCTAAATTCCACTATTTCCAGTAGGTTTCAGAACCTCAGCACTATTGACACTTTAGGCCAGATAATTCTTTGTTGCTTGTCCTATGCACTAAAGGATGTTTAACAGCCTACCTGGGCTCTAGTAGAAACCAACAGAAGTCCCCGAGTTGTGACAACCAAAAATGTCTCCAGACATTGCCAAATGTACCTGGGGTGGGGTGGGGTGGGTAAATCATTCCCTATTGAGAACCACTAGCCTAGACCAGGTCAAGAATTATTTACTGGAACCTCCTCTTCCAGCCATGAGTGTTATAATTACCTTCCTCTGACATAATGTAAAAAATAGATTAGTGGACAAAATCTATAAAACCACCATTTTTGAACATTAAAAAATGTGGAATTGTACTATGTAACAAAAGAAAAACAAATGAGGTACACTCAGTAGAGTTCCAAGAGTTTCCAAGGCTTTCTGCCTAAAAGGAATCCCCAGTCTACACCACAGGGAGGGAGAACCTCATCAGAGTGTAGGAGGCTCATCGACTTAAAGAGACAAAGACCAGAGTTTGGAAAACTCATACAGGCTAGAATTTGGAAGACAATGTACGTGAGAGGAGAGAGCTACACAGAGTAGAGCTCCAGATACCTGTACAAAGTGCCTTTGAGTCTTCACTAAACACTAATCTATGCATGCATAAGGTGAAACCACATGACGTTCTTTTCTCAGGAATTATTGCTTTCCAATTACCTGGGAGCTTTAAGACTAACAATCCCAGGGCTCACCTAATGCAAGGAATTTTTCAAATTCCCTCCAACCCCAATGGAGAGGCCTTGCTGAATATAAGGGGCATTCTGTAGACCCCAGCAGGGTCACACATTAGAAGTGCAACTATTAGCCTTAGAATAAAGGCTACCATAGACCTACCCTAAAAACACTTAAAAAACAAACCTCAAAAGGATCAAGTTAATTTGCAGTAACTTAACTTCCTGCCAGATAAAGTCCATCGATCCTTAAAGGAATTTGACAAAAATCTAGTACTCGATTAAAAATCACAATATCCAACACCCAACCCAAAACTGCAAGAACCACAACAAAACAGGAAAATGTAACACATAGCTAGAACAAAAATCTATCATTAGAAACAGACCCCAAAATTACAGGGATAATGGAATTAGCAGAAAAGGACATTAAAACTGTTACAAGTACAGTCCATCCGCTCAAAGATGTAAAGGAAAGTATGAACATGATGAGAGAAATAGAAAATATTTAAAAAGAACTAAATGGAATTTCTAGAGATGAAAAATATCTGAAATGAAAAATACACTGGTGGGGGGTGGTCGGATGGCTCAGGTGGTTAGAGCACGAGCTCTTAACAAGAAGGTTGTCAGTTCAATTCCCACATGGGCCAGTGAACTGCACCCTCCACGACTAGGTTGAAAACATTGGCTGGAGCTTGGAGCTGAGCCACTGGTGGGCAACTGGTTGGCTCAGTGGTTAGAGCACAGTGCTCATAACACCAAGGTTGCTGGTTTGAGTCCCACATGGGCCAGTGAGCTGTGCCCTCCATAACTAGATTGAAAACAATGACTTGGAGCTGAGCTGTGCCCCTCACAGCTAGATTAAAAAACAAACAAACAAACAAAAAAACGACTTGACATCCTGGAAAAACATACTGGTCCCTAATATTCCCCAATTTAAAAATAACAATGATACACTGGTGGTACTTACAGCAGATTAAATGCTACATAAGAAAACAGAGAACTTGAAAACAGCAGTAGAATCTATTCAACAGAATCTATTCAAAATAAAGCATGGAGAGGAAAAAAGTTTGAAAAAAATGAACACGGTATGATGGGACATCACCAAATAGTCCAACATACATGTAGCTAGAGTCCCAGAAAATATCTAGAAGATAAAAAATATTTGAAGAAATATAAATAACAGAACAAAAAGAAAACCATGATCATAATCAAATTGCTGAATACCAGTGATTAGGAGGAAATATTTAAAGTAGACACACACCAAAAAAAACGAAAAAACTCCACAACACATTATGTACAGAGGAACAAAGATAAGAGTTAAAAGCAGACTTCTCATCAGAAAATTATGCTAACCAGAAAATAATGAAGCAACATCTTTAAGCACTGACAAAAACAAACAAAAAAAACCTGTCAACCTAGATTTCTATACACAGTCAAAATAGTTTTCAAAAAATGAAGACAAATAAATAGAGTATTTTTCAGATAAACAAAATTTAGAGGATGCATTGTCAGAAGATCTAAATACAAAACAGAGGAAGTTCTTTAAGCAGAAAGACACCAGATGTAGATCTAAATCTAGTGGAATGAAAGATGCCAAGAATGGTATATATATGCAGGAAAAAGAAAACATTTTCCCCCTTATTTTTACAGTCTTTAACTGTAAATGATTGTTTAAGGCAAAATAATCAGTGTATTGTAGAGTTTATAATAGCAATAAGAGTCAAATGTATGTAACAATAAGATGGTAGATTTGAAACTAACCTATTGATAATGATATTAAATATAAATTATCTAAACACTCCAATTGAAAGGCAGAAATTGTCTTATTGGATATAAAAGCAAGACTATATACTACCTATAAGAAACACACTTATAGGGCTGGCCCGGTGGCTCAGGCGGTTAGAGCTCCACACTTCTAACTCCAAAGGCTGCTGGTTCGACTCCCGCAAGGGATGGTGGGCTGTGTCCCCTGCAACTAGCAACGGCAACTGGACCTGGAGCTGAGTTGCGCCCTCCACAACTAAGACTGAAAGGACAACAACTTGACTTGGAAAAAAGTCCTGGAAGTACACACTGTTCCCCAATAAAGTCCTGTTTAAACACACACACACACACACACACTTATAAAGAAAAATGAAAGGTAGAGTGGCTATATTAATAGCAACGTAAATTTCAGATTTCAGAATAAGGAAAATCACCAGGGATAAAAAAGGATGTTTCATAATAAAGGGTCAATCCATCAGGCTTTAACAGCCCTAAATGTCTATGCAGCACCTTACACAAGGGAGCTTCAAAATACATGAAGCAAAACATGGTAAAACTGGAAAGAAAAAAGGCAAATCCACAATTATTCATTGAAGATTTAAACATTCCTCTCTCAGTACAGTTATTTGATGGAACAATAAAAATGCAAGACCTAAAACACAATAGGTATCAAGGAATTTAACTTGTCATTTTTACAAACACTCCATCAAACACAGAACATTCTTTTTAGGGGCAAAGCATACATTCACAAAAGTAGAGCATATTTGTGGCCATAAAACAAGTTTCAATAAATGTAAAAAGACTTAAGTCACATAAAGTATGTTCTCTGAGGAAATACAATTAAACTGCTGTGGGATGAAATGACTTAATCAATGTAAAGTGCTTAGAAGGGAGCCTCACGCCTAATCTGCGCTTCCCTCCGCTCCTGCGATGGGGAAGGGGGGAAAACACTTCACCAAGGTCCTGGCTTTGGCCTGCAGGGATGGGGGTCCGGCCACCGGGGTCTCGTGACCGTTCAGTCACTTATTGGCTGTACAGCCCTTATCCCGAGGTTCCGGGTGGGCCCTGGCCGCCAGCCGGGGTCCCTACTCGGCGCCGTGAGGTCGCCCTACCTTACAGCCCACCACCTCGGCCAAGTCTGGGTAGACCGGCGGCGGTTCACTCAAGCAACACAGGAAGAAGGTCGTGTTGTAGCGGCGACCACCACGTTGCATGAACGGTGTGAGCCAGACGCTCCAATCGTGCAGCGCCCAGATGTCCGGCGTGCAGTCGAGGTGCTCACAGAAGCGCAGGAACTGGCGCGGGTCGCGGTGGACTTGGGCGCGCCAGGCTGCCAGGCTCGGAGGCGGCGGGAGGGCGCGGGCCGGCTCGGGCGCAGCAGCGAGCGAGGCCCGGGGCCGCAGCAGCAGCACGCCGGCCTCCTCGAAGGTCTCCCGGATGGCGCAGATACGTAAGGCTACGTCATCCGGCAGCGCCCGGTCTGCGGCGTGTGTCCCCTCGGCGGGCAGCACCGGGAAGGTGCTGCGCGGGGGCGGTGAGGGGTTCAGGCTGAAGCGCGGCGGCTGGTGGTGCGGCGCGAAGAGGCTCAGCCAGTCGGCGGAGTAGTCTGCCGCGTCCAAAATGCCGCCGGGAAAGACGTACGCCCCCGGCAAGAAGCCTTGGCCCTGGGAACGCTGCAGCAGCAGCAGTCGGAAGCCCTCGGCGGGCGGCGGGGACAACGCGGGGGCGGCGGGGCCCCGGTGCGTCCAGCCCGCCGTTAGCAACACGCTGGCCGCCCGCCGCCAACTGCTCGGTCCCGACCGCAGGGGGCCGCTCATGGCGTTGCTTGGCTTCCGGCCTTCGGTTCTGGCGCGGCAGGAGCTCCTACGCACGGACCCCAGCGGTTTTTCAGGGCGTGAGGACCCAGACCCGTGTCTTGTAGGACAAACTCCAGGGGCTAGGTGAGTACCTGCAGATGGGCCTTCACCAACGCCGGCCTGTGGGAGGGGCGTGGCACGGGCAAGCACCGCCTCCAATGTCCTCGTTGCCAGCCTGGTCCCTTTCACGGGACAAGGGCTATCAGAGCCGCCTGAAAGGAGAACCACACCATCCTCACTCAGGACCAGGAGCAGGAATGCTTATGGGAGCACGTGACCTCGTGACCTCCCGTGGTAAAAGTGCGATGCAAACCCAGGGTTGGTGACACCTGCCCGACTAAAACCTGAGAACTAGGACTTTCTCCCTTATATTTGGGGTTGACACAAAGGCGTGTTTCCTTTTGAGGGGAGGAGGGAGTGTCCTAGAAGCAGGTGTCTGAGTTTTGAACCCCACACATGAACCCCATCAATGAGAAACTGATGGATAAGCCAGGTGCCAAATCAAATTTCTCACTGCTCAGCGTGAGTGTGAAAGGTCTTCCATGAATCCCTACTCCTCAGGGTAATCTGGTGTAGTGGACACCTTTTATTACCTAGGACCAGCCACCTTAAGCATCTTAAGCATATGATGATTTTTCACTTTCGGGGAGATGTTTAATTGAGGCCTAGAGATGGGAATTTCTGTTGCCTCCACATTTTCAGTGGCTGTAATACGAGGTGTGATCAAACAATATAGTGAATGTTTAAATAAAAAACATTTTATTACAGTAAAAGACAGTGCCATTAATCCCCCTCAAAATACTCCCCGTCACTTGGAACGCACTTACCCCATTGTTCTTGCCACTTTCTGAAGCAGTTCTGGAAGTCCTCTTTCGTGAGTGTCTTTAGTTGTGCTGTCGTGGCTGCCTTCATGTCCTGAATTAGTTTGACTTTGGGGAAGAGCGAGAAGTTGCACAGTGCCAGATCCAGTGAATAAGGTGGGTGAGAACACAGCACAATGTTTTTATTTAACAGAAATTGCCGTACACCAGAAGTGATGTGTGATGCGCAGCGTTGTCATTGTAGAGGATGATTTACGGCACACTTTAAAACACACCTTCTCTCAACCATAGCTCACGTTCTACTGACTGCACCAAACAAGTAGAAACTTGTCACACGCTGTTAACTAAAGTTCGAGGCACCGCTTCCCGTATTGAAGATCCTGCCTTTCCGTTGGATGGCACTCGGCAGCAGCATTCACTGTATTTTGTAATCACAATGGGAAGACTCCATGTCACACATTGCTTCTGGTATGGCAATTTCTGTCAAATAAAAATATTATAGTGTGTCCTCCTCCACCTTCTTCACTGGATCTGACACCATGCGGCTTCTGGCTCTTCCCCAAAGTCAAAATGACCATGAAAGGTAAACATTTTGAATCGCTTCCCTGCGGCTCTGCAAATTGTTTCAGAATCTATTGTAGATTCTGGGGTGGAACCCTGGAACCTGCATTTTTAACAACTCCCGACTCCCAGGTTCTAGTGCTATGAGCCATGGGAAGCCATGAATTCAGTCACAGTGACATGATCAAATGCATATCTTCAAAGGTCATCTTGACAGCAGCATGGTAACTCAGTTGATTGGGACTGGACTGGAAGCCCTGGAATGTGCTAGGCATGAAATAATGAGGGCCTAAACTAGGAGAGTGGTTGTAGAGAAGGGAATGATTCAGAGAATATTTAGGAGATAGACTTGATGTGATGTAGTAATCGGTTGAATATGCAGAGCAAGGGAGAGGAAAGAGTTAAGTTTCTATAAAAGCTCTAGGGAGATTGAAGTATCTATTAGTCAAACCTGGGAGTAATAATACTAGTATTTACTAAGCACTTACTGTGTGTGAGGCACTAGCAACTTTGAGTATTAGCTGTATAATCCTCACAAAACCCTATAAGGTGGAAATAGCTATTGCCATTTTACAGATAAGAAATTCACAAAGGGGTTAAGTATCTTAAGAAAGAACACACACTTCACTATAAAATAACACCATGGTTTTATAGGTATAAATGTTGCTTTCTATATCCACTGGTTTTCTCAAAGGCTGGTCATTCCTGAGTGAGCTGACCAGGTCCTGCAGTGCATGGCAAAGTGGTACAGTGCCACTTTATGGATGTATCCAGAGATCACATCCTATAACCTCATTTATCGGAACTGTAGCCAAGAACCAGAACAGAAGCAAAGAGCAGACCCTGAGCCGCAAAAAGGATAGAAATATATTCAAATCTAATGTGTCTGCTCAGAGGAAAAATTAATTTATGGACATATTGCTTCTCTATTGCTATTAATAGATTCTTCTAAAACTTGGTGGCTTAAAAAAATAAACATTATCTCACAGTTTCTATGAATCAGGAATTTGAGAGTATCTTAGCTAGGTGGTTCTGACTCAGTGTCTCCCATGAGATTGTGGCCAGCAGGTCAGCCAGGGCTTGACTGGGGACTGAGGGATCCATTTGTAACAATGGCTCAGTCACATGGCTAAACAATATGATATACTTTCTCTTCATATGTATAACTTTATTATGACAAAAATACCAGAAGATTGTCTAAGATATTTAAAAAGTGGAAAAATTATCTGTAATGCCTGTCACAAAAGATTAAGAATTAGGGCGGGCCCGGTGGCTCAGGTGGTTGGAGCGCCATGCTTCTAACACTGAGATCGCAGGTTCGATTCCCACATGGGCCAGTGAGCTGCGCCCTCTACAGCTAAGATTGTGAACAACGGCTCTCCCTGGAGTTGGGGTGCCATGAGCAGCCGGAGGTTGGCGCCGGCCAAGAGCTGCCATGGGGCTGCCGTGTGCCTGGCGACCTACTGCCTCAGCCGGGGGGAGCGCAAGGCTCATAGTACCAGCAGGGGTCAGGGAGCTGTGTCCACACAACTAGACTGAGAAACAACGGCTTGAACCAGAGTGGGGGAGGGGGATGTGAGGCAGAAGAAGGGGGGAAAAGATTAAGAGTTTGAAAAAAGAAAAAACCTCCAATTGTGTAGAAAAATTGGCAAAAGATATGAAAAAACAGTTCACTGTGATTTATTGTATTTAAGGTCCCACAGCCAACAACTGTCACAATCTCTCACCAAATATACCAGCATGTTCTCAGAGTGCCCTGCCCAGCCCTGTTCTTCTAGAGGCCCAGTGCCACCTACCCTCGGCATAACAGTAAATATACACAGCCCTCCAGTAAATATACACAGACTTCCCCTACTAGTGCTAGCAATTATGTGCCACTTGGTCACAAGACAGTTACCATGTTGATGACAACAGTTGCTCACTTCATAGCTAAGGACAGTTGACTCTTCATTCTTATGTTCTACTGGTCCTTCCCAGCTATCTTTACAATAAGAAATTTCCTTATTTGAATTATTAGCATATGCATACTCCTGAAAAAAATGTTACAAACATGTTGCTTCTTACCTACAGTTCCAAGTGGACTTTTATTGCAGTCTCTTATTCAGCGAGCCCAAATTCATTTCTGTTATCCATTACTTATCAGGTTTTTCAGGTGAAAAACAAAGCAAGAGAAAGCAATCTGCAGAGCTAGCCATGGAGAAATGACTTCGGCTTGGAGACTCAACAGTAAGAGGAGAGTTTGTTCCACCTGCCTGGAAGCCAAGGCACAGCACTGCCATGAAAACAAAATCGACCTATGAATGACCAGTAACATCCCATGCACCAAAAATCGCCACATAAAAATGATTTCTCAAAACCTTTTTCTGAGAAGGGTCTTTAAAAGGTTCACAACATTGTTTCCTCAAAAATGTATGGATTCCATTTATGTGCCATTCTCGGAAAGGCAAAACTATAGGGACAGAAATCAGATTGGTGGTTGCTAGAGCGTGGGGTGGGAGGAAAGGACATGGGGAACTTTGGGGGGGCGGGGGGGGGGTGATGGCAACATTCTATATCTTGACTGGGGTGGTGGTTACATGATTGTATACATTTGTCAAAACTCAAAACCCACACACCTAAAAAGGGTGAATGTTACTGTATTTAAATTATACCTCAATAAATTTGACTTTACAGATGTATGGATTCCCACTTCTGCATCCACCTGAATTTCCCTCTGTAACCTTGACCTTATTACATACCTTCTCTCATTTAACAAGATTGTCTAGCTTTAATCTTCAAATTGATTTTTAGCAAATTTTACCTAAGTTACAGAAAGTAAAATGTTTTCATATATGTTGGTTCTTTTGCCAACCATCCCATTTTTCAGACTTATGAAATATTATAATAAATAATAACAGTAGTGGCAGCCAACATTTATTGAGCCCTGTGCCTGGGAAAAAGTCTTATCTCAACATCCCTATGCCGTTTACCCTGTTACTCCCATTGTAAAGATAAGGCAATTGAGGGCAAAGATATTAAGGCACTTCTTCAATGGGTTCGGATCAGAACTTAGGTGTACCTTATTCATAGGCAGTGCCCTTAACCTTTATGCTATTCTGTCTTGATGCTGTATTTCAAAACATGCTTCTGGTTCCCCGGGTTAAGATTCCTGAAGTGTTTTGCTTTGTTTTGGGGAGGAAGGTCCTGAAGTTGTTTCTCATTACAACTGAGGCCTTAACTGTTAAAATGTGTATTTTAATAACAACATTTTCTAGGTGATAAGAGCATTCAAATTTTTATTGTAAAAATAATATAACACTAAATAAAAATATTGAAAAACACCATTCATAATCCCACCATCTTAACAAATATTTTCATTTATGTATATTTCCTTATAGATCTTCTCTATATGCTTAACACATACATGCAAGCAGGGACACTCAACTTTGCCTTCTGGCAACAGCATATTAAAAGGACTTTTCACAATCATTTTGCCAACAGGAGCTCTCAATTGGCCTATTTATGTCTGTCAGATAAGCCTTAAGGTTATACACTTCTACACTTACACACCAAAGAACAAGAATGCCCAAGATCTTACAGTACTGCAATGAAAACAGAATCCTCTGTGGAATGAGATGAAAATAAGTAAATAAAAGGAGTGCTTTTCCAGAAATCCATCTGGTGTTCATAGACACAGGGCTGCAGCATGTGGTCAGTTCCTGCCCTTTTGGTCGATTCCCAAGAGTCAAAGAAACAGTATTTGAATATGACTTTGATCTGTGGTGACCACAGCCAAAGATCGTTCATGTGGAGAAATACTATTTTTCCCGGATTCCATCCTGTGTTAAAAGATGAGTATAATCGTATTGTAGAAAAGCACTTGGAGATTTATAATCCTGGAGTATTTCTGACCATCTTTTTATGTAATGAAATTTTATGTAATGAAATCTGTGAAGGGTAAATGGGTTGATCAGGACATTCAGTTCAAAAGTGCATAAAGAAGATTAAGAATTTTTTTTTGAAATTTTATAAGTTTATTTGAGTCAAACTGACAATAGATGGAGGGGAACAAGATCTCAAATGCTCCCCAAAATATTTTTTTAAATCACAATCGTTGATAACTGAATCATTTGAGGGTGCCTTTTCTAACAAAGTTATAAATGTTGCAATTTATCTTTAATTTTTTACTTATTAATAAACATTTTAGTTAGAAGTGTCATTCAAATAGTAGACCCAAATTCCACGTTGGACCTGATGCCATATATAAAACAACCCATGCTATGCTCAGGTTCTCCAACCTCAAGCAGCCAATGTAGTTACAGTTCTGAGGGCAACAGGTTACTTAAAGAATAGGATTCTCCCAGTCTCCATGACAAATGACAGGTTTTCACATTAGTAATTTACTGGAATCAGTTTAGGTGGTCTGACAAGAAACTAATAAATACTAGGCTTTCTTGAACTTAGACGAGTCTGAATTTAAATTCCTAATCTAATTTAAATACTATAAGCATTTACACAAATTTGCTTTCAAGTCCATCCACTAATTCTGATATGGACTAAAATCACAGTAAGCTCAGTTCATTCTGATTTTTAAAATTCATACAGAATTTTACCAACAGACTAACTTTAGACCATCACCACCAAACTGTAAGATTCCATTTCAATATGCACCCAAAATAATCCAAACAAACAAAATAACCCTTTCTTGTTTAACTGCATTCTGTTAAATGTTTTGAGCTCTGGAAGGGATCTTTGAGCTAATCAGTCAGGACCCCCTCATTTCACAAATGAGGGGAGTGAGGCACAGGGAGGTCAGTGACGCGTCTGAGGTGCTTGGAGAGAGAGGCCGCTGCAGCTGCTCAGGCCCTGTCCCAGGAGGCACATCCTAAGGGAACGCAGAGGCCAGGCCTATAGCACTTGATTTCTCAGACTGACATACAGGCTCACACTCTGGTGCTCACACCCCTAACACGCATTCAGTACAGAACAGAGAACTACATTCTGAAAAACAACCAAATAGCGACAAACATACCAGTGTGCACACTGAAAAGGAAAACGCTGCATTATCAGCATCTTCATGCAAACCAGAACTCTGTTCAACCAAACCTACTTTTTAGATACTTGATATCACACACCTCTTATGCAGCTTACTGTAAACCTTAGGTAAACCATGAAGCTTGTGCTCTAATTTTATTTACCAATAATATTTTAGTATAAGTTCTTAGAGCACATAAAAGGGAATTTGCCAGCAGGTATTTTTTTCCTACAAACATTATTAGTTTTATGTGTGTGTGTGTGTGTTTAACTAATAGCAGTAGTTCAAAGTTCCCATGATACGTGCCTTGACATTCCAAGTTCTTGTCAATATCAGATAAAGGTGTCCTGTTTTTCCAAAAGAGAAGCCAATGATGATACAGGTATTTAACTTCACAAGAGATTTATAATAGTATTTTACTTTGGAAGCAAAGATCTATCCTTTAACTTGTACCTTTAATTTGGGAAAGCAAATATTCTCTGTCATAGACTTTAACATTGACCTCTTTATATATATCCCATAGTAAGCATTTTGAATTTTTGTTTTTTTCTCACGTATCAGAGTATAGCCTCATACCAAATGTTTTTAGAAAATTAGTAACTTTTATATCAAACATCTAAATTGAATCAGTCTTCTATCAGAAAGAAATCTCTTGAATTATATATATAAATGAGAGCAGAGAGATAGAGAGCAGACTATTGCTCAAGCAGAAAGTGATTTTGCTTGCATCACATAGCAAAAGTTCTATTAGGCAATGTTATATTAATAGCTCCAAATAATGCCAAATATCCCTAATGTTTAAAATTTTCAAACTCAGATTTGTTTACGTTAATAGGCCCACAGAATAAATGTTTATTGTAATTCAGCTTTTTTGTTTTTGCAACATTTTATCACTAAATTCAGTGAGTAGAGGACTCTTGGAATCAAGAACACCTCTGATTGCACATACGATAACTCCCCAAAGCTCTGCCACGTGGATGGAGTGACAACAAAGAAATGTGACTGCCCCAATTGCTCTCTGAATTACACAACTTCTGATGGGTTGTTTCTTTAACAGGTTGTGCTTAACAATTTGTTTTTTCATGAACCAAAACACCTTAATAAGAACAGAGAGTCACAGTCCTAGAAAGAGAAGAATCTATTTAAGGCTTGGTTTTTAGGGATATTTTCCAACACTGTGTCACTAAATGCCCCAGCCTCCTCTTGCCTGAGATGAGTCTTTGGGGAAGGTGACAGAGATTCCATGTTGTGTGTGAGAAGAGGAAGAGGAGAGTTAGACAACGTTGTCATCTTTGAAGTTACGCTGGGCAGTCAGATGCAAAAGAATTTGAGGTTGGACCCTACTCAGATTCACCCAGACAGGATGGGGCAGGGGGTTCCTTTCAATTAGTTATTGTCATAAAATTTTTAATCAGCTTAAGACCTTGTGGGTATTTTAAAACCATTATCACAGACACATGCAAACAGACCTCATATTCTAACGTACTGGAAACTGTGTGCAGGAGGAGTGGGAGTGGGCTGGGCTGGGAGGGTGGCCCTTAGGACTGGGTGCCCAGACAGCATTCCTGCTATTTGCCTCTGGCCCTTGGCCTTTGTGAAAAACTGCCAATTCCCTCCTCTTGGTCTCCTTTTTCACTTTTGGAGTAAAAAAGACAAAATAATAATCCTTGCAGTTTTCTGCCAAACCAAAGCCTCTGTTTTATTCCAAATTATTACCTTTAGAGTTAAATGCATCTCTTTTCTCAACAGATACCCGCTCTGGACCATAAGTGGGAGGTGGCAGCACTGTTCAGGCAAATTCCTGCCTGAGACCCAGCGTGTTTTCCACATTTCCTTATTTACTGACCAAGAAGGGCAGGGGCCACTTAATTTCTGTCATCTATATCTGTGGTTCCAATAGTTTTTGCTATGACCTCCTGCCTTCAAGAAGATCGGTTTTAAAAATAGATGCAGATGTATATTTAGTAACCAAAGTATGTAAGTAAAGACTGCTATATTTGACTCTTTGGCACGTATTAAATTTGTAGCCAAATGTCCTTTATAAAAAAAAACCCAGCTTTGATAATACACAGTGTGGTTATGCGATTTTTAATTCACACGATTGTTACGTTTAAAAAGCTTCCCCCCCTTCTTCCGCCTCCCCCTCCCCCACTTCGGTTCAAGCTGTTGTTTCTCAGCCTAGTTGTGTAGGACACAGCTCCCTGGCACTCACACTGGCCACCGGCGGCTCATGGCAGCACACAGTAGCCCACCGCAGCACACAGCAGTTCACGCGAACCTCCCGCTGCTCACCGGAACCTCCCACTGCTCACAGCAGCCCAGCTCCAGGGAGAGCGGTTGTTCACAATCTTAGCTGTAGAGGGCGCAGCTCACTGACCCATGTGGGAATTAACCAGCGACCTCAGTGTGAGGAGCAAGGCGCTCCAACCACCGCAGCCACCAGGCCAGCCCTAAAAAGTTTCTTAAATTCCAAGTTAAAGCTGTTACATTCTAAGCCAGTCTCAGAGCTAATTGGCTCAAAATCTGTGTGTGCCAGTGATGCCACTATACCCTCTCAGAGGGCAGTGCCCGGGTCAGAGAGCTGTGCAGCTCCTCCCAAAGCCAGCTCTCCTACTGGCCAGCAAGCAAATTCCAAGGGATAGATAGGATTAAGGGCTCCAAAGAGGATTCCCCAGCCCTCCCCCAAAGCAGGATCAAAAATCTCTGGTCTAGTTCTGGAACAAAAATAAGCCGCAGTGAAGGAGAAAGTCCCTGTTTAAACAGTATGTGCCCCTTCCCAAAGCCTGTACCCCTCCCAGGCTGGCTGCAGAGAGCCTGTTTTAAATAGGCAGTATGTGCAGTGGCTCCAAGCTCCCGAGGGAAGGTTCTACAGCGCTCCTTTGGTTTCCTAAGTAAGCAGAGTCCGATCCTGCACTGGCGGGCAGGACCCCAAACCTCTTGGGCTGCTTTTGGTGACTAATGGATAAGCTCTGCCAAACTCAATCCTGTGCCACAGCGAAAGCACTTTGCATGGACTTCTATTTGCACTCTCCTAACCTTAGGCCCCAACGGATTAATAAAAAAAACAAACCGCTTATATCTTGTTGCAATTTGCCTCCTGTCCAGAAGAAAGAAAACCATCCCCACCTCAGCAAAATAGCCCCCCTCTGGACACTTCATTTCACCTCACCCCCTTTTTCAAACTGCCCCATGCAGAGAGTGGGAGTCTCCGTTAGGGATGGGGGCGCCAAGCTGGAACTCAGTGTAAACACGCCTCAGCAGCACACGCAGTAACCCATTAACACAGTGGAATCTGGGGTCACTGTGGACGGTTTTCTATTAATAGGGGATAAAGCTCCTGCATACATTAATGGTAATGCCCTAGCGGCCCGCACAAAATTAACTCCTCCCAGGCCAGCAAGAGGAAACCACGTTCTGCCCAGGCAGAGGTGTGCCTGAAACGAGCGTGTACACCTACAGACACGGGGTGTTAGAACCAATTCCCTTAGACATGCCAGATCCCATTCCCATCTGAGTTCTGGCGATAGCGGTCATTCTGGGAGGGGTGTCTTTGGGGAAGGAGGGGTGGGGGGGACCGTCGGGTGTCAGTTAGCTCAGCTTCGCCACGCACACAGCCAGGGCCACAGCCGCCAGCAGCACGGCGCTGAAAACGGTGGCGGCCAGGGCCTTGTTCAGGTCGCAGGGCCCTGTGCGCTCTTCTATGGAGACAAAGCCTGTCGAGGAGGCACCGGCGCTGGACAGGAGCTCGGCGCCCGCCACCTGCCGGGCCTGAACAGTCCAGCGGGGCACGTTGACCTTCATCTCCATGTTGTGAATCATCTCGCCCACCTGAAGGATCTCCCGCTCCAGCTCTTGCAGGTCGTCCACGTCGAATCCGCACTCCGCCTCCTGCCGCAGGCTTCGGGCGCTGAGGGCACGCGCCGCTACGCCCGCCGCGCCGCCCGCCACGCCTGTGCGCACAAGCGGCCGCCGCGGCGCGTGCAGCGGGAACGCCGTGCCCAGCGCCAGCGCGCGCCGCATGTCGGCTTCCAGTAGGTCCAGGCAGCCGGAGAAGGCCACCCAGAGGCGCTCGAACTCAGCGCGCTCTTCGGCGCCCAGACCCCGGTCGCGCAGTGCGGTCGTCAGCCGGGCGCCGGTGGCCACCGCCAGCTCCTGCGCCTTCTGGCGCGTTTTATACAGCTCCTCACGCAGGTTCTGCGAATCTGCCGAGCCGCCGACGGTCAGCACCAGGTGGTGGTAGCATGCAGTCGCCTTGTTGAGCGCATCCAGCAGTGCCTTGCACTCCTCCCTCGCCATCGCGGTGCACTCCCGCGCAGCCTGGGAGCCTGCGCCCCTCTGGGCCTCACGCCCTCAGCGCAGCAGGACGCTGCCAGCCCCGACGGCGGCCCCCGGCCAGGCGGCCGGCGCGCTCCTCATGGCCCAAGATTAGCTCGGCGCTGCGATGCTGTCGACCGAGCCCGCTCGGGACCCGCGACGTGCACCTCTGAGGACTGGGCGCGGAGAGGGAGCCCCGTTAGCTGCCTCGCGTCCCCTCGTCCGTCCTCCCCAGATACGCTGCGAGTCACACGCCGCGCCTCTGCACCGCCCTCGCTTTCACAGTGGCCCCCTGCGAAGTTTGGGTTGCGGTCCCCATCCTCCTCTGGTCCGGTCGCCAGGGCTAGCCTGCCGCCGAGCAGCGCGCTCAGCCTTAGCCGCTGCCAAGGGCGGCCGAGTTGCGTTTCTTAGGATCCACCCACCCCCGCCCGTCCTCGCAGGGCGCTTCCATCCCCTGGACAAGGGATAGGCGGGGCCCCGCGCGATAAGGTCACGTGTAGGTCCCCCCTCTCCTCCTCCTCCGTACCATTGCAGTTCTGGAATATTAACGCTCGGTAGCTCTAACCCTCCTCTATTTTACGGGTGGGGAAACTGAGGCGCAGGTAGAAAAGAGGGCCTAGGTCACGCGACATCCCTGCAAGTGAGAGCACTAGAACCTAGGGACTCTGACTCCCAGACCCTGCCTGCGACCGGAGTGGTGTGCCTTGTAGGATTGGGCACCTCCATCCTCCAAAGCTAGCAGTAAAAGGCGACCCACAATCTCCCGGGTCACCCCATCCGGGTCCAGGCGCTTTCCAGAGACCGAGCTTGGACCCCTTCCCTAAGTGTCAGGTCTGCTCTCGGCCCCGCCCCCTCTTGTTTCGGGCACGCGCAGTCAGTGGCTCTGGGCTGGTCCAGCCTGAGTAGGAAGCGCTGTGCTCTGCCTGAGCCCCTCCCCCGGCTGGGCGGACTCAACGATTGCTCTGCGGGCACGTCACTCTGAATAAGGAGGATCACTCATTGGGTTGACGCGAGCCCTTGAGGCGCGGCTCCGCCCAACGGTGGAGTAAGAGGGTGGGCGGTGGAGTGGAGCCGCCGCGCCGGGGTATTGGGTACTGAGGTCCGAGCCCAGGGCCGGGGAGGTGTCGCTGCCGCTTCGGGAAGAGCAAAGAGTGAAACTATGTAGCCTTTTAAGTAAGTGTCCTCTCTTCTGTCTGCTCCCGCACCTCCCTTCTCGCTGGACAGCTGCGCCTCGGGGCCCAGAGGCCGGGCGGGGCCGGGAGAGGGAAGGGGGAGGGGCTCTTTCCTCTCTGTCGCCCGCGCCTTGCGGTGCCCCAAGCTGGGTTGGTGGTCCCCCAGCGGTCCCTCGCCAGGTGGACCGCCCCGCGGGCGCTCTCCTGGTCCAGTCTGCAGCCGGACTCGTTCTGCCCCTCCTTTCCGGGGTGGGGTGGGGTGGAGTGGCGGAGAACGCGCTCTCTGGCCCCCGAGGCTCCAGGACTGGTGAGAGGGTCCGTGGTCCCCCAAGCTCGGAGTTGGGGTGGGCGGGACCGTAGCTTCTGGGTTAAGTGGCCTCCGGCGTTATAAGGCGGCCTGGCCGGGAGGGTGGAGGGGAGGCTGTGGGTGCTGGTCCGGCGCCTCAGGCCGGGCCCGGGTGATACAGGAGCGGGGGAGGGGGAGGGAATCCCAGCCTGCCTGTCTCTCGCGGAGCGGGGTCTCCTCGTCCTGCTAGGTAAATATTACTCCAGGAAAACTCTTAAGCACCAAGAAATATCCTGGACTCTGGGTCTGGTAGTTCTTTTCATTGTAAATGGACTGCCCAGAGGCGTGCGAGCTAGACCGTGCCCCTCTGGCCGCCCCTGGAGGTGCTGGGAACCAGGGCACTTGGGGCCCTTGCTGTGCCCTGGGAGCAAGTGTCGAGTCTTCATTGAGTATTTAGGACATTCAGGGAACGAAGGGCAGGTGAAACTGAAGGGACTACTAGTTTACATGCCAACTGGGATTTTTCCAAGTTTATAGGTAACCTGGAGTGAGGCTCCTAATGCACCCTCCCACTAGCCCTAGGCCACCTCTCTGATCCAGGTGTTGAGGCAGCCTGCAGGGTCCAGAGCGTTGAGCCTCAGGTCTCACTCTCACTCAGCAGTCCGCCCTTTAATCAGTGGCCATTTGTGGCTTGGGCTCAGGCTCTCTCTGGGCCTTGGCCATTCTCTGCGGTGGAGGGTCTCAACTACCCACCAGCCAAATGGGAGCCTTGACAGGAGAAGAGTAGTTTTCAGGACAAAATAGTAGAAAGAGGGAGCTGTGGCGACAGCAGAGGGAGGTGAGGCTGCAGAGGTGGCAGGAGACCAGCAGCAATGAGAGGCTTTTAATGCCAGTTGAAGTTGAGAGTTCATCTACCGTGTTTCCCCGAAAATAAGACTGGATCTTATATTAGTTTTTGCTCCAAAAGGCGCATTAGCCTTATGTTCAGGGGCTGTCATCCTGAAAAATCATGCTAGGGCTTATTTTCCGGTTAGGTCTTATTTTCGGGGAAACACAGTAGCAGGAAATGGAGGGGCAATTGTTGAAGAATTGTGCACAGACCTCAGTGTTGGAAAGATCACCTTGTGGTCTTTCAGGTGAACAGTTTTGAGTGACATCAGGAGGCAGAGCCTGTAGGCCTCCAAGGGGGGAGTGCAGGATGGGAGCAGAAACATACTTCTGACTAGCTCTAGTGGCAGGAGAGCAGTTGGGGCTCTGAAGTTGGGTAGACACTTTGGGTGAGCTCTCCTTACCTTGGCTTGTCACCTGAAATAATCCTGCCCGGCAACATTGCTGGGGGAGTGCCCAGTAGTGTCTGCACAGGGCCTGGGGTCAGGTCCTGACTGTGCCTCCTTGTGGCTCTTGGACTGTGTTGCCCTCATGAGGGCAGCTGCTGGGTCTTTTTTATTCACATGTCTGTGCCCTGTCAAGGCTCTTCTTCTGTTTACGAATTGCCAGGATTATGCTGGTGTTCCAGTAAGCTCATCTTCTAGAGGGACAGAGGAATGTGACCATGTGATAATAGATAGACCGGACCTAGAAAGGATTCAGACCCAAAGAATCCAGACCTGATTTGTCCTGAGATTGCTTCCCTATCTGAGAGACACTGAGAAGTGGCCCTTGGAACTCCTGCCTTTCTGCCCAAGATACTGGCAGACAGGTGGATGCTGGTGGCTCCACCCACAACTCCAGGAGCAGGGTGTTGGAGTGGTATTTGGTCGGACAGTTGTGCTCCTCCAAACTCCTGCTCCCTTGGTTGTCACACCCCTCTTCCAGCCCTAAGACCTTCCCTCCCTCTCTGACCCTCCCACAGTCCCACTGTCACTGTATTTGGCCAGCTCTGAGCGTACTGTTTGTTTCTGACTCTGCCAGTGCCAGCATGGCTGCCTGGGGCCAGCCCCTCACCCTTCCCTGAATATGGGCAGTGGATTTCCAGCTCCTGTGAGAGACGATCTCTCCCTGAGAGCTGGAGCTTCCTCTAACACTCCACTGTCATTTTGTTAAGTGGGCAAACAGTTACTGCATGCCCACAGTAAGCTAGGTGGCCGGGTGCAGGCTGGGTGCTTTGAAGAGGAGCACTGAGAAAAATATGGACAGGATCCATAGACATTATAAGCCAAAAGGACACAAGTGACCGTAACACTATATATTATATCATCGAATTGCTTCCATTTGGTATTAAACATAGATAAATAGAAAGTTTTCCCTTTGTGTCTTTTCCTTCTGAATCACCAATTAAACCAGCTGGAGAATGTTGGTTATCAGTTGGAAAACATGGCTGGTCAGGGTCTTTGGTCAGGGTCCTGGAAGGGTGGGGGCAGCCACAGCAGTGAGATTTCGGAAGGGAGTGTGTCCCTGGGGTTGGGGGCAGACTTTCCTGTGCTGAATTATGCTGAGTCAGGCTGCACGCTGTCATTAGATGGTCCCTGAGCACCCAGAGTCATGCAGGCTAGCCGGACGGTTGAAGACCACAAAACCACAAGTGTGCACACTGCCTCCTGAAATGCCAAGTACTGGTTTGAGGCCTTGCCTGGCTGTCCTATCACAGAGTAACCCTCAGATAACTCATATTCAGGGGTATTTGGTATCTCTGACTAAATCACTGGATCTTCTGTAAATTATCTCATCATTTGAGCTTAGGCTGGGGTGGAATTTTTTTTTTTTTAAAGATTTTATTCGGGAAGGGGAACAGGACTTTATTGGGGAACAGTGTGCACTTTCAGGACTTTTTCTCCAAGTCAAGTTGTTGTTCTTTCAGCCTTAGTTGTGGAGGGCGCAGCTCAGCTCCAGGTCCAGTTGCCAGTTGCTAGTTGCAGGGGGCGCAGCCCACCATCCCTTGAGGGAGTCAAACCGGCAACCTTGTGGTTGAGAGCACACACTCCAACCAACTGAGCCATCAGAGAGTTCAGTGGCAGCTCAGCTCAAGGTGCCATGTTCAATTTTAGTTGCAGGGGGCGCTGCCCACCATCCCTTGCGGGACTCGAGGAATTATTAAACTGGCAACCTTGTGGTTGAGAGCCCACTGACCCATGTGGGAATCGAACCGGCAGCCTTCGGAGTTAGGAGCACGGAGCTCTAACCGCCTGAGCCACCGGGCCGGCACTGGAATTTTTTTTAATGGAGTTTTATAAGAGGATTCACTCATCTTTTGAGTTTTACAAGGAAAAGTCAGTTTAGTTTGTGTGCTATTTTAAAATATAAAACTAATTCGTGCAAGTAAACTTGTTGGGGTGTTAGATACTATTTTTAAGCATTTACCCCTATATAAGAATTCAACTCCGGCATTAAGCACCAGATTGTATGTGATGATTACATATTTTTAACCCTGGGGCAGCAAGGTTGAGAACAGTGCTGGACAGAGAGTTCAGTCATTGGCAACCGGGACGACTGATGTCCAAGACTTAGGACTGAAAAACAGCTCAGTCCCACTCACCAGCAATACTTGCTAAGAATTTTACGTGTTTACGCAGTTCATGCATTTAAACTGAATGTTTTGATGTAGCATTCAGGGGCCTTCTCTTCCCTTGCTGCCCTTCTCTGACTGGCTCTGTTTGGATTCTTAGTATTTCCCTGGCCTCATCTTCTCAACTAGTCAAAAAAAGATTACTCGGGTTTTCTGTGCCAACAGGAACCTTTTCCTGCCTCCTGAACATTTGGCCCCGTTCTGGTCCTTGCCAGGATGCGTCCCCCCCTCCCCACGCCCATTCCCCTTCCTGCTGCTCCCATCTCTGTCTGGTCCTTATCTCTCCCAGCACTGTTCTGGGTTTGTTTTATTCTCTGGTACATATTCCTTGCCTCCCAGCTAGGTTGTTAGTTTCTCCATCAAAGCCAGCCCTGGTCACCTTCCTATGGGCACGGAGGTGTTGGTGTTCTGCCAGCATCTTGTCTGAAGAGCCCAGCTTTAGTCTGAGCATATCACATCCTGTTTCTCATGTGGCTTTTGTCCAAGGCATCCTTACTTTTACGCTCTGCCGTGTAGCGCCAACTGTGTCAGGAACCTGGAAGAATTTTGTTTTCTTGTGACTCTGTCCCAGCAAAATTCCATCATCCAGTTGTTCTGGTAGGAACTCATAAAAGGATTATCTGGGTTCTCGTAATAATTAAATTCAACAATTCCAATACCTGAATTGTTGCAGTGCTGTCTTGGGGGTCCAGGAAGGGATTACGTGTAGGCATTTTCATGCTAGGCTCTTCTCCTGAAGCAGATTTGCAGGGAGTTCGGGCCTCCTTCAGGCAGTCCCCAGGACCTGCGGCCAAGGCGGCTGTGGCCAGACCAGACCAAGGGGATTGGATGTGGGGCTTGTGCCACTGTCTGTCAGGAAGACTTTTCCTTTGGGGGAAATGAAGTATGGAATCTGTACATCCGTAGCTCATGAAATAACCCCTAGTCCAGGCATATTTATTTTACATGATGAATGTAGTGGTTAAAAGGATGGGTGTTAGAATACAGTCCCACTTCTGTGTAACTTCAAGTTGGCCAGGTCTGCCTCAGTTTCTTTATCTGCAACATGGGGCTAATGATACCTGTAGTTATCTTGAGCACTAGTTATCTGCAGTTATCAGGAGCATTAAAATGGGATGAGGATGTATAGAAGGTACCACAGCGCCTGGACCAAGGATGCTCTCAAATGGTGGCTGTTTTTATCATTAACCATAAAGGATAGGATTTAACATACACTTATGCATACTGTTCTGGTGTTTTCCCAAGGAGGCATATTGGAATATTGTTATATAGTGAGAAAGTAACTCAATTTTTCACTCACATTTCATTCATCTGATTGTATCAAAAATAAGTTTACTTGCTCTTTAATAGTTGCTAATTTTCTCTTTTTTTGAAAAAGATTTTTTTTTTAATTGGGGAAGGGGAACAGGACTTTATTGGGGAACAGTGTGTACTTCCAGGCGTTTTTTCCAAGTCAAGTTGTTGTCCTTTCAATCTTAGTTGTGGAGGGTGCCATTCAGCTTCAAGTTGTTGTCCTTTCAATCTTAGTTGTGGAGGGCGCAGCTCAGCTCCAGGTCCAGTTGCCGTTTCTAGTTGCAGGGGGCATAGCCCACCATCCCTTGCGGGACTCGAGGAATTGAGGAGTTGAACCGGCAACCTTGTGGTTGAGAGCCCACTGGCCCATGTGGGAATCAAACTGTCAGCCTTTGGAGTTAGGAGCATGGAGCTCTAACCGCCTGAGCCACTGGGCTGGCCCTAATTTTCTCTTTTTAATGAAGAAGACTCAGGCGAAGTTCAGAATCTGACAGGCAATGGTATTGAGAAAGGTTTAAAATAATGTCAATTTTTTTTATAATTTTTAATTTTAAGATTATCTTCTCTTTATGGGAATTGATACTGTCTATTTTTCCCACTTAAGTAGTAATAAATATTCTCTTAAAAATAAATTTTAAAAGGGAGTAGGTTTTTAAAGGAAAATGCCAAACGTTAACAATAGAGCCATTGTGTACACTGTGCAGGTTATTTATTGCACAGGTGTCATGCCCGGGGGAGGGGAGCTGTTGGCAAACTGGGGCCAATATGTAGCCTATGATCTACTTACCAAGCCTTGTGCCCTGGTACAGGATTGTACCCACTGGGAAAATGGTGTGCCTTTTTCTAATTCTCACGAAGGGACCGTGTGGGCTAGCAGTAAGCAGTGCTACGTTGGTATGCAGCATGGCAAAAATAGTGAAGGTGGCGTGTAAGTGGGAATCTTGCAAGACAGGTTTTTGTATTCTCCATTGCACAGACGGAGATGGAGGCTCAGAGAGGTGCATTGACATGGCTAAAACTCTGACTCCTTTTCTGTGCCCATGTGTCATATTCCTCTCTGAGAGCCTAGTAAAAGCACGCTAATATGTGGTAAGGGGAGCAGACCAGGGGCAATGGAGGCTGCATTCACAATAGGAGCAAATCCATGCAGAATATGTAAATAATATTTCATAAAAGTTATATATGACCTTTATGGAGAAAATTTAATTGGAGGACATAAAAGATGTACATGGAAAGACATGCCATGTTCATGGATGATAAAGTTCATCATTATAAAGACGTTGACTCTTAGTAAATTCAGTACAGTTTCAATAAAAATCCCGACAGGGTTTTTCATGGAAATGATAAGCTGATTCTAATTCATGTGATATTGTAAAGAATTAGGAATAACCAGACAATTTTGGAGTACAAAGTGGGAAGCATTTCTCTATGAGATATCAAGGTTTATTGTGAAGCTGTAGGCATATAAAACAATGTGGTCCTGCTCTGTCCAACATAATAGTAATGAGCCACATGTGCCTATTAAGCCCTTGAAACGTGGCTAGTATGAATTGAGAAGTACTATAAATGTAAAATACACGCCAGATTTTTGAAGACTTAGTAGGAGTAAAAAAAGAATGTAAAATATGTCATTAATAATGTAAAAATATTGATCACATGTTGAAAAGGTAATACTTTGGACATACTAGGATAGATAAAATATTAAAATTAGTCTCCCCTTTTTCTTTTTTATGTGACTACTAGAAAATTTTTAATTACACATGCAATTATGCATAATATATATGTTATTACGTTTCTCACATATATCTGTTGGGTAGCACCGGTTTAGACCACTGAAAGAGATTAGAGCCCAGAAACAGGCTAAACATACATGGGAACTCGGAGTATGATAAAGGTAGCATTAACAGCCAGTGTGAAAGGCATAGACTATTCAAAAAACAATGATGGGACAATTGGCTTATTTTTGTGTCCCCCTCAAAATTCATATGTTGAAGCCCTAATCCTTAATGTGATGGTATTTGGAGGTGGGGTGTTGTTGGGATCTTATTGGGGTCAGATTAGGTCATGAGGGTAGGACCCTCACAATGGAATTGATGCCCTTAGGTAAAAAGGAAGAGGCAGGAGAACTCTAGTGAGAAGGTCTACAATCCAGGAAGTGTGCTCAAACCAAGAACCAGATCATTAGTACTTTGACCTTGGACCTCCTAGCCTCCAAACCTGTGAGAGATAAAGGTTTGTTGTTTAAGCCACCCAGTCTGTGGTATTCTGTCATAGCCCAAACAGACTAAGACAGTCATGAAAAAAGTAAAATAGATGCCTGATTTATAACATATAAAAATAAAGCTGAAGACCTAAAAATGAAAAACTTTAAGATTCTTAGAAATTATAGGGACTATTTTTGTGGCCTTGATGTTGGAAAGGTTGTGGTTTCAGGTATAACCTTTGCTGTATAACAAACCAGCCCATGACTTAGTGGCTTAAAACTGCCACAATTTATTACATCCTACTATTCTGTGAACTGGCAGGTAGTTCTTCTGCTAATCTCACCTGGACTCACTCACATGGCGGCATTCAGCTGGCAGGATGGCTGTGCTCACTGGACTACCTGGCGCTCTCTCTTCTTTGATGGTCTTTCACCCCATGGGCTTCTTCATAGCATGGTGGTCTCCGGGTGCTAAGAGAATGAGAGTGGAATCTGCAAGGCCTCCTGAGGCTGACACTCAGAAATCACAGAGCACCGATTCTGCCTGTTGGTTGGTTAAAGCAAATCACAGGGCTGGCACAGATTCAAGGACTGGGGAAGTCCCCATCTTCTGGTTGGGCAAATGAAGTCACTTTGTACAGGAGCATTCCAGATGATAGGATTTCCTAAGGTCCAAAAAGCACTGACCATTAAGGCAAAGGTTGACAACTTCAACTACATTAAAATCAAACACTCCAATTTCTGAAATACCCATTTGAAAAAATGAAAAGGTAAGTCATAGACTGGCAGAAGATATTTGCAACCTCTTTTAGTATCCAGTTATATAAAGAACTATAAATCATGAGAGAAAAGTGAGCAAAACCTTTAGAAAAGTGAGCGAAAGATATGATAAGGTAGTTTATAGAACATAAGGAAATGACGTTCCACTTCGTTAGTTCAGAGAAATGAGAATTAAAAACAGTGAAATACATGGGGCGGCCGGATGGCTCAGTTGGTTAGAGCGTGAGCTCTCAACAACAAGGTTGCGGGTTTAATTCCCGCATGGGATGGTGGGCTGCGTCTCCCCTCCCCCAACTAGATTGAAAATGGCAACAACTTGGAGCTGAGCTGAGCCCTCCACAACTAGATTGACGGACAACTTGACTTGGAGCTGATGGGCCCTGGAGAAACACTGTTCCCCAATACTCCCCAATAAAAAAAAAAATTAAAAAACAGTGAAATACTATTTTATGCTCACAGACTGGCAGAAATGAGATAACCTGATGATACTAAGAATGTTGTGAGGAAGAGGAATTCTCATGCACTTCTCATGAAGATAGAAAGTCCATGTTGTCAGCGTCTGGTGACGTACAGGTGAATGTACCCTGCAGTGCCTGCTAGAGACATTCCTAGACAGGTGCTCGAGAAACACAGAAGGGTAGATAGAGTGTTCCTGCCAACACTGTTTGTAATATTGGAGATGTGAAAGCAACTTAAATATAGAATATTAGCCAAATAAATTGTGTCATGTTCACTTCAACATAGTATATGGCAGAAATCAGTGAATAAGAGCTGTGTGGATCAGAACTTGCAAACGTAATGTTGATTGAAAGGGGTATTTTCCAGAATACTTATACTGTGATACCATTTATGTAAAGTTTGAACCACATCAAACAATATTCATAAATATAAAAGGAATGGCCTCTGAAAGGGAAGGAGAGAATGAGATCAGAAAGGAGAACAGCGGGATTCCAGGCTACTTTGATATGTTTTATTTCTTAAAAGAAAATCTGAGGCAGATATGGCAACGTGTGAAGGTTTGGTAATTCTGGGTAGTAGATTTGTATTATTACTTTGTACTTTTCTGTCTGCTTAAAATATTTCATTAAAAATACATGCTTTTTTTTTTTTTAATTTTTATAAGAGTTTATTTGAGCCAAACTGATCACATATGCCAGGGAGCAAGATCTCCAATGCTCCTTACATACCTATCTTTAAAGTGGCATAATTTTGGTCATGTAGGATCTTCTAAAAAATAGTCATTTTTACATTTGCAATGATCTGGAGTTTGATTTTCTGAACATAATTTATACAATTTAACCAGTAAAAAAAAAAATCGTGGAATTGGTAGGTTATCTTTGATATTTCCTGATGGAGTGTTAAGACTGTAGAATAGAATACTACATGTCCGGGATAGTTTTTAGAAATTGCCAGATCAAGACTTTTGTATGTTACAGAAATCGGAAAGTGCTCATGTACTGCTTTTTCCTCCCTTGTCCCAGGAGACACACTTTGCTCCATCTGAAGTCCATATGGCTCTGTATGATGAAGATCTCCTGAAAAATCCTTTCTATCTGGCTCTTCAAAAGTGGCGTCCTGACTTGTGCAACAAGGTGGCCCAAATCCATGGCATTGTAAGTGCATCAATCCTCAGGGTTGTCTTTTTCCGTTAGGCACAGACCAAGCAGTGCTGGCAAGGCCAAAAATATGGTAGATTTCAATTAAGTGTAGAGGGGAGTCAGCTACAAACCTGGTTAGTGTAACAAGCCCCAGACCATGCTCAGTATGTGAACAAGAAGAGAGGGACCGCCATGAGCTGCTTCCTCCAAGAAGCCTCCTGGGACTGCACCAGCCCAGAGTGTAATTCTTTCTCTGAACTCTCAGCCCATGTTGACACAGGTATTATGGCATTCACCTCGGTTTCTCTTACTTCCATGTGGACCCCGAGGGCTTCTCGAGGGCAGAAATCATATATTCCTCATCTGTGAGGTGGGTGCTCACTCCCATAGAACAAGAGAATGTGAACAGGTTTGTGTGTCGCTTTCGAGGGCATTTACTAAAGGGAAAGAATTGTGAAAGAACTTTTGTAATAGAGACCACAGCCTCGACAGCCTTCACGGCAGCCAGGTAACAGGAATGAGCGAAGTGTGTAAGAGAGACCACGGCCTTTGGGTGGGGCCTCTGCTGCCTGGAGAGAAAGCAGGCCCCACACTGCAGGTCTGTCCAGTTCTGAGGTTGGTGGAATTGTCAGCGTCTTACACAACACGTTGGGACACAGTGTATGGGTGCCTCTGTGCTGTCTGTTTGTGTCTTCCTTCTGAGTGTTGTTCTCTTCTCATACTATGTTCCCACTTTTTTTGCCTCAAGGTGTGACTACTCAGGTATGTTAGGTGACTGCTGATTTGAACCAAGGGAGAAGTCAGTTTAGCCCAAGTTGAAGTCAGGTTCTCTGCTGCCTCTCTGGAAAACTGGTACTTTCACCCCACCCAGTCCATCCCTGTGCCAGCAGAAGCCCCATTTCTTAATGTCCCTTCCAGTTTTCATGATTGATTTTGTGATTCATACATTTTCCCCAGAATTTTTTCCCTTTGAATTTTAGAAGTCATAAAGTTCGTTATTAAAAAAAAAATTGGCGAATATAGCTATTGCCAAAGAAAATAAAAATTTAATAGAAGCTCATCAGAGACGTTCATTGTCATCTATTGTGGTCACACTAGTTATTAAATGCTACTCTAGGCATGGCACTATGTTTGATGCTGGGGATTCAGCAGAACGTATGAATATCCTTCCCCATCATTACTCCTCTGAGGATTAAATTCTAGTGGGAGAGATGGTCATTCTCTGGGCAAATACGTACTAATTACAGTTGTGGTAAATGTCACAGAGAGAAAGTGCAAGATGCAAAGCAGTCATAGTAACTGGGAACGCCTGACCTAATTGGGGAAAGATTTCCTTCCTGTCTTTGTTCTACGATATTTTTTTAACTACCGTCTAGATGAGAGTGTATTAATGTATGTAACTTTCTCTTGCTTTTTAAAAATGCCGCTCTGTGGAACGCTGTTGTTTCTCAGGAAGCTCTGTGGGACCTGCCTGCCTTGCTCACCACTGTGTTGCCTGTACTTAGCACAGTTCTGTCACCCAGTAGGTGCTTTTCCAGCAGCAAGCTGTGGAATCGCACTCAAGCTCACATTAGCAAAAGGAGAATTTTGAGTAAGAAGCTTGGCATCTTGGTCACCTTCCTTTCAGGTACCCCGAGGAATGGGAGATTCTTTTTAAACTGCCACCCCGAGTTCCCAGTGGTACCCTAGGCCCCTTACTCCTTGAGAGCCAGAGCATCCACGAGGAGCTGCTTGGGGCCTGCACTGGGCAGCACAGAATTCCTCGGCCTTGTTCAGTGGACTCAAGAATCAGCGAGGCCAACTTCTCAGCTGAAGTCAGCAGTGGTGGGAAGGAGAGAGCTATGGGTATCCTGCTTAGCCCGTCTGATATTGTTAGCTAGCGCCTGCCCCCTGTTGGCTGTGTGGTGGGAGCGCTGGCTCATCCCTGCCTCATTCATGACCATGCTCCATTCACATCTGTTGGTTGAATGAAAAAGAATATTCCACTCACCTCCTAGAAGAGCACTCATCTTTTCGGCCACTTCTGAGGGATCCATGTGGCCTCAGCAGGTGAAGCTGAATGTCTTTCTATGGGGCTTGGCCACTGAGCTAAATTTGGCCACTGTTGAATCCACCCTAGGGATCAGAGTCCTTTATTGAACTCTAAAAAATGTGAAATCACCACTCTTCTGTCTTTTTTTTTTTTTTTTAATTGAGGCATATTGGAGAACAATGTGTCTTTCCAGGGCCTATCAGCTCCAAGTCGTTGTCCTTCAACCTAGCTGTGGAGGGCGCAGCTCAGCTCTAAGTCCACTTGCCGTTTTCAATCTTAGTTGCCGGGGGCGCAGCCCACCGTCCCATGCGGGGATTGAACCGGCATCTTGTTGTTAGGATCTGGTTGCCCCTTCGGCAGCTCAGCAGCACCTCGTTGTCTTCAATCTATCGTGTTTTCCCGAAAATAAGACCCAACCGGAAAATAAGCCCTAGCATGATTTTTCAGGATGACATCCCCTGAACATAAGCCCTAATGCATCTTTTGGAGCAAACCAAAAATAAGACTGGGTCTTATTTTCGGGGAAACATGGTAGTTGTGGAGGGCGCAGCTCACTGGCCCACGTGGGAATCCAACCAGCAACCCTGTTGTTCAGAGCTCGCGCTCTAACCAACTGAGCCATCCGGCCACCCCTGAAATCGCCACTTTTAAACATGTTTGTCCCTTAGGGTTAACTGCCCCTCACACCTCTCCCTACAAGCCAAGCTTGTGGGCCACCTCAGCCTCACGTGACCATGTGAGCAGCTGAGATGCACCTTGATTGCTTCCCCTACCTGTATTTAGCACCTGTACTACCTGCCCCAACCCCTCCTGGAGCCAGACTTCCTTCCCCACGCTTTCCTTTGATGGGGATGCCTCTGTGTCCAGGCCGGCGCATCTTGCCATCATCTGCTCTCTGACTGGACAGCAGAAGCTCTTTTCCCCATGTTCCCCAGAATCCAATTACAGAGACCTGTGACACCCACACGCTGCTTCTAAATAGTCACCCCTTTTCTTACAACCATGCAGCTAATTATGCAGTGTGGCTTCTTCAGAGCAGGCTGGGCAACCCTGCTGTACCCCTGGGACTCTTGTCCATGGGGCCTTGTGGGGAGAGTCCTCCAGACTCCTTGTGGGGAGAGGTTCAACTCCTCTCCCAGGTGGACTGGGGGTGGGCCCATTTGCCTATAGGAAAAGCAAAAATTACAAAAATGTGGTCCTTTCATTCTGGGCCTTAATTATGGAGTAGGTAGGCTGTTGAGCACTGGCTTGGGAACCTAGCAGCCTGTCTTACAAGTTCCGGAGAACTGACTTTCAAGTGAAATACCTAGACAGCCCCGCTAAGGGCACTGATGGCCTTATTCCAGTTCTCAGGATCCAGCCAACAAACATTTATTGAGTATCTACTATGTACCAGGCACTAGGCTGGGTTCCCAGGGTTACACGGATGAGTGGGGAACACAACATGCCTTCAGGAAATTTCAGAAACAGACTGTAGGACAGCAGAATGAATATCAGTACAGAAGTCGTTATGGGTTCCCGTGGAGTACGTAACCCATTTGGGGAGGAGTCAGGAGGGCTCCCTGGAGTAGGTGTCACTAATGCTGAGTCTTGCCTTTATTCTACTGTCTTTTCTTTAATTACTATTATTTTCAAAATTCTTTACAAAAGGGCTAGAATAGAAAGTTTTATCGTTAACCTTTGAAATGAGCAGGTCTCCAATTTACAGCCATCTCCGTAATTCTAAAATTTGAGTACTGCATCCACAGAGGCTGTTAAAACTCCGTGACACCTACTCCAGAAGTAGTCTGAAGCTCCGTCTTATGAGCTTCCAAGGCACTCGACTTCCCTGCTCTCGGGCAGTTTCATAGCTGCCCCCCCGCAGCCTCTCCCGTGGCTGGCTTCCTCCCCCTACTCTCCCAGTGGCACTCAGAACTCTGATAGAGATGGACGGAGCCACAGGGAGCCAGCTGCTGGTTCTGCTTGCAATAAAATGCTCCAGGCAGCATTGTCAGCCTGAAAACTGGGGGGTCTCAAAATCGGAGCGCCTTCTGTTCGCACAACAAACATCGATTGGGCACCTACTGTGTGTCGAGTGGTAGGCTGGGGAATGGGGACACAGTGCAATAGGAGCCAGTCATGCTCTGTGCAAGTGAGGGAAGTGGAGAGGCTTTCGTAAACCGGTCAATAGAATGCAGTCACAGTTGGCGTGGAGTTCACCCAAGCACCTCAGAAGTTCCCAGTCCCTCAGGGGCCCTTCCTCATGTGACTCCATCCACAGAGCTGGAGGGGGACCATCTCTTGGCCTCTCTGACTTTGGCATTAAGCATCCCTTAGGTCCGGTTCCTGATGTCCCCTTGCCCGTGGCAAACTCTCAGGTCTCCAGGGTCTCCTTTGTCTCTCTGTTCACTGCTGCTATGATATGAGGTCCCCGGGAATCTTGAAGTTGCTTCTCAGTTCAGGCTCATACCTGAGGGCCTCCCTTTTCTTTCTTTAAGTTTTACTTTTATTCAAATTTAAAATTACTATGTTTCATTTCAAGCATATGAAAGTAGAAAGAATAATACAATCGGCCCCATGTATCCATCACCCAGCTTCAACAGTGATCCATTCATGGCCACATTTCTACTCCTCCGTGCCCTCCACTCTCAGCCACGGGATTATTTTGAAGCAAATCCCAGAAAAATTATAGAAGGTAGTCATACGATTTGATCTGTAAATGTTTATAAATGTATTTTCAAATATAAGGACTCGTAAAAAATATAAAATAACTACAGTGCCATTCCATTATCACAGCTAAAAAGTTCCTCAGTAATTCTTCAGTATTATCAGTATCTAGTCACTGTTCAGATTTCCCAAATTGCCTCATTTTTTTGTTGTTGTTTGTTTGTTTGTTTTACAGTCGGTTTGTTCAAATCAGGATTCACAGGAGATCCACACATTATCTCGAACTGATAGGTCTTTCAGGTCTCTCTTTTTCTCCCAGCTTTATTGAGCTAAACTGAAGTACACTAAGCTACACATACTTAATGTGTATACTGCGATCCATTTTGACATGTATATAGACTTGTGAAATCATCGGCAGTCTTAAGTTTCTCTTTAATTATATCTTCCCCTTTCGTCACTTTCTTTCTTTCCTTGCAATTCACTTGTCCAGCTCATTTATCCTGTAGCGTTTCCTGCATTCTGGCTTTTGCCAGTTGCAGTCCTGTGGTGGCATTGACCATGGTGCTGGTCTCTGTGGTTCCTGAAATTGGTAGCTGAATCTAGATCCGGGCCTGCTTCGGTCTTGATTTTCGGGTCATGCCGCTTGGTAAACAGGCTGGAGTTCTTCCATCAAGGGCTTCCTTCTCTACTGTGAGGAGCTGGCGTGCCCTCCTTGGGGACAGAGGCTCTTTTTAACCTGCTTGGGGAAGCTCCTGGTGGCAGCTGCTCCTGCAGGCTCCAAAGTTTCATGGTGTCTTTGCAGAGGAAACTCTGGCAGGTACTGGGCTGTTTTTCCAGCCCTGGCTTCAGGAGCAGGATGGGGCAGTGGTCGGGAACGTGGCAGGAGTTTGAGTCACGACTCTGCCACTCACTGGCTGTGTGGCACATTTATGATTCATGTGATGGGATTGCGAGTGACTTTTTAGTTTCACTTCTCTGTGCTTTCCAAATTACCCTCTCCATCTGGAATCATTCCTGAGCCTGCTGAGGATTAAGTGGGACACCTGGGATTAACTGTGGGAAGGACTCCTCAGGGGTGGGAACAAGCCCCCCAGTCTGCAGGTCTGAGATGGAAGAGGACTCGTGCCACCTCCCTCTGTGTGGGCCATCACAGTGACAACAAATTAAGTCAGCTGGCAGCGACTGCTGCCATTTTGGCAGGTGGCTCCAGGCATTCTCTCTGTCAGCTGGCTGCCACTGCAATTCCGGCTGGAGTGGTTTTGGAGATACATCCTGTTCTGCTGAAGTTGTGTTAATAAATTACACAGTTCCTTCGTATTCACCCTAATTCTTTTTTTCCAGGTCTTAGTACCCTGCAAAGGAAGCCTGACAAGCAATGTTCAGTCTACTTGTCAGTTTGAGTCCTATATTTTGATACCAGTGGAGGAGCACTTTCAGACCTTAAATGGAAAGGTATTCATTTCTTTGTGGGTCAGCCAGGGTTGCTCACTCAGTGTTTGGGCAAGATGGAGGGGAGAGAATCCTGCTTCTTACCCTTTCGCATCTATGTTAAATAATGGCCTTGACACACACAGCAGCCCTGTGGGGTGGGGTTGGAAGGCCCTCTGCCTTTGAGGAAAGAGGAGCTGGTGGTGGTGAGCAGGGCCCTGGCCCTGGCCTGGGAGTGTGAGGAGGGGCCGGGCGTTTCTCCCTCAGCCCATGGGGTTCCTGCCAGTGAGTTGGGCACTGGAACACTCTTCGACGAGGTCCTGTCAGAGTGAGCTAGTTTATCCCAGTGACCTCGAAAGTTCGTTGGTTTCTTAGCCACAAATTGGACAACAGGAACAAATTTTTAGTTTGTTAAAAACTTTTTGGTTTGAAATCATCTCAACCCTACAGAAAGTTTCAGTAAAGTGTAAAGAACTCTCATACACCTTTCCCCTAGATTAGTCAACTATTAACATTTTGGCCACATTTGTTTTTTCTAGATAGATTGGGCAAGCTGTGTGTGTGTGTGTGTGTGTGTGTGTGTGTGTGCGTGTGTGTAAAATACACATATTATTGCTTTTTCTGAACCTTTTCCAGAAAGAATAAGTTGCAAACACCATGTCCCTTTACTCCAAAACAATCTACTGTGTATTTCCTACATAACTACAGCACAGTGATCAGTATCAGAAAATTTAACATTAATAGAAAAATGGTCTCTAACATACCATCCTTATACAAAATATACTAATTATACTAATAGCCAAAAAAAAACACCTCTTTTTTCTTTTTAGGTTCAGGATCACACAGTGCATTCAGTTGGTCTTTTCAGTTTCCTTCCGTTTGGAAGAGTCCCTCAGTCTGTCTTTGTCGCTCATGACACTGACATTTTTGTTTTGCTTTGTGGGCTCTCCCTCAGTGTGGGTTCTCTGATGTTTCCTCGTGATTAGATGAGCAGTTACGCATTTTTGGTAGGAATGCCTCTGAAGGGTGTTGTATCTTTCTCAGTGTATCTTGTCAGGAGGCACGTGATGTCAATCTGTCTCATTGTCAGTGTTAACTTTAGAGTATGCATTTTCTTATTTTTAAGTGGAAACAGGTAGTTTCTGAGAGTGGGATGGTTCCTTTCCTAGTCAGGACGGTCCCCAGTCTCCAGCCTGCCCCTGGTTGGGGGAGGGAGCCACATTCCCCTGTCACCGGTGTTGGCCCCTTGGGCCTGACAGCCGGGGCTCACGCACAGGTACTGTGTGGGGGAGAGAAAAGATGGGACATGGGGTGACCTGGACTCCAGCTCAGCGGTCAGCAGCCCTGTGGCTCACGAGGCATGCTGCTGTTTTTCTGCCAAGCATCCGCTCACCACAGCTGCCAGTCCCGTGTCAGTTTATTTATTCTCTTTGGAGTACCCAAATCTACAAAGAGAGTAGAGTTGGGCTTATCATGGTGGGTCTGCTCTGCGCACCCGGCCATGGCCAGCGTGGTGAGCCATGGAGGGCGCACAGCAGTGTGCAATTGCCAGCCCCACCCGCACTGCAGCACCGTCACTGTGGTCTCGTATTCAGATAGGAGAGCCTCACTGTTTCCTTTCCTGGGGGGTGCAGGTTTTCTGCTACCCTAAGGAACACCTGAGTGCTTCCTTTGTTGCAACATTTAAAAAGGATCAGGATACTACCTAGACACAGCTACAGGGTGAACAAAGAGGAAAGAAAAACATTTTAGTGTTACAAGTAAAATAAAAGAGTGGTCCTGCCCCTGCAAACCCACACTGGAGCAAAGGCTGCACGTCGGGTGAGGTGCTCCATTGAGGTCCAGACGCCCACCAGGGGTGGTGGTCACCACTGGCTGATGGTGCAGTGACTCTTCTCTTGTTCCAGGATGTGTTTATACAAGGAAACAGGATTAAATTAGGAGCTGGTTTCGCCTGTCTTCTCTCAGTGCCCATTCTCTTTGAAGAAACATTCTACAATGAAAAAGAAGAAAGTTTCAGCCTACTGTGTATAGCCCATCCTTTGGAAAAGAAAGAGAGTTCAGGTATTGTGGGAGAAATGTGTTTGTTGAACTTCCTGCTGACATAACTGTTATAAACATCCCATAAAATATTCAAGAGCCCACTAGAAACCTGCGTCACTGTTTATATAATTCCCCACATAACTTAATCGAAAAGTCATCTTGAGCTAAGGAGATCTGGATTGGGGCTGCTGTGTATGGTTGCACAGATTGGCTATTGCACAATTCCAGGAGGCATGTTCACATAGACCTCAGGGTAGATGTTACCTTGTACATTTGTGCCAAGTGGTAGCCTGGCTTTGTTTCTGGGCCTCAGCGTTAGCTCATACAACGTTATTACCCACCCAGCCCCACTATTGTGCCTCTTTAAGATTGTATTATATTTAATGAATAATAATCCTTCAGTTGCTCCAGGAGATTGAGATAACAATGTACCAAATGCATTTGGAGACTCGTGTTATCAGGAATCAGGGCTTCTTCACCAAAGCCTCACAGGTCATGTCCATGGTCTCAAGTAGTCCAGGTTTTGTCCCAGGAAAGGACTTCAAGAAAACCAGGCTCTCTGGACCCCAGGCTGTCCTGTAACTGGGCCGCCCTCGGGCAATATCTTGAAATAAGGTTATCCCCCTCCTCCCCTGGAAGATGGGGCCCCACACGTCGGGGGAGAAGGGCAAAGGAAGTGGGACTTCTCCCGTTAGGAAACAGTGAAGGTTTCAGCCAGCCTGACCCTCTGTCTCTTTTTCAGAAGGGCCTTCAAAACCCTCAGATCCCTTTTCCTTGAAAACCATTGAAGATGTGAGAGAGTTTTTGGGAAGACACTCGGACAGATTTGACAGGAACATCGCCTCCTTCCAGCGAGCCTTCAGGGAATGTGAAAGGAAGAGCCTCCGTCATCTCATAGTCAGTAGCTGTGTCCCGCTTTGCCAGACTAGTTTAGAGCCCCGGCATCCCTCTCAGTTTACTCTGCTGCCTCCGCTGTTGGAAGTTCTGTTGAAAATGTTTCCTTCTAACTATAAAAGTACTACAAGCCACTGTAGAAAACTTAAAAATCACAGAGAAGTATAAAAATGAATACATGAATGTCGTTACTCTCTGTGTTGACCCCAAGAGGAAATTTTCCCTACTCTTAATACATATACACCTAAAGGAGAAGGAAGTTGAAAGCAATCACATCATTCATTTGATAAGCTTGCATCAGCACTTGAAGCTTGTCACCCGGGAAATACATTCTGTGAAATGCTCTCCTTACTCCAGGACCCGTTGTGCGTCCTGGGTTTTATGTTACAGCCTCGGATTCCGAGTGACGTGTCTCTCTGCTCTGTTGCACAGGACTCAGTGAATGCTCTCTACACCAAATGCCTCCAGCAGCTTCTGAGGGACTCTCACCTGGTAAGCAGCAGGACTTTCAAAGCAGAGAGTTGCAGTTTGCCCACACGCAAATCCACACTCTAGCTGTACTTCTCTTGCCTTCTAGAAAATGCTTGCCAGGCAGGAGGCCCAGATGAACCTGATGAAGCAGGCGGTAGAGGTAAGAGGCCAAAGCAGCAAGGGGAGGGAAGGCGGCAGTGCCCTGGGCTCTCCTTTGCCCCCCACATGCCCTGACCTGGGGTCCATTGATTTCACAGATGTACGTCCAGCACGATATTTATGATCTGATCTTTAAATATGTGGGGACCATGGAGGCAAGCGAGGTAGGTTCTAAACCTTCATCAGCCAGGATGGAAGCCTCATTCTTTGCTTTCTAAGAAACTTGAAGCTTCGTTAAAATCTTTTGTTAGGATGCCGCGTTTAACAAAATCACAAGAAGCCTTCAAGATCTTCAGCAGAAAGATATTGGTGTGAAACCAGAGTTCAGGTAAGGTTTCGCGCTGCAGCAGCTCGGAACCCTCAGAGGCCGAGACGCCATTTCTCCCGGTTGAACTTGGTTTGTACCAAGGAGCAGTGCAGTTATTTATGACCAAAGACACAGGGCTGACATTGGCAGATGGCTGTTTTGTAGCTGTCACCTTCCTGCACCTGTCTGCTAACATGCCAGCTGGGTGGGAGCTAAAGAGCCTGAGATTTTGCACGCTTGGTCTCTAGGTGGGCACATGACCCAACCAGGTGGGTTCTACACGCAGACATCTCACCTGCCCATCTGAGGGAACCCTGCCAAAGAGGCACCTCCTTTTGAATTAAGTTTCATTAGGATACAAAAATGTCTAAAGTGTGTATATTTAAATGTTTCTTTTTCCTTTGGGCTATTTCACTCTGGGGTAAGGATTTTTGGGTTTCTTTGGTTTCTGTTTTTTCTAATTTCCGGAGCAGCTGTGTCACCAGGCAGTCTGAATGGGACACGTAAAGCTGTTGTGTTTTGCCCCTGACTTGAGTCAGATAGCTTCTGAGTTTCTGTTGTTGTTTTTCATGACTTAGGGTTGCGGTAAGAAATGTAAGTCGAAGGTATGTCACGATGGCAAAGAAGAGCCCTCGTACTGGTCTTATGTTGTCACTTGCCAAATTACTTTGCAGCTTCAACATACCTCGTGCAAAGAGAGAACTGGCTCAACTGAACAAACGTACCTCCCCACAACAGAAGTTGGTTTGTCTACGGAAGGTGGTGCAGCTAATTACACAGTCGCCTAGCCAGAGAGGTTTGTGCTGGGGAAGGGGCCTGGCAAGTGGGGGGGGGGGGGCAGATACCTCTGCCCAGATGCAAAGGTCTGTTAAGGAGCAGTGCTGTCTGAAACGGTCGTACAGATGGGCCTATGTGCAGCCAACACGCCAGGGTGAGTGCCCCGGGGTCTGTTCTGAGGAGTGGGTGCCCACTGATGGTGGTGGGGGGTGGGGCTGACATGGCTAAGGTAACAAAATGGTGGCAGAGGCGCAGCAGCCTCCAAAATGAGCCAAGCTGGTGTTTGGTATGTGGGGGTTCGACTGTTCGTTCGACTGTTCTCCCTCATTTTATGTAGGTTTAAAATTTTCCTTCATAAAAAGGAAACCGAATTGAGTTACAAAAAAAGTAATGAGGAGGCAAATCTGTGTGTGAAGATGGGGGATGTTCTGCAAAGCACATTACGCAAAATAAACGGGAGTGTACGTGGTATGCTTCCAACTGCATCGCAGAAAGAGGGGACGGCTTATATCCATACATCTGATGGTGAATTCAGACTGTCTCTGCAGAGCTAGGCAGGAAGCAACAGCGATAGCCTCTGGGAAAGAAGACTGGTGGCAGGGATGGGAGGGGCGGTCACAGTTTGCTCTCTTGTGCTGTTTGAATTTTAAAACCCTGTGAATGGGTTACTTAAAATTTCAAAGCAAAAATAATAAAGTCAAGCGACATGTGGGCATGAGACTCCACCGAGTGTAAGAGAGAAATGATCTCAGGAGGAAATAGGCTTTCAGCGGTGGCTCTGGGCTCACCGTGGCTTTGTGTCCCCCGGTGCTGGCCGCCCTGGACTCTGCATCCAGGAAGGTGGCAAGAGGTTGTCTGCTTGGTGTTCCTCTCTTTTGCACATGTTCTGAGCATGTTAAGCGTTCGTTTTCCTCTTAAATATGACATCTGTTCAGGACACTGTAAAGGAAATTGTGCAATTGACTTTCTCTCTGATGGGTAATGTTACTGGATTGTGGTTTTGTGGGTTGGATGGTGGTGGGGAGCTGCTACTCTTGCTGATCTGTTTGAGTCCCATGATGGCTTTGAACATGTGTTTCCCCCTTGCAGTTAACTTGGAGACTATGTGTGCTGATGATCTTCTATCAGTCCTGTTGTATCTGCTTGTGAAAACAGAGATCCCTAATTGGTAATACTTTTTGGTAATACTTTTTCAAAATGGCGGCACTGGCACTGTACTGCGATGGGTTTAGTGTAAGCAGGAAATGGAGCACCTCTTATGAGTCAGGTGCTGTGCTTGCCCCGCCTTCCTTCGGCAGTAGGCAGCTATCATTCCATTCATAGATGGGGAAACTGAGGCCCAGAGAGCTCATGTTTCTCATTCTGGAACACGCAGCAGCAGGCTGACGGTAGTTCTGTGTGGCCCCAGAGCCCAGCCTCTTCCCATAGGAACCCACCGCTCATTTTACAATAATCAGCTTTCTAAAAACTAGCCTATTCCAGGAAAATAACAAAGTAGTTTTAACTTATTTTCCTAATTGCACACACTCTTGAATAGAGAGAGCAAGGGGGCGGCAGTCCTCGCTCCCTGGAGACATTCGACTTCAGTCGCCAGAGCCAGGTGTTAACTGCATATACAACAATAATACCTTTTTCTTCCCTTTTGTTAGGATGGCAAACTTGAGTTATATCAAAAACTTCAGATTTAGCAGCTCGGCAAAAGATGAACTGGGGTACTGCTTGACTTCTGTTGAGGCTGCAATCGAGTATATTCGGCAAGGAAGCCTCTCCGTTAAACCACCTGTAAGATCCCCTCTTGCGCTGGCCTTTCTTTGTGGGTGTCCTCGGGTTCTGAGGTTGGTGTGGGGAGAGGGGATTCTTAAATTGTCTCCCGAGAATGGGGCCTCAGCTGTTTGCGGGCCCGGAGGCTTGACAGCCACCCCACACACTGAACACTAACCACCTGATTTGTTGTGAAAGTCGGTAGGTTTTCGTTGGGACTCACATGGTTCACGTCTCATGTCATCTGTCCTCAGCGTTCTCAAAGGCGCATGGGCAGAGGGGAAGCTAGAAACCGAATCTAGATATCTTGACCAGGACGGGCCAGAAATGAGAGTAATGTTTGCAGTTTTTAGGACTCAGTGGCCTTATTGCTATTTTCCTGGTTGGTTGGTGAGCTTTGGCTAGGGGAGGTGATTACATGTCTATGTGAATTGGAAGGCTCTTAAACCAAGATTGCATTACTGGCCTATTTCGCTACATACCAACCAGCAAAACGTGACTGTACTCAGAGAAACCACAAAGTTAAACATGATAAAGATTTCTGTACTCCAAACCGAGAGTCATGAGGATTGAACCTTCATTTGATCCTAATTTTCTAATGATAGAATCTCCCAAAACAGTGATAAGTTAAAACATCTGGAAAAGAATATAATAGGCCTGTCCAGACAGGGGCACTCAGGTAAAAGCAGTTTCCTTGAATTCAATCATATTAACATGTTTATGTATTTTCCAGCCTTTCCTATCCATGGATACTTTACGTAACTGAAATTGTATACAGCACTATAAACGGTTTTCCCCCTAAGAGAACAGTTTTATTTATTATCTGATTAGAAGACTAATATTTGCTTATAAACAATAGTTGCAATATATAACACTACAGGGAAGACAACAAAAGCCTTTTGTAAACTTGCTGGCTGGGGGTGACTTGCATTAACATTTGGGTATATGTCTTTTTTTCTGTGCCTATACCATCGTATTTTTAACCCAAGTTTGAGATTATGCTGCACTTGTTGGCACGTAGCTCGACATTATCAGGTGCTTGCTGAAGAGCTAAGTTCTGCTCTTGTCTGGGTTCCGGTTTGACCGCCCACATGTATGCACATGAAATTAGAAGCTGTCCAGCTCATCTCAGATGTGGCTGGCTGTGACTCTTGCAAAAGTGATTTGTAATTTAGGAGGAAATCATTAGCATTCTAGAATGAATATGCTTGTGCATTCTGCTTTGCACAGGTGTCTGCAGAATCAATTGCCACTCACTTCCATAGTTAGGGGAGTAAGATTTCTTGATTTAAAATTGTCTTCTGTGAGGTTCTAGGAACGTGTTGTTCCCATGGTGCCTGGAGTGATTTTCTGTGGTGACCCTGCCCTTCTGGTGTTTTCCCCGTCATTGGTCTGAGAGATCAGTCCTTTCCTGGTTCTACCACCCTGCAGAGAAATTGCCAGATGCTCCTTGATGGGGCCGGGGTGCCCTTGTTAGCTGGAGGGAAGTGTCTACCTCTTGAAGGTCCTCCTGTCCCCTTGCTGCCCCCATGCTGTCCCATGGCCACCCTGCTTTCTTACTTTCCATAGCATGCAGGCAGGAAGGCTAACGCTTGAAGGCCTTTGGCCAGAGTGTAAGGAAGCGGCTGACCAAAGAATGTCAATCGGATTCTCCCATCTACTTTCACTTCAGAAAATATTCCAGTGGGATTGAGGGTTGTTTGAGGGGCGGCCCCTCTTGTGGTGATGTTGGTTTAAGTCCAGCACTGCTGTTTCCTGTTGGGCAAGTCTGTTTGTCTCTCTCAGCCTCTGTCCATCTTCCTGTCTACACTGGGGATACTGCTGTATATTTCATCTCTTGCTAGGTGGTTGTGAGAATCAAATGGGGTATTTGAAAGTGCCTTTTTGAAATGTAAAGTGATACTGGTGCCCTTTCTTGCTCTCCTACTACCCCTGCATCTGGGTGTCTCCGTTTCCTGATTCTCCGGTGCGTTCTGCATGGAGAGCCTCAAGGATGACTGTTAGCGTGTGTTGGCAGGGGTGATGGGACACAGCCCAGGGTACCCCTCTTGTCAGGGCATCTGACCCTGGTCTTGCCTTCCCAGGTGGGAGGTGGTTGGTCCTGTCAGAGGATGGGACAAGGTGTGCGTCACCCTTACAGCAGGATCTGAAGCCCATCCCTTGGGTATTGAGGGGGTCAGGCGTGAGAGATGCTCTTCCCTTTACTGATGGAGCAGGTGTCGTGGCTTCCTTGTCTTTGTGATGCCAGCACTGGGATTCTGTCTGTGGCATGGCCTCTGCCGGAGCTGCCGACTCGTTCCTGTCAGCACTGCAGCTCCATCTAGAAATGTTTGAGACCATTATGTACTGATGTCCTTCATTTCCTGGGGAAGGAGCCCAAGAGTATCTCCATACAGCAGGCGAGGTTTCTGAAAAGCATTAAGGGCTGATTGTTAGTATATTTAATTATGTTTTTGTATTGGCTTTTTATATACTAGAACGTAGTTTCACAAAAATTTTCTCCCCAAGATAGAATCATACTTGAGATAGCTATATTCTTTAGGCATAAAAGCTTAAATAAAGTCTCATAAATAAAGACTTTTAGCTCTCTGAAAATAAACATTAGTGGGATGACTCTAGTTTTACCTTTGTGGACCAAAAAAATAGCAGGGAGAACCCTGACAGAATCTGTACTCTGCTCTAGCTTTGCACGTTTCTGGTCTTTCTCACTTTACCGGGTTTTCAATAAATAGCATTTACCCCATTCCCAAATAGGTCTTATCTGATAAGCTGTTTCTTCTGGTAGCTCATTCTTCCCTGAAGATTCAGTCCTAGAAGACCCCTCTCTTCATCACTGCTCTTCACACAATTACCCAGAGTGGAGGAAAGGACCCTGAATTTACTTGAACAATGTCTTTGCTATTTCTCTGACCCTAAGCTGCTTGGCTATAAATCATTGAACAGAACAGGTTGTTAGAGCTTTATATAGGGTCTAGCAGCTGGGAGCACACATGGCGCTAATTCTGAGGTGTTGGCGTTTGTTTGCCAAGTAAACCCTCTTAGGGAAGTCAGTGTGAGGGAACCGGCTTGACAGCAGACCCCAGAAATGGTCCCTTCTCTGAGATGCTGTTGCCTCTGTCGTTAGCTGAACCTCTGAGTCAGAACTTTGAAGGCCATAAAGAGAGCTTCATCCTACCATTTTGTCAGTGTTGGTGAGTTCTTCTGGCAGTAGCTGGCTGGAAAAAATTCCCTTTACCTCCCACCAAGACTCTTTTTAAGGAAGTTAATTTGTCATTAGACCATTTATTGCAGGTGCTCAAGTGAGCATTAAGGTGTCTTGCTAGAAATTATTTCATAAAGTAAGGATACAGTTTTAGATTTTTGTATCTAGGTAAACATTATCTGCAATAGAAGAGCTGACTTTATTAATTGGGTTGGACCCCGTATCTTATTGGACTTCAGGCCAGTGGCCATATTGTTTGCTATTTTAGTAAATATGTTCAAAACGCAAGACCCCTCTCTCTCCTGCCGATGGACACTGGGAAATAGCAGCCTGTCAAATGGGTTTCCTGTCTGTAGGCCGCAGATAAAATGGCAAGGGATAGGGAGATGCAGGCGAGGACAGAACTTTGAGAGGAGGAGGCCAGGACGATCCAGGTTTCCATCTGGAGGAGGATGGTGTATGCGTGCTAAATTCCGCACTTGGAGATGACCCATTCCACACACGTACAGCCGGCGTGCCACCATTCTCCCAGATCCCCACCGGGAAATGGTCGTCAGAGCCACCACTTCCTGAAGAGATGGGCAGGAAACCCTTCTTCTAGCCTGATGAGGGTCAGCTCTCCAGCTCAGTGAGGCGGCCGCGAGGCACTGCTGCTCTGTTCTGGGGAGATGGCGAGGACTGTTCCTGGGGTCCCCTCTTCTGACGGATCTGTACCGATGTCCCATCCCATGTGATAAAACGGATTGTTGGGTTTCTCCTGCAGGAGTCCGAGGGGTTTGGTGACAGACTGTTCCTTAAGCAGAGGATGAGCTTACTGTCTCAGATGACTTCCACCCCTACTGACTGCCTGTTTGAGGTAAGGCCCCAAGAAGCCCTTGTGGGCACAGACGTGAGGACACGTCATCTGCCGCCGCTCTGGCGACTCTGCAGAACCCACAGGGTGGTCTGCGAAGTTCAACACAAGCGCGTCTTGTGCTCAGAGTGGGTGGTAGGAAGGCCGAGGGTTGATGAGTGGCATCGGCACGTCTGCCCCTGCCCCGGCGTGTGCTGGGCTAGAGCCGTGCTGGTGGCTCACAGATAACACTGGGCCTCCCTGCGTGGAACCCCCTGCCCTGGTTGTCCTCTCTCAGCTCAGTGAAACGCAACTTGTCTTTCAAGGCCAACTCGGTGCCTCACTGGTGGCCCCTGCAGAACTGATGCCTCTCTTGGCTCCAGGAGCCCCACAAGGCAGGTGTCTGTGTGCACATGCGCTGGCCCAGGAGGCCACCGTTAGGTATGGGTGTCATGATGGTTGTTTGATCATGTGGCAGCACATGCGCATCTGACAGACCACTGGGAGGCTGTCATGGTGCCCCACTGGGTAGTCAGCAAGGGCTGGGTGAGGGCGGACCTCCTCAGGCGGCCACCTGGAGCCAGAGTGGGTTCCGTGGAGGCCCAGAAAGCCTCTTGGGCCAGCCTGCTCCCCAGCACATCTCACTCCCTGGGGGAGCACATCCCAGGAATCACAGGGCTGAGCCCTTCAGGTTTGTTTGTTGATGGGGTCTCCCACTAAGTGCAGCTGTTCCCTTCCCCCTAAACTGATTCTCTGTCAGAATACAAGACGACCGGCCTGAGGCTTGTTCTAGTGAGGTGTCAAAATCCACACCGGAGCTCTGGCTGTATTCCCCCACACACACACGCACTCCTGTTGCTGTGGGAATTTTGTCATGTTATTTTTTTAATAATGGAAATTTCTAACATTTACAAAAATAAAAGACTGGTATGATGAACAAACTCCCGTATACCCATCTCCCAACCTTGTTTCATCTCTTCCCTCCACCCACTTTCCCCATCCGCCCAGATTATTTTAAAACAAACCCCAGAGAGCAAATCATTTCATCCATCCATATATACGTGTTTCTACAAGGATGCTTAAAGAATTCACGCCTTAGAAAGCAAATGATTTCTTAACATTGATGTAGTATCCTGGATGTCACTTTTCAGCACATTGCTTCAGGGAACCAGAAAGAAGTGGAAAGACTCCTGAGCCAAGAAGACCAAGATAAAGATACCATCCAAAAGATGTGCCACCCTCTGTGCTTCTGTGATGACTGTGAGAAACTTGTCTCCGGGTAAGAGGGGCCTCGTGGAGGCTCAGTGTGCCTGGACGCGGGTACCGGGGCCTGGATGGAACTTTTCCACTTCTTTGCCATGCAATTTTGAATGAGGCACTTATCCTGGCTGCACTCAGCTTTCTCTGCTATAAAGTGGGGGCAGTAATCTCTGCCTCTTTGGAGCATCAGATGGAATAAGGATGTAAAAATAGTTGGCATGCCACTGGGCTGGATGCCTGGGTAGGCAGGTGTAGGGCCTGCCCCAGACTTGTAAAGAGGGTTTAGGATGGGAGGAATGTCAGCTTCCCCAGGAATCTTTTTGGTCTCCCCTTAATCTTGTCAGGCTGTTTTAATGGAGGCCCAGGCCTAGAGAAGAGTGGGGCTGGGTGAGGGATGCTGGAACTAGATGCCTCAGTTCCTTACCCTGTGGGAGACTGAGCAAGGGCTGGATTATCTCTAATCCAGCCTGTGGGAGAGGCCCAGTTTGGATCAGACCCTGAGATCCAGCTTCCAGTGCCAGGACCCTGACGTCCCAGCCTTGTCATGGAAAGGCTTCACCATGCCGAACCTAGGGTGTTCTTTTCTGTATCTTCTCTCTGTTTTAGGAGGCTGAATGATCCCTCAGTTGTCACTCCATTCTCCAGAGATGACAGGGGTCATACACCACTCCACGTGGCTGCCCTCTGTGGTATGTGGTCTTGGGTTGGCATCTGTGGGTTGTCAGGGCAAAGGGATGGAGCCAACGGTGGCCCAGCAGAGGCCAGCTGACGGGATTGGGGGGCAGTGAGTTGGCGTGGTGGAGAGGGCTGCTTCACGGCACACCCCCGGGGCTTTGCTGGAAGAGAAGGTAGCAGACGGTCCACAGGCCTGATGTGCTGATTCCAGGCTAGAAGAGCGCATGTCCTTGCTCTCACTGTGTGGACACCTGGCGCTGCCCTGGGCCAGTGGGCTAGGGAGGGAAGGCTTGAGTCCCAGCTATGCCAGTGGTCTTAGAATTGGGTTCTTACATCTCTTTAAAAAAATACCTTTACTGTCTTTTAAAGTGCATATTCAAAGTAGAAAACACAGCACTTCTCCAGTATCACCTGCTATCCTTCTATCTGCCAGAGACAATTTTGATTTATGAGTGTTTGGAATTTCCACATGCGTGTGTATATGAGTTCAAAATATGTGATATTGTGGGGATCATACTTTTCTGTATGCGTTTTTTTTTCTTTCTTTCTGTGCTTTTTTTTCACTTGGCAATGTATAAGAACATTTCTTGTTGTCAGTATTTTTTTTAATGGTTGCACAATATTCCATCCTGTGAATTGATAAAGCATGGACTCTTCTGTGGACGTCTGAGGCTCTTTTCCACTACCCTCTGTTGCTAAGAAGTGGACTGGAGCTGTGTCCCCTCTAAGAGCCACCCAAAGTGCCCTGAATCTACAGAGTCTGACTTGACATTAGCTCTGGTTCCTCTCAAGCAGAAAAATAACCTCTGGGCGTGTTTCACGCCAGGGAACAAGAGGGTAAAATCATGTGGCTTCACGCTTAGGGTTTGGAAAGCGTCTTCTCTTTCCTTCTCCATCCTGAAGTCCTTCTGTGCCGTAGGGCAGGCATCCCTCATTGACCTCCTGGTTTCCAAAGGCGCTGTGGTGAACGCCACGGACTATCACGGCTCAACTCCACTTCATCTCGCGTGTCAGAAGGGCTATCAGAGCGTGACGGTAAGCAGTGGGGTGCCAGTGCCACGCCTGTGGGTTCACTGAGGTGAGCAAGGCTCTGCATTTTGACTTTCCAGTCGTGCCAGCCACGCTTCTCTGTCCCACACCGGCTGTGCCTCGGCCACACAGGAGAGGCCACAAGGCTGAGGCCCCTCCCTGGGGGTCCGCTGCACAAAACTGTGAGGTCGAGATTTGAAATGGCCGATAATCCGGGGAAGAAGCGGGGGGGCTGTAGACTTTGTAATCTCTACACTTTTTAAAAGGAAGAATGAGAGTGATGCTACCATTTTAACTGTAGTGTAGGTAAATAAGATTGAAAGGGGAAGCAGGTGACCGCCCCCTTATGAGACTTCAGGCCTCACCTCCCGAGGAAGCATGTGCCGGGCCTTGCAGTCTTGCTGCTGTTCAGTCATCTGCTTTCTTCTCTCCTTTGGAAGCTGCTGCTGCTGCACTACAAAGCCAGCACCGACGTGCAGGACAATTATGGCAACACCCCTCTCCACCTGGCCTGCGCTCACGGCCACGAAGACGTAAGTGTCCTCGCTGCTCTTGGCTGTCGAGCCGTTCTCACTCGTGGAGAAATGTGAATTTCTGGTTAGTTCGGTGTAGTATTTTCATGTTGGTGATGATTGGAAGATCTAGTGTATGTTTTGTTTTGTTTGGTTTGTTTGTTTTTTTTATTAAAAGAATTTTGAAGTTTATTACAGATGTTATATTGAAATAACACACCTCAAACATAATTGTCCATTATCTTATCGTAAAATTCAGTCATTTTCAGTCGTCCCTGCTGCCATCTGGGTCTTACCTTTGTTCACATTCAGTTTTTACCTTTTACTTTTTTATGGTTATATCAAGGTGTTTTATAATTTCCATTTTCACTTACTATTTATCTGTGTGTGTTGTTTTTTTCTTAACCACTCTTTCTCTCCTCTTCCCCTACCCCTTCTCTTCATAGTAATATTCAGGAAGATTTTAGACATACGTAGGATTGAAGCTGGGTTAGGTGGTTGATGTGCAAAAACAAGATCATACCCTACATGTTTATGTGCAACTTGCTTTCCTAAACAATCATTACGGAAATCCTCTAGGTCAATAAATATCAATCAAGCCCGTTCTTTAACCGCTACACAATGATCAGTTACGTGTGTTGTGTTCCCAAGACCAGCCCCTGGTTCAGTCAGTTGTGACAACACATTTGAAGTGTTGTCCACCTAGGCGGCTCATTAAAGACTCAGAACCCAAGAGTTTTATTGGAGGTGCCACAAAAACACCCTCTGCCTAGTATGTACCAAAATTCTGGACTCCCAGAAGGAAAGCAGGTGTTCAGCATAAACCACATTATTGTACAAACAGTTCAGACACAATGAGCTCCTCTTATCAGTGAGAGGATTGTGGGCCCCCGCCCCAAAGCCAAGCCCCCGAGGAACATTGCAAGTCAGGGGTCAGCCTTGCGAGCAGGCTGTGGCCTCAGGCCTGTTGTGGTAACTTCTCTCTGCGCATGGATACGTCACAGTTTATGCAACCATTTCTTACTGCTGGGCAGTTGGGTTCTTGGAAAAAATGGTGTGTCCTCATCAGGTAACCTGGAACCCTTGAGTTATAGCTCCCTGTTACTGTCCGTTTGCTTGGTGAGTGGAGCCCTGATCAAACTGGGACGTGGACCAAGGCTGTGGAGCGCACAGATGTTGTCTGAGGCTTGGCACATGAGTTTCAAGGATGGTGTGTCCCAATTTCTTTGCAGTGTGTGAAGGCTTTGGTGTACTATGATGTGCAGTCGTGCAGACTGGATGTTGGTAACGAGAAAGGAGACACTCCCCTCCACATCGCTGCACGTTGGGGTTACCAAGGCATCATTGAGACGTTGCTGCAAAATGGAGCATCTACAGAGATCCAGAACAGACTGAAAGAAACTCCCCTCAAGTGTGCATTAAACTCAAAGGTAGATTTTTTTCTTTCTTTCTTTCTTTCTTTTTAAATCTCAAAGCAGCAATATGGCTTTTAAAAAATCAATGTCCACAGATTAGGTCTTGGCATGCTGGACAAGCTGCATTAGTGCCTGAGGACAACTTGGCCTGTACTCTCTCTGCTGCATTTGGGACGTGGTTGTTAATGGGTTTTACTTATTCATATTGTTTTGAGTTTTCCTAGCAGGTTTTCTCTGTGTTATTCCACTCCCAGCAGAGTTTGCCCTGGCTTCTGAGTGCTGCTGGTTTATGAGCAAATGGAGTGGATGCAAACGGGACAATGGCACCAACCAGGGACAGCCGGGAAAGGGGAAGTGGCAGGGAGCAGGGAGGGTCAGGGCTCTATGTCCCTCTGATGTGGCCAGTTTTGAACATCATTGGGTGATGTGTTAATGAACCACTCATCCTTTCCTGGTCGTGATTTCTGGAAACATGTAATTTTTGGCAACATGAGAAAGTGCTCTCTTCAAGAGTGGGTGGGAGTTGAGGGCAGCTCAGAGAGACCAGTTCTTTGTAGCCCTTCTCCCAGCAGCAGCTCTGGTGGAAGGCTTGCCTTCAGAGAAGCATGTCCGGCCAAATGGCCAGAGGACACACAGGCCATGTGCACCGGAAGCCCCAGGTCCTCAGACTGCTGTGTCCAGAACATCAGAGACGTGTGGCTCCCATAAGCCATTCCGTTTCAGTACAGGTTTCCAGTTGCCTCCCTTTGCTCAGGCCCTACTTTCTGCCTCTTGATGGTTGCCTGGCTTCCTTCCTTTTATGGTTCCTAACTATCTCCTAGGGAGCTCTTTCCATGTGCTCACATGGTCTTCTGAGAAAAGCACCGTTGTCAAAACCACTTTATTGAGGTATGGCTGACGTACAAAAGCTGCCCATACCTACTGCACAGGCACACTTCAGAGGTAGTGCATGTTCGTTCCAGACCACCGCAGTCAAGTGAACATTGCCATAAAGCAAGTCGTAATCTTTCTGCTGGTGGAGGGTCTTGCCTTCAGTTTGTAAAAAATGCAACATCTGTGAGGCACAATAAAGTGACGCGCAGTAAATGAGGTACAGCTGTGTACAACTTGATGTATTTGGAGATAAGTACACACCCGTGAGACCATCACCACAATCTATGCCATAAACGTATCCATCACCTTCTAAAGTTTCCTCCTGTTCTCTCTATTATCATTATTTCTGTGTGTGTAATAAGACCACTTAACGTAGCTCAGTGTTTGAGGTCCTAACCTCTGCTCCTTACCTGGGGTGGGGTGGGGGGCCTGAGCTATACTTCCCGTGCACGCACAGGGTCTCAGCTTTGTAGCAGCCAGAGCTGATAGGACTGGGCAGTGCCCTCCTTGGCCTGAGGTGGCCTTGAGAAGCTGCGGGCTCCTTTGCCACTGTAGCTTCCATCAAAGTCCCCTTCACAAGGGAGGTCTACAGAGGGAAGGAACCAACTGCCTGCATGGTTCGGCTCTGAGCTGTTCCTGCGTGAGACCCACGGGTGCCAGGGGGAAAGCCACACTTTATCCCTGTGGACAAACAGCCCGGGGCTGTACAAGGCAGCCTTAGAGGCCCCTCCTGTGGCCGGGCTTCTCTTGTTGTCTGAGCCCGTTCATGGGAAGTACCAGCTCCTCCCGTCAGACAGAAGGAGTGGGGTGGCAGAAGGAAACCCAACCTTAATCAGTGGGATCCTAAGTAAGTTCCCACCCACTCCGGGCCTTGGTTTCTGTCTGTCCAAGGGTGTGGCTGGGCTGTCTGACCTTCCGAGGAGATGGGCAGGCAGTGGGGTGTTATGGGTGACCGTGCTTCCGGGACCTGTCGCGTTCAGTACTTGTCACCTCCGTCTTCCTAGATTCTGTCTGTCATGGAAGCCCATCATCTGTCCTTTGAAAGGAAGCAGCAGTCTTCAGAGGTAAGTGAGCAGGGCGGTGCCCCTTGGCCCTCCTGTGGCCAGGGCCTCCTGGCGCTCACCTGTTTCTTCCTTGTCCGGCTCCCTTGCTGCAGGTCCCCGTGCCCCCCCCGCAGCACTCTGGGGATTCCATCAGCCAGGGGTCCTCCATCTCCAGCTTCTCCTCTTTGTCGTTGAGCTCCAGACAAGAGGAGCCCAAGAAGGACTACAGAGAGGTGAGTCTCCCAGGTGGGCGGGTGGGAGGAGGGCTGCACGGCCCGTGTTCCAGCGCCAGTTAAAGAGCCACTGCCTGACGAGGGCTGGCCAGTCGTCCTGCTCGTCGTCACTGGGACAGCTGTGTCTGCTGTGGCAGAGGTCAGTGCCCTGGAGAGGAGCCCAGATGGCTCTCACCCTGCTTGCCCTTCCTGGTCTGCCTTTGCTTTGTGGGGAGTGTGTGTGTGAGAGAGAGAGAGAGAGAATATTCTAAGAAAAGTGCAATGAAAGTCACCTATAGGTCCACTGATTTAAGACCATTTTACAAAGTAAATTTTCTCTGCCCTTACTTCCCACTCCATAAGCCCCCCCATTAACCTGATGGGGGTCCTTCCTGACTTGTTGCAAAATCTGTACATTTACATGCAGTCACATACTGTGTTTTGTAAAAGCTGATTTATAGTCTTTTGTTGTTTTTGTTTGTTTTTTTCATTTAATCTGTCTTAGAGCTTGTCCAGTGTCAGCCCACAGAGCAGACCATTGCATGGACGTGCCAGGAATCCTTTGCCTGTTCACCTGTGGGTGGGGAACCCTCACTGACTCCACCTGCCACCCCTCATCCCCTGCTTCCCCCGACCTGCTCTTAGAGGGCCCAGTAAGCTTAGCTCAATGTCAAAGCACAGCAAAGAAAACCAAGAGACACTCTCCAAAGTCTCACACAGACCTGGGATGGTTCTTGGGTGGGGCGTCCCCCTCGTTGACCCCTCAGCTAACATAATGACAGCTGAATACATGTCGTTCTGAAGGGGTCCAGCCTCCTAGGAAGTGCTTATGCTTCAAGGTGACCATCCGTCTCGGCCACATTAATAAGCAGTGTTATTCTGTAGACCTTAAACAGTAGTGGGTCAGCGCACTCTGGCACCCTCTCCTATCTGAGCAGTGTGAGGGGTATGTGTGAGAGATACTGAATGAGATGCTGAAACTCCACGAATCGAGACAAATGAAAGCTATTAGGTGTTCAGAATATTGTTTTTATTATTTTATTAACATCATTTTTCTAACATTCTTTTTCTTTTTATTAAGGTAGAAAAGCTTTTAAGAGCCGTTGCTGATGGAGATCTAGAAATGGTGAGTTTTTAGAAGTGCCTTTACAAAAAGCTTGCTCTTGGTTTAAAACAGCTATTTCCTGTGTTTCCTGTGTCCAGTTCAGCGAGGAGCTGTGTGGCCTCCTTGTTCGCGTTCACATAGAAAGTCGTGCATCTAATAAATATTGCGTAATGGTAATGTGACATTTCCACCGCAGATAATGAGGCAAGTGGACATAAAGCCACACACTGAGCACATCCCTGCCTTTTAGACATTCGTACTCCGGGAGGGTGGTGAGCTGTGGGCAAGGAGACCAGCCCATGTCCAATTCACAGAGTGTGGGCCCAGAGCCCGGGCCTACTAGCAGGGAGCAAGGTGAGCAGACAGGATCGTGGGCGAGGAGGAGGGGTGGCAGCGAGGGCAGAGCCCTGAGGGTGTCACATGGCCCTGTGGAAGCTGTGGACGGCTGTGATGCCTGGGCCAGGAAGCTGAGGGCGTTGGCTGGGGGCTCCCAGGACGCACAAGCAGGCATCTGGGCGAGATGGTGCTGGCTGCTTTGGGTTGGCACCCGGCAAGGATGGCCTGGCTGCAGGGAAGGTGTCTGTCCTAACCCTCGCTGTCAGGTCACAGGGCACCTCCATCCTGAGAGTGCTGGAGAGTGGAGACAACCTTCATTAGATTCCCACAGGCAGTTCCCCTGGCTTGCCTGTGGCTTCCCGAGAGGAATTGGTATGTCTTCCACTTTAAAAGGAGGAGTAAATTAGGTGCTTAGCAAATTAGGAGCTCTGAATAAGGCCTGTTGCCAGAGCGTTTTACAATGACGTGTGTGTCACTGAGGATCGAGCTTGAGGTGATGACCATGAGGTGATGAGCAGAAGTTACTGTGCTCTGATCACAACAGCCTCTGGGATATTAAGAATCTGAGTGCAGTCGTTGGTGGATTAGCCTTTGCACTCTGAAGGGCGGACAAGGGGTCCGTACCTGGACGAGGTCACACTGCTCCTCTCACGAAGCCAACCCCAGGAGAACCCAGTATTCTTTGGGGGAAGCAAAGGAGGACTTCTTTAGGCACCCTGAGAGCCATGTGGCGTAGCCTGTGTGGAGAAGCAGTTACGGCTGTCCCTGTGTCATGGCACATCTGCTCTTCTTCTTTGTGTGAGTGGTGAGGGGCTGAGGCCACTCATGAAGGCAGTGAGCAGGGACAAACTGCCCGGTGCCCTGGGGTCACTGTCCAAACCAATCAACACATACCCTCCAACCCCCTGCCCGGCGCCACCTGCCCCTCAGCTCCCTGCGCCCATTCTTGTTCCCCCCTTTTCATCAAGAAGACCTGCCCTCAGCCTGTCCAGCTAGCCTGCTGGGTGGGGCCCCTGAGTCGACACCTTTGGTGTTTCCACCCTGACCGGTGTCTGTTGTCAGGGACGTGGAAGGGACCTGAAGGAGGGAAGTTGGGGGTCAAAGGGGGTCTTCCAGGAACCCTTTGTCAGTCCTTGCAGGCATATGCTGACTTCCTCTGAGCTTAGAACCAGGCCTAGGATTGTATTTACATTGTGTTCTTTTCTCAGACTTAATCTCCTAGAAACTAGTCTTTCCTGGAACATAAATATCACCTGTTTGGGGGTCATTTCAGTGCTCTGACCTGTGGGCTAGTGCATTATAGTGGAAGGGACACTGGCATGGGGTCCCGACCGCCACTTACTAGTTGCGTGGCCCTGAACACGTTGTTGATCTCTCGGAGTGAGGTTTCTCCCAGGTGAAAAGGGAGGGACTGGTTGTGGAAAGCAGGCAGGTAGACAGTGTAAGAGGAGGTGCTCACTAAATGCTTTAGGACCAGGGTCTTGAAGCAGCGCCACTCTGTCCCCTTTTAAGACAGAAGAAAAGAATCTTTAACACAAGCTGCAGACATGGTGGCTCACCCTCTACATCACCAATGAGAGAAATGAGAAAGGTGTGAGCACAGGTGAACCCTGGAATGTTTGTGAGCAGCAGCCATCATTTTTAAGTTACTTTGGTGGTTGAGGAAGTACAGGCCCTGGTTTGGGCATAGTTGAGAGACGGGTATGTGTGTGTGTGTAGAGAGAGTGAGAGAGACAGAGAGAGAGAGGGAGAGAGAGAAACTAGCTTAGAAGGGAGCTAAGGACAAGCTTGAAGTTCCTGTTTCCCTTTATTCTGCCCTGCCAGGTGCGCTACCTTCTGGAGTGGACAGAGGAGGACCTGGAGGATGCAGAGGATGCTGTTGGCGCAGCAGATGTTGAATTTTGTCACCCCCTGTGCCAGTGCCCCAAGTGTGCTCCAGCTCAAAAGGTTTGGCTTTGCTCCTGTTGGAGGCGGGGGCCGTCGCCCTCGGGGACGCCGTCTGCATCTCAGCCAATTTCTGAGGCTGGGAGCAGGGGTCCCAACATGTGGTGGGGACCAGTTAGGTCGGGGTGGGCAGGCGCAGACACTGGTGCAGGGTCTGGCTCAGGCTGCACTTCCTGAACGGGCAGCTTCATGAGCAGGGACAGCCACACGTGCTTAGTGTCTCAGATGTGCTCTGAGCCCGAGTCACTGGCAGGAGTTCACAGATAGACACACCCAAGGATCCCTGTCCGTGTGGCTGCAGCTCCCTGGGGAGGCTGTCCTCGAGTCCCCTGCCATTGCCTGCACTCACGTTGGTACACCCTCTGTGGCAGAGGATGTACCATTCAGTTTCCCCTAATGGTATTACCAGTAGGCTATTGGCGTGGATACAGTGCATCCATGTTGCTCAGATATCCCCCGTTTTACTCGTGTGTGTGTGTGTGTGTGTGTGTGTGTGTGTGTGTTTAGTTCATTCCATTTTTGTCACATATGCGGCTTTATGTATCCACCACCACATTCAAGGACAGAGCAGGTGGCTCACCACAGGAAGAATCACTGGTGTGGCCCTTTTATCACCGCACCCACCTCTCTCTCACCCCCACCCCACTTTACCTAATCCCTGGCAACCACTATCTCCATTGCTTTGATTTTTATCATTTCAGAAATGTTATATAAACGTAATCGATTAGCGTGTAACCTTTTGGGACTGGCTGTGTTCACTAGCGTGATTCCAAATTGTTGCATGTATCTAGCAGTTTATTCCTGTATTGTTGAGTAGTACTCCATGGTCCGTGTGTGCCACAGCTTGTTTAACCATTCACCTGTTGAAGGACTTGTGGGTTGTTTCCAGTTTGGGGACATCACAAATCAAGCCGCTGTGTACATTCATGTACAGGTTTTTGGGAGGACATGAGTTTCATTTCTCTAAGATAAATGTCCAAGAATGCAGTTGCTGAATCATATGGCGATTACATGGTAATTCTATGGTTAGTTTTACAAGGAACTGACAAACTGTTTTCTAGAGTGGTTGTACCAGTTTACATTCCCACCAGCAGTATATGAGCGATCCAGTTTCTCCGCATCCTCACCAGCATTTGGTGTTGTCACTGTTTTGTTTTTTTAGCCATTCTGACAGGTGTGTAGCACTGTCTCATTGTGGTTGTAGTTTGCATTCCTTAATGGGTGATGACACTGAGCATCTTTCGTGTGCTTATTTGCCATCTGTATATATTCTTCAGTGAAATGTTTGTTCATTTCCTTTGCCCATTTTCTTTCTGGTTTGTTTATTTTCTTTACTGTTGAGTTTTAAGAGTTCTTTATATATTCTAGATTCTAGCTCTTTCTCAGATATTTGGTTTGCAAATATTTTCTTTTAGTCTGTAGCTTGTCTGCATCTTCTTCACATGTGTCTTCATAGAGCAAGTTTTTAATTGAGAAGTCCAGTTTATCAATCTTCCTTTTTTTTTTTTAAACAACTTTTTTTGTTTTTGTTTTAAGGAGGGCACAGCCCACATTGGCTTACGTGGGGATCGAACCAGCAACCTTGGTGTTATCAGCACCGTGCTCTAACCAACTGAGCTAACTGGCCACCCCCATTCAATGTTTCTTTTATGGATTGTGCTTTTGGTGTTAAGTCTAAGAACTCTTTGCTTAACCCTAGATTCCAAAGATTTTCACCTGGGTTTTTTTTTTTCCTGAAAGTTTAATAATTTTGCATTTTACAGTTAAGTCCAAGATCCAGTTTGTTAATTTTTGTACAGGGTGTGAGGTTTAGGTGGAAGTTCATTTCTTTGCCTGCAGTGTCTACTTGCTCCGGCACCATTTGTTGAAAAGCCATCCTTCCACCACCAATTCGCTTCTGGACCTCAGTTGACTGAATCGTGTGGGTCTGTTTCCGAGCTCTCTGTTCTGTTCCATTGGTCTGTCCCTCCACCAGTGCCACACTGTCTTGATTTTTTCAGCTACATAGTAAGCTTAATGTTGGGTAAAGAAAAAGAAACATAACTTATTCTTTGCCAGGGTCGTTTTAGCTATTCGACAGCCTTTGTCTTTCCATATAAATTTTAGAATAAGCTTGTCTGTGTCTACAAAAACCTTCTTACAATTTTGATAGGAATTGCTTTAAAACTGTAGATCAATCTGGGGAGAAATAAGATCTTTACTATATTAAGTCTTCATGAACATGGTATATCTCTCAAGTATTACGCCTGCTTTGATTTCAACATTTTGTGGTTTTCAGCATACAGATCCTGTCCGTGTTTTGTTAAATGTTTACTTAGGTGTTTCATTTTATTTTGAGCATGTGTACATAGTACACACTCACATGCTAGCTGTACGTCACCTACTAAGAAGATTAATTTGACTTTGTAAAACAGATGTAGTGGTGTTATGCTTTGTATTAGAAGATAATATTACCGTATTTTAAAAGTTCATGGGTTTCTCTGACCTAAGAATATTTAAGTGACTACATTTTTCATTCGCATGTAGCTTTTCAGTTGCAGGGTAATGTGTGTGTTGCCATTTGCCACTTTTGTCCTGTCCCCTTGCTGCTGGATATGTACAGTTCAAAAACTTATTTCCCCTAGGTGGGCAGCTATGAAAAACGTAGAGATTAAAAAGGCAGATGATGTTTCAAAGGATATGATGTGAAGTAACAAAACCCCCAGGTGTGTGAAGTAACAAAACCCCCAGTCAGTGACACTGGGTGGCTAGGGGCGGTTTCTGTATCTCGCTGCTGTTCTTTTATCGTTTTCCTATGCTCTGTTCTTCCCCACTTCAGTTCATTAGTTGTAGCAAGAAGCTGAATTACACATTACAATACCTGTTCAGTTTATTGGATAATATCTTATGTTCTCTGCTCTTTAAAAACCTCTTAATTTTTTCCTTTTTTTATAATTTCTCAAAAAGACACAACACTAAATTGCTTCATATCTGTGATAAAATTAAACCCCCCAAATCCTGCCTTCTTCTAACCCACTGGTGTGTTGAGTTTTTTTGTTAACCTTTAAGTATAATTTATGTACAGTAAAGTGCAGCAGGTCCTCAAATAACGTCTTTTCAGTATAACTTTGATGAGATGCTGTGGAACGTCAACTCTTATTTATATCAATTAGCCTAGGGTAAAATGGGGTTTTTTATATATCATTTTGCTTAATGTCACAGAACCTATGAACAATGTTAAGTGAGGACTTACTGTATATCCATGTAAAGTATACAATTTGGTGAGTGTCCACAGGTGTATAAACCCAGGAAGCCAGCACCACAGTCAAGACACAGAGCCATCCATCATCTCCAAGAGTTTCCTTGTGCTGCTTTGCAGCTCTTCCCTGCCTCCCTCCCTCCCCTGTCCCAGGCTGGGACAGTTTTCAGATGCACATATTGCAGACATTACCACCAATCTGCTGTCCATCACTACAGACACGTTGGCATTTTCTAGAATTCTGTGTGACCGGAACCATGCAGTACACACTCTTTTGAGTCTGGCTTCCTTTACTCAGCAGAATGTTTTCAAGGTCAATGTTACCTTAGTAGTTCATTTCTTCTTATGGCTGGGTAGCATTCCGTTGAATATACCATAATTTGTTTATCTGATCACCGATCGATGGACCTTTCAGTGGTTTCCTGTTTTTTTGCTTTTGAATAAAGCTACTGTGAATATTTGTATACAAGTCTTTGCATGAATACGTTTACTTGGGTAAATACTTAGGAGTAGAATTGCTGGGTTATACAGTAAGTGTCTGCTGAACCTTATAGGAAAGTGCCAGTTTTCCAGAGTGAGTGTAGCGTCTTCCGTTCCAACCAGCAGCGTGTGAGAGCTGTAGTTGCCCCCACATTTTTATCCTTACTTGGTATTTTGACCTTTTAACTTTGGCCATCATCCTGGTAAGTATGCAGTGGTATTTCACTGTGTTTTCCCCCCTATGTCTTCGTTGGTTTGTTTTTATTGTTGAGGTATAATTACATACAATAAAATGTATCCTTTAAATTTAGCACAGTTTTTTTATTAGTAGATTTTTATTTTTTTATTTTTAGTTTCAGGTGTACAAAACAATGTCATAGACATTTACACCCCTCACAAAGTGATAATCCCCTCCCCCAGTCTACTGCCCCTTTGACATCGTATATAGCAGTTACAATTCCATTGACTCTATTCCCTGTGATGTACTCCACATTCTGTGACTATATATATATATATTAAATTACAGTTGATATTCAGTATTATTCAGCTTCAGCTTCAGGTGTACAGCGCAGTGGTCATGAATCTACAGTCCCTGAAGTGGTCTCCTTAATAAGACAAGTGTCCATCAGATACCCTACAGAATCTTTACAACAGTATTGATTATATTCTCCAAACTGTCTTTCGTATCCCCGGGGCTATCTTGTGGTTACCGATTGTGCTTTCGAATCCCCTCACCTTCTCCCTCATCCCCACTCCCCTCCCAACTAGCAAACCTCAGTTTTTCCTCTATGTCTCTGAGACTGTTTCTGATTAGTTTGATCCTTTATCCTATTCTTAGATTCCTCATATATAAGTGAGATCATATGGTATCTGTCTTTCTCTGTCTGACTTATTTCACTTAGCATAGTGTTCTCTAGGTCCATCCATATCATTGCGAATGGTAAGATTTCATTCTTTAGAGCCGAGTAATACTCCATTGTATAAATGTAGCACAATTTTTTAATAAAAATATGGAACGCTTCACGAATTTGCATGTCATTCTTGCGCAGGGGCCATACTAATCTTCTCTGTATCATTCCAGTTTTAGTACATGTGCTGCCAAAGCGAGCACTTAGCATAGTTTTTTAAAGAGATAACATTTTTAATCATCAGAAAGTGAACTAGAGGCCAATCACAGAAAACTCTGACATATTAATTCCACTATTAAAACGTATGATTCAACTTCCCAATTTAATATTTATTTTTAGTTAATATGGTTTATAAATCAGTTCTGTTTGCCCTTTTAATTGCTGATTGATTGTTTTTATACCCACATGATTGATCTTAAAGCCACTCTGGATAGTAAGGAAGTTTCATGACAAAAATGAAGGTGAACTGTGGAAGTAAGTAGCAGTTTTATGAGGTTTGACAAGCGAATACATTGTCACCTAACCAGCAGCATCACAGTGAAGATACAGAACCTCTCTTATCACCCCAAAATATTCTCTCCTGCTCCCTTGTTGTTTCTCCCCATCCTGACAATCACTGATCTGTTTTCTGACTCTTGGGTTTTTGTCATTCCTGATACTGATTTGCATTTCCCGTATAACTAAAGATGTTATTTTATGTTATCTTCTTTTGTGAAGTCTTTTTCAAATCTTTTGCCTATTTAAAAAAAAATGTTGGATTGTCTTATTGAGTTGAGAGGTTTGTTTGTTTGTTTGTTTGTTTTTAGTTCAGGTTGGTACAAGTCCTTTGTCAGATATGCATATTGCAAACATTTTCTCCCCTTCTGTAACTTGCCCTTTCATTTTCTTAATGGTCTCTCTTAAAGAACAAAGATTTGAAATTTTTATGTCTGCTGCTGAGGTCCCAGGACAGATGCAAGAAAAAAAGAGTCCTCGCGCTTTCTGTCTGTCTCATTGTGGCAGCCAAGATTGAATAGGGGAATACAATGAAAAAAAAAAATTTTTTATTAAGTCTAGTTTATCAAACTTGTGTTTTTTGCTTTAGTCTTATTTAGGAAATCTTTGCTTCTCCCTGTGTTGCAAAGATTTCCTTCTGTGTTCTCTTCAAGTTTTGTGGTTGTAGCTTTTACACTTAAGTCTATGATGCATTTTAATGTGTGTTTGGTGTGACATGAGGGTGGAGACACAGTTTTTCCATATGTGAATATCCAGGTGCTGCAGCAGCATCTGTTGAACAGACCTTCCCTTCCCCATTGAATTGCCTTGGCACAATATGGTATCATTTTAGGGGGTTGCTTTCATGACAATGGAAGTTAATCCTCTGACAGCAGACCTTTCTAAAGCAGTAGGAATTCACCTGTGGGCATCCTGATTCTGGATCCCACGGTGATCCTGAATTTTGCTGAGGTGCTGTGGGGGGCAGATGGCTTCAATTCCTTCAACCCGGTTTCTTAAATACCAATGACATTTCCGTTTCCATCTTCTGCACCTACTAGAAGTTGGCAAAGACCCCTGCCAGTGGGCTCGGTGTGAATGTGACCAACCAGGATGGCTCCTCCCCTCTGCACGTTGCCGCCCTGCATGGCCGGGTGGACCTTGTCCCCCTCCTCTTGAAGCACGGAGCCAGTGTGGGTGCCAGAAACGCAAAGCAAGCTGTCCCACTCCACCTGGCCTGCCAGCAAGGCCACTTTCAGGTATGGTTCTGTCTCCCAGGCAGAGTGTTAGGGGGCTCGCTTTTGGTAGGAACCCCTCCTGCTGGGAATGCTGCACAGGAGCGCGGGTTGGGCGGCTGGCCCAGAGCACTTCACCTGTCCTTCCACCCAGCCCCAAGATTCTAGGTGCACATGTCAGGACCACTCAGCAACAGCACACAGATCTCTGGTGCTTCTGGGGTGGAGCCAGTCCCCCTCCCACTGCCATTCACATGTGGGTGGCACAGGCTGTCGCTCCGATTCTGACCCCAGCAGGAGCTATCTCTGGTCCTGGGGTGTTGGTCTCCAGGGCTCTGGCCATGTCGTAGCGCCTTTCCCTTCCCACAGCCTGTGTGAGCCCTTCACAGAGTTAGGCCCCTCTGCGGGAGGGTCAGGAGATCATTGTGGAATGATTGACTTTTTTAAAGTCTTGTTTTTCTTTTTGAAAATTGTCTATGCATGCTTTTTCATTTTCCCCTAGTCTGTAAGCTTTCTAAAGTCAGGAACCATGCTTCAGGTCCACCGTCTCTCTCATAACACCTAGCACAGTGCTTCAAGCACCATTTCCCTCATCTGTAAACCTGGAGTGGGCATTCCAGCTCTCCATACGGTAGATCCAATGATTAAACGAAAAAATGGAGTGCCTGGCACACAGTCGCCTCGCAGCAAATGTTCATCCCTCCCCCCTGCAGGTACCTGCTTTCTCCTAAGGTCAGATGCGTATCTAAAGAACTTTCTAGATAAACTTAGAGAACTAAATCAAAAGAATATCAAGTTGGAGGATTTCTCTCCGCAAATTTCAATTAAGGTTGAAAGTCATTCCTCTCTGCGCTAGGTGGTGAAGTATCTACTAGAGTCCAAGGCAAAACCTGACAAAAAGGATATAAGTGGAAACACCCCCCTCATTTACGCCTGTTCAAATGGCCACCATGAAGTCGCAGCACTGTTGCTACAGGTAACGGCCCCACAGCCCCGGAGCCCCGACACTGGTCAGTGATGGGCAACTCCTCACCGGGCGAGCCCCTGGCAGTGCCTGCAGACAGACAGGGGCAGCCAGGCCTCTCGCCCTTTGTGTTGAGCTGCCCCTGGAGCTTCGCACCCAATTTGCACGCGATGGCTCTTTGACGGGAAGTGGGGTGTCCGCGTCCATGCTGTGTCAGGAGTGCAGAGCTGAGGACGCAGGCACAGTGTTGGCTGAAGGTGGGTCTTGCCTCATTTACTAGGGTAGAGTCGAGTCGTCACCTTCAGTGCGAGCTGAGGAGCCTTTGTCACTGCTGCTTTTTTTCTTCTCTTGATAACGGTTATACGTGTTGATTACAGGACAGAGAATCTAAAGAAGCAGAGAAAAAAAACAGCTTGTCTATTATAATCCCATCACTCAGAGGCAACTAATGCTGGTGAACTTTAAAAAATAAACGTGCACAGTTTAGATCAGTATTGTCTATCTTGCTTCTTTTCACTCAAGGTAGAAAATTGGCTATAAAATCTCAATTTTTAATGGTTGCGTAACTGTGGATGTACCATAGTTTGTTTTGTGTGTTTAATTTAACTGTTCCTGCTCTACACATTTAGGCAACATGTTATTTTTTCTGCCATAATGCTGCAGTGAATATCTTTGAACATAAATCTTTTTTCTCAGTATTGGTTTTACCCCCAACATTTTAAGAAAAAATTTCAGACATACAGAAAAATGGAAAGACTTATATACACACCACCTGGATTCTGCATCGGTAGCTTCTAACATTACTTCTGCTTGTACTGCTTCTCTTTCTAGCATGGGGCCTCCATTAACGCTTCTAACAACAAGGGCAATACCGCCCTGCACGAGGCGGTGATGGAAAAGCACGTCTTCGCCGTGGAGCTGCTTCTGCTTCATGGCGCATCAGTGCAGGTCATGAACAAGAGGCAGTGCACAGCCATCGACTGTGCAGAGCAGGTGAGCGGGGGAGCTGAAGACTGAGGGCATCCCTGGCCCCCTCTCAGCTCCCTTTGGATTTGTTGTGTGTAAACCAGGTCTGATCTGACCTTGCCCCAGCCAGAGCTCTGAATTGCTGGGCCTGTCTGAGTTTGCGCACTGGGCCTCTGCCAGCGTAGCTAAGTGCCTGGTCCTTGGTCACCTGGTCAGAGGTGGGCCGCTCAGGAGCCAGGAGTTGGTCCTTCGGGGGTAGTTTTCAAAGGCCTAGTGGAGATGCTGCCCCAGCAGCTGCAGGTGTCAGCATCCTTGTCTGGGCCCCTGACTAGCTCTCAGGTCCTCACAGAAGCAGTGAGTTCAGACAACGCTGTGGTGTCACCCTCCCTGCCCTGGGGATCCACCTGTGGTCTTAGCAGCGTGATGGAGAGTTTGTTCAGTGGGTGGCTTTAAAACTTCTTGCATTCTGTAAGGAGAATTATAAAGACCAGTTTCCCACTCTCCCAGTGCCATGGTGTCTGCCATGGAGAAATGGTGAGGAAAAAGTCCTTTTCTTCTGGGAGAAGGAAGCTCTTTCCTGTTCCTGTTTTCATGTTGAATCTTTATCTAGTTGTCTACTCAGGGCAGACAAGTAGTAGGCTTTAAATGGCGCTACTGACATGTTAAAGTCACCATAAAGCCAACCTGCTCATAGGCTAATTATATTAATTTCTGAATTTCAGTGACATTTCTTAACAGTATTGAAATATTTTAAACTTACGATTTAGCACTTTCTCAAATGATGATACCGATGGATGTCTTTTATGGCGTACTTACTGCGTGCTGGGGCCTCGAGAACCTCACGATAACTAGAATCCTAGCTCCTCTTGCTCTGTGTCAGCCGAGGGCACAGAGCAGTAACCCTGGCCCCGAGTCCGCAGCGGAGACAGAGCAGAGCCAGGCTCCCAGTGCTGGGCTGCGCTTAACCACTAGGCCTTACGGCCTCAACGTTTTGTCTATCGTTGCTTCTTCCTTTTCTGCCCAGCTACAGAAGATTGACATTTAGATCAAAAACAGGCGATTATCTGCTGAGAAAGAATAAAAAAATATTTTACTATTAACCCTTTCCCTTTCAAATTGTAGAATTCAAAAATAATGGAATTACTTCAGGTAGTGCCAAGCTGTGTGGCCACGTTAGATGACGCTGGCGAAACAGATGGCAAGGAGTACGTTACCGTGAAGATCAGGAAAAAATGTAAGAACGTCTTTCTGTCATTCTCAAGTTGGGTTTATTTGGAAGTTCATGAATAGTTGCTGGTGTTCATTTAATTGTGAATATAAAATGTAATCATAATTATGACAGGAGATGGGATTCGGCACCAAAGAAATGTATGTTACATCCTAATTTTTGATACTAGTTTTCCAGTTGGTTGGGATGGTACCTGTCAACATTACCTTGAAGGTCAGACCACTCACCAATTAGAGAGGAGGAGCAACCTCCAGGCGTTTCTTTCATGCCTCACGTTCCAAAGCCAGGTGTTTTTCTGAGCATTTCCTGGACATCAGGGTAAATGCTACCTTTAAAGCATTTTTTCGGTTGATGCTAATTAGAACAGCAGTTGCCAAAGACGGATAGGGCTAAAGTGTTTGCTCCTTTTTTTAAGTTGTTACAGTTTAGATGGAGTCCTTTATTTTTTGTTTTTTAATGACAGTATGATTTTGTAATGCAATCATGTGAATACACCCACTCGCGTGTCTGAGTAATCCTGAGGCCGTCTCACTGTAATTGGCTGTGGTTGGGGAATATCAGTGTATTAAGGATTTATCTTTGTTTCATGGGGTTCACACAATAATAGACATTTGCTAATATGTTTCTTTAAGCAAATGCAATGATTCATTTTCAATTTTTTTGTTAAACTGAGAAAATTGAAAGTTCGTATCTATGCCATAATTTTAAAACAATTCTTAAACTATTTTGGAGGTTTTCAGATGTTCATCCTTTTATTTACAGGGAACTCAAAAATGTATCATCTACCAAATGAACCTTTTACGAGACAGTTTTACTTTGTCCACTCAGTTGGTCAGCTTAAGTAAGTATAAAATTTGAGTTGATTTCTGTACTTTTGACCCCACCTTTACTTAAAGCCTCTTGAAGTGATGGATAAATCTGCATTCTCATCAAATGCTGCCACCTTGTGGTCAATCGCAGTGTTTGCACCACTACCCCACACATTTATTATATTACTTTGTTTTGGGTTTCAGGGGAAGGACTTCAAAGGAGATTATGGCAAGAGATAGAAGTGTCCCTAATTTTACTGAAGACTCTTTGCATGAGGTGAGTTATTAAACACTGGGTTATAATCATACTCTTTAAAGTTTGGCTTTTTAAAAAATTAATCCATGGTAAACACATTTCTCGTTGCATTATTCCCTTCACTGTAAGCGTTAATAACAAAACAAGTTCTTTAGTCGGACTGTCAAGAATATAGACTTCACTTATTGTTACATTTAAAAAATACATTTCTGAGCTGAGAAAGGAAAGTGAGCAAAAAGTGGAAAATAGTTATATGCATGGAAAGATGCTGTAATTAGTTCATGGTGTGTGTACTTGGTGAAATATCTCAAATTTCACTACCTAAGCAAATTCACTAATGTGTTAATCACTAACATAAGGACAAAAACAAGTTTGTATGTAGATGGGTAAAAACTTCTCCAAATATGGTATGAAGTTGCTCACATAGACCATTGTGTATGTGGCCATCTTCCTACAGCAGTATTCAATCAGTTATAAAAAGAAGCCAGCTTTACATTCTGTGGTGCTATTAGGTGACTCTTCTCAGAAACATGACTCTTCTTATTTGCTGCTTGTCGACATAACATATAACTATTGATGAAACATTGAATTTATAGTATGTGTGGCAGAGGTTTGTTGGAACAAACATACATTCTCAACCTTTGTTTTAGAGAATTCAAGTGATTTTTGTTAACATGCCTAACTTTGATTTCACGTTTAATCTTTCATGACTTGGCTAGTAGACCCGCTGCTGGGTGGGAAACCAGCAAACTTGGAAATCGGCCGTGGTTCAGTCAGGTGCTAGCTTTTCCCTTGCCAGCGATGGGACTTGAGGCTGATTGCTTAACTTGGCTGATCCTGTTTCCTCCGCTGTAGCACGGGGAGCACATGGTACACACTTGTCAGAGCGCTAAAGGTTAAATTTGAAAGCACATAAAGCATTTACGCTTGTGTCTGACGCATGTCAGACTATATCACCACAGGAATAGCAGAGTGGGAAGTCCCAAGCCCATTGGATGGCACGTATAAGCTCTCAAGGGTAGCTGTTATTGTCGCGGAGGTTGTTTGAAGTACAGTGCACATGTGAACGCTTGAATTGTACCATCTCTCTAGCCAGGGAGGCAAAGAATGACACAAAAACAGAGTAACGTGCCAGACCAGAGCAGACCTCAGACTGCTACCAGAGGAGATGGTGATCAGCCCGAGAGGCCTGGACTGAAACAAACTGCTCCTGGAAACAGGCGTATGCTCCGTAGACACACTGTCAATGAGGTCGTTGTACCCAAGGGCCCAGAGACTGCCGGCAACCTCACCACTTCCCAGGAGGGTAGTGTTTCCCAGTCTTAACAGTAAGAAGGAATTAACTTGGCTGCTACGAAGTAAGTCCTGAACAAGAAGATGCCAAGTGTGAGCGTAGAACTAAATGGATTCTATTTGACTTGAGAGAAACGCAGAAAGTTCCCGAAAGCTTTTCTGTGGCTGGAAGAATGCAACAAAGAAAACGATCACCATCTCTTTCCTCTTCAAAGCTAATGAATACACTTGAAAAGAAACGGATGAAAATTTCAGTGGTGTCCAGATCCTTAAGGGGTGTATGTTTCTTCTTAAGTATTAGCGTTCCTTGGTTGCAGTAAGGTTTCATCACCAGATTCTGACCTCCTCCTACTGAAAGGTGCTAAACCTCTGTGATGTGTATAAATTGACAAACCACAAGCTAAAAGAATTCCTTCATCTGGGATAAGCTGAAGAGAAGCAATGTAGGTTTCACAGTACGGGCTGGGCAGAAATGTCACGTGTGAATGAAGAAAATAGGACCAGGAAAATGTTCCTTTGCAAAGCACTTGAACCCAAAGATGCCTAAATGCTATTTAGATGCTCTTTTGAGTGAAAAGGACCTCTAGGACCTGCTCGACACGATGTACATAGGGAAAGTTGAGTATAATTTTTCTTACAACAGAGTTAAGTACAGGTATTTGATGAGTGCCCATCTGCGCCTGTAGCAGTGGCTGTAGGAACATGCCTTTCCATTAAGAACCGTCCCTTAAATGTCACACATGAAGGATGGTAACTAAACTAGAAAGTAGATTTGGCACATCTTTTCTTAGTCTTTTGATTCAAATTCAAAATTTACAGCACAAACCAGGTCAAAGTTATTTTAAGTTGGAATTTATTGCCATTTACTCCTTTTTATGAATTTCTATAGATTATACTCTTATTTTTTTATGTTATTAATTGGTCTAGAGCCACACACATGGGTTTGTCCTGGGTACATTCTCAAGTAACTTTGTAATAAGGAAATGGTTCTGCGCATGTTCTTAGAAATACTTGTGTATGTATAGAAGGGCGGGGCTGATTATTTTTCTACAAAGTAATTTATGATTTCTAATTTTCTAATGTGCCTTGGGTATGTGCCAAATGATGGAAAAGAAGCAGTAAACTTTATGATTCTTGGAGAGTGTCATGGTATCCTTTTTTTAGTTCATGTTTTGCTGTGGAGAAGTGTTTTCTAAGCCTCTCTGCTATAAACGTGCTTTGTGTATGGCAAGATCTTCCTCCATTGGATGGATATACATTTTATTTTTCAGTTATAGATGCGCGTGACTGAAACATGTAGTCTGGCTCACTGAGAGCAGACCGTTACCCGTCCAGGCCGACTAGGGCTGACAATGCATTAGTGCCTAGGGCCCTCACAGTTTTCTTTTAAAAGCAAAACAAAAATGAATACAGCTTCTTAGTCCAAACAGGAAACATGCACTGTTGCTTTGCCAATTTTTCATCCTTTTCCCCAGTTTTGAACAAAACAACTCATTAAGTTGCTACCATCCTAATTAAGAAACTATATCCTATGCAGTTTATCAGCACAGCCATTTCTATATTTTGGATGGTGCGATACAATTTTTAAATTATACCTCTATGTATACATACTCCTGTTTAATTTTAAATTGCCCTGGCTAGCAGAATCGTCAAATGAAGAAATCGGCTCAGAGAAGTAAGGGGACTAATTTGCTTGCATTATCAGAGCTGGGGTCGAGGCCTGATTGGCTGTGATTGGCGGTGTCATCCAAATGGACAGTTTCCAGCTTGGTGTACACTTTATCTGGAGGTATGAGTACCCTGAATGGGACTGGCAACCTTAGGGGAGGAGTTTCCTCTTGAGCTACTGTGGTAACCAGCAGGGTGAGCCTTCTGAACTGATTTACCTCGATTATTTTCAAAAACACGTTTTTCTCCAGTTCTTTACTAAATTTGGTAACTCAGAAATTGGTAATGCCCAAATTTCTATTTTGTGTAAGACTGTTTTTTTGGGGGTTTTTTAAAGATTTTATTGGGGAAGGGGAACAGGACTTTTATTGGGGAACAGTGTGTATTTCCAGGACCTTTTATTGGGAACAGTAGTGTGTTTTTCCCAGGACTCATCAGCTCCATCCAAGTCACGTTGTTGTCCTTTCAGTCTTAGCTGTGGAGGGCGCAGCTCAGCTCCAGGTCCAGTTGCCGTTGCTAGTTGCAGGGGGCGCAGCCCACCATCCCTTGCGGGAGTCGAACTGGCAACCTTGTGGTTGACAGGACCGCTCCAACCAACTGAGCCATCCAGGAGCTCAGCGGCAGCTCAGCTCAAGGTGCCATTGTTCAGTCTTAGTTGCAGGGGGCGCAGCCCAGCATCCCTTGCTGGAGTCAAACCAGCAACCTTGTGGTTGAGAGGTCGTGCTCCAACTAAGGTATCCGGGAGCTCAGCAGCATCCCGTTGACTTCATTCTAGTTGCGGAGGGTGCAGCTCGCTGGCCCATGTGGGAACTGAACTGGCAGTCCTGTTGCCCAGAGCTCATGTTCTAAACAACTGAGCTACCCGTCCGCCCCAAGAATGTTTTGAATTCAAAGCATTGTCAGTCAAATTATAAAATTTATCGTAACCACTCCCCACTCCCTAGACTGAAATGTACTCCACCCTTGTTTGCCTTCAGGAACTTCTAGCTTTGGGGGCAGCCGAATGGCTGTTGGTTAGAGCACGAGCTCTGAACAACAGGTTGCCAGTTCGATTCCCACATGGGCCATTAAGCCCTCCACCACTAGATTGAAGACAATGAGCTGCCACTGAGCTTACAGAGGGGCAGCCGGATGGCTCAGCTGTTTAGAACGTGAACTCCCAACAACAGGGTTGCCAGTTCAATTCCCATGTGGGATGGTGGGCTGCACCCCCTGCAAATAAGATTGAAAAACGGAGACTGCACTTGGAGTTGAGCTGCACCATCCACAACTAGATTGAAAGACAATGGCTTGGAACTGATGGGCCCTGGAGAAACACACTGTTCCCCAATATTCCCCAATAAAATTTTTAAAAAATTGTTTAAAAAACAACGGGCTGGCCTGGTTGCTCAGGCGGTTAAAGCTCCGTGCTCCTAATTCCGAAGGCTGCCGGTTCTATTCCCACATGGGCCAGTGGGCTCTCAACCACAAGGTTGCCAGTTCAATTCCGCGAATCCCGCAAGGGATGGTGGGCAGCGCCCCCTGCAACTAAGATTGAACACGGCACCTTGAGCTGAGCTGCCTCCCAGATGGCTGTTGGTTGGAGCGTGGGCTCTCAACCACAAGGTTGCCAGTTCAATTCCTCAAGTCCCGCAAGGGATGGTGGGCTGCACCCCCTGCAACTCGCAATGGCAACGACCTGGAGCTGAGCTGCGCCCTCCACAACTAAGACTGAAAGGACAACTTGACTTGGAAAAAAGTCCTGAAAGTACACACTGTTCCCCAATAAAGTCCTGCTCCCCTTCCCCAATAAAATCTTTTAAAAAAACACAAAAAAACTTCTAGCTTTGGGGACTTTGGGGTGGCTGGTTAGCTCAGTTGGTTAGCACGTGGTGCTAATAACACCACGGTTGCCAGTTCGATCCCCACATGGGCCACTGTGACCTGGGCCCTCCTTTAAAAAAAAAATATTACAAGAACTTCTAGCCTTGTACAGAGAACCACTTTCTATTCTTAAGTGTCTGGACAGTTCGATCACGATCTTTAAACACATTTACACCAGTAGCTGCCGTTAGGACAGTGGTTATTCTGAGAAAACGTGTAACAAGACTTGCTGAGAATCGTCTAGTCTCCCTCCAGCATTTTTATATAAATGAGACTTGAGCAAAATTTACCTGTAATTGGGATTTTTTGCAAAATTCTTGATCAAAATTTACTTTTGACTATTTAATTCTGTTCCTTTAAATTTCTTTTTTTATGTTCTTCATGGTTCTCGTTCATTTGTTCATTCAGGAAAGCTAGACATTTAATTCCAACTCTTTCTTCATTCACTACTTACAAATTTCAAGTCTCAAATAGAGTAAGCTCTCAAATATAGTTTAAACGCATCAGCAGTATGCTAGCTAAAGCGGAGACAGGGCTTGTAAACCACATTTCCCATCACTTTTCTGGAACTAATCTTATTCATCTTTCTAAGTGTTACATCTTCCTCCTGGGCTGGGTCTCACAGGACTAAAACATCTAAAAAGTTACACTGAACAGCTCACTTGAGAGTTACATTTATTATTTAAATTTATGAATAAAGGTTTCAGAACCTAGTGGGAGTAAAGCACAATGTAAGAGATGACATTTGCTGCAAGTTACCTGCAGCTTATCAGTGAAGCACCCAGAACATTTCTACCAAAATGTAAACTGTTAAACTGTCTCAACCAGATTTGAATCATCAGAAGTCATCATTTCTCTTACAAACATGTTTATCACTGTTCAAGTTTATTGCCAGTATGTCCTGGTTATTTGGGGAATTCTTTTCAATGGAAGTATCACTCTAGTTATAGACTTTTTGGATAAGGGCAAGATTTGTTAGATAATATATCTCAATGCAGTTGAAACGATGATAAATGAAACCAAAGCTATGAATTTTCTTACATTAAATGTTAAGTACTATCTGCAGTCAGAAACACAGCTTGCCTGCTTTCAGAACCTGTGTCTTGGAAATATTAGATGTTAAATATTAGAGATTAAAGTTGGTTCAGCTTAATCCATGGGCTTTAACGTGCACCATGCTACTGCATGCTATTTTCTTCTTACTGAAGACCACTCGAGCAACTTCTGTTTCTGCTAAGGCCATTTTCCTACCTAACACTAATATCATAATTACAAAAGATATATTCATGCTGCTATAGGTTTTTTTGGTAGGAAAGGAAAAAAAGCAAAATGCAGGTTTGTTCATTCATGGTACTACGGTACTAAAACAACTTTACCCAAATTGTTTTATTTTACATAACAAGTTTATTTTTCCAAAGGCATATAGACAATAAGTAAACATTCAACCATATCTTAACTTCTGCCAAATATTATCTGTCCTAGAACTGTTCCATTATGTCCCAGTGTCTAAGCATCTTTAAATTCAATAGTCGTCATCTTCATCAGAGTCCATTACTTTTCTTCTGTTGAACTGGGGAGAAAAAACAAGTGTCGTTACATGTTTAATAAAGCACAACTCAGATTTTCTGAGAAGAACTATTTCTGCCTACTACAGGAAGACATTTTTGTCTGTCTTTAAAACAACCTGGTATTTTAGATCTAAAGGGAGCGGGACGACGATGGAAGAGCCTTAAAAATTACACCCTCCATACGGCAGCCTTTTCCCCAAACTCCCACGTGTTACAAAATGGAAATGTCTCTGGCCTGAAATGTGACCAGTAGATGTATATTCAACACACCATTTAAAATACCCATCTTTTTCTTTTGCCGTGTGCATTTAGGGAAACTTACTTTAACTGTGGTTTTCCTTTCTGTTTGTTGGCTTACTTTCTCAAGGATTTCTATTAAACCTTGTTCTGTTACCTAGGATAACCAGCAAGAAAAACAGTCATTTTTTTTAAACAAAGAATTTACGTCAGCAGACTGAATCGTTGTGGTCTTCCTGGGGTGTAGGCAGAGTACCAGAGGGAAGGAGGTGGGACTAAAGGTTGAAGTTACCGGTTATAATTACAGGTACTCCTCTTTTTACTGGGCTTCACTTCATTGCACTTCACAGGTGTTGCACTTTTTTTACAAAGTGAAGGCAAGATCCTCCACCAGCAAAAAGATTACAACTCACTTTACTGCAGTGGCCTGGAACCGAACCCACAATATCTCCGAGGTATGCCTGTATTGGTTCCTTAGAAAATTTGCTCTGCTCGTCCTCGTTTGAGGAGGGGGGAAAAAGTATCCATCAATTAGCTTCCTCGGAAAAATCCAAAGTTAACAGGTATTTAAGAGCACCTTTATCACCACTAGCAGAAAGACAACCACCTACACCACTCTGTCACATGTCAGGGATACAGACACACCACCTCTGCCCTTAAGACCCTGAGAAGATGAAGTGCAGGTGATAAGTCACTCAGAAAAGACAAACCGGTCATTGTCTCTTCCACACATTCCTAGTGTAAGGGGTCCAGGGCAGGACTGATCCCCTCAGGCTGTGGTGGCAGGTGGGGGAGTGGGGGTGATGCCGTCTGGATCTTGAAGGAAGGCCAGACTTGGCACAATATACCCATTGTGGCATTACAGTAACGCACAGAGTAACCAGGAATTTTAGCGCCATCTCATTTGCAAAACAAGCTTAACGTCTGCCTACACTGGTAGTATTTCCATTAGTATTACTGAGAAAGCTTCTTTCCAGTGTAGAAGCAATTTAAGCCAGCTGACCCTACCAGTCATTGGGTCACACAGACATCAACAGGGTCCTACAGCAATGTCAGAAAGGGAGAGCAGAGGAGTTTAGGAAAGGCAATTCGTTATCTTTTAGGATTTATGGTGATACACCTATTCTCTCCTTTAAAAATTACTTCCTTAAAATAGTCAACAAGAATTCTGTAACCAGAAGAACATGAAATTGACCTTCTGAAGGTATGTTTTGATACAAGTAGGTTAACGACAGGTAAAACTGCCTCAAGGCAGTCCAAGCTTACCTTCCCACTGAGTTGTCCGTATCTTGCCATCTGTATGAGGTAATTCTCTACTGCTTTAGTTTTTTCAGGCTTTACAAGTGCTAAGTTACTTACTGAAAAGAAAAAAGTAAATATACAAAAAAGCATCAAAATTAAATGCACTTACACCTTAAAACTAAGCACCAGCATTTCCAAAGCACTTCCCAGACTTATTTATGTCTTGAGACTAGCAAAGCAGGTATGGCAGAAGGTACTGCCACCCTTCTTAAAAATGAGGAAACTGAAGTCCAGCCATGTCAGTCTAGTCAAGGCCAAGATTAAACTTGGGTCCTCAGATTCTAAGCCCGATGGCTTTTAGAAAAATACATACGATTGCCCTCTGGAAAACAAATTATACATTACTATACATACGTAATGGCCGAGATCCATCTAAGGCCCCCTCCTCTAAGCTGGGCTTCAAGTTACAATACAGAAGATACTAGTTCATTCCAATGGGCTCATTTAATTTTTTTTCTACATGGTTTTCTTTTTGTTTTTTATTATGAAAAATTATGAACTGAAATGGAGAATACAATAATCCCCCAAGTCCCCATCACCCACGTCAACTACCAGCAACATTTTGTGACTGACTGACGAGTTGTTTCCTATAAGTTTTACCTAATGAGCCCTTGGAGATCATCTCCCTGGTAGAAGAGAACCGAGCTGCTACTTCTAATAATGATTTAAGTACATTTGTTTAGGTTTCTAAACTTCACATTTCTTACAAATGTCTGTATCTTAAGTCTTTTTAGGTTAAACAACTATTTAGAGAGAGCAATAATTTCAGATGTATCTCCCTATTCAACTAACCCAAGCCAATTTTACGGAAATAGCTTAGAAGAAACTGAAGATGCTTACACCGGGCCCGGGCTGACTGATCCAGAACTTGGGCTAAGATACTGTTTCTCATTTCTGCTTCCCTACAACAAAAACAGGTCAAGCAAAATTAGAACTAAGCTGTCAGCATTCCAACTAAACATACAAAAATGTAACTCACTCAATACATTTCCCAAGATGGAAGCCTGCTGAATACACCGACTGTATGCTGTAGTAGGTGCTGTGCGGACAGCAGCAGCTATTATAAGAGTCCACTCTTGCCCTCCAAAGCCAGCTTTATATTATGTGGGTGTAAACCTACCAGGCTGAAACGTAAAACTTTGCATTTTCACAATTCAGGGTAGAGTCTCAGTTCAACCACCATTACCAACACTTATTAAGTACCTTCCGTGTCTCCCCAAAAATAAGACTGGATTTTATATTAAGTTGTGCTCCAAAAGACGCATTAGGGCTTATGTTCAGGGGGTGTCATCCTGAAAAATCATGCTAGGGCTTATCTTCTGGTTAGGGTTTATTTTCGGGGAAACACGGTAGTATGTGAGAGGTACTAGAAATTTGAGATTTGAGTGAGATTTCTGGCAATTAGAAGGACCAAATGATTAATCCATGGAAGTATCTTAGAGATGAAGCTGCCAAGACCTAGGGAGGTTATGTTAAGAGGACACAGAATCGTGGCCAAGCTAGAACCAGATCCCATGTTTGAAGACTCTCAGTTCTATTTTTCGGGTGAGAAGGGAGAGTGAAATTATAACTCTGCAAGTATCTTTGCATCATCCTACCTATCTAAGTAGGAACTAGTTCATGTTAATAGGACAGTGGTTTCAAACCTTTTTTAAGGACTTTGTTTTTAAGCAAAGTCCTTCAAGGAACTTAATACACAACACAGACAACAGCAGAGATTCTTTGGCTGAACTGAGGGGGCGCTGGGACTGGCTGTGCCCACTAACTGCCCCATAGGGTTCCCGGAACATAGGCCATTTCTTTACCACACCTGAGTACTTCAACCCTGCCACAAACTACTGTTACTATATGTCACTGAATCTAAGATGCCATTGATTGTAAGATGAACCATTGTGTTATGTATCTCTAAGAACAAAAAAACCACCCTAGATGAGGAGGCTAATGGGAGATTTCCCCCCACTCACAACTGCGGCATCGAAGAGCAACATCCACAGTACAAGGTAAACAAGAAATAAACCCGCAGAAAGGGACAGCAAGTAAGGATACATGCATAAAACTTGATCCTGAGTGAAGGAAGAAAAAAGTTCCTCTGAAAATTTGAACTTGAAGCTTTAGTCATGCAGGTGTACTGTCTGAATTCATAATACCAGCGTAAAAGGAGGGGGGAAACTTCAAGCAGAGAATTTAATTGTAAGACATCTCAGGTTAGAAATGTACCCAAGGGATGGCAGAAGCAAAGTAAATCCTCTCTGGAAAAATCCAGGACAATAGTGATCAATTATGAGACCTTTTCCAAATTCAGGTATGTTAAAATGTACATCTTAGAATTAATGAAATTCATGTAGGTTTATTTTCTTAGCACTATCCCAGGTGCTTACCATCTCTCTTCTCTCAATAAAATAAGCCACGGAAAGGCAGGATCCTTCTCTGCCTATTTCTACAGACCCAGTACAGTGCCTGACCTAGAGCAGGCTCTCAGTATTTGCTGAGTGAGTTCAAAGGCAGCATGATGGAGGGAGGAAAAAGTAGGGAATTCTTTAATACCGTGTTTCCCCAAAAATAAGACTTAGCCGGATCATCAGCTCTAATGCGTCTCTCGGAGCAAAAATTTATGTAAGACCGGGTCTATGTTATAGTAAAATACGACCGGGTCTTATATTAATTTTTGCTCCAAAAGATGCATTTGAGCTGATGGTCCGGCTAGGTCTTATTTTCAAGGAAACATGGTTTAGTTTCAGTTTTGCAAGATGAAAAAGTTCTGTTGCACAATAATGAGACTATAGTTAACATGACTGAACTGTACACTTAAAAATGGTTCTTATGGTAAATTTTATGTGTTCTTTTATCACAATTAGAAAAAAAGGTAGCATGATGGGGTAACTAAGTAGTCCTTCAATAAGCCTGCCATGTGTGAGGTGTTCCGCCATGTGTGAGGTGTTCCGCCATGTGCTGGGATAAAATAACAATCTAAGAATAGTATAACAGTTAATATTTATCTAGCACTTACTAAATGTGAGGCACTGGACCCCCCTAAGAAGTAGTCCTATTGCTATGCTCATTTCAAGGTAATCGCAGTTTAGCAGAGAAACCAACAGCAACCAGTAACTATTAACAAGGTAAGTGCCATGGGGTTCCACACATTTATTTAACACATTAATAACAAAGTACCTTGATGATTTATGGAAAGATCACTATGTCAGGAAGAACTTTAAGATTCACATACTTATTAAAATAAAGTGAAAAAACCCAAAAACATTGGTGAAACCACCCTTCAAAAAGTTCAGAGCTCCAGCCCATACCTGTGCTTTGCTTCCTGTTGTGCTGCATCGCCAGGATCCTGAAAAAATAATTTTATCTTTTAGTAATTTCACAGAAAAAAAAAAAATATATATATATATATATAGGAACTATTTTACTTTCTGATACCTAATCGGCTCCTGCAGGGATAGAAGTCAATTGCCAAATAATTAAAAGTTGGGCCTCCCAGAAGTCAATGGGATACCTTCCACTTACTACAATGTTTTGATGAGCTTCTAAAGTCACAATCTAATAGTGTTTTAGCTTGCAAGCAACCATTAGGGAGAGGTGGACCGGTGCAATGAAACCGAATTTTACGAGGTCAGAGTAGTTCCTGGGGGGAATAAAATGTGCTGCTGTCCTGGGGATGCTCATGATTCAAATGGCGCTTCCTTGGAGACCGTCGCCCTTCATCCCTTCCACGGTCCTCCCCTCTCTTTACAGTAAGTCATTACTTGAGTCTCTCATCTATGGTATGTAGTGTTTAGTGTCTGGCTCCTCCCCGGCTGTCAACTCCGTCACAGGGGATGGGTATTCCCCGCCGTGCCCTCTGCGCCTGGCACTCAGGACACCCTCGACAAATGTTCGTCGACTACTTGGGTCAGAACAACTGAATTCTAGAAAACAATTCGGCTGGAACAGGAATCGAAGCAGGCTAGATCCCAAAGCTAAGAGGACGGAGAGCCGAGGAGCTGAACCTTCTGCTTCGGACCGACGCCGGCCCAGGCGAGACCGACATCTGAGGGGAGCCGACCCCCGGATCGGGAGAGGCCCCCAAGCCGGACCCGCCGGAGACAGCACGTGGTCGGCTTGCCGCCCGAGTTGCCAAGCGACGGAGAGAAAGGCCCAGGCCGGCCTCGGAGTCGGGGCCAGGGGCAGGGTCCTCGGCCACTCGGCCGGGGACCAGCCGCGACGCTTTGAGCCGCGGTCCCCTGGGGCCGCGCCCTCCATCTCACACGAGGGGGGCCTGGGCCTGGCGGGCGGCCGGCGCGCTCACCCCGTGCTTTGCCTGCAGCTCGGCCAGCCTCTGTTTCCGCAGCGCCTCCAATTCCTCCTCTGCCATGCTGCAGCCGTGCGGGTTGAGCAGCCGCAACCCGGCCCCGATCCCCTCCGCTCTCACCGCCCTCCCCACTGCGCAGGCGCCCACGGCGACCAGGCGTCACCAATCCAGCCCGGAGCCGCGCCGCCCGACGCAGCCAGGGCGCCGGGAGAGGCCCGATTTCCCGATAGTCAGTGGTTGAGCGTGGGGCGGGGCGGTGGGCAGAACGAGTGGGCGGAGCCTTCTCCAGCGCGGCCGCATCTTTGCTCTGCACTTGGGGGCATCACCTGGGCTAGGACCGGGTTGTGGATGTACAAAGGTAGAAAACTAAAAACAGGCCATCTTCAAAAAGTATAATAACAGGTAAATTTTGCTAGTGGGCTATTATGTGTTAGGCTCATATTATCTCCATTTATAGATGAGGGTCCTAGGGCTTAGACTGGCTAAGTGGGGTGATGGAAAGGTTCTAAAACTGGATTGTAGTGCGAGTTACACAACTCTTAAATTAGCTAAAAAGACATTAACTTGTACACTTAAAAGGAGTGAAAGGGGGACTGGAGGCAGAGGCAGAAGAGACTCGCTGGTTACCTGAGCATTAAGAAGCCAAGTTAAAGCAAACTTGGAAGGTGAGACGAGGGCAAAAAATGGGGCCTTTCCTCCGAGGTGGGAGCGGGGGTGGGGTGGGGGTAAACTTCTGGAAACTCTTCCTTCCCCACGAGGGCCTGTCGAGCGCCTGTCGGAGGATGTTGGGGTGGGCAGCGGTGACTACGTGAACTCCCCAGCGGGAGGCATGGCCTTTTCAGTTGGGGACCTTGGTGTGTGTGGAGGGGAAGGTGGTGGAATGCCCAGCTTCCTAATCCTGTTACTCCTGCACGTTAAACACCTGCTGTTTTTCAATTGTGGCAAAATATAAAATTTACCATTTGAAAATATTTTCTCATTCTGTGGGTTGCCTTTTTACTGTTGATAGTATCCTTTGATGCAGTTTTCATTTTGATGAAATCCGACTTACCTACTTTTTCTTTTGTTGTCTGTCCTTTTAGTGTCATATACAAGGAATCATTGCCAAATCCAATGTCATAAAAATTTCCCCTATGTTATGTTCTAGAAGTTCTACAGGTTTAGCTTTGATGTTCACGTCTTTGATCTATTTTGAATTGATTTTTGTATATGGTGTAAGGTGGTGGTCCAAACTTTTTTTTTTGTTTTTTGTTTTGCATCAGGATATCCTGTTTTCCTAGCACCAATCGTTGAAAAGACTATCCTCTTTCCCCATTGCATAGTCTTGGCACCGTTGTTGAAAATCATTTGCCCATGTATGTGAGAGTTTATTTCTGTGCTATTTTATTCCATTGTTCTATATGTCTGTCTATGCCAGTGCTACACTATGTAGAATACTGTAGCTTTGTAGTAAATTTTGAAGTCAGGAAATGTGAGACCTCCAACTTTGTTCCTTTTCAAGATTATTTTGGCTACTCAGGATCCCTTGAGATTCCATATGAATTTTACAGTAAATTTGTCTTCTTCAAAAAACATCATTGGGATTTTGATAGAGATTGCATTGAAACTGCAGATTGCTTTGGGGAGTATTGTCATCTTAACACTATTAAGTTTTCCAATTCATGAATACAGGGTATCTTTCCATTTGTGTCTTATTTCTTTCAGCAAAATTTTGAACTTTTTGGTGTGCAAGTCTTTTGCCTCCTTGGTTTAGCTTATTTCTATGTAGTTTATTCTTTTTATGATAATATATTTGGAATTGTTTCCTTAATTTCAGTTTTTGATTCTTTAATGTATAGGAATAAAATGATTTTGTGTTGACTTTGTATCCTACAACTTTGCTGAATTTATTAGTTCTAACATTTTTTAAATTTAAAAAGATTCCATTTTTCAAATGGAATCTCTAGGCTTTTCTACATGTAAGTTCATGTTGTTTGCAGAGATAATTTTACTTCCTTTCAAATTGGATGCCTTTTATTTTTTTCTTGCCTACTGGCTCTGGCTAGGACTTCCAGTATTATGTTGAATAGATGTGGTGAAAGTAAGCATTCTTGTTTTGTTCCTGACCTCAGAGGAAAGCTTTCAGTCTTTCACTATTGAATATGATGTTAGCTGTGGGTTTTTCATATATGGCCTTTATTATTTGGAGGTAGTTACCTTCTATTCCTAGTTTGTTGAATTTTTTCTTTTATCATGAAAGGGTGTTGAATTTTGTCAAATGCTTTTTCTGCATCAATTGAGATTATGTGTTTTTCCCCTTCTGTTACTGTGTTGTATTACTTAATTTTCATGTTGGAACTTCCTTGTATTCCAAGAATAAATTCCACTTGTAATTGTGGAATTTGGTGTAAAATCCTTTTAATATGTATCAGACGCCCACCAAGTGCACCTAGAGAAAATGGCAAGATAAAGCGCACACACCGCTGATGGAATGCTACCCAGCTATAGAAAAGAATAAGGAATCCTTGGGTGTATTTGGGTTAGTTTTTTACTCTATGTAACAAATTATCACAAATGTGGTGGCTAACACTTGCAGGCACCTGTCTTTGCTCGTGGGCTATCACGTCTGAGGCAGAATTCAGTTCCTTGTAGTGACAGAAGTGAGGTCATGTTCTTGCTTTGTCTCTCGAGGTCTGTAGAGTGCCACTGCCCTCCACTATACGTATCACAGAATCATGACTGGTCTCTCCTCCTCGCCACAGTTCTGCCCACGCTCAAGGGGAAATCCTGGGCAGGTCCTCCAGGGGTAGAATCCCAGGATCATCCTAGAATCCTGCCAGTGCCAGAGATGGCTGGTGGACAAAGGACCCCATTGCCCTGGCAGTGCTTTGCTGCCTTGGGATTGTCACACAGACACACAGGCATCCCTGGAGAAGACCCTGCCCCCTTGAAGGAACCACATCTCTACCAAGCGTGTGTGTTTGCTCTTAGTCTATCTCATCGTTCCCCAGCTGCAAGGTCTTCCATCACAATCCACCAGATTCAATCAGGGCCCCAGCATGAACTTGGGGTGACTCGGAGGTGGGTCAGCACCACCCGCCCTGTAGGCCTCCCATTCTGCCTTCAGGGCGACTTCCTCAACTCACTGCTGCCCAATCCATAGCATGTCCTGTGCCAGGATCACCTAGTGGAACCTGGGCCAGTCCTGATTGATATAAATCTACGGACACACTGCCAAGAGCATTCCCAGACAGCAGGGACAGTAGCTTCTCACGCCCACAGGTCAGGGATTTTAGTAGATGGAGATTTGGGAGAACAAGCTGGAGCCCCAGCACCTTTCCAAAAAGCTCCTCCGAACATTTGCCTTGCTCATCAAGCTCCAGGTTTGCAGGATCAGACTTACTTCCTGCCTAGCTTCCCCAGGTGGCACATCTAGCTTGGGGGCAGAGACTGTCCTTGCTTACTGAACACATAGCACAGGCCAAGTGACAGGATGGAAAGGGAGGAAAAGGGCCCAGAAAAGCAGCTTACTTAGTGAGTTAATACCGCCACCACCGGGCATGGCCAGGTGAGGGCTGTTACACAAATGAAGACTGAAGGCCAAGTGTAAGGGTGCTACAGAATGGGTCCCCCAGCCAAGGGCTTTCCTGAGCACTCACCAGGCCTATTCCAGGCACCCATACGGCCCTACATTCCAGTGGGGTGTGGTTGGTCATACAATGCTGGAAGGTGGGCAGGGTGTACACAGAAGTGGCTCAAGGAGAAAAATCACATCTAAGGGGAGGCAGGTATTTCTTCCCCAACCCAAGGCAGCAGCTCAGTGCTAGTGCAGTGGGGGCCTCTACCTTGCACACTTAACTGAAGACCCCTGTACTCCTGACATGTGAAGATCAGCCAGAGCTCTGGCTGAAGGGCAGAGCCACCTGGCTCTTGGTAAGTTCACTCCTCACGAGGCTCCCAAGCACCAAGCAAATGGAATGGGTGCCACCAGGCCATCCAGAGGCAGGCAGCCCTTCCACACCTCCTTTCCCAGATGGATTGCCAGAGATACAGCTTAGGTTCAAATTCCCATGCCTCCACCTCAGCTGACCTTTATATATGACACAATTTCCGTGGAAATCAATACCTTAACGGTTCATTTTATCAGGTTGGTGCAAAAGAAACTGCCGTTTTTCCAATTAACCTTTTAAACCAGTTTACTTTTGCACCAACCCAGCATGTTAAAAGTCCTCCAAGTTACCTGACAGCTGTCGGGTACGGGAATGCAGGTCGACTGCAATTTACTGACTTGTCCTTGGCAGGGCTGCGGGATCCAGACAAGAAAACACGTTCAGCACCATCTCCAAGGCTGCTTCACTCACAGCTGTCCCTGCTGTGATGCAGGACAATGGAGGTTTATCTGAGCTTTTCTCTGTACACAAACCAGACTGGTTTCAAAGAAACTCAGGCACCAAGCTGCCATCCGGGGTACAGGCAAAGCAGTGCTTACCCATGAGGAACGCTTGGCAGGGCTCCAGCCTCCCTCTAGGGTCCCCTGGCTGCCACTCCTTGGCCAAGAAGGCAGTCCTTGAAGGGTCTGAGGCTGGCCTTCTGCCCCAGAGCACACAAGCTCTACAAGTTTGGGTGAAGGGCTGCAGACAGGCTCAGCATGAATCTGGGTGCAAATCAAAGCAAGGGCGAGGCCCTAAGACCTACAACGCCAAAATAACTACAAACTGCTGATTAAAATAGGCAGCTCTACTTAAAAAAATGGGATTTGTAAACTATCCACAGAATGCTATTATGGACAAACAACAGTCCTAAAATATAGAAAGGAGGATGCACTCCTGTCTCTCACCTGCCTTGTAAAAACACCCTCATCCCAGCTGAGGCCCCCTACCTGTCCAGGTATCAAATGGAGACTACAAACTTATCACAAACTGTCAATAGAACTTTATTTCTTCTTTTCAACATCCTGTTCTGCAGCTTCCTTGGCCCTTTTTGCCCGGATGCCAAAGAGCCGGGCATTGGCACGGGCCATGCGAAGGCTGGCAAATGCCTTGAAGTTCTTCTCCTCTTCTGTGATGACCCTGGCTTTCTCCTTCTTGTAGACCTAAAAAGAGTACAAGGGGTCAAACCCTGGCCTGCAGAGAAGCCTGTAACGAGGCCCAGGACCCAAATGTCAGCAAACCCAGAGAGGTGTTGGAGACTAAGTAATGCTGAAAGAAGTGAGTGGCCAGCAGCCGGTGACAGCTGCCGTGAGCTGCCGACCAACGACGGCCTCAGCCGGGTAGGGGGAGGGGGAGCGCAAGGCTCATAATACCAGCATGGGCCAGGGAGCTGTGTCCTACACTAGACTGAGAAACAATGGCTTGAACCGGAGGGGAAAGGGGGAAGTGGAAGAAGAGGCGGGGGGGGGGGGGGGGGAATAATGCTGAAAGGCTACACAAAGGCTGCCAAGGAAGAGATCCCCTTTCCCAGAGGAACCTCAAGGGCCCCATCACTTGATGGGCAGGTTACAGAATCATCCAACATGCCCTGAGATTACCTGTGGCCTGGGATTTCCAAATAGCAAGAAGGGAAAAAGGACGCAACTCCTTGTCAAAAGAGTGACAAGTGGGGTCCCCAAAAAAGAGCATACGGCCTTCCCTTGAGGAGTCCATGTGTTTAGAAGGCAGGATGCTCTTGCCACCCTTTACTCCCTTCAAGTCAATCTCCACCTCACGTTCCCTCGTGCATCCTCCCAACACCTCCACTTACATTCCGTATGGGCATCACTGGGCCTGACAGCTGGGTGGCCAATTTGAGTTCTTCAGCCTGTTAACGAGAAGGGCGAGTCAAATGGGTTCAGCTCATTTACGTAAGGGCCCCAAGCTTATAATCCTCTAAGGCAGCCCCACCTGACATTGGGTGACCGTGTGCTTGGAAGGGATAGGTGTCTGCAACTGCACGCACACATTATGTGGGTCTATGTGCCAAGTAATGGCATGGCACCAGATTCCTATTCTAGCTGACAGACACAGGCAGATGCAAAAGAGCACATATACCTGAACGGATGCAGATAAAGCAAAACGTCAACTGAAGTGTAAACCCACTCCCAACCCAACTCCAGAGAAGCCTGGATGGATGGATGGACACTATCAACTTTGTTCTAAAAGTTCTTCTAGAAATATGTGTCATACACAAAGCATTTTAGAGAGCAAATCACTTTCAATGTAAAAAAGCTAGCTCCAAGTCAAACAACTTTTACCATTCCTACAAAACAGAAACATCACATTTGAGAAGCACGTGGTGAATATTGGCGGTTCTAATTCATTTATAAATTTTCAGGAGCTTTCTGCTCATTATCAATTCTCTACTGCCCATATGTGAAGGCCAAGTTTTGGGGGATAAAAAGGTTACAGGCAAATGCTTTCCTTCTCACCCCATCTGGACCCAGCTACAGAAACTACCCCTGAACCAAGGGAAGCCACATGCTGAGGTTGGGCAGCCTCTCAGAGACCCCCACACCCCTTACGATCCCTCTGCCCCACCAGGAGCTGGGAGCAGTGTACTCACAGAGCTGTCTCCCTTCTTGGGGGCTGATGGCTTCCTGGGGAAGAGGATGAGCTTGGATCGGTACTCCTTCAGGCGCTGCACGTTGGCCTGCAGGGACTCTGTAGACTTGTTTCGCCGTCTTGGATCCACTGAGATCCCAATGGTCCGGGCCAACTTCTTATGGATGCCGGCCACCTGTCCCCAGAGACAGACACGAATGAGGCCCCAGGAGCCTCTAATTTCCATACCTTAATAAAATCACTCAGTCGTCAGATGGAAAAGGGTTCAAATGTACTTTCATCAAGGCAGTACAGCGATTCCGGAGAATGTCATCATTTGACTGTGAGCCCAAGAAGCAAAACGTATGCTTCTGATAACGAGGTTTTGCGAGTACTCACCCTTAACTCCTCCAAGCTGAAGCCCCTGCCGGCTCGCACTTTGGTGTGGTACCTCACAGTAGGGCATCTCACTATGGGCCGGATGGGTCCCGACGCGGGGCGCGGAGCGATACGGCGCGCTTTGGCTTGCCGGGCCTTGCGTCTGAGCAGACAGAAACCAGGCAGCAGTTACCGTGCCCCAAAGCCTGTCTTCCCGCGCGGGCGTGACGTCTACGGCCTCATGCCAAAGCAGGGACACAGAGAGCGCAGACGACCCCGCCCGCCAGCGACCCCAAGCCCAGCGTCCCCACCCACTTGCCCCCAATCATAACGTCACGTCGGCTCTCAAGTGGAGCTTAAAGTGCTGCACAGTTATGACAAAGCAAAGGGTCCAAGCGCACTTGCACTCCAGGGAACACCGATTCCGAACACTGTCACTACCTGGCCGTGTACTCCAGGAGCCCCGCTCACCTGCGGATCTTCCGCGCTGGCTGGTTAAACCACGTGGCCACACGCCGTTGCCAGTCTTTGTGGAAGTGGGGCTTCAGGATCATGCCATTTCGGCTGGGCGCCATGGCTGCTGCCTACCGGCCTGGAGAGGAAAGCAAGTCAGGGCTCGGGTTCCGGGCGGATGCCGCGTGCAGCCCTCCTTGGCGGACCCACAGAGCCCGGCCATAGGCCAGTGCTGTCTGCGCCATGGATTCGACGCCGATGGAGGCGGATGGAGCCCGATGGCATTCGACGGCCTCCGCCAGTGCCGGACTAGAGCGTACCCACCTTCTCACAGGGAGAACAGCCACCGGAAAAGAAATGGCGCCGCAAAGCACCCCGGGATGGCAGTGAGCCTGGCCAATCTGAAGCGCCAGGACGTTCTGACCAATCATAGCCTGGAATCACGGAAGTGACGTATTCGCGTTCCCAGCCGACCTCGCGGCCACTGGATAGAGATTGCATAGACTGTAGCACCCAACAAACTCGAATGAGCGATGCTTCAGGCTGGAGGGGAGCGGTGGCGGATGGTTTCGGCAGTGCCGGCCTGTTTCAGCTTCCGCACGCCCTGGGACTCGGTACGTTTTCCCAAAACTTAAAGCGTCGTCCTCTGTGCCCCAGTCTTTGTTCCTTGCCGTTTGGAACATTTGTGCTTCTTTCTTTAGACCACACTTAGCGTTTGCTGTAAGCGGGACACCCTGTACTTCACATGTATTTTCACATGGAATCGCTCTGCTCGGCGGAAGGATCAGGTAACTTCTCTGAGGTCGGGAGTAAGTGGTGGCACTAGGAATTCACGTGGCGGACTGCAGATGTCCCACTTCCCGCTGTGCACGCGGCCTCCACGGAGGCGAGCATCATAAAAACACTAGTCAGGCATACATGCATAATTTGTGCCTCGCGCGTCTTCTATTCTCCAAGTCTGGGAACTCACCAACACCGTACTCCTACTATCTCTTAAGACTTTACTTCCTGGTAACCCACTTTCTCAGCTTTACACCAATCATCAAGCTTCCTCCTAGCAAAACTTAATCAACAGTTTAAGAATTTCATGACACAAAATGAGAAATTTGAAGCTCTGTGCTCTGCACTGGGAAAATAAGTTGCTGGTAAAGTTTTCTGCCCTATTGAGATACCCATGGGTGTTGGAAAAATCACTGAGGAATTACAAGGTTGAATCATTGAGGAATTACAAGATGAATGCACTGAGCCTACATGGGAAGTTCAAACCCTCACCCTGCCATTTAATAGATACGTGTTCAATTATGAAACAGGGCAATAGCAGCCCTGCTTTTCTGACAAGTTCTCAGGCACATTTCAGCGATCCCACCATGGCCAAGATACTTTGCTCTTTGTAATCTCAAACATTCCTGTCCCCATCCCCAACTTCCCTTTCTGGATGGACACACAGACTCACGTATCTCCATCAGTCCTAACCCTCACCTCCACCTGAGCTCCAGCTGCTTGTGGTCAAGACGCTGTCCTGGGACACTGGGTCCGGGGTTAGGTCTGCTCAGAATCCAGTTAGCGGTAAGAAGGTAAAGTTGTAATTTGAGGACCTTGCTCTGCTGCACACAACCAAACCAGACATAGAACCTAATTTTTCATGGTTGAATACTTCATACCTTACTTCAATCAAAAATTATGCAGAACAGCGAGACAAAAAATTCTGATACGAAAATTCTGTTGAAAACGTGTTCAGCTTTCCTGTTGGGAAAGATTAGTGGGAAAGCTTAAAGAAGTGAACTGTTATGAACTGTCATGTAGAGGTCCTGATACAAAACTTGGGTGGCTCAAGTGTTTTAAAAATCTTTAGCTATAGGAATAGTTCTGTCCCTTGGCACAGAAACTCCACAGCCACAACTCTGCTTAAGGGCTTTTGTCCTGGGCTTAGGCCTGAAAGGGCTAGCTGATGCCCCTGGAAGTAGCACTCAACTAAGGGGATCAGGGATTCCTGGCTAAGTGTCCTTGGGGGTGTGGCAGTATGCTCTGCACCCCCCCCCCAGCATTTCCTTGCAAAACTGAGCCCCAATACTCGTGTCAGTGCCTGCTCGCTCGTTCCGCATCTGCATCTCACCGGCCTCCTCCATGTAGTGCTTTGAGGGTCAGCCTCAAAGATATCCGGCCTAAGACAGTCAACATTAGCTTCTCAATCCCTTTCAGACACAGTCTTGATTGTTTAAATTATAGTAAAGTGACTTTTGAGTGATTGTTTGCGGGGACAAAAGTCACGTCCCTATAGCACTTTGCAAAAAATTAGCATATTAATCTTTGTCATATAAATAGAGGCTGATGGTTAAATTAGGAAAAGCAGTGGCCTAATAATAAGAATGGATAATGGATTTTCTTCTGAGGTCGATGGCAGAATTATGTTATACAGAAATCTTGTGCGATCCCTATGAAAACAAGGTGATGATTGTACGAAGAGTGATACTGAATTCCCGACCTGGGAAAAATGGTAATCCAGTGGCAGAAAATTTCTGAGTAGAAGAAGTAAATTTACCAGGTAATATCAATGAAGGCCAATTACAAGTCAGAACTCTACCTTTCTGTGGATCCTTACATGCGTTGTAGAATGAATGAAGACACTGGATCTGATGATGTAACACCTTGGCAGCTGTATCAAGTGGTTGATGGTGGAGGTGTTGGGATTATAGAAGAAAGCAAACACACACATTTTACTAAAGGTGATTTTGTGACTTCTTTCTATTGGCCCAGGCGAACCAAGAGTTATCCTGGATGGAAATAGCCTTCAAAAGGTAGACCCACAAGTTGTGGATGGACACCTTTCATACTTTCTTGGGGCCATAGGTATGCCTGGTTTGACTTCCTTGATGGGGATACAGGGAAAAGATCATATAACTGCTGGATTTAATCAGACAATGGTTGCTAGTGGGGCTGCTGGTGCTTGTGGATCTGTAGCTGGGCAGATGAATCAGAACGGCCACATCATCCTGTGTGGTCAGATTTCTCAGTACAACAAACATGTGCCTTATCCTCCCATTAACCCCTGATACAGAAGCAATCCGGAAAGAAAGGAACATCACAAGAGAAAGGTTTCTGGTGTTATATAAGGACAAATTTGAGTCTCGTATTCTACAGCTGAGTCAGTGGTTTAAAGAAGGAAAGCTAAAGATCAAAGAAACTATGATAAACGGATTGGAAAACATGGGAGCTGCATTCCAGTCCATGATGACAGGAGGTAACATTGGAAAGCAGATAGTTTGCATTTCAGAAGAAACCTCTTTGTAATATCTATAAATGTCTTCATCAAGGAAATAGTTTTCTTTCCATTTTGCACAAAGATTTTGAAGATACATTAAAAAAACCTTACAGTATAGCTTTTGATCATAGTATGATCATAGGTGGTATTTTCTTAGTTGCATAATTCTTTCTTACACCTTCAATATCATACATGTACTCTACCTCCAACATGACTATTTACAATGATAGACTGAAGTCAACATGACCTATTTTTCTTTCTTTTGCTAAAACTAGTATTACACGTGATATTTTTATCAGATATTCTGAAACCACTGGAGATTTGATACAGCTGTTAATGGAGCACACAAAACAAATTTTTTAAAATCAATAACTTTTATTTAAAATGGAATGCTTGAGAAGGCACTTAGTAAATATTTGTTTTACATAATTCTTGAATTGAAACTTGGAGTAAGAATAGAATTGGGATAGCCTTTCCATATTGTAGATGGAGAAGGGACTTAATGGCAGGGTGTTTGTGTAGAGGTTTGGGGGAATTCAGTGTCTGTGGAACATTTTTGGGGATAGGAGAGCAGAGGCTTTGTGTGGGGAGTGGTATGAGAAAGTAAGTAACAGGTTGGTTAGGTTGATGGAGAGACTAGATTTACTACAGAAGATGATCTGTTTGTGTTTTGCCAGTTTCCTGTAGAGCCTAAAAACTCAAATACTTAGCGATAAAAGCACATGTTTATTTTAGGTTAGCAGGCACATACTGTCAAATAGTTGTAAAGATTTCAAGGGCAAATAAATATATCACTTGGAGTTTTAGGTGATCAAAAAGATTTAGACGGCAAAGAGAGCTTCAGAAAATGCCAGGCCTGACTGGGAAAATTAACAAATGGTTGTAAACATGAATGTGCGAGACCTAATGTAACTCTAAATAAGAGTTTTATTAAATGTAAATCCTTTAAACATTAAAATCGAGGATCTTTTTCTGGAAAAAAAAAAGAATGGATAATGTTACACTGTTTCATCACAAAACTGATAACCATCCAGCCTCTCAACTTTCCAAAATCATGGCCTACACATAAATCAGATACAGGCTAACTCAAAGGTTCCTGTAGTATGAGAAATACATCAGTGAAAGACAATTGGAAGTATATTATCATAATCATAAATATTTTAAAGTTCCTAAGAGAATAGATTTTAAAAGTTCCCATTACAAGAAAAAACAATTTGTAACTGTGTGGTGATGGATGTTAACTACACTTACTGTCCTAATCATTTTGCAGTATATACAAATATAGAACCATTACATTGTACACCTGAAACTAATATATGTCAATTATACCTTAATAAGTTTTTTTTTAAAAGCAAAACAAAAATCATGTTTATTTGGGTATAGATCAGAGCAAAGAACAATTTATATTATGATTTAAGAACTACAAGTTAATTATTTTTCTTACTCTTTAATGAGGTTCTGAGGCTCTTGTGTTCAAGATACATGTTTACCTAAGGAACATGTGGTTATCTCAGGAGATTTCACACACCTAACTCGGACAAAGACAGTGCCAGAAGCTACAGTCAGGCCACGCTGTACCAGTTCTGCTGGGCAGAGGGTCAGAGTTCACTTCCAGAGTCACACACAGGTTGCCCAGGTTGTTCTGGCTGCTCCAGGGACCACGTGTTACGGAAGCCTCTTCACCTCTAGGACCCCTCTTGAAGTACGAGCTTCACCGTGCACGAGATAGCAGAGGATGTAACTCCTGACACTTTTCAAGTGCCATGTGTCTCCCGACAGGGAGGTTGACGTAGTTAAGGATCAGTCCCAAGGCCAAAGTCGGCAAACAACTCCTGTCAATCAGAGCACAAAGCAGACCCCCCTGGCTGAGGGTCAGTGAGCCCACTTACACCAGTGAGTGCTGGGAAAGCCCGCTGCACCTTCCCCACCATACCAAGGCAGCCCCTTTCATGCCATTTACATCCTTTCCCTGGCTAAGTACCTTCTGGCACTCAGCAAATGATTTTCCAAACAGACATGGGCCATTGTAGTGGGTAAAGTACAAGGAGGATGAGCTTGGCCATGTCCACCGTTAGAGATTACAAAGTATTGCCCTCAGGCAAAGACAGCACCCAGAAACTGAAATGAATTTGGGGAACTGGGGCAAACGCAAAAGTGTCCTCACAAAACTCCAGAGCTGCCCACCCTCAGGTGTGTAACCACACGTGCACCTGCCCATATACAGCTCAGCAGGCGTTGCCTCAGGGCATTAAGTGTGGGATCAGCAACAGAACTACTATTCTGTCAGGAAGTACCCATAAGCCATGGCTCCAAACACCACTGATGAGAGGCAGCGGGTAGGAGCACCTGAGTGCATGTAGCACACCCTCAGGGACACGGGAGCCGAGTGCACTCCATGTTTTTTTTTTTTTTTTACTTGGGGAACAGTGTGTTTCTCCAGGGCCCATCAGTTCCAAGTCGTCTTTCAATCTAGTTGTAGAGGGCGCAGCTCAGCTCCAAGTCCAGTTGCCGTTTGTAATCTTAGTTGCAGGGGGCACAGCCCACCATCCCATGCGGGAATTGAACCAGCAGCCTAGTTAAGAGTTCATGTTCTAACCTATTGCGCCATCCGGCTGCCCCACTCCACCTGTCTTGTAATAATGGGGTGTCCTGGGCCCTTTATCCCAGATTCCTACAAAAGGGGTCCTTCAATTGGTTATCACATAGCTGAAATTAGAACCTGCAAACACAATCCTGTGATCCAGAACAAACCCAGTAGCCCTTCTGGGTTAGAACTGGCCACATGGTACAAAGTTGGGTTCTCCATCCTAAAGTATCACAGCAGGCCTCAGGTGTCCTCCACACGGTGCCACCAGAGCAGTGAGAGGTTCTGGTGCACACATATCTGAATGGCAGTAGGTGGCAGTGTTTTAATCCTCTAGAGCCCAGTGCCTGTCACAACGCTGTAACCCCACTGATGAGAACACAGGCTCCGATCCTTTCACAGGGATCCTGTCAGCATGCTGATGAAGTCACAGGGATTGGGAAGGGCCCATGCACAAGCGCCGGCATGAACAGGCTGTGCAGAGCCTGACTGCTGCGCTGCCCCTGGATCCACACAGCACCCACAAAATGACAGTGTCATAAACCTGGGAACTCCTTCATGTGCACCTGTAACAAGCACTGATAACCCTCTCCATGGGGGAAAACGATCTACAAATGCAAAACTAAATCATCTCTGCAAAGACTTTACTAATCACAGGTAGTGAAACCAACAAATCTCAGAAGCCCTTCAGCAGGGAACAGTGCGGGCCCAGAGGTACAAGTCTGCGGCGAAAAGGAACTTGGGGGACAGTTGATGAAGGAGTTCACTTCCTGAGTCCCCACAGGCACCACTAATGAGGTCCAGCTATTTGGGCCAAGACGGCTCCTCCCCTTGAAGGGGGGGCTGCTGAGGTGCCTCCTCCTCCCCAGAATCTTGCTTCTCGCTCTCAGCATCACTCCACCTCAGAGGCGCGATCATCTTCTTGGGCCCGTGAGGCGGTGGGCCGATGAGGGCCTCGATGTCGTCGTAGTTGATCACTTCCTTTTCCAGCAGGGCGTTCGCCAGCTAGAAAGAACAAAGGGCAGTGTGTGAGCCCAGGGGCTAAGGGCACAGACAAGAAGAGCCTTTTGAGAGCAGAGCCCTGAGAAGGAGGGGGGCCCTCAGCTTCCCAGGAAGGGGCGTCTGTGAGCAGGACACCCCTGGACAGGCTACTTTCCCAGGGAAGCAGCACACGCAGGCAGCTTGAGCAAAGAATCACTCCCTGTCTCAACCTTGGAGATGGTTTCCCAGCTGCAGCCTCATTAATTTTCTGCTTCCCTTCCAAATCTCTGCTTATTTGGGGCAACTTCAATTTCCTTTACCAAACAAGGTGTGTGTGTGTGTGCATGGGGGCTGGGGACTAAAATGCAGAACCTCCTCGCTGGCACTTGTGGAAAGGGATGCTGGCATGGGGACCTCACAGTTTGGAAGGGAGCCTCTGTCTCTCTATATGTGGTTGTGGAAAACACGCTGAATGAATCCTGTGCGCATCCCGCGTCAGTAGCCCGTCGCTGCCGCTCAGTCCCCATTACAAGGAATGCTGCCACAGCCACTTGGACTGGTTTCCGTCACCCCAAAACTGGAGCAACCACTTCCTCTGTGTGGCTACTCTAATATATGACTACGTCCTGTACCCCCACCTGTGGTGTGAGGCAGGACATTGTCGGCTCACCACAGGGAGCCTGAGTCCTGCCCACATGGGACACTGGGGACTTTGTCAATGGCAGTTTCTGGCTCAGCAGGTCAGGTACTGCCCACAAACTATTCTAAACTTTAAAATTTATTTTAAAATTTTCAGAAGTTTGACTTGGAAAAAGATTAAACAATTTTGACCAAACACTAGTAATTGCTAATGCTAGGTAATGGGCACATGAGGGTTTATTACAGTCTTTCTACTTTGAAGGAACTGGCTTGACATGTTCATAATAAAAGGCTAAAAAATGTATGAAAAATACTAGATTTCAGTTGAACTGGGTAGAATACATACGGGTTATGTTGTTTTCTAAAGTTCTGTGTACGTTTGAAATATTACAGAAAAGGGTGACCAGTGGTGCCCGCATGGTGTAGTGATGGTCGCCCCCCACCACACACACACACACACACACACACACACACAACTTCTGGAGGGACAGGCAGTGCCTGGAGGTGGGAAAGCACCGTCTCACCGCATGCAGCTTGTCCAGGTTGCCCTGCAGCAGCTTCTCAGTGTGCCTGTAGGCCTTCGCCACCAGCAGGCGAGCTTCCTACGGGGGAAAGGAAAGAGCTCTGTAATGAGCACAGGTGACCACTATTCACCTCGTCCATACAGCCTGGTGCTGGCACCAATGTACACGAAAGGACCGTAGGTTCAGGAACATGGCCTTTTGTCTCACAGTGACAGGCGCGCTCAGCTGCCAAGTTTCCCTGGGAATGCCCTCGGTCAGGATGCCTGCCCACCAGCCGTTCACACCCCCCGACGCCCCACCGGTTCCCGGAGGTCAGGGACCCTGTGTCTGTCCCCCATGCCTGCAGCTGCCTCACATGCTTGTGCACCAGGACAGGCCAAACACTGCCGTGGCCCAGTGTCTCAGGGACCGTGCAGTGCACCCCTGCTGGCCATGGGGGTCACTGGCACTGGCTGTCATTTATGCATTTATGTGATATTCTTCCCAGTTTCCCGTCATCTACAGTTTCATCAGGAGCCACACAGGTCCTCATCTAAGAACACACACTCAGCAGGTCAGAGTGACAAGGGGCCAGGAGGAACAGCCACCATGTGAGGGCATGCGACGGATCAGCTGGGCGCTGTGAGGAGCCGCCTCTGAATGGGGTGCTACGGTCCTCGCCTGGCAGAGAGCACAGCACCACATGGAGTCTTCCCCTCCCCCAGCTGCGGTGCAGGCTGGGGCAGAGGCCGCCGAGCTGTGGCAGCGAGGGCCGTGCACTTACGTGGTCCATCATCTGCTGGAGGCCCTGGCTGAAGGGGCGCCGTCCGATACCCACAAGGCCCTCCTGAGCGTCGGGGAAGGACACGGGCCCGATGCTCGGCGCCATCCCGAACTGCTTCACCATGGAGTAGGCGATGCGAGTGACCTTCCGCAGGTCATCCTGTGCCCCTGGGGGGTGGGGACAAACAACAGTTTTCTGCTGGTGATACTGAGTCAGGGCACCGCAGGGACCCCACTGGTATACACCTGGGCCTGACAGCAAATACAGCGTCCCCAGAGGACAACTGAATCCTGTTACTGTTCCTTAAAAGAGTCCGGAAAGTAAAAGAAAATGCTCTTTGGTTTATAACACAACTACTGGGGTGCATGTTGGCACTCATTTCACTGGCAGTTCTCTGGCACATCTGTCACCGGAACCCCAACATCACAGGGACTGAGAAGGGAAACTCCGGCCTGCTCTCTGGACAGCCCAGTGCAATAACAGCTTGAGAACAGTGAAGTGGCTCGAATTACCAACAATTAACCAATTAAATATGTTTATTGTCTGCATGTAAGTAAGTTTTTGTAACAATTATTTTAAAAAGCCTTGCTTCATTCCAAATCTTTGACCATAGCTCATCTTTTAAAAAACCACTTAATGAAATTCAAACTATATCTGCGCGTCCTACTATTCAAATCCCTCCATCAGACTCACCCCCCTCCCCACGCAGAAGGGCTAATGGATATAAAAGCATCGAGAGAACTCCAGCAGGGCCAGCTCCTCACCAGAAGTGACCTTGTTGAAGGAGATGCTCTCCGACACGCGGCCCCCCAGGGCCATGCACATTCGCTCAAACAGCTGCTCTTTGCTGAAAAGGTACTGGTCTCTCGGGAGCATCTGAGCAAAGCCCAGAGCAGCGTTTGTCCGCGGCGCGATGGAGACCTGCAGAATGTCAGGTGGCTCGAGTTAACAGGCAGGACACAGGCTTTAAAGGTGAAAGTGGGGCAGTGTAAGGTCTTCCATCGGAGAGTGTCAAAGCAGTTGAGCAAATCTGTCCTTTCCCCATTTTTATAACAAGATGCTATAATTAAAGAAAACCAGCGCACACTGTGGGTGTTTTCATCACATTACTATGTATATAAATAAAGAACAAAGACAGGGCCTCTTAGCTGAACCAACCAGGAGGTGCAGGGACCAATGCCACTGAGCACCCCCACACCCACGGCCCCTCCTACGCTTCGGGCACCCTGACCAGGAGGCTATGAAGGGGGCACAGAGACTATCCTCGTCTTCACCTTCCCCCACAGCCCAACACCAGGTGTGTGCACGGCTCCAGGGGGACAAAGCCTGCGAAACAAGGAGACAGATGCTGTTTCTGAGGGTGACGGCAGCAGGAGGACCACCTCACAGTCCCCCGAGAAGCAGAAGAGGAAACTTAAAATCCAACACTGAAGTGAACTACAACTGAAAAGCCTGGAAATAATGACCAAACAGGGACTTCACCATCGTGCCCTAGCAGAGTGTAAGCCTCGGGAGGGAGGTTTTCTGATTATGACTCGTTTATGACTTTTAGTCAACAAATGAAGCAAAATTTCTAAAAACTTGATCGTGGATTTTTCTGCATTAATTTTTATTGAGATATTTATCTTGCATTGAAGTATTTATCTTGATTACTGAATTTTGTAGCACCCCATAACTATCACACCCTAGGTGACTGTCCCACCTGACTCATGCTGGGCCGGGCTCTGACCACCTCAGTGACTGGTGCATATACTTGTTTCTGTCAGAAAACACTAGACTGCCCGCCCTCTGAGGAGCATATAAAAGGAACTGGCCTGATCAGCAGTGACTTCACCAAACATGACTAACAAACATGAGCGTAACATCTGCTTTGCTACAACTACCACCACTGAGTAACAGACCTTAAACACTAACATACCAGACGGGATGGCTCCACTGTTCCCCAGGTTGGGTCTCAGGGACCTGCAGGGCAGCTCCTTCCCAGCTGGTAGAACCAAACCACCTGCACAGGCTCCCAAAGGCTCTACTCGCTCAGGTCTATATGGAGGGTACGATTCAATCCATGCCCTCACCTTGACAGACTGGGCACCTGCCTCCCCAATATTTAGTTTTCTTAATGGTCATTCAAGCATCTCCTGGCCATGAATACACACATGTTGGAAGAGCTATGATATTACCATTTAATACAAATAAATTGTCATCAAGCTCACAGATGTCTACAAGAGTAGACATTTTTAAATGTGTACTAAACTCATTTCTTTTTAAGCTTAGGAATCATTAGATGAACACATTTTAGAGTTGATAGTAAACTTGGCAATTCTTAATTCCAAGACTGACTAGATGGGGAATGACACCCCAACTAGTCATGTGACTTTCCAACAGTCATCCCCAAACTGGACCCCACTGGTTTAGATGTCAGACCTCCTCCTGCCCTACGCTTCCCAGGGGAGGGATCCTGCAGTCACCTCCCACCTATTCCCAGGTCCACCTCAGACTGCGCTGTATCTTTACCAAGCGCACAAACAGGTGGCACTTCCAAAGTCAGCTTTGTTCCAGGGCCAGGTGGGGTCACACCAGATCCTCCCGGCGCCCCCCCCCCCCCCCGCCCCGCCGACATCCTACCTTCATCACAGCCTCGGTGTGCTCCAGCAGCCAGCCGACCAGAGCATGACCTGACTCATGAAACGCAACCACCTTCTGTTCTTCCTTCGAGAGGATCGTGCTCTTTTTGGCTGTCCCTGAAAGAACGTCCAGGACCCTGAGTTCAGGCGCACTGAGAAGCCTGCGTAAGCATATGAGGAACCTTCCTTAATCAGCCTTGCAAGATTTTTTACCATGTGTCATCAAGGCAAGGATGGTCACCTCCTGCATCTGCCCCAAGCTGACCCCTGCAACTAGTCCTCGCTGCTATTCCAACTGGAAGGGAAACTCATTAGGTAGGAGAGGTGGAGGGGACCGTGCTTGTTCCCACTTCCATAAATTATGGAATAAATCCAAACAGCTTGTGCAGGCTTTGTGGGTGGGGCTGCAGGGCTGACAGGATTAGCACGGGCCCCTCTGAGCTCTAGGTTTCTTGTAGACAGCTAGCTGCAGTCCCTGTGACTCTCGACTTCTCTTTTACCCTGAGTAGCTGACCACCTTGGTGACTTGATCTTTTTTTTAATTTCATTTTTTTTTATTTTATATTGAGGGTGCAGCTCACAGTGGCCCCTGCGGGGATTGAACCAGCAACCTTGGTGTTATCAGCACCACACTCTAACCAACTGAGCTAACCTGCCACCCCTTGTGTCTTTATCTTTCATTTCCCCTGTTCAAATTACTGCTGAGGTTTCATTCACTGTCCCAGACATCCTGAAGTTTCCATTTTATGCAACTTGAGTCAGCTCTAGGTTCAGAGTATTTACATGTCATGCTACTAGGATCACCTGCCACCATTTACCAAAGTCGTACATTCTAAGACACACTGGCTGTAGCAGATGAACCATTTCAACCAGAGCTGATTATAATGAGCCCCTAAACATGAAATCACAGCCTCACAAGATGGGTTTTTCCTGCATACAAACGTGTTCCAGCTCAGGCAGCCCACCCTGGAATGGCAGGCGAGCGCGTCTTGTTCTAAGCACTGCATACATGGGGGGCAGTATTCTGGTAGTATTTCCTCCAGTCATTCCCGCTTTGATACTAACACTGTAAGCTTATCACTTTCCACATAAAAATAAATGGCTTATATAAAACCAAATTTATAGTAAGAAACAGCAACTTTAGTCCTTTCTATCCACACAAGTTCACATCTTTCCCAAGCTGCAGCCTGGGAACTTGGTGGCTTTTGTCTAGATTTTAACTCAAACTGAGCGTGATGGGAATGCACTTCCTATAGGGACAGCTTATGCTGGAGGGCTCATGACCTACATGCGGGGCTCACTACCTGTAAGCATGGCTTGTGCTCCTCAAACATCTGTAGGAAGGACCCCTTTCCCTTTTTGAAAATCGTCAGTATCTTGAACTAACACTTTTGTTCTGAACTCGGTTCAAAGACAAGATGCACTGCTCATGTCTGGATGTTGTCACATGGAGCTATGGAAGCTTCTAGATGCTTTCTCTCAGTTTTCGTCCTTCTCTCCTCACAGAGGTCCACAGACCCCACTTCGAGCAGCAATGCTTAATTAAGCACCGCCAGCAGCACCTCTTCTATGCCTGTGCTGAGCAGAGCACAAGTTTCGGCAGAGATGGAGCTGACCGGCAGAGCACAGCCCTCAGCAGACATGCCCCCTCGTCCTCGGGCAGCGGCAGTGTGCACCCCTAAAGACATGCACACTGGCCCATCCATCAGCAGTTGGCTCTCAGGCACCACAATGGCTGATGGGCCAAGCACCACTCACATTTGGGTTTGCAAGATCCTTTCATATTTCTATTTAAAGAGTGTGTCTGCTTTCAAATTGAAATTTGCAATATCTTAAACTATGGAAAAGTAAGTCACAGTGTAAAGCCCTGACTTCCAAAACCAGAACTACTTTATGTATTTCCCTCTCATCCAGTAATTCCTTGCTGATCAGGCCCACCATGCCACGTCTAAGCCTGACCCACTCCTTCCACGCGCCCCTCCCTGAGGGCACTTCTGGGGATAGTGCCTCATACCTGCAATGACGCGCTCGACGGCGTACTCGAAGTCAGACGTGTCGACAGACGTGTGCCCTTCCCGGGCAGCGTGCAGTGCAGCTTCGTTGCAGATGTTCGCGATGTCAGCACCTGTCAGTTCAACAGGAGCTTAGGGTGTTGGCATGCGCCCTCGGTGCTTGAGAGGAGGAAGGAAGGAGGGGCCCACAAGCAGATGAAGAGGGGTCAAAGGAAGTCGTGCAGAAAGAGAAGGCCTGGTGAGGGCCGGGCTCTGCTGGACTGAAGCTATTTCACACAACAGACCCAAAGAACCACCTCTTCTTCACACCCACTCCAACCTCTTCAGTCCTTCTGCTTTCTCCACTGCTCTACTACACAACTGTAATCAGTATCCTTCCATGTACCATCTTGTGTTTCATTCTACCTAATAATTCATACACTGATGGCTAAGAAATGAAAGGCTCTCTAGTATCCACAAGATTCTAGTTAAGGACATTAAAAAAAAAATCCAAGAAATTATATCACAATAAAAGAGATTTTTGTTTACACTACTCTTTAAAATGAGAGCCATACAGAAAAAAAATCTTGATCTGTGATGTCTGTCTCTACGAATTAAATCTGAGACCATGAGTGACGTGGTCTAGTGCGGGTGGCACCTGGTGGGAGCAGCGGTCTGAGCTGCAGAGGAACTGAAGAGGCCTGTGTGCGGAGCTCTGAAGGCAAAACCGCCAGGACCACGCGGAGGGGACACAGGCTCAGTCTGATGAATGCAGGCAACGCAACCACTGGTGGGTTTTCCACCCTTGGAGGAAAAGTCAAGTGCCGTGCATCCTTCTATCTCCTACCTGCTCTGTGTGCACAACCTCACTCCCACCCAGGCTGTGCTGCCCGTGGGTCCCAGAGCAGAGGGTGGAGGGCACCTGGGAGAGGTTCTGCCCTCAGGACTGACAAGAACTGGCCCACGTACCACTGAACCCTGGCGTGAGCTCTGCCAGACGCTGCGAGTAAAAACTGCTGGGCTGGGTCAGCTTTAGGGTCTTCAGGTGCTGTTCAAAAATCTCCCGCCTTTCCTGCCAAAGATAGGGGAGAGAACACTGTGGGCCTGGCTCGTCCGCTCCACAGCCAGGAGCCACGTGGGAGGCACTCTCTGGAGTTTCTTCATCGTCAGTCACGACCCCAGTTTGTGAAACCAATTTAGTGCTGCAAGCAGCATTCCAAAATTAAAAAGAAAAAAAGAAACAATAGAAAATAAAGTGCATGGCACATAGCGAAGTTATTCTGTAGGACTTTGGATTCATGCACACCCTATATGCTCTAGACCCCAATGTAAATGTTTCCTAACAGTCAGGAAGGTGGACAGCCACTCCTGCAGAAGCAGTGTCACGGGAGCCTCGCTCCACTTCTTGGACAGAGCAGCAGTTTGCGAGAAGAACCCAGAATGATCTCAGGGTGTGCCACGAGTCACCACCCTGCGCCCCTAAGCATGTACCTACAGGAACAATAAGCCACTAACCAACTGTTAGGTTCATCTTCCAAACCCTGTCTACCCATGCTGGTCCCTACCACACATGTGACCCTTATCACCGCACACTGGGTTCCTGCTCCCTCAGGGGCCACCATGAAGGCCCAGCCACCCAGAGGTGGACATCCAACCAGAGGCCTGAGACAGAGGAGGCTGGTGGGGCCCAGAGGTCACCAGGGCTTCCACCTGCTTGCAGGGCAGCTACACAGCTCATGCTCCACACCCATGTGGCACCAAGGACTTGGGCTGATCGGGATGAGAATTCTGTGGCTCTCCAAAGAATGTGCTACAAAACTCAATCGAGACCAGTCCATTCAACCCCAGATGCTTAAGGATAAAGGGAAAAACAACTTGGGCGAACAAAAAACAAGCTGCAAAACCACAAGAAGCGTAGTACGCCAAAGAAAGTCTGGACAGGTAAGCACCGGAGGGAACACGAGGCTGCATCTGGGCCAAGGAGGGCGCCCCAAGAGCACTGACCTGGAGTGTGGGGAGGTCGATGAAGACATGTCGGTCCAGGCGGCCTGGCCTCAGCAGAGCATTGTCCAAAATGTCAGCTCGGTTGGTGGATGCCAGGACGATGACATGGTCAGTGGTGCCCATTCCTGAGGGACAGACAGCAGCCTTTAGGGTGGGGGATCCCTGACAGTGGCCTTCCCTAAGGGGTCCCCTTTCAGGACACAGGACAGACTTCCAGCCAGAGTACACGAGAAAGGACCCAGGATCAGTCCTTCCCTGAGAACTTTCCACCAAGATCACTGCAAGAGCAAGGATTGGCCGGTTTTACTTCCCCAGAGGCAGAACCACAGATGGGAACCTGGGCTCTGCCCAGGGCCACCCCGTAAGTCCACACAGCACCCCTGGAGGTAACTGATAACGGCGGGCCCGGGAGCAATGGCACTCCTCTCACTCCATCACGGCACTTCCTTGGGCCAAGTCACTACTACGGAGACATCTGGAACAGTCTACCTCTAAAACTTGGTCTGAGGGCCTGCGTTTTCTGCCCCAGGTTTCTCACACGAGAATTTAAAAGCAAGTCCAGAAACCATCCCAGTGGCCCAGAACTGCAACTGCAAAAGCACATTTATGAAGCAACCAGGAAAACCAGAGCCTGACTGGATATTAGATGCTATGAAGAATTTAATTTAAGTTATATGATATCGTGGTATTTCTCTGAATGCGGAGAAATACATTCAGAGCATATAAGATTCAGAACATGTTAAGATTCAGAACTTTGAGTTGGCTTCAAAAGAAGCCACTGGGGAGGAGGAACAGAGAGGGACGTGTGCACGGAGTAGGGCTGGCCAAGTACCCACAAGACGGAAGCTGACCTGGGACATGGGCGCTCACTATATACTTCTGCTTGTGTGGCTGTTTGAAAAGTCCCATAATACAAAGTTTCAAAAATAAAGATAACACGATCTCTCTCTTCCTAACTTAAAAAACCCCTAATAAACTGACATTGACAAATACAATTTTGAACCACCAATAAAAGCCTGTTAACAAGTGAATTTAGAAGAAATATTACAGAATTAAACCCTGAGAGCGTGTGAGGCACTGCCGCCTCACAGCAGACTGTCGTTCACGCCACTCCAGGATCCTGTGACAGCGGCGAGGGACTCAGCCGAGCGTACCAGCTCAGGGGGGCACCCACCTCACGGAGGGGCTGACACCCATGTCACTGAGAAGCAGCCACCAGGACAGCCCAAACCACATCCCATTCACAAGGAAATCACTCCAGAACGTCAAAGAAACGTCTCATGGAGATGCGACGTCACTCTCCTCTGGGTCTGTGCTGTGGAATGGGATAAGAGAGGATGCCACGATAAGTCCAGCCCCTTTCATGTGTCAAGAGTAGAGATTGCAGAAAAGTATCCACTTTGCCCATGCAAAGGTGATGTCTTAAAATTATCCTGACTTTTGAAACAAATTCAGCAACAAGAGTAAGCACCACTGAGCACTGGCGAGGCATCAGCCCTCTGCTCCATTTGCTCTCACTCTGGTTTAAGTGAAACTCTGACGCGATTAAGTGAAACTCTGATGCAGGAAACCAGGCGGCTGGAGGAAGGTGCCCTGGACAGATGCAGCTGCGTTGCCTCAGGCCTCCTTGGTGTATGTATGAGGAGTGGGGGGAGACCCTACGCCGCCATCCCAGGTTCAGGATGACCCTGGTTCAGGAGACCTGCCAGGGCTCCTCGCTCACATTTCTGAAATGCCTTTCTTCCACAGGCCAAGGTGCGAATACAAAAATATGAACTTACATACACAGAGGAAAAAAATGTTGAAAATGGAACAGTGGGTGCAGAAGAAAAACAACAGCAAGGCAAGAAGAGTGGATGCTATGTCAGTGAGCGCCAAGCAGAAACCCCTGGAGCAGCAACACTCGAAGCTCTGCCATCACAAGTCGCCTTGACCTCCCTTGCAGAACTGACCCCTTCCTCCCAGGCGTGGTCATGTGGACCGCCTGGGGTTTTGTTTTTGAACCTTTGTATTCTGACATAGTTACACATCAGGTTGCAAAAATGATGCAGAAACGTCCTCCACCCGTTTCCAGGGTGGCATGTTAAGTAACTACAGCACAATGTCAAAACCAGGAAATCCACACTGCACAGTCCACAGGAAGTCTTACGTGCACTTGTTTCTCTGTGTGCACCTCGTTCTCTGCAGTTTTGTCACACAAGATTCCTGAAACCTCCACCTCGATCCAGACAAATTCTACCAGCAGGAAGACTGCCCTTTACAGTCACACCCTCTCCCATCCCACGTTTCTAACGCCTGGTAACCACTAATCCGTTCTCCAGCTCTAGAATTCTGCCATTTTGATAGTTTCATATAAATTGAATCATACAATTTGTAGCCTGCTGAGGTTAGCTTTTTTCACTCAGCGTAATTCCCTTGAGATCCACTGAAGCAGTTGCGTGTGTGAGAACTGTTAGTTTCTTTTATTGCTGCAAGGAAACCATAAGAAGGACATACCAGAGTTTAACTATGCACCCACTGAAGGACATCTACGTCTCCAGTTTTCAGCTATTACAAGTAAATGAACATTGCTGCACAGGAGTTTCGTGTAAACATTTCTCTAGGATGAGCACTCAGGAGTGTGTCGTATAGTAAGTGTATGTTTAATTTTTCAGAAACTGCCAGACTGTTTCCAGAGAGGCTGCACATTTCACATTCCCACTGGCAATGTAGGAGATCCAATTCCCTTCACATCCTCACCACCATCTGGTGTTGCCATGATTTTTCACGTGCGCTATCCTACTAGGTGAGTATTCCTATCAAAATCTCAGCAGGAATCCAATATAGGGTGATGAAAAGAGAACTGACTCTGGGTGGTGAACACACGTGATATAGAGATAATGTAATACAGAATCGTACACCTGAAATCTATGTGCCTTTACTAACAATTGTCACCCCAATAAACTTTAAACAAAAGAAAAAATAAATAAAAGAAAATGATTGTGAAGTTGGAAAAAAAAATCTCAGACAGACTATTTTTGGTGGACATGAACAAACTTATTCTAAACATGACATGAACAGGCAAAGGAAAGAGAAGTGCGTCAACACTGTTGGTCAAGAAAAGCCAAGTGGGAGGACTGGGAGGACTCACGGCACCTCTGTTGAGACTTTCTGGGCAGCTGGGTGAAGAAGGCTGCATGGTGTGATGCAGCACAGACCCGGAGACCAACAAGCAGACCAGAGGGCCCAGACACAAACTCTCCCGAACATGCCAGCTACGCTCTGACGAACGTGCAAAAGCAACTCGGTGGACGAAGCACAATGCTTTAAACAAATGGTGCTCAAGCAACGGGACACCCACAGGCAGGAAAAAATGAACCATGACCAAAACCTCACACCTTATACAAGTAGTCACGGAAAATGGATCTTAGACTAAAATGGAAAAGGCCACGTGAATGGTAGCTGGAGTTTTCTAATGACTCCATGCAGAGTCCGAGCATATGTCCTCTCACACTGTGTCACGCAGGCTCAGATGGACACGCCCAGCGCAGGGGCACTCAGTGCAAAGCCCTCTTTCTGCCAGTCAAACTAAAAAGGTGACTGCCTTCAGGTTGCTCGGCTGGGCCCAGTGCTCTCAGGTGTAGGTGCCCTTCCCATGTGGTCTGGAGGTCCTGCAGGACCCACTCTGCCTGACCCACGGGATGGGGATTTCTCTTCCTCGGCGAGCTTTTCCCACGACCAGCACAGCATCTGCTCTGCGCTCTGTACTTCAATGAATAGAAACTGCTCTTCCCCAAGAAGCAACAAAGACTCCTCAGACACAGCTGAAGAGCTGAGAATGCTTGGCTGTGTCTTTGCACAAAGGGACTTGTTTGCTGCTGGCCTAGCCCAACAAGAGGCCTTCAGTCGGGGATTCTGGGCACGAGCAAATCCTGGGGCGGAAGCAGCTCTTTTCAAGGCAGCACAGAGAAGCTCCGCTCAGAGGAAGATGCCATCTGGTGAATGCTTCCTGGTGGGCTCAAGTCTGCCCAAAAAGGTGGTCTCTGTCTTCCGTGCAAAAAGCAATATAAGCAAAAAGAGACGTGCAGAACTTCCCATGGCCCTGAGTGCTCAGCCACAGTGAAAGCCAGTGAGAGCCACCCTGAGTCCCTTCGTAATCACCAGGAATGATACTCTGCCACACACGGAAGAGGGGGGTCCCTGGAACCTGGTCTGGAAAGTGCTCTTGGAGGCCCCCATCTCTGAGGTCTTTGGAAAATTCCTTCTCAGGAAAGCTTGCTCCTCAGGGGGAAGGTGGCTTTTTAGATCTTGATTGTTTGTGCCATCCACTGTCCCTGAGCTGATGTTGATGGACAACTGGATGAAAGACAGAGACAGGCTGCAGTAGGTCTGCAAAGCAGCTCCAGGGGGAAGCGCTCTTATGGCGTAACGACGCAGCCCTTTCCTCAGCTCTGTTAGAAATTACACCTAGATTTGAAATGCATAGAGCTTTCAGAGCTCACAAAATGCTTCCACATGTATCAATCCACCTGACCTGCTCAACAACGTGAGGAACGGCTGCACCATGCCCGCCTGCAGCCATCTCAGTACAAATCTCAGCACCAGGGAGGAGGCGTGGCAATGTCACGTGCAGTGAAGGGCACTGAGACATCTGCACTGCTCCTGCCCCAAATGCCCAACTCGACCTAACTCTGAGGACACAGCACAGCATCACAGTGGGGATGTCCTTTAATGAGAGTGGACTGTAAAAGTGTCATCACCAAGACAGAGACGGAGAAATGGTGCCGGGCTGGAAGAGACCAAGGAGACAGGACAACTAAATGTGACATGTGACATGTGGGCTGGACTGGATCCTGGACCAGAAAAGGCACATCCATAGGCTGAGAGGTGACCCTCGTGGACACTCATGTCCTGGTCACAGCCATATCAGCTTTCGAAAGCTTGAAGGAAGGTATAAAGGAACGCTTTAACTACTTCTGTAATGCTTTCGTAAGTCTGGAATTATTTCAAGACAAGAGGTTAAGAAACAGTTTTGCCCTCTGTCACATACAATCAAATTCGACTCTCTGTATGCTCGTCAACAGATACACATCCCAAATGGTAAGAACTCTTTAGGAAAAGAAACACACAAATAACTGGCTCTCTTAGAAACCAAAATACATCGAGAAAAAAGTGTCTTCCTCATAGATAACATGTAAAATACAACTAGAATTCTGATTAAAGCTAAAAATGGATTTTACACAACTGGGCCATGAAGAGGTACTTGTATACCCATGTTCATAGCAGCATTTTTCACAATCTCCAAAAGTGTCCATCAACAAATGAACAGACAAACAAAATGTGGTCTATCTATACAACAGAACAATTCAGCCTTAAAAAGGAAGGAAATCCTGACACGTGCTGCAACGTGGATGGACCTCGAGGGCATCATGCTCATGTTAATAAGCCAGTCACGACAAGATAAATACTGTATGAGTCCATTTATATAAGGTTCCTAGCGTGGTCAAATTCATCGAGATGGAGAGGAGAAGGGTGGGTGCCAGGGGCTGGGGAAGGGAAATGGGAGTTAGAGTTTAATGGGGATAGAGTTTCAGTTTGGGAAGATGAAACAGTTCTGGAGATGGATGGTGGTTGCACAACAAGAATGTAATTAATGCCACTGAACTATATACTGAAAAATGGTTAAAATGGTAAACTTTATGTTATATATATTTTACCACAATAAAAATAAATATACCCACACACACTCAAAAAGAGGATCTTACAAAAGTAGCTCAAAAGAAAAACAATTCCATGTCAACTTTACTGGGTCATTTCTATTAAAAAGAAAAAGGAATTATGTGGAAGCCAGTCCAGAAGTCATTTTCAAGGGTAGGACACCCAGAACCTCTTTCAGTGTGACAGACACATCAGTTTCCATGAATATCCTGCTCTAACCTCCAGCTGGGTCACCTTTCAACTGGGCAGCATATAGAGATACACACAACAGCACAATCAACTGGGCTTATTCAAGACTGAAAAAAAACATCACAGCCTGGCCTGCAACATATATTCTCCATTTTTTTCTTTACTATTGCCTTGACTTTTTTTAAATCAAAAGCTGTGTTTCTTGAGTGCAGTAAGATGGTGAATAGTTCTTAAACTGACCTTGTTTCTAGTTATTATCTGCTAGACTATGGTTCTTTGTGTGCTGATATGACCCTCCCCTGTGGTAGGTGGTTAAGGTGGAGAAACAATACAGACCAGTGACTGGAGAAAAATAAAATGCCTGTGAGCGTCAGTATAAGGTTCTGGAACAATGAACATATGCAATGCAAATCCACCTAGGAAACAACTGTTCTGAAAGAGTCGGAAACACTTCTCTCCGCACAGGAGCAGCTGGTGGCAGGCACTCACCGTCCATTTCCACCAGAAGCTGGTTGAGGGTCTGCTCCTCCTCCGTGTTGGAGAAGCCGGACATGGTGGTGGAGCGCTTCTTGCCGACAGCGTCGATCTCGTCAATGTAGACGATGCAGGGGGCCCGGGCACGAGCTTCCTTGAAGAGGCTGCGCACACGGGCAGCGCCAAGGCCTGAGGGGACCCAGAAGGCCAGGAAGCGGACAAGTAATGAGATATGAACCCTACTTCTGGGCCAGAGCCGCCCACCAAGGATGATAAAAGCTCAGCAAGCATCCTCTCATGCACACAAAGCCAAGCCTCATCCCCACAGAGGTCGCCCCGGAGGTGGCCAACCCTCCTAGACTCCTAGAGCCACAAGCAGAAGCTCCTTCGATCAACAACAGCACCCAATTCTCTAATTAACACGATGTTTCCTGTAATACGGGTTTCATTTTTCCTTCTCTAGTCCCCCCTTTCCTCATCAATTCAGTCACCTGAGGCAGGACATGTGAAAGGAGGGCCCTCCTGGGCAAATGGTCGGGTGAGCCTGTCTGCAGCGCCCCCAGCAAAGCCTACCTCCAATGACCTCCACGAACTCCGGGCCAGCCATCGCCAAGAAGGGCACCTGGGCCTCCGTCGCCACTGCCTTGGCCAACAGCGTCTTTCCACAGCCGGGGGGCCCGAGCAACAGTGCGCCCTTCGGAACTTTGGCACCAAGCTGAAGGAAGCGCTCCGGGCTCTAGAAAAGCAGCAGACAATGCGACACTAACCTCGGGTGTTCCAGACAGAGTTTTCAAGAAACGACTCCCATGAAGGTCAGCTCAGTACTGACATGAATGTGCTATAGTTCCCGTGGTTCTGAGAGGAGCCAGGGTCCCAGGCGGCTTCGGTGCCATCAGTGATGGACTCTCCGCCCTGCTGCTGGTCGACAGCTGTGCATTTAGCCCAAGCTGACAGTCTAACAGCAGCCAGCACGGGGAGCACAAGCGTGTCCCCAGCTCAGCACAGGGAGCTCACCGCGCAGCACACACGTCTGATCGGTGCAGCTCTCCCCTCTGGGAGTGTGTTCACGCCCGTCTCCCGCTTGGCACCGGGCTCACCTTCAGATAATCCACAAACTCTTTGACCTCCAGTTTGGCTTCGTGCATTCCTGCTACATCTTTGAAGCTGACTCCCTTCCCCGTCTTGCCGTCCACAATCGTGAAACGAGCCATTTTAAGCTGATTCTGGGCAAAAGAACAAAGGACAGGGTGTTGGGCGCTCCTACAGCGAGAAGATAAGCCCCTTGGTGCGGGCTCTGCCTGTCCCGACCCTGCACGCTCCCCTCCCATCTGCCTCTCGGACCTCCTCCCACCAGCCAGAAGGACCAGCCCACACCCTCGCCACTCATGAAGACAGACAGCAGTCACGGTCACATTTCAGACATACAAGGAGAAATGTTTATTTTACATCATTAACAGGAAGAAAGCTATCTAGCATATAGCAATTCGCCTTAAAAAAATAAAACCAAAACTCCCACATACAAACTACGTAATTTAACAATCTCTTTTGCATGAACTATCTTATTTTTCTATATGGTTTTCCCATTACTATGTGATTTATTTTTCCGATTGTAAAAGGAATGTAATAATACTCAATTCTGGGGAGTCTTGGTAGAAACGTTAACAGAAAAGTTTTGGAGAGCAAATCAGGCAGGAGAGAGAAAGGTCTTAGTGAGGTGCGTTCAACTTCAGCCAGTCTTTCAGGAAGGCACACTAGACAGGCAATTAAGACAGGTACTCAAAAGATGCATGTGCATGGAATTCATCAAGAGTATTATTTAAAAACAACAATAAAAATAAACAGGCAAAAATATGCAAGTTATCAAACTGGTTGAGTAAAATATAGTACAAGCCCACGTGACTGTAATGGCACCCACTGTAATCCCACATGACACACCATGCTGCCATTAAAAGGGTGTAAGTCTTGAGCTACAGACACAGGAATACAGTCCTAATCTGAGCGGAAGCAAGGAGGTGACACTGCGTCCCCGCCCTGCCACAGTTCCCAGGGAGGGAGTAGGAGGCCACTTACAACCTGATAGGGCGGGGACGTGCACGTTACAATGAATGCCACAACAACAGGAAAATACTTTCAAAGTGTATCATAGATATTCTTTTAAAGACATCCTTCAAAACTTCTCAGTGTCTTAGCTAGTAGGGGAAATCAAAAACAGAGTCCTATCCAGCTGATGCTGAAAACTGCAGAATAAGCTGCCCTATAAACTCCCTTGGCTCAGGCACCCCACAAGTCAGAGAGAGGGGGCCTCAGTTAAAGCTGGTTACTGTACACCCTCCAGGCAGCCAAGCAGAAGGAAAAATGAGCTGCCAAATTATGGCTCCAGGCAGGCCCCTGCAGCAGGTTAATTCTCACTTATTCTGTTGTTTACAGGGAAAGCATTCAGCAAGAACAAACACAGACAAATCCTAAGACCACAAGTTCAGTGCGAAATGATCTGTACAACTTACAAAAGCACTGAATCCTCCTTCCCTTCCCGTCATTCCAGCCAGACGGAAAATATACCACAGGATGGCCAGGCCCACTGCTGTCATCCCCAAGGCATAGAGGGCACTGGTGGGAGAAAGAGAGGCAGTTACAGGCTCAGAAGGCCGTCACGCCTAACAAAGTCAGGGACCATGGACGTTTCAAAGATGAGAAGAGCAACCCCTCCCTCCAAGAGCAACGTGTAGAATAAACGGTCGTGAAAATGGGTTTCCCTGTCCAGTTCTCACCAATTATCGTCTTTCATAGTTCTCCAGTTTTCCCAAACTGTCAGATGGAGCACGGATACACTGGAGATACCGTTATATTACCATGGCATGAAGCCAGAAGAACTGACGCCACACACTCAGCCTATAATCTAGAACCTTGTGATAATTAATGAACCAACAAGAGCAGGTTTTCACGTTCAATGTATTTTGTTTTCAAAAGTAGGCCATTAATTTTGGTTAGTAAAGCAGTAAGCCTAGAATAAAGAGTACACTTTATGGTGTCAGCCGTCCACATGAAGAGGGGAAGCCACCCATCTGCCCTGTACCCTATCATCCTACAATAACCTGGAGGTGCAGCCTCAGAGCCCTGAGCCTTCAGGAGCCAGTGGGCTGTAGACTTGAGAGGCCCATCATTTCACAGGCATGTTCGCCAGTCACTGGCATTCTGCGTCTTATCAGAATTACAAAGCATGTCCACAAGTAAACCTCTGTGCTCACGGGTTTCAGCCACTGTTAGTCCCTGAGTGCAGTCAGAACCCCGACTGTGCTGACTGATCTGCTCCTACTAAGGAGTCTGCAGTCCCTCGACACACGGGCCACCCCCTCACCCCCCACCAGTCTTTATTTCTCTCTATAACATGGAACCAAGAATTTTTGCTAGACATCCATGCTTCTCCCCTTTCTATTACATTTTTGTATTTGTAGAAGCCAGCAACCCCACAATGTGCTAAATTCAGAAATGCAACAGACAGCTAAAGAAAGTGACTAAAACCAATCTCAACAGCCTCACACATTTCCAAATTTTCCAGCGTTATGTCATTCACCCACAGATTTATTTATCCTCCCACAAGGGGGTCTAGTTAACTGTAGGAAGGCCAGTTTGAGATTTTTACTTGTGGTTTGTTTCTCACATTACAAAGTCAAGCCTATTTTAGTTCAGGAGCCAACAAAAATGACCAACATACTTTCCAAAGAAGCCTGTACGCTTATAGGTAACCGGGATCCTGTCCTTGCCTTCGATATTCAGCTCATCTTCAGCCGCTCGAAGCTTCTCTTCAAACTTGTCGATATTTGCCACCTGCATTCGATACATCAAGGCCAGCCTCTGGGGGCAGAAAGCAGAAGGAACTGTGAGAGTGACAAATACGACAGACTGCTGATCCCTCAATATACAGATGGCATTCAGAAACTACTTCCACATCTAAAAAGTTTTCATTTTCTCCAACACCATTACAACAAAATTTCGATAGATATGCTTTCTCTATTTTCATTAATAGGAACATTTTAAGAAAATGGAGGGAGGTGTGTGTGTTTTACACTCAGCACCCTGCCTCACTCAGCCAAGTGTGCAGAGCACAGAGACACAGCCGCAAGCCTGCAGTGCTGCATTGGGGACACACAATTCACTTACTAAGGCGAGAAATGCAAGTGTTTGTGTTTAACCACTGGCTGAATCTGAAATTCAACTCAATGTGTTTTTTCTCAGCAAACCTTTTCTGAATAGAGCAAAGACTAAGGAAGAATGAGCAGGCAGAGAGTTCCCTGAAGCAAAATCACCTCCTCCCCCAGGTACACAGGCCTTAGAGAAAGAGACTCAAAACCAGACTAGGAGTCCACACTGGGTCCCCAAGTCCCTTCACGGTGAGTTGACCTGGTCACAGGGATGGATCGCTCCTGAGCTAGTCTGGAGCCCCCCTAGAAGAAACATCTGCAGAACCCCTAAGGATCAGGAGGACGGGTGGGGCAGGCCTCATCCTTCCCAACAGCATGCACTGTGTCACACGGGTCCCAGTCATCTTCCTAAGTGCCTGGTCCATAGGAAGGCACTTAGGACCAGCATTCAACTGTTCCAAGCTCAGATTCTAAACACACTCTTAAAATCTAAACTGAGCAACCAGATGTCTCCCTGGCTCTTAAGAGTTTCAGAAGATTTCTTGAGGAATGACTGTCACTATGAGAGCGGCCGGCCAGGCACCACGTCACGGGGGACAGGCCAAGTGGAGAGGCAGATGAGAGGACCCCCCCAGTCACCACACAGGGACCACGGTCTGTGCTGGAACCCGGGTGGCCTCAGCTGCTGGATTAACCTAACGGCTAATTAACCCCAAATGTCTGATCTGGACTTCTTCAATGCCGCAGTCACTCAAACCTGGCCTGGCCCTGTAAACAGGGTTCCCAATGTGCATAGAAAGGAAAAATGTAGAAATGACTCTCTTTCCATGCCAAACTCCAAGAATAAAACGTATGTATGAGTCCAGGAGCCAATTCAATTCCCACGTCCTCTCTAAAGCTTTCTCTGGTCACCTGGGCCCGAATCATCTGCTCACTTCTGCCCGGCCCTGCAACAGCCACCCAGGTCACTCAGTACTCGAGGCCAGGCAGCCTCCATCATGACTGCTCATTTCTAAGTGCACTGGAATCTCACTTTTACTGTTTAGCAGACTCTGTGGTGATCCTATCACCCTAACTAAATTATAAGCCCTTGTCAACTGACAACCAGCTGTAAACACCATGCCTGAGATCTGATCTGAAAGAGAAACGCTCTGAGCTGCGTGGCACCCACAATTGAGCATGCTCAGGCAGGACGAGAGCTCCACTGACCATTCAACCCTATTCAAAACCCAGAGCAGAGACTGGAGTGCTCGCAGGGCATGCGCTGGGACACCATGCCATCCTGCTGTAAGGGCGAGAATACGCTGCAGAGAAAAGTAAACCCGTGTTCCAGGGAAGCGGAGTGAATCAAACCCAGAACACCTGTCTGTGTCCCAGTGTGGAGAAAGGGGCATGGTTTTACTCGGTGTAGTTTTCCCACTGTGCAAACTTTTAATAAAATGGGAAGGAGACTAAAGAAACATGACAATATAATCCACGATCCTTGATTGGATCCTGGATTAAAATACTAACAAAAACAGTCTCTAAGGCCAGTTACAAAGACGACTGAGAAACATGAACAGGGAAAGTCCTTCAGAAAATATTCTAGTATCAGTGGTACCTTTCTTCGGCCTGACAATGGTGCGTGGTTACTGGACAATGAGAAGGGGGGAATCAGAGATCAGAGAGAGATTCATTTTCACACCAGGGTTTTCACAGTCAAGCTTCTGGGGCCCAGTTTCTACATGCCCCACCACATTTCCCAGCAGTACCAGACAACTAGGCCACTGTTACTAGGGTGTGTCACTCCCCATTTTTGATGCCCAACCCTCTACTTGGTACAAAATCCCACCCTCCCAATCCCTCTGCAGTGTTTGCCACCTCTCCTCTCACTAGGGCACCACTCTCCAGTTCTGACCATGCTGGGGTTCTCTCCTGAGGCTGGTGGGGGAGTGGGGGTGCCTAAGCTGGGAGCTGAGCAGAGTCCCTTTCGTTCCCTTTCTTTCCTGCTCCTGTCCGAGGACCAGCCCTTGCCTGACTCCTGACTCTTAGCCACCGCCTCGGAGTGCTGTTCGTTTCCTGCCCCTGCCCCCCACCCCGAGAGATTTCTGCTTGGCCAGCCAACCCCCAGTCACCTCAACGCACCTGCACCTGCCAAAACTACCCTGTCTGCTGACCACCAGCCAGCGCCACGCCACTCGCCTAGACTGACTGAGCAAAATCTGAGGGCTACAGCTGGTTCCTCTCTCCTTAGTCCCTTGTGCCAGGGAGTCACCACTGTGGCCACTCTGTCACTGCTTCATCTGTTCCTCTCTTTACGCAGCCACCACAGCAGCTGTGGGACCACTAGCTTCTGTCTGGAGACAACTCTGCCTCTCTCCATTTTAAGCTCCATCTTAGTGGGCCACCGCTCAAAAAAACTTCAGCAAACCCTGCTTTACATCAAGATGCTCATATCTTGTTTTCAGAATACCTAACACAGGACAACCACACCAACGGGAGCAGCAGGGACGAGGGAAAAGGGGCGCACACATGCCCTCACTCACAGGCCGCCCGAACACCACGGCTCCAGGATGCAGGTACACTTCCACCACGTCACTCTCGGGCACCACCTGGACCCGCTGCACTTCGCCCTTGGCCAGCATCTCGTTGACAAAGTCGTTCCAGGAAATGTTGCCCCCGCTGGTGCTGAGCGCGTTCAGCAGGCTCATGACAACAGCAATGACGAACAAGGTGCGCAGCCGCTCGCGGTACATCTGGTCCTCCCTCTCCTTGCGTCTCCTCTCCTCTGCGAGCCGGCACCAGGGGGGCGTTAGACGCAGGCCTAGGCCACAGGCCCAGCCCGCCCTCAGTGTCCTCCGTGTTTTTGTCGGGAAAGCTCAACGCTGAGATCGTGGTGTCTCCTCTCCCACACGATCCCACATTCTGGGGCTTTTTTCCAACAAATGATTCAAGACTAACACTCACCACAAGCCATTCGAGGTCACCAACATTCCATTCAGGGACCCCCACTGCTCAGAAAACAAGAAATCTTTTTTTTTTTTTTTTTTTTTAAGATATTTACTCCAGGAAAGAAAGAGAGGGAACAGTCATTTTCTCACCATGGAAAGTTCTTCCCTGGTGTTCTCAACCAGTTGTTCTCAACTCTCATCCCTGGGAGTACATTAGAATACTTTTATTATTATTATTATTGGGGAAGGGGAACGGGACTTTATTGGGGAACAGTGTGTACTTCCAGGACTTTTTTCCAAGTCAAGTTGTTGTCCTTTCAATCTTAGTTGTGGAGGGTGCCATTCAGCTTCAAGTTGTTGTCCTTTCAGTCTTAGTTGTGGAGGGTGCAGCTCAGCTCTAGGTCCAGTTGCTGTTGCTAGTTGCAGGGGGTGCAGCCCACCATCCCTTGCGGGAGTCGAACCAGCAACCTTGTGGTTGAGAGGACACGCTCCAACCAACAGCCATCTGGGAGCTCAGTGGCAGCTCAGCTCAAGGTGCCATGTTCAATCTTAGTTGCAGGAGGCAGAGCCCACCATCCCTTGCGGGACTCGAGGAGTTGAACTGGCAACCTTGTGGTTGAGAGCCCACTGGCCCATGTGGGAATCGAACTAGCAGCCTTAGGAGTTAGGAGCATGGAGCTCCAACCGCCTGAGCCACCGGGCCGGCCAAGAAATCATTTTTAAAGTCAAAAAACTTCCTAGGACTACCACGCTGTGCAACTACACAGTAAACGCCCTCACTGAGAGCACATCCGACCCAGGCTGTGAGGAATTCAGGCAGCCAAGCTTTGATTAGATACTAAACAGCATCGACAGAGTATTTATAGCACATGTATTAATAACAATAAAACAAATACTTTTTACCATCCCTGCCTTAAGAAATAACACCATCCGGCCCCTCTGAAGACCCCATATGCCCTCCCTCAACCCCACAATCACCATCCTGAACTTGTTATTTATCAGAATGAATAACATTCAAATACGTTGTATGTTACATAACATTTGAAAATAGTACACTTAAAGTGTAAGATGCGTTATTTAGTCTTTAGAAAAATACTGGGGACTACTTCTAGACTATTCTCTAAAGACCAATTCTTTCTCAGATCCATTAGATAAATCCCCCCAAATCACACTACTCAGTTATTAATACCCTACTTAGGATATATAGACAGCCTCATGCTCAATTCTTGGGGATGGAAAAAAGATAGAAGATTCAGCCCGTGATCTTGAGACCAAGGAAACCTTGGGGGAAGGTGAGTAGACCTCAGCAGGCAGTGGACAGAAGAATGCTCCAGGAAGGAGGGAGAGAGAAACCTTTGGAGAGAGACGAGGAGCACATGCGGGGTCACCTGTTTTCAGCCCAGAGCACAGCTGGGAAAGAGTTCTGCAGGTGGGCTGAGTATTAGTGACCCACCAAAGGCCAGGCCACAGTATTCCTCCCAAACCCCCCAATGAGATAAGTCCCGTCCTCTGCTGGGATGAAGAGCAGGTGCTGTATTTTATTTATATGCTGCTTCCCATGGTCTCATGGTCCACGTACCCCAGTCCTTACAACCATCAGGCACCCCCGTTCACACAAGGAGGGCCTGGAACTACTTGTGCAGCACTCACCTATGCAGTGTGGGCCCGTCCTTCCCAACATTCTAACTTTTTTACAACATTCCAAGATTTTACCAGACTTGTCCTTAATGATGCCCTTTGAGAAATGTACAATCCATCACCAGTTCTGCTCAAGATGGGCCCAGACCTATCTCAGCAACCATAGCCTCAACCATTTATTTATCCCCCCCACAATCCATATGTTCCTTCAGAAGCACAGACATGCTCGTCTGCTCAGGGGAAGGGCAGGGAGGACCTGGAACAGACAGGGCTCAGCCCAAAGCCTGGGTGAGGTGGACCGTCCACACGAAGCTGCCGTGTGGTTACTTTTCCAAGGACAAGAGTGCGGCTGGAACTCAGTGTGTACCGGCTCCTCTCTGCACTGCCTGGAGGCGTCACCCACAAACACACCACCTTCCTCTCCAACAATCAGTTTAGAGGAATTCAAAAGCATTTTAAATCTGCTTAAAAACACAAATGAAACCTACTGAGAAGCTGTCCTAGTAATCATTTTGAAAACATGAAGGTAAATTTTAGGTATTATCATACCTTGTTATAACAGATTATAGTAATATATCTAATATTTAAAGCTCACATTCACAAAAGGCAACTAAATAAAGCCTAGCACTTATTTTGGAAAGCAAATGTATGTTCTCAGGCGAGTACTAATTATTTAGAAACCATCTATTTCAAATATTTAATTTTCAATCTTCTTTCCTAACTAACAATGCTGACAGTCATCACAGTAGCTACAACACACTGACCTGAAGGAGGCTCGTGCCATTAACATCTCTCATTCAGAGGCTTTAAATGATCATAATGTCTATTTTCGATACATGTAAGACACTGAACTTGTGTGTCCCGTTTTCCTGGCTGCGTGGCTGCAGTGCACAAATCAAGGGTCATTCCTCACTGCTCTGCATGTAACACTCCACCACATCCCACACGAAAAGGGTTTGAAGCAATTCTGTCACTCACAAGCATCTGTTCATAGAGTGTGAAGAAGGTCGACAATTTTCAAAAGCTACAGATGGGTGTTAAATAAGACAGATTTGCACGTTAGCAAGAATTTCTAAAAACAATAAAAAGACAGCTTGAATTTGGACTCCAATAAACACCTCTTCCATTTTCTTCACAAAAGTCCGATTTTTTTCAAATAAAAACCAGCCTGGGGGGCTGCTGGTTAGCTCAGTTTGTTAGAGTGCGGTGCTCATAACACCAAGGTTGCCAGTTGGATCCCCGCATGGGCCAGTGTGAGCTGCGCCCTCCACAACTAGATTGAAACAACTACTTGACTTGGAGCTGATGGGTCTTGGAAAAACACACTTAAATAAACAAAAGTTTAAAAACAAACAAACAAAAAAACCCAGCCTGGTGTTCTCACACACACTGAGCCGCACCCTGAGCACAGGCTGCCCCCTGTTCATTCATTCATAAGGGTTAGCAATTCTCATTATTATCATCAGCTCCTGGCAGCCACCTTTCACCTTAGAGGTCAACTCAGTTCAAACTTACCTTTTTATTACCCTTTACATGACCATCCAGTCCTAATTCCAGAGCAGAGATGAGACTTAAGCTTTGCAAGTGAGGTCACTGTGAACTGGGGCTGGGGGCTGGGGCAAGGATTGATTGGCACCCAGTGGTTGTCTTATAGGACAGGGATCTGTCCTACTCCTTCTTCAAGGCCACACACTGTACCCTCCTCTCCTCTGGGGCTGCTTCTCAAGCCTGGAGGCAGTGGCAACACTAGCCAGGTGTAAATGGGGGTGGGTTCAGCCAAGGAGCCTTGGTGCCTTCCTCCCTGCCCCAGCACCTTGAGTGCAGGACAGATCCAAGATTCACTCTTTCCATGCAGAGGATAGAAATGCCGCCTGCCTATAGGCATTCTGAAGATGACAAGGGACACAGGTGCTGATGGGAGCGTTTCTAAAAGGACAGGCAGGAAGGATCCAGCAATCGCATTAGAGACTGGGGGGAGGTATGCTCAGGGCGAGGGGAGCACAGGTGCCTGGGCTTGCTCTACTTTTAAGATAGGACTCCTGTTACTTAGATTAGAACGTGCATGTGAAGACAAGCAAGCTAGCCATTATTCCAGAATACCCGATAGACAGAGCTACCTTCATCATCTTCAGGGGTCCTCCCCTTGGATTTATCATGGTCCTTAGTCTTCTGATTCTTCTTTGAGGTGTTAAAATAGTAAGTGCCACCTACAATGAATAGGGAAAATATTTAACACTCAAGATCTACAACTACAAAAAAATAAAAAATAAAGCAAAAAAAAAAACACAAAAAAAAAACAACCAATAAAAAAATAAAGATCTCCAACTACAGGGAGACATTTAGGAAAATAGTATATTCTCGAACAACCAAATCAAAACACAAACCTACATCCACAAGATTTAGAAGTTTGAGATAAAGCATTTACTTCTCTCATTCTTAGTATAGTATTTATTAATTATAGAATACAAAGCTACTTCAACTTACGAAGTAGTTTGTAATTTAAATTAGTCAATGTGAGGGAATGAAAATAGTTATAAACATAAATTTGAAAAAGTGTCTTGAGTTTGTTGGAGAACAATCTCTTCAATACATACAGTCACTTTAAATGAACTTAAACAAGTGAACAACACAAGTGGCTTTGGTACATGCAGTAAGGCAGCAACCCAGCTCTCAGCATCACCATCACTCCTCACACAAAAGGCTCTGTCTTGTGCAAGGTCTGAACGAATCAGTGTTTAAGATGGGGAAGAAAAGATTCTCGTAACTATGACCAAGCTGAACCTTTCTTCACAGACATTAACAGAATCACAAGTGAAACTACCCTGATAGCCACTTGACACAGATCAGGCTGGTTGGAGGGTGAACTGTGTGCCACTGGGTGCGTGTGTAGATTTAAATGGGAAAACAGACAGCAGATGTACCAACTGCTGCCAAGTCATAGCTCTCTCTGACTATGTGAGGGCACCAGGCTGTTTCATGTACATTAGGACTCAGAGATTTTAGTTTTTCCCTGCTCCAACTGGATAAAGTGGGGAGTAAAATTACAGGTGTCAATCCTAAGGTCCTCTTATCTAAGATCAAGAGAGACAGCAGGATGTCACAGTGTCTCACTAAACAGTACATGCAACTCCATTGTGAGAGCAAATTATTTACAGGCTATTTTCAGTTACCTTGTGGATATAAAACATGTGAGTCACTCTGTAGATCCTTACAAATGTTCTTGGAGCTGGCTAGAGAATATGACAAAGTTTTTTCACAGAGCCCAATTATTGCTATATACCATATTTTCAAAAAAAAAAAAAAACACAAAAAAGACAACTCAAAATAAGCAAAAATGGTCTGTTCAAACCTCAGACAATCTTCTTTTAAGTAAATTTCATTTCAGAGCATCTAAGAGCTCACGATAAATAGAAGCCACAGGATCTCTTAGTGATTTCATTTTCCTGTCAATGTCAAACCAGCAATATTATCCTAATTTATTCAAATTTATCCTAATTTATACAAATAACACAGGCTCTTCCAGTCACTTCTCTTTCAACAGATACATACCTAAGAGCTTCCAGAGTCTGATTGGATTCTGGACTAGATGCTGTTTCAACAACAATCCATGGATCCCTTCAAAGGTAGGGGTTAGCAGTCGCAATTGCAAACTCTGAAAAAAAAAAAAGAATGAAACTCAGGATCGGTCATACCAGCATAACAGCACACCAAAGCAACGTGGACTAATTCCCTGATGCAAAATCTTTTCTAAAAGCTCAAATATTTATTTATCTGTAATGTTTATATTGCCCTGAAATGTGAAGAAAGTCTGAGAATTATTTCAAAGTTTTGACAAAACATCAAAATAAAAAAAGATATCAAAACGTCAAAAGCCAGGAGAGCAAGGCAAAGAATCGCTGAACTAAAGGCACAGGGCACTGGCTACCACTCTGTGCCTCAAGGTTCAACTATGCTGCAGGATGCCGAGCAGAGTTCTCAAAGGCCGCAATGACTGCCCAGAGCCTTTGCTCCTGGTATCTCCAGACGACTCCATGTAGAACACTTCCAGCAGTTTACCATTCTATATTTCCAAAGTTCTGTTTTCAAGATGAGTATTCTCCCACCTGAATGAATGTGTTTCATGTTCTTAAAGTGGTCCAATTTAACTTTTTCTGTGTCTGTGTTGGCAATTTCTTAATTTCTGTTTTATTTATTTTTAATTTTTTTCATTAGCTCATCCCTGCCCTGCTGCTGCTATGGAGAAAAGTAACTCCTTGCTCAATTCAATGCTCTTTGGTAAGAAGCACATTACATTCAATTTCCTTTAGTACAGAACAGAATGAAAATTCCGTCTATACAATTATTGCCCCATTAATTACTACTACTATTCTTGGCTCAATGATGACCAGAAGTCATACAACGGAGAACCCAGAATGTGGACTCAGCCCAATAAATGAATATCAGTGTGTTGAAAATAGTACACACACAAAAATTGTCATTCTTCAAAGTCAGCCCCAAAGACGTTTAAACAGGTTACCTTAGTTTATTACTATTATAACCATTGGTGAGATAATCTGTTTAGATTTCACAAGTATGTGTGAATTGTGTACTTCAGCCCTTCCTTTCATAGAATAAGCATAGGTTCAGACTAAAGATAATGAATTATAATGTTCCTTCTCAATAGAACAAGGCAAAAAACAACTGTAATATACATCTATAGTTGCCCTCAGGTTCAGGAAGGTGGCCAGTAATCTAGAATAGGATTATAATTATAGGATTATAATTCAAATTCGTCCTCCAGTTATGGAAAAATATAACAATAATAAATTTCGACCTAGAATGTGAAGGTTGAACTAAGAGAGGGCTGGAAAAAAAACAGCCAAAAACGCACCAGGGGTTTGGATCTTTGTTTGCTTTCAGGATAAAATGTCAACTATAGCAGGGCCTGGAACACAGCCTTCACATAGAGAGTGCTCCATGAATTTGTGTGTCAATAACGTGCGAAGCCGCACAACAAAAGCAGAATACAGCTACGTGGTATTTTGCTCACACAAAACCCTCAGGCGACCTCTGAGGGCTACTGTATGGAACACGTTGAATTCATCCCGATGAGCTCCAGAATCAATGCGAGCCCAGTGTAAAATACGTCTCTGCTAGAAAACGGTGAAACTCTTACTGGATTCAATTGTAAAAAGCCAGAAAGAATAGTAAAAAATATTGACCCACGAAGTACAGGCTGAAAACACCCAAACCGGAGCCTGTGCGGATGCGCTGCCTCCTCCCGGGCCCAGCCGGAGTGGCCTCTGCGCCACCGGGGTTACCTGCAGGGCTCGGCCTCCAGCCCCGACGACACCCATCGGAGGCCTGTGGACGAAGTATGGCCACCTCCTCCCAGCCCCGGCGGAGAGGCCTGGGCCCCAGCCCCAACAGGGGCCCCGCAGCCTCTCCAGACCCGGGCTCTGGCCCTGCCGGAGGGCGCGCAACGACAGCCACGCGGCCGCCATGTTGGCCCGGAAGCGGCCCGGCGCGGAGGGAGCCTCTTCCAAGCGCCTGCGCTGTCGACGTGCGGGGGGGGTGGGGGGGGAGGCTGCCCTCGGGGCGCCTGCGCGGTCGGCACCTCCAAGACTACTATGTCCCCTGGTCTCGGCTTCTGGGGTCAAGATGCCTATGGGCGCCCTGAATCCGACTGGTTTCCATGCGGCTTAGTGAAGCGCCGCCCTGTGCTGAGCGCCGCGAGTTTAAGTGCAGCCTGGCGGCCCTGGAGGGAGGGTATTGGGAGTCGGCGCCGGGCCGCTGGTGGGACGGGCTTCTCCGCAGCAGGTCCCAGGTCACGGAGCGGAGCGAGGGAACGTGCGAGGACAGCCGGGCCCCGAACCCAGCCCGGCTGCGTCTTGGCACGAGGGAGGCCCCGCGAGCGCGGAGAGGGCCCTGCGCGCGGTCTCGCGCGGGTTAAGAGGAAGGACGTTGAGAAGGAGGGTCGCGGAGCACCCCCGGCGCGGGCACAGTCTGGAATCGCGTTCTACAGATGTTTACTTTCGAGTAAGATAACCGTCTCCTCAACTAGTTATCTTGTTCTGGCGGCACGCTGACTCGTTTCTGAAAGTCCTTCCCAGCCCTGGGGGTCAGGATCACGGCCCAGACACCAGAGTCCACTCGCTGCCCGTGGGAAATGAGCAGGCGGGAGTCTTTAATCCCCGGCCCGGGCAGCACACCCTGGGCGTCCCGCCCAGGCTGCCTCCTTCCTGACTTTTCCCACCTCTTTCCCTGCCCACCTTCGCTCTGCTTGAATGCTTAGTTCTGACACTGATGATTGATGAGAGCTGAAAAGCATGTTGAGTGTTACAGTGGAAGCATTAGGGTGACATACTTGTTTCTGTGCTTTTCTGTATTCCCCAGTGCCTAAGGACGAATCACAACAATAGCCATATTCCTGAGTGGTAACGAGTGTCTGGCTTCATATCACACACTCTTATTTCATACTCACAACTCTGAGAAATAAATACTTTTCATAGGTATTTTACAGCTGTGGAACAGACTCAGAAAAATTAAAAGTAACCTGTCCAAGGTCACAGCTAGGAAATGATGGCACAGAGTTTCAGAGCTGGTCTGACTAGTTTCTGGGCTACTCCCCCATTGAGCCTTAAGTATTACAAAGTAACATGTATAACTAGTATATCCTTTTCCTTCCTCTCCCTAAAACTAGAAAGGTTTGGGGACATTTTTTTAATTAAGTGTCCTGATTATTGGTCCTCAGTTCTCTGGCAGCTGCTGCTTTTGAACAGGTTGCTATTTGTGGTTGGTTGGTGGAGCTAGCAGCCTCATAGCCCCGGGCTGCTGCTGGCTACTCTTGATTTACACAACTGCACTGCCTTGCCTTTTGTTTCTCCTGCCCTTGCAATCTTCTTTCACAGTCAGTCCATCCTCCCCCATTTCCTCCTCCACTATTTTTCATTTTTCTGGTTAAATTGTCCCGCCTACTTTCTGCCTTCCAGCTGGCTGTATCCTGCCCTCACTTTCTCCCCAGACAAGTCCTGTGACTATAACCAAACTTCCCAGAGTGGTTTCTTGAGCTCTATCAAAGCTTGTGCAAAGCTGCCCTGACAGGAAGTGACCAAGCCCACCCTCACGTCTGTTGCCTCATTGCCCAGTTCAGAGAATGTGTGACTCAAAGCCTCTAACAAGCATGAATGTGTTTGGGAAGAGTATAAGATGCAATCCCATCAATACTGTTCGAAATAAAATTCTTATTGTGGTCCAACCTCTACCTGGTGATTCAGTTGTAAGCAGTGCAGGATGATGTCAGGGGGCCAGACTCTGGAGAAAGAACGTTGCCTTCTGTTCTCAGCTTATGACCTTGAGCAAGTTATTATTAACTTCCCCAAGCCTCAATTTTCTCATCAGTAAAATGGGGATGATAGTTATCTGCAAAGTAAGGCTGATATCAGCCTTGAGTTTCCCACAGGGTTGTTGTAGATAAAATGCAATTAAAGTATGTGAACGCAGCTTGTGAACCAGGGAGGTGTTCTTATATCCAGGAGTTATTCCTAGGATGTCGTGGGAAATGAGGTTCTGGGAAAACAAACTATTGATTCATTTATTCAAACACATGTGTTTAACAAGTATCCTTTGAAGGCTGACTGTGTCCCTGGCCTCAGGTGAGAGGTGAATCATGACTGAACCCCACCTTGCTTCAGTCCCACCTCTGCAGTGGCCCAGGGCACAGGCTCCTGTGGTCTCAGGCAACACGGATTTAATTTAAAGGTTCAGATGCTTCATGCCCTGGACCTAGAGGGAAGAAAACGCTATAGGAAAGCTGGCTCACAGAATCTTCCCTGGCTCTTAGGCCCCACTGCTTCACCCACCAGGCCATCAGATTCATTTCACTCTCCTCTCAGCTATTTCCGTCACTGCTATCTTTATTCTTTCCGTACTTCGCAACTTCTGTTTACTCATTTGTACTTCCTCAGCTCTCTGAACTCTGCTCATCAGGACGTTTCAGTGTGACTTCCCTTAACATCTGAGAAGCAATCTCACAGTGAACTGGTTTGAGTCAGGGCATGTCCTAGGTCTCTGTACTGCCACCCTGGTGCCAGGTGCCATCCATTCCAGATCCATGAGCAAAGTGAGCCTCAGGAGGTGTGGAAAGGCCACCCTTTCAGCCTGGGCGGCAGAGGGTGTGTCTGTCCCACTGTCATCCCCAGAACTCCACTCTCTCAGCATGGAGGAGCCTCTGCTCACTGTTAGCTGAAGGGCTTCAGGAAAACTGCTCTTGAAACAAACATCAGTCACTTTGCCTGTAAAATAGTAATAATACTTTAGCAGCCTGGAGACAGAAGTGGATCTATTGGGCCATTTTTGGTTTTAAGATCTAGGCTTCCTTATTAATATTAGAGCAAATAATTTCTTCTTCCCAAATTAGGCAGCTTAGTGGCAACTAAACTTCTAAACTTTGAAAAAAATTTTGTTAAAGGTATTGGGGTGACATTGGTTAGTACAATTATATAGATTTCAAGTGTACAATTCTATAACACATTATTTATATACTGCATTCTGTGTTCACCACCCAGAGTCAGTTCTCCTTCCATTACCATATATGTGACCCCTTTTACTCTCTTCTCCCACCCCCTACACTTTTTTTTTTAAAACACAGTTGCTTCCACACTTACCCTGGCCTTTGAAGCCCTTGGACTGTTGCACAATATAATTGCTGCACTGCAATCATGACAGTGAGCTCATTCCTGCTAAGTCATGCAGCTTTGAATGACCCAGTCTACAACTAGGTATTTGGTTAATATTAGGATGTCTTCTCTAAAATACACTCCCTTGTGGAGTGTTTGAATAACTTATTTATCTCTTTAAATTTTGGCAAATTTTGTTTCTGAACTAAAGATCTGTCTTAGGAAATGATTTATTTTCATATCACTTGTTAACTGGATTTTACTCATCACATGCGCAACAAGATTTAGTAATCACAGATTTTGTTCTTCTTGAAATGATGAAAAGACCCTTTCTACTAGCGAAAAACCTCTACAGGAATTGGGCATAACTAAATAGCAACATGTTCCTCAATATTCTGTAAGACTGTTGGGTGTGGGATTTTGGATAGATATTTAGGAAGGACCTTGAAAGGGCAGGGTCTGTACCCTTTCCTCATAATGTTACTCCTATAGCTCTGGGCAACACATACCAAGTTCATTAATTTAACCACTTGTTCTGTTGATTGTGTTAACTAGCCATTACTGTGTAACAAATTACCCTAAAACTTAGCAAGTGAAAACAACTAATGTTTATCCACAGTTTCTGAGGGTCAGGAATCTGGGAGTGGTTGACCTGCTAGTCCTGGCTGCTCAGCGTCTCTCACAGGATGCAGTTGAGTTGACACCCAGGGCTACAATCATTTGACTCTTGCCTGGCACTAGAAGATGGGCTTCCAAGGTGACACACTCACCTGGCTGTTGGCAGGAGGCCTCATCTCCTTACCAAGTCTCCACGGGGCTGCTCACATGACATGGTACCATGTGACAGGGACGACCCAAGGGGACAGGGGTTCTTAAGGACCAGCTTGGAGGCTGTTAACCGTAGTGATGATTATAGAAGATACCTGTTGTTCAGATCTGGTCAGCAAAACCCAACCCCTCAGTTCCTGACTCCCCTGATCATGTGATTTGCCTTCACAGTGTAGCACGTTTGCCACATTGATTGGTTTAGGAAAGGGAAAGTCAACCCCTGGAAGTTCTTCCTCAGGATTTCTATTTGAAGATGGAAAAGGAACCTTGCCTTTGGGCTCATGAAGTAGAAGGATAAATCCAGAGTGCTGCTGGCACCTTTCCTGTCCCATGTTAAAAAAACAGCTGTAGTTGGAGAGAATAAGGCCCACAGAGAGTGAAGGAGCCAAGGCTACAGGTGAGACTCGGGACACCCTGTTTGTGTCCCTGGATCCTTCATTTCCTTGTTATGAGCCAACCCCTTTCTTATGATACAAGTTTACATTAGGTTTTCCTCTGGTCAAGGTGGGGTTTGCATCTCCTGGTCCATTAACCACTGGGGAGTCATCGCTGGCCAGAGATCTGGGCCTCCTCCTCAACTCCCTGATGTGGGTTCAGAAGCCTCAGCTGGGTTCAGCTACCAGGAAAGAGGGACCACGTCTGGGTGTCTAGTTTGTAGAAATTCCTAAAAGTTATTAACAAGATATCTGTCTGGTTCCAGGGGTTACTTGTTACTTGATGAGATACTTGTAGCAAGAAAAGTTCTGTTGTCTGTATGTGGTCTCCCTGAGCGTTCTCAGTTGGAAGTGTCTTGTAGCCGGCAGGATCCTCTCTGTGCTTGTCTCTGGGACTTAGCCAGTAATCAGACTGGCAGTAGCTCTATTCTATAATCCACAGCCGGCCATTGTCAGCAGGGCTGCTCCATTTCGACAGGGTGGACAGAGTGTGCCATCTCCCTGAAGGAGGACAGTCCTAGGCCTTTGTGCCTTTCCATTAAGACACAAAATATTCACCAGCTGGCTGGTCCTGGATCCTAGAGGTCTATGGCCATTGTGGTTTCTCAGCAAATCGGTGGTAGACCTGCCCCTGTAGATGTTCCCATGAACCACATTGCATTTGGACAGCCCCAGCATAGCAGGGAAAAGGTGCCATGATAAATGAGTGTTTTGTAGCCATCCCTCCCTCCTCTGCCAGCCTGCTAAAGAAAACCTTGCCTTTGTCCACTTAGAACTTCCACCTCCCTGTTCTCAGAGATTGCTAGTCCATTCCCGGATGTTTTGTAACGCAGAACAAAAAGAGAAGGGACAAAAATAGGTCAAAGAAAGGACAAGAGATGCAAAAGGATGGAGGAAAAACACACCAGAACAGTTAAGTTCCCAAAGTAAAGATGATGGAAAGAGGGGGAAATAAAGTGAAAGGTGCAGCGGGGCAGAGTTTTAGGGGGCAAGTTTTGGGGGGGAATTGGTGAGAGGCCCCCAGAGTAGTTGCAGAGAATTAAGGAACTGGAGAGAAAAAGATTTTTGTGGTATAAAAGGGAATTGCCTTTAACAGGTATTTATTGCGTAGCTGTGTCCTAGGTGCTGGGGCCATAGCGGTGAACAAAATGATGCCGGCCCTCCAGGAGCTGCCCTGTTAGTGACAGGAGAGAAACAAAAGTAAATCGAGTCAACAAAGCACACTGTATGTGAAAGGATTGTAAGTGGCCACAGAGACAAAGACTAAAGGGGGTGGTTAGGGCAGGCTTCACAGAGAAGGGGGATTTTTGAAAGTGGTGGTAAAATGTACATAACATACAATTTGCTATTTTGGAAGGGGATTTTCAGGCAGGAGTGAAGGTGAGAGGTCACCCCCCAGGATGGCTGGGTGTGTGGCAGAGGGAGGGAGTGGGCAGGGCTGGGGGCAGGCCCAGGCTGGGGCACCCAGCCATGCTGGGTGCTGCTGCCATTGTTGGGACCCTGTCTTTGTGCTTGAGGGGAAGGGTGTGGAGGTTTTTGAGCAAGGACTGATTGGTTTATTTTAAAAGCATCATTTTGGCTACTTCATGGAGAACAGAGTCTAGAGAAGCCAGAGGTGGGGAGGGGGATAGCAGGAGGAGGCTGCAATAAGGCCAGAGGGAGAGTCGGCCTAGTGGGATGGGAGGTAGGGTGAGAGGAGCTGATCTCCAGGCGGCCCAGGAAAACCTGGGTGGCTTTGTGTTCACCCCGGTGGCTGGGGGCTTTCCTGAACCCGCAGCCCCATGGAGGTAAGGTCAGCTGGGCACAGGGCCAGCAGGACATGACTGCCCAGCCTGAGGACGCAAACAAGCCTCCCTCCCTGACAGGCTGGCCGGCCGGGAGCAGCAGCCCACCAGGCTCGGTCTCAGAGGAGCAGTTTCAGGCACCGCCTCCTTTTCACTGTAATTTACAGGGTTGATTTGACAGAGGAAGAGGTGGCCACTTCTACACAGAATTTGAACTATGGCTCACTTAAGCCCCCCTTCACCTCAAGGATCGCTGGAAAAACAGATACATACCAGCAGATTGCGGCTAGGCACCAGGCTCTCCCTGTGGTACACTCAGCAGTTTTCCCCAGAGGATGCTGTGTTTCTGGAATTCACCGCCAGCCCTGTTGGAGGAGGTGCTAGAGCTGATTGGGTTCAACTGGAGATGATTTGGAGACAGGAGGATACTTTGGCTTTACATACTATGCCTCAAATCAAAGTGTGCAGTTGGGTTTTGCCATCTCCATCCCTGCTGTTTTATGTTTTATTTCACTTGACAGTTTATTTGTTACTTGGGCCCTAAGGCAATCCTATCTGAGGTTACAATTTCATAAAAGAGTAAACAAAACAAATCCCATAGACTGTGTTTACAGCCGTCTGTACTGCAGAGAGGAAGAAGCAAAGCACATAGCCTGGAGGTCTGGGGTAAGAGGGTGCAGCGGCAGTTCCCCTGGGTCCCAGAGAAGCCAGTTTCGCTGAACAGCATGGGTGCCGTATGAGGGTCAGTGAAAGATGATTTACAGTATTCAACACTAAAATACAGGAGCAGCCCAGTTGCATTTCTATATTTAACTCATATGAAATCTGTCTTTTTGTTTTCTGGATACTTGAAAGTTGCAAAGTAAAGCGGGGTTTCAGTGACAACATATATTAATTCCTCTAATACTGAGCACCTTTGCTATTCCCAATATTGTATTATCTTGTTATGAAAGGTATGTGCCCTCATAAAACACTGTCTCCAGACCAAGGATCAGGTGAAACAGGAATGGGTGAGCAGATCTCAGGCTGCCTGCTCTCGGGAAGTGCTGAGTCTGGGTTCCTGCAACCCAGGCCCGGGCCAGGGTATATGTCCCTCGGAGTAACCCATCACCAAAGGTCTCTGCTTCTCACCAGCAGGTGCATAAGTAACACATGCATCAGCTTAGTGGGCATCTACCAGCTCACAAAGCCACTAAGGCCTGGCCTAGCCTCACACATTTTACCATTTCCCCCAAACTCTCTACCGTCCTACTAAATTGAACCACTTCTCTCTCCCTTATTGAACGGTCATGTACCCAGGTCTAGTGGCACCCAACTCAATGTTCTAGACCCCAGGACTCTGTATCTCCTTCCTGAGAATACCCACCTTGCCGGCAGCCAGCATCCATGCCCTCTAAGCTGGCGCACCGTGCCTTCCCCGATGCCCATGCTAGCCTATGCTACAACCCTCCCAACCCTGCATGGTGCTCATGTAAGCATCTCCTTAATTGTACAATAATAGTTAACACTCATGTCTACCACATGCCAGAGAGCGTTCTCACCGAGTTGGAGGTGCTAATCTTCATGAAAGTCCTACCAGGTAGGTGGTCTCATTAGCCCCAGTGCAGATGGGGAAACCAAGGCCCTGCATGGTGAATATCTCGCCCAAGGTCACAGCGAGGGCAGAGTTGGTCCTAGAGTGTATGTTCTCGACGACTGTGTTACCTTGGGAGAGTTGTCCATGGAGCTTTGTCTACAAAAGACTGAGTTCAGATTCTATAGCTATGATCTTACCATTTAAGTATTAAATAGAGATTATGCATAATGCAAAAAATTTATTTATGTTCATTGGGGCTGGACTTTGGCATAATGGGCACCTGGCACAGCAGCACAGCAGCACAGCTCTTGGTGGCAGTAAACCTGAGCCAGCAGCTCAAGCCTTCTGGTCTTAGGACTTCTTTAGGTGCATAAAGATGTCAACACTGCCCAGGAGCCCCAAGAGGTTTTGTTTAAGTGGGTTGTATCTACTGGTATTTACCATGTTAACATCAAAACTGAGAAATGTTTAAAAGACAAGAACACACATTCCCCAGCTGTCAGAATGATGACATAATCCTAGGTCATGTAGCCACTGGAAAACATAGACTCATGAGGAAAGTGAGTGAAACAAACAAAAGTCCTCTAAGTATTTATAGGAAGATAGTTTGACTTTGCTGACTCCACAAAAGGCCTTGGGGAAACCCTAAGGGCTCCTGGACCACACTTTGGGAACCAGTGGTCTAAGTCAATCATGAAAACGTTAACGTAATTAGAAATCTTTTAATCAAAGATAGCTGTGAATTTTATACATTTAAAAAGGGAACTTGTTCCTTTCCATCGCTGCAACCATCAGGTAGCCAAGATAGGCACTTACAAGTACATCTAGGAGCTATGGAGGAAGAAGCAGTCCGATGTCATGCACTTCCTTCTAGGTGTTCTGCTAACAGTAGCACCAGCTCTGCCATCCACAGGGGCCCAGCTCCACCCAGCCTGATACAGCGCCCAGGATGGGATACAAGGCCAATCAAGGTTATGTCATATGTATATTGGATTTGCGTGTGCCGTGGTGACCACAAATGCCCAGTTCCTAAAGCTGTGACCATGTGACCTATGGCAAACCTGTCCATCATGGTGTTAACCAGCTAAACTTTGCTTGAAGTCTTTAGTCTGTTGCCAAGGAGCCAACTGGACACCACTGTGGGGCTCTAAGTGTCCTAAATTCTTATTGGGTTGGTGAAGTTTCCTCATACAAATTCTTTGAGGTTATCCTCATTGATCCATTCCATAAAGCTATTGGATGGAATCCTGATACCCAGTGGGCCAGTCCAGATGCACAGGGAGATGGAAGGGCTGACATCTGCAGGCCGCAAGAGCCATGGCCTTGGAAAGGGCCACAGGTTCACCATACTACTGGTGGTTCTCGTCGTGCAGCTTGGAGAAGGTGCAATACTCTCCACACTGTTACCACTAATATAAGTATCGTTTGTAAAATTCTTGCCTAATAACAATTTAGGACAGTAAAAAAAAGGGGGGAGGAACTTGTTATGTTAGGTTCAAAGTTATTCCTTGTGAGTTCCTCTGTAGCTAAAACATTTTGAAGTACCCAGGGACAATTTGGAAAATAGGTTCTTTTTTCCTTTTTTTTACAAGAGAACAAATCCACTTTATGTACTTTTCAATAAGTTTAAATCTTCGAAGGGTATAGCATTACACAGATTCTGTGTCCTATGGCCTTAGCAGGAAGGTGGCTTCGGAATTTGACACAAACCACGCTACTGTTTCCATGAGCACGAGTTACCTTTCCCCAGATTACTCTGGTTTTGTACGGTTAGCCACCAGGAGTCACTGTGCTGTTTTTTTGCCCAGTATACATGAGCACATCTCTTGCCTAGACAGAATTCAGTTTTATCTTGGGCATAAACACCTTTGATTTTAAGAAGAGCTGCGTGCTCTCTCTGGTTCCAGAGACACCGCTGATAGTCAGCAGAAATGGCCTGGGACCACTGCCTTCCAGACATATTTGTCATTTTAGAAGTCCTGTTCCCAGCAGGCCTCCACAGGCCCCAAGATGGCAGAAAAAGCTGGAGAATATGTGTTGTTGTTTTTGTTTTGTTTTTTTTAATTTTTACTGAAAGCAGCATTAGTAAAAGGTTCCGGATTGACTATCTTGAAAAATAAGCATTGTAGTTACTCATAAAACTGGCACCAGCCAAAGGGCTGCTGTCCCAATGACTGTTACCAGCAGAGCTCGGGTGTATTCCCAAGGTTAGGTTCCAGGGATGGAGCAGGGTGGAGCCTCCATGGTAGTAGATCTGTGGTTCCTTTGCAAACCCAAAGAGAGTGGCTGCAGGTAGGCATTGTGTCACTTACTGAATGTGGCCACCCACCAAAGCTTCTGGCATGTTATACACCAATTATATAATCACAAGATGGCGTTTCGAGTCCTAACTGTCTGGACTGTGAGAGCATTTAAGAGATTTTTCGTTTGGTCTGTATCAGTGTCCAGTACACAGTAGGCACTCAAACATTTGCTGTATGAGTACATGATTCGTCTCCCAGCTGAGTAAGGCCCCTGCTTTCTGCAGGCCGAAATTCATTACATAAAATACATTATGCAATATGATGACAGCCTTACTAGGAAAAAGTCTTAGGAAGACTTATTTTTATTCCAATCTTTCTAGTTAGATTTGAGATGATTTAATTAAAAAAAAAATACATCATATATTTAGACTTTAAAAAGGGCACAAAAACCGGTGGGGCTATAGGAAAAGCACTGGGGACAGAGTTTTAAAAATTAGGGGGTGGTTTTGGTGGTCCTAAGGTCAGGGGCCCCAGGAATAACTGAATCTTGCTTCATGCCACAGTTTCTCTTTTCCTTGAGGTTTGGGAGGGTGATACACCACAGAGCTATGGTAACTGGAAAGCGAAGCATGTAATAATTTATTGTGAAATGAGCTTGGGTTCCAAATTCTAGCGCTAAGAATGCTGGGGCGAGGCTCCAATCCAGATGCCAGTTCTCACCACACAGCCATGGGAGAAGAGACAGAAGAGAAGGGGCCAGAACATGGGCCCATGTTCTGGCCCCTTCTGCCATTTGTGCAGAAGAGGAAGTAGAAAGAAAGCAAGGTGGCTGGGCTGCCTCCCTTTCAGCAGTGATCTATCTCTAGCTGTTCTGCAAGAGAGAAAAGAACCCCATCTACCACAGGATCTCAACAAGCTCCATAAATCTCCTGGTCCACAGCAGAGGGGTAGTATGGGGAGGGGACCGGTGTGCGGAGAGGCATTTGGAGTGCCTTTGCTTAGAGGCAGAACAAAGTAGGACATACCGTTTCTTCTCTGGGAGGTCATCAAGCCCTGCCTGGGCACTGGACTTTTCTGGAGCCACATGTTGCTTATGTGTAATTTTTTTAAAAAGTAGCTTCTTTGGTTTCAGGGAACCCAGGACGTAAGGGAATGTGTCTTTGGCAGGACCTTGGTTTTGTTCATAGCAAAATCCACAGCTCCTAGATCAGTGTCTGGCAAGTAGCAGACCCTGAATGTTTGCAAGATAAATCCAAGACCGTTGGATGGGGTGGGGGTGAGCTATAACGAACACAGTCACTGACCAGTATTGGAGGAAGTGTTTAAGCACAGGCACTGTCAAGGCCAGGCCTTCTTGACTGGGCTGGGGGACACTCCGAAGATGGAAGACGGCGCTAGGACCACCCAGTTGCATGTTCTAGGTCTCACTCCAGAGCTACTGAATCTCTGGATGGGCCTAGGTAACTACATTAAGGAAAACAGGCTTCCCGGGCAAGAATTAGAAAACCACCTTTTAGGGATCAAGATCAGGAATTTGTAGGTCTGATGTATTTTGTTTGGTCCACACAATGTTTGAAAAATTAATCGCTTTTATTGAAGTGCCCCATAAAAATTTAATATGGAAAAACTGGAAGGTGTGACAAAGCTGGCTCTGGCAGCCCCTTTCAGTTCCCTCCAGGCCCAGCAGGCACTGTGTTTGCCACCTGACCCCACTCTGCCATCTTCCCCTTCACTACTTCCTCATCACCATTCCTGTTTCTCTCTTCTCTGGATCTACTGGGACGGCTTCCCACCTGGCCGCTCATCACGGGTTTGCCCTTCACACTGTTTCAAGAGCAGTGTTTTAAAACAGGACTCCGCTCCTGGCCTCCTGATTAAAGGCCTCCACTAGTAGGCACTACTTGTAGGCTGAGAATCATTTGTGTGCCCCAAAGGCCTAGCTTGACCCTGGCTACCTCCCCTCTCTGTTGCTGCCATCCTAGTGACTCTATTTACCTATCATCCCCACAGAGGCCCAAGCATGTTGGACTTAATGATACAAAACTTCCAGTTTTTCAACTCAAACCTGTACCAGCACTGAATCCTTCCAGCTAATGTCAACTACATCCTGGACCCTTCATTTTTCTTACCGCCCACAAAAATCTTGCCAACCCCATCTTCAAAACACATCCCGGATCCAACTGTCTCATGAGTCCAGACGTCATTGCCATTTTGCACCACTTTCTCTATGCGCTTGTCATCTCCAGAGCAATCCTGGATCCATCTCCCTGTGACCCTCCCGTGGCTCCTTCCCACACAGGGTGAAATCCCAAATCTGAGTCCTGACTCCCAGCCATCTCCCTCAGCTTGTCTCTTCTGACTTTGCTCTGTGGTTGTGGGCTTCCTTCCTGCCCCAACCTGCTGCAAACATGCACGTCTTGCTTCCTCGCTCCAAAATTCTGCTCAAAGATGATCTTATCTCAGTCCTTCCCCATTAACTCACATAAAATAGCACCCCTCCTCACCCCTATTCTCACATATTTAATACAGGCCTTAGAATGGTGCTGGGCACATGTGGGCACTTAAAAGCCTTAAATACGTGTTGAATGAATGAGTGCTGTCCCTTGAGCCACTATGCCTCTCTCCACCTTAGGGACACCAGTTAGGTTGCCCCTTTGCCCAGGGCTGTCCAACAGAAACCAAATGCAGCCAAGGTGTTATTTAAAATTTCCTAGTAGCCCCGATTAAAAAGGAAAAAGAAACAGTAAAATTAATTTCAACACTATATTTAATGCAATTGTTCAACATGCTATCATTTCTACATGTAATAAATACAAAAAATTTACTTGTGAGCTATTTTACATTCTTCTTTGAACTAAGTCTCCAAAATCCAGTGTATTATATATTCACAGCACATGTCAATTTGAATTTGCCACATTTCCAGTGCTTAATAGTCATGTATAGCTAGGGGCTATCTTATTGGACAGCAGACTTAGTCGTTCTCCCCACATCTTAATTCAGTTAGCTCTTCCTTAATCTTCTGGCAGCAGCTCAAGTGTAAAGACCTTAGGGAAACGTCCTGCAAGCCACTCCCCAGACCAGATCTGATTTTCAGTCAGTAAAAAATACTTTCGTTCATAACTTTGATACTTCTCTTTCAAAGCACTTATCACAGCTTGAACTAGGTACTTCTATACCTATTTGATGAACATGTTTTCCCAGCCTAATGATACATCATATGCTGGTAGAGACTAGACCTGCTCTGTTTCTGTGGAATTCCCAGTGCTTGATAAAGTGTCTAGCCCATAGCACTCAATAAACATTTTTTTTAAAGATTTTATTGGGGAAGGGAAACAGGATTTTACTGGGGAATAGTGTGTACTTCCAGGACTTTTTTCCAAGTCACGTTGTTGTCCTTTCAATCTTAGTTGCGGAGGGTACCGTTCAGTTTCAACTTGTTGTCCTTTCAGTCTTAGTTGTGGAGGGTGCAGCTCAGCTCCAGGTCCAGTTGCTGTTGCTAGTTGCAGGGGGCAGAGCCCACCATCCCTTGTGGGACTCCAGGAGTTGAACCGGCAACCTTGTGGTTGAGAGCCCACTGGCCCATGTGGGAATCGAACCAGCAGCCTTCGGGGTTAGGAGCACGGAGCTCCAACCACCTGGGCCACCAGGCCGGCCCCTCAATAAACAGTTTTGAATTAATGCATTAAATGGTTTCTTTCCCTTTACTCTATTTCTTTTCACAACTGTGTACTTTTTAGAGGTTCTGTTTCTGTGGAACTTCACTTTGCTTTTGCCTTAGTTATGTTTTCAGATTGTTTCCAAGGCAAGTTGACTCCTTATTCATATTTGCTACTTTAAATTCTCTAGAGAGAGTATTTGATTGACTAAGATCAGCGTTTTTCAAAATTTCCCCAAGAATGAATATTGTCAGGGACAACTCCTCCTCCCCTCAAATCGTAATTCCTAGACCCTCTCATTTAGATTGACACAATAGGTGAGTGTGGGGTCTGGAATTTGAATTTTATCAATTTTAACAGGTAATTCTTACAATGAAGCAAATAGGGTACTTTTGGGTCATCTTTTCATGGATGCCCGCCAGCGCATGGATTGGCTGTTATTGTGAGGTGTCCACCCTCATTCCAGGGAAATTCCTGGTTTTGAGTGGGAAGAGCGAAATCTGGCTGCCCAGAGGAATCTGAAAGACTGCTTATAGCACAACCATTACTTTCAGTTAACTAGGTGACAAGTACTGTTTTAAGGATTTCACGTGGTTCTCGTTGAATCTTCCCGATGGTCCTGTGAGGTAGGACTTGAGAGGTGAATTAAACGTCCAGGACTGCGGCCGGTCAGCGGCATCCAGCCGAACGTCCTGCACGCCCCACCGCACAGGCTCCCCTGGTCGTGGAGCTGAAGCTCCAGTACAAGCAGCACGTGCATTTAAAGTGGGGCCTGACTCAGCCCCAAATAAGGCACTACCACACAACCCCCATGGACCGCTCCGCGCTTTGTAGGCCCATAGGAGTCGGTGAACGACGCACAGCTCAGCGGAGCCGTCAGGGTGCGTCTCTCAGAATAGAGCCGAGGGCCTCCAGTCCAAGCCGAGCGCTGAAGCCGGCCTGGCTCACATTTCATCTTCCAGCTCCTTCATCACCAGGCCCTGGTTCCCGACCGTTCCTCTCGTCGCTTCCGGCATTTGGAAAGGCCAATTGTCAAGCACGAGAACGAAAGTCCCACCCCTTTTGCGACTCAGGCAGCCAATCCAGCTGCTCGCTGCCCCAACGACCCGTACGCCTGGACGCACGACCTTGACCAATCCGTCCCAGGACGTTCTTCTGATCCCGCCCCATGCCTGTCACAAAAGATGTCAATCTTGCCGTCGCCCCTTCACCCCGCGCGCACTTCCTCCCCGACGCTGTGACGTTTGCAGTCCTGTGCCCAGAGCGGCGGGCCAATGGCGGTGGCGGATACGGCGGGCCAATGGGCGGCGGCGTCTCATGAGGCCGGCGCCCGCCGCAGCCGCCGCGGGTCCCGGAGCCAGAGGCCACCCGAGCCGGAGCGCGATGGAGCGAAGGCCCCAGGCGGGGAGGCGCCGCCGCCGAGCGCGCGGCCCGACGCCCCCTCAGTGAGCGCCAGAGCCGCCGCGGCGCCGCCAAGTCGGGCCGCGCCCGAGGGGCCGCCTCGCCGGTCTCGGAGCCCGCGCCGCCGCCGCCGCCTTCCCGCGCGGGCCGCGGGCCGGGAGCCGGGCCGGGGCTGCATGGCCTCGCCCGCGCGCCACCGCTGAACCCGCGGAGCCGCGCCGCTTGGAGCCGGGTGAGAACCGCCGCCGGGGCGGGGGTCGGGTGGGCGCCGGGTTGTGGGACGGCCTCGAGGCCTGCAGGCCTTCCCGGCCGGGCGGAGCAGCGCGACGAGCTCCGGGCAGGCCTGGGGCCCGGGGCAGCCGTGAGGGGCCGACGTGGGTAGCTCCGGGTGGTCCTAGGGGCTTGCGGCAGCCTCCAGGGGCTGAGGGTGGGCTCTGAGTGGGCCTGGGGGCCCGGGGCAGCCGTGAGGAGTCGACGGGGGGATCCGGGCGGGCCTGGGGGCAGCCATGAGGGGCTGAGGGTGGGTTTCAGGCGGACTTGGCGGGCTCGCGGAGTCCGGGCAGCTGTGAGGGGCCTACAGGATGTTCTGGGGTGGGTTTGGGGCAGCCGTGAGGGGTTGACGGTTGGTCTGGGGCCTGGGGCAGCCTTGAGGCGCTGAGGGTGGGCTCTGAAGCGGGCCTGGGGGGCCCAGAGGTAGCCATGAGTGGCTGAGGGTGGCCTTCGGGGCGGGCCAGGAAGGCCTGGGGGCCCCGGGGTAGCCGTGAGGGGTTGAGGATGGGTCTGAGGGCCTGGGGAAGCTATGAGGGATTGAGGGTGGGCTTTGGGGGCCCAGGAGAGCCGTGAGGGGGTGATGGTGGGTTCCGGGGCGGGCCAGGGGGACTTGTGGGGCCCAGGGCAGCCGTGAGGAGCTGATGGAGGGCGCGGGGGGGGTTGGGGGGGTTAAGGGCGGCTGCGAGGGGCCAAGGAGGGACTGAGGGCCCGGGGCAGTCTTGAGGGGCTGATGGGGGGCTTGGGTGGGTCTGGGGGGCCCAGGCAGCCGTAAGGGGCGACGGTGGGTTCCGAGGGCCCCGGGCACCTGGGGAGCGGGGGCACCGACCTCTGACCCGAGGGAGGGGCGCCTTCACGGTAGCGGTGGTAGTTGTTATTCTCAGCGTCCCTATTATTATCGCTGTTTTGAAATGGGAGCAGGCGGGTTTCGGGCTCCGAGCCGGAGGGGGCGGGCGAGCCGGGACCCTGGAGGGAGAGTGGGGGCGCCGGGTTGCAGGAGGCGTGCGTGGGCTTGCAGAGGGGCAGCGGCGCTGGGGGTGTTGTTTGGGGGGGTAGGGTAGGCGGGACTGGGGGTGGGTGGGAGGGAAACAGCGGCGGTGGCGGCTGCAACAGCAGCCCTTGGCCTCAAGGAACAATGTGAGACGTTGCCTGAAATGTTAATTTCCGTTCCTCATTTCATCATCCCCTGGCAGGGCGGTAGCTGTGTGTGTGTGTGTGTGTGTGTGTGTGTGTGTGTGTAGAAAGAGAGAGAAGAGAGAGAGAGAGAGTGTGTGTGAGAAAGAGAGAAGAGAGAGAATGTGTGTGTAGGGTTGGCCCTGCCTCGTGGATTCAGTCCCCTCTCATAGAGGGATTGTGCTGTTTAATCCTATATATATCCTTGCCGTCTTAGGGGGAGTCTTTAATTTTTAATGTCGCTCTGTTCCTGGTGCCCTATCAAGGCTTTCTGCTTCTGTTGTGTTTTTGGAAAGCTAGTCTTGTATTCCAGCTTCCAAGGAGTTTTGGAAGAGGTTTTGGAAGGTTAAGCTGGCGGAAGAGGGCCCTATACTTTGAAAACCATTTTCTAACAGTTAAGATACAGCATGCTTAGGTTTCATTGGTTTCTACAGGTTATGAGAAGTTTTATATTCGATTGCAAGAACAGGGTGGCTTTGCAGATTTCTTGGTAGAGAAATCAAATTTCAGGTTTTCCTATATGGTGAGAGAATTTTCTGAAGTGGTTTGAGCAATAAATATCCTTAACATTCCTTTCCAACTGAGGAGTCAAAGTGTGCACAGTTGTTGAATTGCAAAACTTAGAATATTTTGGTCCTTTTGAGGGGATAAGATGAATTCAGCAAAATGATGTAAGATGATATTGTTCGTGGAAAAAAGTGCCATTGAAATAGTTACTATTTTTGGTTTGTGCAAACCCAGTCAATGGCATAACTTGGATAGTTCTAAGTCAGAGACCCTGAGACTGTTTATTTGATGCCTTTGGGACCTTGATTTCTCTTGCTAAATGTTGCTGTCCTGGAAGACCTAGAGTTCTGTTTGTGTCTTTTGAGAATGATTGCACAAGTACTCTGGTATTACTTTGAAACTGTAGTTAAAAAAAAAAAAAAAAGGAAAAACATCTTGCTCAACTTTGATTGTGACCCTGGAATTGGATCCCTATCTTTGGTGTTGTCTCCCCCACCCTCCATTCAGCTGTTCTCCCCTTTCTGTAGTTTCACGCTTAAGAGCAGGATCTCATTTGATAGGCTGGCCCTCCTGAATGGAATGGGATGGGAGGAAACAAAGACCAAGTTGCTATGACATTTTTCTGTGTTCTTTGTGCATGCCTCTTGAGTTAGTTAAAAAGCTACCCAAAGATATTGCTAGATTTGATCCAAATTTGAAGCTTTCAGAAGTTATTTTACTTCTAATTTTTTTATTGTCGTAAAATATACCTAACAAAATTTACCAGAAATTTGTTTTTAAAGGTGTCACGTAGTCTTGAATTCTTCATTTGCAGTTTTAACTTTGTGTAGGCTTTCTTGCTTGCATTGGTACTGTCAGATGTTTTCCTCTAGACCCTCTGTGGACCAGCCATGTTAATCACACTGCACCAGCAGTGCCTTTCGTTTCTCTAAACCAGATGGGCTGCTGATGAGTAGTGGCTGTCATGTTAGCTATAATTACCGTGTTGATACAGTGACAAGTAGGACTTTCTACAAATAGAGTTAAGGAACCTATGCTATTTGTATTGGAGAATATGTTTCAAGAAGCTTTGTGTGCCTTGGATTTTAAAGTACATTTGACATAGTAAGGTTATGTTACATCAAACATAAGAGGAGAGTTCTTTGCATGTGGGCAATGAGCCCACCATCAATTAAATAACATAATTAGAGTCAGTAAATGCTGGTTCAGAGCACAATCTACATTTGTTGCCAAAATAAGTGTTGTGATCTGTCCATTGCCCTGTAGAAGTCCTTCATCCCTCAAATGGTAAGTGTAATGGATGAGCTTCCTTTAATAGCAAGATTATTTGCTAGTTAATAGGTGAAAATGATGATGCATTGCTTGTTTGACCACATGCTGTGTCAGTTTGTTGCTGTTTAGTCAGTCCTCTGTGGGGATTGAGCTTGGTCATTTGATAAACTTTATACAAAAATTGAATGAACTCAAATAACTAAAAGTTACTGTCTTGAAGTGTTTTTAGTGTGTTCTCTTAATTTGAATTTCAAATGGAATTTCTGTGCAATTCAACTTTTCCAGTTTTATGTTAAAGCTGTATAAAAGAAGAGTATCAATCCTCAGCTCCTGAAACTCAGGCAGCTAGAGACAATCACCATATAAAGCCTTTTTAGGTTTAGGAAATGATCCACTTTAACAACTACTTTGTTAATTCTCATAAAGATGTTTTTATTCCTAAGTGGCTGGGTTTTTTTGTTTTGTTGTTGTTGTTTGATGGATCTTACTCATGGTATCTTTTAAGCCAGAGCCAGACTTAGCTGTGTTTAAATGTCTGTTTTTATTCTTCTGTGCTTTTCTTAACTCCCATTCCTCCCCCTCATATTTAAAATTTTCTTTAAATTCACCTTTGGACCAAATAGTGTTTTATATATACACGTTAGAACTACCAGTGTTATTTTTATGATGATGTCCCGGATGATTATTAACAGCCTGAGCCTGATTGCATGACCCCCTCGCCCCCCACTCCACTCTTATCCTGGGTCACTCTTCCTGAACTGCTGATGCTCTGGCTACATTTGCCTTTCATTTCCTAGATTGAGCCTTGTGTCTTGTTCTTAACATGGCCTTGCCACGTGCTGATCCTCAGTCTGGACCAGGGTCCTGCTGAGTGTCCGTCATTACCTCCCTAGCAAATCCTCCCGCCTCCCCCCACCAAAAAAAATCTCCAAGATAACTCCTACTTAGCCTTTGGGTCTTAGCTAAATATTACTTCCTCGTAGAGAGGCTTCTTAATCATCACTCCCAGGGAAAGTGGACACCCCACCTCATTATAGTGCATAGAACTTAACACAGTTGATCAAATAAGTAATGACTGGTTTATGTCTATCTCCGTGATAGAAAGACTGTAAGCTTAATGATAGGAAGGGTCTCTTTCGTCACCCAGGGCATGACACTAGTTGTAGAATTGGCTTACAAAGTGTTTGTTGAATTGTTTAAAGCATATATTCGGAAGTATTTAATTTTGAAAAGCAAAACTTAGACTCATGAACTTCATTTGATTGACTAGGAATTATGCTGTGTGCACTTCAGCCATTTTCTCATTTGTTTTCATTACATGTTTGCCTTTACAGTTTAGATAAAGGTGTGGGGCATGGCTTTTAGAATTGGCACAGAACAAGAGATAAAGGAAAATAATTAAAGGGAAGGTTGTCTTTGTGGGAATAATAAAATGCTCTTTCTGTGAAAGCAGTTTCAGTTGGACTGCTGCTTTTGGGGCCGAAGTCCAAGGTTCACTGAGTATAGTTTGTTGCCGTTCCTGCTCATGGTCCTTTGGTATTTCACCCAGCATTTTGAACACCTTTTGGCCACATGTAACATGAACAGTGGTTTAACATTGTAGTGCTGTCCTTTGAAAGTTTTAGCGTTTTATTTATTTATTTTTTACTCCTTAAGTAGCTGTATAAAAAAGTTCCTGGGCCTTGAGGCCAAAGCCTGTTTAAATATAAATTCCCCAGAATGGAGGTGGCCCCTTAACAGTCCCCTCCCCCTCCCAGTTTTATCATTTCAATAAAGAAATAATCTCTTTGGAGGGAAGTACAGCAAAATGGAGTTGTGTGTTATTTCTTTTTCCCACTATGTTTATTTTTTCCCTAAATTTTTAAAATAAACTTATGTAGCTGGCAAAATGTTTGCTTTTGAAAAGACTACTTATGAGTATAATTTGGGTGATAGAGACTTGAGTTCTTGGTTTGGGTACAGTGAGTTGGATTTGTGTGATTTTAACTTTCTGGGTAGTAAGGGACAGGGAGTTGGTTGTGGTTGAAAACATTTAAAGACACCATTGTAGAATTTAAGAAAGCCCATAGTTCTAACGCTGGTTCTGTGAATACCGAGTTCAGTGGGTTTTCAGTGTGAAAGGACTGAAAGTCCTGTTGCTGGGCCAAGGATTCTTTGTTGCCACCCCCCCCCCCCCAAGGCCAAAGGTGAGGTGGCTCTCAGGGGAGTGATGCTGTCTGAGTTACAGTGTTCGGACTGCCTGGCTGAGGGCAAGACCCAAGTTTCCAGTTCTGCCCTTGGCATCTGTGCAGTGAATTATTTATTATCCTGAAAATCTGTAGACTCTCTTTTTCCACTTGTAAAGAAACCAATGTGCACCTGTTCACTATGTAAAAATGTTGGCCTTTTCTCAACATAAAAGATTTTTGATCACTTAGATCAAATTTTTTTTTGTCAGGGTTAAATAAAATTCATAAACTCTCCCCCCTCTCCCAATTACTTGTTTAACTATAAAAAATGTGCTTTAAGAATGGCTGGAATTGCAGTTTAACTTGTAAACGCTTAATACGTTTGATATCAGGTTTTCTTTCATCTAAAATGTAGCAAATAGACTTCTTTTCTCAGCTCATTAGTAATGTGTCTCTCCCCTCCTCCCAGCAGCAGTCTTCAGACCGCGAATGCTAATGTCCTGGAATAATGAATATTTCTAAATAATGAGAAGATTGCATAGGGTGCTTGGTTCATGAGGTTTTGGCTAAAGTTATGATTAGCTTTTTCCACTGCATTCATATCTAGCAAAATAAACAAAGACTTGCATTTAATTCTGGGTGATAATGTAAGCTTGAGATCATTATGGTTATACTGAGTAAACTTATGTAAGATGGAGCGCGTGAGAGCAGTGAGGAACATTACTCTTAAATTCAGCCTTGCTAGTATGTTTCTAAATGTGGTTTTACATCCTGTAAAACAGGAAGTAAAAATAAAAAAACAAAAAAACCCCAAAGAAACACTCTTGAAGGAATTAATTTTTTTTTTTTAATTACTAAAGCGCCTGGCTAAAGGATGTGCAGAACAGTTAAAAAAAAAATCTTGCCTTTTTGGTTGATTACAAAGAAGAAAACCTGGCCTTTAGGGATCTGAAGCTGTTTGAGAACTTGTAGTGTTAGATTAGTATTCCATAACCCCTTGGGTGATTCTAATTTCCAGGAATTTTTAGATTTTGTGAACTTTCTCTTTGCTAGAGGTGTATGATTTGCCTAAATGTATTTAAATTACCTACATAGGTATTTTCATTACTTTAAGAATAGTCTATATGAAATTTGAAGTTTTTTTAGTTTAGTGTTTAATATAGTAAATATACTAAAACTAAAAATATTTTAATAGGAATTTTCCCCCTAATACTTGACAAAGGTAATCTTTGAATTGTGTCCTTTATCGTTTAGTGTGAAACTTAGAAAAGTAATAATGTCCTTTCACTCATAGATTAATTTTTAGCAGATGTAACTTTGAGATTTGCATGCAAACTTTTTCTTTGGTGAAGAGATTAGATGTGATTCTGCTAAACTTGGGTTCTCATCAGATGACTGACTTTTTAAAGAAGACTGTTGAAGCAATAACTTTAATTTTTTAAAAAAAGGACATTTAAGTAAAGACCAATGCCATAGTGAAATTTTAGAAAGTTGGGGAGAAAATCTCTGTCCTAGAATTTAACCTATAGCCTTCCCTTTTCCTTTCCTTGATAGCTTCCTTCTAAGCCCCCACATATGCGGTCTAAGGAGGATGAGGACTTATGTAGACGGAGCGTTTGTTAGAGGAGGTGACACAGGAGATTGTGAGGGAGGAGGGAAAATATGCGTGCTCAGAACTTGGAGAAACTGGTTTTTTATACTATTTAAGTGCTGGCATTATTTGTTTTCTATTGCTGCTAACAAATTACCACAAATTAGTGGCTTAAAACAATACAGATTTATTATTTTATAGTTCTGTAGATTAGAAGCCTGACATGGATCTCACTGGGCTAAAATCAAGGTGTCAGGGCAGGTTCCTTCCGAAAGCTTGACAGGAGACTCTTGTTTCCTGGTCTCTTCCATCTTTTAAAGGCTTTTCACATTCCTTGGCCCAGGGCCCCTTCCTGCATCCTTAAAGCCAGTAATGTTGCATCTCTGACCTTCAAAGTCACATCTCCTCCCAACTCTCTCTTTCCTCCCTCTTCCACTTTTAAGGAGCCTTATTACTGTATTGGGCCCACCTGGTTAATCCAGGGTCATCTCCTGTCTACTGCTGAGTAACCTTAATTTCACTTGCTCTGTGACCTAAAATATCCACAGGTTCCAGGGAGTAGGATGTGGCCCTCTTCGGGGACGTTGTTCTGTGACCACACTAGGATTCCATGGATGCTGTTGTAATAGATGAGGTTGGATCAGATCCTCGTGAAGCTGACTCTGGCACTTTCTTTTGGTTCACCAGAATAGTCTTGGCTCTTGGAAAACCTTAGTGCCATCGATCACCTAATGTTGTCTGGCATTGATGGGGGATCAGTGAGTGTGGTGGAAATACACGTCCTGGACACGGTTTTGTTTTGTTTTTAAATAAACTTTTATTTTGGAATAATTTTAAATTTACAGAACAGTTGGAGAAGTAGTGCAGAGTTCCATTATATACTTTATCCAGGTCTTTAAAGTTAACCTTTTATGAAACAATGGTAAGGTTGTCCAAGTTAAGAAATTAACATTGGTACGTTAACTTAATTAACCCCCAGACCTATTTGGACTTCACCCATTTTTCCTCTAATGTTTTTTACTGTTCCAGAATCCCACATTGCATTTAGTTGTCATGTTTCCTTAGTGTCCTCCTGTCTGTAACAGTTTCTCAGTCTTTCCTTGTTTTTTCATGACCTTGGCAGTTTTGAAGAGTACTGTCTTTGTTTTTTGTCTTTGTAACCATTCACCCATTTGGCACAGTTGTAAAGCTGATGTCTGGTTTATCTGACTACTTTTCCAAATGTAGACTGCTTTATAGTGAGAGAACAGTTTTGTGTCTTTTTGCAACTGGAATGAGTTACATGTTTTATGGAGGGGGTTTCTAGTACTAGACAAACTTATACTGATTTAGTCATATGTTTATTGGTTGCTCATTGTGTGCAAGGCTGTGTTGTAGAAACGGAGAGTTGACTGAGACAGGGCCCTGCCCTGAGATGGGGGAAGAAAGAGATGCACTCAGGGATACTGTGAAAAAAGGCAGGCGTTCAGGGCAGAGAAAGCATTTCTGGCTTTGCAGTCTGAGATGTAATGGAGGGCGTGCTATTTAAGAATCAGGGCTATTTAAGAATCAGTGCAATGTCAATGTGCAGAGAGCAGGGTGAGGCAATTGCAGACTGTGGGAAGGCTCTGGACAAAGGCTGGGGGGTGGGATGTAACGTGAGAATGTCAGCTAGACCTGTTTGAACATGGAGCCCATGAAAGAAAATGGTAGCAGATAAAGCTAGGAAAATGGACTGGATTCAAACTGTATAGGACTTGGAGGGACGAAGCCCAGACTTGGCCCCAGGAGGAAGTGTTACATTGCTTGAGGCAGGGCTTGATGTGTCAGAGTCTGACAACTAGACAAGCTGGATGCAGTTCGGAGGCCTCGTGAGTGGAAGGCCATGCAGTTCTCCTGTGCCTACACATGGGATGCCCAGAAAGGGGCGGCTTCTAGGGATTTGGCAGAGAGAGAATCAACTCAGGTTGGCCACTGCTTCTGAAAGGAGGTGAATGTAAGGTCACTGTTTTGTCTTCTGGTTTGTACTTTTAACCCCACCACCCTCAGCTTTTGGTTGAATATCAGGTTTAAAATGTGTCTCACTAGAAACACTGTTATAGAAAGTAGGAAGATCATTTTCTAGGGAAGAATGTAAAACAACCAGTTAGAGATGGATGAACAGGCTTAAAATTTGTTGTAGGAATAATACTTGAAATCAGATGAATGGCAGAAATATCTATCCCAGAAAAGGGATGTGAAGTGCATATAATAGAACCCTGATGGGGATCTGTCAGTGAGGGAGGGGTCTTAGGCAAGAGGGGGACGATCTCTTGTGAGGAGAAGAGCCTTGTGGGCTAAGACGCTCCTAAGAGGATCTAGAGAATCTTGAAACGGGAAGGAGGCTCTTAAAGTGGCCTGTGTGGGCGAGTTGTGAAGAATTAATGGTGTTTGCTAACAAGTATTTATATAAGAATGCTTGGAAACAAGAGGGTAGGTTGATTCAGAATGGATGGAATGGGGCAAACAAGTGATGTACAGTTTTAAAACAGGACAAGGTGGGCCGGCCCAGTGGCTCAGGCGGTTGGAGCTCCGCGCTCCTAACGTGAAGGCTGCTGGTTCGATTCCCACATGGGCCAGTGGGCTCTCAACCACAAGGTTGCCGGTTCGACTCCCACAAGGGATGGTGGGCTGCGCCCCCTGCAACTAACAATGGCAACTGGACCTTGAGCTGAGCTGCACCCTCCACAACTAAGACTGAAAGGACAACAACTTGACTTGGAAAAAAGTCCTGGAAGTACACACTGTTCCCCAATAAAAAGTCCTGTTCCCCTTCCCCAATAAAAATCCTGAAAAACAAACAAACGGGAACAGGGCTGCCAGAGACTAGGGCACAGTACTGATTTTCTGGCGTATGTTTGCTGCATGCCACACTCCATCTCTGTGCTGTGACAAACCTGAATCCCTCTGGCCTTGTGGTACTTGCATTCTGGAGAGAGAAATGGGCAGCTCCGTCAGGAGAGGAAATGCTATCTAGGGAAGTCTGACGAGAGGAGGCCAGGAGCCTGCGGTTGGCAACAGTTCAGCTCAGCAGACGTGTAGTTTGAGGACCTATTATGTCCAAGACAGAGTCTGGTCCTTGCCCTCAAGCAGTTTATTTCAAGACAGTATAAACTACAGGCCAAGGGTAGTAGTTTTGGGTCCATACAGAAGGGGCTAGAGATTTGGGGATCTGGAGAAGTGGTCAGCCTGCTGATGAAGGCTGTGTGGAAGGAAGAACGGGGATCTTATTTGCCAAACTTCATTGTTAGGCTTGTGTTTGTTTTGTATCTCCCATAGTTCTATGCACATATCGGTACATACCTAATCAATATTTGCTTGAAAGATAGACCTAAAAGTTATGATTTTAAAAAAGGGCTTAGGACCTGAGGAAGGAGTAATACCTGGCAGGAAATACATAATACTCTATGCAAGAAACATTAAACCTATGCCAAGCTTATTATTAACTAGTGTGAGTATTCATGATTTGCCTTCAGTCATAGAATGTAGCCTTTATCCTGCTGTATCGTAGCACCGTTTATCATGTGCTTTGGTCCGAAGAACTTTGTCCTTTGGTCTGTCTGTGGGCAGGCAGTGGTGAAACTCAGGCATCTGGCTTAGGGAGCCTTCGGTTGGTGACTGTCTTTGTTGGCTGTACTGTTTCTGTTGGGGCCTAAATTGCAGGTAGTTTAATTACAGATGCAGAAGTAAATGTTTTGGGCAGCCTGACATTTGCAGGTGCCCAAGACGAGGTGCACTTGAAGGGAGTTGTCTCAGGGCCAGGGAGGGCGTGTGTGTGTGTGTGTGTGTGTGTGTGTGTGTGTTGCACTTACTTTGCAGTGTTTGTTTTTACTTATACTGCTCTCCTCAGTTCTGCTAACTCCCTTTATTACCAACCCCTCCATAGCATTAAAGCATTTTACCTTCTCACTAGGTGACAACTGCTGTTTATCTGAAGGAGAGGACTTGGTTTTACACTTGTTACACTGTCACAGGGCTGATCCAACCACTGTCCTTTCTTGATTAGCAGACTGCATTTAGGAGCTGCAGAGGGGCGCACTCTAGATCTAAGTTACCCATGACCTAACTGGTGACAGCAGGGATGGGGGTGGGGCAGAGGACTCACAGAAAGTCTCAGGCAGGGGTTGCGGCCCCCACTGTGCTTTTGTTTGGCTTTTCCTCACCCTACCCGAGACTGGCTTGTTATTGTTGTTTCTTTGTTTGTCCAGGATGCTTTTGAGGGCTACGCTTTCAGTGAATTAAGCTTCAGTGGGCTAGTCAGGGCTATTTGGTTTCCAGGTGTTTGCAGCGGGACCTAATACGATCTGTCCTGGGCTGTTGGGTTAAGGTGAAGGGAAATACTTTGTGCCCCCTCTCATTCGCAGACTCTGCTCTTTTTATGCAGTTATTTGCAGGCTAAAGTCATACAAGATTTTAAACCGTGGCAGAGCACTAAATAACAGATACAAGAGTGGTTCCAAACTCCACCAGGTTTTGAAAATGACAGCTTTAGACCTTTTAGGGGAGACTGTAAGTTGGTTGTGGGCATATGAAAGAAGGGGGAGAGATTTGTAGCAAACAGAGTAATGTCGGCATGTGTTTATTCTGTGCATGGCCTGGCATGGGGATGTTAATTCCAGCCCACACCTCCATTTACTAGGCTTGAGAGTTGGAACTAGAACCTGTGTTTTTACCAACCACTTAGGGTACTTTTAAACATCCAATGTATGTAAATATTTGTTATTGGTGGCTAAATTTCCTAAACTGTAGCTTTCACTAATGAAATTATAATTACTTTTGTCATTACTTTTAGAGCAGATAGACAATTGCACAAATGAGATTTATTTGCAGTTCTTTTTCTGAATTAAGTAAAGTCACAGTTTGAGTTGGTAGCCTATCGTGTAATTCAGAGAAGTAGACCTTCATTAGTAATAGTTGATACTGTCGGCTGACGTTAACTTCATGAGTAGATTCGTCCAGGATTGCTCACTGTAGCTCAGGAGCAAAGGTCCTCCCTCGGCCAGCGGTTCTCCCTGGCTCCCATCAGAGGGAGAGCATGCCAGTTTCCTTGCCCTCCGGCCCCGGTCGGTGTGTGTGAGGCTGGTGGGCTCAGGCAGAGCATGTTGTGCAGGAGGAAGTGGTTTTAGGTTTCATCCCCTTAGGGTCTTACTGCTCAGAGTTACGATTTGATTAAGTAATAAAAATTACTCTGGAATGTAAAATGTAAAAAATCAAGTTTCATTCCAGATGTTAGTGAGTTTATATTAATGTTTTATTAACATTATGTTATCATTTGTGTTGTTCCTCCTTGTTTCATGGAGCTTTCTTTAATAAGTTCACACACAACAAAAGAAACCATTAACAAAGTGAAAAGAGCCTACAGAATGGGAAAAAAATATCTACAAACCAAATATCTGATAAGGGCCACAATATCCAAAATAGGCATACAACTCGATAGAAAGAAAACAAAACCCAGTTAAAAATGGGCAAAGAACCTGAACAGACATTTCTCCAAAGAAGATAGACGAAAGGCTAGGGTTTCCAGGCAGGAATTTCCCCCCAACCCCGTTCTCAGGAATTTTCCCCACTTTCCTGTTCCCGAATCCTGAGAAAAGTCGGTCAGGAAAGCGGGAAAATCAGCTCCTTGAACCCAGGTGGTTGGTAGTATCAGCTGTCACTTTGTGGAAACGATTCATCGTGGAGAACAAAACAATTTATATCTCGGGATTCGGGAACAGGAAAGCGAAAAAAATTCCTGAGAACAGGCGGGAATTCCCTCCTGGAAACCCTAAGGAAGGCTCACATGAAAACATGCTCCACATCACTAGTCATTAGGGAAATGCAAATTAAAATCATAACGAGACATCACCTCACACCTGTTAGAACAGTTGTCACAAAGATAAGAGATCAACGTGAGGATGTGGAGAGGCAGTGACAATGGGAATGTGAATTGGTGTAGCTACTATGGAAAACAGTATGGAGGATCCTCAAGAAATTAAAAATAGAACTACCATATGATCCAGCAATTCTACTTCTGGGAATATATCCAAAGGAAACAAAAACACTAACTTGAAAATATATCTGCACCCTCATGTTTATATTTATAGCAGCATTATTCTCAATAGCCACGACATGGAAATACCCTCTTTCCCCGAAAATAAGACCTAGCTGGACAATCAGCTCTAATGTATCTTTTGGAGCAAAAGTTAACATAAGACCGGGTCTTATAGTAAAATAAGACCCGGTCTTATATAATATAGTATAATATAATATAATATATAAATTATAATACCAGGTCTTATATTAATTTTTGCTCCAAAAGATGCATTAGAGCTGATTGTCCGGCTAGGTCTTATTTTCGGGGAAACACGGTAACCCAAGTGTCCATTGGTGGTTGAATGGATAAAGGAGTTGTGAGACACACACACACACACACACACACACACACACACACACACACACCAGAATATTACCAGCCATAAAAAATGAGGAAATCCTGCCATTTGTGACAACATGGATGGACTTTGAAGACATGCTATGTGAAGTTAGAGAAAGACAAGTACTGCATGGCCTCACATATATGAAGAATCTAAAAGAACCCTCCCTCAGTCCCCCCAAAAAAGATCAGATTTGTGGTAATCAGAGGTGGAGGGGGGGGAATTGGAGGAACCTGGTCAAGAGACAAACTTCCAGTTATAAGATAATTCCTAGAATATATTATACAACATGACTGTACCTAACACTGCTGTATGATATATAGGGAAGTTGAGGAGATCCTGAGAGTTCTTTTTTACCACAAGGAAAGCATTGTTTTCCTTTTTTTATTGTATTATATGGGAAGATAGATGTTAGCCAAACCTGTTGTGGTAATCGTTTCACAATAAATGTAATCCCAGACCATCATGCTATATGCCTAAAACTTACACAATGATGTATGTCAATTGTTTTTCAATAAAACTGGGAAAAGATTTTAAAAAGACATTCACTACAAGGTGTAAGTGGTGCTCACTCCGTACTAGAAGGGCCATTTAAAAACCTGTGAGCACAGGCCCGCTGCCTGCCTCGTGTCGGCTTGCCCGCGACTGAGCAGGGCTCCCCTCCTGCAGGCTCTGCGGTGCCGCGCTCCGCATCCCTCCTGGGCTTCTAAGCGTCAGATTCTGGGGAGTCCTTGAGAAGCCTCGGGCTGAGCAGCAGCAGGCACAGTTGCAGTCACCCAGAGGTTAGAAAGCTGGTCTGACCTCGGCCTCTATCTGAGATGCCAGACCTGCAGAATGACCGTCACGAAAGTATTGTTGCTGATGGTGTGGCAATGGGACTGAATTGTAATAAAAATGTTATTTAATCTTGGTCTCTGTATTTTGATACTTGAATGACTTCCCCTTTTATTTTGCTGTACATACCATTGTTAATCTGTCCACTTTTGTCTGAATTACAAACACCGATCTGTGCGAAAACATAGCCTGACCTCACTACATGAGAGTGTAAATATTCCTGGGCTTCCAGCTTTGGTTTTGTTATTTTCTTAACTGTACAACTTAGAACAGACTGAATTGATAAATGAGAAGCGACACGACTAAAAAAAACAAAAACAAAACCAACCTGTGAGCAAGGTGGATTCGCTGCCCACTGGGAGGGCTCAGGTGCTTTCCACCGAAGGCTGCGTATCCCCCCCTTTGACCATGGTGCTCCCTCCCCTGTCATTGTTGCTGGAGTGTTAGGATATCTGCACTGCTTTTGCTTTGCAATGTAATTTAAAAGGTAAACATGTTGTCTATAAACTGAATCCATTAAAAAAACAAATATCAAGTGCTGATTAATCGAGAGAAGTAGGTTTTCCAGGCTGCTTTAAATAGCCCTCAGTTTTATTAAAAGTAATTTCTGGGCCAGACCGGTGTCTCAGGCGGTTGGAGCTCCATGCTCCTAACTCCGAAGGCTGTGGGTTCGATTCCCACATGGACCAGTGGGCTCACAACCACAAGGTTGCCGGTTCAACTCCTCGAGTCCCGCAAGGGATGGTGGGCAGTGCCCCCTGCAACTAAGATTGAATGCGGCACCTTGAGCTGAGCTGCCTCCAGGATGGCTCCGTTGGTTGGAGAGCATCCTCTCAACCACAAGGTTGCCAGTTTGATTCCTCAACTCCCGACTTCCGCAAGGGATGGTGGCTATGCCCCCTGCAAATAACAATGGCAACTGGACCTGGAGCTGAGCTGCGCCCTCCACAACTAAGATTGAAAGGACAGCAACTTGACTTTGAAAAAAGTCCTGGAAGTACACACTGTTCCCCAATAAAGTCCCGTTCCCCTTCCGCAATAAAATCTTTAAAAAAAAAAAAAAAAGTAATTTATGAGTAGTGAGACATTTTTTATATTGTCACATTTGTTTTATGCAGGAGGCAAACCTGCCTTGTAATTAACATTCTCCTAGTGTCATTGTACTTTCCTGAGGTTGGTTATCTGATACCTGAAACTTTTACGGACCATGATTCTCAAGGGATTGAGTGATGGGTGGGGAACCCGCTGGGAACAGGGGGACACATTGTCCACGAAATTATCAAGGTGGCATGTTTATCTGGTGTGAGGGCCCAAGTGTGTCACTGTAGGACGGCTCAGTTCAGGCATGTTTAGCTTTCCAGACTACGTCATCCTGGAAAATTTAGGAATCAAAATTTCATTCTCTTGAGGTGTGGTTCTTTGATGTTAGAGTTATGGGAATAAGGGGTTTTCATTATGCATCAGAAATTGTTTATGAGAAGTCCTAATGAGAAATGTCATAGAAGAAGCTGCCAATTGTAGCCAGATGGTGCAGGCAATGGCTTCAGAACGGCTCTCCCCCAGCCAACAGGTGGAAGGAGAGAGCGGCCTGAAGGGAGGCAGCCTCCAGCTGGTGTGTGACTGTTGAGCAAGGATGAAAGGAACACATGTGGACGCTGCTTGGCTGCTTATGTGAGTACGACGTCCAGGTTGTTTATGGGGTACAGTAAGTCTGCGAGACCTGAGACCTGATCTCTTTGGCACGTTGCTGACTTGGGCTAGGGAATGTTCACGCGTGGGATGGAGTCATCACATCATGTTGGTTAACAGTGTAAAGGTCTTTCTTTTCTACTGAGATGTTTGGAGTAGGATGTCTTGTTTTTAGTTTGGCTTTCCTTCCATTTTCTGTCTCTCTTTCTTTTGTACTGTTGCCGTCAGAGTGTCTGATAGGGTGATTATTCCTATGTACATTACTGTTTCTCAGACGCTGGACATAAAAATCGGGTCCTTGAGTCCTGGGGGTGTTTCTTGGTCTGTGCCTGCCAGCCTGAGGGCCCTGGGATGTGTTGCTCCCCAAAGTCTGGGTCCAGGTGGCTGACCAGTCCCATTTGCTGCCGAGGCAGTGGTCCTTCGTGTCCTCTCAGGACTGCAGTTAGGAACTATTCCCGAAAGAGTCCAACACAAAACCTACCTGTTAAGCACTCGCCACGCAAAGCCGTTTTTTTCCTCTTTAAGTCTTTTGGGTTTCTTTTGAAGCCATAATAAATTAGAAATAGAATAGTATATACCAAGAAACAAATATGAGGTCTAATTTTTATAAAATTTGTCAATCATTTAATATTTTCAAAACCGTTTTACTGTGACCTATTTTTTAATGAAGCACGTTTAATCATATCCAAAGCTGTGCAGTCATCAGTGCTTTGAAAGCAGTGCAGAAAGAAAGAGAACAAATGCACAATAGGAACAGAGAAAGGATGACTGGCCATATTCCCCCCACAACTCTCTAAGGCCTGCCATCCAGTGGGGTCAAGTTACAGTGTGTTGAGGAAGAAAGGGGATCATTTTGGGTCCTCATTATCAAGAAAATTTAATGTTTACTGCTCATAGTTAAGCACCTTATATCAGGAATGTCAGTTCAATGAAGAGATATTTCAGATGTAGTGGAAATAAGCTAGTTAAGAGAATGGTGGTCCTCCTCTTAAATACTGGGACTGTGTTAGAAAGTTCATCACTCTTGATTTTGCCTTTTACTTGTTCATTTTTAGCTAAAGCCCTCTCCAGGCACTCTGTTGTAGAGTTGAGGTTTGTGACCTTGATTCATAAACTTTTTTCATCCTTTTTTTTTTTTTATTGTGATAAAATATATAAATAACATAAAATTTACTATTTTAATCACTTTTAAGTGTCCAATTCAGTGGTATTAATTACATTTACATTGTTGTATAATCATCACCACTCTTTCCAGATACTTTTCCACAGTCCAGACAGAAACTTTACCCATTAAATAATAACTGTTCATCCCCTTCGCCCTAGTCCCTGGTAACCGCCATCTGACCATCCTAGGTACTTCATAAAGTAGAATCATACACTATTTGCCCTTTTGTGTGTCTGGCTTATTTCACTTAGCAATAATGACCTCAAGGTTCACCCATGTTGTAGCAGAATTTTCTTCCCTTTTTTATTTAAATTAAAAAATTTTTTTTTACATTGGGAAGCAGTGTGTTTCTCCAGGGCTCACCAGCTCCAAGTTGTTGTCCTTCAGTCTAGTTGTGGAGGGTGCAGCTCAGCTCCAAATCCAGTCACTGTTTTCGATCTTAGTTGCAGGGGGTGCAGCCCACTATCCCATGTGGGAATTGAACTGGCAACTCTGTTGTTGGGAGCTCGGGCTCTAACCAACTGAGCCATCCTGCCGCCCCTCTGGCAGCTTGTTGTCTTCAATCTAGTTGTGGAGGGCACAGCTCACTGGCTCATGTGGGAATCGAACCCTCAGAACTTGCGCTGTTACCAACTGAGCCATCTGTCCGCCCCAGAATTTTCTTCCTTTTTAAGGCTGAATAATATTCCATTGTACGTGTATACCAGTTTTGTTTATCCATTTAACTATTGATGGACGTGGGTTTCCATGTTTTGGCTATTGTGAATAATGCTGCTATGAACATGAGAGTGCAAATATCTGTTCAAGTTCCTGCTTTCAGTTCTTTTGGGTGTATACCCAGAAGTGGAATTAGTGGATCATATGGTAGTTCTATGTTTAACTTTTTGAGGAACTGCCAAACCTTTTTCCACAGCGGCTGCACCAGTAACACATTTTTCTTAAAGGAGCATTCATTTTTGACTTTTTATTATAAAATGCAGAAAAGTAGACAGAATGGTAAAATGAACATTCTATATGCATCATTTAGATTTATGTAACAGCATTTTACCATACTTGCTTTATTATTTTTTTGAAGTATTTTAAAACAAACAAATCCACAAAAACTTCAGTTAGGCCAATTTCTTACACAGTAACATTACCTTTGTTACAATTACCAGAATAAACAATAATTTCCTATTATCTAATACCTAGTTTAAAGAGTACTTTTAATAATTGATTTTTATAAGCATGTATTAGTCTAGTCAACTTAAGCAAAAAGAAAAAAAAAATCAATGTTTTCTCCCCCCAACTTTTTAGTATGAAAAATTTTAAAAATATGGAGAAGCAGGAAGAACAGTTAACAGTGATCACTCATGTACTAACATTTGGATTCAATCCTCATTAACATTGTGCTAAGATTCATGTTTCCCCGAAAATAAGACCTAGCCGGACCATCAGCTCTAAGTGTCTTTTGGAGCAAAAAATTAATATAAGACCCGGTCTTACTTTTCTATAAGACCGGGTCTTATATAATATAATATAGTATAACATAATATAATGTAATATAAATTATAATACCAGGTCTTATATTACTTTTTGCTCCAAAAGACATTAGAGCTGATTGTCCAGCTGGGTCTTATTTTCGGGGAAACAGGGTATGTTTGTTTTGTCTGCACATGTGTATATTACATGACAATTTGGAAGTGAGGTGGAGACCTCTTGACACTCCTTCTTTATAGACATCTTCATAAAATGATCATCTGTGAACTGCAGCATACATCACACCTCAGAGAATCAGGTTACCTAGTAGAGTCAATTAGGTCCATAACCAAACCCTGGCTAACCTGAGCATGCTTTTCATTTGGTTGTCCGATAGTGTCTTTTAATGTCAGACAAGCTCTCCTGCTTTGTGTTTTCCTTGAGTCCAAACCAGTCATCTGTAGACGGAAGTGCATTCTCAAGTTGTCTGGCTTTTTCCTAGTTGTGTGGTTTAACTTGTTCCTTTGTTCTATGTTTCCTGTAAACTGGAAGTTAGGTTGGAATGCTTGATTAGAGTTTGATTAAACATTTTTAACTGAAGAGGTAAATTTTTTGGTTCAGAGTAATCTGTGGGGTGACAAAGGATCACCCCATAGATGACTTCCTGGTTGCAGAGGGACACGTGTACCTCTATAGTGGGGAGAAGACCTGGTGGTCCCCACCTTACCCAGGGGTCAAGCTCAGCAGCACTGATACTGATCCACAGCACCCTTCTGCCCTCAGGGTTAACCTCAGTCTGTATTGATGACCACGTGCAATGAGGAAAACTGCTTGCACCCTCATTTGGAGGGAGGGCACAAAATGGCTTTTAAAAAGTGCATTGAGTTATGTCAGTTATACTTCAATTAAAAAGTTTTGGAGACCGTTGGACATTTAAATATGAACTAGATATCAGATGATATTAGTGAGTAATTGTTAATTTGCTTAGGTGTGATAATGATTTTGTGGTTTTGTAGATTATTCTTTGCTCCAGCAATATATATAGACAGGAGATAAACTGTGAATCCTTGGATCTGGGTGAGGGGCTGACATGTGCATGTGTGCACTGTGCTAGTTTCTTAACCTTTTCTGTGTTTCACATTTTAATATAAAAATATTGGGAAAATACTTTGTAGGTGATGCTTATATGCTTCATGTTGCACCCATTTCCTGAGATATAAATTAGACATGCTAAACATACTCTAATGATAGTAGATGAGACCAAGGAAGACAAAAAGAGAATTTTTTTTCTCACTTTGTTTCTTAAGCTATTTGTTTTCATTAACAAATGCTCATGGAATAGACCTCCATCCATTTTTCCCCTTTCCCCCTTGACTAGCTCCAAGTATAATGAGCTTCGTGTATGACATTGCCAGCTGGATCTTGTGTGCTAGTCTGTGCACATACATCTATATTGTGTGTTCCCAGAAGAGTGAGATGGATCTGTCCAAAGAGACTCACTCAGTAAGTCAGGACCCTGCCTCATCTCCACCCCAGCTCGTCTGCTGCCTCCCAGAGAGCCAGATTCATAGGGAAGTGAAGAGAGGATGTGGTTTGGGGAGGAGACTGGCGGTGTACTCAATGTCTACTTTGCAGTACAAACACTAGGACTGGTTCCAAATTAAGAGTTAAAGACACGTATAAATGTATACGTTAAATGACTTAGGTCTGGCCACTTTTAGTGAGAATATATAAGTAACTTGAATAGTTAAAATCTTAAGATTTGACAAGTTGGCAATAATTTTCAAATCAAATAGAAAATAGAATATAGAAAAATACATATATATATATATATATATATATATGTATATAATTTTTTTTTCTCCTTTAAATTTTATTGGGTAACAGTGTGTTTATTCCAGGATCCATCAGCTCCAAGTCAAGCCGTTATTCTTCAATCTAGTTGTGGAGGGCGCAGCTCCGCTCCAAGTCACTGTTTTCAGGCTGGTTGCAGGGGGCGCAGCCCACCGTCCCATGTGGGAATCGAACCAGCAACCTTGTTCTTAAGATCACGTGCTCTAACCAACTGTGCTAACCAGCCGCCCCAGATTTTACATTCTCTTATCTTCACACAATTTAATTTTGTTTTGTTTTTATCTTTATGCTTACTTTTTCCATTGAAAATAGTGATTTTCTTTGTGTCAGATGTCATGGGAAGTCTTTACTTCTGGTCCCCAGCTTCCTTTCCATATCTCGAGTGTCCTTGCAGGGGTGGTCCCTGCATGTACAAGCATACGGATGTGTATGCTTACACAAGTCGTAGACATGTGCTATTCTGCACTTTGCTTTTTTCACTTATTCTTGGGATTTATTCTGTGTTAATACCAGTGGAGCTGCTTTATGTTTTTCCATCGTTGATTTGATTGTGCCATAGCTTATTTAACTTGTCTGTTACTGATGGACATGTCCTTGTTTCCATTGTTCTCCTGTGACAGAATAACCACATCCTTCTGTATACTTTTGCACGGCTCTAAGTATTATCTACTGGTTACGTTCCTAGACTTGCTAGGTCCAATGTTATGGGTATTTTGATTTTGCCACCTTGCTTTTGGTTGACATGGTGCTGGCTCACACTCACCAATGATGTATGAGTGCTTTTGATTTATTTGTAAAGACCACTATGTCTGTTCTCTGTTCTACATGTTTTGAAGTGGCCTTTTTCAAAAGTAAAATTCTGCCGTTTGGGGAAGTGTCAGACTGGTTAGCTTTTCTGCATAGGTTTAAAGGTTTCACACATTGAGGGGCTGCTGTTTGTATTTTCTAGAGATTTCTCTTATTTCTGTCTAGAAGATGCTGAAAAAATCACTGGTTAAACAGTTAATGATATAAAAATTTGTCATGATTTTAGTTCGTAATTATGTTTAGTAGCATTTGCATGTCTGTCTGGTGTGTAGCCCTTGTGGACTACAGAGCAGCATAACCATGGCGAGTGCTGTGAGGTTAGGCCCCTCTTAGTTTCAGTCATCTTTAAAGCCACTGTAGACTTCTCAGCAGAAGGTCACCTGTGAGTCTGGAGGAAGGGGAAGCATCTTGGACTGCCTTTTCTCTGAGGATAAGGAGTTTCCAGAAGCACAAATGGATTTGGAGAAGGAATACCACCAAGTCAAGGGAGAGGGCTGGTGGGCCTTGTATTTGGGAGGAGAGGGGCTGATGCTGGCTCTGGCTTCTTCTCAGGCTTGTGTGCAGACTGGCAGTGGTCATGGTGGAGTTGGCAGGCACGAGGTGCTAGAGCCTCTTTCTGGAAGAACCAGTCACCCCAGTCAAGCGTGAGATCAGGGAGAAAAGTCGTTTTGGGCAGCCCAGTCCCTGGGGCTGCTCTCAGCGTCTGTAGCTCTGTTTGGAGAGCCGCACCCGGTTGAGTCAAAACCTGCCCACTTGCCCAGGCAGGCATGGGCTGCTAGGGTCCACACACCGCTCCTGGTTTGGCCAGGGTTTGGTTTGTATTTCTTCATCATGTTGACATGTAAATAGCAATTTTATTGTTACAAAGCAAATCACTTTACTGTTCTACAAACAACCTAAGAAACAGAAGACAATGAGAAATACTAACATTCCTCCAACTAAGAGTTCTGTCTCTGACTATCCTGATTGTGGTGGGTTATTAAGGTTTATGACAATCAAGAGTTAGCTTTGGGGACCTTGAAAACAAGATCTTTTGAATTTGATTCCAATTTTTGAGAATGGGTTGATGTGCCTGAATTTGGTATTTTGATGAGAGAAGACATTGGCTAAAATTATTTTGGTCTTAGGATTTGCATATTTCTATTTTTTTCATCATTGTTTTGCTCAACTGTTTTCATGTTCCTTATCTTCCTTCCGACTTTTGAGGGCATTTCTTGCTCGATGTAGGTATTAGAGCAGAGATCAGAACTTTGTAATTTTTGCAGTTCTTGATTTGCTTTTGTATCTTTTGTCACTATTTCTTAGTTTAAAAATAGAGGACCCAACATACTTTATTGATAGTAATGTTTAGTGCTCAAAATAGCTTTCAGACTTCTGGTGTGAACAATACAATTATTTTAGAATTTAAGAAAAAATTGTTTGGATGGTGAATCAATAATTAATATTAATGTTATTGATGTTGCCTACCTAGTTCTTTATTAAAATGCTTTTCCTGACTGCAACATTTCATTATAACAGAGAATTCTCATGTAAAACTGGTTGCTTTATATTTTCTTTCTGGTTGCTATAGAAACAGTCCCGTGTGGTAGTGAGTGTTAATCAAGTGCCAGGTTACCCGGCTTTTATAATGGAGCTCTCTGTTAATCGGCTGTATGTAGCTCTAGCATCAGCCACAACATGGCTTGGAGGGGCGGGCCGGAATTGTATCTTCTTTTCTCATTCTTTTTGGTCACAAGAGCATCAGGATCCAGTTGATTACAGTGGTGTGATTTTTCTTTCCCTCCAGCTTATGTGCTGGGGTGGGGGGGGTGAAAGCTGGGGGGCTGCTTTTGTTCTTGGGCTAAGTGGTCCTGGATTTCCTTCCTGCCCGTGAGTCACTGTGTGCAGCCCCACCAGCTATAGACCCCCCAGCCCCTGTGCCTGTCCTGTAAGATCGTCTCCCAGGAAGCAAGCAGGAGGTTCTGGTGAAAAATCACTGCTTGAACAAGAAGTGTTAAAACTTGTCCGGAATTGTGAAAGTCCCACTGCCAACCCCTTAATTGAGGTCCTCATCTCACTACACCAGGCGGGCAGGAAGAGGGCAGGGATGGCCCTGCTTGTTGCTGAGGGGAGAAGAGAGACAAAACCCAGTCACTTTCGTGCTGGACTACTACCACCACCGTACTGGAAGATTTCAGTTCGATTTTTTGTGAACTACAGATTAGTGAATTTTAGTTTATTCATTATTCTGGAGTTAGAGTTGGTAGCAGATTTCAACCTGGAAAACAGCATTCTTTTAAATGATAAGAAAAACTTGTAATATAGTCATTGTTGGAAGCTGTGAGGTCAGTTGTGAAGAACTTGGTCTCAGCTTGGTTGGTACTATCTTTTTAGTAATAGGTTGTGAAGAACTTAGACTTCTGGTGTTCTTGAATTTCATGCCTGAGAGGCCTGTGCACCCTTTTTGGCAGCCTGTATTCAGCCATTCTTTATGCACGTAAGGAGGTGGCATGGAAGCGTGCAGATGGGACATGTGTGTACTGCTGCGCAACACATGACCGCAAACATGGCAGCCTAAAACAGCACTCGTTTCTTACCTCGCCGTTTCTGTGTCAGGAGTCTGGGCAGGCGTCGGGTGGAACTGGGGTCCAGCAGAGGCTGGAATGGGGAGTGCTCTGCCTCCAAGCCCCCTCAGGTTGTTGGCAGAATTTATCTCCTTGTGGTTGTGAAGTCCCCCGTTTTCATTCTGGCTGTCAGTAGAGACTGCTCTTGGCTCCTAGAGGCCTGCTGCAGTTCCTGGCCAAATAGTCCTCTCACAAGCCACCAATGAGTCTTGTGCTCCAGTCTGCTGTGACTGGGTCTCATTTAATATAACGTAATCAAGGGATTGCTACCACACCAGCTTTGCCAGGTAATGCCACCTCATCAAGGAAGAGACATTGCATCTCCTTTGCCATAGTCTATTGGTTAGAAGCAAGTCACGGGTCTGCACTCATGGATGGAGATTACAATGAAGGCACGGACACTTGAAAGCCGAGTCACTGGGTCTCAGGGTCCGTCCATCTGCCGGGGTGTCCATCGGGATGGGCTGCTTTTGGGAACTCTCGTTCCCTGGATTCTAATGTGCCGTCTTGGGGTGGCGTTCCTCTTCTGCCCCACTGCCTATCCATTCTCCGTGCACTGTGAGCCTCCTGGAACCAGGTGGGAGTAGAACCAAGACTGAGCCGCAGGTTGGGGGAAAAAGTGCTTGGATTGACAGCCCTCTTGTCCTGTCGCCTTATGGTGTTTACGCCACGCCTCGTGTTCTCAGCTGTCCTGCCTGCCTTCCAGGTTTGTGGGGAAGATAGATGAGATAATGGGTGTGGTCAGTGAGCCAGTTGGGCAGGGCTTGTGGAATGCTCGTGTCTGAGCCAAGTGAACTAAACTGCGTCTTCTCCATTCTTCAGCAGTGGATTGGTTCTTTTAGGAGAATATAGGATTGTCACCTCTGTGGCCTCTAGCCCTCCTGCTGTTCCAACCTGGGCTCTGTTGAGTGCATTGGACCTTTGATGGGGAGCATTCTTTGAGGCCTTGTAGACAACGTCGACCGCTGTTCATTCTGCCTCTTAAACATCTTCCAGTTTGTCCACTTACGTCTTTCCGCATTGTCACTGCCCTGCAGCTGGTCCTCCTCCTTTCCCTTTTATTACTGCAGCAGCGTCCTGTCTGGTTCTTGATACTGCCACACTATTACCAAAGTGATTTTTTAAAATGAAATTCTGATTCTGTTATTTCCTTTTTTAGAGGAGACTGCTATCTTCCAGGTCTTAAGTGATATGCTTTCTGCCTGGAATTCCTGCTTCCCATTTTCCCCTGGTGATGCCTGCTCATCCTTCAGGCCTCAGCTTCCCCGTGCGCCTTCTTGATTTCATGGCTTAGCTTGTTTGTTGTGTGTGGCTTCTGTCCCCAGTTGACTAGATTCTCATCCTCTGTCTCGCCTCTCTGATAGTAATTTATTGTTCTGTGTTGTCATCTTTTACGTAGCTGCCTTCCCACTAAATGAAACACGTATGTGCAAGCACCAAACCCGGGGCTTGGCGTGCTCATGGCGGATACCTGATAACGCAGTGGCATCACACATCACAGCCTTTAAAGTGGAGTGGAGAGCATGGGACGTGTTTGTGACTCTGGTCACTCTAGTTACTGCATCTATCATCTCTGGCCGTCTTGACCCACCTGGCTTCTCATTTGCTTCCAGTGTCAGTCAGTGTACTTATTTCATTGCTGGATTTATTATGTGAGTTTGAAATGATTTCTTTCTTTTAGTAATTGTCTAGATCTCCAAAATATTGCATCTAAGTTAGAGATACTGGTACTCTCTTCCGTTTTCATGCAAAAAGCATAGGTGGTGCCTGGATTTGGAACCCGGAGAAGCAAGCTCACATCCTTGCTTGTTTCCCATTCTCCTGGCTTACGTCATCGCTGTTGCTTCTGTGCCTGGGAGTATTCATTCAGCAGCTTTGTCATTGCATGTACAGCAGCTCCAGCCTCAGGAAAAGGACGGGAAACTTGCTCTCGGATTAGAACCCTGAGTGTTACGTTTCCGTCTGGGATCCCAATGTTCTCTCCTGCTCTGTTGGGAGGACCTGTACAAGAAGTCGCCTGGATGTCAGAGCTGGAGAAGGCCTTTGCCTGGGCACTTAGCCTCTCCTTTTACAGAGATCGGTCTGTCAGTGTGAGTGAGGATTTATACCGGGTAAGCGGGAAAGTGTTAATGATACTAAGTTTACTACTCAGGTACCCTTTGGCAGAGAGTGAATGTAGTTTTTATTTTTTTAAATCACCATAAAATGAGCATTGTAGCTTGGCAAGGCTGCATTCACCTGACAGGACCTGATAGTTAGGGAGGAAAATACTTAAAATACATGACTATATGAGAGTTTTCCTTTCCCTCTTTTCTGTGTGGTGTTGCATGTGAATCGAGGGCCTGATTTGGATAGTCAGTTGCACTTTAAACATCTCCTTGGTCACTTCACTCCTGACCTGAAGCTTTTGCTCAGAGTAGCCTCTGACAGAGAATCACTTCTTGTTAGACAGCTGGGTGAGTTCTTGCTGTCTTGTGAAACTAAGTTCAGAATTTTCCTTGCTCACCTATTTGAGATTTGTGTTTTCAAGGATATGAGGTCATGATGCATGGATTCATATTAGCCATCTTTTAAGTTTTGTGTTCAGCTACTCTCAGGCTGTGATATGGAAATTGTTAGAATTTCCAAATAGTATCTAGTTTGGGGCTCAATTGTGCTTCCAAATTTAGGGTATAGAAGGGAAGGGATTGGTTGCTGTGCTTTTCTGTGGTTACTTGGGGGCTGATATTCTTTTTCTCCTCCCAAATCGATCAGATTAACCAATTTTCCTAGTCTGGACACATGATACCCATAGCTGCCTGTCCTCAATCTGGCCGCTTATACATCCTTTCCTCAGACTCACATGTATGACCTTGACTTTAATTCATGTGCACATTTTCACTTTGCTTTGTGCGTGCCACACAGCATATTCTACCTCAGCCTTTTTTGTATAGGGCAGGAATTGTAGACAAGGGTATAAGCCATGACCATGAGTAAATTACTTAATTTCTCATTTGTTTTTCTCTTAAGAATCGGGATTATATCTGCCACTCAGTGCTTTTTTTTCCTGTTTACATGCGCTAATTACTATTAAAGCAATTAGCACAGTGACTAGCACACAAGTGCTAAATAATAATTTAATTATTCCCTTCACCCTCTGTTTTGCTTGGTCAAGGGTGACATCTGATGCCTGGTAACTGCTGTTTTGTTTCGTTTTTTAAAACCAGCTTTATTCAGGTATTATTAGCATACAATAAACTATACTTGTTAAAGTGCACAACAATTTGATATATTTTGTTGTACGTATATATCACAGTTAAGATAATGAAAACATCTGTCACTCCACAAAGTTTGTTAGGACCCCTTCATAATTTCTCTCCCCTACCCTGCCCCTCCCTTACCCCCAATATACTTTCTGTCATTGTACGAGTACCTTGCATTTTCTAGAATTTTATATAAATGGAATCCTTTCTCTCTCATTGTCTTTATATCTGTCAAAAATAAGTTGTCCGGCTGTGGTTGGGTCTGTTTCTGGACACTGCTTTGTCCCATTGATCTCTTTATCTGACCTTGGGCCACAGCACACTGGTGCGAATGCTTAACTATAGCTTTATAATAAGCCTTGATGTCCAGTGGTGTTATTCCTTCAAGCTTGTTTTTCCTTTTTCAAAGTTGTCTTTGGTTATTTTAGGTCTTTCTCATTTCCATATGAATTTTAGGATGATTATATCAAATTGTACCCAAAAACCTGCTGGGATTTTGATTGGGATTGTGTTGGTTGTTGAGGTGGAGAGAATTGACATCGTAATGTGACTGAGTCGTCTGGCCCATGAACATGATGTATATTTCTGGTGACTTAGGTGTTCTGTGGTCTCCCTCAGTAGTGCTTCAGGTTGCAGTGTTGCAATCGTGAACATCTTTTGTCAGTTTTATCCTTAAAGTAGTTAATATTTTGATGCTGTTGTAAACGGTATTTAAAAAAATTTTTTTGATTATTTTTGTACCAGTACATATGTCAATTTTTAAAGTTGATCTTGTATCCTACAACCATACTAAACTAGTGACTTTTTTTATAGGTTCCATTGGGTTTTTCTATGTAGATGGTGATATTATCCACAAATAAAGTCAGTTTTACTTCTTCCTTTCTAATCTGGATACCTTTTATTTCTTTTCTTTTGATCTGATTGCCCTGACTAATGTCGAAAAGAAATGGTGAGAGTGGATAGCCATCTGAGGCGTATTTCTGACCATGTGAGGGGTTCATTCACTTTTTCACCACTAACTATGATGTTAAGTGTAGGGTTTTCATAGATGCGTTTTATCAGGTTGAGGAAGTTCACTCTTATTCCATGTTTGCTGCATTTTTGTGAGGAGTGGATGTTGGATTTTTAAAAAAACTTTTTACAGTTATTTAGTTGATCATACTGCTTTTTTAGTTTGTAAATACTGTGAATTACATTGATTGTTTTTCGAATGTTAAACCAGTCTTGTATTCTGGGGTTCAAACCCATTTGGTTCTATTTGTTGCTTGGCTGTCTTGATAGCTGGTTGAAGGGGCGAATGAGCTATGTGCCTCTCGTCATCCAGCAGGGAGGCTGGGCTTCACCACAGCTGTGGTGGCTGCTGTGTCAGTGGAAGAGTAAAAGTAGCAGCCCTATGGCGTCCAGAGGCCCAGAGCTCTCAGTTTCACTCCTGTGTCATTCTTCCCTGCAAAGGAAGTCTTAAAACCAGCCCAGATTTAAGGGATGTGAGATAGATTGTACCACTCCAGCACGTGATTGGAGTAAGCTGCAGAGTCACATTGTGGATGTGGATAAAGGAGGGCAAGAATTGATTGGTTCCCTGCTCACAGTCTACTGAGGGGCACAGCCATCTCAATAGCTTACACCCAAATCCTCTCATTTTTGCTATAATTACGTTCTTCTATGTTTTCTTCTAAGAGTTTTGTAGTTTTAGCTCTTATATTTAGATCTTTGACCCATTTTAAGTTAATTTTTTGTGTGGTGTTAGGTAAGGGTCCCACTTCATTTTTCTGAAAGTGGATATCCAGTTTTCCCATCACCATTTGTTGAAAAGTGTGTCCTTCCCCCATTGAATGGTCTTGTGATTTTTGTCAAAAGTCATTTGACCATATATGCAAAAGCATTTCTGGGTTTTATATTCTATACCATTGGTTTGTATGTCTTTATGGCTGACTCAACTTTTAAATTGTCTATAAGTATTCCATGACAGGAGGAGGTCCACTTGGCTGTGAAAGTGTAATCACAAGAAGATGAGTAGCATCTGGGTCGGAAAGTGTTAGCTGCTTAATTGTATTAAAACATTTTAATTAAGAAGTCTTTTGGTTAGAGACTATACCAAAAATTAAAGAGAAGCTTTTGAATTGGTAGTGTTATAAACAGATGGTAAGTTTCTTTAAGGGTTATGTTTTTATGATTTAAAAAATAAGGTGTTTTTTCAGGGTAACCAAGTAAAATTGGAAATTGAAGTAATTGATATAGCTCATGTGTAATCTCTTTAAAACGGGTCTCACTGTCTGTCTCTGGGAAATAATGCATCATGATTCCTCTGAACCATGTTTCCTAATGTGATTTAGTGCCCAGCCTATGAAATCTTACTAAGTATCACTTTGTGATTTAAAACAGTTTTCTCAAAATGCAGTTTTTTTTGCCTTCCTAAATTTGTATTAACACAATTATTACAGGGCTCCCAAATTTTAAACATTTTTTCTTCTGAAAATTAGTTAAGTGAGTTCAGAATAGGAAAACATTTTACCTGAGTTATGTTGTTGTAAAGCTTTTTCTAGCTGGGCCACAGCAGGAAGACCTAGTGGTATAAAATATAAACTGTATTTATAGCATTGTGTCTATAGGAAGTGTCTTCTGAAAGGGTAAATAAGGTGATTTCTGCTGCTTAGTGTGCCACCTTTTTATTTCCTGTAGCGGTTGCTTGAGGGTGTATGTGGTGTATGTATTTAACTTATCACAGACATCTTCAAATGATACATCTTGCCCATATAGTTTAAGAATCTTACTTTGTATATTTCCATTTCTCTTCTCCAGGGTTTTGTATTAGTATTTTGAAGCATCTACATGTTATAAAATGCGTAATACATTATCATTTTTACTTTAAATGGCCAATTTTTTTCTAAATAGATTTAAATAATAAGCTTATTTGTTTATTTTTACCTAGACTTTAGGTAACCTAAATCACATGGTATAGTTAGCAGCTTTATAAATGTTAGGGGCAAAACTGCAATAAAACTGGATAGTTTTTAGTTTTAGTGTTCTTCATTCCTATGTGTAGGTCCAGATTTCAACTTATTAGTTTCTTCCTTTCTGAAGGACTTACTTTAGTATTTCTTATAGTGGACTTTTGGCAATGGATTCTTTTAGCTTTTGTCTGTCTCAAAGTGTGTTTATTTCGCCTTTGTTTTTTGAAAGGTATTTCTGCTGGGTAAAGAATTCCAGATTGACTATTTTTTCTTTGAGTACTTCAGTCACAGCGCTCCACTGGGTTCTGACTTGCATTGAATGCGTTTCCAACCAGAGGTCTGTTGTCATCCTTATCCTCGTTCCTCTGTATGTAATGTCTTTTCTCTCTGATTGCTTAAAAGATGTTTCAGCTATTTAGTTTATAATGTAGCTTAGTGTAGTTGTTTCCCCTCCACCTTCTTCCACCTCCTCCCCCTCCACGCCGGTTCAAGCCGTTGTTTCTCAGTCTAGTTGTGTAGGACACAGCTCCCTGGCCCATGCTGGTATTATGGGCCTTGCGTTCCTCCCCAGCTGAGGCAGTTGTTGGTCAGCCGCTCACGGCAACTCTTGATGGCTGCCGGCCACTCACACTGGCTACCGGCTGCTCATGGCAGCCCGTGGCAGCCCGTGGCAGCACACAGCAGCCCATGGCAGCTCACGCCAACCTCCAGCTGCTCACGGCAGCCCAGCTCCAGGGAGAGCCGCTGTTCACAATCTTAGCTGTAGAGGACACAGCTCACTGGCCCATGTAGGAATCAACTGGTGACCTTGGCGTTAGGAGCACAGCGCTCCAACCACCTGAGCCACCAGGCCGGCCCGCTTAGTGTAGTTTTATGCATATTCCTTGTGCTTGGGGTTTGTTGTTGAGCTTTATGAACCTCTGGGTTTATAGTTTTTATCAGATTGGAAAAGTTCCTGGGCATTATTTCTTCAAATAATTTTTCTGTCCCTCCCTTTTCTCTTTTGTAGACTCCAGTTACATTTATATGAGGTTGCTTCAAATTGTCACATAGCACAATGACGTGCTGTTCATCTTTTCTTTTCTTTTTCCCCCCTCTGTGTCTCTGTCTTATTTTGGGTAATTTCTATTGCTGTATCTCCAAGCTCACTACCCCTTTCTTCTGTAATGTGTAGCATGTCAGACATTTTTGTCTCAAAAATTTTTGCCTCATTATACTTTTAATTGGAAGAAGTTTGACTTGGGTCCTTTTCACATCTTCCATGTGTCTAATTAGTATGCTCAGTCTTCAGCTTGAATATATAGAATGCTTTCATGTCCTGATCTATTAATTGTTGTGTCTGTGTCACTTCTGGTTGGTTGATTGATTTTTCTCATTGTTGCTCACACTTTCCTGCTTTTATGTCAAGTAATTTTTGATTGCATGCCAGACATTGTTAATTTTACCTGGTTTGTTGCTGGATATTTTTGTATTAACTATAAATATCCTTGGGCTTTGTTTTAGGGTGTAGTTAAGCTACTTTGAAACAGTTTTGATTCTTTCAGCTCTTTAATTCAAGTTTTGTTAGATGGCACCAGAGCAGCATTTAGTCCAGGGCTAATTTTACAGATCTTTGGCTTTCTCTCTTCCTGTGCGTTGCTCTCCTTTTGTGCTCTCCCTGCGATTTGTAGCCTCTGTGGCTTGCCTGGAGTCCCAGCTTCACCCTCTCAAGTCAAAGAGACTGTTGGGCTGCTCCTGGGTTTCCTCTACCCATGTTGCAGCCTGGAAACTCTTGCCAGTCAGTAAGGCGTTGCAGTTTTAGAGTTTTCTTTGTTTTCATTGCTTGATGTCCAGTGTCTTGTAAACCATTGTTTCCTCCTTTTTGTCCAGGTTTAAGAGGGATGGTGAATCCATTCCCTTCTAGTCCACCTTGATTAAAGTGGAAGCTGGGATAGAAATTTTACAACATTTTATTTATTTTGCTTGAAAGCTCAGATTTTATAATTGACAGCAAATACTGACAGTTGTTTGCTTTTATAGCTATGGTTTATCTGTCATACGTTCAAGAAAATTGGGTTTTCCATAAAATAGTAACTCAAACAGTTGAACAAGTCAAGTGCTTTTTGTTCTAAGAACCATTGTCCATCGGTCTTCAGCAGATGTGTGCTTTATGCTCTCTTTGGTTCTGTCAGAGAGTATTAAGATAATATGTACTCCATTGTTGAAATTTAATAAAATTAATTTTTATTGCTTAAATCAGAACAGTTTTAAGTGACATGGGCATTAAAAATTGCCATTGTGTGGTGATGAAGAGTATGGAACTCACTGTTACAAGTGCTGAGTTGCCAGCACTTCTCTCCTTGCAAATGTAGACTCTGTGAAGAGGACAAATAATTTCTTAGTATATGACAATGGTTTTGATCTCAGATCTATTTAGTGCATTGCTAGATTAGAGAATGTGTAGAGGCAGTAATTGGTGAAAATGAATAAGGGCTGGTGCTGCAACCCTGGTATTGGATGGATTGGAGATATTTTTAGGATATGGAAGATAAACTGTAGACTTATTTCCCTTTTTGGGAATTTAAATCAAGTTTTACTACCCTAGGTAAGACAAGTTTGGATTTTGTTTAAAGAAATGCTGTGGAATGAAGCAGCTTCTTTGTAGCCAGCAGCTTTGGAAATGATTAATGGAAGATGTCTGAACAAGCCAGGGTAACGTTTAGCCTTCCAGTGGAACTGTAAAAGAAATGAAAGCACTGCAAAAAAATTTTGTTAATGTACAGTGTGTGTGCTTCCTAAAAAATGACACCCACATATCTAAATTACATAAAATGTGTGCTAAAGTAATAAAGAGCAAGAATATATATCTGGAAGAAAAAATTGATTGAATTTTATTTTGATTAAACTTTTAAATCATTTCAGAAAACTTTTTCTTTTAGCATCAGTGTCTTTCCTTGGCCACTTCTCAGCAGTGGTGTCACTCTGAGAACAGAAGGTCGACTGTGCTAATGGTCTTTTGTTCCAAGAAGGGAGGATCTCTAAGGCTCTGGCAGGGGGGTGAGGGCGCGGAGAGAGGAGGGGGTGTCATTTTGTGGGAGCTGCTCATTGTTAGGTGGAGTCTCTGGCCTTTAACTTGATTCTGATTTTAACTGCTGTGTGTCATTTCTTTTGGTCCATCCAGCTCAATGTTTGTGTGCTTCCTATAATTACTAATGTAACTGATTGTTTTAGTGGCATTTATACATGTATTCTTCAGATGGTAAAAGTACCCATTCTAAAATCTATAGTTAATGAGTTTTGACAGTTGTATCACCCCAGATAACCAACAGTAGAACATTTCCATCACCTCAAAAAGTTCCATTTTATTATGTTTTATTTTTTCACTGGGGAATATTGGGAGACAGTGTGTTTTTCCAGGTCCCATCAGCTCCAAGTCATCGTTTTTTTCACTCTAGTTGTGGAGGGTGTAGCTCAATGGCTCACGTGGGAATCAAACTGGCGACCTGGGTGTTATGAGCTCTGTGCTCTAACCACTGAGCAAACCGGCCGCCCCCAAGAAGTTCCTTTTCAACGCTTAACCCTCAGCTCCAGGCCCAGCCTAAGTGATCACCGGTATACTTTTTGCCATAAATTAGTTTTGCCTCTAAGAATTTCATATAAATTGAATCACACAGGATATACTCTTGAGTCGCACATCATTCCCACAGCAGGGTATTTTTTTATTTTTTTTTTAATTTTTTTTTTAAATGAGGTAAAATTTACATAAAAAGTTTACCATTGTAACCATTTTAAAGTGTATAGTTCTGTGGCTTTTAGTAATTTACAATGTTGTGCAACCATGACCACTCTCTAGTTCCAGAACATTTTTATGACCTGAAAAGGAAACCCTGTATCCAGTAAGTAGTGAATCCTCGTGCTCTCCTCCCTCTGCCAGAGCCACCACAGCCACTGCTCTACTTGGTTCTCTGTGGATTTGCCTGTTATGGACATTTCATATAGATGGAATCATACAAGATTGGTCTTTGTTTCTGGCTTTTTTAACTTAGCAGGATGTTTCCAGGGCTCATGCATGTTGTAGCAGTACGGGAACGTCATTCTTTTTTGTGTTTGAAAAATACTCCGCTGTGTGCATACACACGTTTTGTGTATCCGTTCATGTGCGATGGACATGTGAGCTGCTTTCACTTTCTGGCTGTTGTGAATAGTGCTGCTCTATGTATGTAGGTACGTGTTTTGTTTGAACACCTTCTGGGTACATACCTAAGAGTGGAATTGCCGGGTCCTACGATAGTTCTAGAGGTTAACTTTTTGAGGAATCACCCAACTCGTCCACAACAGTCACACCTGAGAGCCAGGGTTCTCTCTTGACTTCTAGACTGGAGCCCTGACTCCGGACTCAGTGTCAGCCTCACAGCCATGCTTATTATTTGCTCCTTTCTTCATCTGTTGACAGGCAGACCTGCAGAAGTCGTGATCTCTGACCCCTGGATGGCAGGGGTTTCCATTTTCAGTGACTGAGAGCAGCTCTTCACAGCTCTGATGCTCATAGCTGAGTCTGTCACAATCTGCCCCCAATCCCTTTGAAAAGCACCTTCCCCATATGAGGTAGGAGAGTGTGTCATTGATAGTCATCACTGAAGACACAGTTAGGAAACGTGTCCTGTTTTCCAGGTGCTATTCTGTGTGCCTTACAAGAGTAACTCATTGAATCTTGGTAACTTCTGAGGCATAGGTGCTATTCTTCCTGTTGTAGACACGAGTAAATTGAGGCATAGAGACGCTGGGCCATGTGCCCAGGGTCATATAGGTCAGGAATAGCGACTCTGGCAGTAAACCCTGGGCAGGCTGGCTCCAGAATCCCGCCTCCAGTTACTCAGGAGTGTTGTGTCCAGTCACATGTCCTGTACTACTACTATTCACCCCCCCGCCCCCACCCTTTTTTCACAGATAAATAACATATGGTTAGGGCACAAGTCTGTTTTGTTGGCAGCTGTATCTCCAGCGCGTGCAGTGTGGAATGAATATCTTCTCACTACATTGCGCTGTTCTCATGTTTTCCCATTTATGTTCTTGTTTGTGAAAGGACACTGTACTTTTCTTTAAATAACATCTCTTGCCTCCTTTCTGTTACCCGTCCTTTTGGAAACACCCAGTGCTAGTGTTAGTAAGCTGGGTAGTAACACTTTGTCATGGGTGATACCTAGCAGCAGGAAGGTCCTGTTCATGGAAAGGCAGTCTGGCTTGTAATAGTAGTTTTCTGTAAAGCGAGAGGACTTTTGCTAATTGGTTGTGCTAACTAGTACTTTAACTTAGTTATATATTCCTCTTAGAATGTTTGAGGAAATGTTAACAGGGAAGTAGGTGCTCCGAGGGATTTCTGCTTCAGTTTTAAGGTGGAAGTTGTTTCATACAAAAGCAGACTATTTACCTTGAACAATAATTATCTTACTTCCTGGATTGAAACATTAATGTCAGCAAACTAAGACAAAATTTGATGGCAGTGGAATATTTTTTAACCACTAACATAGTAGAGAATATTTAGAATGTGCTTAAGATGTGATGTGTTTCTCCTCACATGTGAGAATGCATGATTCCATAGAAAAGAAGACCACGTGGAAACAAGGACCAAAAAGTAGTGAGGGTATAGTACCCCTTAAAAAAAAAAAAAAGGTTGTCAAAGTATTCTTAATTCAAAAAAGGTAAATGGCTATGTCCTCATCTATGATTTTAAATACCTACGTGGTTACTGAGAAGAGAGGCATTATTCGGTTAAACCAGGCCCAGAATGTGGGTATCCTAGCCATCAAGTACTGATTGTGTAGGTGGGGAGAGAGAAGTTGGGGTTTCATGGAGACACTCAGGATGTGGGTGCCAACCCCATCCTGCCCTCAGCTTACAGCCCAGGCACACCTGCCTGATTCCTGTCCCTCCAGCCACAGGTGAGCTGTTCGCTGTCAGAGGTTCAAGTAGCAAAGTTTTGGACAAGTGTTTGAGAGGAAGTTTTAGTGATTTATTGCAAATTGTGCCCTAAGCTTTAGGTCTTACATGACAAAAGCACAATTATATATAGGTAGTTAACTTTTTAAAAATTTAAAAGTTTTATTGATTAATTTTCATAGCAGATGGACTCATTTTAAATGTATAATTTAGTGATTTTTAGTAAGTTCACTGAGTTGTGAAACCAACACCATAATTCAGTTTTAGAACATTTTTGTCACCCAGTAAGATTTCTCACACCCATTAACAGTTAATTCCTGTTTCTGTCCCCAGCCCTAGGCAACCGCTAGTATACTTTCTATCACTATAGATTTGCCTTTACAGATAATTAACTGTTAAAATAAAACCCCTAAACACTCTCAAAAGCAGCAGATCCAAACTCATTGATCTAGCATGTGAAGACACTGTCTATCTTTGGTTGAGTAAAACCTTGGATTCTGACGTAGGCCAGGGGTTGGCAGACTTTTCTGTAGAGGGCCAGATGGTAAATATTTGGGACTTTGCTTTTGAACCATAAAAATGACCAGGGATAGTTGGTAATGGAATGAGTGAACCAGTTGGACTTTCTGTAGAAACCAAGATTAGACCCCACAGTGTGTACATTTTCATCAGTCATTTTAATGGCCAATGCAAAGCATACTTACTTAAGTTTTTAGGAAGATAAAGCTAGAATTTGGATTGTCCTGACAATTCAGAGAACTTGGGAATTTGGGAGTACATGAAAAGTAGTACGTTTTAGAAAAGAGGTTGGGCATGATAATCACAAAGGATTTCAGTTTTGTAGGCTCGTAAGCATTCATCAGCAATAAATATGACGAGTGGGTTTTTCATTTAAAATAAAATATTTTACTTTTAAATACTGATCAATTAAACTGGGAGAAATAACCACTTCTAGACCATCAGGTGTGGGTTTGGTCCTGGTGGCCTCCCTCTTCCCCATTGGGGCACAGTTGTTACTATAAAAGTCCTTGCAGCTAGCTGCACTCAGCCTTATTCTTGCATTCTGTCTCTGAGTCTTATGTTTTTGTTTACTTTTTTACAAAATGGAAAAATTCCCTTCTCCAGTTATAACAGTGCTGTGTTGTGAGCAACATTAAGGTGTTTATAGCAGAAACTGGCGACCCCACGTGTATCTACACACTGTAAGGAGAGTGCTACGGTGATGGGTTTGTCGCATCTTCCTGCAGAACCCTGAGCGGAACCCTGAGTGCATATCAGGGTGTATGAAAATAGGTGTGTCTGTATGTTAAAATGGGATTTTAAAAATGTGAATGGAAGCTATATGTTGTTTAGTTATCAGCTTTTCCCAGTTAATACCTTTGTATGCTAAGACATACTGTTTTCCTCCTACTATGTTGTGCCCATCTTTTCACTACATCTTGAATTGCTAGACATTCAATTGGGATCTGAGGAATAAATACAGGATATCATTAAGAACGGGATGATTTGTTTTTAAAGTCAGGGATTGCAGTGTGCACCTATATGCTCATACCTGTGCAATTGCACCTCTGCTCTGGGTTATTTTCTCCTCACCTCACATGTACCTCCCCGGTGATCACTCTGCCCGCAGCCCCATTGCTGGATTCCTCGGGGCCTGGATGGGGGGCTAGGGGACAGCAGAGTGTTAATTTCCGGCAGTGACTCCCGCTTGAAGGCAGGGCTTAGAGGCCAGGAGTTGGGTATTTGAGGAGGCCTCCCCTAGTCCTGTAATTCTTCCACCCCCACCTTATAGCTCCAGGAACACACAAACCTTGGAGAATGACAGCGCCGGTGCTCTCCACGGTTGTGGGGCTCTTTGCATTTGCTTCCCACAGGAGTGTATTGCTGAGATAAGTTTACAGAGAAATTTTAAATGAAAGGCTGAAGTGAGATTGTAGACTGGGATCATATCTGAACTTTTGGGGTTCATTAATTCCTCCCGCATCCCACCATTTTAGGACATTACGTTTCTAGCCCGTGGACTTTTCCCCTTAATCCCTCCTTTGGATCTCGAGAGGACATTGGGTGTTACTGATAGCCAGGGCCTTGTATAAGTCCGCTTCCACGTTTGTGGCTGGAACCCTGGCTTCCTCTTTGATTTATTTCTGCTATTTCATGAGTTCGGCCCTTCTGTATTAATGTCCCTGCCTCGAGCGGCCAGTCACATGGGGAGTGCGGTCTGGTGGAAGGAGCAGGAACTGGGAAGTAGGAGGACTTCACCCCTCAGTGTGGCTCTGCCTTGTTCTTGTGACTTGGAGCGTGTTCCCTGCATCGTCTCTTTCAGTTCCTGACTAACCTGACTCAGGAGACACGTGCAGTGCCTCTGAGGGCATGCATGCCCTTTCAGGGTGGAGGAACGCAGACGTGTGTGGATGTCTGTGTGTAATGTATAGGTGTGTGTGTAACTGATTTTGAATAACCAGTTTTAAGAGATTCTCATCTACGCTGGCCCCATGATAGCTGCCTGGGCTTCATCACTGTGTTTCTATTCTTGGATTTTCTTTTTTATTTGCTGGTTTGAAGCAGCAAAGAATGAAACAAGCTAGCTTATGATGCTTGATAGCTGCCAGTAAGAACTAAAGAAAATGGTGATACGGGCAATGGAAGATGGCACATCAGACCGGGCAGTGTGGTTTTGTATGTACTCACAGAGCGAGCTGGAGGCGGTGGGGAGTGAGGACCCGCTGGCTGCTCTGTGCTGAACCGCGAGGCCGGGACCCGAGCCCTTCACTGTGCTCGTGAAGGCTCAAGTCGCTGGATTTGTGCAGTGGAGTGCTAGCTTTTACTAAGGCGCACTTCAATATTATTTGGAAGACATCTTTGTACTTGTGTCATGTATAATAAGGTTTATATTTTTAATTTTTAGTTTGAGAATTTAAGTAATAACAGTAAGGCTATTATTTATTTTTTTATGATAATAGAGATTCTTGTTCAGATGCTTCAGTAATTTGCTTAGGACAAGACCTCAAATGCTTCAGTAGGATTTGGACCCCATAGTGTAAATTCTGACAGATCATTGAGAGTTTTTCCTTGACCATTAGCATTTTTATTAACTTGTCCCTTTAATTCAAAATTTTAAGGGAAGTGTTTGATTTTATGTTTAGGCTGCGTACATTAGTTTTGTGGTTGAGAACTTCTTAAGGAGACTTTCTTTGTATGTTCTATGGGAATATGTGCATATTTGCTACTTGAAGTAGAAATATAACCTGTTCAGTGTAGTGCGTTCCTGTGCCCACCACGGGGAGGGTAAGTGTGACAAGGTCATTCCCTCTTGTCAGGCATCATCCTGTCTGGGTCAGGGCCTGTGCACTAGCTCGCTGTGGACTCTCTCAGCAGGCGTGTCATGCCCACTGTGGCCAACTCCAGACTTCAGTGTGGCAGCAGCTGAGAGGAAAGGCACCATTCGTGACCTGGAGGAGCTGGCTGTTTGCCTTTGGAGACGGACGTGACAATAGACAACAGGAGGCGTGGGGAAGGCTTAGAAAGAGATACGCAGAGGGGTGCTGTAGGGTTCCCGGACTGGGCTGAGCTGAGGCTCCCACAGGATAAGGAAGGGGTGGGATTCTTTGGGAGGATTAGCCTTAGACAGGAAGAATCTGTCTCTCCTGGGAAGAGGATGGGTTGAGCAATTGTGGAAGCTGAGGGCCTGCGCGCCGCTTGTTTAGGAGGACTGAGAACAGGTGACATGTGGGACCACGTGTGGAGAATCCAGAGGGAGCAGAGACCTGCAGCGGGATCACGAAGCTCATGTGGGTTGGATGCCCACGCTTTGGGGGTGCCATCTCGCTGCCATGTTTCGGCAGCAGTTCCTCAGGCCCCATTGGCGTTCAGAACTGCTGGCTCAGCGACATGCAGGGAGGATCTCAGGGGAGACCAGGGTGTGTTTGCTGGTGAGGGAGCACCTGGGCACACTTTGTGAAGAGCAGTGAGGGTGATGTCGGAAGGATGGGAGACGCGTTTGGTGGCAGTGGGTTGCAGACATGGATGGGAGGTGGTAAGGTCACGAGTTGAGCACAGAGCGTGTGGTTGGATAGCTGGGTGTGCTCTTCATGTGGGGGTCGTGCAGGCCGAGCTGGGGGAGAGGGATGGTGATTCGTGCAGTGTCCTTGTTGGCGGGGCCTGGACGGTGGGCTGGGTCCTTCCCAAGTGTTGTTCTACTGAAGCCTTAACTAGGACCCAGCCTGGGAAGGGGGCGCTGCCTACCACCCACAGGTACAGAGGGTGGCTCGGAGAGTGCCTTGGCTGGTGGCTTGGCCGGGACTGCTGAGGGTGGAGGGTGTTTGGCAGGTGGGTACAGGAGTGGCAGCTGGTCAGAAGAAAACAGTGGCGTGGGTGCCAGCCCCTGGCCCCAGAGTGGAGGAGACAGGCTGACAGCGTGGAGATGTGGGCAGGAGTCTGTGTGTAAGGAGGTGCTCAGTGGGTGCTGTTGGGCCAGGAACTGAGTGATGGAGTGGTTTGATCTGTGCCGTGTTTGGGTGTCTTGTCAGTGTACATCCCGGGTCCTGTCAGGAGGATTTCAGGGTTTACTTCAAAGCCCTTAATGGCCTGGCCCCCAGAATTGACTTTGTCTTAAACTTCTTTTAGATGCGAACACCGTGGGAAACTTGAGGAAAACGTCATCTCTTTTCACATTGAGAAGCTTTTCCCTTATTCTCATCACTCATGATTTTGGCCCAAGCTTTAGAAGTCTGTTCAGAGCTTGTTTGTTAGACCTTTTCTAAACCATAGCACATGCTGTAGAAGGTCCCACTGTCAGGAGGACCCCAGGCCTCGCCTCCATCAGGTCCCCTGTTTGGGAACAAGGCAAGGGCCACTGCCCGCTTCCCCTCATCTCCGTCCCAATAGCCCATTTTTTGAAAATGGGCCTAACATGGATTGTTACATCCTGTGTGAAGAGCGGTTAGAAAGAGGCTCTTTTAAAATTACTGTAAAATTATAAAAACCGTGTTCCTTAATACTGGTTTTAAGTGGATCCCTTTCAAAAACAACTAAACTTCATGTTCTCTTTGCTGTTCACTTGTTAAAGAACATATGCTAGGTTAATCTTTTTTTAATCTTAAAAAAAGATCTTTAAAAAAAAATGACACCTGTTTTCTTGATTTTCATACAGAGGTTGTTGGGATATCAGTGTAAGGCGGGGACTTGTGAGTGTTTTTATTGAGTGTTCTCCTTGCTTCCCTGCAGTTGGAATGGCTTGGCAATTTGGAGGGGGCTGGGGGTATTCACTGGGGGCTCGGGCACTGGTCCCAGGAGGGAGTTTTGGGGGTTAGGGTTTGAGGGCGGTTGTGGTGCCCATGACAGGTAGGACGCAGCTTGCAGGGGCAGCATCTTGGGCTTCATGGAGATGATGGCCGCTTAACTTCCCTGAAACCCAGAGAGGCAGCTTGGCGGTGCTGAGTCAGTGCTGGGACTTGGCCTGCTGCCTGGGTTTCCTCTGGAGTCCTCTGCTGATTGCCTCCCTTACTGACACCATGTGTCCTTAGCGTGTCCTGGCTGTAGGAGGAGGATCTGTGGTGGCTGCTGTGTTCCACATTCTACCACAGAGGTGACGCTCTTGCTGCCCCAGGTTGGAGGAAACGTGTCCTGGGAGGTGTTCACCTCCGTTCACAGGTGCTCAGAGAAGGAAGCTGCTGTCTAGTGTGTATGGTGCAGGTGCTCTGGAGGTCCAACTGCACATATACTTCCTTCTGCTGTGAGCAGACAGTGAAGCCACTGGCACTCACATGACTGGGCTTGCAGGGCAAGCCTGTGCCCTCAGGCTCCTTATCTGTTCTCCTTATGGGCATCAGATGGTGGCTCTCCCCTGTGGAGGTGCTGTGAGGATTCAGTGAGATCCAGTTGGTAAAGCACTTGCCAAGAGCCTAGCACAGAGCTGGGGCCATGGGTGTTTGTTAAATAAATAAAACAGCCCTGCTTCCTCCCCTCTACAATGCTCCATTAATGCCACATCCAAGCAGCCTGATTTCCTTTTACAAACAAGCTCCACAGATATTAGCTTTCTGGGAAAGAATCAGCCATTAAGAGTTGCCTCCACTGAGCTGGGGCTGCTAGGGAGAGATACGGGGGTTCAGTAAGTGTGGGTCTGAGCGCTCCACGCCTGGTCCTGTCTCTCAGAGGCCAGCAGGACCAGGCCTCAGCTTCCCAGAATGAGTCGGTGCATGGTCGTTGCCATGTGGGTCTGAGTGGCTCGGTCTGGCAGGGTGGTGGTGCTGTGTATGCCTCTGTCAGCTTGGGGCATTGTCTTCTGTGGGTTCTTTGCCTTCTTTAGACTCTGGTAGGCCCCCTGCAGCCCAGCCCCTAATGCACTTCTGCAGAGACTGCAGTCTCTTGGTTGGTGCTTCGTAGTCGTTTCTATGTTAGAGTTTCTAAAAGTAGCCTTGTATACTAATAAGCCCTGAAGTGATTCATAATAGTTTCATCTCCACCGGCCTCATTGGATTTTTCTTGCTTTTAGGAGACGAGGCAGTGAGTGGATCAAGTGTGATAATAATTTGTCGGCTCCTCTGGTGCTCTGGTCTAATCGGATTTCAGGTGCAGTGCAGGATTGACGTCCCGGGGAAAGGAGCCAGGCCTCCACAGTCGGGAAAGCCGCTGATGCTGACAGCCGGCCGCATCCTGTACCCGCTCCCCAAAAGCAGACCTTCTAGAGAAAGAATATTTTCTTCCTCAGCTGCTCTTCCAAGCAAAAGTGTTTCATGCATGAGAAATTCTGGTGAGCAGCCGCTTGTTCAGAAGTACTCTGGGCATGAAAACTTTTCTTCCTGATAAATTCTTTTGCTCACGCTTTTTGATGTGGAGGCTTTCACAGTGCACTGTTCATTCTGCTTGTAATTTAAAAAATTGCATAGCAATATTTATCTGTTTTAAGTTTTATTACTATTTTATGCAGTCGCATAACATTTATTTAACTACTTTCCTTGCTAAAACATCTAAGTGAGTTATTTTTGATTTCAGATTTAAACTCTTCCTCAACTTTTGACTCAGCGTTGGTGTGTTTCAATGTTCTACTAAAACCTTAGTGGTGGGTCTTGATCTTCAATCATTATTGCCTTGTCCAGCCTGGTAGGGTGCTTTGTCCTGGCACATTTCTCCTACACAGCGGTTACACATTTGCCCAGGTTTTGTTTTGTTCACACTGTCTTCCAGGAGCAGATCTCTGATCTCAAAATGGGTTCACTCTACACCCATTTTGGCTCTTGGTCCATCCCTTACCACTTGTGCAAACTTGCTGCTTAACCTAGCTAGGTAATGGGTGACTGCCTTTGTCGCAAGTTATTAATTCATCCCATTTGTGTAGCTTTACATGTAAAAAAGGGTGTTCCTCACTCGTAAGCACAGTGTCCCTAATAAATTAATTTTTCTCGCTTGCAAAACCTGGTTGGGAGGGCTTAACAGGTGTGGTAGTAATGCTTATTACTCTGGGTGCGGAGGGTATTGCTTAAAGAATTTTCCATGTGCGGGAGGCAGTAGGGTGGCTGGCATGCTTACTACCCACATGTGATGTTGACGCGCGCAGTGCAGGGCGGTGCTGGGGAAGGATGTTTGCATTGGAAATCGGAGCCCTCTCTGTGTTTCTCACCTCCTTGCTGTCGGGAGGGCAGCTGATGCCCTAGAGTACAGGTACCCGTTTGTTTTTGCTGACTAAGAGCAAGCCTAATTCCAAATACTTTTGACAAATTTCCTGGCTAGAGGAAAAATTCATATTTATCTTTCTAATGAAAGAGGTAGAGAGGCTGGATATTGTAGTGAAGTACTCAGTAACAGTGGCAGAGGGCCAGCTGGAAGACGTGCTGGCCAGGCTGGAGGCTGGCCCGGAGCGAGCGTGGGGGTTGTGATGGCTGGAGGCAGGACTGAGCACGCAGACTTGCTTCATGCTGGGGAGTTAACCTGCGGGGTAGGTGGAGGGAGGGAGCGCTGCAGAATGGGGTCTTGCTGTGAGAACCTGTGCTTCTTCACTCACACTCCTGCTGGATGCTGGGGAAGGAACGGTTGGACCAGACTCTGTCAGCCTGTGTAAGACGTAGGCTGCCTCCTTGAGCCACTCACAGATGTTTTTTGGAAACGAGTCTTAGATAGGTAAAACCGTTCCTGAATGACAATCCAGCTAGGTGAAAAATTGATTTATTTTGGCCTAAAAGCTAGAGGAATTGAGAGAGACAGACAGAGATGGAGACAGATGAAAAAAGATGTGTCTGGACAAGCTGTTTCTAGAGAGAAGTTTATAGAATTTCAGTTTTGGGAAGTCTTAATTTTTTGTTAACAGCTTACTGAGATAAAATTTCCAATGCACTGTCTAGATAGGTACTACTCCATCACATCCAAAAACATGGTTTTTAACTATGCTTTAAACAATTAGAAGATCCTAAAAAAATTAAAAATAGAACTACCTCATGACCCAGCAGTCCACTGCTTGCTATCTATTCAAAGAAATCCAAAGCACAAATTTGAAAAAAATTTATGTACCCCTATACTATTTATTGCAGTGCTAATCGTAATAGCCAAGATATGGAAACAACTGAAATGCCCATCAAGAGACGATTGGATAAAGTAACTCTGGGACGTTTATACTATGGAGTATTACTGGGCCATAAAAAAGAATGAAATATTACCATTTGCAACAACATGGATGGACTTAGAGAAAATTATGCTAAGTGAAATAAGTCAGACTGGGAAACACAAATACCATATGATCTTATTATATGTGGAATCTAAAGAACAGAATAAACACAAAAAAAAAGTTAGAAGATAGTGTAGAATATTGAAACTAAGTCCTCAGTGAGAAGAACGTTGCATTACCTGGCATTTTTTCAAAGTACCACCACCATTGTTGCGTATTCCCCCCCCACCCCCCATCCTGTTATGCTGGTCTGTCTCCTGTCCTTTATGAGTCCTGCACTCTGGTCATTATATTCTCCAAGGAAATTTCAGACGTCTCCAACCCTTCACGTATTGGTTAATTAATGCTTATTACTTTCCTAGGATCTTAGTCATAACTGATTTTAATTGTACTTCTGTGCAAGGATTTTTGACTTCTGACTTTTAATTTGGAGCTGTTTAAACTTGAATAGATTGTTTTCAAACCTGCCAACAACTGGACTGTCAGTCTGAGGTCTTGGATGACTTCAGGAAAGTTCTTGCAGAAACTGTGGATGGTACTTTCTGTGCGTGGCTGGGTGGCTGGCACTGGGATCACTGTGGCAATGCCGGGTTGCAGGTGTGAGGTTTTAGAATCAGGTTTGCACATCTTTGAAATTATTCTGTTTTTTAAGAATTGATCTTTTTTTATGATTTTGTGTTTGTTACGGGTGGCAGAATATATTCTGACATTGGATTTGTAAGATCTTAAAAAAAGTCTATGTAATAGAGCCTGTTTTGAGAATTTCTTTAGGCTCTTCAGATTAAAAATTCATTTAAATATTTTAGGACCTCCTCCCCACCCACCCGAGAGAGTTTTAGCACATGCGTAGTGTAGGAAACTTATTTTTTAAAAACTGATCTAAACTCTCCCTTTGCTTCAACTCACGTAACCACACCAAAATTCATGCAAGTACACAAATTGCAACACTCACAAATATGACTATTATTGGTGCCATATGGATTCATTTTCTGCTCTGGCAAGACTGGAGGAAGGCCCAGTGGACCTCAGCGCTGGGTGGGCGTTTCCTCCTGCCCTGAGAGGCGGCACGTCGACAGCTTCTGCAGCCCTCTGGAGGGGTTTGCCCACATGCCTGTTTGGGTCAGAACTTCTTAGGCCCTTGGTTTGTGTTTGACGTTGCCTGGTGGTTCTTTTTTCCTTGTTCTACTGTTAAATGATAACAGTAGAAACATGAGAACATTAACATTTTATACTAATATATTTCTAAGATGTTACTGTTTAAAAAGAGCACACTGAATTCTTTGGGGGAAGCTTGTTTATGTGAATTGTTCCGATGTCCCCTTGAAGACCAAAGATTAAAAAGAGGCAGGGAGAATGGTAAAGGAGAAAGAACACAAGGCTGGAAGCCAGGATAGTTTTGTTTTAGACCTTGGTGCTAGCATGCAGTGATTCCCTCTGTGGCTCTCTGTCAAACTTTGCATGAGAGTGAAGTCATAGATCACAGAATGAAAATGGTGACCTGTGGCTCAGCTCCCAAACCCAGAGAAAATAAAATGCCGTCGGATGTGGCAGTGTGTTCAGAAAGGTGTGCATGTAGTGGAGGTGGAACCTTTTCTTCTGGAGCCTGGCCATCCAGTCTAGACCCTAACTGAGCTCTGCTTGTTGTTAGCGTTGAGCTTCCAACCAGACCCGTATGTGATAATTTGGAATGAAAACAGTTTACAGAGGTTTGAGGTTTACAGAGATTTGTTAAGAACACCTTTGGTGTTGCTTGTGAACTGTGTAGGTATAGAATAAGACAGGATTTTTGTTGTTGATTGTGTGGTCACATTCATAGCCCTGGTTACTGAGGCCCTCTCCTGTGTGCTTAAACTTCAGCTTCAGTATTGCATTGCATTTTGGGTAGATTTTTCTCACGCACATCCCTCAATCACTGTTTTACACGGAGAACTTTGTTGCTTGTGTTTTCCTTTGGGGCAGTTCTTAGCGCTAAGAGAGTATATTTGATTTTATCTCCTTAGAAGTACAACCATTAAGTTAGTGTTGCTGGATTTAAGATTTTTATATGTGCAGAGGTCATATATATTTGTGCTCATGACTCATGCACAGAGTTATTTATACCTCAATACTGTGCATCTTTCAAAAAACTTCTGTTTTTCTGTTTACCCAAAAATAGTGGAATGTATTGAACCTTCAGTGCTGAGTAGGAAAAATAAGAATTTTGTTACAATTGTGTATATACTTGAATTTTGAACAACATAAGTCATGCATTTAGGTAATATTTTATTGTGATATTTACCTACGAGAGGAATGGAAAAATGCAGTTATATTTGATGCTTGCAGGTTAAATCCTTTTATTTAGAAAGGACTGTGCCAGGTTCTCCAGGACAATGTCTTCCAAACTGTGGGTCATGACCCGTTGTGTCTTGTATAGGAAATTTTCCCGATCCCAAAGACGTAAAGATAGCTTCCTGTGCCTTCTGAAAATTGTGTACTTTTGCCCTTCACATCTGTCCCAAATTGATTTTCGTGTACCATGTGAGATAAGGAACCCGTTGTTCATACCGTGTTTCCCCGAAAATCAGACCTAACCGGAAAATAAGCCCTAGCATGATTTGTCAGGATGACATCCCCTGAACATAAGCCCTAATGCATCGTTTGGAGCAGAAATTAATAAAAGACCCGGTCTTATTTTTGCAGAAACACGGTAGTTTTCCATGTGGATACCAGTTGTCCAGGCCTCATCCGCTGAGTAGATTGCTTTGCTTGCTCATCTGCAGCGTTACCGTTCATGCAGCAGGTTTCCTGGTGTCTGGTCTGTGCCATTGATCATCTTGTCTATCCCTGCGACACTGTCACCTGTCTTCATTACACATGGTCCCCAGTTTAGGATGGTTTATGATTGTTTGACTTGATAATGGTGCGAAAGCAATATGCATTCAGTAGAAACCCTACTTCGAATTTTGACCTTTGATCTTTGATCTTTTCTTGGGCTAGTGATAATGCTGGGTAGTGACAGTGAGCCACAGGTCCCAATCAGCCGTGCAGTAACGAGGGTAAACAACCAGGACTCTACATTGTACTGTGTTGCCAGCATTTTCTGCATATTGTGTTTTGCATTTTTGTATCCCATCATGTCTACAAAATGCCCATCTGTGTTTCCTGATTCTGGTGAGAAGAAAAAAAGGAAGGCAATTTCTCTTGGGATAAAACTCAAGACAGTTACCCAACTGCAGACTAATGTAAGTGTTACGTATCCAGGAACTTCTCTTTGTACAGATAAGAAGACTAAGAATGATACATTGTGGTACAAGTAGAACATATCCAAGGTCACTGCCAATACAGTGGCAGGGCCAGAATTTTTATTTTTTTTTCCTGGGGAATACAGGAAACTGTGTTTCTCCAGGGCCCATCAGCTCCAAGTTTTGTCCTTCAGTCTAGTGGTGGAGCGCAGCTCAGCTCCAAGTCTGGTTGCTGTTTTCAACCTTTAGTTGCAGGGGGCGTAGCCCACCACCCCCTGCCAGTATTGAACCATTGAACCGGCAACTCTGTTGTTAAGAGCTAGTGCTCTAACCAACTGAGCCATCCAGCTGCCCCCAGAATTTTAACGCTGCCGTCAGACTCCATAGTCCCTGGTCTTAGCTTATCTACACTGTCCCACATTGATCTTCAGGAAAATTAAACTGGCTGCTGCATATGAGGTGCATTGGAGCAGTGAATTGTAGGATGGGTACAGGCTGGGATTCACAGTGGCATCGAGCAGTAAAGGGCCGCAGAAGTGAAGCAGACACCCTGGGAGAGTGGCCGGGATGGCACAGCCCCAGAACAGAGAGGAGCCAGGCAGGCCTGTGCTGATGCGCTGCGTTTGGAAAGGCATCGGACACACCCAGGCTCGTAGCAGGAATGGGATCTCAGGAGAGATCCAGACAGGGTAGCCGACTTGGGAGGGCTTTGCTTAGAGGTGACAGTGGCAGATTGGGGACTGAGGGAGTCACCAAGTGAGAGACTGGGAGGGAAGGAGCAGGAAGGAGGAAGAGATGAATGAAAAGAAATGACCTGTGTGGAGAAGGAAAGTGGGAGGAGGGGAGGAGTCGCCCTGTTTGCCCTGCTGGTTATTGAAAACAGATGAAGAAATCAGGCATTAAGGAAAACAGTGTTCCATTTTTTGGTGTCAATTGAAAGATTTTGTTTATTTATTTTTTCTGCGGCTTTTTGCTTTTATTCTCTTCCAGATACGTAAGGATCATCTTTGACTCATGGAATGAGAGTTGTCCCATGTCTGCCCTCTCCCCCTCTCCCACCCCCCTGCCCCGCAATTTCTAAATGGACATTAATTTCTTAGTTTAGAGGCAAGAAGATTTGTTCTGTGTTTTTAATGATGGGCCTCTCAGGGCACCTAACAAAGTTTATTTCACTGTTTTGAAAATGGTAGCATAAGTAAGTTGAGTTAGATTTGGATGTATGTTATTTTTCCTTACAACACGCCTTTCTTACATGTCACCTTTTAAGAGATTGGGGACAAGTTGTGTTGAATTTATTAACTGTGGCCATCTTTGGTTTAAATGAAACTACTTCGAGCTTCCCCACTTTCTACATCCCTGTCTTTTTAAAGATATGATTAATATTATATAAAATTCAGAATTTTATTCCATTAGAGTGAACAAGTCAGTTCATCTAAGAGTAAAAACTGACATTTTTTTTAAAGGAGTACCATTAACCTTTATTTTAAGACGTCTCAACTGACAGTTAGCTAAGTTACTCTCATAATTACTCAAGATCATTATAATAATTTTATTGAAACAAATATGTAGTCAAAGTTTTTTGGCTTGTGAGTATCCTGCACTTAGTTGTCAGTGTTAAAATAATTTTTTTTTTTTTTAAGATTTTTTATTGGGGAAGGGGAACAGGACTTTATTGGGGAACAGTGTGTACTTCCAGGACTTTTTTCCAAATCAAGTTGTTGTCCTTTCAATCTTAGTTGTGGAGGGCGCAGCTCAGCTCCAGGTCCAGTTGTCGTTGCTAGTTGCAAGGGGTGGGGCGCAGCCCACCATCCCTTGCGGGAGTCGAACCGGCAACCTTGTGGTTGAGAGCCCACTGGCCCATGTGGGAATCGAACCGGCAGCCTTCGGAGTTAGGAGCACGGAGCTCCAACCGCCTGAGCCACCAGGCCGGCCCTAAAATAATTTTTTATTTTAATTCTGTAGGAAGTCAATTTAAAGGAATACTCTGATGGTAAATCCAGAAAGGAGGGCTTGGTTGCCCTGATGTTCATAAGTATTATCCTCCCTTTCAACTGCTTTAGTTTTACTCTTGCTGAATGACCATCCTGCTTTCTTCTCTTAATACCCAAGGCAGCCATTGTCTGAAGTTCTTGTTTAATACGTCCTATTGGAAAATGGTGTATTTTGTATCTGAATTTCTCCTGCTGATGAGGATAGTCTAACAGGAAAGAAAGGTGGATTTTCATGTTTTAATAGAAGAAACTGTTACTCTGCTTTTCAAAATGGAGAAATCTACTCCTTTGCTGGGTGGGGGGTTATCTTCTCTCAGATTGGTGAGAGGACATGTGTGGATGTGCAAACGTCCATCTGCTTGGTAGATGCAAGCAGATTAGCCTGTTGGCTAATGAACACATTTTGACAGTTCAGCACTCTTACTGGGGCACAGCGGTCCTGGAAGTTTGCGTGTTTTAGAGATGAAGCGCATCACCAGCATATTGAAGTGAGAAAGACATCTTATTCCTTGAACTGACAAATCGAAAGTATGTTTGTTTGTGAAGGGATGGGAAGTGTGAGTTGGTAGGTAGATGTTGGGCTCCCTGCAGGCGTCATGTCCAAAGTGAATCCCCACGCTGATGTACACCTGCCCATTAACCAGCCCCTCCACTCCAGCCGCTTAGTGAGACATTTCAGGCCGGTGTTGCTGGCCTGTGCACTTGTGCAATCTTCAGGGAGGGACATCCCCCAGATGCGCAGGATCGTACTTAGCAGGAGACAGCTCATCAAACATCAGATCACTAGAATCCAGGAGATGATCCTGCTTTGAGTCCTAGACTCACATGTGTGGTACGGCTGTATGACTCTGATGTTCCCCGTCCACGTCTCACGCTTTAATAAGGAAGGATTTGATCTTGTCCCTTAGAGCAGATTTTGGATGCAGGAGATCTCTGTTGCAGACTATGTCATGTCAGGGCTGTTGAATAGGCTTTTCCGTGCATAGCTGGGCAGGAACACAGTGAGTGGACCCGCCACATGTGTCCTTAGTCGTGTTAACGCCCGGGTTGGGATGGGCAGCCTGCAGCAGGGGCAGCTCTGGACTCGCCTGGCAGCCCTGCGACTCCTGGCCTAAATGACTTTGGTGGAATCTTCTCGTTTCTGTGGCCTGCTTTCTCAAACTAGGCCTCTCCGACTTACTTTAGAGGTAATGAGAATTCTCAAGTTTGAGAAACACTGCTTTCTGGTGATTGTTTCTACAATTGTATAATTGGGGGTTTCGGTGGGAGACTGGAACTAGATCAGTGATTATTAGATTTGCTTGGGAAACAACAACAAAAAAATCTACAATCCCCACCCCCAGACACACAGACTCTAAAGCATCTTTAGGTGTGGGAATATGTACGAGACAAGTCATGGGTGAGTTGAGTCTTTGAAGTACAGTGGGCATATCCTCTCTGCAGCCTGTTTGCAACCTGGGGCCGCTTGTTTGTATCTAGTGAGTGGGTGGAACAGGCTACGTGGTGGCAGGGGACCTTAAATTCTTGCTGGGTAACAGGCAGTGGAAGTGATGGGAACTGGAAACTTCTGTGTTTGGAGGCCAGTGTCCTGTCTGCGTCTCTTCCCCCAATACTATGGTTAAAGAAAAGAGTCAGTGAATGTTACTAATCTTAAACATTTATGTAGCTATATTGCAAGTGCCCGTTCATTGTTTTCTTCCGCAGTTCTTGCAGGCGGAGGGGAGAGCTGCATTCCCCTCCCTCCCTCCCTCCCTGTCTCTGTCTCTCCCTCCCTCCCTCACTGCTCCTTCAGGGAGATCTTTTAATTTGAGAGTTTAACCTTGCTTGAATTGGGACTAGTGAGCAATGTTTCTTTTCCATTTGGTAAAAATATATTTTGAAAGCTTTGTCCGTGGTAGTAAATGGAGGAAAAAAGGAGATTGGAACTTGGCGTACAGTTAAGAAGTGGTTCGGTGCTGTCGAGAATTGGTGACTCTGGAAAGGAGAAAATGGGCAGAACTGTATTAATCTGTAGGTGAGGCAGAATGAGAGGCTCTGAGGAACCAATATGCCACAGCCCAAATCTGGAATTACCTGAGGAACGGTAGCTGACCAGGCTGCTCAGCTGGGGCTTGTAGTGAGACCCTGTGCATGGGGAGGGCTTCTTTATGTATTCATTTCTCATTCATTTTGTCTATAAACTACATTTATTTGAGGTGAATTTTCATCTGTATTAAAGAATGATTGTAAGCTGGATGGATCGAAAGAGCACAGATGCTCAGAGGTGAAGGGTAGAGACCTTTATTATGACAGTGCTTCTCTATGAAGTGACCTCGTTTCCATGTTTTCCAATAAACCAGTTATGTGTTTTCATGTTCTCTGAAAGTGAGGGTTTCATCTGCATGTGCCTTCCATGTCCGTTGTGCTGTGTACCCGGGGGCAGTATTGGGCTCTGAGACGAGGGGATCTTTTACAGACTGGAGAGACAAGCCCAGGGGGTATAGCCTGAGTCAGGGAGGATGTGTGGGAAAGGATTCCTACGTGTGGTGATGACATAGTGGGAAATAAAAAGCAGTACATGTCCACTCTAGAGAATCTGAGAAAATATTGACAGTATTAAGGAAGGAAGTCGGGACCTGCGTGTGATGTTGGAGGATGAATAGGAGCTTGCCCAGGGGGGCAGAGGGGCAGAGGGAGCCACCTGCGAATGAAATGTGGTCTTTTCAAGAAATTGGCAGAACGAAATTGCTGAGGAGGCAGCACAGGACAGCCTCATTCGGAGCCTGTGTTCCTCTTGCTTTCCATTAGGGGGTTGCCATATTGATGGGCTGTGAAATCAACTTAGCGGGATGCGCCCACAGTAAAAACAAACCAACACCAACAGCCAATCTAGACTATCGCAGAGGGGTGGCCGGTTAGCTCAGTCGGTTAGGGCATGGTGCTGGTAGCACCAAGGTTACCAGTTCATCCCCACGTGGGCCACTGAGCTGCGCCCTCCTTTAAACAAAAAAAAAGAAAAAAAATAGAATACAGTAGAAAACGTTGGGGTGCCTCCCATGTAGGAAGGGCAGCGTTGGGTGTGTGAAGCCTTTTCTTTAGTTACGTATTTGTATGTGTGTACTGCATCCTGATGTAAAACGTTTCTCGTTGTGGGTTGGAAGTTTGAAAAACACTAATGGATTCCTTGTTAGCCCAGTGACTCCTATAGGTGAGAGTGAGGTGTAAACAAGAGGTGATTCAGAGGCCCAGTTCACTTCTCAGCAGTGTGGGGAATGAGTTGGTTGATGTGTGTGATTGGAGGTAGAGATAATTAAGTTGTTATGATAACATAGCTGAAGAAATACTGAGACTTTGCTGAATTAGGAATCAGGGCAGTGGCAGGAGGGACAAGAAAGTGATGTTTAGAAGATGGAATTGACAGAACTTGTCAACTGGCTTTTGATCTGGAGGGAAAAGGGGGACAGTGGGATTTTATTTGGAGCATTGTCTGAACAGTGGTACCCTGAACCCAGGGCAGCAACTATAGCAGTCATAATGGACTGGGGGACCCCATATGTGCAGTGTGTGTGTGTGTGTGTGTGCGCGCTTGCTTGTGGGTGTGTCTCTGATATGGGTGGACTTTGTGACTTCCGGGGGAGCTCTGAGTTGGACACTGGAATTGAGATTTAACAGCGTGGTTATTAAAGCCAGAAGCAGATAAGATTGACCTGGGAGAGTGTGAAGGAAACTGCATTTAAGGAGCAGGTGGAGGAGAAAGAGCTGGCCAGTGAAAGCAAGTGGAAATAAAGAATTAGCAAGAGAAACGGGTGGTATGAGGGAAGCCTGGGAAAGAGGCGGGTAGTTGGTAGGATGAACGCTGCTGAGAGGCCAAGTCAGGGAAGAGTCAGCTATGTTCCTGGTTTAGATGAAGGATGAACTAAGCCTGCCCTGGATTTCTGAGGTATGAATTATCTCATTGTAAATGCCAGCATCATGTCAATATTTTGGGTTAGGGAGAGCGTTGTCATTTTTAGACTTAAAGTGCTCTCCAGGAACTGGAAGTGCAGGGGAGGTGGGTGGTGTGTGTGGCTGCTACGGAGACAGACTCTAAAGCCTGGGTTTTGATCCTGACTTGGAGGTAAATGATTCAATCTCAGAATCTGGTTTCTCATCAGAAACATGGAAATGATGCTTTTGCCTTAGGGTTGTTGTAAAGGTTAAATGAGACAGTGTATGGAGAACAGTGCAGGTCTGTGGTGGGGACCAGTGAAGCTGGCAGAGGCTGCCATTCCGTGCCAGGACCCTTCCAGACGCTAGGATGTGTCAGAGCTCATACAAGCCGTAAATAAATATGTATCAAGTTACATTCACTAGGGCCAGCTTGCTTTTGCTTATCTTCTATACTTCACCCTTGCTACTTGATAGTTCTGTAAACAATTCTTAATAAAGAGGCAGACTTTGAGTGGCAGCTCCTGCGGAGTTCTGTTGAAAGTTAATGGGAGGACAGAGTTGGCTGTCAACTCTACCTGTCAGGAAGGCTGTGTTGAATAAGTGCAGGCTTTGCTGAAAGGCTTGGATGGAGTTTAGATTGATTTCCTGGTGGGTCGCTTCTCTTCTCAGTCTGTGCATCCACTCCAAACGGTTGCAGGGGCTCCGTGCATGATGAGAGAGAAAGTAGAAGAGTCAGTTAACACTAATGAACATTATAGTTTCCAAATAGAAATTTGAGAAGATACCATATAAAGAATAAACTCCCTTTTGTTAGTCTTACAAAATCAGTTTAAGTTGTTTCGGTGATGTTCCTTTCATTCCAGTTCATTCCAGCGGCTGGGCATCAGGATACATTAGTGAAATTCGAGAAGCCGTGCTCCAGGATAGTGGACATACCCTGCAGGGCTGGGACACCCTGCAGGGGAGAACACCTGTTAATAAGTCAGTCATTCAACAGACAGTTGTTAAACTTTGTCCTTATTACGTGGAAACACCTCAGCTGCCATATACTAGACTTGAGAATTGTCAGCTTCAGCTACATTTCAGTTCTGTGATGTCCAGCGTTGTGCATCCTGCCTGCTGTTTCCTCAAACCCCCTCCAATTTACAGCTTATTCATCGCATCTTAGTTGTTAAACTGTACGAGTTATTGCTGTGGGTTCACATTCTAAATGAACAGAGCAGTACACATTCAGGGAAATGATGTATTTTTAAAGGAAACGATGCTATGTTGGATATTGAATATATTTTTAGAACTAAAGGGGTGTTAGGGATCAAATCAAATCCCTTTGTTTTATAGGTTAATAATCTGAGACTTCCCCAGTACTTAAAAAATAAAATCACCCTTTTGGGGAAAAACCTGGCAACATACATGTACTAGACATTTCAGCTATGTTTTCCTTGTCTAGAAAATTTTAGGAAAACTTTCATAGTTCTATAAGTTGCAGTATATAAGATGTTTAAAGGAAAGCACTTATGACGATTCCATGTGGATGTTAGGATTAGTTGTCCAGTTTTAGAAAAACAGCAGTTGGGATCACATTGAACCTGTAGGTCTCTGGGGGGGATTGCTGTCTTTAACAACAGTAGGTCTCATCCAGGAATCCAGGCCCCCCACGTGCTGAGGTCTTTTAGGTCCTTCAGTTTTTTTCACCAGCATTTTGTCCTTTTCAGTGTGCAAGTCTTGCGTCTCTTTAGTTAAAATTATTCCTAAATAGTTTTTCTTTTTGATGCTGTTGCAGTGGCATCGTTTTCTTACTTTCAGATTGTTCATTGCTAGTGCATAGAAATACAACTGATCTTTTGTATATTGATCTTCTATTTTACAGGCTTGCTGTGCTGCACTCATTTATTAGTTCTAACAGTTTTGTGTAGATTCTTTAGAGTTTTACACCCCCCTTTTAAAAAAAAATTTATTGGGTAACAGTGTGTTTCTCCAGGGCCCATCAGCTCCAAGTCAAGTCGTCCTTCAATCTACTTGTGGAGGGCGCAGCTCAGCTCCAAGTCCAGTCGCTGTTTTCAGTCTTTAGTTGCAGGGGGCGCAGCCCACCATCCCATGTGGGAATCGAACCAGCAACCTTGTTGTTAAGAGCTCATGCTCTAACCAACTGAGCCATCTGGCTGCCCCTACACCCCTTTTTAAAGTGAGTTTTCTGGACAGTCCAGTTCCAGTTTTAGTTATGTCCCACTGATTTCCTGTCTGTGTCCCAGTGTGGTTGGTACATTGCTTCTATTAATATTAGGCTCTGTCACTACCAGTCTTGCCTGTCTCACAGGAGTTTCAAGGGGAGGGAATGTAGAGCACTTGCACTGAATTTTGTGAATAAAACTTGTGTAGAATGAGGACAATATAATCACGGAGCTGTGTCTCGATTCTGATGCCTGAAGACAGGCTGGTACCCAGTGTCCTGTAGTCTATCTTCCTAGGACCATTCATTTTGTAGAAATAAAACAGATGAGTGTTGTCAAAGGTTGCAAATAAATAAGTGATTGTTCTGTAGGCGCTTACACTAATGAAGTGCAATAGCCCCAGCGCTGATTTCTGTTCCCTTGTGTGTTCCCAGTGCCTGGGACCCCATCATAAAATGGTGAGGCCCACAGTGTACTCTAGAGACGGGCAGATCTCATCACATGCGTGTTTTCTTCTGAGTTTTGCCCTTAGAGCGTGATGCTGGTGTGGAATTCTATGAGTTTGCTAAGAGCTGGACATACTGTTAATCTGTCCTGATTTAGACTCTGAGAAAAGCCGTTTTATGTTTTATGCCTGTTAATCAGGATTTCAAACGTGTGTGATGTCTACACAACTGTTCCTGATGGTGGCTTCGTACATTGAGGGTGAGTTAGGGAGTCAGGGAGCCTGTGAACTTGAGAGTCGGGGCCTTCTGTCCTGTTTAGAAGTCAGCGCCGGTTAATATTTTGTGGATTCAGGACACAGGGTACCAGCCTGTCTTTTCTTAAACAGGGTCCTATTTCACAGTCTGCTCCCACTTTCTCTAGTTTGAGTGCACGTTTTTATTCTCTTAATTTTCAGGAATTCCGTTTCGGATGTACAGCGTTTCCCTTTTTAGTTTTTCTTTGTAGTTACACATCTATTTTAAAAAGCCCATTTTCTGTCATTCCCCTGGATTTGGTAGCATGAGCAAGAGACGGTTCACTTTGGGCTGGAGCCTCAGGCTGGAGGTGTTTGATTCCTCTCAGCACAGGCGTGGAGAAAGTGGGGGCAGTCACGTCAGATCATCCCCCTCTCTGGTCATTCTGCATCGTTCACTTTGCATTTTCTTCTTTTAAAGGGTATAGAGAGAATTGTCTTGAAACATTACTTTTCTGTTTCTTGCTTGCTTTGCCCTGTGGTGAAAAATGAGCATGTGAACTGAAGAAAGAAGCTGTATGAGGAGCATTCATCTTTCCTTCCAGCTTCTTTCCCACCTCACGTCATTGCTAAAGTTTGCTTAGTTGCCTTTATTCCCTTGAGCTTTCTTGCTCACTAAAAAACCCCCGAAGAAAACAGTAACAAATAGCACCCATCCTAAATCAAAATACCTCCCAAAAACAAACCCACAACTTTGTTTCCCTGGAAGATGGTCAAGGTCAGATTAATAGCCCTTACCAGAGATGACAGGTGGTATCCACTCCACTCCCACAGCACAGGGAGACTTGGGAATTGTGGGCTCTTGGCGCTCTGAGGGGAGGAATGTTTTGTGTCTCATGTGCAGATGGAATTTAGTCTGTTGTATCTTTCTTTGAGACTGAGAACCTTAAAATGAGAGGAGGCCAGATCAGTGGTCTTCAAACAGTGTTTACTGAAGTCCTCTAAGGTTACATTTTAAAGGAGATTTTTAAAGCTATAATGAGAACAGCATACACACTCATATTTTACATTTCTAGCTGAGAGAGAGAAAGAGAGAGGTTGTAAGTGGGTTCTGGAGCCAGCCAGGCTGGATTTGAGTCCTGGCTCCACCAGTCAATGTGGGACCTTGGCTGTTTCTCCCTCTCTCAGGGCCACTGATTTCTCATCTATAAAGTGGGAATAATAAAGATATCTACCTTATGGGATTGTTGTGAGGATTAAATGAGTTAATAGTCAAATATAAAACTGCCAGTATTAGACGCTTTAAAAAAATGGAGATTGTAGATTCACATAGTTGTAAGAAACAATACAGAAAGCGCGCTTGTTTCCTTTGCCTAGTTTTCTTTCAGTGGTATTTTGCAGACCTGTAATACAACATCACAAGCAGGATACTGACATGGGACAACCCACGAGTCATATTCAGATCGCCCCAGTTTCACTGGTGCTGTGCGTGTGTGGTTTTATCACGGCCAGGTCCCTGTGTCCACTGTCACCGTGAGGGCCTTGACTGTTTCTATAATCACACCCACTTCCCCTCTGCAGCGTCTCGTCACCCTTGTCCCTAACCTGGCAGCCAATCACCTGTCCTTCATTTCTGACATTTTATCATATGAGAATGTCGTATAAGTGGAATCACGTAAATGTAACCTTTTGGGCTTGGCTCGGTGTGCTCAGCTCAGTCCCCTTCCGATCGATCCCGCTCAGATCCGTCCGAATAGTTGCTGTATCAGTACCTCCTGTTTTGTTGCTGAGCGCTTTTCCATGGTGTGTACGGACCACAGTTTAACCATTTACCTGTTGAAGGGCATCTGGGCTGATTCTAGATGTCAACATAGAATTTAGCAATTAGAAATAAAACTGCTGTGAACTTTGCTGTGGAGGATATTGGATCATTTTCGACCTGCAAAAATGGCCAGTCTCAAATAGCTCAGTCTGGTACCCTGAAGGCACTAGGTGTTCTGCTCTGAGTGTTGGTGTTGCCCCTGGATTTAGCTTGTCTGTGTGCAGACCTCAAGACACATCTCTTGCCATCTCGTGCATGTTTGAACTTAACTGAAAAAGCATTTGTGTGTCAGGAAAGCCATAGTTCGGCACTCGTCTCTCAAACCCAGCCCTGGGCTCCGCTCTGCTCACAGCCCTCCGCGGAAGGAGCGCACGGCCACTTTTCTGTGGGAAATAGGAAAGGAAAAGCCAGAAATCGTCTCAGTCCTGCAGCTCTTTGGGTGTGGCCACCATCCTGGTGTAATTGTACTGGTTCTGTCGACCATTGTGTGTGAAGTGCCTCCCCTGCACTGGGCTCCACAGCCAGTCGGGTTCGAATGTGCGCTTACTCATTCAGCCTAGTTTCTAGTAATGAGAATTGTATTTCTACATAAGATTGTGATGGAAAAAGTCATTCTGTGGGTAACAGTGTTTTAAGACCTGTGGGCTAAGGCCAGTGTAGGTAAGACCAGGCTTTTGCTAATTTGGATTCCTGGACGTTTAGGATATTTGGAAAGGTGGTAAAAGGAGAGAGAGAAGGGAGACTTGAGAAATGTTCAGTATTTTAAAATCCAGAGTGAAAATTGTTAATCTGAAAGAATGGTGTGTGGGCCAACTACAGATAACATGATTTTTATTTTTGGTATTGATTGAATTATATCAAGACAGGTTTAAAAAATGCTCATACTGATCAGAAACTGTGATTAGCAGTATATGTCTTTGATTAATAAGAATGGAAGTGAATTAAATATTGTACATAGTTGTAGAAGTACAATCTTCCAAAACTCAGGGTTCCATTAGAAGAGAAAAAGGATGATTCTCTGTGGTGAAAACATTAGTAATTTTGGACCTTCTCCCCCCCCCCCCCGCCCCCATATGATAATAGAGTGTATCTAAGGTCCTTACAGTATTGTGGTTCTGTGTTGAGATTGTGCATGCAGGCTTTTCACAGGGAGCCTGAGTGAAAAGCAGCGCTGTCGCTCCTCATGTAACAGAACGGAAGGCCAGAGTTCTAAAGTAAATTTTTATGCAAAAGTGAGAGGAGGTGGGGTTAATGTGGATATCATATTTCTTGGTAACTTTTCAAAAACTTTTTTTCCTCTACGCTTAGTATGGCACCCAGCTCATTAAAGGAACTGGTGAGATATTAAAGAGTAGAAAGATAAATTTAAAATCTTGCATTGTCCCACCATTCAAAAGTAGCTAATGTTAAAGATATTTCCTAATTTTTCTCAAAAAATTCATGTTATTTTTCTTGAACAAACAATACACGTCAAACTTCATCAGCACGTGTGATTACAATCTAGTCCATGTTGCCAGTCTCGTTGATGGAAACATCTCCCTGTTACTGTAGATGGATTCTTGCTGGGGTTCCGCATCCATGATGGCCCCTGACAGTGGTGGGCAGTTGTCCCATCGATTGAATAGTTCTTCTTCCTCGCACTTGTCCCCTGCCAGCTCTGTTAGGCGCTGACCAACTGATCGTGTCTCCATGGCTTTGTCTGCATTCTTTCCCCACTGATCTTTTCATTTCTGGCCCAGGAACAACTGTAGCTATCAGCTAACAGTAAAAAGTGTAGACTGGTGCATTTCAGTTTGAAAAGGTAGCTTAATTATAGTTGTGCTGGTGGTTTGAATGTGAACAGGTACGCTGCGTGAAGGTTTTTATATCTTAGAGTATTTCTTCAACATGTATTCCCCAGAAATGGGCTTACTCTGTCAAAAGGTATAAATATTTTAAGACTCTTAACCTGTACTGTCTTCCAGAAATAATTGAGTCAATTACTAAAGTATTTTCCCTTAGAATGAAAAGAGCTTCAGACTAGGATTTAGAAGATGTGGATTCTGTTTCCAACTTCTTTTAATTCCCTGCATGACCTCATACAACTAAAAACATTTTTATCTCAACCTAATTTGGACTAGTTTCCTTATTTGTAAACTAGCAAGTGGATTACAGCAGTGGTCCTCTACCCAGACGAGGACGTGGGACAGTGTCACAGCAGGGGGGTCGCTCCTGGTATCTCATGGGTAGAGGCTCGGGTGCTGCTTCACACCCTCCAGTGCCCAGGACAGCAGGGAACGATCTGGCCCAAATTACCAGTGATGCTGAGTTTGAGAAACCCTGGATTAGAGGAGCCTCAAGTTTTCTTCACAATCGTAGTACTAGATGTTCCTTGCTATGTATCCCTGTATAGACATTCATCATACACTCTGTACATTGTTCTGTCACCGTCTTTGTAGGAAAATCGAAAAGCTGAACGACATACTACTTGTTGTTTTTCACTAAAACCAAGTTAGGATGACTGGAAGGTGCTTTCCCACTTTTGATCGTCCTTGAGGTTAATGTCAGCTTTGAGAAATCCTGCACAGGAGTTAAGGGCAAAAAAATCTGACTCCATCTTTGCAAAACACACACATCTGTGATCACAGGTCAGGAAACCACTGTGAGTGCAGATCCCGGGCCTCCTGCTTCCTAAACGCACCATGTCTGAGAACCTCCTCTGTGTCCTGCCTGCGTGTGGCTCCCTGACTGACTGCACGTTCAGTGTGTTTGGAGGTGGACGAGAGGCTGATGTTCGGAGGGATTGGAAAAATGTGTGTGAATGGTATTTTTCCCCCATTAATACTTGTTTGCTTTATTCTTAAAGATCTCAAATCTCTCCTAGGAGATTATACAGATTTATGTAGTCAGTTTTCTTCCTCATGCTGCAGTATAATTTCTCCCTTTCTTACTGGCAGTGTTATTGTGTTCATACAGCGAGGCTACTTAAATGCTCACTTGAGTTATTTGATTTCTTGTGTATAGGAAGTGTGAGAGGCTTCTAAATAAAATCTAGTTTTTATAGTTATTTTGCAAGATTATGTTTTGTCATTTGCTCTTTTTTGATATTATATTTGGGTCTACCTTCAAATTGTTGAAATTGCTACATTTTTATATAAAAATATTTGATGAATGAAAATAAAGATTTTAGTTGTCGGTGTACCCTTAAATTCCTAGTAGTGAATGATAGAATTAAATTATTTCAATTAATCACAAGGTGGAAGATGAGCAGTTGTGCAATTTAGGGACCAGGGATCAGCCTGGCTTTCGTGTGGGGTGTGGCCCTGGCTTCCTGTCCACTCCCTGTCAGGGCAGCAGAGGGGCGAGGAACGCTCAGCCTCTGTCACGGAGTTTTGGAAGATTTTAGCTAGTTTATCATGTGAACTTCAGGGGTTATTAGGGTATAAATTTGAAAACCAGCCATCCCTGCTTTACCAGTATTGTTGTAACTTCTGGTACACTTCCAGTTGGGGTCCAAACACCCCGCCGCCATTCTTTTGAATTTTATATTTCATAGTGATTTGCTTCTCATTGACATTTTACTGTATACATAGTAAATCAAATATATTAAGTTTTATGCGCTTTTGAAAGACAAATATATTCACTGTATCCCTCCAAGACCTTTTTTTCATTCATTTGGTTTTTGAGATTGAGTTATGTTGATATGTATGGTTGTAGTTTAATAATTAGTAACGAGACCGTGTATGTGTGGACTGTCTCTGTGAGGAATGAATCGGAGGGAGGCAGCCTGTCGAACGAGCTCCTCTGCTCCGGGAGCCCTGGCACCCCCCACACAACATTCCTTCCTCACATTTTCAAAATGTGCCGGCCCTCCTGGGTTGCCCTCATCTTCCTGCTTCCCCTGAGTTGTGTAGGGAGGGACTCAAACACATGGTAGGATGCTGGAGTCACATTTCTGAACTGGAGTCATGTGAAGGACGTTGGTCTGAATTATGCTCCTTTGTCTGGGAGAATAAATCTTAAGTAGACTGAGGAAGAGATTGGGTGGCGTGGGGTAGATACAGGGTGGTCAGGAACGGCCTGCTGAGAGGCACCGGTGGGCACAGACAAAATGGAAGAGAGAATGTGGGTCGTGCGAAGGTGGCGGGCCCTCCAGGTAGAGGCCTTACCTAGTGAGGGAAGTAGACAGAGGTGGAGGTGGAGGTGGAGGCGGGGCGTAGGGCGCTATGGGAGGTGGGGAGAGGTGCGCCACCGGGTTTTTAATGAGCTAAAGGGAGAGTTTGGATTTTATGTTGAGTGTGAGAGGAAGTCTGCAGAAGATGCAAACTGCATAACTTTGACAGAGATTTCTGTCAAATTCCACTGGAGTAAAGAGAAAACCTTAGTCCTGAGGCCTTGTCTCTGGGGAGAATGACACACCTACCTGAGGGTTCTTTCCTCAACCTGGTCTTTCCCTGCACTGCTTTCCAGAAAAAAGTACTGAGAACAGAGGTTTCCATTTGGATAGTGCCCTGAAACAAATCAGGTGTGAGCCTCTTTCCTGGGCTTTCCTCTCCCTTTATAACCCAAATCAAACAGACATTTTAAACACTTTTGCTTGTTTGGAGTTAAATGAAATGAAAGAAGTTTGTAGTAGAATAAATGGCTGGTCCAAATGGAGGGAGACAAATTGTAAACAGAGCTGAAGTAGAAATTATTATTTGCCTGAGCTAATTTTAATTTTTCTCTCTCTTTTCAGAATACACACAGTACTGCTCTGGACACGCCTTTATTGGATTTAATACACAGCGCTCGTCAACATTGACTTTCAGCTATGGACTCGGTAAATATTTTATTGCATTACTTCTCATCAGTTTGTGTTTATTTTCATTGGTTTGTAAAAAGGAGTATCAAACGAATGCTTCAGTCTTCAAGTGGTTTTCTTGGGCTTCATAGTTTGGTTACGTGTTTTGAATTTTGTTCTGGATTTCACTTAGATGAGGGTGTTTCAGAGCGGTGGTCGGTAGTGAGCTGTGTGGGGTTAATAAACAGCCCCCCTGAAGTCCCAGTGAGGAAACCTGCAGAAAAATTAAACAAGCTGGTAGCTGGGCCACTGAAGGAAGTTGTTTCTTCTCAACTTCCTTTCTCTTATTCGCTCTATCGCCAGGTAGTCTGGAGACCCCGGGTCCCTGTGCTCACTTGCTGTGGGTGTGCTGTGCTCTCTGCATCTTGCATTAATACTTTGCATGAAGGAGAGTTTCTCTATTCTGAGAATTGTCACTGGTCCTCTGGGGAAGCGTTAGGCCTGGCTCTGTGCTCTAGTCTGGTGGCCTGCGTGTCAGGGCAGTGAGGCACTGCCGGGTAGTCTCGGGAGCCACTCCATGGTGTCCCTGGACGTTTGAGGCAGTGTGTGTGGCTGGTGGGTAAGGACTGGCATGTTTTGCTAGGTTGCCCTGACTCCTTGCTTCCTCCTGGAATTACTGACAAATTTTTTGAGAGGAGGTACAGCTGTTTCCTTAAAGACTCTGGTCTCAGGTTTGACCGAGCACCTGTTGCTCCAGGACAAAGCCCTCCCTTGGGAGACGCATTGCATTGGCATACACTTGATTTCCTCTGATATGTGGATTGATAACAGTTGGAAAGGAAACGCTTGGCTCATTTTAGTTTTTCATACCGTAGCCAAGTATTAGTGTTTTAAAGCAAACAGTCCAAACGTGTGTTATCTACTTTGTGGTGGTGTTGTTCCTAACAGACATGAAAGAAACCTTTCCTGCTACTTTCGTGATGTATCGTCGTCGTCATCTTTTTTTTAATTAAAGTTTATTGGGGTAACAATTGTTAGTAAAGATACATAGATTTCATGTGTACAATTCTGTATTACATCATCTATATATCACATTGTGTGTTCATCATCCAGAGTCAGTTCTCTTTCCATCACCATAGATTGGAGTGATGTGGCTTCTTAATCTAACAGAACCGTCCTCTATCGCAGCCATCATTGAATCGGGCCCCTTTGAAATGCACCTGGCTGGTCTTGTTGACTTGACTGAAGTATTTTCTTGGAAATGGGGATAAGGTTCGATGGAAAAGAGATCTGAGGTGTCCCTGACAGTAGGCCTAGACTTGTTTTCTCTAAATCTGCGGGATGATTAATAGTTAGCCTGGCCAGTAGGGGTGTTGTGAACAGGTGGGATGGTGGTGGGCTTTGTGGCAGCCGGGCAGTGCTTCCCGGGTTGTGAATGTGGGCTCAGCTTGGTTGTCATAATAGTGGGGCAGCCACTAGAGACTAGGTCCAGGGGAGACCCACGTCTGGGAGACCAAGCTCTGCCTGTTTTGAGGAACTGGAATATTATTCTTAATTTATAACAAGGAAAAACAAACTGCTGCTTAAGTTAGGTTTTTCTTAAGGATATGGTGATACCTGATTAAAAGAAAACAATTAACAGCAACTGTTCGCTGACAGTCTTTGGTTGGCTCAGTGTCTGGTGGATTGACAGCAGTGGATGTGTTAATGGTTAAAAGGCTTTCTAACATTTGAAGGGTTGGCTTTTTTGACCATACCACAGTATTAATTCAAGGTTTCTAATGCCATTTATCACTTTAATTAACCATAAATATTCAGTTAATAGTGATTATGATAGTCTTTCCAAAAAATCAACCGTGTTTGTATTGACTGAAGCTGAAGGTTCTTATTAACATGAGGTGCTGCTGTGACTGCCCAGCAGCCAGGTCTCCTCCTGGGTCAGTGGCCTGAATGTACGAGAGCAGGGCCAGGGCTGGGCTGCAGCGGTGTAAGCGGCTTACTGACGGCTGCCCTCCTTTACCTTTCTTGGCATCAGAAGGCAGATTTTTAAAAATAGAATTATTTTGTAGGCTCTCTAATAATTTTTTATTTTATTTTTCACTGTTTCTAATTTTCATTTTGACAACCTAATATAGAATATGAGCCATTTAGATCAGATTAAAATGACTTTTCTGACAGAGATGGGCTTGTTAAAGCTCCTTTAGTGTTTACTGCTATGCTCTCGTCTCCCACTTGGGTAGCATTTAGGGTCCTAGTTTAGGTGGATTCTGAGTTGGTCCTGTCCTGTTACTCCAGGCGTGGCGGCGTTTACAGGGGTGTGTGGTGACCTTGGGCCCACGTCATCAACCCTGTGAGCCATGGTTCCTCCCCTGTGAGGTGGCAATGGTGATACCTAACTTTAAGGTTTCTTTAGAGGTTAAGTGACACTGTTTATGGAAACAGAATTCCACGAAAATAAAAGCTTTAAACTAATTAGATTTAGATTTTTTTTTTAAAAACACCTTTCTATAGCATGAAACTCCAGTTTCAGCTGATGGCTTGTGTAATTCACTTTAACATCTTTCTTGGTAAAACAGGAGGGTCAAAGCCTTTCCAGAGAAGTGATGGGATTGAAATGGTTTTTGGTGGCACACGTTCCTCCAGGTTTAGACGAGTGTATAGATACGACAGAGTGAGTGAGCCTCCGGCTGCTCATGAGAGTTCTTTCCAGCACTGACCAGCCTCCTAGGCGGCATATGAAAGTTACATTCACACTTAACTGTCAATCAGGGTTTTTGCAGTATGTACCCAAAACAATATGGTTTATGAAAATGGACCTGTTATAATTATAAAGGCAGTCTTGTTTATATGAATGGAGGCCACCTTTTATATAAACATTTAATGGTTTATATTTCCAATTGAACACCTATATTTAAAATAGAAAAGTGATCACTTTTTGACTTGCTGAAATGTTGGAACTTGCGAGGCACGCAGAAGAGTGCTGTGTACAGTCTCAGGGTTTCTGGGTGCAGCGCTGAGCCCGAACAGGCTGCGCTTACTGTAGAGAGGTGAGCAACACTGGTGCTCGGCCTGCGTCCCAGACAGCTTGGCGGGACTGGGAGGCTTGTTAGCAGCAGAAGCAGGTCCTCTTCTGCCTGCTGGTCACGTGCTGATCCCGGGGGTGGGGTGTGCGTGTAGGGTCCTCTGAGCAGCGAGGTTGGAGGGAGCGGGGCGTGCAGGAGGGGTCCTGACAGGGAATGCCTTCCCATGTGGTGCTGAGGCGCAGAGAGAAGCTCTTCCTAGGCAGGGCCCTCTGCTCCCCGTGTGCACGGGAGGACTGGCGATTTTTCCTGACCTGCCACCCGCCGAGTGCCTTCCTGGCCAGGGCACACGTGGTTGCGGTGGCCTATGCAGCGGGCAGGGTTGTAAGGAATGTGTACCACTGTGTCCTAATGCTAATTCACTTGCCTTTCTAACAAAGAGGTGTTTTTGTTTTTGTTTTTGATTCAAAAATAGATAAAACACACTGCCTCATTTTCAAAGAAATATGCATAACTAATTATGCCAATATAATTTACTGAATTTTTTAGTATAATGAATTTTTATTGTAATTTTAGGGTTCTGGGGAATATTTTTGGCTAGGTTCCTTTAAACCTTATAAAGTACAGAATGTTAGATATCATTTAAATTAGATTTCAGTAAATGCATATTTTTTTTGTTAATATAAAAGTTGGCAATTGTATTCAAACACTTTTCCCCAGAAGCTCTTGCTCCCCCAGCCGAGCCCTTGTTAATTGGTAGAACTTTGGTCCTCTTGCTCCAAGACATTTGAATTGCTGGAGAATTCACGTGCCGGGGAGAGGGTTTGGAAAGTAGGCGGATGAGAGCAGAAGAGGAGCCCGGTCCCAGCAGAGGTGGCTGTGCACGTGCTGTGAGTTCTGGCTGTTTGGCTCTGTTCTTGCCCTCTGGATGTTTCTGGCTGGAATGGGCCTCTGGGTTCTGCGACCCCAACTGCACGGGGAAGGATGGCATGTAGAGATACCTGCTTGGGACTGAGAAGGATTTGTGGACTGTTTGTAATCCCTTATTCGTTGGTTATAATATCGCTATTATTTTTCTTCCGCTGCTAACTACAGGGATTCTCATAGAGCCAGTGTTTGTTTTATATTTTAACACCATCAAATTGTAAAGCTGGCTGAAGGGATTTCCTCCATGTTTTGTATTTGAGGGTGAAGAGATTTGCCTGTACCCTGGCTTATAGTACATGCTCCGTAAGTTCTGTTAAAACTGAGCTGAACTTACCTGCTGGAACAAACCGGAGAACCACATCCGTCCTTCCTGTGGTCCTTGCTGAACATAACTCAGGGAGGGAGCCTCTGCGCAGCTGAACTTTGCTGCAGTGTGTTCCGTGTGCAGCCCACGAGATCTCAGTGGGAGGAAGACGGCGACAGGAGGGGGGCTGTGTGACAGTGTGGCTACGTCTGGGGGTGGCCCGAACAGTCATGAGGCACCTTCAGGATGGGCCTGCTGAGAATTGTAGTCTCCTCTCCACTCTAGAATAGGTGTCTTGATTGTTGTTTGTATTGCCTATTGGGAGAAAGGATTTAGGATATTCTTAGTGTCCAAAAAAGGGTGGTGGTGGGCTTTTTCGTGCCCTGTTAGGAATGCGAGGGTGCGTGTGTGATCCAGCCAAACCTGTCTGCACCGTCTCCTAGTACATGCCACTGTGGTTCCCTGCAGCTGTGTGAGGGATACTAAAGATGGAGCTGAGTGCTGACCAGAGTAGCACGTTTGAAAGACAAGAGAGCATGACATTGGTCCAGTCCCTGGGCCTGTAATAGTACCAGGCAGTGCCAGAGGTTGGAGAGGGCAGGGTCTGCACGGTATGGCCCTGGATGTGTGCACGTCATTGGCTGCAGTGCCAGCACGGAGTCCTGAGCTTTGGGCCAGGCGACTACTACCCCTGCCGCCCTGCCTCTGCATCGTGCTAGAAAGAAACCGAGTGTGGAGGCCGGGGGACCAGAACAAGTTGACTTTGGCAGTGGGAACTGCCAGGTGTTGGCTTGCGGCGTGACCTAGTATGTAAGGCTCTGCTTCGAAGCACATGTGCACACACACATTTTTTTTCTCGCCACTGACCTCTCTGTGTTTTCCTTGACAGCCCCCGCCCCCCACGCCTTTCTGTTTAAGCTCAGAGTCTGCCCTAGGCCAGAGGTGAAGCTCCTGTGGGCTTAGAGGGCTCTTTGCCTGAGCAAGAATAGGAAAGGAGGTAAAGGAAGGAAATAAGAAGGGGTTCTTTAGAAACCAAATGACACTTTTCTTTGCAGGCTTTAGACTTTATTGACCTTTTGTTAATGGATAGTTTGTTTAGTGGAAGAAAACCCTGGGGCCCTCATCCATCTCTGAGGAAGGTAGCAGCCACTGTTTGGATCCTGGGTATTTTCGGAGGGCAGAAGGGCAAGGGCAGAGCCAGGGGCGTGCATCGAGGGCAGTGTTTTCCCTCAGCGCCTGGTCTCTCTGGGAGCAGATGCTCGGTTGATGGTGGCCTCAGCTGGGCAGGGCGTCTTGCATCTGGTATGTTGGCCTAGATTCATTCCCACCACCACCACACCATCTTCTTGTTTCTTGAACTGTACTTTCATTTTTAAAAAATTATTTATTTTTTACAGTTACAGTTGACATTCAGTATTATTTTATATTAGTCTCAGGTGTACAGCACAGCGGTTAGACATTTATATGATTTACGCAGTGATCCCCCCCATTAGTCTAGTACCCACCTGGCACTATACATAGTTGTTACAGCATTACTGACGGTGGATGCTGTGCGTTACTCCCCGTGACTATTTTGTAACTAGCAATTTGTATTTCTTCATCCCTTCACCTTTGTCACCTACCCCAACCCCCTCCCTTCCACCACCATCTTTTGTGAATCTTCTCTGTGCATTTTCTCCATCTCCTGGATGACGTCAGCCTCTGTTTGAAATTTATTCTTGTTCATTTTTTTGTTAGTGGGAACCAGAGTTCTAAAGATTTCATCCTAGTGGCCGACCAGATGCCACCTTTAGAGACAGATTACCTCATGAGAATGTCACGTGATGCTCGCGTGACTGTACCCACACAATTGAATTTCACAATGTGCCTATCTTATGTTAAATTCTGCCCTGTAGCAGAATAGCAAACAATGTTATAAAGTTAGATTGAAATTGAGAATTGAGCTGAAAGATGCCAATTTAGATGTGACCCGATTTTTTTTTAACCCTACAAAAATCCTAGGATATTTTAGCATGGTAATACCGCATTTTAAACTTCGGTGTTATAATTAAAACTTCCATTACCAATTTTCCTGTTCTTTTGAAATGTTTACTGTCTTACTCACCTTTACCCCTCACCCTTTACCCACATTAATTTCGTACTGGCAGTGGGCAGAGTAGTGACTTAAGAAAGGATCCGTAGGACACTGGCTGCAGCATCAGGAGAAGGGAAGGAGACAAAGTGTCTACGGGTGGGTCTCAAACAGAATTGTTTGTCAGTTGGTGCTGGAGCCTGTGGAAGTTGGGCTTTATTGCAGCCCAGAGACTGGTCTCTCTACCATCTCAGAGACGGACTCTGGGCCTTTGAGTCCTGGGAAGACAGACTGGGGGGAGACAAAGGCTTACCATCCAGCCTGAGGTGGCACAGCTGAAGAAACCCTATTTTGAGCATTTTTTTTTTTTTTAAGTAGGGAAAGCTGTAAGCAGGTATGTAGAGCTCATCTAACCTCCTTAAACTAAAACCTCACTTTAAAAAAATCCCTTTTCTTTGTGTTTGAGGCTCTTCTGTTTAAGTTGCCTTACCAGCCCTGCAGGCCACCTGTCTGGCATTCTTCACCTGGTGACTGCCAGGTTCTCCTAGTAGGTTTCTTTCTGCCCAAAGAGTCTTTCCTTGGGACCACCTCACTGGAGGCTGGGTGGTCAGGGCTTTTGTGTTTCTCGCAGCCCGCCTGTGCTCACCCACCCTTGGGAGAAATCCCACTCAAAACTGTCTGCTGATTTGTATCTTCCCATTAACTCAGGGTCTGCAGGTGAGGCACGTGCTCCCCAGACACCTTCACTATGGCCTTCCTCTTTTCCCTACTAAACCCAAGAAAATAGATAGCATTTTCCACATTTTTATTGTAAGAGTACCTTAATTTAAAAAATACTGTCTTGCTAAAACTGCTAATTGCCATCTGAGCCTTCAGCGAGTTATAATCTGTTTGCTGGTGGAGAGTCTTGCCTTGATGCTGATGGCTGCTGAAAGGTCAGGGTGGTGGTTGCTGAAGGTTGGGGTGGCTGTGGCAATTTCTTAAAGTAAGACAACCGTGAAGTTTGCCGCAGTGATCGAGTCTTCTCTCATGAATGGTATCTTTGTAGCGTCTGATGCTCTTTGACAGCATTTTGCCCAGAGGTAAGATGGAGACACTTTCCAGTTGGAGTCAGTCCTCGCAAACCCTGCTGCTGCTTGATCAACTAGGTGTATGTAATACTTGAAATCCTTTTTGTCGTTGCAGCAATCTTCACAGCAACAGTAACATCAAAGATCACTGATCACAGATCCCCACGACAAACATAATAATCATTAAAATGTTTGAAATATTGCAAGAATTACCAAAATGTGACACAGGGATATGAAGTGAACAGATGCTGTTGGAAAAATGGCACCGATAGACTTATTGATGTAAGGTTGCCACAAGCCTTCAGTTTGTAAAAAAAAATGCAACATCTGCGAAGTGCAATAAAATGAAGTATGCTTGGAAAAGAAACCTGGGTCTGCTGCTCTTGGGTTGATGGTGAAGCCCGTTTTCTAAAGGCCTTGTACCTGCCATCCTTTTCCTTCTCTGTTGTCCAGGGAACTAGCTCTTGATTCTGGTCTTTTCTGCCTAGTCAGGCCGCTTACTTACACAGTTGACCTTTTTACACTTTTTTCTTGTCTCTGTTTATACCGCAGCCTGAGACTTAAGTAAACTTGGAAGGGTTGCTGCAGCGGTGGTTTGTTTAATTTACATAACGCAGCCCATGTCCTGAGGGCATAGTCTTGTCTGGCCTTACCCTGGAGCCCGCTGCCCCAGGAGAACCGGTAAAGCCCAGAGGTGGTGGAAAGGAATCCCGAAGGCAGAAGCTGGTGTGAGCTTTCCCAGATGGTGACTCACTCAGCCTTAGTTTGCTGACTGACTGTGTAGCACACCCACTGCTCTTCACACAGTGCAGCCGCCTCAGAGTCCTTCCGCTGTGGCCTCTTTCCTCATCTGTGGTCACGTGTGTGCCAGTGGCTTCCTGCCCAAGGTCGGCTTTAGAGGGGGCAGTAGTGCTGCTCGCACCTGTCGCTCAGGAGGCCCGCCATGCGTTCCCGCTGTTATCGGCATCCCCATGCTTGACCTGTAGTTTATTAGTCGGAGCCTTTTCCCCCCAAGTTAAGTGGAAGGTGGAGTTTTGTTTATGAAAGAAGGAATTCATTTCTTTGCTCTGATGTGTTGTCCAGTGGCCCTGCCACTGGTGAGGTGGGCGCTTTTGCCCTGGGGTTGGGGCAGTACCAGAGGGAAACATACTGAGCTGGTCAGCTCTGCTGGGCTTCCTGACCTTCATGTTTGTTCCCTTTCTTGAAGCCTCTGTGACCACATTATCTCCTATCAATTAGACTTTTCCCATCTGCTCTCTTTGGTCCTTTCCTAATGTACTGACACTTGTCAGGGTTCCCTTGGAGGCCCTGTCCTTTCAGACTGCATTCTGTTCTCCCTCCGAGTCCTCCACCCCTTCCTGCGTCTACTCTTGCCTCCCGGAGGGCATCCGCCTGTTGGTGGAGTGGACCACCATGGAGCGCATTTTGTTCTGTGTCGTCGGCTGCTTACGGATGCAGCGCTGGGGAGCTCCAGCCAAGCACTTGGGCCTGGCTTTTTAAAAGAAGTCTTGGCCCTTAGTCCTTCATCCTGGCAGATGTCTAGTGAACTCTGCATCTGTTCCTGCCTCTGTGCTGCCCTTTGTTTTCCATCCCGCTAAGACCCTAAGTACTAAGGGCTCATCTGTCTTCCTCACCGCAGTGTCCTGTTTCCATGGCCTATGACGTTCCTTCATCCTTCATGTTCCCCTCGGGGCTGTGAGCTTCAGGCTCTCCTCTAGGATTGTCACATTGGGCTTTTTGTAATTAGGCCCACCCTTCCCCCGTGGGGAGTGATGGGGAGGCAGTGCTCTCTGGTGGTGTGAAGCGTGTGTCCCTGTCACTGTGTGTAGGCCTGGGGACATTTCTGTGCGTTGGTGGGAGTTGTGGGCATAAAATACGCCTGACCGTTACGCACGTGCTCAGCCCAGAGTAACTGGGTCTCAAGGGCTTCCAGCTCCCAGCACTCACCCCTTGCTATGGTTCTATAATTAAGAAACAGAAAGCCAAGTGTTAAGTGGGTTTAGGTCCTTGGTGATTTTCTGGCAGAAGTTTTGCTGGAGAACAGTTGGGATTCACTGTGATGCATCCAGTATGTTGGTGAGTGCTGGGAGAAAACGCGAGGCGTTAGAGCCCTGCGTGTCCCAGGGGCCTGGGTAAGTCCTCAGGACACGAGTTCCAGTAGCGCGTTTCCCACGCGGAGCTGTAAGTGCACACTAGCCATGAACAGAGTCAAGTCTGTCCCAGGAAGCAGGCTAGAAAAGTGATTTTGTGAAGAGAGGCTCCTGTAAATAGTTGTTGTGCAAATGTGTACAACAAAATATTTTTCCTTCCCTTTATTACCCAGGTAGGACATCTGTTATAAGCTAGTGAAAATTATTTGAGAGCGCAGATTCGGGGGTGGGGGTGGGGGGGACTACTCTGAAACTTATTCAGAAATAACCATAGAGAAATATTAAAGGAGAGAAGTTTTTGTTGGGTCCCCCGCACTTACACCCCCTCTTTTGCCCCAGCAGTCTCCGCAGGTTAATCTGGTGGGTGGTTGTGTAGGGAGAACATGTGATGGTAGCCTTGGGCCATGGTCTTGACAGTGACGGGGTAGGGGGTACAGACAGGAGAAACTGTTAAATGTTTCTTTTTGGAAGTCTGATTTCAGTTTTACTTAAAACACAGTGTGTTTATGGTGGTCTGTGGTTACCCATCTATTGCTAACGGGTTCACATTACCCACTCCAGAGAAAATAACGTCAGCAGTGTATTTACGTGACGGCCTCCTTACTGGGGAACATTTTGAAAACCAAATCTCCATGTGAATACATGGAGTCTTGGATCCTCAGAACAGCCCTGTGAGGTCGAGAGAGGAGAGCACAGGATTGGCCTCTGAACTCTTAAAAACACGCCCCTCTGGGGTGCAGTATCCAGTAATGATCAGTGTCTCCCACTCAGGATTCAGCATAGTGACTGGATGTGTGTCCTCTCCTGGCAGGGGCCTGACCCAGCCTGGGGCCTCGGGGCCATAGCAGCTTTAGGACTGAGCATTGCCATCTTGTAGGGCAACTCTTCCTTCTCTTCTCTTTTGCACCAGACCCTTGAAACTGATGCTACATTTTTTGAAGGATCCTAGAAGAACAAAATAACACTTTCTGGCTATTAATCCTTTAAAAGCAGAGGAAAGTTTTATATGGGAGCCATAACAGGTTTCTACATTTTTTAAGTGTTTTCAGTGAAGGCAGTGTTTTCTTTGCATTTGGCTCCCTTCCCATAGTTCCATTTTCTTTAGTTACGGAGGTTGGTATTCTCAGAGGCTTTTGCTCAGGATTTGTGCCTGGGTGGAGGCGTCGGAAGAGAACTCACTGGGCCCCTGGCTCCCTCACTCCAGCCTCAGGGCTTGTTGGCAACCTTCCACCTGAGAGGCATGTACGACGCTGTGTGTAGACTGTGGACTTCTAAGAGAACTCCTTTCCTTAAATAAACTTGTCCCCTCAGTAATGCCTGGCTCACAGCTTACTCAGTTTGCTCTAAGAGCTGCCCCTTGTTTTAAGTTCTAGTTGTACTGGGGCCATGCTTTGGCTCTTGTGCTGTCTGTGCCATTATCTTATCGTTGTGTTCCTGTCTGTGCCCTGGGACACAGACACGCTCCAGATCCCTCCCGGAGAGGCTGCCTGGTGGTCTCTGTGTTTTTTAAGCCCCCATTACTGCCTAATCCTGGTTGAACGTGTTAAAGTCATTCTCTGTGGGTTTCCTGGGGTTGTCGTAAGTTACAGAGCCCTTGGCCTCAGTTTACCTATGAACTTCAGTTTATCGGCTTCTCCCAAGCTGGCTCTCCCACACTGAGCCTGGCTCCCCCAAACAGCACAGACCCTCCAGGAAGCGAAGCTGGTAGCGATATGGCCTCAGACTTGGTTTAGACAGGCTCTGAGATCTTGTAGGGTCACACCAGACCAGTCAGGAGCGGGCCACACAGCAATTGTTGAAAGCCTCTTTGGGAGTGGTCTGAGCCGGCACGTGTCAGACGTTTCAGGCCCTTAGAAGTGTGGGCTCTACCTGTCAGTCGGGAATTTCTTTGAAGTGTTTTACCTGAAAAGTTGAGGAACATTTCATATTGTGTAGTTCATAGTATCTCTGTATATTGAGTGTGAAGGTCCCATTTCAGGTTACTTACTGTCCAGGTCATCGGGGTGACCTTCTGGGTCAGTGCCCAGTTAGAGACCATGGGGTCGAGGCCTCAGGCTACCTCTCCAAACATGATTCGGAGGCAAGAGAAGGTTCAGTCGGATGGTTACTGGGGACGGTGCTTTGCATTTCTGTTTTATGCCTCAGCATGTTTTCTGCCTCTCCCATGTCCCCCCAATCACTTCAGGAAATGTCAGCTTCTCCAAAGAACCTTGAGTAACCCCCTTTCTCATATCACTTCATTGCTTCTGCACCTTCTTCCCCTGTAACCTCAGTTCTTGAGGCCCGTTTCAATCATGCTCTTGCTTGGGGCCTTCAGAGTTCACGAAATCTGTTTGTTCCGAATTGTCCATGTAAGACAGATCAGAAATAACTTTTTGCTTATTTTTGGGTGGTTGTGGGTGGATAGAGTCTGGGGTAGAAACAGGATTTGGGGTTAGGGAATAGAACTACTACCAACAGTGAGTTCTGAAGAGTCTTTACTCCTCCACAGTTTTCAGGGGAATCAGTTCAGACGTCTGCCCAGCAACTGAAAGGAGCATTCAATTTCAGGTACCTGATTGTGGCTTGTTAAGGTTAAGAGTGTATGGTTAGAAATTAATATCAGTAAGGTAACCCCCATGTTTTCTAGAAAGAGCTGGTTACAATAAAGTGTAGGTATCCAAACATAATGGCCATACCCTTGCTTGCTTTTGTTGAAAGCGCAGTTCTTTTGCGTAGTGAACTGTAGAAATCTTATCTTTATTCTAAGAGTTATGCTTGTCAGTATCTTTTAGAAAAATAAGGGTTTCTTCTTCCTATTATTATTTCTAAATTTAAACCAAGTTTACTTTAAAAAAATTTTTTTAAATTGGGGAATATTGGGGAACAGTGTATTTCTCCAGGGCCCATCAGCTCCAATTCGTTGTCCTTAAATCTAGTTGCAGGGGGCGCAGCTCACTGGCCCATGTGGGAATCCAACCCGCAACCCTGTTGTTCAGAGCTAACCAACTGAGCCATCCGGCCGTCCCTAGGGCTTCCTATTATTGAAGTAGTTTATGCACATTGAACAAAACGTAAGTATCAGTTTGCCGTGGCTGCTGTAACAGTCTCACACACTGGGCAGCTCCAACAGCAGAAATGTATTCTCCCACAGTCCCTGAGGCCAGAAGTCCGAGACCAAGGTGCTGGCAGGGCTGGTTCCTTCTGGGGCTGTGAGGCAGAGTCTGCCCAGGCCTCTCTCCCCACTCCTGCTGGTTTGCTGGCAATCTTTGGTGCTCCCTGGCTTGTAGAAGCATCATCCCATCTCTGCCTCCATCTTCACATGGCGTCCTCCCTGTGTGCGTCTGTCCGTGTCCAAATTTCCCCCTTTCCTAAGGAAACATGTTATATTGGGTTAGGACCCACCCTAAGGATCTCTTGTGACTTATATCTGCGATGACCCTATTTCCAAGTAAGGCCACATTATGAGATACTTGGGGGTTAGGATCCCAAAATATATTTTTTGGGGGACGGACACAGTTTAGTAACAGTATATAAAGTTAAATATAAAGAAAAAACTGAAAATCATGTATAATCTCACCACTCAAAGGTAAACATCTAAATTAAAAATTTTTAATATGTTACATATTTCTCACAAAATAGGGATCACACTGTACATAAAGTCTCATACTCTGCATTTTAAAATTTAGCATTAATTTCCCATGACATTAATCTTCAAAACATGACTTTCAATGGCTTTAAAAATCTAGAGAGAAATCTGTAATGTGACTGATAAAATTTTAATTTTTGCATTTTCTGGAGAAGGGACCTTGTCCACTTGCACCTCGGTTTCCTTTCCACCTTAGTGGGGGTATGAAAGGCTTCAGTGCAGTTAGCAGGTGCTTTATGAGGTTCGGCAGAGGTCCCACGAACTTGTCTGTGAACCTGAGGAGGTCAGAGACCGTGTGAACAGCAGGTGTGGAGGTCGGAGGGGCTTTATGAGGTGGGGTGCTGGACAGCCGGCTGGGTGGGGGGCCAGGTACAAGTGTTGGCCTGGCTGTTCAGGCCTGACAAAGGATTATCTTTGTTATGTAAATCAGGCATTCTGTTCCTAGGGGCCCTCTCCCAGGGACCTCAGTTCTCCCTGGGAACTGGCCCGGCCCTGGGAGCCTGTCCTGCTGCACATTGTGTTTTTCTGGCAGGAGGGTCACTTTTTTTTTAAACAGACTATTTTTTTTTTTTTTGAGTAGTTTTAGGGTCACAGCAAAATTAAGCAAAAGATACAGAGAATTCTCATATACACCCTCCCCAAGCCTCCCCGTTACCAGCACCCTCCACCAGAGTGGTACATGTTTTTATTACGTGTAGAATCGACGATGAACCTATATTGACACGTCATCATTACCCAAAGTCCACAGTTTACGTGAAGGTTCACTCTTGTGCTGTGTTGTGCCCACAGTTCTGAGAACCCTGGACTGTGACAGGAGGACATTGCTCAGGAAAGATGCAGCTCTCGGTTCAGGGAACACGGGAAACACCTTGTGTAGAAACCATTCCCACAGCATTCAGACGCTGCAAAGTTGGTGATGGGAGAGGGAGAAGGACGGCCTTCGGCTGTACGCTCCCTGGGGTCTCTGAGGGGTCCGCACTCCCAGTCTGAAGACGGTGCGACACCCTCGCTGGGATTCCTCAGGGAGGGTACGCCACTGTATCCAGCCAACGTGCCTTTCTCCGCACCACTTAATTTTTTTTTCAGAGACCAGTAATTCTTAACCTGGGTTTAGAGCACTTAGTGTATTGGGGTCTTTAGCTATTTCAAAATGTCCTCAGATTCTCCAAACACAATATAATTTTATTCACTAACTCAAACTGGTCATTTTTGAGAGTAAGCTCTGCACGCTGATTCAGCAACAGGATTGCTGCGTAGTGCCACCCCCATCCTGTCCACGGCAGAATCCCGTCCAGCAGAGCACCCGTCCAGGCGAGGATTGTGTCCCGGCTGGTTGCCAGCGTGGGATGGCTTGGACCCAGTGCATCAGCCTGTCCTGCAGCCTGCCCTCGAGGCCTTCATTCTTGTCTGTAAGTGAGGAGACCCCTGCAGGCCATGCATCTGGGTTCTTTTCATCTTGACATTCAGAGGATAGTACTGGGTCTGGTCTGTAAAAGGACGCTGTAAAATGAGAAATAGTGTGCCTTATTTATGCAAGAGGCCCCTGTGCCTTGGGCTGAGGCATGACAAAGTCCCGGTCATGCCTCAGCCCAAGGCACAGGGGCCTCTTACATACCTTGTCCCCAGTTCCTTGGCCAACCAGACATGCTCTGCTGCTCTTCACACATGCTCTGTCGGAGGTGGCTGCATTTCCTCTTCCTATAGAAGGAGCCCGAACAGCAGAAAGGTCCATCCGGTGCGGCTAGGCCCACCTCCCTGTTCCTGACACGGAACAAGGAGTCACCCCAGGGAGACGGTCAGAAAGCCGGCACTTCTTTGGGAGAAATACTCAGATTCTGTAGATGTACATCTTTTTTCTCTGTTCATCCATCTGACACTGTTCACCGTGAGATCCATGGAGTGGGACACACGAAGCGTCTTGTCATGGGTGAGTTCTTGGGGGCGTCTGCAGTGGAAGTGGGGCCTGGACAGCAGTCTCCCTTGGTCTACCCTTTGGTCCTGGGTCCCGTCCTCACACGTTTTCATCTCAGGAACTCTTCGTGTTGTAAACATGGAGGAGTCCAAAGGACTTCTGTCTACACAGGTGGATCTGTTGATAAAGTGTTTATTTACTAATTCCATTTGAAAGTAGGAATAATACACCCATTGCCTATTAATCTAAATAACACATTTTTACTACAAGTATTCCAAAACAAAAAATTGGTGATTGTCATATATTGCTTTGATTAACGTATACAAAAAAACCCCACATAGTTGGAATAGGGAAGAATATTGGAACAGCTTCTTGACATAATTTTGGAGGTGTTCTTTGATTGGACAGCAGAACTCGGCAAATGGTCGTGTGGTGCAAGGTCAGTGGCAGCCTGGAACCCCCGTCGAGTCACGGGCCGTTCCTTCCCAGCTGCATTCAGACCCACTGGTCTTCCTGGCACTGTGACACGATCTTTTCCCTGTGTTTGGTTTGCTGAGCTATTTACATCTTCCGGATGCTGATGTACTTATTTTACTACGACAAAGTTCCTTTTGTTTCTATTGCCTCCCCTCTCACCAGAAGAGCCTGTAAGCCACCAGAACCTGTCTGCTCACAGTGGGGAATTTTCCAACTTTCTAAAATTTGACTGAACGTTGGAATTTTAGCATTGGCAATAAATTAGGGCAGGTGTTTTTTTTTGAACCAGTAGTCTCGTTTTGTTCATTTTCCAGAAATGGTCTGCCAAATACCCACGTCTGAATAACTGGAGTTTGTATATCAGTCATTCTTTCACAGAAAAATGGTGTGCCCTGAAAAGTGCCTTTGCTGGAGAGAACTGTTGTATTTGGTACACAGCAGAAATGCTTCATGCACACCTCTCAGTTGTTACAGGATATGGAAAAAGACAAGTAGAAAGGCTTAAGCTTTAAGGAAATTAGTAATTATTGCTTCATCATGGAGGTTCTTAAGCAAACTGGACGATCACCTTTGCCTCACCAGTGCACAAATCACCCCAGCTAAAAAGGCAGTGTTACTGTAAAAATTCCGAGGGTTGCAGGGATCCCCAAGAATCCTTGGACAACACTTTGTAAATAGCTGTACTAAGAGAAAATGGAGCTGAACAAATCAAGTCTGCCTACGTGCTTATCGACAGATAACTAAGCATTTTACAGCCTCCGGAGAACCTGACTGTGTCTGTTTCCCTCCCCCCAGCACATCTAGCTCACAGACTTGTGTGCGTTTTCAAAGGGGACCCTTGACAATGAGCACCCTTTCTGTAGTTCTCGTGGACATGTAAAAGTGGGTCTTTTAAAGTGGGTCTGTGTGTCTGTCCTGGGTGTGTACCCACGTACTCAACATATCCTCAGTTGTGTGTGGCTCACCAGCTGTTTGCCCTTCCTTTGATTTTGTTTTTAGTGGATTCCAGTAGCAAGTAGACTGAGAGCGGCCGCCCCCCCCCTCCCCGTGCAGGCGGGGTTCCTGCGTGACAGACAGCCTGCATTTAGGAGCATGGACTCTTCCCTGGGGGGTTGCTGGTTGCGGTCCAGCCCATTCCTCTGGCATCAAGCAGCCCCTCTCTGGGGCTCATCCAGTTTACTTGTATAATTCTTCCTTTTAAGAAGCTGCCTCAAAATTGAACATGCATTTCATTTTTTTAAGACCCCGATTCTCTTGGATTATTTCAATTATGTTGCCTCTCGGCTCACTTTAGTCTTGTCTTAGAGTTCAGCCTGCTCGCATGGTTTAAAAAGGTGTCTTTTTCCAGATTTTACAGATCTTTTAACACGTTGCGTACGGATCACGAGAATCTTCACAAGGGATTTAAACCCCGCCGTACGCAACGTGTTAAGATGATCTGGATTGCAGTGGCTTAAAATATATCATTGTGTATTTGCCTGTTTGGAAAACTTTTCAAATTTGTGGAGTCCTGTATACTCAACTGTTTTTTTTTGTTTTTGTTTTTTAAGAATTTCTCACTCTGAATTGGTTGCAATGAGACCTTGAGACAGACTTTCTAATAGTGGAGCTGATCTGCTTTAATTGGAAATGAGGATTCTAGGGTTTCCCCCCCTTTTTTCTTTTATTTGGTTAGATTAATTGGGATATATTATTCGATGACTAATTTACAGCCATCAAAAGCCATACTTTCAAAGAATATGCAGTGTGGACAACAATCATGCTGTTAACAAAAGTTAAGATAGAATACTGTATAACATGTATCATATTATACAATAACTCAGTAACCTGTATTTAACTTTTTCGGCCATTTACTCTGAAACTGGCATACAATCCTGTAAGCATCTTTAGTAGAGTTCTATATCACAAGATGTAACTCCTGTATAATCTTTTTCAGGTTTTATTGGATGAGGAGAAAATACTCGTTTGTCAGATATTTTTATACTAAGAGTTCTTACTGAAAGTGGGCTGGCAGGGCTAGAGGACTTGAGGCCACTTGTTTTCCAGTGACATGGAAGCCTGGTCGGGAATGCAGTCTTCGGATGCACTACTTTGTGGAGAGAGAGCACCAGGCTAGGATCTCCTGTCATCTTGCGTGGACCCTATGAATCACTCTCACCTCTGGATTGGACTGTGTGTTTGGCTGCCAAGTGCTCTGTGTGGCAGCTCCCTCTGCATCGGGTGTGGTGAATGAGGCCCCTCTGAATTGCCAGCATTGCTGGATTTACATCTCCAATAGGGGTGGTTGGAGCTTTCCTGATTGTAGCCCTCAGAATTAAATCCATCTCTATTATAAGAACTTCCTTTGTGATTTGTTTTTGGTATACATTTTTGGACACACCTACTCATGTAAATCAAAATAGTAATTCTCACTGTCCAATGGATTTCATTTGTTCAGTACATTTTAGCACCTGTTAATGTGCAAGATGCTGTGTAAAACCGAGCTGGGTTTCCAGGATGAAGGGTAATGGCACCTGGAGCGCTCACTGCCTGTCAGCACTGGGCCACCTGCTTTGCCTTTTAATCCTTAAAGATCCTCTGAAGTGGGCATTATTCCATTTACAGAAGGAAAAGAACGTGTAATGTGTGTGAGGCTCCCGCAGTCCCAGGGCATGCTCTCCCAGGAGGCCATGGTGTCTGTCACCTGTGGAGGCTGGCGACTTGCTCTCAGGGCACTTAACAATCTTGCAGTAAGATGCCAGGCTCACGGAGAGACCTGCCAGAAGCTCCTGTGAGAGGAAATGGGCAACAGGAGGGCAGGAGACCATGTCTCTTGGGGGTTGGGGTTGACAAAGGCTCCACTGAGAAGGTGGAGTTTGGGTGCTTCTGAGTAATAAGTAAAACTAGAAGTGGCGACAGGAATTAGAAATGGAATTTTGGGTGAAGGAAACAGAATAGGCCTAGAGTAGAGAGTAACCCGCTGTGTCTAAAGGTTTGGGCACAGTTGAGGTTGGCATGCTATGCCAAGAGTTTCTTGGAAGGTGGGGAGCAGAAGCAGGTATTGGAAGAGGGGTGTGGGCAGGAAGCCTCACCAGGCAGGCACGAGCCCAGTCTCCATAGCAGCTCTGGGACGCAGGGTCCAAGGAAGACCCTGCAGAGTGTGGGGCTTGGGAAGCCAGGGAACCCCGTCCTTGAGGTGTGGTGACCAGGACAGTGGTGTGGTGTGGAGACAGGAGACAGAAAGAAGGGGCTGAGGGAGAAGCTGTGGTTCAGACATGACGGATTGGAGGTGCCAGGGGCAGAGTGACTGGGACACCGCCAGGCAGCGGAGAGGGACAGCCAGGATTGGGGAGGTCATTCAGGACAGGAAGTTGAGGCCTGGAGGTTTCTGTGGGTCTGGGTGTGGGTGTGGGGGTGTGGGTGTGCGCACGTGGACACGCAGGTTTAATATTTGTATTTAATATAAAAAAAATCAAAAGAACATCTGTAAGAGCAGTTTCTCCCACTGACAACAGCACATACCTTTGAATGGATAATGTGTAGGTGTTTTGGTCATTTTCTTATTTTGGGAAATAATGTGCCTTGTATCCTACTCTGTACATTATTACATATTTAAGCCTCGTAATAGTATAGCTCACAGCCTTAATGTTGTTTTTCCCATGTAATTTTAGGGTTCGAGTAACAGGGATGTGCTTTAGAATGGAGCCTCCTCAGGGCAGCCCAGGGTGTCGGTTTTAATATCCATATATTTGTGGTGAGGCGTAAGGAGTATGAAACCCCCATTTAGTAGTCATTTTAGTTTCAGCTTGAACCGGATCTTTCCTGTTTCTCAACCACCCTACCCCACCTGCTGCAAGGTTGACTTCCTTCAGTTTTAGGGTACAAGGAACAGGTCCAAATGAGACAGAAAACAGCAAAACAAATGTATACAAGGAGTGTGGAAAGGTCGCACTTTTCCCTTTGGCAAGTAGGACTAAAGAGTATTAAACTTCTGTCCCCTGAAGTCTTGGAATCTGCAGGTTTATTCCAGATCTTGCCTGGGCTGCTGTATCAGGAGGCTGAGTGGATGGCAACAGACCTAAGTGAACTCACACTTTTGTCACCATGGCTCTGACCTTTAGAGGATGTCTCTTTTCTAATTCAATTGACACGTTTCTGTGTTACCAAGAACAGTTTTTAGTTTTTCCAGCCCCGTATGGCTTAGGTTCCATTCTCCTCTTTTCCTTTTCCTTTCCCACGATAGTGGCTTAACACATTGCGTACGGATCACGAGAATCTTCAGGAGGGATTTATACCCCGCCGTGTTCAATAGACACCTGGAGGGCCGGAGCGGGTGCAGGGTGTCAGGGAGAAGTTTTGTGGGAGGGTATGGGCTATGCCCATCTGGTGCTTTGAAATAATCGTGTAACCGTCCTCCAGAGTTGATACTGAAGCACTTTAGGAATTAATTGGTTTTAAACCTTATCATTTGGCAGGGAAGGAGTTCCTCACACCTTATTTCAGATGAGGGGCGAGATCTCGGGGGATTAGATAGACACAGGCTCACTCTCCAGGGTGTTTTCTTGCTTAGATGATGGGATTGGTTAAAACCTGTTTCCACTGTTCTTTTTTTTCTTTTCTAACATAGTGTTCAGAGAAGAGCAGCCTTGGGGGAGTTTTCTGTTCCAGGAGTTTGGTGGTGAAGTGCTGCCTCTGGGCTTATTGGAGGCGCTGGACGTGGGGCTGTTGATGAGCTTGTCCCTGTTGTTGGTTCAGCTCTGTTAACGTGCACTGTCCGTGACGGCTTAAGTGTCAGCTTCTGGGGCCGGCTTCTGAGGGACAGTCAAGCCAGGTTTGTTTCTAATGCAGCCTGCGCGTTGTTCATGCCTGGGAATGTTTCCTGACTTAGGAACAGATCCCCTAAGCACCTTAGCCTGTGCTGCACTGCTTTCCTTTGCTTAGAAAATGGACCAGGAGGTCCATTGTGAAGGTCTCAAAAAATAAACATAGTTTTTATTTCCATTTTCCACCCATTGTAGAAAATACAAGAAAACATGAAGGGGGGTGGGTGGAATCTAAAACTGCACCATCCAGGCAAATAAGTCTTCCCACTACCCTTCAGTAGTGGGCAACTATCCTTCCTGGCTTTCTGTGTACTTGTCCTGTCACATACAGCTGGCCCTTTGTATTTGCAGGTTCCACATCCACAGATGCAACCAGCCGCAACATGGATTGAAAATATTGGAGGGGAAAAAAATGATGTTTTTGCTGACGTGTACTATATAGTTCGACCTGTGGTGGTTCTGTACTGAACATGTAGACTTTCCCCTTGTCATTCCGTAAACTGTTTACATAGCATTTACACTGTATTAGGTATTATAAGTAATCTAGAGATGATTTAAAGTATGCAGGGTGATGTGTACAGGTTATATGCAAATACTAAGGCATTTTATATAAGGGACTTGACCATCTGCAGATTTTGGTATTTGCAGGGGGTCCTGGAACTATTCCCCGAGGATACTGAGGGACAACTGCATTCAGAAAAAGGTATTGAAAGCTGACAATGTTGGTGGTTTTGTGTATTTCTCCATGCAGTTTGTTTTTACTTCATATATTTTAAAATTCAGTTACTAGGGGCATAAACATTTGAGACTATTACATCCTCTTGATAAATCTGCCTCTTTATTTAATTATGAAATGACCTTTGTATCCCTAACGGTGCTCTTTGCTCTGCAGTCTATTTTGATATTAAAATACCTACTCTTTTTTTTTTTTTTGACTAGTATTAGCATGCTATATCCTTTCCATCCTTTTAAGTTTAAACTATTTGTCTTTATATTTAAAGAGGGTTCTCGTAGGCAGCCTTGAGTTGGGTATTATTGCTTTTTAAAGAAACCCAATCTGATAATCTTGCCCTTTTAATGGGTGTTTAGACCATTTATACTTAGTGTGATTATTAGTGTGATTAGGTTTAAATCTACTGCTGAGTACCACTTTTATAGTATAAGAAACTGAAAATAGTGTATGTCCGTGTCTCCCCTCCCGACCTTTCTGCTGCTTTCTTACATTTTCCTTTTACATGTGTTTTTAGCTCTGTGCTTCATTGCTGTTGTTTTTGTTTAAAACAGTAGACCATCTTTAAAAGGAAAAGTCATAGGTATCTACCTGTGCCATTATCATTTCTGGTGTTCTTCATTTTTAGTGTAGATTCCTGTTTCCATCCAGTGTCGTTTTTTTCTGTCTGAAGGACTCCCATCGGCATTTCTTACAGCGTCGTTCTGCTCATGATAAGTTCTTTCAAGTTTTGTATGTCTGAAACTTTTTTTATTTCAACTGCGTGCGTGTAGATGAAATCACCTTTATTGAAGTAATTCACCCATTTAAAGTGTACAATACGGTTTTTAGTATATTCACATGGTTTTTGTTTTGGGAGGATTTTCAGTGTGTGTAGAATCCAGGTGCTGCTCCCAGGTTTTGTGCTCAGGTAGTTTCCCACCGGAATCTGCCGCCATCCTGGCCTCTCTGCATCGCCTTGCCCTCTGGCCGCTTTGTAAGAGTTTTCTTTTATTCCTGTGATGCACCCTGGTGTGATTTTCTTCATGTTTCTTTAGCCTTGGGGTTCGTTGAGCTCCTTGCTTCTCTGAATTTGTAATTTTCATCAAAGCGTGAAAACTTTCAGACTTTATTTCTTCAAATATTTTTTTCTGTCCGTCACCCCCTATGGGGACTCCAGTCATACCTCCCTTCCGTTGCTTGCCGTTGGCCCAGGTCGCTGACAGCGCGCTCATCTGCTCACAACCCTCTTCTCTCCGTCCAGCTTAGGATGGTGGAGTTCACCGAGCTTTCCTTCGGAATGTCTGTTTGCCGTTAATCCCGTCCAGTGTTGTTTTCATCTCCCGAGGCGTTGGTTTCACCTCTACAGGCTCATACTTACGTGTCTGAGTTTTTGAATATTGGTGAACTCAGTTGTGGTAACTGTTTAATGGCCGTGTCTGCTAATTTTGCCATCTGCGTTATGTGTTCATTCTGGGTTGGTTTCAATGGATTGATTTTTGTTTTTCCGTTATGTGTTGTATTTTCTTAATTACATAACTGGGGATTTTCCCCCCCAGTATACCTTTTATTTTGGAAAAATGTTAGATATACAGGAAAAATTGTAAAGAGAGAGAATTCCTGTGTATCTCGCATCCCGCTTCCCTAATTGCTAACGTCTTAATTACCATGGTTGCTTGTCAAACCAAAGAACCCAACATGGCTGCACTGTTAACTATACCACAGACATTATTCAGACATCCTCACTGCTTCCTTCCCTCATGTCCCGTTTCTATCCCAGGATCCCACCCAGCACCGCGAACTGTATTCAGTCATCCTAGCTCCTCAGCCTCCTCTCATCTGGGACAGTTTCTCAGTCTCTCCTTGTCTTTTGTGACCTTGACAGTTTTGAGGGACACCACCCAGGTGTTTCGTAGGATTCTTCCGTTGGGGTGTGTCTGCTGTTTTCTCCTTAGGCTGCGGTTTTGGTTTTGGGGGGAGATGACCACAGAGGTGACGTGCCTTCTTGTCCCATCCTGCCAGGGTGTGTGCTGTCACCATGACACACGGGATGCTAACCTCGGTCACGGGTGAAGGCCCCACACTGTGAATCTGCTCTTCCCCTTTCGTCCTCCGTCCTTGAGATGCCGCCACTAAATCCAGTGAACATGCAAGAGGATAAGGGCTGCTTGTAGGGAAGATCTGTCTCTTCTCCCCGTTGCTTTTGTTTCTTCAGCTCATTTACATCAGTGTGGACTCGTGTATGTTTGTTTGATACCGTACTTTTTCTGGGGGTCGGGTGGTCTCAGATTGTTCCAGCTTCCACGCCTGGGACTAACTGGATGCCAGCCACTGACGTTTGCCTCACTGGGCACGGCACAGGTCTGCGTTCCTGTGAATCTTTCTGCGCTTTGCTTTGGGAAGCAGTTTGCTCCATTCCGGTCTTGCTTTTAAGGTTTGTGAGGTGGGTGGGGCCTCCTCAGGTGTGGGCTGATGCTCCCCTGGCTGCAGCGACGCCTTCCTGCCCTTCCCCAGTGCCTGGGCCGGGATCTGGCCCGTGGGGCCTGGCGGGGCCTGGCGCTGCACAGCCTCTCATCCCGCTGCTCTGTCTGCCGGCAGGACGGTTCTTGCTTGCTGCACACCCAAGGAGACCTGTCCTGATCTCTGGATAATTTCCTTCAAACCGTGTTTTCTCTGAATACCCCCCTCCCCCCCAGCACTCTGCCTTTTTAATTATCTTGTGGGCTTTTCTGTAAACTCTGTATTTGACCGATCTATGTGCAAAGCACATTTCGTGTAATTTTAAAAAGTATTGTTTCATTTTATGTCATTAAGAAGTGACCCAATTAAGAGGACAAGGGTGACCCCAGGTTCCGGGCAGGTCCTAGGCTGGCGCAGGCCCGCCAGACTGGAGGAAGGTCTGTGCAGGTCGTAGCGTGGTATATCCATGGGCGTTTGGAATCAGGTTGTTTTGCTGTCGTTACATGTGATGTGAATATTAGGGGCGGCTGAAAGGAGGGTATGTAGGAACTCTGAACTTTTTTTGCAACTTTTTTATAAATCTAAAGTATTTTAAAATAAAACATTTTTAAAAGAACCCAATAGATTAAGTACAGTCTTTCTTCCCCCAGTGGATATTCACAACTGTGTTTCACAAGATGAGTACGGTCTTACTAGAACTTTCTCAAACTCATGTGTGTGGTGTGAAACCTGCAAGGCCCCCCCCCCCCCCCCCTTCTCCCTCACCACCAACCCCAGCCCCTGGCTTCCCCAGGCAGGAGGTAGCTGCTGCTTTAGGGCGTGTCCTTCAGGCCCTTCCTCCTCCTCCTTACATTCCACACGCATTATTCAGCAGAGTGGCTTTGTTTTGTTTTGTTTTGAAACTTGGTGTCAAGTCCCAGACATGTTTCCTGCTGTGCACTCTTCCTTAGTTGGGCTTTGCTGTCTTATTTCACCATCACCCCGATGGTGGCTGGCATGGCCTCTTCTGGCTCTCCTGTCCCACGCTCTGTGGCCACACTGCATTTCCCACACATTCTGTGTACATGCGTCCCATGATCCCACCTGTCTGGAATGCTGTCCACCGGCTCTTTGCAAGGCCTCCAGGTGTCCTGCTCTCCCCCACCCCCCCACGCTGCTTACGACCACAGGTGGGCTCAAGTGCTCAGAGGGCACTGGGAGGCCTGTGGGACCCCCTCCTACTTGCACTGCAGGCACACATTGTTGGTAGACACCAGTATCGAGCCCTTCCTGCCCCTTGACCTGGGCATTCACGGCATAGGGAGCGAGTCCAAGGTGTCTTGCGCGTGCCTGGGGCGCGTGTTCCAGGCACAGCACGATGGCTGGACAGCCACTTGCCTGTGGCTCAGGCAGTGATGGACTCGAGTCGCCAGGCTTCCATTTTATGAAGATGCTGTTTAAAAGAAGTATATCATCTGAAAATGACTCTGTGTTTGTTTTGTCTTGATGTAGTCTGTGCTTGCAAGGCTATTATTTTTTTAAATAAAAATTTTTTGTAACTTTTGAAAATATCAGTATTTTCTACCTACCAGAAGGTAAGAGAATTTTACTAGGTCAGGACTTGCACTTTTGTCACTACTTGTCTCCTGAAGGCTTCTTTTAGAAATACTGTTCCCTAACAAGTCTCTTTGAGGATAAAAGACCACTGAGCTAGTGTTGGCAGCTCTGAACCCCCCCCCCTACCCTGCCCCACAGTTGTCGGGGAGACCACCCCCTATGGCCGACCTTCAGGAAGGCCTCACTCTGCTGGTACATTTTCTGTTCACGGCTGAGAAAAGAGGACCCCTTGCTTAGCGGTGAAGCATGGGTGAGCGGCTGTGTCCGTGCAGCTGTGTTGGCTGCAGTTTTTCAATGTCTCAGGTCAGAGGACAGGTGGCTCGTGAGTAGGGGCAGCAAAGGGGAGCATGGACAGGTTTCCTGGGACAGTCATGTCATTTAAAACCTGGTTGTATTGCTGCTGTAAGAAGGGGAGTTTGCATGAATTGTCTGTCTTAATCACCCAACTTTTAAATATGTGATCACATAAGTTCATTTTTGGATTCAGTTATTACGTTAATAAAATACCTTGCAGTGGTATTTTATTTTTTGTGTGGATTTTCTTATTTTTTGATCCACATTAAAAGTAGATAAATTAATTGTCCACTGGAAACCCAGCATTATGTTTTTTAATTGGTAAAGGCTTTATTTAAAAAACTAAAATCTGAGGAATAGGCGAAATTCGGGCAGCTCCTTTGTTTCACAGACAAATATGACAAAACTAGTAATTGTTTTTGTTTGATTTTTATTTTTCGACTACAGTTGACTTTTAACATTGTGTTAGTTTCAAGTGTACAGCATAGTGGTTAGACATTTATATAATTTGTGAAGTCATCCCCTGATAAGTCTGGTACCCACCTGGCAGCAAACATAGCTATTTACAGTATTATTGACTGTATTGCCTTTGCTGCACTTTATAGCCCTGTGACTATAACTACCAATTTGTACTGCTTAATCCCTTCACCTTTCTCACCCAGCCCACTAATCCCCCCTCCCACCTGGCAACCATCAGTTTGTTCTCTGTATCTGAGTCTATTTCTGTTCTGTTTGTTTGTTTTATTTTGTTCTTTAGATTCCACATATAAGTGAAATCATATAATACTTGTCTTTCTCTGTCTTACTTGTTTGACTTAGCATAATACCCTCTAGGTCCATCCATGTCACAAAGGGTAAGGTTTCTTTTTTCTTTTTTATGGCCGAGTAATACATTATATATGTGTGTCACATCTTTAATCTTCTGTTGATGACACTCAGGTTGCTTCCATATCTTGGCTATTGTAAATAATGCTGCAGTGAACATAGGGGTGCATATGTGTTTTGGAATTAGTGTTTTGGCTTTGTTCAGATAAATACTCTGAATGGAATTGCTGGGTCATAAGGTAGCTCTACTTTTAATTTTTTCAGGAACCTCCACACTGTTACTGTTTTCTACAGTGGTTGCACCAGTTTGCAATCCCACCAATAGTGCACGAGGATCCCTTTTCTCCACATCCTCACCAACACTCGTCTGTTGATTTACTGATGCTAGCCATTCTGACAGGTCTGAGGTGATAATCTCATTGTGATTTTAATTTGCATTTCTCTGATGATGAGTCACATTGAGCATCGTATCTGTCCAGTTTTCCCAACACCATTTATTGAAGAGACTGCCTTTACCCCATTGTATGTTTTTGCCTCCTTGTCATAGATTAATTGACCATATAGGGGTAGGTTTATTTCTGGGCTCTCTATTCTGTTCCATTCATCTGTGTGTCTGTTTTTATGCCAGTGCCATGCTGTTTTGATTACTATAGCCTTGTCATGTAGTTTGATATCAGGTAGCGTGATACCTCCAACTTTGTTCTTCCTTCTCAAGATTGCCGTGGCTGTTTGGGGTCTATTGTGATTCTATATAAAATTTTGGATTACTTGTTGTAGTTCTGTGAAAATTGTCATTTTGGTATTTTGATAGGGATTGCACTGAATTTATAGATTGCTTTCGGTCGTATGGGCATTTTAACGATGTTAATTCTTCCTATCCATGAGCACAGTATATCCTTCTCCAGAGGGTTCAAAAAATGTATACACATTTTAAGAAAGGAAAACTGTATTACAATTGTAATACTCAATATGTACTGCTAACAAAAGACGAATACAAGTCACATTTGACTTCTGCAACTAGAAGAGGTGCTCAAAGTGGTTACCATCAGTGTCCAGACAGTTCTGATTACGGCAAACTACTGCTTGAGCAACGTTGACCAAAGTGTCCCCTTGTATACATTTCTTTTTGGCACCCCTGGTATTTATTTGTATCTTCTTCAATTTCTTCAGTGTCTTATAATTTCTAAGTAAAGGTCATTTACCTCCTTGGTTAAATTTATTCCTAGGGGTGTTTGTGTGTGTGTGTGTGTGTGTGTGTGTGTAAAGTGTGAAACATTTAGTTGGTGTGTTCTCAAATAACTCAGTGGTCTGATTATAAAATAGTGAAGAGAATAAAAGTTTACAAATAGTGTAAAAACTCTATTTTGTTTAATTAAACAACCAGCAAGAAATGATTTAGAAAAAGAGCAGGCCAGGCTAACAGCATCCAAAGCTACTTCCAGTTCTCCCTTCTTGCTGGTAATCAGCGGGAACATTCACTTTCCAGCCCCACTTCCTGCAAGTGGATGTGCTTATCATACTTAGGGCTGTTGTGGGCACGTTCTTTCCTAAAATTTCACATCTTCCCTTGTGCTTAAGGAAATGAACAGGTGAGTTTTATTGCTTTGTAAAGACTGATGGGAAAGAGAAGTCTCAAGTTTCCTTTTTACTCTTACTGTGATTTTTGACAGTCTGGAGGTGCTGTTTTCTCTCTTACAGACTCTGCCATGAAAAAGCCTTTTCTTAGGTTCTCTCACACATGTGTGCTTTCGCCTACATGTTCTCACATGTGTGCACACACATGCCAGTGAGCTCCTCACTGACTGCCCAGTTGTTCTTTCTTACCCCAAGGCTGTCTGTTAGGCTTGATTTCTGTAGACAATAAATGTAGGTTGCTATAAAATATTGTAAGACCAAAAGGCCACCTGATTGACATAAAAAAAGAAAAAATAATTTCCTGTCCTTTTATAATTTTTAAATTTTTTATTGTTTTATTTTCCCCTAGTTTCAAAATATAATTGACATATAACATTGTATAAGTTTAAGATATAACACAATGATTTGATACATGTTTATGTTGTGAAATGATCACAATAAGTTTAGTCAGCATTGGTTACCTCATGTAGTTACAAATTGTTTTTTTCTTGTGATGAGCACTTTTCAGACTTACTCTATCCCTTTCTATTGTGCGTATATTTGCCTTCTCCTTACTTGTTTCATTCACCCCCTACACCAGCCCCCACTATTTGATCGGTTCAAAAGCACCCTTCTCATTAATTTTTGTCACTGTTTTTCCGAATTAGTGTGTGGAGATATGTGGTGTGTTCTGCATCGCAGCTCTGTTTTGCTGCCCAGGTAACTGACTCACACCTTAATCTTACTGGCTCAGAACAACCTCAGAGCAAAAGGTTGCATACACAAAAAGGGGACTTTGTTGCCAGACAAGTCTAGCCTTCTTCCCCAAATGTGCTTGGACTTGTGGCCCATGTGAGCAGACACAGCCCTGAACTCGAGGGCCGTGCGTGGGTAATTCCCTGAACCTCGCAGGCGGGCTCGGTCTGCGTTTGGCTCAGTTGGATTTGCAGATGTGTCTGTCCAGCAATGGTGTCAGTCCCTTCCCTAAACGCTCCCCGGGGTTTGAGGCTGGAGTCTGGGACGAGCCTGACCTCCTCGAGGAAGCGGTAGAGAACATTCTCTTTCTTGAAGGGAGTTCAGGATTCAGACAGAGAAGATGTTTTAGATTGTTTATCTTGCCAGTTGCTTTTATTGAACACCACGTTCAGTGGGCGCTGAGCTTGACAGATATAAAGCACTGGAAATTTCTGCAGGGCGCTTGTGGATGTGAAAGAATCACCTTTCACCTTTCAGTGTGGATGCTGTAGTGGGGAAAGGAAGGTGGGGATGGTGGTGGCAGCTCGCCAGTGTCTGTGGGATCCACACATGTGCCCATGTGGTGCCAGTTTCTTGGCTTTTGTCTGGTTGTCCACTGGCTGCATCTGGGTTCCGCAGGGCACTTGACCACCCACAGGGCTTTGGCCTCCTGTCTCTGGCCATGCTGAGGCAGCTGTGTTTCAGTGTGACTTACTTGCCCTGTCACTGCAGATACACATTCAGGAGTAGGCGTCAAGGTAGCTTGACAATAAGGTTTAGAATCAGCCTTTCAGAAAGGTGGACATGACGTGGTTTTGTCCATGGTGTTTTACCAGTTTGGAGAGATCCATTGGACGGACAGAGGCGGTTGATTTCTCCTCACTCTGTTGCTCAGGAAGTAAGTAGTGGGGGCTGTTGATGTCACCCCAGAGTAGCTAGGAAGTCATGGGTGGGAGGAAGTTTTTGGATGTCCCTGGGGATCTTAAATCTCAGCACTCTTGGTGGATTTCTAGTATCTTGCAACTTTCATCCACAAATTCATCATTTCCTCTTGTGGTTCCTCTCTGATTTGTTTTGTTTTGATCTCTGATGGCCTTGGTCCCACACCTGTCTCTCACCTCAGTCAGCACATGGCAGCTTTTTTTGCCTTAGATCGTAGATACATATTTCCAGGTGGCAAGAGGGTCCTGGTCACGGTTTTAGCAGCTGCCTGTGGGAATGGGAGGGAGCCCGTGAGGCCCCGGTTCCTCTCACTACGAGCTGTTCAGTGGGGAGTCCCACAGAGGAATCTTGATGTCAGAGCGTTTTCCAAAGATACCAACCATTATGTGTTAATTATGTGGGTCGTGTCACACTAGATGGCAGCTGACTGAAATGGGAACTCATGTCCCTGCACTCTGCTCTACAAGACAAGAGGTGAACACCATCTGTGGCACCTTGGGAATTGTTTAATTTTTGTTTTTCTGCTGTTAAGCTGAGCAATAGGGGGAAAACAGGATTATGTGGCCTTCCAATTTTATAAATTTGTGTGGAATCATGCACAAATTTGAATAATCAATCATACGTTTCAGTGTTAATTTAGGGAAAGTTTGCTCATACACAACATTTATAATCTTAAATGGAGAGGTAGAGAATGTTGATTTCAAAAAGTAAGTTACAGGATCACCGATTAGCTCAGTGCTCTTAACAGCAAGGTTGCCGGTTCGATCCCCACATGTGCCACTGTGAGCTGCGTCCTCCACAACTAGATTGAAACAACTACTTGATTTGGAGCTGATGGGTCCTAGCAAAACACACTTAAAATAAATAAAAGTTTAAAAAAAAAGTAAGTTGCAAAATAGTACATTCAGTATGATCTCATTTTTGACTAAAAAATACACTAATGTTTCACTTGAGACCTGGGTGTTGGCGATTTGTCTCTAGTTTTCTTTTAGTGTGTCAGTATTATTTAAATTTTTTACAATAAAAATGTATTGCTTCTGTTTTCACAGTAAATGGTTGTTTAAAAGTTTTAAAGCGAGATCATGCCTCACTCTTCCTTTCTCCAAACCCCTTGAGCCGAGCGTCTAGACTGTTGTGGTGGGGGATGGCAGCGTCATGCCTGGGTTAGCGTTTCACACTGAATGTTTTCAGTAACTGTTTTAATAACTGACTGGTTTGAAGGCTGAAGATGCAGACCAAAAAGAGGAATCTGACGTGGCATAGTTGTATAGATACGTGGCTTTATTTATTAAAAATTGTACTGTTGTTTCTCGGTTAGGCGGTAAGATGGGCATAAGATGTTTATTTCTAGACTTTGGGTAGCAGGGCCGGCTGTCTGGTTTCAGGTGTAGCAGGGACTAAAGTGACAGTTTTCTCTCAGCTTTGTTTGGGGCGCCCCCTGTCGTGGTCACCACGTGAAATGTTTCTGATGGCTTTGAAGGCGCCAGGAGAAGAGGAGGTGGGTCAGAACAGGCCCCCCACCCCCCCTTACTGGGGTGGGGGGCGTCTGTGTCCCTCCCTCCATCTGTTCGGTCCCCAGCCCACTGCCTGCATCCCTCTGCTTTCCTTGGGCATCTGTCTATGGTAATGCTGGCGAACACTTACTGGAAAGATCTCCAGCGCCCTGGGAGAGAACAGAGCAGATGTGATGTGAGTGCCACAGGTAGGCCATGACCCAGAGAGTCTGAATGGCTGCCTGTGGTCACCAAGTGACTGACCCATGGCCAGCTGTCACTTATGCCCTCAGAGTCTAATCTGGCCTCTCCCTGCCCCTGTTGCATCCGTTTGAGAGCTAAAAATGTTCACTAAACACATCATGATAAAAAGTACGTATATATATCTAACAGGTATCCTTCAGCCTGCATTTTGAGTAGCTAAAGGGCATTAATATCTTGAGATGGGAGTTCTAAAGGTCTATTTCTGTGGACTGCATTTCCTAACATGCCTGTGGGTGGGGGTGTGTTTGCGTTCAGGTGGAATGCGATTGGGCCGAGGGCCCCTTGTCTGGAACCAGAGTGTGTGGGCATTGCTGTGGGCTTTGCACACTGTGCCATTTACCACCTGAGTACAGCTGGCAAGTTGCTGGTTCAAGGAACTCTGTAGTCAAGGGCAGTGGGTCAAGTTCAGGTGCAGCTTTTCCCTCTTCCTGAAAAGATTTCAGGAAGAGTCCTGAGGCTCTGCTTCTTGGCCCAGCTGAGGACACACGTTCACCTAGAACCTGACAGGGCCCAGGCCCTGGAGATTGCAGGCGTCTGACTGGCGGCTGTCCGTCCTGCTCCCAGCACAGCAGCCACCCTGGACAGCCTGCCCAGGGTCTGCATGCTTTCCCTGCTTGAAGGAGGCACGATGCAGCGTGCCAGGGTTCTGCAGTCTTCTGGAACCCAGGGATTCCAGATGACTTCTTATTGTGACTATCTTGTTCTTGGTGCCCTCTGTGCAGGATTCGCTCTGTGTGTCTATTCGCATTAGAAAGTGTGTCATCCCATGTAAGTCACTTGTTCACATATTTAGAAAGTCATCTAGCCTGTTTCATACACTGGAAAATACTTGTTTTAATTTGACTTTTGTCGGTGTCTTAAGGTTGGGACTTGTGCAGTGTGACGCTGTTGCTCCTTCAGATCAGACAGCAAGCCTACAGTGTCGGCTGTTGCCATGTTGGTAGTTTCTTGGTGTCTGTCTGTCTGCGTGCAGGCTCCTCTCTGTTGCCTACCCCTAATCCACTTTCTGGATTGGTTGTCTACCACCTGCGCAGAGCCTAGAGCTCTGGAACCTGTCAGAATGCTGCCTGTGTGCCCGGCAGCACGCTTTCCTCTGGCCCCCATACGGGGGAGCAGGTCCTGTCCTCTCCGCTGCCTTCCTAACGTCGGGTGCAGCGGGCCGTGGGCCTCATGCTCTTTGGGCCAGAACGGCACACTTTACTCCTGTAAATCCCAGTCCTAGTGATGGTCACTTCGGTAAAGACTTGTTTGTGACATCGCCCAGTTTGTCTCTCCAGCATCTCCTCGCTCTCTCCCCCTCACTGGAAAGCGTCGTGATGAGAGCCTGTCAGTCAGTCAAGTTCCATTGTAGTTTTCTCTGGAGTTTCTGTAAATGACCCTGTGTATTCTCTTGGCTTTTGTCTTTCTACAACGACTTGTTTGGCCTTACAGAAAAAAGCTTGAGTCTTCCCTCGCCCAGGACCCCCGTCTCCCTCCAGTTGTGCAGTTGCCCCTCCGTGTTGGGCTGCAGGGAGTGTAGGGCCCTCAAGGACGCAGATGTAGCCACATGGTGCTCCAGCGTCGCCTGCACAGGTGACACCTGAGGGCTCATGGCGCTCAGCCAACTTAGGAGAAAAGGAGTTAAAAATGGCATCACCGTTTCGCAACTAGGGTGCCAGAAATAACATCTTTTCACAGTGAATTTCTTGGTAGAAAGGAGGAGTTTTACACACACACACACACACACACACACACACATATTTATATTTGGACCTGAATTGAAGCTTGAGCAGTTTGGAAATGCAGAAAATAGAGTGTTTGGTGAGTAAAGATGAAGGTGTATGTTTTTGAAAGATGAGAATTAGAAGCTGTGAAATGGTAAATTTCTGCAGCAGGCTATTTCTTTCTATACTTTTGGTTTTCTTTATTTTTAAAATTTTTAGATTGAAATTGTATTCATAAATTATTGGAAACAATCACAACGTAAATGGAGCTAACAGCCCAGCCCCATTTGCCCTCCACCCTCCACCCCAATTCTTTAATTATGAGAACACACACGTCTTCCACATACTGCACCTAAGCGGCTTCTTGTGGAGCTCTTGTGTCCATGAGAGAAGTGCTACAGCTGCGCGCTGGGCTCAGAGGCTACCCTGGAAAAGGATGGGTGCAGTTAGTTGCATGAACTGGTTTCTGGATGCCCCCCTGGGGTCTGAAGTTCACTGTCGGTGAATCCAGGCTGTGCCTCCTCAGCCTGGCAGTTTCCTAATACCTGAGAGCGGCTTTCAAGGCATATGGAGAGCCCTGTTCATGGTTTATACTTGATTTGAGCTTTTTAAAAAAATTTTAATTATAGATTTTTAAATCCCATTTAGAAACTGGTAGAATATCTGTGTCAGAAATTCTGACATTTTTAAGATGAGAGAAAAATCCCTGAGTGCCTTGTTTGTTAGGATACACACCAGCCTCTGCAGCTGGCTGCTCTGCTTCATGGCTCGTGTGGGACAGGCTGGGGGGCTGTCCCCCCACCTTCCAGTGACCAGTCAGAAAGGCTTTCCAGACAGGTTCCAGCTACACCCATTTTGGGGCCCTCTCTTTTATGAACACTGGTAGGCACAGATGACCCCATGTGCTGAGTCTGCTTTCTGGTGGTTGGTCGTTCTCAGGGAGTACGGAGTTCTCAGTGCTGCGGGGCCTCGGGGCCTGGGCTTGGCCAGGGCTACAGAAGACTCCTTGATAGCCTAGTGTGCTACCCCGCCCTTTATAATGATCTCATCCTAAAAGGACTTTCCACTGTACAAGATCCCTCCCCATCCCCCACTCCTCTTCCTCCCCAAAATAACATGCAGGAAAGGGGAAAAAACAACAACAAACAACAAAAAAACAACGCCTGAGAATTTCTCCTCAATCTTCCAGACTCTGACTGCATCTCCTCCTCCGCAGTTTCCAGTGTGCTTGTCACAGAAACGATTCCTAACAGCAGGGTACCCACACATCAGGGTCTACGACAGCTGTGGTTCCTGCCCTGTGTGTGGGGGGACGTCCTGAGTGGGCATTTGCTGTGTGGAGTCCTGTGTATGTGTGGAGGGGGCTGTGCGCACAGAGACGCAGAGTGAAAGACGCACAGAAAAGTGACGGACCGGTGGTTGTTAACCCTTTCTGATCTCTTAGCCTCTAGTAAACTCAGACTGTTTTTACATATTATTAGGTTTATAATTCAGGCTTATGGGTAAATTTAGATGCATTTTTCTTAGCCTACTAATATTCAAGATCTTTGTATATACCAGTGTGTTCTTAAAGCCTCAGAAAATACCATACAAAACCATGCTGTATAATCCTATTACTGTATTTTCAACATGTTTTATTTATCTGTAGCCTAATAACAAATTTAGTTTAATATCCTGTTAAGATCTGCATTTTTGTTATTTTCTGTTGATGTAGCTGTGGTGGTCAAGCTTCATGTCATGATTTGAAATCATTATTAAGAATTGTGACTAAACGTCACTCTACTCAACATGGTAGACTTACATGTTTGTAAAATCTTTTTTTATACATTTGTATACACATGTTAGTCATGTGGTTTTTGAACTTGGATGTTTTAAATTCTTAACTTTTTCCATACATTACCTGGAGCAGTCTTCTGTAGGGGGGCTTTTCTCATCTAAACCGACATGCTCTGAGCAGTAGTTTTCTCACTTCGGAGGTGCAGTCCAGAAGCACAGGAAAGAAGTTGGTTCATGACATACAGTGGCTGTCTTAGGCCATCGAGTCTAATTCTCTCATGGGACCTTGTTGAGGAAGGCAGCTCCAGAGCAGCTCGACTCTTTCTGAACAGGGCCAGTGAGTATCTTAGGCTTTACGGGCCGTGGCGTCTCTGTTGAAGCTACTAACCTCTGTCGATATAGGACAAGAGTGGCCACAGATGATACGTAAACAAGTGAGGGTGCCTATTCTAATGAAACTGTGTCTACAGAGATGGACAGTGGCCCTCACTTGCTGTCTCTGGGACACTTGTTTTTGATGAGAATCACTAGGATCAGTAAGCACAAGATCTGATTGATTTTTATTAAAGTAACACACATTTGCAAAGTCGCATTTTGATGTTTTCAGGAGTTGTTATGCATAACGCGTATCCTTAATGGTATCATGACGGAGGGGAGACAATGAAGAAAATTACCAATAAAGTAATTATTTAAAATTTTGTCCATTTTGCTACACTGCCTCCCGGTCATTTACTTATGCTTAATGTTTCCCTCACTGCAACTTTGTAGAGCTGTGAGTGAAAGACAGCCTTGTATCAATCCACCTGTTCTCAGGAGTAATGGAGGAACGACGCCCAGGACTTGACTTGCCCAGCAGTCATCAAGGGTTTTCCTGAGTCCTTGCTGGGTATGAAGTGCTGTGTTTAGTATTTTTTAAGGCCTCAGGTTCTCACAGTTTACAGATACATTCGTGAAACACATAGGAAATAATCAGCAACACAGTATCTAAATAAATCATCTAATAAATAGTACAGTTAATAGAAGTTCAGAGGGAAAAAATGTCCCGAGGATTGGAGGACTTGGGGAAGAAAGGAGTGACAACTGACACTGAGGAACTTTTTATACTTGAAGCAGGACGTGAACTGGGTTTGGGTCTTGAAGAACGGGGTAGAGGAGAGACTCAGCCCGGCAGAGAACAGAGCCTTGGACATAGAAAAGCAAAGAAATACAGGAGGAGCAGCGAGTATGTCTCTGCCTTCGTGGGCGAGGCAAGGAGAGCTGGGGTTAAAAATAGGCAGGGGGTTTGGAGGGATGGCTCCCAAAGCCGTCCTCTTTATGTGGGAAAACATTACAAATACGTTGCATAGAGTCCTGCCAGGAAACAAGACTGCTCACCTTTGGTGTACATTCTGGGTCTGAAACAACAGGTGTATGTGGTGAGTCTGATTGGACAGGTGAGTGTGGGCATTGGTGGCAGTAGAGCTCATCCTGGACACCCCCTTTGTTTTGAGGCGCTGTAGTTGATACCTCATGTTCAGCCGTTCTGCCCCAGGATGGAGAAAAGCGGTCCCTGGCTGAAAGGTTAGGGCGTGGTGTGGTGGTGTTGCCCTGGGCAGGGACCTGTCAGATACAGAAGCGCGCGCTTGGAGCACAGGAATGGAGGCGAGCTGCACGCTAGTCCTGGACAGTGGAGGACACAGAGGCACCGCTGCCTGCCTTTCTGACGGGCAGCAGCGGTTTGGTTTGGGGAACAAGCCCTCCTCCCAGAGGCAGGGAAGAACTGATCCTGTTCACAGAGGCCTGGTGGTCCTAATGCTGTCCCCCCCCCCAGCCCCCCCCCCCACACACACACGCTGACTGGTCTACATGGCACTCACTCACTCACACGGGGCCTCCTGCCGAGACTCAGGCCACTGCCTCTGTGTTGCAGGGGCTTAGCTTGCTGAGACAAATGGAATCAGCAGTTTTATTTGTAATTAATTATACTGATTATGCCAGTCTGGTAACTGTAAAAGGTCAGACGGTAGGTCGAGGAGTGTGTCTGCTTCAAAGCAGGGGTTGTGTTCTAGAGCCTTCCCGTGGGTCTCGGTTAAGTGTGAGGGTGCAGTCGCTGTTTCTCCACTCCGTGCGGTCAAGCGCATGGACTTTGGAACTGAGTTTCCTGTACCTGCAGATGGTCTGCCTCCTGCTCACGAGGAAAAGGCTGCAGGGAGCCCTTCTCTGCCCTCTGTGCCACTTTGCCCTCAAGCCCCTGGGGTTGAGACCTGTATTGGGCACTGGGGGCGGGCAGGGCAGCATCATGCAGGAGGAGGGCAGTTTCCGTGGCTGTGGTGCTGGCAGCAGGTGCAGGTGTCCTAGGACGCTCGCGTTTTCTGGGACCAGAAGGTACTAGTGTGGGCAGCGGCTGATTTCAGTCCCGACATGCCCACAGCGCTTCCCCTGAGGTTTCTACCTGCCCAGCGTCCAGTGTTGATATGGGGGGTATTGTCTTTTACACCACGCTTACGCCACTTATTGTGGTACGATTTTGCAAATACGGCCTTTTTGCTTTTGTTGTTCAAGGATCAAAACTTACTCTAGGGTCTTGGGAAAGTAACTTTATTGAGTTGGACTGGATGGTCTTTGAAGGGCTTTTCTATTTCTTCCGTTACTCTCAGAGGGTCACTGTCTGGCAGGTCTTTATTCTCAGTGCAGTGATATGAAACGGTAGCAGAGTTCTTTATGGTCATAACAGTGAGGAACAGCAGTAATGATGGCCTGAAGATTCCTTTCTTCTAATGAAGATGTTGACTGTGGTTTCTTTGGCTTTTCTCAGTCATGTGTGTGTGCACAGCAGCCATTCTCTGAATAACACCGAAATTGACTGGGTCCTTCAAGAAAACATCTAGGGACCGATGAGCAGTTACAGCTGATTGAGAGGGTGGACAGTGAATCATCTGGAAATTACTTTCAGGGAGCCCCCGAGACTACTTCACATATAAAGTTAAAATTTTTATTTAACCTTCCATTAGGGATATTTCCAGACATTCACAAAATTTGAGAGAATGGTACCCTGTGTGCCCAGTTTCAGCAGTTAACCAACATTTTGCCAATCTGGTTATATCTGTTTCTTCCCCCTGATTGTTTGCCTTTGTTTTCTCTTTAAAATTTTTTGTTTTTAATTTTAGTATTTTAAAGTAAATCTCAAACATCCTATTATTTTACCTGCACACACTTCAGTAGTGTCTCTAATAGTTAAAGCCTTTGTTCTAGCCGTGGCTGGTTTAGGCAGCTGCCACTCATGACCCTGTGTAAGAATCTTTCCCTCACAGACCTGCTGCTGCCTCGCTCCAGCAGGCGGCTCCCTCGGGGGCCTGGTGCTCGGACTTCCTGCAGACCCCTCTTGGGGGTGGCTCCCTCACCCACTCCATGGACAATAGCATGTGTGGCTTTTTTTTTTTAGACTTACAGCATATCTCTCTATGTGCTTACTTGTTCTTTTTCTCCTAAGGGTGTAAACTCTAATGGCAATTTTTCGTAGAACTAAGTTTTTCAATCTTTGCTTGTATGACAGTTGGGTACCATCATTGGTGGTCTTTGTGGTCCTCCAATTCATAGCAGGAATCAGTAGGCGGGATCCCTGGGTTCAGTGCAGACACTTACTCCTGCCTCTGCATTCTCGAATCCACTGCCTGTCTGGTTCCACCATTAGAGCTACGGAAGGATTTTTTTTAAAAGGAGGTTTTTCAATGAACCAGCCTTTGGCATTGTGTAATGGGACGTGTTTGTCGGATGTGGGAATGCCAACGTAATTGCACACAAGCTGTTGGATACACTTTCCTTTTCAGTTCGCACACCTGCAGTCAACAGGATTTTCTGGTTTCTGTGGAATAACTCAGTGTGAGCGTCACAGATACACCGCCATCCAGCGGAGGTCTGGTCCTGACAAGGCTGCCTGATGGCTGTTGCTTCCTGCATTCCTGTCCTCTCCTGTTGCGTTGTGGTGCCAGCTGGTAGCCTGTCGGTCTCAGGTGGCTGCACGTGTGGCTCTGGTCGGTCCGCATCAGCTTGGTCTTGGAGCGCTCGTTGGGGGTGGGGTGCACCGCCCTGCCTCTTCCTTGCTACCAGAGAAGCCCTGCTGGCAGACGGCACTGGACTGCGCATTGACTTCCAGGGAACCCTGGTGCTTCGCCATCCTCCATGTCCCGCCGGTGGGGCCCATTGGGGCGCACTGTATCCCACATCTGTTGGGGGGTGGGGTGGGCTGGATTAAAACTACACCAAACTGGGCCGGCCCGGTGGCTCAGGTGGTTAGAGCTCCGTGCTCCTAACTCCGAAGGCTGCCTGTTCGATTCCCACATGGGCCAGTGGGCTCTCAACCACAAGGTTGCCAGTTCGATTCCTCGACTCCCGCAAGGGATGGTGGGCTCCGCCCCCTGCAACTAAGGTTGAACATGGCACCTTGAGCTGAGCAGCCACTGAGCTCCCAGATGGCTCAGTTGGTTGGAGCATGTCCTCTTAACGACAAGGTCGCCGGTTTGACTCCCACAAGGGATGGTGGGCTGCACCCCCTGCAACTAGTAACGGCGACTGGACCTGGAGCTGAGCTGCGCCCTCCACAACTAAGACTGAAAGGACAACAACATGACTTGGAGGGAAAAAAAAGAAAGAAAAAAAAACTACACCAAACTGTAAAATTGCCACTGGCGGTGTTAGTCTATTTCTTAGAAATAGCTCGGTCTGGTGTCATGTTCAGCCAGCCCTCTTTGTGAGGTGTGCCTTTCTTGAGTATTTTGAAAGAGTTATGAGTGGAAATGAAAGCCAGTCTGTCTTCTTCCTGGTACATCAGAAAATCACACAGCATTGTGCTGTGTCCTTCCGCGGCAGTTTTTAATTCTCCATTGCTCTTCATTTGTCAGGAGATAAGGCCGTGTATAACATCATTACCAACCATATTTTCCTCCAAAATGGAAGCTGAAGCGTGGAGCTGAGTCCTGCAGCCACAGGGCCGTGGGGGCAGGCAGCCGAGAGGGTGCTCATCTGGCGTCTGTGTCCTGCAAGCTGCGGGGGGAGCAGGAGCGGGCCTGGGGGCCGTGGGCACATCGCCACCAGACTCGGCAGTCTCTTTCACCAAAACCATGGGAACCTTACTTGGAGTGTCTCCTTGGTTAAACAGCACTGTTGCACTTGTGCTCTGCAATGGGAGGAAGTGAGGTCAGGTGAGCGGCTTGGGGGGCTGCTGGGGTTCGGCTGGTTCATTTTCCTTAGTAGTAGGAGTCCTACGGGAAGCGGGAGCTTGGCTCCCGTTAGAAACTGCCTCTTGATCTTCTCTACGCCTGTTGGAAGAACTGGCCCCAAGGCTCCTCGGTGACAGATTGCAGGAGCCTTTTCCGCTTTGTCTCACGTGGCAGGTGGGAGGTTTCCGGGGTCACTACTACAGAATCCACACTGGGCTGAGGGGGTTGCTGGGGCTCCAGGGTGGTGACTTGGGTGGCCCAGGAGAGGTGTTGGCCAGGCCGTGCAGGGCTGCACGTCGTTCCCTGGGTTGGGGTGCCCCCGGGATGCCTGCAGACCAGACGCAGGCTGCTGGTGAGACTTCGGGCCCGCATGGCAGCTCACAGCCCCTTCCGGAAACTTCTCCATGTGTGCCCCACGTCACACTTCCTCAGGACTGCTGTCGAGGTCACACTGGCCACCCTGGAATGCGCGAGGTCCTCTCCGCCTGAGCTGAGGCCTGGGAGAAGTAGAGAAGCTGGTTTTCCTAGTTCCAGTGCTTCCACCAAGCCCTTTTCACCACGCCTGATTAAAATGGCTTACTTCTTTCCCTGCTGTTTCTGGAACTTGAATCTAGAAAAGGTTTGCTGCGTACTCATGCAAACATGGACTCTGCCTGGGGGACAGGCCCCCAGCCTCTCAGAGCTTCAGCCCTCAGCTGGGGGTAAGGGGTTGAAATGGGCTGGCTTACCTGGTTTGTGTTTGTTGGTTTTCTTGGTATTGCTGTAGGTCCACATGCAGTTATGAGAAATAACACAGAGAGAGCTTTGTACTCTGCCTGGTTTCTCTAATGGGAACATCTTGCAAAAGTGAGACCAGCAGTATCACAACCAGGAGAGGAGAGCAGCACTGATAAAATCTTCTGATCTTACTCTGATTGCCCGCACTGCTCTCACTTAGTTGTTGGTGTGTTTCCTTCTGGCAGTTTGCTCACACACGTAGCTTCCTGTGTTCAGCACCACAGTCAAGAGGCTGCAACAGCGCCCTCACCACAGGGGTCACCCCTGTTGTTTTCTGTAACTCGCAGCCATTACTCTGCCTTCTGTCTCTATGGCTTTGCCTTTCTGGACATTTTACGTAAGTGGCTTCACACACTGGGGCCTTTTGTGTCTGGCACCTCCTACCGACCATCCTCATGTTTTCCAGGTTCCTCCACGCTGTAGCGTGTGTCAGTACTTCGTTCCTTTGATGGCCGAATAATATTTAATTGTGTGGATGGACCGCATTTTATTTCTCCATCATCAGTAGATGGGCATCTGACTTGGTTCCCTTTTTGGTGATTATGAATAGCGTGGTTGTGAACATGGGCGTGCAGGTTTTTCTGTGGACGTGTGTTTTCATTTCTCTCAGGCATCCACGCAGGAGTGGAATTGCTGCACTTCTGTGTGTTTCGATTCAAGCCTTTGGAGATGAGAGAATTTTATGTTGTCTTTTGAGAGAACCTGTTGAGGTTGGGGAGCTTGTGGCTTTGATCTTGTGTGTGTGTCTGCTCTAGAGTAGGCTGCCGGGTTGAGCTGGATGGTCACTAGTCCGTGCTGGGCTCGCAGGAGGAAGAAGGGACTCTTCGTGGGGGTGTTCCTCTCCAATGTGGGTCCCACATCCTGACTGAAATCCTGTGACTGCATGGCCATGTGCTTAATCAAGGAACCAGAGGGCCTTCTGTGACTGCCCCGCCCCCTCCTGCTTCTGTGGTCTTGACTGCACTGTGTTTTCCTTTAGAGAAAGAAATTAATGTGAGAGCAAGAGAAAGTACTGCACAGAAAAGCCTTGCAAAGGTATTTGGACAAAGTATGTTGGAAGCTGGTTTGATTTAGGACTTCTTGTTCAAACCTCTGAACACTGTAGACATTGTGAATACTAGAAACCAGGTACATGCAGTCTCCTCAAATAAATAGTTTGCTGCAAGCACAGTTTCTAATAGAGCAGGTATTTAAATTTGATGCTTTCTGTTGGAGCCTAGAAGAGATGCAATAGCAAATGAGCAGCAGGAGGACTGACACAATAAGCCTGTTTCCTTTGTATTTAAAATAAAAAGAGGGACTTTTAAAAATCTCTCCTGCTTCGAATTACTGTTTTAATGTCATTTCCCTCGGGTATAACTGGTTTTAATCCAAAATACAGAGTGAGTAGTGGTGTATGGTGTGTATCTAGGAGGCATTTCTAAGCATGAAGCCATTGCCCAAGCGCTTTTCTTGGGGCCTGTTGGAGTTGCCTTGGGGGCCTCCTCAGTGGAGAGGGTTTTGTTCTGTGGAGGATTTCTGGAGGCTTCTAGAAGCAGGTGGACTCTTCTGGGGCAGCGCCTGCAAGGAGGGGCCGAGTCGGAGGAACTGGGCTGAAGGGAGCCCAAGAAGCCTCCACAGGCTGCCATTGGCAGCTGCGCTTTCGTGGGGATTGTTTGAAAGCTGAAGCCACGTTTGCTGTTCTGGGGTTGCTTTGCCCACTGTAGTTTCCGGTTTGGTCCTTGCTAAAGCAGAAGTGAGCAGCCCCAGACTTGGTCTTTAGAGCGGGGGCCCCAGGTGCTGTTGCCCACCAGTACCACTTCGCCCCGGCACGTGGACCCCCAGAGTTGTGTTAGGTGTGTGCTTTCACCATCTCTGCAGATGGGGATGGGCCTACTCCTCGTCCCCGGTGGCAGCTCGGGGAGGCAGTAGCTGTCCCATTAGTCTCAGGTGGAGGGGACTGAGAGGGACAGAGGAGGACCACAGCAAGGAATTAGGGCTGCACACTGGTTTGACCACAGGCCAGGGGCTGGCACACCGTGGCCTGAATTTGTACGACCAAATTGCTGAGGGTGGTTTTCATGTTTTTAAAGAGTTGTTCACAACAGCAAAGCCTGCAAAGGCCAAAAAGTGTTTGCTTTCCTGTTCTTTCCAGGAAGTCAGCCTTCTGGAACCAGACTTGGTGAGCGCTGTTGAGCCAGGCTCCAAGGAGTGGCTTTGTTAAACCCAAGTCCTGGGTCCTGTCCCATCAAGTGCCATACCACTGACAAGAGTCTAATTTCAGCACCCACTGGAAAATGCAGGCAAGGAAGTAGGGGAGGCTGCAGTCTTTAGCAAGAGCCTGCCGGTTGTAGGCAGGTTGGAGCTGATTGGTCATGAAGACAGGTTTCCCTTGCGAATTCCCCTCGGTGCCACCCTTGCGTGTCGTTGTGGATACAAACAGTTGTGGGCAGCGTGCCTCGTCCAGAGTCACTCACTGCTCTTCCCTCTCTCCAGTGAGCGCCTGCTTCTCTACTATTAAAGCAAACATGAGGCATAAGAGCTTGCAACATTTTTGAAAGAAAGCTTCGGAAGATCCTGTAGCCACTTTGGTATTGCAGCGTCTCCCAGTGCGGTGGAGATCCCCTGACCTGCCTGAGGGGCCCAGCAGAGGCCCCTCCCCTGTGAGGCTGCGCCCACACCCTGCGGCCACGCACAGATGTTCAGATATTCTCCATCTTCGGAACTGAAGGGTGATCATGTATTTTGTGTTTTGCATTTCCCCCCATAAATAATTCAGCCTTATGCTCTATGACATTGGAACTCTGCACAGGTCTTTCATGAACCTACTGAATTATGATGGAAATATCAAGCAAGTGACTTTGGAGAAACAAATATATATATTACCTACTTGTATGTAATTAAGCATTAGGATCCAAGGGTTTAGAATACATGATGAGATACCCTGGGGTTCACAAGTATGTGTTATTACCAAATGGAATCTGGGGTTTCTGAAGTTCGATTTATAAAATCTTTTCTCCAAAAACCAATTGTCTGCTCTCGTACTTCCCCTCCCCCTCCCACCAGGTCTTTCAGCCACTTCAAGAATGCACCTCTCCAGCCAGCCAACAAAATCATCACCCCTGGTAGGGCTTTCAAAGAACTGAACCAACAACCACTTAGAAAGGACTGCCAACAGTGTCTGTAATGAGGAGAGGGTAGTGGAAAGGAGAGTCTTGTCACTTTTGAGTCCATTTTATTAAATCTTGATTATTTTTGACTTCCAGATTTGTTACTTATTAAAAGGTTTCACAGTAGTCTCCAGAAAGTTTCAAAAAGATCTTGGAATGTGATTTCCATGCTAATATTTGAGAATTACCATAGTATTTGTTCAGTTGGATTCATACTAAAGGATTTCATAAGTATTCAGCATTTGGTTGGTTATGCTTTTCCCTGGGCCGTCTCCATGCCCAGTATTTTGCGTGGAACAAGGCAGCGCGGTGATAAAGGTGGTGGGTGGCACTGATACAGCCTCTCACTTCCAGGAGCCAAGGCAGGATGGTGGCGTCTGGAGTACTGTTTGCGGTCTTGAGGGAACATGAGTGCTTTCGGGCAAAATGGAGGAGGGGGTTTGGGGAACAAAGAGTCAAATGTGTGTTTGTTAGTATCTTATACGCTGTCTGGATATTTCAAAGTAGATCTTAACCTGAATGAGATGTGTATCAGTTGTTTATTGCCGCATAACAAAACCACCCCAAAACTTAATGTCTTAAATAACAGTGATTTATTATTTCTCATAATTCTTATTTTGCCTGCGTAGTTTTTCTGCTGACCACACCTGGGTCATTCATGAGGCCGCAGTCAGCTGGGGGATTGGCTGGGTCTCTTCATTTCCTAGTCTGGCCCAGGCTTCTGTGTGTGGGTGCAGGAGTGTTCCAAGAGGGCCTTTGGGGCCCAGGTGCTGGGGAAGGAGTCCCCCTTTTCAGGAGGAACTGGGAATCTTGTGGTCTGTTATCCAGTTTGCCCAGGGTGTATGTGTGAAAGAAGTTTGTCTAGTGTTTGGTGTTCATGAGTAGTGAGCTACGCTTGGTACAAAGATTGTATCAGAATTTAATAGAACGAGAAGAAAGTTTGGGTTGATTTCCTTAAATTCTGACACAACTGTGAATTACCTAAGTTTTGGGTTTTTTTAGAGATTTCAAAACTTTCCAAGACTAAATCTTAATCTTTGCCTAGCGTGTTTTTAAATACAGTAGTCCCCTCTTATCTAAGGGAGACACGTTTCAAGACCCCCAGTGGATGCCTGAAACTGAAGATAGTACCAAACTCTGTATATATGATGTTTTCGTCTCTACATACATACCTTTGATAAAGTTGAATTTATAAGTTAGGCACAGTAAGAGATTGACAACTGTAACTAATAATAAAATAGAATAATTGTAACAAGTTACTGTAATACAAGTTATGTGAATGTAGTCTCTCAAAATAACTTACTGTACTGTGTTCACCCTTGTGATGATATGAGCTAATACAATTCCTACTGGATGAGTGAAGGGAGGTGAATGATGTGGCCTTGTGACGTGGTGTTGGGCTGCTGTAATGGTGACTAGAACACAAGCACTGCTGTACCTGCACAGTTGATCTGCTAAAGCAAGGTGACAACTAAGTAGCAGGTAGCATCTAGAGCGTAGATACTCTGGGTATCCCAGGTGGGACTGAGCAGGAAGGCATGACATTCCATCACACTCCTCAGAAGAGCATGCCAATTAAAACTTATGAATTGTTTATTTCTGGAATTTTCCATTTAATATTTTCAGACCACAGTTGATCCCGGGTAACTGAAACTGTGGGAAGCGAAACTGGATAAAGGGGACTGTACTGTAGATATCTATAGATGTGTTTTCCCAACTTGGATTTGGGTTACATTTATTGAGTATTTATTATGTTTCATTCAGGCTCCAGTGCTGTCCCCTTCATTTGTAACTACATTTTAGATTCTGTTTTACACAGGTAGGTGGGCACTGCCCTCAGTTCTGCTTGGGCCGAGCCGTCTTGTGATTGGGCATCTCCCAGATGGCTCACACTGTATTGACTATTTTCGATTTTAACGATAACCAAAGAACACAACACTTGTTCATGTTTTTGAGATGTAACTATGGAGCATAAGCAAGCTGAATCAAACCCTTCGTTTCATAGTTGAATTATGACGAAGATTGCGACTGGGCCTGAATGAGCAGCTTAAACTGCTCTGGGTTTTGCTGACACTCAGAGATGGGCATTTACTTCTCCAGCAGTTCCCCCTGAGCCCTCACTGTAACCACTGTGCCCGCGCCAAAGAGGCCTGAGTCACGCCTGTGGAGGAGAGGGCTAGAGATTCTGTGGGGTGTCCCGAGGAGAGGGCAGGGGTGCTGCTGTGGGATCACCGAGAAGGCTCACACCGGTCTGGAAGGTTTCAGACTTGGCGGAAGAACAGTGAGGCCCAAGGGAGGTAGCCACGATCAGGAAGAAGGGGCCTTCATGGGCCAGTGGGGGAGGTGCCGTAGCCGTACTGGCGGGGCGCAGGCTGTGCCCTGGAGACGGAAGGGGGTCTCTGGTGGGGTGCGACTGGGATAGGAGCTGGGAGGGGCCCGTGACTCCAAGGGCCCACGCGGGATGGTCAGGCTGCAGCTGGAGTCCTGCTACGAGGTGGCTCCGGTTATGTGGAGGTGGCTGGGGCACCTCACCCGTAGGTGGGGGCTTCGTGCTGTGACGGAGCAGGACATTTGACTACTTCATGGGGCTCTCTTGTGGGCACTCAGAGGGGTGCTGAGTGGGTCTGATCTTTCCTCTGCTCTCCATAGTCCAAAACATGCACATGCATTGGAAAAGGGAGCTCCCTTGTATGATAGGTGAAGCAGCTGTTTCTAGAAATTCTGTCGTCCCTGACATGAGTGCCGTGCTGCCCTTGTGTTTGGAAGGGACATTAATTCTTGAGAGCAGCAACACTGACTAATGCAGGCAACAGAAATAGGTCTATGGTCCTTTACGTTTTGAAATATGTTAAGATTTAAGGGACGTAAATCAGAATTGCATCACATGTAACTTAAAAATCATTCATCACAGATGTCTTTATCAACTGGTTAAAATATATGATGCTAATTTTAGTATCTATGACACTTTGTTTTTAGGGTTTTGGAGTGGTGAATGCTATCCTGTCCTTCTGCATCACTTACGATCTAGTGTAGACTGAAATGTAAACATCTCGTACCACTGGATATGAAGACGGGTGAAGGGCCTCTTGTGAAGTTCCATTCCCCCTTCAGGTTCAGTGTGGAGAGTCAGAGACGAGACAACAGCCTTTGCTGATGTAGAAGAAGATAAAGCGAGAAGTTTTTGTGCCGTTAATAACGGATCTGGCTGGGAGCCGAGGCTGAGCGTAGGATTTATTCAGAACAGTCAAGACTGGTGGACCACGGGGAGGAGGCAGGAGCAGCCTGAGCCCGCGCCTGCTGCCAGGAATAGGCTGGGGGGTCTCTGCTGGGTCCCAGGGAGTCAGCCTCTTGCTTTATGGGGAAGCACTGCTTAAGTGTTCACAGCAGTTGAATTGTATGGAAAAGGGCTTCCCTGGGAATCTTCTTTGGTCTTCACTAAAAATAAAGAAGGATTCCTGAGCTCGTTACATCTAGCCTCCGTTTTGGGGAGGCACTGACGGTGTGTGTAGGGCAGGGGCCACGTCCGGGATGTTGTTTTCAAGAGTGTGGAGCAAGGCTTTAATATTGTTTTTTATTTTTCTCTGAAGAGTGTTTATTTTTCTTCCATCAGGAAGACGAATTAATGACCAATCACTTTGAACCAGTAGAGATTTGTTTTTATCGGTTTTAAGGGCTGGTCTGCTTTGGTTTTGCACTTTTTCTTTTTTAATTTAAAAAAATTTTCAATTACAGCCGGCATACAATATTATATTAGTTTCAGGTGTACAACATAGTGATTAGACATTTATACACCTTACAAAGTGATCACCCTGTAAGTCTAGTACCCATCTGACACCACAGTTATTACAATATTATCGACCGTGTTCCCTATGCTGTACGTCCCCATGGCATTTTTTTTTTAAAGAAATGGCAGCCTATAAGCCCTATTCTTTTCTTTCTTTCTTTCTTTTTTTCAATTGGGGAATAGTGTCTCCAGGGCCCATCAGCTCCAAGTCTCTGCCCCACAACCTAGCTGTAGAGGGCGCAGCCCAGCTCCAAGTCCAGTTGCCGTTCTCAATCTTAGTTGCAGGGGGCGCAGCCCACCGTCCCACGTGGCAATTGAAGCTCATGCTTTAACCAGCTGAGCCATCCGGCCACCCAGCTCAGCGGCAGTTGTGAAGGGCGCAGCTCACTGGCCCATGTGGGAATCGAACCAGCAACCCTGTTGTTCAGAGCCCGTGCTCCAACCCACCAAGCCACCTGGCCACCCCTCCCCATGACTTTTTATAACTATCAATTTGTACATCTTAATGCCTTCCCCCCTTCAGCCACCCCCCTCAACCTTTCTCCCATTTGACAACCATCAAAATGTTCTCTATACTATGAGTTTGTTTTGTTCGTTGGTTTTTTTTAGATTCCACATATAAGTGAGATCATATAGTGTTTGTCTTTCTCTGTTTGACTTATTTCACTTAGCATAATGCCCTATTGTAAATGGCAAGATTCCATTATTTTTCATGGCTAAGTAATATTTCATTGTATATATGTACATCTTCTTTATCCATTCATCTATGGATGGACACTTAAGTTTCTTCCAGGTATTATAAATCATGCAGGAGCAGGCCTTTAGATGAGGACGTGTGTGCTTTATAAGAACTTTGGAATGCTAAAATTGGAAGCAGAGGAAAGCTTTGCTCAGTAAGTAACTGGCAATGTGGACATAGAAGAAATTTGCTCCCGGTGTAGGATTTGGATCTCGTAATTGTTGATGACCAGTTAGTTCCTTCTGCTTTGTAAACTGATTGGTAATCATTCAGCTGTCGCTTTACAAATGGAGGGAGTGATGGTCACTTTTGCCTGTGTGATTAGCACCCACAAGCTTGGGCAGAGGCTCCTGAAGTTACTATTGTTTCCTTGAATGTTGTATTTGATCCTTCTGTAGCATTTTGGAAAAGTACTTTATGAGACACAACAAAATGTAGTTAATGGCATCTGTATCTTTAGTGAACTATGTGTCCTCATTTTTTATTTTACTAGCAGAAGTTAAAAATGGGTATGAATAATGTTCCAGAATTTTAGACCCCCCAAAAAAATCCCCATGCAAAACAAAACACTAATGCTAAAACTAAAACTTTAAATGAGGAGTTTACTACCTGAGGAAGCTGGTGTCCAGTGACAGCCATGTGGTCTAATCTCTGCCATAAGCCCCGTCTCAGGTGCAGGGCACAGTGTCTGAATCGTCTTTGAAGTTGGCTGCAGGTGGCGTCCTGGGTCAGCAGAGTTGAAACCGTGTGATGTGTATATAAAGGAACATATTTTGGCTGTTTGGTTCTCCGTTGTCTAAAGTTTTCCTTTCCTTTCACTTTCAGTTCTAGAGCATGACCCGAGGTGTGGTCTTTCAGGCTTTATGAGGAAGGAGTGTGCAGCATTTAGAAAAGCCACCTCCAGAGACACCCAGCCGAGGGCCCCCCAACAAGGAAGCCGAGAATATATACGCAGATTGCTTGTTGGTCAGATAGTGAAATCTGCAAAAGTTCAAGTGTTTTGGTTTTGTGTGCATTCTTCATTTTTCTGAACACCCATGTTAGTAGAAGCAGAAGCCCTGAGTAAAGCCCAGTGCTGTGAAGGGAAGGTCTCACAGAGGTCGTTTCCAGAGGGGGTGAGAACAGAGGCCTTTGTCTGCACTGCTCTTTGCACTGAGGCTGAGCTGCCCACGTTTACCAACGTGGAAAGTTGTGCAGATGTGAACATCCTGCGGGGGACGTGAGGTTGCAGTGTGGGTGACAGGGAGCAGGAGCCGGCCCAGCTGCGCCGCGGCCTGAGCCCAGGCCTTTCCCAGGGTCTGCTCTGCGCGTGGGGCAACGTTGTTAGTCGTGCGCGCACCGCTGACCTCTGCATGTGGGGCTTCAGTTTCTGCATGGGTAAGACCAGCAAGGGACTCAGCCTTCCTGGGACCCACGGCCATGGAGGTGGGCGTTCCTGGTGGCTCTTGGGGAGGGCTCACGGCCCTCGTGGTGTGGCCTGGAGGAGCCCGGGGCGGCTCCGGGCCTGAGACTAAGTGCATATAGTTTCCTAAAAGGAAAATGACCTATTCTCAGGACTGTTTTTAAAGATAGACTTCAGAACTTGCACCTGGTGTGTGTTTTGAAGGACTACTACTTTTCATTACTTTCACCCCCGTGTTCTGTGAAAAAAAGAAAAGAACTCTTGATGGAGAAGCCAGTGCTTCGGCCTCTCCTGTGTGCTTTTGGGGCCACCAGGAAAGGTGTACTGGTGTCTGCCTGCAGGGACAGAAGAAGGTGGCCCAACTAGGGGAAAACGGGATCTCGGGCAGCCTCCCAGGGCCCCTCACTTTGAATTCTGCTGGACCCCACTTGTGCTTGTCTGCCCTCTGATCTGACGCTCCCCTGCTACCTCCCAGATCCCACACTGACGAAGACACCCCTGCATGACCACCACAGGCAGAAACCGCTCTGAGCGGGCCTGGGCACCTCCCAGAGATTAGTCCAGAAGGGGCTGAGCACAGTGGCCTGAGTGTTGCTACTCTGCCTTCCTGAGCGCCAGGGAGGGCTCCCTTGGTGACCACGCAGCCCCTTCCCGGCTGCCTGCAGGAGGGAGTCCCCTTGGTGAGGATGTGGGGCCAAGTGCTCCGCGTGGGCACAAGCAGGCCTGTCTACTCGCTCTGACCAGGCTGAGGAGGCCGCTCAGGCAAGGGCCGTCCTGGGGGAGGTCAGGCAAGGGACACGGGCCGTGACAGCCAGCAGTTTATATCATAAATGGCCCATGTTCGTCCTGTCCGTGCTCTGTCTCTATGCATTTGACTACTTTAAGTACCTCATGTAAGTGGAATCATATATTAGGTGGGTGCAAAAGTAATTGCAGTTTAAAAGGTTAAAAATAATCGCAAAAACCACAATTACTTTTGCACCCACCTAATACCGTGTTTCCCCGAAAATCAGACCGAACCGGAAAATAAGCCCTAGCATTTTTCAGGATGACACCCCCTGAACATAAGCCCTAATGCGTCTTTTGGAGCAAAAATTAATATAAGACCTGGTCTTATTTTCAGGGAAACACGGTAGTATTTGTCTTTTTGTGACTGGCTTACTTCACTCAGCATAGTATCCACCAGGTTCATCCATTGTAGTACGCGTCAGAATGTCTTTGCTTTTTAAGACTAGATAATAAATATTCCACTGTATGAACAGACCACATTTTTCTTTATCCAATTATTCATTGATGGACACTTGAGTTGCTTCTATGCCTTGGCTATTGTGAATAATACTGCTATGAATGTGGGAATGCAAATATACTAGGGGTGCCAAAAAAATGTATACAAGTGGGCACTTTGGTCAGCGTTGCTCATGCAGCAGTTCACTGTAAGCAGAAGTGTCTGGACACTGATGGGAACCACTTCGAGCACCTCTTGTAATTGCAGAAGTCAAGCGTGACTTGTATTCACCTTTTGTTAGCGGTGTATATTGAGCATTACAATTTTAATAAAAGTTTTTCCTTTCTTAAAGTAAGTATACATTTTTTTGGCCCCCTCTGTATTTTTGAGAACCTGCTTTCATTTATTTGGGGTGTATGCTCAGAAGTGGAATTGCTGCGTCAAATGGTGATTCTGTGTTTAGTTTTTTGAGGAACCGACATACTGTTTGCCACAACAGCTGTACCGATTTACATTCTCACCAGCTGTGTGGGAGGGTCCCAGTTACTCTACCCCCTCATTTGCTGCTCGGCCCCTGTGAGGTGCCCAAGGCCACTGGCAGCCTTCCTGTAGCCAGTCAGAGCACGTGGTCAGCACAGACCCTCTTCTGTTCCTTCACCAGCACATCTCATGGGTTGAAGGTGAATTCCAGGTATGTTTAAGGAAAGTTCGTTCATGTCACCTACGCAGTGCCTTTTGGGGGGTACACATGGAACTCTGGTAGAGTGCCTTTCCCACTGTCTTCCCTCCCACTGTCTGTCCCCATTGTCGTTCCTGAAAATTCATTCTCATCCCCACCTCTGCTCTTGGGTTATTTTGTGATTAGTTTTTAGAATAAAAGATGCCAAATCTGAATATTGAACCGTTAGCAGTGGGACCTCTTGTCCTAATGGAGCAGCCTGCCAGCCCCTCCGGGCGATGGGAGCTGCCCGGGGCTGACGCCACCAGTGCCTGGAGATGATGGGCCATGGAGACGCTGGCTGTAGGGCCTGGGAGAGGCTCCAGGAAGTAACACACTAGCTTCTGTTGCCGTTTATTAAGTGTGCTATCTTTTTGGTCCCCCAAATTGTGCCATCCCTTCATTTACAGAGCTGGCATTTGAACCAGCAGCGTCTCGTTACTCTGGTCTGGCCGCTGGCCTCATCTGCTCCTTCCAGCTCCCTGAGCCTGTTTCCTGTGCTAAGCAAGGTCAGCTGACACCACTGTCCTCCCTCCAGTCGAGGAGGTCCCATAGAGGCCTGTCATGGAGGGAACTGTGTTCATCTCGGAAACTTTCCACTTCACTCCCTTGATAAAAGATGTGTCATTCGGACTTGCGGAGAATCAGCAATGAATAATTTTAAAAACCCACAACAGATTGTGCATTGTTTGTAATTTATAAATGCTATGTCTTTAAAAAGATAAAGATCAGAAATTTGAGAATTAAAAAAAAGTACTGTGCTTCAGTGAAAAGCGACAGTTCATGGTAAGGTTTTCAGAATGCTTTCACAATCATTTGTTTGTTGTCTGCAGTATAATGTGAGGCAGCCTTGAATTATTAAAAGCTTATCACATATGCTTACATTCACTCCGTCACTCCATGGATGGGAATCGTCTCATTTTGGGCCTGGCCCTCAGCCAGGACCAGCTGATGCGTTCTTCTTTCTTATGTGTGCCAGCCCACCTCTGCTCTGGGCCAGCACTTGCCAGCCTCACTAGCTCTTGAGTTTAGAGGATTTAGGCAGGAATTAAAGGCAGAGGCCCTCGGTTTTTATCTAAGTTCCATTTCTTACAATCTTGGAAAGTCACTTAACATTTCTGAGCCCCCATCTCCCTAACTACAGGATGAGAATAATCATGTTTCTTCTCTACTTATTTTATGGGTTTTTTAAAAAAATAACTCCATGTCCCATTTAAGTGTAGCACAAGTGCTCGCTGTAGGTAGATGATTGTGTGCCCCATTCGTTAAAAAAAGACTACCCACGGCTCATTGTATGTCTGCTTATTCTAAGATGAAGGAAAAATAAGCATCTTGCTTTCTGTTTATTAATGGAACAAACACTTTGTTTTTAAATACCTTGTTTTAATACTGATGATGCTGTGATTTGAAGGTGTGGCTTTGCGCTTACGCTGATGTTCAGTGTCATAGTTGGAAAACATAATTTTCCGAAGCAGAGCATGTACCTTATACTGAGGTGACATGCACTACAGGTGATAGTTTTGAAATCTTTGACTAAGTCTTGTCAGCCTTCATTAGGTCTTTCAGGCAAAACAGTCCAGTGGATGAAAAGTTTATCCCTGGGCCGCCCCGGTGGCTCAGGTGGTTGGAGTGCTGTGCTCCTAGCACCGAGATCGCCGGTTCGATTCCCACATGGGCCTGTGAGCTGCACCCTCTGCAGCTAACATTGTGAACAACAGCTCTCCCTGGAGCTGAGCTGCCATGAGCAGCAGGAGGTCAGTGTGGGCTGCCGTGTGCTGCCAGGAGCGGCTGGCGGCCAGCATGAGTGTCCGCAGCGTGAGTGGCCGGCAGCCGGCGAGAGCTGCCGTGAGTTGCTGTGAGCAGCCGACCGACGACCAGCAACCGACTGCCTCAGCTGGGGAGAGCGCAAGGCCCCCGATACCAGCATGGGCCAGGGAGCTGTGGCCTACACAACTAGACTGAGAAACAACGGCTTGAACCGGAGTCGGGGGGAGGCGGAAGAAGGGGGGAAAAACATAAGAAAAGTTTATCCCAGAAGTGGGAATGTGGGCTCTTCCCTTTCCTGGTTGCGTGCCGTAGTTGCTCACTTGTGTTTGGTCCTTGCAGGAACTTCTGTGGCCGTTTGCCCATGTTCTGAGGGTCACCAGCAAGGCCTGCTTTGGCTGGGAGTAAGTGGGGAGCAAGCTTATTGTAGGACGAGGTAGGTGGGGTCCACGGCCCCTTGCTCCTCCTTCAGACTTGGCCCTGGCCTGGAGGTCATTGACACTCCACACACAGCCTGTGTCCTTCTGCCTGGGGAGAGTTGGCAACATTTAGACTTTTCCTGATGTTTTGAGATGAAAACAAATCGTGTTGTTTCAGTATTTTATTCTAGTGAGTCTTCAGCGAGTCCCTCTGTGAGCTTTGAGCATCTGGTCCCCTACCCTCCTCCTGCCTTAGGGCCTTTGCTTTCCTAAAGGAACTAGGAGAATGGATTTTGCCACATCATTCCCAGCCTTTTTATTGGAAGCACACTTTGATGCTAGAATACCCCCAGACGAATAAAGACCGGATCCCTGCAGCCTCGCAGCGGGTCTTAGAGGAACAGCAGGCTGCCTGGCGCACCTTGCTCCCCGTCTGACCTTGTGAAGGGCCTGGCATCGCACCTGGTGTCGGGGTTGCCGGTGCAGGAGGCCGGCTGGCTTTACATGGTTAGAGTTGCTCAGTGAGATTCCACTTCTGAAATATTGATTGTCTTAAACACTTTATATTTGGAGACTTGTCTAATATTCATGAAGTAATTCTTAGAGTTTCCTTTTTTGTTGTTGTTCAGAGTGAGGAGGAAAAGGAGGCTTTTCAAATTCTAGGTGGGATATTTGCTTCAACAAGAACATTTTTCTGAATGCAAAATTTGTTTATCACATGTAAAATTAATTTGTGAAGAGGCATGCCTCAGATGATTTGAATGAGTAAAGGCATGTTTTTCAGCCACCCTATGCAGTGTATTATTTAAAAGCAGTGAAATGACATGGCTGGTAGACCCTGAGGGCGGGGCAGGGGTGGGGCTGTTCGGACTTGCCTCTCTGCTGGAGGCCCATGCCCACTGGGCAGGGCTCCTGTCAGTCATTGCAGACCTGGGTCACATTCTGTTCCAGCTCTGCCCCAGGTCCTCTTTCCTGCTGGCCTGGGTAGCACATGCTCAGCTGTAAGGCTGAGTCTTGTTTTTGGTGTCTCAATGCTGATGGGTGTGGTGTGGTGTTGGGTGAGTGTTTAGAAATGTTGCATTGCGTAAATATGTGACCGGGTCCATCCAGTTGCCTGGGACTGCGGTTCATTTGTGATGAATCTTCCTGCCAGCGTTTCTAGTTCTCCCTTTAAGATGCTCTGTAGCGACAGGTAGAAGCTTCCTGTTTACTTTCTCTTGTGTTATAATTTTACATCAGTGTTAGGATGAAGTAAATAGACCCTATAAAGTTAATATTTAAGTATTTAAGGTTTAGTTATTCCATACCCTTTCCTCAAACACGTGATTTTAGAAATAATTTTGTTTTAACGGCCTCCTTTGCTTCAGTGTGCCACTGAGTAGAAGCAGCAGTGAGGAACGGCCTGTTGGAGGATGTCTGTGCCCTGGTTAGCTCCGTGCCATCAGGCCTTTGCACAGCTTGTGGCACGTGCAGGCATGCCACCTAAACCTGCTGAGCTGAGCTGCGGACATTCCCAGAGGCAGGTGGAACCCACGTTGATGGAGGCTCTTCATGCCGCATCGGGTCATTTGGCGGACAAGGGCCATCCACGGGACACTTTGGTGCCGAGGAGTGGTGTGACCAGAGCTGCAGTGTGTGGTCTGGACAGGCTGGAGCAGGAAGAAGTGGAAGACAGGCCTCGCCGTTCTCATGAGAGCTGTGCAGAAGGATGGCGGGCTTGGCAGAGCCGCTCTAGTAACCGTGTGAGACCTTCCTTTACACGCCCCTGTGCCCGGCCGGGGTCCCGCTGCCCACTAACCAGCACAAAAGAGCAGTTGGTGGGGTCTCGTGTGCACGTGTCTTCAGGGGCCACACCGAGGTGTGCTTCCGGACAGCGAGTATTGGGGAAGGGCTGTGCTGGCCTGGACCTGCTCCGACCCTGGCCTTGGCCAGCACGAGGCCTACTCCCTCTGACAACTGTCATTTGCCCAGCGGGTTATCCCCGGGGAACCTTACTTCATGCTTTTTAAAGAAAATAGCAGCTTTATTGGGATATAATCGACACACCATACAGCTCACCCATTTAAAGTGGTCTTTAGTATGTTCGCAGCCACGTGCAACGCAGCCACTTTTAGAACATTTTCATTGCCTTAGAAGAAACCCAAACCCACACCTCATTCCCCCCTCGCAGCCCTAAGCAAACCACTGTCTCTGTGGATTTGCCTGTTTTGGATGTTTCTTTCGTATCATGAGTCACACACACTGTGGCACCACCGAGATCCTGTGCCCATGTGCATGTGGACATATGGCAGGAATGGCCGTGGCAGGATTGTTTGTAACAGCAGAAACACGAAAAGAACCTAGATGTTGATAATTTAACTTACAGGCATGTTAATTATATCAAATGTTTCGTTTTAGAAGTTTAATACGGTTCTATTTAAGTGAGACTGCCTGTGGACACTTACGAGATTGAGAATCAGTTATTTAACTTGGTGAGTAATGAATGTCTGCAGCGAGTCAGCCTTCTTCCCAGCTCTGCGGCGGCTCTGGCTCCTTCCCGCGCGGCAGCCATCGGAAGCTGTCAGCGTCAGTCCAGAGCAGCTGCGAGCACGTCCCGCGCCCCTCGCCCTGTGTCCGGGAGCTCTGCTCTCTGCCCCGGGACAGTCTCGCTGCTTTTGTCAAACGCCGCTTCCAGGAGTGCTCCCCTTCGCCCCGCGCAGCTTGCTTTTGCAGGGGGTCAATGTGGGGTGCTCTCACCAGCATGCAAGCATGCTGTCCTTTTGCCCTTCTTGACCAAACAAAAACAAAACAAAAACCCAACCTCACTTTTACCGCCAGCTCCACTCCTTTTTTATTTGCTCCTTTTTGCAGCAAAAGTCCTCTTACAGAGAGGGTGATACTTCTTGTCATACCCTCTCTCCCACCCTCTTTTTGAGAGATTTATTGAAATATAATTTAAATACAATGAAATTCAACAATTTTAAGTGATGTTTTAACAGATCAGTACAGCCATGTTCCCAAGTGCCACGTTCCCGCCACCACAGTTGTGATACAAAACACCCCATTATCCCAATGTGTCCCTTTGCCATCACCAGCTGTCTCCTAGCCTCTGGCCGCAGGAAACTCTGATACGCTTTGGTCACAATAGATTTTTTTTCCCCTCTAGAATTTAATATAAATGGAATCCTGAAGTATGAAGTCTTTTGTGACTGGTTTCTTTCACTTAGCATGTCTTTCCATTGGATGCAGATACCATGTTTATCCCGTCAACAGTTGATAAACATTTGCACAGTTTCCAATTTTTAACTATTCTGAGTGAAGCTGCATACAAAACACTGCGTGGCTGTATGTTGTACTTTCTCTTTGGTAAATACCTAGGATTGGGATTTCCGGGTCATAATGGTAGGGGAATGTTTTAACGTTATAAGAACCTGCCAAACTGTTTTCCAACGTGACCATACAATTTCGTGTTTCCATCAGCAGTGAATGAGAGTACAGTTGCTCTGTATTCTCACTGTCACTTCGTATGGTCAGTCTTACTTTTCGCCATTGTAGTGGATGTCTATTGGCGTCACGCTGTGGGTTTACTTTCCATTTCCCTAATGACAAGTGATGTAGATTCTTTCCATGTACTTCAAAAAACATTTGGTCACACATGTTTCTTCGTATCTATCTTTTTTGTCCATTTTTAAAAACTGGGTTGTCTTACTGAGAGTTTTTTAAAAGATATTCTGTATCTTAGAGGGTTCTTTATATATTTTAGACACAAGTCCATTACCAGATTTATGTTGTGCAAGTTTGTTCTCCTTATCTGTAGCTTTTAATGTTTTTAACAGTGTCTTTTGAAGAGCAAATGTTTTTGTTTTGGTGAAGTCCAACCTAGTAATTTTTTTCTTAGATGATACTTCATGCTTTTTGTGTCTTCAGTACCTTTCTCTAACCCAACACCACAAAGATTTTTCTCATTATGTTTTCTTTAGAAGTTATGTAGGTTTGGCTCTTATATTCAGTTCTATAGTCTTGTATTTTGAGATCATTTTTATATAAGGTAAAGTTAAAGGTCCTTTTTTTTTCTTTTGGCAGAAGGATATTCAGTTATTCCAGCACTACTTGTTAACAGGATTATTGTTTCCCATTTTAGTTTCTTTACCTTTATTGAAAATTAGGTGAATGTGTATGTGTGGGTCTATTTCTGGACTCTGGTGGGTTCCATTGCGCTCCATGTTAGTCCTTACACCAGATCACAGTGTCTTGAGTACTGTAGCGTTAGAGGAAGTCTCAAAATCAGATAGCGGATGTCGTGACACTTTGTTCTTTTTCAACATTGCTTAGGTCCCTTTTTATTTTCATATACATTTCAGAATCACCATCAATTATTAGAAAAAAGAGTCAGCTGGTATTTTGATTGAGATTGTGTTGAACCTATAGAACAATTTCGGGAGAATCGACATCTTAACAACATGAAATTTTATGTATCTTAGAGAGGTTTTCCACCTAAGTAATTTATTTTGGGATGCTGTTGTGATTTTTATTTTATTTTTAATTTCAGTTTCTTATTGTTTGTTGGTACTGTGTAGAAATACAGTCAATTTTTCTAAATAGTGACCTGTCTTGGAACTTCATTAAAGTCGCTTATAGTTATAGTTTTTCATAATCTTAGGGGTAAAGTTTTTATTTAGGTCTTTCACAATTAATGTTACCTATTGAGTTTTAGTAGATTTCCTTTATTAAGTTGACAAAGTTTTCTTTTTGTCTTAGTTTTTAACTATGTGAATGGGAGTAGAGTTTTATCCTATGCTTTTTTAATTTATCAAAATGAAAATTTAAAAAAGTACAATAGAGAAAAATCAGTGGAACCAAAAGTTGGTTCTTTGAAAAGATAAATAAAACTGAAAGACCGTCAGCCAAACTGATCAGAAAAAAAGAAAGCACAAAATTTCCTATCAGGCATGAGAGAGAACATGATTGCGATTCTATAGCTGTTAAAAGGATAAGGGATTTTCTTAACTTTATGCTTATAATGAATTTGACAATTCAGGTGAAATGGATAAATCTCTTAACAGACACAAACTACCTAAGCTCACTGAAGAAGAAATAGATCACCTGAATAGCCCTTTATCTATTAAAGAAATTGAATTTTTAATTAAAATTATTGACACAACGAAACCCTCAGTCCCAGATGGCCTCACTGGTGATTTCTCCCATCCATTAAAGAGTAAGTAATGTCAGTTCCACACAGGTTCCTCCGTAGCACAGGAGGGGACACACCCCACCTTGTTCCATGAGGCAGGATTGCCTTGATACAGTAATCAGAGGAGGATGCGATGAGAAAGGAAAATTACAGGCCAGCACCCACATGAATACAGCTGTAAGAATCCTTACTTTGTAGCAAATTGAATTTAGCGGTATAAAAGGATAATAATACAGCATGAGCAAGTAGGTTTTATCTCAGAAATTCAGGTTTGGATTAACTTTTGAAAGTCAATCAATGTAATACACCGTATTGACATAATAAAAAGAGAAACCATGAGATCATCTCAAAGGATGGGAAAAAAAAGTGACAAAATTCCATATCCATTCATGATAAGAAAATACTCTCTGCCAACTGAGGAAAAAAGGGAACTTCCTCAGTCTCTTAAAAAAGGACACTTTAAGAGATATCTACAGCTGATTGCGACATCGCACTTAAAGGTGAAAGACTGAATGCTCTTTCCCTAATGTCAATTATAAGATGGGCTTGTTTGTGGTCGCCTCTTTTCTCTTTCTAAAAATAACCATTATTGCTAAAGCAATACTTTTCATTTTGGAAAATTAGGAAACACTGATAAGGAAATATAAACCATCCCATTCTCACGGCCTAGAGAAGAGATCCTTGTGTGTGCGTTTACGTGCATGTGTGCACACTACATGGATAAGTACATCGTGTGACGTGGACATTTTGACGGATTGACCTGGTTAGGCTACAGTGCTCAGTTATTCAACCATTAGTCAGGTGTTGCTGTGAGTTTGTAGATCTGTATACAGTCCGCGATCAGTGGGAATAAGGCAGAACATCGCAAGTAATGTGGGTGGCCTTATTCCATGGGTTCCGAGGCCTTGAGATAAACAGAGCTGAGGCTTCTGCCCCAGGGCCCTCTTGTCAATTTCAGGCTTATGTTGCCAACCCTCACAATACAGTAACCCAGTTCCTTGCAAAAAATTAATATATTGCCCATTTAACATATATCTGTGTTTCTGATTGAACCTAACTGATACACATATTACACACACACACACACATTAAAATCGTACCTCTTTTTCATTCAGTGGTGTCACCTTTCCATTTTAGTTGCTTCTATTTCATCTAATGCCGCACCACGGAGAGATCTTTTGTGGTCCAGGGTTTTCTCCCAACTCGTATCTGGCCCGTGCAGCACAGTCTCCTTTCCTTCTACTGACCAGAAAGCCCTCCCTTTCTGCTTTCCTTATTGCTTTCCTGTTGCATCATTTAGCTTGCTCTTTATCGTTTAGCTTATCTGTTTCATGGGTCATTTAAAATAAAAATCCACTTTTGACTTTGGTTAGCCTCTGTTATATATTTGCTTTTTGTTTATTTTGTGTTCTTCATCATGTTTTCCTCCTGTGCTTTTGGGTATAATTCTGATTTTTAAAAACCTATTTACTAGGATGCTATCTGGACATAAATACATTTCCCTTTAAGATCCCTTTTACCTGGATTTCCCAATTTACTGCGTAGCATTTTGTCATTCCCAATTTTGAAGATTTTTAATTCCCACTCTGATTTCCTCTCTGACCCCTGAGAAATGACTTAGAAGTCATTTCTTAATTCTCAGATTTACGGTGTTTATGATTACCCCCAACCCATCTAAATTGCATTGTGGTGTAAGAAATAGGTCCTTTCAGATTTTTTAGACTTGCTCTGTAGGTCAGTTTTCATGAGTATTTGTTCCCTGTGTCCTTGAAAAGAATGGGCATTGTGAATTATTGGCTGGAATGTTTTGCATATGCTCATTGAATCAGGCTTGCTGTTGTGTTCTGATTTTTGGTGGGTGTTGTCTCCTTGGCCCTTTAGGTACTGAAAGGTATTTAAAGTCTACTCCTGTGGTTGTGTCTGTATATATTTTCCCTGTTCTGCCAATTTTTGCTCTTTGTTTTGTTTGAGGCTATTGTGGGAGAGGAAGAAACTTTCCTCTACCCTCAAGGTCCTTTTGGCTGGTCTAATAATCAAATAGATGTAAGAGATTAGCAAGAGAAAATAACCAAATTTAATACATATATATGTGCGTGGGAACCCCGCATGCATGAGTCAGACACCCCACACTCACAGAGCGTTTCAGGGATGGACTAGAAGACTGAGGAATATAAGACATCCTGAGGGAGGAATGAGGTAAGGCCCCCTGAGAGCTTCAGAGGGCCATTGCAGGACGATAAGAAGAACAGGCGTTTAGTAAATAGCAGTTTGCCCGGCCGTATTATTGGTGATTAATCTCTTACGGGCAGGTTCTTCTGGGTAGTTTAAGGGAAGGGCAGAATTTTCTCTTGAGCCTAAAGCTAAAATTGCTTCTAACTCAAAACAATCCCCATACCACTGAGACACGTCTTGGGGTGGCTCGTTCTGAACCCCCACACTGTCTTACTATGTGCATAAATATTTGGAACCATCTTATCTCTCTAGTGAAAGGAACCTTTTGTTCTGTTACAGTGACTAACTTGATCTCATGAATTGTGTTTTGGCCTCAAGCCTGTATCCAATATTCATGCAGCAACCTCAACTCTTCTGCTCAATATTTCTTGGTATATCTTTTTTTTTTTTTTCTCTAAATTTTTCTAGATTTTTATGTTTTAGATATCCTGTCTTTATTCTGAGGTAGGTAGATTACTTTTTCCATTGAAGTTTGACAAACTTTGTCTTTTAACTGGATTTTTTTAGTCCTTTTACTTTTGTACTTAATATAACATTTAGTTGCATCATATTGTCTTGGGCTTTCTGTTGGTTCTGAGTTGTCTATTTTCTCTTTTAGATTTAAACAAAACTTAACAATTCAGAAATTATATACCTTTTGGTCGTGGTGGTGGTGGGGGCATCAATCATGAGTCAAGGCGAGCCAGCCTTTTCCTTACCTTCTCTGGTGGATGCTCCCAGATTTTGAAACCTGTGTAACATTTGAAGCAGTTTTTGTTTGGAGTTGTAGGGACTGATCTTAGAAACTTTTTAGACCACCTGGAACATCTCCCAACTCTGCCTTTCTTCATGCCCCTTGTCTGCTCTTGTTTCAATTAATGTTGTATGTGTTTCTGTATTTTTTTCCTATGACTTTTTACATCTTCCAACTGTTCTTTTTTACTGGTATTTTCCATAAGAAGCCTCATAATGAAAGCAGAGAAAATGCAGTTTGGTGTTTACTTGATGAAGATAAAAATTTTCAAAGTTGTTCAGTTTCCCACCGCCTATATTTATTGTCCTTTTCATTTTTTACCAAGAGCGTTGCTGCCACCCAAATCGTCTTTCCTGCCCTCATATTTAACCCTGACACTTGGGAACTCTGTCCCTCTCAGTGTGAAGGCCTCAGTCAAGCTTTCCCCGGGTGAGTGAGCCCTCACTCCTGTCCCTCACCCTCCTTAGCCCTTTAGTGTTCTCAGGCGCATTCTCTTAGACACATTTTCCAAGACCTTGAAGAAACACCAGTTTAATCCTCAAGACGCTGAGGCAGCTTTTAGACGAAGGAAGGGCAAGACTCCTTTATTCGTAGGTTATTTTTGAAGATGGAATTATTTTATGCCCAAGAAGATAAAATCTGTGCCATTCACTTCACTTGGAGCTTCCTGAGCCTGCTGTGGCCCCGAGATGGTCCCCAGCCCCCCAGTGGGAGGCTCTGTGGGGCACTCTCAGGGAGGGTGTGTCTTTGGATCATCTCAACTCCTGCCTTCATTTGTAAAGTGGAAATAATGCCATCTGTTCAGCTGAGGCTAGTTAGAGGCTCTAAATAAAATAACATTTGAAAGGAAAGCACCGTGCAAATGTAATTTGAAATGGATCGTTAAACCCCAGTCACTGACTGAAGGGGGTGGGACACTGTCATTAATTACAGTTGCCAGTGTGTACCAACCACTTGCCTGTGCTGCAAATGGCCCCGGGGACAGTGATTTTTCCCAGTTTACAAAGGAGGCTACCAAGGCAGAGATTAAATCACTCGCTCACCATGGGGGAGCTGTTCCGTCCTTCTGTTCATGTCCTAGCCCCACCCTCGGGTGTCAAGGCTCTGACCTGCTGCAGATTCCCCAGACCTGAAACGTCCCCATCATCCATGGGTTCTGAGGTGCCTTCATAGTCCCTCGACTCCATCAGTGTATCCTTGTCTTTTGGAGCAAGGAAGAGTCCTATGTAGCCAGCAAAACAGAGCACATTGGACAGAGACAACACGTGGGAAAGGAGAGAGAGAGCAGTATGGCGTGAGGTTTTGCTGCACTCGGACTCCTTTCTCAGAGCTTGATTCCTTGAAAAACACAAACAGAAAATCTTTGGGAATAAACCTCATAATTTAGTTCATGTTGGGCCATTTCTTTGCAAGCCTGGTCCACGGTACACCTATTTGTACTATTACAGGTTTATCCTAGACTAAATGATTTCATTCCAAGTTCTCAAAATCTCCAGGGAATTCCACGTTTTCTTCCCCCAAGATAATGTCTACTGTGTTTTTGAAATGAAGATGGAAGTGGGTCCTGGGGCCAGTACCTTGGACTGTGTTGCGCTTCACCAGGGATGCGGTGTGGCCTCCACCCTCTGCAGAGGCTGCTTCCCCCGGCGGCAGGCCCACCACTCCGTTTTCCTCTTCTGGCGCGACTTCCTGGTTTGTGGAGCTCGGCTGTCAGTCCTGCCCTGGGCTTTGAGTCCAGATGCTGAGGAAGTCACGGGAACCTTGGAAAGGGTGGGCCTGAGAGGGGATCAGGTGACCGTGTGGGAAGGAGGGCATGGTGCTGTCTGTGGGTCAGCAAAAGCCCAGAAATGCCCGTGGGGGACTGCCGCTGCTTCAGGCTCATTGTCCTGTACCACACACACTCATCTCGAGGCCACTTCGTGTCCCATACACAAGTTTGCACAAAGATAATTAATCCTGGGGCCTTATTTTGCTTTCTGTAGGTGCATAATTATGCAGAGTGTTTGGTACAGCCGAGGACTAAAAGCACATTTGCCTACATGGAATTGCTCTCAGTTGTTACCCGTGGGATTTAAGGCCTGGGTGCTGCAGAGAGACGAGGGGATGGGTGGTCCTTGCTTTAATCTGGAATTTTTTATGCCATTATTCTCTATTTACAGCTTTCAGAAATAGGTTGGTGTCACTGCACATATGTTTAGAGCTGTTTCTAAGGTGACGAGCCCGAGTCCCACCCACACAGTCCTTCTGGGAGGTGGGGACAGCTTGGTGGGGTCTGTGCACACGAGGGCGTCATGGGTGCGTGATGGAGGAAGCTGCAGATTGCCCTGTTCCAATTTACGTTGTCTGCTCCCTTCTAGCTTGATTGCCTGCTTACTTTATATAATTTAAAAAGAAAAATCCTGTGATGCATTTAATATGGAGAGAAACACAACAGCAGCATTGTTTTCCCATTTTTTCCTCCATGTCATGGTTGTGGCAGAACGTCATTGTTTTCAGTGGTTCTCACCTGTCTCATTCTCCTTAGAAACAGAACTGTGGACTTGGGCTTTAGATGTTTCTCAATAGAAATCTCAAGTTTTAAAAATTTCACAATATTACATATAAACAGCATTAGTCATATGACTTGGGTTATGATTTTTTTTCTGGGTTAAAAAAGTCTGATGTCATTTATAGTATAATTATCTTCCTCCGGGTGTGTTGGTACATTTTTAGTCTGTTTGGAAGGTTGGATTTGCGAAGTGTTATTCTAGTGCTTCACTGGAGCACCATCTAGTATTCACTTGCCTCACTGCTGTATACTTTTAGAAAAAAAAAACGACCGTGTAAACTTCGTTTGGGCCATGGACCCCCTAAAATTCTGGTAGAAGCTGTGGGTCTTCTGAGGAAAATGCATAAATCTGTGCTTATCTGGTGGGACTCACGGAGTTTCAGAGCTCAGTGTCCTCTCATCTCAGCTGTCCTTAAACGTTGTTTCAAATGTTTGCCCAGGAGAGCCCGTTATCACTTGAGTTTACAGTGTCTATTTAAATGAAAGTTCTAGATTATGGAATGGACTCTTTTTCTGGAACCTAATCTTGTTCCACAAGAGTGTCCCATACAGAGTACCCAGCCAAGATCTCGGTAAGTTTACAATGTCAGACATGTGCCCTGATCAGAAATAAAATAGGGCATGTCTGGGAATGACTACACGGTGTGAAGCTTCATCAGATTGTTACAAGTATTTACAGTTAGTTTCTTTTAGTTCTATTTCTAGTTGTAAACCTCAGAGGAAACTTAGATATGTACCTAAAGAAGTATATAGACAGATGTTCATTGTAGCAGCCTTTGTAGTACCAAAGAGTTGGAACAAAACAAATGACGTTTAACAAGAGAATGGGTATTTTTCAGACAATGAATACCACACTGCAATTTTAATGAAGTAGACCTGCATGCAACAAAAGCGTAGCTAGCGAAATCCCCAAAGCAGACTCTGGAGGGGAAAAAGTATCTGAGGGTCTGTGCGGTATGTTTCCTGTAAAAAACATCACTTATCAACATCGCACATCGTGTTTATAGGTTTACATGTAGCCTAAGTATAAAAACGCGTATGGGAATAATTAGCATCAAAATCTAGAATCTTTGGAGAGCAGGATTGAGAGCAGGATGGGGTTGCATAAAGGGCTTCAATTGTGTAGGTACTATTTTTTTATATTTAAAAAAATTCCAAAGCCAATATGGCAAAATGAACAGGTGGTGGATAGATACATGAGTGTACATTATTTCTCATTTTTTAAATATATGCTTGAAACATTTTAATATTAGCCATGGTTACTTTGTTATAAAATTAGGATAGAAAATACTTCCTATGAGGAAATCATAAAATATAACCCATTTTAAACAAATTTAGGGGTACTCCAAATTCCTGGAATGGATTGAAAAAGAATTACTTTTACACTCGACACTTCATGAATGTAGATCATACTTGGTGCAGAATAGGGGCTGTGGACTTGGGCACTTTAGAATTTGACCTGTGTTGTACTGCTGTTGACTAACGCCCCCAATTTTGCAACTTTTTTTTCTTTTTTTAAAGTTTCATAATTGAGTTTTTGTTGTTGGTTTTCATTGGTGGATGTAAGCCTTAAAGCCAACCTGGCTACATCTACTCCTTGGGTTATATCCAGGAGGAATTCACGTTATCTAATAAATGGGTTTTCACCTTAATAGTAAAACTTCCCCTTTTATTGTGATTAGGGACTTTGGTCAGGCAGCATTGGAGGAGGTTTCCACATGGAATGTGGGTTCTCTGAGTGTCTCACTCACTGTCACTGGGCACGTCATTCATAGTATGTGAATTTCCAATTTTTCACCTGTGAAATATACATCCTGTAACGAAATTCATAGTCTTTTGTCCAAATCATGTAGGTAAAATGATTAGTAAAACATAAAATGTTACACAAAATAAGGTGTTGTTAATGCACATTGAAATTTTATCTATTTCTTCTGCAATCAGATAGAAATGATATATGTGCATGGTAGAAAATTAGAAAACTACAAATAAGAAAAACTTTAAAAAAGACATTTCTACTCCTCAGATCATCAGTGTTAATAGCTTCTCGATTCTTGTTTCATAGATAACTTATATTTTATATTAACGTTTTATTTTTAGCGAAAATGAGATCATACTGTTATGTAGTCTGTTTTCTTTTCACCATCAATCTCTACCTTTCCGTTTCAGTAGATCTTAAAGCTGTTTTGTGGAAAGTAGTATTCCATCCGTGACTCCTTCAGGCGCCTCTGTCTAGCACGGGCTTGGCAGTCTGTTTCTTAAAGGGCCAGACAGTAAATATTTCAGGCTTTGCAACCTAAGAGGCAACACTGAGGATATTATGTAGGTACTTGTATAACCATTTACAGATGTGAAAACTTCCCACTCCTGAAGTTGCCCACTCCTGGCAGGGAGGAAAGCCTGACCTGGGAATGTGAGCCTGGTCGGAGCTGTTCCAAGGGCCCAGGCTGGGGCCCCTCCCAGCAGCCCTTCTCCATGAGGAACAGCAAGTGCCTGCCAGCCTCTTGCTTTGGGCTCAACAGAGACCTTTTCAGTTTACTGTAAACAAATCTCAATTTCTGTGATGAACGTTCCTTGGCATGGAACAGCCACGATCAGTTATTTTACACAGCTGAGGCCCTTCCACTGGGTGGAGACACTCCCAGAGGCTGGGGTACCACCTTACCCAGTGGTCCTAGGGGTGTCACACTCAGCAGGATGGAAAGCCAGAGTACAGCCTCTGCGGGCCGGTGGTGTGAGCTGCACGCCATGGTGGTGGTGGTTCCCAGGCCTGAGGACGCGGGCGAGGCCGTTTAGCTTGGCTTTGGGGGGAGAACGTGTTCAGTCACAGGACCATCAGCGCGTTTGTTTGTTTTACATAGATGTCTCGTTCTAGTTCCCGGCACTGCTGTAGTACTTACCCCAGACTGGGTGGCTTCGACAACAGAAGTGTATTCTCACAGTTCTGGAGGGCAGAATTCTGAAATGGAGGTGCTGGCAGGGCTGCAGGCCCGCCGGAGGCTGCCAGGCAGAGTCCCCCCGGCCTCTCCCAGCTCCTGGGGGCTCCAGCATTCCTTGGCTCATGGCTGCGTCCCTCGTCTTGTAACTTCACTTGGCTGCCTTCTCTTGCCTCCTCTCCCCCTGCCTTCTCTGAGGAGGACACTTGTGATTGGATTTAGGGTCTTGTCAGATAACCCAGGATGATCTCAGCTAAAGATCCTTAATTTGGTTATGTCTGCCAGACCTTTTTCTAAATAAGGTCACATCCACAGGTTCTGCTTGGATGTATCTCTTTTCAGGTGAAAGCTACCATTCAACCCACTACTCACGCTTTCTTGAGATAAATGTGTTTTTTCCTTTCTCTCTTTTTAAGTTTAGATGTAATCTAGTCATGAATAAATTGCAGTTTGAGTGTAAGTGTATATCCCCATATGTAACTCCCACGCCCTCTAAGGCACAGATCATTTCCGAGAGCCCCTCGCAGCCAGCTCTCCCTCCCTCCCTGTCAAGGGTTTCGTGTGTGTCACTGTCACTGTGGTGTGGTGTGGCCTGTGTGGGCCTTCATTGAAGCAGAATGCGTGCATCCGTCTGTATCTGGGCTTTCCCTCGGCGTTTCTCGCGGGGATTCATCCACGCTGAGTGTGCAGTAGTCCATTGTTCTTCTCGCTGAGTCATCGCCCGTGGTCTCCTCACCACACAGCTCGCTCACCCACTGATGTGTTGATGGACATTTGGGGTGTTGGCAGTGTATGGCTATTTATCTGTAAAGCTTCTTCGCTCCCAAAGGAGGTAGGGTATTTGAGTAAATAGGTTTTAAATATGTTCTCTCAGTTAACGTCCTCTTAATAAGGAAAAATAATTTCTCCAAACACTTTGCTGTCTCATTTAGGAGAAACCTTTTACTTGGTTTTGCAAAGGTGAGCAGTCTTGGCCTGAGGTTTTCGTTATGTCAGTGCGTTTGTTGCACCCTGAGATGACGACGCCAGGTCCCAGGAAAGGCTGGGGTAACCAGGAGACCTGCCTGCAGTTACCCTAAGGAAACAGGAGCCTCCTGTTGCGTCACAGGACTTGACACTCCTGTGTAACAGCCACTCCCACCTGCCATGCTGTTGGCCTCCCCTGCGAGCCTCTCTGTGGCAGCCCAGCCTGTCAGCCTGTTTGCCCTAAATGTTCAGCCAAGTTCATGCCAAGCCCTGTTCTGGTGAGGCGGTGCAGGGCAAGCCTGGAAGTGTCACAGCATTACCAGCCACCCCCGCTTCTGAACCTGCGTCTCCTATTTTCACAAAGGCCAACTCAGTTTTGTCCTTTTCTAACCATGAGAGCAATGAAGGAAATATGATGGTTTGTGACCATCATCACCAACAGGTTTTTAGACAGGGATATTTTGTCTAAAGTTACTCAATCCTGGTGTTTATGAGACCTGTAGTTAAAAGAATATCAGGTTGGAGGGAAAATGTCGAATTGTCCATAGTTGCCTATGAGCGGTTACCCAGAATGTCTTTCCAGTCGAGTAGAAAGGTTAAGCCTCAGGAACCAGTAGACACTGCGTCTCTTCCCAAGTTTCACAATCCCGGCTCTGATGAGACTCTAGGGCACAGGCCAGTTGGTGGTGCCTTTGAGGGGAAAGGAGGTGGTTTCATTGTGGGTTTCTTTCTGGATGATTCTGTTGTTACTAATTAGGCTTGTTTGGCTCCAACAAGCCTTGGCATCCACTTAGCAAACCTTGCAGTTAGAAGAGGGAAACTGTTTTTTTACCTGGCTGATTATCTAAAGGAAAGCAAAGATGGTAGTTTTTGTGGTAGCCTTTTTCTACAAAAGGTCTCCTGTTTTAGCAAACCAGAGAGTATTGTGAAGACAGTATTTCCAATACAGATAGGTCTTTTCCAAACTGGTATCCAGTTTGGCATTGCGTCAGCATTTGTCAATCCTCCATCCCCCATCCCCCTCTACCCGCCCTCCCGCCATAGCAAACAGATGGTTGTCCTGGGGAGCACTGCTGTGTGACACTGGGGGCAGGTCACACGGGGGGCGGCCCTCAGAGCAGTACACGGACGGGGGAGTGCGCCTTGGTAGTACCTGACGTGGACGACTGGGTGTGCAGGGCTGCAAGCTGTGCCCCGATGCCTTTGGGGGGGCCTCGCCCTCGCTGCATATCCTGGCTGCTAGCCAGGCCTCTGATGGCCTCACTTTGTGTCCCACATGCGACAGGGAGCTGGGGAAGGCAGGACCCTTGCACTCGGCACGTGTGCCTCGCAGGCTGGGATGGGATGCAGGCCCAGGCTGAGGTTGTGGGCTGAGAACAAAGGGAGGAAGGGAAGTCATTCTTTGGGCTCCAGTGATTCTCTGGCCGGTGTTTCGTCCCACATGTCCTGGGACACCCGGGATCTGACTGCCTTGCTCTCCTCGCCTTGGTCAAAGGCTGAGCTGTAATCTTCTTGCTAATATACTCAAAGTCAATGTGTAACTACTAAAATGAAGCCATGCATGCCGGCTGGAACCACTGTGCCTGCACACAGGAGCACAGCCTCCCATGTGGAACAGTGACTGACTGAGGGACGCAGGTGGTCAGCCAGGGACAGACACATGTGACAGGCAGCCACACATCCCAGTAAGATTGGGTGGGCCCAGGAGCTTGAAGGTTTGGTTTGTTTTTTTTTGGGGGGGGGAAGGTGCAGGGGACTGGGGGTCCCTTGTTCTCTTGGTGAGGACATGTGTGGGGCAGCCTTTCTGCCGACTGCGTCACCGTGTCGTGCAGAAGTGGGCCTTCCCTGCCTGCTCATTTCTGCCGAGAGGCTGGTGCAGGAGTGTGGGCTTGTAAACGGGGGTGGCGACGTGGATGAGGCGGCACGGCAGGGATGCCACCATGGGGTTGGGGTTGGGGCTGCAGCGCAGGACACACGGGGTCCCAGGTTTGCTGAAATGCCCACACGTTGAGAACTGTCTGTCTGCACATACACATGATCTCTGCTGTTAGAACATACTCTATGCAGAAGAATTAAAAATACTGAGCTCTGTGGAAGCGAGTATCTCACGGCTGCCTAGTGGCACTTGCTGTATCTGATCACGTGGGCGCAGGAATCTGAGCCGCGAGTTCTGTCTCCTTGACACATTTCATAGGGGCATTGTGCTTCATCTCTGCCCTGGCGTCTGCTTTGCTTTGGCGTTTGAGTTTGCAGTTGTTTTCTAATGGGAAGATGTTCCTTGGTATCTGAAGTGTTATTGTTGTACAAAATCCTTTTGTCATCTCTCCTTTGGTTTGTCCAGCTATGGCGTCATCCTGGGGGTGGCATGAGCGTACGGATAGTTGCACAGAATGGGACGAACTGCAGGGACATGGCAGTCAGACCCCCCCAGAAGGACCTGCTTCAGCGAAGGCTTCCCTCTCGCCTTCCTTGGAAGGCACCTCTTGTAAACAAGGTGCCTCGTGTCTCGTGGAAGTTCTGGGTTCCCACCGGTGTTACAGAGGTGATGGTTTGTATCTGAACCTTGTAGGAAAGTGTGAGGAATTGTGGGCAACATTAGCATTTTCCACACAGTGGCCTGGTGATCCAGTGTTTAAGGGTGTGTGTTTTGGGTTCTCGTGTGTGTGCTTCTTCAGCAAATGTTTCCTGAGCACCTGCTCCCTGCCAGGCTGCTTCACGCTCTGGTGAAGGTGGTGAATGAACCCCAGCCCTTGCCTTGGCCTTGGGCCGTCACCACCCCTTAAGACGGTGGTTTTGAGTCCTCAGCTCTCTTGGCTGCATGGTCACATGGCCGAAAGCCCATCAATAAAATAACAGTTCAAGCTTTTTCGAACCAACTGGCAGGAAAAGTGTCTAAGTCAAGTTTCCTGTGATGTCGGCCATCACTTCTTAATTTAGAAACTCTTCTAAAAGCTCTACCTGAGAGTGTCATCGGACAGATTGAAGCATGTCCCAGGGTAGCATCCTGCCACCAGATGCCCCATGTCTGCTCGCCACCCTCCGGAAGCGTGGACCTGGAGAAAACTCAGCCAAACAACAACAAAACAGACATGAGAACAGCAGCGTCAGCGCCTCTCAGGAGCATTGGAGACTCGCTCCTGCTCTGTAGGCCGGTGGCTGAGGTTTATGTGGAGGGTTTGCACCCCTGCTCCTGTGGACGCCACGGGCTGCACGCCAAGGTGATACCACCTGCTGTCCTGTCTCAGGGTACTGAGGTGGCACAGAGATTTTAGGGGGTGGTGTGGCAGGTAGGCTAGTGAGGGGGCTGGGACACTGTACTCGGTACAGGGCCTTGGAGGGTGAGAGAGCCAGTCTCGTGTGAATGAAGCTCCAGGGTGGCAGAGACCCCCTAATGCAAAACGGCCTCATGTGCCAACAGGGGTGCAGGAAATGGCAGCCACCTTCCATGTGCATGAGGCTGGGTCGCTTGTTCATACACCTGTGGGAACAGCCAGATGAAGGCAGGATTGTCCCATCAGTTCCTCAACTTCCCCACCCCCCAGCTTCTAGCACCATGGGAAACACTTCCACAGTGTGCTGTCACGGCGCCACCAGGGTTCCTCTGTTGTCCTGCTGGGGACATTTGAGCTGTTTGCAGGTTTTGTGTGAGTCTGTGGATGTGACATGGCTTTGGTGGTCTGTGCGTGCTGTCAGCGGGGTAAGTCTAGAATGGCGCATGGGCAGAGCCTGTGCCCACTGCTCCTTGCTCCCAGGTCAGGTCCTGGCCTATCTGGCCTGGCCACTTCTCCCAGGAACCCCACAGCATGCTGAGTGCCCAACTGCCAGCCTGGGTGGCACGTCTTGTTGTCACTTTGGGTCAGCTGTGGCTCTTTGCCAGCCTGCAGTTGCAAGTGGCAGGATCTCACCCTTTGGGGGAGTAAAGTGATGAGAGCAGATGGCTCCTCAGAGAAGGACAGGACACACACGGTGGAAACCAAGGTGTGCTCAGTGAGACGTCCAGGGAACACAGCGGTTTTTGAAGAGAAACATTTAGGACATCGCAGCCAGGGCTCTCCGTCCTCAGCCACACCTTCCGAGCTTGAGAGATGGCTGGTGAAGAATGATGTTGATTGAGCCCTTGCCCGAAGTTCTTACTATGAGAAGGAAGGGTGCGTTTCCATATTTATAGATTGGGAAACTTCGATGTATCTGACCGCATACCCAGGATTATTAACCAGTTAGGCCATTGTTTCTGAAATGTCCTGACAGCGACCCATCGTGAGAAAAACCATCTATATCTCTGCCCTAAACATGCTGTGCACACACACGGGAAACATGTTCACAAAATAACTCTTCATGAGATGGTGTATGAACGTAATGCCCCCTGATATTTTCTGTCCTGTTTTATTTCACTTTTTAAAAAATGGCTGTTCACCATGCTAAAGTGATTCTGGGATTGACCCTGGTTGGGGAACCCCCAGCAGGTGACCTGCGTCTGTGTAACGCAGTTCCCAAATTGCTGTTTCGCTTCCATATCTCGGCATTGATGACATGTCTATTCATGTCTTGCATCCATTTTCTAATTGGACTGTTTGTTGTTTACTGTAGTTTTGATTATTTATTTTACATACAAGTCCTTTGTCTGACTTGTGATTTGCAGATATTTTCTACCTCACCTGCAGTTTGTCTTTTCACCCTATAAGCTAGGTCTTTCACAGACTGAAGTTTTTAATTTGTTGAGATACCATGTTTTCCTGTGTGGATTGTACTTTTGGTGTCACATCTAAGAACTCTTTCCCTAGCCCTAGATCTTGAAGATTTTACCCCCTTTTTTTTTCCCCTAAAATTTTTATAGGTTTTCGTAGATTTTTACCTAAGCATTTCATTTTCATTTGGAACAATTGCAAATGGTATTGTGTTTCTATATACTAATACTAGTTTGTTGCTACTAGTTTGTTAGAAATACAGTTGATTTTTGTGTGTTGATCTGGTATTCTGCTCTTGCTGAGCTCATTATTTCTATCAGTTTTTGGTAGATTCCTTGCAATTTTCACGTCATCATCAAATACAGGGGGCCTGCTGTATCAGTGGCTTTCGAATCTGCAGATTCAATGAACTGCAAATGGAAAATATTTTTTAAAAATGTTACATTGTTGCTGACGTGTTCTATGTAGTCAGGCCTATGATGGTTGCTGTGCCTGCACCGAACATGTACAGGCTTTTCTTCTTGTCATTATTCCCTAAACAATACAGTATCACAGCAGTTTACATAGCATTTACTTTGCATTAGGTAACAATCTAGAGATGATGCCCGTAGGTTACGTGCAAATACTTTACGCCCTTTTGTATGAGGGACTGGAGCACCCGTGGATTTTGGTGTCCGTGATGGGCGGCGTCCTGGAACCAGTTACCCCCTGGATATCAAGGGAGCGCTGGAGAAAGTTTTATGACTTTATTTCTTCCTTCCCAGTCTGATGCCTTTTATTTCCTCTTCTTGCCTATCGCTGTGGTCCCTGCTTCCAATGCGATGCCTGATAGTAGTGCCGGGAGGGGGCATCCTTGTGTTGGGCCGGATCTCGGGGAGAAAACAGTCAGTTTTTCACTGTTAAGAATGCCGTTGGCTGTAGGCTACTCTAGATGTTCCTTATCACACTGAGGACATTGCCCTGTACGCCTGTTGTGCTGAGAGTTTTTATCGTGAGTGTTGAATTCTGTTAAACATTTTTTCTGCATCAGTTGTGATTGTAATTTTTCTTCTTTAGCTTGTTAATATGGGGCATTGCATTGATTAATTTTTGCGTGTTTACCCAGCCTCGCATATTCTATATTTGTTACCACAAACATAACTGTCTGCATCTCTCTAGTTGCTTTCTCTACTTGATGAGAAGGTCAATGTGGAGGTCACACCGAAGTAATAGATTTCCCCCCTTCGTCCTTCGCTGCAGTGTAGATACCTCATGACCTGAGCAGCCGCCTAGGGGGTGGGTTTGTGTCCCAGGACCTCTCTAGGGAGTGTTGTAGTAAATCGCCCTGTGCCCGCCTTTTCCTGTCTTTATCGATGCATCTTGGGACAGATCTAGCCGTGGGATGGCTGCGTTGCAGGCTGTACGTGATACTTCAGGGTACTCCACAACGCTTTCTTGAGGGCTGTCCTCTGCCGCATTCCCAGCAGAAATGCACAAGGTGCCTGGGTCCTCTTTCTGATCTTTTTCCTCCACTTTGTGTTTTTGTCTCCTTCTGGTCAGTTTGTTTCTACAGGGATCAGCCTTAGAGGATGTCCCAGACTAAGCCCTCCTCCACTCAGTGCTTCACGGCTATTGTTTGTAGTTATTTGGTTGTGTGCCTTTCGTTTCTATGTCTCTGTTCGTTTGTCACATTTAGTCTATCTTAATTCCTTCTGTGTGTTTTTCTTACTTTGTTTTATCAGCCCCTTTTTACCTCCCACATTCTGAGAGCTATGTGTTTACCTTTAACTTATCAGGGTTTTTGTTTTTCATTCTGTTCTGCAATAACAGTGACTTCTACATAGGTTAGGTTCACTCCAAGTATTGGGAAGCCTTGAGCTGCTACCCCATTATGTCTGCATAACTACAGTTCTCAACAGGATCACATGGGGTGCTGGGGCCACTTAAGGGACACCAGTTGTGCAACAAGGCCAGCTAACCAACCTTCCACTTTCTCAAGTCCTGCCAGAGTGTGCAGTATACCATGTTTTGAACATATCCAGATTTTTAAATTTTATTTATTGTGAAATGTAACGTTAACACCCAAAAGTCCACAAAGTAAAAATGTACATTCACTTATCACAAAGGACACAGGTGTGTAACCACCCCTCACTTAGAAACTCTTTCTGGTCAGCTGTCAGTCACGGGCCCCAGCCCCCACTGTTCTCCAGACTTGCACAACAATTTCAGCCTTGCTTTTGTTTGTCTTCTCACCTAAGCATGCATTCCTAAACACTAGTGTTTATGGGATGTTTTTTCTCATTGTTATTTGTGAGACTCATTCAGGTTGTGTGTTGTCCCTCCTGTATAGTTTTCCATGTCACCATCACAGTGTCCTACAATCAGTGCGGGCCTCTGACACGCATTGTTGCGTGCATGTTCTTGTATCTGTCCTGGTACATACGTGTTTACATGTCTTCTGAATGTGCCCAGAATGCCACTGCTGTACAGTAGGATGTGTGTATGTTCAATCTGAGTGCCAGACTTGTTGCATTGCGTTGGTTCACAATGTATCTGCTTCCTTTGTTGTACATTTTTCCTGATACTATATTTTGATTTTTTGTTTGCTTTTTTTTTTTTTTTTTAAGATTTTATTGGGGAAGGGGAACAGGACTTTATTGGGGAACAGTGTGTACTGCCAGGACTTTTTCCAAGTCAAGTTGTTGTCCCTTCAATCTTGGTTGTGGAGGGCGCAGCTCAGCTCAAGGTGCCGTGTTCAATCTTAGTTGCAGGGGGCGGAGCCCGCATCCCTTGGGAGACCTGCAGCCTTGTGGCGGAGAGCCCACTGGCCCATGTGGGAATCAGACTGGCAGCCTTCGGCGTTAGGAGCACGGAGCTCCAACCTCCTAAGCCACCGGGCCAGCCCTTTGTTTGCGTTTTTGATTGATAAAGAAGCTGATAGCTTTTCTTCTACTTATTGGCCTTGTGCGACTCCTCTTTGTTAAGTGCCTAAGTCTCATGTCCATTTGTGTATTGGTTTGTTGTCTTTTTTTATTGATTTGTAGAAGCTCTTTATATTTTTTTCGGATAAGAGCTGTTTGTCAGGTCTGTGTGTAGGAAATTCCTCTTCTCTTTTTTTGTGGGAAGGTGACCTTTAATGAACAAAACTTTTTACTTTCAAAGTGTCCGAATTTCAAAACTTTTCCTTTATGGTTAGTATTTCTGGTTTAAAAGATCTGTCTTTACCTTGAAGTTGTGAAGTAGTTCTTCTGTATGTCTAGTAGCTTCGTTGCTGTGCCTTTTACATTTAGATCTGTAATCTGTCTGGCATTGATTTCTGGGCATGGTGTAAGGTGGGGATCATGTCGTGTTTTTCCATTGGATGCCCAGTTGTCCCATCGTCACTAATGGACCCAACTGGCTTTCCTGCCTATGGAGCCTCTGTGGTCATAAGTTAGTGTCCATTTGTAGGGACCAGACTGTTTCTGGTTCTGCTCTGTTGGTCAGCATCATGGTGTTTTAACAGTTGCTTCAGCTTTTAAATAATTTGGACTTTAATTTTGAGGTTCTTTCTTTTCAAGTTTATTTGCTTGACTTTTTAAAAAGACTTTTCCCTCTCTTTTCTTACGACAATTTGGGCTTCTGCACAGTAGTCATTTTATGCTTTCACATTACTGCTCTCCTGGCGTGGGTTCATTTCCTGGTAGCAAATCTTTTCCTGCCCTTGGGCTGCAGAGGTTCCCAGACTTCTTGAGCTTGAAGATTATTGAGGACCCTATAGGGCTTTTGTGATGGCGGTTACAGCTTTCAAATTCTTGTATTAAAACATTGGCTTAAAAAGTATAACAAAATTTTTAAATGTTTTGTTCATTAAAAAGTAATAAACTATTACATACAATTTTTTTTTATAGAAAATAACTATTTTACCAAAGAAATCACAGAAATTTAGCGGAAAAGTGTCATTGTTTTATATACTTGCAAATCTCTTAATAATCTGGCTTAAATAAAAGACAGCTAGACACTGCTGCCTGAGTCTGCACTCCATCTATTGCATTCTGCTGTTTTGTTTAAAGTGTATGGAAAAAAATCCAGCCTCTCACAGCCATGCAGTAGGAAAAGGGAGACATTGGAAGCCATTCTCACGTGATCGTGGATTCTGCTTTGGCAGGAAGTGCAGCACAGGCTCTGAAAACTCTCTGCTGGCACTACAGCCCCGTCAGGGTGTTCTGTGCATGGTGTTCTGGGCGTGTTTTCCTGTGTGTGGTTTTGTAATATCCCATATTTGGTCATTTGGAAAATGCTGGTTCACTGAGTTATGCAGATCTTCCAAATGTTGACACGTTTCATTACACATTATTTAAAAAATAACCGTTTTATATCACCACCGATCTCCTTAAAATGTCCTTTAGCATTGGGATGCTGGTAAGCTAATGGAGATGGATACAGGTTTCCCAAAATACAGATTTCACTTGAAAGCTCACATTTTGTTTTTGGCCACAACTGCTGTTAATTTTCCTTGAAGTGATAGGCTCAGTTTGTTCATTTTTGAGAAAGTAACTGCCGGATACCCAGTTCTTAATAATAGTTTGAAAGAATTTTTCAAGTAAGACTTGTGTTCCATGAAAATGCAGTCAGTTGAGCTAGCAACTCACATACTTGCCGAAGTCTTTCTTCAGATAAGCATTGTGCTTTGATATGCAGCAGAAGTGCTTCACACACACTTCCATCCTGTCACAGATTCAAGGTTTGCAGTTCAATACAATTTGTATTTTTGCTGCTTTATTAAGGAGAGTTGTCGGTGACACTGGCTTGTTTCCTCAGAGGACCCCGCCTTCTTCCTGGGGCTGGGCCAACAGCACCTCGGGCCAGAAGGTCACTCTTGGTATTGTTATGAAAATGGTGTTGGCCTCCCAGGCCCACTGTATGGCTCCAGGTGACCTTCAGGGCCCACAGACAACACAGAACCCCTACCCTGGAGGGGGCGGGCTGTCCATTCTGCCCACCTTTGTGAAGTAAAGACCGAGGGAAGCCATCTGCACACAAGGGCTGCAATCTGGGTGTGGCCAAGGTCTGTAACATTTTTTTATGGACACGGAAATTCTGATTCCATGCAATTTTTACATGTCACGAAACATTAGTCTTGATTTTCTTTTACACCCAAGGATTTAAAATATAAAAACCTATTCTTAGCTCTTATTGCTTACACAAAAGTGGAGACGGCTGGCTTTGGCCTGAGACTAGTCTGCTGTTCCAGTTGGGGGGGGGGTCCCAGGGGGGATTAACTTAACTTTCGGCATGCATGGAAATGTCTTCAGTTTGCGCTTACTCTGATTGGCAGTATGGCTAAATTTGGTATTTTGGTGTGGAAATAATTTTCTTAGGACCGGGGTTCCATTGTCATTGTCATCTGGCATTCATAGAGTTGATGAGAATTCTAATGCAGTCAGAATCTCACTCCTTCGTGGAGGACCTTGGCGCAGCCCCCCCACCCCACCCCCGTAGTGTGTGGGATTTCTGGAGGCCAGGCGAGGTTATGGCTCAGCGCATTTCTGTTGTGTGCCCTCACATTCCTTCCCTTTAAAGAGGCATGTCCTCGGCTGTTTTCTTTTACTATTTCTTTGGTAATGTCTTTGCCTTTTTATGACGATGGGTTTTTGGGTTGATTCTCCAGAACATATGTTTTCTCTTATCTTAAAATTTCTGATCTTTTACTCTCTCTCCTTAAATGTTTCTACTCTACCAACCCAACCTTGCTTCTCATCCTTTGTTTCTCTTTTGTAGCAGCCTGCTGTGTCCCACGCCTGGCTCCCCTGCAGTCTAAGTGCGGCTTCCCTAGGTTCTCTGCCTTCCTTCTGGGACGTGCACTTGTTCACGGTGGTCTTCCTCCCAGGCGCCTGTCCTCTTCCTGTGGTTGCAGCTCAGCTGGGCAGGGAGGGGGCTGGTGGGCCTTCCTTTCCCACTTGGTGTGCATGGCCTGTACACAGGCGGCCAGAGCTGTTGACCCTGCATCCTGCTCCGCTGTGCTCTCCCTCGCAGAGCAGTTCCAGCCGGCTGGGCCCACAGTGCCCATGGGAACTTTCCCAGGCTGTGCCTTTTCCCACTCGTGTTCCATCTCTGATCCACATGAGGCCAGTAAACATGCCTTGTGATTCCCCATAGTTTCTTGCTGTTAGCTTGACACTGGACATGGCAGGATCAGGCTAAAATTCCTAGGAGTTTTGCTAAGCTCCAGGAGTTGCAATAGTGCTCGTCACCTTCCTGCATCAGGTTTTGTCTCGGAGGAGCCTTTCTCACGTGTGCCGCGTCTGCCCGCGTAGAGGGACTGGCAGTACGATCTTGTGTGTAGAGAAGGGAAGACAGTGTGGTATGTGGGATGGCAGCTTAGGCAGAGGCCTGCCTGTGCTTGTGGGGTGTGGGCGGGGGCTGCGTCTCACGGCACCGCTCACACTTGAACACTGTTTGAAGCACCTTTGGGAAGGAACACACTTGGTCATCCTTGTCCAGAGGCCTCTTGTCACGTTAGTCCTGCAAGCCCTTTGAACAGTTGTCTCTCTAAGCTCACAAATGCAGGGTCCCAGGGCAGGTGGGAAGAAGGTTCTACCAGGTGGACATCACATGGAGCTTGTGTGGGCCACTTGCAGGTGCACAGGTACAGAGCTGAATGGGCTGTCTCACCCTGGGGGCAGGGGCCTGGCTGCAGACAGCTGCTGCTTCCCTTCCCAGCTGGGCGCGGACAGGGGCTGCTGCTCGGTGCTTGGCAGTCCTTCAGCCCGCAGCGTAGCGCGGTGCCTTCATTTCAGGGAATGTGATGACGTCTCTTTAGAAAACTCACCCCACTCCAGACTCTTGAGTGCATTCCCAAATGGTATCCATGCCCCCAACAGCCTGCGAAGCTGGAACAGCTGCCATTCATTTTGGAGGTGCAGGAACAGGGCCGCATCCAGCCGCTTGTCCCCGTGCAGGAGCTGGTCAGTGCCAAGGAAGGGCGCAGACCAGCTGTGCTCTCCGTGGCCACCTTTGCACTGCGCTGCAGACATTTCCCAGGTGCTCAGCTTCTAGTCCGCCTGTGTCCCAGGGCGCCATGGGGGGTTTGGTTCTGATGTGAACTAGAGCGTCCCTGCGTTTACAGTGGATTTGTTCTGATACTGGAAGGGATTCAGGCTGCACTCACAGTGTGTCTGATCGGGGGGAGATTTGGGTAGTCAGTTGTGGAGCATGTTGATCAGAAAGCCCCAGAGCCCAGGTTCAGACAGCCTTGGAAATTTCTAGAAGGGAGGACTGACAGCCATGAAGACTGTCCGCTGTGACAGCTGTCGGGCAGTTCCAGCCTCTTCCTGGGTTTAACAGTGAATGCACAGCATTGAGTGGGGAGGCCTGGGTGTCCCAGCAGCCCCCACCCTCACAGGATCCGCAGAAGCAGCAGAGCTCTAGAGCCTGGCTCCTGACAGGAGCCCTTCTAGGGGCCTCACCGAGCTGATGAAACCCCCAGGAGGAGGCCTAGGGGGATCTGCTTCATCTGCAGCATCCCCTTGGCTGGCGTGGCTACTTCCTGCAGCCGAGGGAGAAGCTGACCAGGTGGAAAGGGACATGCTGGGGTGCAGCCCGAGAGGCCGGCCGCTCTGGGAGGGTCAAGATGACCCAGCAAATGGAGGAGGCCAGAGGAGCAGCTGAGCCTTTGCTCTTACCTAGTTTGTCATGATAAATAACAAAGTTCGGGTGGCCCAAGCTCCCTTTGGCCATGGACTTCCCAGAGGCGCCCTGTGAGGCAGGGGATACGTCCATCCTGTGCATCCAGTTCTCCTGCTGTTCGGTGGGTGCAAAAGTCATCGTGGTTTTTGCGATTATTTTTAACCTTTTAAACCGCGATGACTTTTGCACCAGCCTAATAGAAACTCAACTGGAATGCGTCACTGGCAAATCTGAACTCTGTCTCTTTTTTGTTTCCAGCTCTTTTGACCCCTGTTTCAATGATTGCTCCTAAAGATAGCAGTCTAGTGTGCTGGGGTCACCAGGCCCTGAGGGGCAGGAGCCATCGTTGTCCTGTATTCCTGATCAGTGCTGAACGTTGGGTGTGTGTAATCAGTACCAGGCCCTAACTCGAGGATCCTGGGAGTGCGGTGCCTTGGTGGTCTTGTCTGTCGTTGGGAAGGTGGGCTCAAGGGACACAGTTTACAGCAAAACAGTGTTCAGGAAGGAGTCCTACCCTACCTGTGGGGTTCCCAGTCCTTCAGGGGGTGGGGGTGAAGCTCGAGGACAGCAGCCTTTTCAGGCGTGATAGAGACCCGTGGGCCAGGGCAGGACACACCGTGCGTGGCCAGCTGCCGACACGTAACGTCCCTCAGGCCGTCCTGGTGAGGTGTGGACCTGCCTTCACTCTGTGACACATCACATGGAATTAGCCGGTAGGTTGTTCACAAAATAAAAATAGTGGTGATTGTCTCCTGGTAGCCTGTGGTAGAAGGAGTGTGTGCCAGAGTCTGGGTGAAAGGAATTGGACCCAAAGACGGGTCCCTTGAGGCTGCAGTGTTTTAATTTTAGTGCTAACAATGGCAGCCATGACAGGCTCCATCGGTGGATTGCTCCTGGTGTTTCCTGCTTCACGGTTCACAGTACACAGAACTGGGGTGCACCTTTGAGCGACGAGTTTGGGGGCTTAGCCTGTACTCTGAGGCCGTGGTGTTTCCTGTGCAGTTTCGTGTCTACCGCCGAACTCAGCCCTCTATAAAGCCTGCCTGTGAAACACCTCACCCTCCAGTCTCTGAGGGCGCTTGGAAAATGGAAGAAATCCTGGAGGAGCAAGCGCAGAACTCACGTCACCATTTTCTCTGGCCCTGTAGCTTCCGTGGTTGTTTTTACAGATAAATAGGCTTTGGAGATTGGGGCAGTTGTTCTGGACACGTCATAATCACTTCATCCTGCCGGTAGCCATTGTGCTGCCTTTCCCAGGGGGAGAGGTAGGCGTGTGAGAAGGAGGCAGGCTTCTGAGTTGAGGGGCCTCAACCCTCCATCTTGAATAGAGAGCCCACCCAGCAGAGCCCGCTCGGGGACACCGAGGGAAATCGGTTGTTTGGAGAAGGAAGTGGCTGCTGTGTGCTCTCCTGGTCAAGGTGCTGCGAAGTGGGCAGCGAGATCAGGCCCTGGAACCGCGGGGTCCACACTGTTTCCACGCCGGTGCTGTTCCCAGTGTCTCCTGCACGTTCTCCACAGACTCACGTGTGTTCATATCCAGGGACTGGAGGGTTGAAGATACCATGACTACTTGGCTCAGTTTTTCCATCATGACGGCAGGCAATCAGGATTTTAAAAAATTTTCTGGATGATAATCTTTCAATTTCTGCTGTAACATTGCCGATGAGTTCCCAGGCAGCCGTGAGTTTCAACAGCTGTCTCTGCATCAGACTCTGAGATGCCATGCCTCCAGGCTGAGATGTTCCAGTTCTGTAGAGGAAAATGGGAGGAGAAAGTAGAACTCATCATTTCCAGGGGAGATAGATAGGAAGTGTCATCTCTGGCCTCAGCCATTGGCGCAGTGGATGGAAATACCCTGTTTACCTGCATTGTGTGCTGGGGAGGAAGTGTCAGGGAGTGAATGAAATTCTTAGGTCAGTTAAGCACCAAGAGGATGAAATTTTATCAGTTAATGTGGAAAAATAAGACAGGGTCTCCAGAAGGATGGGGAAGGGCAGATTGGTCTTCTGCCCACAGGGAGCAGGAAGAGTAGGGACCTGCTACTTACAGAATGAATCCTAGGTGAGTTAGTTATAAAAATTACTTGTCCAGAATAGCAAAGCACAAAAGCATGTGACTGTGGGGAAAGGAGATGAAACCATGCATGTGATTTGGTTTATATAAAATATTTTCTAACTCTGACAGTGAAACTAACACATGAAAAGGAAGACAGTGGCTTTAGGAAGACGGAGTACGTGTGCTTTTCCCTGGTCCTCCTGCTAAGTAATGCGATGTGTGGGGCACGCACAGGAGGGCTGGGAAGTGGGGAGAGATGGGCAGCCTGTGTTGGAGGAACATCCATGTCAGGCATGGTCTGGTCAGGTCCGCGTGGCCACAGCAGATGTGGCAGGAAGTCAGTTCTCTGCACAGGTCCCAGGGAGCGGTCACTGTGTGTCACACAGGACCACCGGGGAGAGCACCAGAAGATAGGAGTTAGAGGAAAGTCTCGTCCAGAGCCTTTGTTGGGGTTTCTGTAGGAAGGCAAGGCAGGACAGGGTGAGCGGTTTGGGATTGGCTGGTTTGAACAGTTCTGCGGACTGTGGTTATAGGGTGGCCTGTATTGCCTGGTGGCTGGGACCGTGGATGTTAGGGGAAGTCATGTGGTTGTGTGTGAGTGACACGGTCTGGTTGGTGGTTTCGTGTGTGAAAGGCGTGCCCACTTCAGGCTCTCTTTGCTGTCTCTAAGGAAGGGCTAGTCCCGTGAGGGACAGTGTCTCCCAGACAGCAAGCTTTTTAAGATATCAAAACATAAAATACAAAAAAATAAAACCATGAGGAATACAGCATGTGTCCTGGGATTTCCTGGGAAATGCAGGGGCTGGCTCAGCAGGTAGGAGTTGGGCATTAAAACTGCCAGAACATTCTCTGAGGACTCCCTCAGAGGCATGGCATGGCTGCTTTCTGAACATTTTATTCGGGAGAAGTTGGTGAGTTAATTGGGAGTGTTGGTATTTACTGTAAAGTATAAATTCTCACCTGATCTTCTGTCTAGGGGGCAGTGTGGGAAGGGACCTGCTTTCCCAGGTGGCGGGTGGTGTTGAGGCCAGAACGGTGGGTGGGCACGATCTGTAGGACCTGAGGGGCAGGCGCTGCGCCTCGGTGTGACCTTGTCCACGTGGCACGGCCACTGCAGAGCATGTGTGGCACCCAACCCTGAAGAGCAGGACCCGAGCCGCTGGGCCCCGGCACGCAGTCTGAGGGTGGGTACTGGCCACTGCTGCTCAGAAGCATGGCCATCGCCTTGGTGGGTTGATCCTTTCTGCAGCCAACATATGCTTGCCCCACTGTGTCCTCCATTATGTCATGTACATATTGTTCCTGCCAGTGCTGACTGGCTGCTGTTTCCTCAGTGGTTTCCTTCTGGGCCAGTCTGAACAGCTGGTTAGGTTTGGTTCATTCTGTTGCATGAGTTTGAGATTGCCTGGGTTTTGTTTGAGTTCAACACATCTTAACCTCCTTTGTCTTCTCTTCGAAAGCAGACGGTTGATGACGAAGCGATGGCCGTATAAATGAAGATCAAGTGAGGGGAGAAGAACGATGCCCAAGGGTGGGTGTTCTAAAACACCACAGCAAGAAGAATTTTCTCTCAGCAACGACATGGTGGAGAAACAAACGGGGAAAAAGGTAACACCCTGGTCTGGCTCTTCTCCTTCCTCCTTCTTCTTCCTTCCTCCATCCCCCACCCTCCTTCCTCCTCCTCCTCCTCCTCCCCCTCTTCATCTTCCCCTCCGCCTCACCCGTCTCTCCTCCTCACGCTCCCCTATCCGCAGGCTATAGTCACCGTGTCTAAACAGGCATAAGGGCTGAGAATGTCGCTCTGACCACTCAGATGGTCTGTCTGCAGCAGTAATGTCCTTTCTTGGTCCCACCTTTGTTAGGCCTCCCTCTGCAGCTGCAGTGGAGAAGGTTCTGTTGGGTGGGTCGGTGTGGAGAGGCGTGATCTTGCCAAAGAGGTCTTGCTTTCTTTTAAGGGTGTGGTTATTATTTGGGGCCCAAAGTTAGTCTTTAAACACTAGGTGTATGTGTGAGATAACCTCAGTTTGCCCCCACATTTCTGTCCCCAAGACCATAGGATTCCTGTGATGGTTTCAGTAAGATTGAATCTGACATTTAACGGTGGTGGGAGCCGCAGTGTGGAGCTGCAGGCAGGCAAAAGCTTCAGCCGTAGAGGCACACGCGTCAGAGGCGTCTGGATGGCCTGGGAGCGGCTTGGGGTGCACGTGGATTGCCGTGTCCATGAGCACATGCAGCCAGTGGGCACTGCCCTGGGAACACGGGAACTCCCACTCCGTGGCTGCGAGCTCCAAGTGTGGGGCGCTTTCACACTGATATTATCTCGGTTCCCTGGTCGGTGTGCATTTTCCTTGTAAGAGGATTGCTTAGCTGTGGGCGCAGGATGGGGGAGATGCCCACCTGCGCCTCACTTCTGCGCCGGAACCCCACCCAGCTGCTTTCTCTGCCTCCAGGCTGCGTCCTCAGGAGCCCCAGGCTGCTGTCCCCACTGGCCCAGATCTCCACAAGGTGGAATCAGGGCTGGGCCTGCTCAGAAGTGTTTCCCAACCAAGGCGGACACGGGAAAAGACGCACAGGCAGCGCACGCTTTGGAGATAGCAGCTGCGTGGGCCTTGTGGGCACCCAGTCCAGGGGCCGTGGGCAGACCTCCCGCTCACCTTCCAACAGGGCCTCATTCGGGACTGTTTGCACTGTTTTCTTTTACTTGAGAACAGAGACTCAAGGGGACTGAACTGGCTCTGGCATGGTCGGTGCAGGCAGCGTACGCACGTGGATTGGCTTTGTTTGTTTTCTCAGTAAGGTAGTTTTGTACTGTTTTATTTTTAAACTACTCAGAATGAAGCCAGACATTTTCCTCTTGGAGGGAGACAAATACTAACACTGAAGATGCCACATAAATGGAGCCAGGTGCTCAGTGCAGACAGGCTCTTCCTCGGGGCCTCCGCTCAGCAGACTACAGAATCCCGGAACATCCAACCTGGAAGGAGCCTGGAAGGAACCAGCAAGCCCCTTCATGGCTGAGGGTGTTCTGTGCACAGAAACCAAGGGCTGCCGTGGTGTCTGAGGCCACTGAGTAAGAAATGACGCATGGCCCCCAGGCTGGGGCCCTGTCACAGCAGCCCTTCTCCCCGTCTCACAGAGGATCCTTCTTGTCTCATCACACACCGCTCAGAGAAGAGGCCGCACAGCACTCAGGGTTACTCTGAAGGTTACGTGGTAGCGAAGGTCATTTTCTTGGTGCTAGACGAGTGGTTCTCCGAGTGGCTTCTTGGACCGGCAGCGTCAGCACCACCCGGGGACCTTACAGGAAAGCGCCGAGGTTGGGCGCCTCCCCTCTTTAACGAACCCTCCGGGGACGTGGTGGGTGCACTGGTCTGGGAACTGCCCAGGTGCCGTGTTCCCACAGGCTGCGACATCCAGGGTTCCCTTCACTCTCCTTAGACGGAACCCCTCAGGGCTGGTCTGAGAAGTCACACTCAGCCTCCTCACAGGCCCACCTCTCCTTGGGGGGAGGGATGAGGCCCGTCTCCAGAGGTGGCCTCAGCGCTATGAGTGGGGGGCTGTGTCCCTGTGACCCCACCGCTTCATCCAAGAGGAGTAATTTCAAAAGTGACCTCAGTTTGGAAGCTGGAAGGGGGTGTGGTTAACGGGGCTTTGAGTAGCTGCTTCGTCCTGTGGTTTCATGGGCAGTTCTAGGACAAGGCCCCAGGAAACGGGTCCGCAGGGCTGTGGGTCCCTGTGCTCTTTCTGACCCTAGGGAGCGCTGGGAGCATCTGGCTGCACAAATCCAAAAGAAATCTGCTGAAGAAAGGGCAGAAAGTCATGTCCCGATAATGAAATCACAGAAAGGGTGAAGGTGGGCCCAGTTTCCACGGATCCCAGGCCCCTGAGAGTGTTGGCTCTTTTCAGGCTTCAGGTAGGCTTTCTGGGGGCAGCACAGTCTCTAGTGAAGTCAGGTTATTGTCATTTCAGGTGGACTCCTGTCATCTTCATGACTCGGAGAGTCTTGGCTGTTGGGATTTCTTTCTCTGTGTTTTGCGAAGGTAGAGAGGGAAATAGAGAAAAACACAGAGGAAATGAGATGTGCCAAGCTTGGGTCCCCTTCAGCTCTCAGACCAGCCCTGGAGCTGGGGAGCAGGTTGCATGTCACTTACGGGTTTCTGCTCACTTACCCACAAAGGCTGATCCCACTTGAGAAGCACCTGCTGCCTTACCCCTCCCCTTACGTGACGTGATCCTCTCTGTAGCATTTACTCCCCTCTGACACACATGCATTTGCTTGTCTCCTAATCTCTTCCCATCATAAGTAAGCTCTGGGAGGATCCACTTTGTGTTCCCGCAATGCCCAGTACACTGGGCACTCACTAGGCATTATTATGCAAATGGTGACACCCTCCGATGATCAAATCAGATTTCCAATGAAGGCAGGGCTGGCCTTTGAGAATGAGAGGCACACAGTTTGCAAAAGAAGGAGTGAAACTGTCTTCCCTCCCAGGCAACATGATTGTCTGTGGAGAAAACCCAGAGAAATCGGCACAAAAGCTCCAAGAACTAAGGAGTGAGTTTAGCAGGGTTGCACAATGTAAAGTCAGTATGCAAAGTATATTTCTGAATACTATTAATAAACAATTGGTTATTAAAATTTAGAAATACGCTTATAATAGTGTAAAAAATATGGATCATTAAAGGATAAATTTGATGGAAGATGTGCAAGACCTATACCCTGAAAGCTATGAAGAAACATTGCTGAGAGAAATGAGGCAGACCGAAACAAATGGAGAGTCATACCATGTTCATGTGTCGGGAAACTCTCAGTATTGTTTAGATGCCATCTCTCCCCCAATATAATACTCAGAATCCTTGGGCTGCTTGCTAAGAATTGATAAGCTGATTCCAAAGTTCACATGGAAATTCAAAGGACCTAGAATAACCATAACTTCTTTGAAGAAGAGGAACAAAGTTGGGGACATAATCTGATTTCAGTCTTACTATATAAAGCTACACTAATAAGAAAGTGTCGTATTTGCCTAGGACAGGAATATCAATGAGTGGAACAGGCTCGAGTCCACAGATAGAACCCACACACGTATGGTCAATGCTTTTCCACAAAGATGCCGAGGCAGCTCACTTGGGAAAGGGTAATCTTTTCAACAAATGAATCACCATATTTATGCTGTTTTTTGTGGCTGATACAATTTTCATTCCTGTTGGATTCTTTTGCTGTTGGTCATTGATAGATAAGAGTTAGTTCGCCTTAGTTAAGTGTGTCAAGTGTACCACGGCCATCTTCCAAACAGTTAACAACTTTCTCTTCCCCTCCGTGTGGAAAGCATAGTGTGAGGGCAGATTACAAGATGGCCTTCTTCTCTTTGTAGGTGATGTGTGCGGAGCCCCCTCCTCAAGCCTGCTCTGAGGATGCGGGAGGTGACACGGGCCAACACCTGGTTGTCCCGTGCTAGCTGGTGCCACCTGGCCGTTTTTACGGCATCTCAGGGTCTGGCATGGTAGTGACTAGTGAGGTTGAATTTGTTTCAGGTATTCTTTAAGCGTTTAGGAATGAAAACGTTGTAATGTGTACAGTTGTTCCTGTTAGGCTTCCTGTTTTCCTAGTGAGGAAAGCTTAGCCCTGCCCCAGCCCAGCTGCTCAGCAAGGCTCTGAACCCAGGTCTGCCCTGAGAGCCGTGCCCCCGCTGTGCAGCGCAGGGGTTTGCTTCCCCCTGGACAGCCAGCACGGTGGGGAGCGAGGATTTTCAAACTTCCGTGAACTTTTTAAGTGAAATATAAGTGCACATCCTATCTTATATTTCATGATTAGAACCTGGGGTCATCTCTATCCAGATCAAAACGTACCAGCCTTGCGCGTCTCCGGGGAGCCTTCCTGTGCAGTCTCCTGACCATGGTGACATCTCTTCTGCCGTTGTCACTGTCGATACGTTCGCACGGTTGGGACTTACAGGAGGGCATCAGTTAGTTGTTCAGCATTACATGTGATTTACAGGGGTTTGTTTCTTCTCACTTCTCTTCCTCTGTTGCTATGTAGTGTGAATGTTCAGCAACTTATTTATCCATTCTTCTGTTGATGAACGTATGTATATTGGGTTTTTCCCACAATGGAAGATACGGTTTAATAGTTTGTCAGAATTCTTGTGCCAGTTCTGCAGTCCTGAAAGCTGTGAGAGTTCAGGTTTACCCACGTTCTTGCCAACACTTTTGTGGTATTGGTTTAATTTTAGTCACACTAGTGGGTGTATAGTGGCATCCTGTGGCTTTATTTGTTCTTCTGTTGCCTACTGGTCGTGAAGATGTTCCCCTGTACCGTCTTCTAAAAGCTTTCAGTCTGGTTCGTCTGGAATTCATTGCTTGCTTCCTTATGGATGTCCACACGGTCCTTGTCACTTACTGGAAAGACCCTCTTTTCCCCACTGTGTTGCAACAGAGCCTTTATCACCAGCCAGGTGGGGTTCCAAATGGTGCTCTTTGTTCTGAACCTGTGAGCCTTGGTCCAGGACCACCTGCTGTGATGACATTCACTTTATAGTCTTGATCTCTGGTAGTTTAATTTGCTGGACTTTGCTGTTTTTCAGAATTATCTTTGCTATTTTTGACCCTTTGCTTTTCAATATACATTTTGAATAAGCTGGTTGATTTCCACAGAAAGCCTGCTGGGATTTTGATTGGATTGCTTTCAATGTAAAGATCAGTTTGGGGAGAATTGCCATATTAACAATATGAGTTTTCTTATCAGGAACATATCCCTCCATTTTTGTCGTCTTTATTTGCTCTCAGTAGTGTTTTGTAATTGTGTAGAGGGCTTGAACGTCTTTTGTTAGATTTATTCCTATGTATTTGATGTCTTTTGGTAGTTATGTAAGTGATATTTTAATATCATTTCCTAATTGTTTATAGTAAACAAATCAATTACCTTCTGTATCTGGCAGCTTCTTTAATTCACATACTAATTTGAATCCTTTAATTGTATATTCCTTTGGATTTTTCAGGTATACAACCTATCATTTTAAGATGTATACTTTGTTATCCCTCAGGGGGAAAAGGGATTGAGCCAAATCTGGTTCCATAGGGGACTTGATTTTTGTGGCCCAGAAGTGTCACGATGTGACTACTGATGCATCAACAGTTCTGCTCCAGGATGTGTCACAGGAGAGTCGTCCATGTCATTGCATGTGCCAGTATCTTTTTTATTGTTATGGAATATTCCATTTATGCCTACAGTAGAATTAATGTAGACATTTGCCCTTTTTTAAAATTTTTTATTGGGGAATATTGGGGAACAGTGTGTTTCTCCAGGGCCCATCAGCTCCAAGTCAAGTCGTTGTCCTTCAATCCAGCTGTGAAGGGCGCAGCTCAGCTCCAAGTCCAGTCGCTGTTTTCACTCTTAGTTGCAGGGTGCGCAGCCCACCATCCCCTGTGGGAATTGAACCAGCAACCTTGTTGTTGAGAGCTCGCGCTCTAACCAACTGAGCCATCCGGCCACCCCGCCATTTGCCTTTTAATGGGCAGTTGTGTTGTTTCATTTTTTTACCATTATGAACAAAACTTCTGTGAACATTGTTGTGCTAGTTTGTGAACCTACGCACTCATTTCATTAACTTTGTTAGAAACTCCCAAAGCGGTTGTGCCATTTCAGTCCCACCGCCCACACCTCAGGAGTTCTATTTTCTCTGCCACACCTGGTCAGCATTTGATACTGTCAGTCTGCTTTATTTTAGCCATTCTGGGGAAGTATTTAGATCTCCTTGTGGTTTTAATTTGCATTTTCTTAGTGCAGAACGCCTTTCCGAATGCTAATTGGCTAGATGGATATTTTCTTTTGCAAAGTGCATATTCAGGTCTTTTGCTCATTTAAACAAAAATGTTTTTCGGTAGATGTGGTGATGATAGGCGTCCTTGCGTCAGTCCCCTCTCAGGGAACACCGTCTTTGCACTTGAGCAAGGTATTAGCTGTCAGGTCCTGGGTCCTCTGTGTCAGGCTCCCTGCTCTGTATGCACTGAGACCTCGTGTCAGGAGCGGTGTAGAATTTTATCACAGGCCTTCTCTGCAGCTATCAAGCTGATCATGTGATTTTCTTTATTTTCTTCCTGTGGTGAATTACACTTGATTTTTAAAAATTTCTTGCGTTCCCAATTACTTCGTTATTGTTACTTTTTGCCTTACCTTTTTTATGTATCTGTAGATCAGATTGGCCACCTGGGCCGGGAGTTTTCTTGATGGACAACTGATTATTAGAGTTCGGGGTTTTTGCTGCTAGGTTCCGTTCTTCTCCTAGTGCTGGGGTGGGTAGCAGGTGCAGGTGGTGACAGGCGTGGCTGTGTCCTCACAGCCCAGGTGCACTGTGGTGAGATGGCACGTCTAGCATCTGTGTGGCTCCCTCTTCCTGGAGTCCTTCCTCGTTCCAGCAGCATGTCCAGTGGCCCCCTCTGTACTCCAGATGTCCCTGGAGCTGACAGAGCTGGCAGGATGCTCCCGGGCCACTTGAGGGTGTCTCTCGTGAACTGTTAAGGTGGTGGGTGCCGAGGCTGATCCATGAAGGGAGGGACGGGGGGGGGCCACTGGGACTGCAGGAGCGGGAATGTGGTGGTGCTTGGTGCTGGCAGGTGTCTCCTCTCGGGAGCAGCAACAGGGGTGGCCCAGGGGCATGGCTGTGATTGCACCGTGCTTACCAACAGCTGTCCTGGGGAAATTCCAGAAAGAAAGCTTGCTGGTGGGGAAGGAAGCATCTGCTCGTAGCAGTATTGTCTTCTGCAGGCATCAAGCGTGCTGACCGGTGGGGCGGGCTGTGTGTGTGCTGCCTGCTCGAGGCTTGATGCTCGTCCTCCCTGGAGCCTCTTACTGCTCCGTGGACGGGTGGGGAGGCTGGAGTCCTTATGCCCCGCCCCTCCCCAGGCCGTGTGTGCCAGGAGCAAATGAGCCACAGTGTTGGTTAGAAAACTCCGGAGCACCCTGCCCAGGATGCTGCTGTTTGCTGAGGGGTGGGCTCCAGGCGTCCCGCGGCGGCAGCCCATGAGGCGGGCTCCTGTCTGCACACGGTGCTCTTCCTCACCGTCACCACATACACACGCCTCGTGTGCTGGGATCACACTGCCCTCCCCTGCCCTGCTCGGCTCTGTGCAGTGCTGTTTGCACACGTGACACTGCATGGGGAGCGGCCGATGGACGTGCCCGCGCGTACTGAGCCCTCCACTCGTCCTGTCTGCCAGTGGTGACACTGAGGTAGCACCAGTGCTAGACTGGCTAAAAGTGGGCCAGCTGGTCAGGGTGGGCCTGGAGTTCAGGCTTCCTGACTCTGTAGGAGAGACCAGCCTTGAGACTAGAGCAAGGAAGGGTGGTGGGGATGTGCCCCACCTGCCCTTCAGCCAGCTCTTGCTTTGGTGGGTCACTTGCACCAGGTTTGCAGCTGTGGGCTCTACTCTGGGATGGATGCTTGGCCTGCAGGGTCTGTCTGAAAGGCAGCCCCGCAGGGTCACAGGCCTGTGGGGAGGCCAGAGGCAGCATGAGTACGGGGGGGGGGGGGGGGCGTGTGCGGCCATGTGGGGGTGTCAGACAAAGGAGAGGCTGGCCCATTCACAGGAAGCACAGCATCTCGGGGGATGGAGACACTCCTGGAGTGGGAGGCCCTTCATTCCACAGGGAGACTTTCTGGTGGAAATCAGGACTCCACCTGTCCACACCCCCTTTTGAGGCTCTTGTGCCTCGTTGTTGGGTCTCTCCCTGGGAAAACGGGTTCAGAGGCAACTGTGTCTCTGTGTTCTTTCTTCCTACTCAGTGAGAACACTTGTTAGCCATAATTTCTCAAGACTCCTTTGGGTTCGGGACAAGACGTGGGGCTGTGTGGGACGGGGTCAGCCGCAGTGCTAGTCCGTGAGGGGCCTGGTGGGTCAGCGTGGCTGTGTGGCCTGGGGAGGAAGACGGGAAGCCACCTGTGCACACCTGAGCCTGGAGCAGGCGCGGCTGCTTATCGCCCAAATAAGAGGTTTGCGTTAACTGGCACGTGGTAAAAAAAACCATAGTAAACATGAGGATTTTGAGACTTTAATTTGGGAATGATGTCTTAGAGTGTCACTTTCTTTTCTAGGATAAAGATAAAGTTTCTCTAACCAAGACCCCAAAGCTGGACCGCAGTGATGGAGGGAAGGAGGTGAGAGAGAGAGCAACCAAACGGAAGCTGCCCTTCACGGTGGGGGCCAATGGAGAGCAGAAGGACTCGGACACAGGTACCCGCGCCGGCTGCCCTCCCATCCCGGTCTCCCTCCTGCTGCCTCCAGGGCAGCCTCACCCGGCCCCTTCCCGCATCACACCTGCCAGACTCTTCTCTTCCCCAGGAAGTGTCCTTCTGGGGTGTCCTGGCACTGGACCTGGCCTGGGGGTGGCCTGGAGCAAGGCCTCACAGCTCCTTCTCCTCTTTCTCTGAGGTTCAGGGCAACTCAGAGCTGATAGGAAAGATTCACATAGAGAATTCTCCTTAGCGTGCAAAGTAGAAATGTTCCCCCAGCCCCCAGCACTCCCAGGGGACCGCCCTGTGTGAGTCCCGCTGTGAGGCTCCCAGCCACTCAACTCTGTGCTCTGTGTAGTCTCTGCAAGTTTTTAATTGGAGGATAAGCATGGTTTCCCTCAGTGCTAAAGGAGCACATAAATGAAAGCCAATTGTTGGAAATAAGTCACAGGCACCACTGCAAGTGAGCAGGAGCCCGTGCGGTCTTCCTGCGAGTGTGGGTGGGTCCTGGGCGTGACTGAGTGTGTACACATGTTGTGCAGCACCGTGTGTACATGTTCACATGTGCATTGGAGCATGTATGCATGTGTATGTGTGTGCGTGTTGCCTGCACTTGAGTGTGTGCACGTGTGTGTGTGTCTGCATGTCTGGGTGTGCACACGAGGGCTTAGTAAGACTTGGTGTGTTCATTTTCAAGTTGGTTCCATCTTGACTGCTCGCTGGGACGTATGCTGCATCCAGGCAGTAACCCGGCCCCTCTCCTGCGAGCCCACACTCTCTTCCTCTTGATCCTGGTGCCCAGGAGCCTTCCCAGCTGCTGGTCATCTCACTGCTCTGCAGACTAGAACGGGCGCATAGCACACAGAGGCCCCGGAGCCTGGGGAAAGCCACGGAGCTCTGACATGTGCCCTGGCTTGCACAGAATGCCACCACGGGACAAGGCGCAGAGACCTGCAAGGATGGGGTGTGCATAGGGGCTTCCTGCATGTGAGGATTTATGTCAGGCAGTGAAATAAGATAAATATGTAAGAAAATTGGGGGAGATGGCAGAGGGAACAGCCTGGAAATGAGTATCTGTGTCACAGCTTTTCAAGAGTCGTGGGTCCCTTACTCACACCTGTTGTGCAGGTGTTCCCCAAGGGAGCAGGTTCACAGTAGCTGGGCAGAGACTTTGGTTAGTTCAAAGCCAGTGAAGTGGATTTGGTTTTGGCCCTTGGTATATGAGGAAGGTGGCATGGGCTCTGTGGAGTTTTCACAGGTTGGACTAAGCCCGTGGTTCCTGTCACTGAGGAGGCTCGTTAGGGAGGGGGAGGGGGCCGGTACTCCATGGATGAGCCGTGGAGCAGAGGGAGGGAGGGGGTGCATGTGGGCGCCTGCCAGAATGGAGAGGCTCCCAGGGATTCTGAGACTTTAGGTCCAGAGATGAGACCAGGCCGGACATCCTGTCCTGTTTCGGTGCCCAGGCCAGTTCTAGTTATGGAGGGTATGCTGTTGGTATTGGCTCTCTGGGTGGTGCGGGGCTAGAGGTTGGTGTCAGACCTCTGGAAAGTTCCTGTGAGGCCCCAGAGCCTTGCTTTAAGAGCCAAGGAGACGGTGTTAAAGCTTCCACCACCCCCCAGGAGAATGTGCTGCCTGAGCAGAGGTGATGCAGCTGCATTCCTGCGGAGCAACGTGCCTGGGGGCGGACGTTCTTGGCGCCCCCCGTTTGGTAGGATTTCTTTGCAGGGCCCATTATGTTGTGTCTGTGGCTTCTGGGTTCTGCGTACTCCAGCAAGCCTTATACCCATCTGTTGATGGTGAGCGTCTCAGCAGAAGGTATCCACACTGGTTTTCTGGGATGTCTAGAAGATACCTGGGGCCCATAGGAAATCACCGTGAGATATGAAAAAAGTAAAGAACATTTAGAAAACAGAATTTTCCAACCAGGGACTATGTTAAAGAAAAATCTAAATACATATGAAATACAAGATTTGCCCTCCTATGTTTATTTTCCTGTTAGGGGTTGATTTTAATATTTAACTTTCTCGTACATGTGCTCAGTAATGCAACGAAACGAGGTTTTCCAGTGAGATGATTCTGGTGCGTGTCGGGGGTCACTTGTATGAGGAGCCCCTAAAACTGGCCGATCTTTGTGCATCATGCCCAGCAGTGGGAAGCCTTCTGCTGGGCCCTGCTGGCCCCGCAGACCCTGGTTCCTTACTGGTTACCTGTCTTCTTCCTACCTGCACTTCCTGGTAAGCAGCCTCCCTCAGCTGATCACTAATTCTGCACTAACTGTAGGAGTGTTTTTTGCTCAGAAATGGGGTGAGAAGGAGTGAGGCCGTTTCTCTGAGAGGCACACCCCTCTGGCTGCCCTGGCGCAAGTCTGAGCCTCCAGCTGTCAGGAGGGAGGGAGAAGCCATGCAGAGAGTTAATAACTGATGAGTGACTGAGATAGGGAGACCTGGTCCCCTTGGGTGAGGGAGGGTCCTCAGGAGCCACAGACCTGGGGGAGGGCCGGTAAGAGGCTGCCCTGTGTCCTGCTCCTGCGTGTTCCTCCAGCGCCCTCTGCTGGGAAGATGTGGTCTGGCGCACCCTGCAAAGGGGGACACCACAGAAGGCTCCAGAAGTTGAGGTTCTGAGTGGCAGATAGTGGCTTTCCTCTGCTGTGCCCTGAGTGGGGAGAGGCTGCTGAGCCTCCTCCAGAGACCACCGAGCTGCTCAGGAATCTCCTCCTGTTTCTTGGACCCCGGGAGCATGTGCACGTGACCCAGCCCACAGGAGGTCGGCCTCCGCGCGCTTAGTCAGGGCTGGGGGCGGATTGCCAAGAACAACACGACTCCGTCTGTGGTGAGAGCTGGAAATACTCCGCGCGTCCAAGCCCGAGCAAAGCCAGTCCATCCTGAGGTGGTTTGTCCTTTTAGCTGTCCACATAGCACCCTGGACAGCTCATGTCCGAGTGAATATGAGCATATGTGCGGGAACTGCTTCCGTGTCCTTCCAGAAAGAGCATGCCCCAGAGGCAGGTCTCTGTTTGCACCAGGTGCAGGCTGCACACTCTGTGTCTCGGCTCCTCCGGTCTATGCCCGAAGCAAGCCTGGCTGCCTGTGTAGGGAAAACAAGCAGACCCAGGGCCACCTGTTGCCTCAAAAGAAGGAAGCCCCTCCAACAGAGAGGAGGGCACCCCATCAGAACAGCTTTTCCCAGGCAGGTCGTCTGAGGAGGCTCAGCCTGCCCGGGCTGCCTGCCGCCCACTCGCTGCTGGTCTTGGTGTAAAGCGTTTTACCACTTACAGTGTTCATGATGGAATTATGTGACGTATGGTAGTTGCTTGAAATTAAACTATTCTGTCTACTTTTACATGTTTACATTTCCCCACAATTTGGAAAAATCTATAAATCAGTTACGGTCATGAGTAGGACTACACGAGAGGTCCCCGGAGTCGTGGGGACCTGCCTCACCTGCGGTGCGGACAGCATGGGCCTGACCACCTGCTGGGACACACCTGGGAGGGGCCCTGAGGGAGGCCGTGGTACCCTGTGGACGCACACCTTTTCTGCAACCGGGGGAAATAGAGAATTTTCAATAAAAAGAATCTTCCATTGCTGATCCAAACTCCCCTTCTGTGTAAGAAGAAACAATATAAATAAATACTGTTTAGGTTGGTTTAGACGATTATCTACCCTCTGCAGGCTTCCAACAGAAGCCTTTGCTCCGTCAGTTCTCCATTCCTTAGTCTGAACATTCGCCTGCCGCTTCCTACCTGGAACCACAGGTGGGCCCTGCTGGCCAGAAGCATCGAGAGCTAGCAGCTGCCTATTTCCAACACCTGAATGTGTCTTTGGAATGAAGAAAAGTTGAGATTTTCTTATTTAGCTTTTACCTGTGAATAAAAGTTGTCTCTGGTATCTAGGGTGTTCATTCAGCAATGCTGAAATGTCAACTGCTCATTCATTCACTGTTTGTGGTTTGGGGACACTCACTCATTTACTGAAATCAGGATCACCCGGGTTCTGTAAGATGGGAACGGGCTGGCTGTTGTGACTTCTCCGAGGCTGTCCCCTGTTTGTGAAAAGGAGACATGCTCTCTGCCACTGCCGTCTGCAGAACTTCTTGAACTCAGCGCCATGCCCTGCTGAGCACTGGAGGTGGCTGTGCATGGTGATGGATGGGCTTCTCCTGCTGGCTCACTAAGTGCTGGACTGTGCCGGAGAGAGCTAGGTGGCACCGTGGGAAAGGGACACCGCTGTGAGACCTCCCCTAGGAGCTCTCAGGACTTGGCCGGGGCATTCTGACAAGACTCCCAAAGCTAGAAGGATGAGGGTAGGATGCTTCAGTTACATGGACCAGGAAGCCCCGCGTCAGTCTGCACTGGATGCCTGGTCACCTCCCATCACAAAGCAGAGTCGAGAAACAAGGCCAGGCCGGGCCCACTTCTCTGTGGCTCTCATCTCACTGCGTGGACTTGGTTGCTGCCCATTCCTGACCTGCCATCACCATGGAGTAAAGATGAATTCCGTTACACAGAAGAGAGATGGGAGGTGGGTGTAGGTGAGCAGCCAGTGGGGCCACAGCAGGAGGTGTGGGGAGCCCAGCACACGCCCCTCCTGTGCTGGTCATATGTGAGGACCACGTGAGGTCACTCATGAAGAAGCACCTCCAAGTAAAACATTTTCAAATAATGAAGAATTCCATGTAATTGACCTCTGGTCAAACTATTTCCCGATCATTTTTCCTCTCTAAACTTGAGCAGTTTCGTCTTACACAGAAGGGGAGTTTGGACCAGCAAAGGAAGATTCTTTTTATTGAAAATTCTCTATTTCCCCCGGTTGCAGAAAAGGTGTGCGTGCACAGGGTACCACGGCCGCCCTCAGGGCCCCTCCCAGGTGTGTCCCCGCAGGTGGTCAGGCCCATGCTGTCCACACCGCAGGTGAGGCAGGTCCCCACGACTCCGGGGACCTCTCGTGTAGTCCTACTCATGACCGTAACCAATTACAGTGACAGACACACAGCAAAGTCAGCACAGGGAACAGGTGCCGCTGCTGGTCCCCACTCGGTGTCACAGGGCCACTTGCATGGGTTGTGAGGACACTGGGGAGTGTAGTCGAGCAGTGAGGCCGTGGAGGGCAAGGGCAGCAGGGGCGCGTCCGGGCTGCGTGCTGGTGAGTCACTGGGCCTTCGGGGCACTTCCTGCTTCTCTGTGCCTCAGTGTTTTCATCTGCAAAGCTCTAAAGCACGAGGAATCTGTGGTCCTCACGTAGGAAGTGATGTGTGCAGCGCTCTCAGCAAACATTCCAGTCGTTCTCAGGAGGAGTCTGGGTCAAGATGTGGCCACTCCAGTGGTGTGGCTCCCAGGCTGGGGGTCGAAGACCCGTGCAGGCAGGTACAGGGACTAGAGCAAGACGGGCAGTGTGGGTCAGGCGTGGCTACAGGTTTGAATTCAGATTAAAAAATTTTGTTTTGTAGAATTGTCAGCATGCTTTGGTGTGGTGAAAATGGCAAGCGGTGGTTTGGGAGACTGTTGTCTGGGCCCTTTATGCTGATACCGCTTTTTCTGTTCCGGCTTGCGGGTCACACGAGCCCTCATTGAATTGCTGCACCCCTGTGAAACAGGGACTGTCGTCACCCTCACCTAGAGAGAAAAGTACCCAGCTGTAGAGTTCATGCAGCCGGAGCTGGAAGAGCCCTCCATGGGGGTAGATGGAGAAGGAGACGTCCCGGTAGACCCAGCTGCTCCCTGCTGGGAGGGGGGTGAAGCCCAGAGAAGTACTAGGGACCTGAGCCACACAGATCCCCTTTTTTTAAATGATCAGTGATGGTCATTTTTAAAAAAGGAAAGAAAGCAGGTGAGACAAATCAGGAAATAAAGAAAAGCCAGTTAGAACTGCAGCCTGAACAGACGACAGTGCCTCACTGCGCTGGTTTAAGTGGGACAGCACTCGGCTTGGGTCCCTGGGTCTTCCATCTTGCCGAATTTAACAAATTGGGGTGTAATGCTTAGGTAAACATGACAGCCCTTGCAACGCATTACCTGATTCGGGTCATCTATCTTGTGTGTGGACGCTCCATGAATCAGGCTTCTTGGTCAGGAGCACTGTCTTTCATGACGGAATATCACGGGTAGGCCACATGTGTGGTGTGGAAGATGTGCTCCCGAGGCCAAGTGAGACAGAAGGAAGCTGTCAGGAGAGCAGCTTCCTGGTACCCCACCGCCCCGCCTGCTACAGACTTACCTGAGCGTTACCTCACATCGCGCTGGACTTTGTGATTTCACAGGAGCACTGCTAAATGCTCTCCCATGGAGCAGAGTCAAGATGGTATTGACAACTTAGGATTTTATGGGGATCATAGGTGTTACAGATTGCCCTTTTGGCGGTACAGTGGACTATGTCTCCTGGAGAAGCCTAGGAATTAGAGGTGGTGGGTGATAAACATAACAAATGAGCAGCTGAAGTCCCCAGGGGCTTAGCAGTGACAGTTGGGATACTTCTCTGCCCTGCTGTGGCCACAGGTTAGCTGGGGCGGCAGGGGACGGGCCAAGGGCCTCGCACCTGCGAGCACTTCGGGTTGGAAGACACCATCCCTCCGCTGAGGTACTGTGTTTCTTCTCGCCGGTGTCCAGACGGGGTGAGGAACTTGGGGACGTCTCAGAGACTAACCCAGCCTGCCCTTGTGCAGGGCTGTCGCTTGTATGTGGACCCTCTTATGCCATTGGAAATACGTGCTCCCCCTAGTCCTGGGACAGAGACAGGCTTCTGTGCAGCTTCCTGGGCCCATTCAGAGCTACAGACCAGGATGAAGAAACCCATCCTAAGAGAGGTGCAGCCCCAGGGGCGTCACACCTTGGGATGTTTAGATACAAAATATGAAATCAGGAGAATGGAATGAAAGAGGAAATTGAACACACAAGCAAAGAACAAGACACTGTCAAAAAGACCTTGGAGATTTTTAAAAAATAAAATGGAACATATGGAAATGAAAATTATCACTGCAATTAAAAATTCATTGGTCAGATTATATAGTTTATTAGATACAATGTAGAAAGAATGAGTGAGTTAGAAGTTGAAACTACAGTAATTGCTTAGACTGAGGCATAAGAAGAGAAAGAGGGAAAACATGAAAGAGGTTGCAAGATAGGGAGGAGAGACTGCGGCTCAACGATGGCATCTAACCAAGGAGAGCTGTGGAGGCGCTGGTGCTGCTCAGAGAAGACGGAACCTCGTGTCTGTGAAAACGGTGTCCTCCGTTCAGGGAGCGTAGTGCGTTACGAGCAGGGGAGAGACAAATGATGAAACGTAAGCATTTTGTGATGAAATTACAGAACAGCGCAGAGAACGGAGAGGACACATCACCTACAGAGAGCAAGCCGACCTCCCAGTGGCATCGTGGAGGTCAGAAGCCGGCACTACCCCACAGAACTAGACGCTCCGGACTGGTTCTCATGGGGAAACCTTCCCCCAGAAGCTCACTCTGCTCTGGCTGCCAGAATTTGCCGTAACTCTTTTCTCCGGTGGATGCATCTGAGTCCTACTGGGGAGTGAGACTGAGCGGCAGGAAGTGGAGTCGGGACGCTGACTTCTGCACACAAAGGTCCCTCAGAACCATCTGCCCTGGCAGCCCCCTCCGCCCTAGGAAAAGGCCCCATTCTAGCCCGACAGCTGCAGTAAACGGTGCAGGAGGACTATGTTCCGGAAGCCTGGGATGAGGAGAAAGGGGGTTAGTAGACCCCCCTCCCCCCCCGACGGCCTGAGGAGGGTGGGGAGTCTTGCATTTGCCAGCTGGGTGAGCACATACCAAGAAGGGATGATCAGATGTGCACTGACTCACAGAGACCAGACGTGAACGTTCATAAAAACAGGTGCTGTGGTGATGATACAAGGTGCTGTTGCATCACTGTGTTTTCCTAAGGGTGATGCAGGGGGGCGGTCCAGGCGCATGTGAAACCATCTCCCACCCGTGAGCCTAAGCGGAGCGCCACAGCTGACGCTGGATACCGGGAGCACGTAGGAATGAGGAAGACAGCAGACAGCCTTGAGGGAACAGGAAGGAAGGAAGGATCCGGTAGGAAGACAGCCTTACTCCGGGCCGTTAGGATATGGCCCCAGCTGTTTCCAATCATGCTTTTCTTCAGCACTCCACCTTCGCTGGAACTCTGCTTCTCGGCCGCACGCTGCCGTCACCTGCAAAGCCCTCCAAGCATGTGCAAGCTGCAGACCGCAGGCCCCACTCCGCACTTGGCCTCCCCCCGCCCCCAACCTAAGCCTGGGAGAAGTTTCATAGACTGGCTTGTCAAAGCTGTGCCTTCAACCTGCACTTGCTGCTCCGCTGTCACTCAGAACGGCCAGCTTTCCATTCTGCAACTTGGCAGATACCATTTGGAAGTTTTGGAAGTTCTTTGTTTCTGGTTGGATATTAGAAACAGAAAATGAGCAGAATGCCAAAGGAGCTTGCCCGTCGCCCCAACTGTCGTTCCTCTTGCCCTGTCATTTACACTACCCCGGCAGCAGGGGCACTGGCCGATGGGGGCCTGTTGCCCAGCCGGGGTAGGAGGCTGGTTTTGCAGCCTCCCAACTCCAGGGGGTCGGTCTCACCGGCTGGCCTCTGGGTTGGCCGCTGCCAACAGGACAGAGCAGGTCAGGCCAGCCTGGGTGGTGTCTGGGAAGAGGCCGCAGGGCCACCTCTGGCACGCAGCATGCTCTGTGCATGTTGGGCCTCAGCCCTTGGCCTCATTGAGGCTGGGCCAGCATGGAGAGCTTCTGAGGGCTCTCCTTCCACCTGAGACTCAGCCTCACTGCACTAGGACCCCTCAAGTACTGGTACCTTCAGGTGCTCGTAGAAAAGATTTCACCATCAAGAAGTTGGCATCTGAGATCTGATTACATTTTGCATTTTCCCCTGTGTTTGACACATAAAACATCCAGTTTAAGCCCAAGGAGGTCCGTGTGAGAAGGCGGCTCCCTTTCCACGTGGTGGGGGGGCGTGAGGTTCTGACTTCATTACCAGGAGAGCGCGTGTGCCTTTCCCTCAGCATCACTGAGAACGCTTACAGTTCTTGAGGCCATGGGAGAGAGGGAAGACACATCCTGCCTTTGCTAAAGCTCAGTGACAGCAGAAGCAGAGGGAGGAGTGGCGGTGGGCGTAGTACCGTGGGGAGGCCGTCTCCACACTCCACACCTGACCTCTGTCCCTTCCAAAGGCCGGGTGCCATCGGGTCCTGGTCTGCAGCAGAAAACCGGTGCTGTTGCTGCCCTTTGGGCAAAAGGCACCAGTTCTTAGGGGCCGCTCAGGAAGTGGGGTGAGCTCCTGGAGGTCCCTCTCTTACCTCCTTGACCCCTGAACAGTGTACTGCCTGCACTGGCACTTGAAGACTGGTGCTTTCTGCTTGGTTCCTCTGGCGTCTTAAAATTGTTGTCACCTCTGACCTGAAGCTCCCCCACCTAGACTCCTCCCCCCCCCCGGCCATCTTGCACCCGCTGCGTCCACACACAGCAGAGAAGCAGCACTTTTACCTCGTAGTTAATAGTGCAGTTAGCAAATATTCCCCACAACCAGGAATTCTCCACCCTGCTTTTCTGAGGTTCTGCTTTCCTCCTCTTCCAGTGAGCTTCCTGTCGTCATGGCCCTAGGTGAGGGGGAGGCAGTGGGCCTCTTGAACTGTGTGCCCTGTGGAGGCACGGTTGGTAAGAGCCTCTGAGAGGCCAGGCAGTGCTTCCAGGAGATAGGGCGGAAGTGGGTCCAGTTTGCAGAGCATGGCGAGTGTGCCTTCCTCCTGCCTTCCTGTGCTGGAAGCACCTCAGTGGTGGGGCCCCACCACCCTGTGCGGAGGAGCTGGTCAGCTGGTGTGTGCCTGTGGAGCAGCCATGGAGCTGGGCCCAGCCAGCCCGCTGGTCTTGTCTCTGTCATTGCCTACACCTGGGCAATGGAAAGCTCTGTCATCTGCCTTATCAGAAAGGATTGTATAAACAAGCAGCGAAAGGACAAGTGGGTGAACGTAGAGGAGGCAGGCAGAGCATGGGGTGCAGGTAGCGAGTGGCGCACGCAGCTGTGTGCGAGTGTTTAAACCAAATGCCCACATTCAGGCACTGTGGCTCCCCCCCTTGTAAAGTGGGGGATTGGAGGCCCTGGGCCAGAGCTGCTGCTGTCCACGTTCTCCGTCCTGTGCAGAGGCTTCCAGGACGGCCCTGCTGTGGGGTGCACCGTCAGGCTCCGCCTCTCGGGAAGCAGGTGGGAGGTAGAATGGGGAGGGGTGAGCAGGGGTGAGGGGCTGGGGTGGGGTCCTTGGTCATCAACGAAGAGCATTTGTACTGGAATCACTTCCTGTCTCGGACGTGTGCTTGTTGCTGCTGGTGGTGGCGTGCAGTGCCTGAGTTATCACCTCAACACAGGAGTCAACATTCTCACCAAGTCACAACCTTAGTGTTTAAAAAAGCAATGTAAAGTTCTTTTAAAAGAAATTGTAGTTTATGGAAAACTCGTCTTACAATAGATAACAGGAGATGACAGACAGACATGTTTATGGTGAATAGTAAGGGGCTATTGTTTTAGGAGGGAGTGGACATGGTGGACATGTGATCTGTTTAGTCGGTTTCATAGACATCACCCACCTTTCTGGGGTCAAGGCCCAGCCAGGGAACCAGCTGAGTGACCTGGAGAGTGACAGGGGCTCCTCAGATTCGCCGAATGGGAAGCAAAGGAAACAGAGGAGAGTTTCCGAGACCCGCGTCTCCTCTCTTGCCTGCAGCTTGTACCCTGTGACCTAGAGCATCCCACAACATCTTGGCTCCGCACAGGGGCTCCACCCAGAAAGCATGGGCCGTAGGGGGGTGGTTCTGAGGCTCTTGATGGACCCCAAGTTTCCCCTGAACAAGAGGACAAGGTGAGGGGAGAGGCGAGCTTTTGGCTCCTGGTTCCTGGAGTTTGGGGGTATCTTCTCTGCCTTACTCCTGCCTCTATTAAAAGAAACAGCACATGCATTTCTGGTCAACGCGGACAGGGTAAATTGTAATGGGTGAGACAGGTGGAGGATTTGCTTGTTATGAGGAGGCTGAGATGGGATGGCCGCGCTGTTCCATCGTGTCTTGTTAGTGCTCTGTGTTGATGCCTTTAGATGCCTCCAGCTCAGTCCATGTCGTGGTACAAGGCGGGTTCGCTCCTCGAAGCGCCATGGCATGAAATGGAGGTGCCTAGAAGCAAGAAGAAAGGTACAGTACTACCAGTCAGCTTTGATCTGTTTATGTATTTCTGAACTCTATTTGCCATTTTATGTCTGTAATGTTTGGAGGCGGGATGGGAAGGAGAAATTAGAGTACAAACATGCGTATTTAACAGATGGAGACCTGTCCTGTGTGAGCCAGGACACTGGTGATCGGCTCTCCCACCACCTCGCACACGGGTGGTCTGGGGAGAAACCTGGAGCGGAGTGAATGGTTGGTGGGGGCCACGGCTTAGCAGGCTTCACTGACTGATAACGAGGTGTTGGAATCGTGTCTCGGTTACTGCTGGAAGAGGTGCTGATGGGCAGCAGGAGAGCTGCCAGCTCTGTTCTTTCCCTTCCCCCCATGTGAGGTGGGAGGTGGGGGCTCTGTCATGCCAGGGAAGGCTCCGGGTTCTGAGGACTCCAAGGCCTGAAATCTCCCCCTTTCCTCTTCCCCCACCACCTCACAGAGAAGCAGGGTCCTGAGCGGAAGAGGATTAAGAAGGAGCCTGTCACCCGGAAGGCCGGGCTGCTGTTTGGCATGGGGCTGTCTGGGATCCGGGCCGGCTACCCCCTCTCCGAGCGTCAGCAGGTGGCTCTCCTCATGCAGATGACGGCCGAGGAGTCTGCAAACAGCCCAGGTGAGCCCCCACAGGGTGGGGGGGGGGCTGTCCCCAGGGACTGGGGAGGCTCTCTTCTTGGGGCCGGTACCCATGAGGAGGCGTCCCCTCCCTTGTGAAGACAGCCCAGGTCCTGGAGATTTCTCCCCCGAGACCCAGCCTTCCTGGCTCTACCCCCACTAATGCTCCGTCTTTCCCCTCGGCCTGCAGTAGATACAACACCAAAGCACCCCTCCCAGTCGACAGTGTGTCAGAAGGGGACACCTAACTCTGCCTCAAAAACCAAAGATAAAGTGAACAAGAGAAACGAGCGCGGAGAGACCCGCCTGCATCGAGCTGCCATCCGGGGGGACGCCCGGCGCATCAAGGAACTCATCAGTGAGGGGGCGGATGTCAACGTCAAGGACTTTGCAGGTGAGCTCACAGCACCCGAGAGACGCAGGACCAGGGCCCTTGCACGCGCGTTCACCGCATAGGAGCCTGGCCTCCCCAGGCGCGGGAGCCTCTGGCCGAGCACCAGCGTCCTGGCGGCGGTGCCTGTACCCGGGATCACAGCAGGAGCAAGAACCGCGCCCTGGGCCTGCGTGGCTCTGTGGGTGCGTTCTGGGCGCGTGGGCAGGCCCATCTCTGAGACCAGTACCACTGGCTGTTTCTGAGGAGGAGATAGTGTCTTGGGAAGTATTTCAAAATAAAATCGTTTTGTTTTTCATTATTTTTAAGAGAATTGAAGAATTTGTAGCTATTAATCTGCTGTATTACATAAACCCCAGTTCTGTACCAGAGGATTCATTCTTTCTGACTATTGGAGGAGTGCTTCTGGCATCTTTAGAATGAAGCCGTGTTGCCCAAGCAGAGGGTGTCTCTGTCAGCCCAGGGATCCCCTCCCACCTCCCAGGGAAGAAACGTCACCCCGGGACTCTCATTTTAAGACAGAAATGGACATGCCTCCCTGACCTGAGACAGGCTGAGGCAGGGCCTCGTGATTATAGTTCTGTGTTGTCTCTTCTGCATCAAATACTTCCATATGCTTTAATGCACCATCAACAGATTTGAGTAGTTTGTTCAAAATGGAATGGGAACATAAGATGAGCAAAGCAGTCTTCATGCAGAATCTTTCTAGATTTTTCCCACTGCCCTAGTTGATAGTTGTCTGATTCAAACGTAATTTAGCACCTTTTTTTTTAAGCCATTTTCCTACATCAGGATTTTCCAAAGCACTGGAATTTGTGCCCACAGGGGCCCTGTTTGCACTGACATGTGTGGCCTCGGCCGTGTGCTCCACAGAGGGCGTGTTTCCCAAAGGGGACGCTTTCCTTCCCATCTGGTGCTGGCTGAGCAGGGCCGAGGCTGCCGCTCATGACATGGTGCCCTCCACCTTGTCAGGTTATTGCTCCTGATGACCCTGCAGCTGCTTCATCCATAGGGTTAAAGCCACGTCCTGGAGCAAATAAGAGGCACCGCTGGACAGCATGTTCGGGGTTTCCCTAGACCTCTAGCCCTTCAGTGCCGAGCAGCCCCCAGGGCTTGTCCTGGTATCCACGTGCTCGGAGTGCTGCCCTGAGACAGGAGTGACGTTCCTGAGGATTAAATAACATATGTCCTAAGTGTCTGTTTCCAGGCTGGACAGCACTGCATGAAGCATGTAACCGGGGCTACTACGACGTTGCCAAGCAGCTGCTGGCCGCAGGTGCAGAGGTGAACACCAAGGGTCTGGACGACGACACCCCTCTGCACGACGCTGCCAACAATGGGCACTACAAGGTGGGCCCTCCCATCTGACTCCGCATCCTCTGTAGCTCTTGTCCGTCCTCACTGTCCTTCATGCTTGCTGGGTGACTGCCACTCGCCAGAGCTGTCCTCTCTGACCAGGTCAGCTTTCTCGTCCCGGATCAGCACCTGGAGGCCTCGTGCAGTCCCAGCAACCAGCACTGTCTGCAGCGTGTGTGTGGCAAGGCCTTGTTCTAGCCACGCAGGTGTGGTTGGATCCTAGTGGATGAACAATCATACCCTCCGGGCTGCTGCGGGACCCTGTCCTTGTTCCTGTGGTACAGTTAGACCCAGAAGGTCTTGACTGGTGCGATGCTGAGAGGTGTAACCAGCCCAGCAGGAGTGAGCGCCCCAGTGCACGGTTTCCCTTGAGAGGACTCGGCCTCTTCGGGGAAATGGCTGCCTCCAGGTCTGAAGCAGAACATGCACATGATGTGCCTTGTGCCTCTTGTGCTGCCAGAAAGCAGGGTGGTCACAAAGATGAGGAAGTTTTGCTGTAGTCATTACCAGAGCCATCTTGAAGGGGCCCCTGGCCAAAGGTGGGACAGCCGAGCATGGTGTGGACGATGACACCAGTAGACTAGAACTTCGTGACTGTTTGAATCCACGCTCCTTTATGGCAGCTCTACCTGGTCACAGTTTTTGGCAGATGCCTGGGAACCAGTAACATTAATAGTGTTAACAGCACAATTTGAAAAGGACAAGTCACTGCAGGGGAAAGACAGATTGGGAGGGAGCTCTGAATTAAAAGATTTCTGAGACAACTAGAGATATCTGAACACTGATTATATATTTGATGGTAGGAATTATAGTTAACTTTTTAGGTAAGATAGTGAAATGGTTTTTTTGTTGTTTTTTTAAGGACTCTTAAGAAATATACTGAAAAGTTTATGAGATGTCTGGGATTTGCTAAAAATACCGGGGGTGAGCGGAGTGGGTGAAATGAGGCTGGTTGTGAGCTGGAAGGTGATGAAACAGGGAGGAAGGGGGTCATCATTTGAACCTCCATACTTTTTGTCATTTGGTTGTAAAACTTTCTATTATTATGAGCTCTGGATTTCAAGTCAGTGCTCTACCACTGCTAACTCCGAGGCACGTCATTTAAATTCTCGTGTAACAGCTTCCCCATGTGTAAAATGGGGTTAAGAACTCCTTCCTCACAGAGATGTTAGGAGAATCAGAAGAGAAAACAGATTTGAAAATGCTCTGTCAATCATAAAATCATGCAGAATTCTTTATAGAAATGTGAGGGTTTCAAATGTGGTAACATGAGAAAGATCACAACACAAAAAGCCTGACACATAAACACTCAATAAAGGTTAAACCCTACCCTTTCTTTCTGTATAATTTGTAGTTAGAAAATGGTTAAACATAAATGAAAGTCTGTCTTAATTCTAATTCTGTGGTTAAGATTTGAATCACTAAGGTTTCTGGGGGACAATGCCTTGAAACAATCTGGTTCCATTAATAACATTTTTCATCAATGTTCTTTAGACTAAAATAATTTTCTTCTTGGCCAAAGTTCTTGTAAATTGGAGAGTAATTTCTGTTTTGAGGATTGTGACAGAAAAGAAAAATTCAAGTAATGCTTTTATGAAGAGTTAAAAGTAGCAGTTTATCATTTGGGATTCTGGTAAGATTTCAGTTTTACACTACTGAATTAAAAGATTTATTCTGTACATTGAATGCCCAGTTTTGTGTGGCTCTGAGAATAATGCTAAAAGTTCAAAAGCTCTCCAGTGACTAAAAACTAAAATAGCAAGACTAAAATAATATGCTCTATGAATTAGCCTGGTTTCTAAAAAGTATCAGAGTTCACAAAATAAAGAAACTAAGCAATCCTTAAACGGCAAATTAACAGAAAAATTATAAGTTAAAAGTATCCAATGCACAGATGTCATCAATTTTGTAAAAATCAGGCACTGATATACACATTATATCTTCCAAAAGAATACTATGGAAATAATATTCTAAACCTCATAATTAGATATGAAAAGTAAGACAATAAAACTCCATTTATAAAGTGCGTTAATGTACGAAAAAAACAACAAAACTTTTCTATAGTGGTTTATTATGGAAAATGTCAAAGACTGGAAATGTGCTAAGGGAGACAGAATAAGCGCACCAAAGATAAACCCATCCTGATCCTGGGACCTGTGACATATGACCTCACATGGTAATGGAACTGCAGATGGGAGAAAGGGAAGGACCATGAGATGGAAGATACTCCTGGATTCTCTGGGCAGGCCCAGTGGCCTTCAAGGGTTCTGACAGCAGAGACCATTTCCTAGTTGGGTCAAGTTACCAGCAGAGGCAGGAGGGAGGAGGACGTGAAGGACACCTGACCTGCTGGCCTTAGAGGCGGGGCCACGGTCAAAGAATGCAGTGGCCTCCAGCAGCTGGGATGACCCAAAGCTGGCAGACAGCAAGGACTCGGGACCAGAGTCCTCCTCCTCCCCCCCTGCAAGGAAACCTACACACAGGAAAAGGAAAAAGCCAACACTACACAGGTCAGCAGGACTGATTTTTGAACTTCTAGGATTGTAAGATGCAGGTGGTACTGATTTGTTAGAGCAGCAATAGGAGCCTGTCCTGATGAAGCAGTAGAAACTGTAACCACTGAGTGAAAGTAGAGTATGCGAGGAGCGAGTTTCTGTCAGTCCTTACGAAAGATTCTTCTCATGCTCTGATTTCAGACTGGGCTGAAATTGAGATTGAATTCAGTGTTTGTCCTTGGGTTCAGTGAATCAGCTGTCCTGGGCGTATGAAACACAGGTTCCTGGTTATACACAGAGCTGTGGAAATGTCACCTTGAGTGTTTCTGTCCTTCACATGACCATCCTTAACAGGATAAAATAAAGCAGATCTTATTTTCTAAAATAAATGAAAACCTAAAATAAACCCGCTTACGGAAGCTTGGCCTTTGTTTCCTCTATTCTTTTTTTTTTTTTTTTAATTTATTGGGGTTGTTTCCTCTATTCTGTAAACTCCCCTCCAATAAAAAATCCCCCCCCCCCCTAAACTGCCAGAACTCATCCATGACCACTGGACCCTGCTGGATGGTGAGCTCATCCTTGGCAGGAGGGGAGAGCCTATGTGAGAAGATTCCAAGAAAGCGGTCAACTCGTTGTGAGGGAGGAGATTGTCGGGGGGAGTTGGGACTGTTCTACCTGCAGGAAAGCCTTGAAGGGGTGCCAGGACCTGTTAGGGTCCTTCCTAAGGAAGAGGCACAGGTCTAGAGACCCCACTGGGTAATGCTAGGCACACAGCTTCCAGCCCTCGGCCTGGGGGCTGTTCCCTGGTAATAACCACCAAGTTGTCTGAACAGGTGGCGGTCTTACAGGGCACTGTAGCAGTCAGTGTTTCTCAGAACGTGCCCTCACACACCTGCTGCTGTCTTGTAGGTGGTGAAGCTGCTGCTGCGATATGGAGGGAATCCTCAGCAGAGCAACCGAAAGGGCGAAACACCGCTGAAGGTGGCCAACTCCCCAACCATGGTGAACCTCCTGTTGGGCAAAGGCACCTACACGTCCAGTGAAGAGAGCTCGACTGGTCAGTGGCTGGGCACCAGGCCGTGTGCAGGGTGGGGGCGGGAGCAGGGTGTGCGGCATTACAGGGGAGTAGGCCTCCCAGAACTGCTTTGATGCCAGAGGCAATGTTGCCTTTCATCTGTAGATCAGCTCACACAGTTCCAGCCTCCTAGACGCCTGGCACTTACAGGAATTTCTGGACTGTGAAGACCGGGGGTTTGAGTTCCAAAAGGCCTTCAGGCTTATCCTAAGGTGCCAGCTTGTTTCTGCACAAACCTATCTTTGGTTTCCTTCAGCTCTTGGTTGGCCGCAGATTTCACTAAGTCAAGTGAAGTGCTTCTCCAGGGGGCCTCCCCACCCCTCCAGGGGTGACTTGAGTGCTTGGGGAGGCCTTTCTCCAGGTCACCTCTGCAGCCTGCTTTCCCCCATCGTGTCTGTGCAGGTGTTTTGAACCTGCCTCTGACATCTTTTCTCCCTGTTTCTGACAGAGAGCTCAGAGGAGGAAGATGCCCCGTCGTTCGCACCTTCTAGTTCAGTTGATGGCAATAACACGGACTCTGAGTTTGAAAAAGGCCTAAAGCACAAGGCTAAGAATCCAGAGCCCCAGAAAACTGTGACTCCTGTCAAGGACGAGTATGAGTTTGACGAGGACGACGAGCAGGACAGAGTCCCTCCAGTGGATGACAAACACTTACTGAAAAAGGATTACAGAAAAGAGACTAAATCAAATAGTTTTATTTCTATACCCAAAATGGAAGTGAAAAGTTACACTAAAAATAACACAATTGCACCAAAGAAAGCAGCTCATCGCATCTTGTCAGACACATCAGATGAGGAGGACGTTGGTGTCACTGTGGGGACAGGAGAGAAGCTGAGACTCTCTGCACACACAATGTTGCCCAGTAACAAAACACGGGAGCCTTCTAATTCCAAGCAGCAGAAGGAAAAAAATAAAGTGAAAAAGAAGCGAAAGAAAGAAACAAAAGGCAAAGAAGTGCGGTTTGGGAAGAGGAACGACAAGTTCTGTTCCTCTGAGTCAGAGAGCGAGTCCTCAGAGAGTGGCGAGGACGACAGGGACTCGGTGGGGAGCTCTGGCTGCCTCAAGGAGTCCCCGCTGGTGCTGAAGGACCCCTCCCTGTTCAGCTCCTTGTCCGCCTCCTCCACGTCGTCTCATGGGAGCTCTGCCCCCCAGAAGCATAACCCCAGCCACACAGACCAGCATGCCAAGCACTGGCGGACAGACAACTGGAAAACCATTTCTTCTCCCGCCTGGTCGGAGGTCAGCTCCCTATCGGACTCCACGAGAACAAGACTGACCAGTGAGTCGGACTGCTCCTCAGAGGGCTCCAGTGTGGAGTCGCTGAAGCCAGTGAGGAAGAGGCAGGAGCATAGGAAGCGGGGCGGCTTGCAGAGCGCTCTGTCAGAGAAGAAGAGCTCCTTCCACCCCAGCGTGGATGGCGCCATTCCCAAGCTGGACAAGGAGGGGAAAGTGGTCAAAAAACATAAAACAAAACACAAACACAAAAACAAAGAGAAAGGGCTGTGTTCAGTCAGTCAGGAACTAAAATTGAAAAGTTTCACTTATGAATATGAGGACTCCAAACAAAGGTCAGACAAGGCTATACTTTTAGACAATGATATTTCCACTGAAAATAAGTTAAAAGTGTTAAAGCACGATAGAGACCACTTTAAGAAAGAAGAGAAGCTTAGCAAAATGAAGTCAGAAGAAAAAGAGTGGCTCTTTAAAGATGAGATAATAAAGGTCTCCAAAGATGAGAAATCACTCAAGAGAATCAAAGACATGAACAAAGACATGAGCAGGTCTTTCCGAGAAGAGAAAGACCGTTCGAATAAAGCAGAAAAGGAGAAACTGGTGAAGGAAAAGTCTCCAAAAGAGGAAAAACTGAGACTATATAAAGAGGAAAGAAAGAAAAAGTCCAAAGACAGGCCTTCAAAATTAGAAAAAAAGAATGATTTTAAAGAGGACAAAATTTCAAAAGAGAAGGAGAAAACTTTCAAAGAAGATAAAGAAAAACCCAAAAAAGAAAAAGTTTATAGGGAAGATTCTGCTTTTGATGAATATTGTAACAAAAGTCAGTTTCTGGAGAATGAAGACACCAAATTCAGCCTTTCTGACGATCAGCAAGATCGGTGGTTTTCTGACTTGTCCGATTCGTCCTTTGATTTCAAAGGGGAAGATAGTTGGGATTCTCCAGTAACAGACTACAGGGACATTAAAAATGACTCTGTGGCCAGATTGATCCTGGAAACGGTGAAAGAGGACAGTAAGGAGAAGAAGCGGGAAAACAAAAGCCGGGAGAAGCGAGAGTACAGTGAAAAACGGAGCGACAAAGATGCTTTCTTCAGAAAGAAAGACCGGGACTATCTGGATAAAAACCCTGAGAAGAGAAAAGACCAAATTGAAAAGCATAAAAGTATCCCCAGCTATCTTTCAGAAAAGGACAAAAAGAGGAGAGAGTCTGCTGAAGGCGGACGAGACAGAAAGGACAGGGATCTGAGTGACATCTGCAGGGACAGGAAGGACTCCCTCGAGAGTGCCAAGGAACGGAAAGACAACAGAGTGAAGGCCGAGGAGACATACAGGGAGGACCTGAAGGACTATGGCTGTGAAAGCATCTTCAAGGACAGGTCTGACTGTGACTTTGGGAAGAGTCTGGAGCCTTGGGAAAGGCATCATCCAGTGAGGGAGAAGGAGAAGAAAGACGGCCTTGAAAAGGAGAAGAAGGAAAAAATAAAATTAGAAAAATATAAAGATAAGTCCAGTGACAGAGATAAAAATGAAAAATCAATCCTTGAAAAATGTCAGAAGGACAAAGAATTTGAAAAATGTTTTAAAGAGAAGAAAGATCCTAAAGAAAAGCATAAAGATATGCATAGCAAAGACAAGGAAAGAAAATCTTCTCTTGACCAAGTTAAAGAAAAAAAGGAGAAGAGTTTCCCTGGAATTATCTCAGAGGACTTCTCCGACAAAAAAGAGGAAAAAAAGGGTAAAGAGAAAAGCTGGTATATTGCAGATATATTCACAGATGAAAGCGAAGATGAAAAAGATGATTATACAGCAAGCGGATTCAAAATCGGAGAGGCCAGTGAAGTGCAGAGGGCAGACAGCCTCCAGGAGAAAGACGATGGGAGGGAACCTTACCCCTCAGACAGACACCGGAAGCACTCTGCTGACAGGCAGCACTCGGAGAAGCAGAAGGAGAAAGAACTCAAAGAAAAGAAAAAGGAAAAAGCCACAGAAGGGGGGAAAGACAAGAAAGAAAAAGGCTTTGAAAAGCACAAAGAGAAGAAGGATAAAGAGTCTACCGAAAAATATAAGGACAGGAAAGACCGAACTTCAGTTGACTCTACTCAGGAAAAGAAAAACAAACAGAAGCCTCCCGAGAAGGTGGAGAAGAAGCCCTCTGCCGAAGACAAGGCCAAGAGCAGACACAGGGAGAGGCCGGACAAAGAGCACTGCAGAGAGAGGAAAGCATCCAAAAGTGCTGAGGTGGAGAAGAGCCTGCTGGAAAAGTTGGAGGAAGAAGCTCTGCACGAGTACAGGGAAGACTCCAATGACAAGATCAGTGAGGTGTCCTCCGACAGCTTCACGGACCGAGGGCAGGACCCAGGCCTGAGTGCCCTCCTGGAGGTGTCTTTCACCGAGCCCCCCGAGGAGAGGGTCAAGGAGAACTGCCCACAGGAGAAGCTGAAGGAGAAAGAAAGGCACAGGCACTCTTCTTCCTCATCCAAGAAAAGCCACGAGCGAGAGCGAGTCAAGAAAGAAAAGTCTGAGAAAAAAGAAAAGAGTGATGACTACAAGGACCTTGGCAGCAGGAAGGACTCCAGCCAGTATGAAAAGGATTTCTTGGATGCTGATGCTTACGGTATTTCTTATAGTACAAAAGCCGACATAGAAGACGAATTAGATAAAACCATTGAACTGTTTTCTACTGAAAAGAAAGATAAAAACGATTCTGAAAGAGAACCTTCCAAGAAAATAGAAAAGGAACTAAAGCCTTATGGATCTAGTGCCATCAACATCCTAAAAGAGAGGAAGAGAAGAGAGAAGCACAGGGAGAAGTGGAGAGACGAGAAGGAGAGACACAGGGACAAACACGGGGACGGGCTCTTGAGACATCACAAGGATGAGCACAAGCCCGCAGCCAAAGAGAAGGACAGTCCTCCCAGTTCCTTTAAAGAAAAGTCCAAGGACGAAAGCCTGAAACTCAGCGAGACCAGACTGAAGGAGAAACTCAAGGAAAATCCAGAGAAAGAAAAGGGGGACTCTGTCAAGATCAGCAATGGAAACGATAAGTTACAGCTGTCCAAAGACCCAGGCAAGAAAGAGGTCAGGCCCAGAGAGAAGCTTCTAGGAGATGGCGATCTGATGATGACCAGCTTCGAGAGAATGCTCTCCCAGAAAGACCTGGAGATTGAAGAACGCCACAAACGGCACAAAGAAAGAATGAAGCAAATGGAGAAGATGAGGCACAGGTCTGGGGACCCTAAGCTTAAGGAGAGGATAAAGCCAGGCGAGGACATGCGGAAGAAGAGTCTGGATGCCCCTCCGAAGAAGCCACTGGGGCTGGACCTGGCCCTTAAAGACAAAAAGCTCAAGGAGTCGGCTCCTGCTCCATCAGCCCCCGAGACTAAGCCCCACCCAGGACCAGCTGTGGACGCCAGAGACTGGCTGGCAGGACCTCATATGAAAGAGGTCTTGCCTGCTTCCCCCAGGCCTGACCAGAATCGGCCCACTGGGGTGCCCACCCCCACGTCCGTGGTGTCCTGCCCCAGCTACGAGGAGGCGATGCACACGCCCAGGACCCCATCCTGCAGTGCCGACGACTACCACGACGTCATGTTTGACTGCACAGACCCCCCGCCCGTCTCCAACACGGCCGCCAGCGCCTGCTCCCCCTCCTTCTTTGATAGATTCTCTGTGGCAGGGAGTGGGATTTCAGAAACCCCAGGTCAGACGCCTACAAGGCCTCTGTGCACAAACCTTTATCGTTCGGTCTCTGTCGATATCAGGAGGACCCCCGAAGAAGAATTCAGCGTTGGGGACAAGTTATTCAGACAGCAGAGTGTCCCCACTGCATCCAGTTATGACTCGCCAGGGCAGCACTTGGAGGACAAGGCCCCTTTGCCCCCTGGCCCCCCAGAGAAGTTTGCCTGCTTGTCTCCAGGGTATTACTCCCCGGACTATGGCATCCCCTCCCCCAAAGTGGACACTCTGCACTGCCCACCGGCAGCCGTGGTCACCGCGACCCCCTCCCCAGAGGGCGCCTTCTCTGGTTCACAAGCAAAGTCCCCCACTTCACACAGAGATGAGCTTTTGGCCTCGTCCATGGAGGGGGCCCTTCCCCCCGACTTGGGCATTCCCTTGGATGCTACAGAGGACCAGCAGGCCACGGCCGCCATCATCCCCCCAGAGCCCAGCTACCTGGAGCCCCTGGACGAGGGCCCCTTCAGCACAGTCATCACAGAGGAGCCCGTGGAGTGGGCTCACCCCGCCGCCTCGGAGCAGGGCCTCTCCTCCAGCCTAATCGGAAGCGCCCCTGAAAACCCTGTCACCTGGCCCATGGGGTCAGACCTTATGCTTAAGTCTCCACAGAGATTCCCAGAGTCCCCAAAACATTTCTGCCCTGCCGAGGCCCTCCACCCTGCTGCCCCGGGGCCCTTTGGCACCACGGAGCCCCCTTACCCCGTTTCCCCTGTCTCGTACCCTCTGTCGGTCACTGAGCCAGGACTAGAGGAAGTCAAAGATGCCTCAGTGGACGCAATCCCGGCCGCCATCTCCACTGCGGAAGAACCAGCCCCTTTCGCCCCTCCTACTCGGCTGGAGTCCTTCTTCAGTAACTGTAAGCCACTTCCAGAAGCGCCCCCCGACGTGCCCCCAGAGCCTGCATGTATGACCACCGTGGCTCAGGTGGAGGCTCTGGGGCCTCTGGAAAATACCTTCCTGGAAAATGGCCACAGCCTGTCTGCCCTTGGCCCAGTGGAGCCGGTGTCCTGGCCCGACGCCTTCCCCAACTCCGAGGACGACCTGGACCTGGGGCCCTTCTCACTGCCAGACCTTCCTCTGCAAACGAAAGATGTTTCTGATGTGGAAACCGAACCTGTAGAAGAGAGTCCTCTCATTCCCCCAGAAAGTACCCCTGCAGGGGCCCCCATGGTCCTTAATGGTGGGGATGTGGCTGCATCAGCTGCTGAGGAACAGCTCGTGCTGCCTCCTGAGCAGGCAGCCGCCCAGCTCCCCGCCGAGCCCGAGCCCTCAGAGGGGCCAAAGGCGGATGTGATGTTGGAAGCCACGGTGGAAGCAGAGGCTGAGTCGGAGGGAAGAGCCCCTGAGGCCTCTGACTCCAGCTTGGGGCTCACACCGCCCTCCCCAGAGCAGCGTCCACCGGGGAGTGGAGATGAGGCCGAGGGCCCGGACCCCTCGGCAGCACCGCACAGCACACCCGAGCCCCTGGGGGATGGCCCTGCACCGGCACATGGAGCAGACGGGGCTGGCCCCCATGACAGCGCTGGGCTTGAGGGGCCTCCAGGCAGCATCCAGTCTGAAAGTACAGAACAAGAACCCAGACCCACAGCCGAAGCCCCGAAGGCCCCCAAAGTTGAGGAGATCCCCCAGCGCATGACCAGGAACCGGGCTCAGATGCTGGCCAACCAGAACAAGCAGAGCTCACCACCTTCAGAGAAGGAGGCCGCCCCGACCGCCACCCCCACTCCCAGAGCGAAGGGCCGTGGCTCCGAGGAGGAGGACCCCCAGGCCCAGCACCCGCGCAAGCGCCGCTTCCAGCGCTCCAGCCAGCAGCTGCAGCAGCAGATGAACACGTCCACACAGCAGACGCGGGAGGTGATCCAGCAGACGCTGGCCGCCATCGTGGATGCCATCAAGCTGGATGACATCGAGCCCTACCACAGTGATAGATCCAACCCGTACTTCGAATACCTGCAGATCAGGAAGAAGATTGAGGAGAAGCGGAAGATCCTCTGCTACATCACCCCGCAGGCTCCCCAGTGCTACGCCGAGTACGTCACCTACACAGGCTCCTACCTCCTCGATGGCAAACCGCTCAGCAAGCTGCACATCCCCGTGGTGAGTGCCAGGTGGGGCCAGGCCACTGGGTCAGGATCCTGTTTGCCGGGGACACCAGAGCTGGGGCAGGTGCGGTGCCGTCCTGGGGACCAGCCTCCAGCGCTAGGTCTGCGTAGCCACAGCTCCTCTGGAGCCGGGGATCCACTCACTTTCCTCTTTGTCGTTCATTGTTTTTCCTGTGGCAGCTCCCACCTCGGGCCTGAGTCAGTGCCCAGTCCTGGGGTCCGTGCCTTCCTGACCGTCCCCCAGCTCCCTGTCCTCTGTGGCTGCGTCCTGCAGACCCCGGTGCTGCTTAGTCCCTGGTCTCCCCGACATCCTCACCTGGGACTAGGGCCGACCAAGGCCCCCATCCCATGTTGGGCACCCCTGTGCAGCAGCCCCCCTTTCTGCAGCTCCATGTCTCCTCTCAACGCCCTTTAACAGCCAAGACCTCCACGGGGTTGTTCAGCCCGGCTCCAGCCCAGCCCCTCACCCTTGAACCCCTCCCTCCGTGCCTCTTGTCCTGGTTTCTAGCAGCCCCCTTCCCCCCCATGTTGCTGTTCTGAGGCCAGGCCTCAGCTCTCATCACGCTGGAACCCTGAGTGACCCTGGCAACTTGGCCCCTCCTCGAAGCACACTGGGCTTCCAGGCTTCTCCAGCTGGCGGGCCTGTGCTCAGTCAGCACCCCACCAGCCTCTCAGCACGCTACCCAGGGCCTCCTTTCATCCAGTCCCCCTTCCCTTGGTGGCTTACTCTCCGTCTCGACCTGATGGCCCCGTGTCGGTGCAGACATGACACGTCTAAACGGCACCATGCACACCACCCTCCACCCCCGTCCTTGTGCCCATCAGCAAATCCTGCCGGCAGGTCTCTGCAGGCCAGTACCTCCCGTGTCGCTCCTCTCCCCTCTCCCCTGGGTGGCTCTTGCTGTTTCCTTGCCCATTGGCGTCTGTTCTAATCATAGTAGGCAAAGGGATCCTTGTGCCCTCCCCTGGCTCAGCCACAGCCTCCTTGGCCTTCGAGGACCCCAGCTCATTGTGACCCCAGGTGTCCTCCATTCATGCTTCATTTCTTTGACCATCTCACCCCCTTGAAGAAAAGCCAGGACTTCTGTTTGATCTTTCCATTAGGCCCCAAATGGGTCTCAGTTCAGGCTGTTGAGTGAATGCCGGTCAGGGTGAGCTGATTCTGGGGTGGGTGGGCATACAGCCAGTCTCAGAGGGAACCTCTTGTCCTGGATGCATATGTTCTGCTGTCAGACCTTGGTATTCCAGAAGTCGGTACCTGCTGGCTCCACCAGGCAGAAAGCTCAGCTAACCGGACTGACACCCAGCGTCTTCTGAACAAGGACAAGCGACTCTGAGTGTGAGGTTCAAAAGATGAGGCATGGGGGCACAGCCACCAGGGCCGCCAGTGTAGAACTCAGCAGGATGTCACCAGTGTCACTCTCCCTTCTCTTGGTGCTCTAACCCTGAGCCGCTCTGGGGAAGGGAAACTGAGGCAACCCTACCCTAGTCTGGCCTGGGAGGAGCCAGCTGCCTGGCTTCATCTGGGTCAGTAGAGTCAGAAAAATCTGGTCTAAGGTTTCTGTTTGGTGAGACTTCTGTTGTTTTGTTGTTTAAATTTTAGCTATCGAAATAAAACCACCATGATCACCATACAAAGTTTGAGAAACCAAGAAAACAGTAGAGGTCACTCAACCCCTACCACCCAGGGCTCACCCTGTCAGTGGTCTGTGCGTCTCCTCTTCTGGACTCATGGCTTTCTGGAAGAAAGCTCTGTTTTACTTCCTGTTAGCACATCATTGAGCAGCCAGGCTGTTAGGTGAGGGCAGGCCGAGGTCCGGCGTTCCTGGATTTCTCACCAGGCCAGTGGCCTGGGGCTCCCACCAGGCTGCCTGACACTGAGTGAGGCCTCGTTCCGGCAGCCATGGCACCGGGTCCTGGTGTTGTCTCTGAGGACACAGAAACAGTCGTGCTTTAAATCATACCAGAAGCAAGAATCACACATAGATGCGCCACTGAGCTTGCACCTCCCCGCCTGGTACCACCTGTGGACGGCCCAGGTAGAGTCAGATGAGGAAGGCACCCCAGGCCCCATGAGGCCAGGCCCAGTGAGCAGAGCAGGGCCCCAGAGGTGCGGCGTGCGCCTGAAGAGACCAGCTGGATGTCCTCCTGTCTTCTGAGCTAACTTTAGACTGACAGTTGAAAGCACAGAGTGAGCGTGTGCCCCTCGCTGGGCTCCTGGGCTGTGGTAGGTCACCCACTTCATCTTCCTGGGAAGACATAGTCTGGGGACACTTTCGAGGACTTGGTTAGGTATTTGATGTCCAGGACTCGGCCGAAGGACATGTTTCTGGTGAGAACGCACAGATGGGACGAGACCTTGGGGTGTCGTGTCCAGTTTCTTGCTGTCAGCAGCCACTTCCTGGCCACAGTGGCCCAAGTCTCCAAGTCTCCACTCTGCAATTACTGTCTTTTCCCTTCGTGGTTGACAAGTATCTTGTGGGAGGTACTTTGAAACTTAAGTCCTGTTTTCCTCACGCTTGTGCGCACTGATTTTAGTCTTCAGTGGATCTTGCCTGCAGCAGTTATTCCTGTGGTGCTGGCTTAATGCTGATTTTCTTCTTCCCTCTCCTACATTTACTGATTGGAATTTTCGTGTAATCCAGCGTGAATCACAGTTGTTTTTGTGTGCCAACTGTCCCAGCCTCGGCCGTCAGTAGCTCCTTTAGGTGGCCCCATCTTTCTGAGCACTCTCGCACTTTACGGCTCCACGAGTTGTTCCAGCTCAACCCTCTCTTCGACCACATGGTTCCTTCTGGTAGGAACGGTGTTTAGAAACCATGTCCTGGGTGCCCGCTGTCCTGGGAGACACAGGGTGGCAGGGGGAGTTCCTGTCTGATCCGTGATGAAATCTTACCTTCAACCTGTGCTTGCATCTTCCTTCTCCGAGAGAGACCTATTGCTTCTTTCCCATGGTGCGTGTACTGGCCTGTTCACTCCCAGTGTGCGCGTCTTGTTTCACCAGTGCTGACCCAAGCCCTGAAACCCCTCCACTGGTTAGAGGATGGCATTTGTGGGTGGTTCTTCTGGTCTTTTGCTTCAGGTGAGCGCGCTCTTCCCCTCGCTGACCCTTGAGTAGGACAGTTGGGCTAATTGTCACATGTGTTTCATGTTAAATTGTTGGTATTTACATCCCACTTGGTGTCAGAGTTTATTTGGGGGCCGTGAAACCTCACTGTAAATAAACGGTCCTGCCTCCTCTCCCCTGGCCCCCACTTGCTCCTCGTATTGTATTTCTTCTGCACAGACAGACCTCTGTATTCTTGACCTTTTCTTTCTTGCATGAAGAGTAGCAGTGTAGACACTCTGTACGTTGCTTTTTACCCTTCACAGCGTCTCTGGCACTCACTCCCCCTCGTTCTTTTTCACAGCTGTGTGATGCTCCTTTCGGGACCAAGGTCCGTGCCACAGTTCATCCACCTGCTCTCGTGGACAAGCATCTGCCTGGTTTCCAGGGAATTGCTTAGTGTGTGTGTGTGAGGTGTGCCTAGAGGTGTCTTCAGGGCAGACTCGGTCTGTTGTTGGTGCAGGTTCTCAGCCTCCGCTAACCCCCTCTCTCCCCCTTTGTGACTGCAGATCGCACCCCCTCCGTCCCTGGCAGAGCCCCTGAAGGAGCTGTTCAAGCAGCAGGAGGCCGTGAGGGGGAAGCTGCGCCTGCAGCACAGCATCGAGCGGGTAAGAGGCGGCCTCGGGCGGGGGGCCCTGGACCCAGGACGCGTCTGGCCACGTTACTCTCGGCTCACCTGGCTCCTGTCCTCTAGGAAAAGCTGATCGTCTCCTGCGAACAGGAGATCCTGCGGGTTCACTGCCGGGCGGCGAGGACCATCGCAAATCAGGCTGTGCCGTTCAGCGCCTGCACCATGCTGCTGGACTCCGAGGTCTACAACATGCCTCTGGAAAGCCAGGTCAGTTTTCGCCCAGGCTGGGCACTCACACCTGCCTCCCAAGAGCTGGGCCTTCCAGGCTTTGGCTGTACACACAGGCAGGAGCGGGAGACACTGACGTCCCCCAAACGCCATGCTGGTCACATGAGCAGGTCTGCCCCCGGGACGGGGAAGCAGGGTTGGTCAGACAGCGGTACTGCCACACATGGTATCATGTGAGCTCTGCGAGGCCGTTCCAGGGTCCTCATGGGCACAGGCTTCTGGCTCAGTGGCTGGGCTTTAGTTTCAGTCACTTCAAGTGTTATTTCAACTTTCCTCTAAAACATACATACCGTGTTTCCCCGAAAATCAGACCTAGCCGGACACTCAGCTCTAATGCATCTTTTGGAGCAAAAATTAATATAAGATCCGGTCTTATTTTACTATAACATAAAACCGGGTCTTATATTCGTTTTTGCTCCAAACGACGCGTTAGAGCTGTGTCCGGCTAGGGCTGATTTTTGGGGACACATGGTATGGTTACTATAAGCAGCATCCAGAGCTGCTGCATAAATAGCCTTGTGCAGCGAAGGCTCGCAGGTTGTCATGCTGGGGACAGGGGTGGCCTCGTACCAGCCGCGGGACAGCAGCAGCAAGGCCTTCCAGTCAAGAGCCAAGAGGCGTGAGGGGCTCACAGGCCCCAGGTCCTGTTAGAACGTCCCTGCTGGTCTGGTGCAGGCTGGGCAGCAGAGCCCAGAGCACCCCACCTGTCCTCCAGAACGGCCCTGCCTCGTGCACCCCAGTCGGCTCCCCTCGCCTCCAGGGTTAGGTTTGTCCCATGTGGTCGGTCATACCTTTTGTTTCCCTAACCCATCTTGACCTTTAGGAGTTGTCAGCGGCCTCTTGCCCTGTCCATAGACATGTCTGAGATCTAACGCATGCGAAGTGGGTTCTCATGTCCCCCATTGCCGTCCTGAGCCCGGCTCCTTCTCCCACCTCCACTGCCCACAGCACTCAGACGTGGCCCTCTGAGGCTGTCTGCCCTGGGTTTTACTCCCCAATTTACTCTTCTGCCCCAGCAACCACAATGACTTTTGCAAACAACCTAGCATGTGTCATTCTAGGCCTGCCCTCGGCCCCGCGCCCCTACTTGCATGGACTTGCACGGGACACTGTTGTTCCTTTGGGCCTCTCCTGCTGGCCCCTTCATTGTTCAGGCCTTGGCGCCAAGTCCCCTCCTGGCCTGCTGTACCCCAGACTCACAGTAGGAGCCCGTGGACCCCTGGGGGTTCCGAGCGGCATTCCCAGGTTGGCTGCGGTTGTGTGGTGACATACAGTGGTTCAGTGGTTTTTAGTTAAAAACTTTTATTAGTGCATTAAAGATTTCCCATTTACTTATGTATAATCTTTAAGGTTGTATCTTAAATAGTTTCTCCATCTAACATACTATGCAAAACGACAAGTATTTTCCCTAAAACAAAACATTTGTCACCAAACTATAAAACAGAATGTTTGGTTGGGACTGAGTGATTACTTCAGAGATTGGGTATTTGGAGGATTTGCTTTTTGCATCTAAAAGAAAAAAAAAAAAGGAATCTGCTGATCATTAAGGGGTTTCCTGCATTGCTTCTGAATGTCAGAGAGAGTGAAGGCTGCAGCCTCCTCTCCTAATGACGTTCTGTGTGGGGCCCAGGCTCACGCGCTGGGTGGTGGCGCATGGACCCCTGGCTAAGAGACTTCATGTGTCCTCCTCGCCATGCTGCCACCTGTCACCATGGAGAACCAGACAGCAGGAGTCCTAAGGCTCCCTGTGTGGAAACCACAGTCCGTCACAGGCACAGACGCTGCCACACTTGAGGACGATGACGTTAAGGTAGCACTCCTGCAGTGAACCGAGGAGGCTAGCTCTGTGCCCCCTCAGGCCTCTCAAACATCCTTTTCAATGAAAAAAAGTTACAAACAGAAGGAATTGAAATGGATGCCACTGCCTGCCAGCTTTACCACGCGGCCTCCAAGAGCAGTGCAGGCCAGAGTCGTAGGGCTTCCTGATTCTGTTTCCTCCACGGGGATCGTGACAGACACGGAGAACATCCTCACGGGGTCCTGATTCACCCCCAGGGCAGCTCTGCCACAGATGGCCCCATGGCCCCCTAGGGCGTGTTAGGAAAGCTGGCTGGGGGGGAAGGATGGTGGAGGGTCACGCGGGCCGTTCTCAAGCATTATGGCCTTCAGTGTGGAAGGAGGGTCTGCAGCACGTGCACGGCGGTCTTCTCCCTGGTTCCCCACAAATGCCCATAACTGGTTCTTCCTCCAGGGCGATGAGAACAAGTCCGTGCGCGATCGGTTCAACGCCCGCCAGTTCATCTCCTGGCTCCAAGACGTGGATGACAAGTACGACCGCATGAAGGTGAGTGTGCTCTACCCCCCCCACACCCCCAGCAAGCTGCACCTGGGCTGGGAGCCCCCAGGAGTCTCCTGGGGCGGGGGGAGGCCACTGCCGGGTCCCGTGTTTGGAGGTGACAATTTCATACTCTCGGAACCCAGCTGATACTTTCAGGGAGCTGAGGTCTCCCCGCCCCCATGTTGTCTCCTTAGAGTGTCTTCCCTCCTGTCCAGGTGTGCGGGGAGCAGCTCCTGTCACCAGCTGGCGGTCAGACCTCTGTGGGACCCCACCTTGAGCCCTCCTCAAAGGTCACAGCATACACTCATCACCACTGCTCTGGATGTGCTGACCAGTGCAGCAGGCAGAGGATGGGGGGGAGATAGAAAGATTAGCAAGTAAGAAGCAAATCCTCATGTGCAGTTGCTTGAGCTGCACCTGGGGCCACCCATGAGAACCAACCGTAAAACTTGCCAACAAGAACGTGCCAGTTACAGAGTTAACACACAAGTCAGCGCCACCCCCGGCAGCTCCATGAGGCAGAGCCGAATGGGCTTTTCCCTGAGCTGCAGAGCTGATGGAGAGGCATCCCAGACTCTCCCACTTCACCCCTGTGGTGCCTGTATTGGGAGAGGAAGACAGTGTCCAGGATGCCAGCCTTACCCATGCGCCTTACGTCAGTGACTCATGACCATGGTGCCACAGCAGTGCACACAGGTGCCACATGGGGTGGACAGAAAGCCCAGCACACAGAACAGCGAACCCATGTGGCGTTTCAGGCCCCAGGGTGTCGTCAGGAAGCAGGCGCAGGAGTTCCGTGTGACCTTTGTTTTGAGAACCACAAGTTAAATGTGATCCTATTTAGAAGACAGACTGCCGGCCTCCTCCGCATTGGGTTCTGTCCTGCAGTCGTTTGACAGTTTTGTAGGGTGAGCAGTATCTATCAGATTTCAGTGTTTGGCCACCTAACCTAGCAAGTTCACTTTAGTCATTTAAAATGTAGGGATACATAAAAAAAAGTTCCAAGTTTATTGGAACAACCCAGTAAAGTGGAAACCCAGAAGCCTCATCAATAATTCAGTGATTAAATGGAGTGTGGGGACACCCCAAGATTGAACTACTATGTAGTATCTTCGGCAGAACGGCCTGACCAGTGAGCGAGGGCATCTGAGCTGCTTAATGTGGAGGGTCAATCCGGGGTTCAGACACATTGCAGCACCACATGCAAGGAAAGTTTGGAGACACGCCTGCTACGCACACAGCAGTCAGTTCCGGAAGACTAAACACACTTTAAAAAAAACAATTATTTTAAAGCAAATTAGACATTGTGATATTCCACCCTAAATACTTGCATGCACATAAGAAAATACATTTATTTTCCTGTACACTCATTGTAACATTGTCAAACCTGGCCATGTTTAACTCCCCTCTGTTCCCAAAATGTGCTCCCCCCGGATCCACAGGTGCTACATCTGGTTCTGTCCCATTTCAGTAATTTGGTGTCATTATTTCAGTTTTCAGCATTGTACCTATGTAATGATTTAGTACCTATTTAATAATATAGCCATGAATATTAAGCATTTTAGTACTAAACCCTAGATAACCCTTTTCAAAAATTAAGTGCACTTTTAAAAACCAATTTATTATAAATGAAAATGAGCAATATCACCACCCATAAATAACTGTAAAAAAAGAAAGTTGCAAATTCTAATTAAATGCTGCTGTGGTGAAGCCCATGGGGGTCGGGGGCAGAGACAGACTCTCCCTGGGTGGCAGGACCACTCGGGGCAGGACGAGGTGGCCAGGGTGGTCAGGTGGCCTGCAGGGCGGCACTGTGGACCACGCAGCGGCACAGGCCCTCACAGATGGGCATCCTGCGGCCAGAGCTCGGCCCAGGTCCCTCGCCCCCTCCCTCCCAGTGGGTACTGCTGCAGCGAGAGTGGGCAGTGGGGGCCCAGGCACCTGAGGGGCGGCCCAGGGTCTCGCCTCCACTTGCCTCACCTGCTGTGTCTCCCACGCAGACGTGTCTCCTGATGCGGCAGCAGCACGAGGCTGCGGCCCTGAACGCCGTGCAGAGGATGGAGTGGCAGCTGAAGGTCCAGGAGCTGGACCCCGCCGGGCACAAGTCCCTGTGTGTGAACGAAGTGCCCTCCTTTTACGTGCCCATGGTAGATGTCAATGACGACTTCGTGCTTCTGCCAGCCTGACGCACCACGGGACAGCCGCACAGGACACAAGCGAGGGCCACCGGCGTTGGCCCAGCGCTGCTGCCGAGTCGGGGTGGCGGAAGGAGACCTTGGCCCTCAAGTGGGGGCACCCAGGGAAACCCTGCACTTTTCCCCCTGGAGCGCGGCTCTTTTATACCAGCTGCCACAGGAGGATGAGAAGACCGCAGGGACGCGGACACGGTGGCCTTGGGGTCTGTTTCCCAGCCGGCTGCTCGGGCATTTCAGGAGCTGCAGAACGGAGTGCGTTTTTTTTAAATATCTGTTCCATTCTGATCAACTAAAGGAAATAAAATTAAGGCGTCCACCCCTCACCAATCGTGACCTCCAGGTCGGAGGGCAGGGAGAGTGCCATCCTGGCTGTTGTCCTGTTGCCATGGAACCGCGGACAGCCACAGGCCTCCGACGGGCTAGGACGCTGTGCCGAGCGAGGCCGCCCGCCAGCCCGCCCGCCTGCCTGACAGAGGGACACAGAGGGACACAGAGCCAGGACTCTCCGGTTGTGTTTTTAATGGAGTCAAATCCACGTGGTTTGTATATTTTTTCCTTTAATCTTGGGCATTTTGTTTCTCTTTCTGAGAACATAACTTGAAACACTACAGAGCCAATAATCATATAAAAAGTGTACCCGTAAACGCTGTACAGTTTTATACACATTCACAATGTACTTTTGCTGCCTTCTAGATAATTTATTTTGCAACACATTACTGCACAGTTGTAAATAACTTATGTACTGTAACATCACTTCAGTTATGTGTAAAGAAATAAATAAATTAATTAAATGCTCTTTGTACATGACAGTCCGCTCCCCGGGAGGGGCCAACACACAGGACTGGGAGATGAGGGGTCACCACTGAAAGACTATTTTCTTAAACTTTTTCCCTCCCCAATTAGTAGCTTTTAATTTTGAAAACAAATTATACAGGTGACTCTTGAACAAGGCAGGGGTTAGGGGCACCACACAGTCAAAAATCTGCATATAACTTGATTCTCCCCAAAACTTAACTGCTAATAGCCTACAATTGACCAGAAGCCTTACCAGTAGCAGTTAACACATATTTTGTATGTTACATGTATTATATACTGTGTTCTTACACAAAGTTAGAGAAAAGAAAATATTAAAATCTTAAGGAAAACACATTTATAGCATTTAGTGGGAAAAATCCACGCCTAAGTGGACGTACACAGTTCAAACCCGTGTTGTCCAGGGCCAACTGTATTTTTCCCCTCCTTTCCTGCCCTTACTGGGACCTGAGGGGCCGTTCCCCACTGGCCGGGAGCTGCGCAGCTCACGATGGGGAGGAGCTGGCCGGGAAGGCAGACCCAGGCAGACGCGCACCCCAGCAGACGACCAAGGCCTGGGACAGAACCCTCAGTTCCTACAAAATGCCGAGGCTTGCTTTCGGCTAAGGAGGCTGACGGCGTGGGAACGTAGCGAGTACCAGCCCCCGGCTTCCAGAAACCCAACAGGAGGCCTGTGTCGTCTTCCCTGAGGGACCTGTCAGAATAGGAAGGAGACAGGTCCGCTGGGCAGCATGGCCTTGGAGCAAGCACTGTCCAGGCTGGCCAGCTCTCACTCCCTGCTCTGCCTGCTCCCTGCACCAAGAGAGCTTCCCCCTGGGGCTGAGTCTGCATGGCTAACAGGTTCCCTGATGAGGCTGCCGCTGGTACGGGGTCCCCACTTTTAAGAAGCCGTGCTAGCAGAAAACCAGCTCAGAGGGCAACAGTTGGAGGTGTTCTGCAGGGGCCGGGCCGTGCACTGAGCAGACAGCGCTGGCACCCTGTGCTCCTCTCCAAGGAAGACACCTGCAGGAACAGGGTGAGAGCCAGTGTGCTGCACCAGACCGCATGGGCTGCGTGGGGGCCACCTTCTGAGTAGGGGGCTCCCAAAGTGGCCTTTCCCCCTAGATCACCCTCACCCTGTCCTGACTGCAACTCCTGTCTGGCTCACACACTGGGCTCCCCTAATACCTGGGGTGCTGGAGGGACACGTGGTGCATGGAGGGCACTGGTCCAGGCAGGATGGTCGGAGTAGACCTTTTTCTTGCTCATGTCCTGGGATCCCTCACCCTCTTCTCTGGTCCGTGCTTCCTGTACCCAGCGGGGGCAGCAGGAGCTGTAGAAATGAGCCCACACAGGAGCGAAAGCCCAGCTCTGCCTCACCAGTGGCCCTGAGCACCCTGAAAGCGCAGACCAGCCTGAGTGGCCTGCGACTGGTTCTGCGGTGCAGGTGGGGTTCCTGGACCTGCCCTGGATCTTTGGGAGGGGGCCATGGGCAGGGCCTGGATTTCCCCAAAGCACCTGATGTGACCTCCCCGGTCCGTGTCTGGGATATGGAGGGAGGCCGCCCCCTCTCGCCTTCTGACTCTCTGTTCTCCCCTTTGTGCAAATCCGCTCCAGGCTGGTCCCACTTCGTATACCTGGGGAGGGGCACAGAGATGGCAGCGAAGTTCCAGTGTATCTTCTGTTTTTCTAATCGCAGAACTCTGATCACAGTAACACTTCCTCTAAGCCCTGCTTTTTAAAGCGGCTTAGCTTGCATGCGTTCATATGGACACCCTGTGGCATCAGCAGCTTCAGGCCACAACAGCGGAAGCCCTGGAACCCCTGGCCCGTGCCTGGGCCACCTGCACAGCGCGCACCACCTGGTGGGCACCAGGGAGGCGCTCTGTTCCCCAGAGAACATTTGTACATTCTAGGAACAAGGGCTCTGTCTGTGGTTCTGCCCCCCCACTGGAGGATTCAGTGCAGGTATTTTTAGTGCGTCCACGCGTTCAGAATTGTGCCTGGTCTGGAGGTACCGCTGACTGTCCCCCAGGCCTGTGACTGCAGGTGTGGGCGTCAGGCCGGCTGCCCTCAGGAGGGTCTGGCTTGAGCTGGAGGAAGGCAGCGCTCTGCCCCGAGTGCCGGGGTCTCACGATTAGCCCCTTGCTCGGGACACCTGCTGCCACCCCGACTGCTGCCTGGGCTCTGGGCTCTGACACGGGTGTTGAATGAGTTGAATTCCTCGCTGGGGAGAAGGTCCACCACCCCATAATTCAAGGCCTCTTATCCTTTGGTCTTCAGAGGCTTTAGTACCTCATTAGCATCAAAAACAAGCCCTAGACAAACGCCCACCAGGTGCTATGGGTCAATGCGTCAGTCAGACACGGGCCTTCTGTCAGGGAAGCTGGTGCCTTGCCAAGGGTAGCCCCCGGCTTAGATGGAAAGATAAAAGAAATCAGGGGCTTTTTCCAACCTGCAGAAGAGAAGCTGACGGCAGACTGCAGCTTGGAAGCAGGTGAGGGGTTTCTGTGGAAAGCCATGAGCAGCTTTCCTCTTGACAGAAAGCAGCCAAGGGAGAGCGTTCCTGCGGTGCAGGGAGCCTGGAGGTGGGGGCTGGCCAGGGGACCTCACAATGTCCAGGCCTGTTCTAACATGGCAGAAGGACAGAGTCTCCATTGAGGTGACTGGATGCCTGAGGCTGAGAGAGAGCTGGGAACACCCTTGGCAGGAAGAGAGGATGCCTTCACACGAGCCAGATCAGCACGTGGGCTCCTGTGCTGGGTAGGTTCCCTCACACAGCCTGCTTTCATCCTGAGCAAGGCGACAGGGAGGGGACACACTGCTCCCAGATACACTGCTGCTTCTTCATGTTGGGGGACTTACTGCATGGGACGCACAGGACAGTGGAAAGCATGGCTCAGGTTCATGTGTGTTGGAAAATAGAAACTGAAACCAGCAGGAGGAAACCCAACATGCAGTGAGGGGCCGGCAGGACGGGAGCACTGCCCTGGAGCACGAGGCTAGGGTGCTCACCACACCAGCCCGACGGCTTTGAGCTGCTCATAGTGGTGGTGGGGGGGGGGGGGCGGCAGGGCGCAGACCCAACAACTCCACTCTGAGCATTTGCTTCTATGAGAAACAGATGCTTACGGGCACAGAATATCACTTACAAACTAAAGGCATACCTAAATTATTGGTAAGAGTTAAGAACTAGAAACACATGTCACTTTGTTAAAAGGGTTAAAAAATGACGGTATATGCAGCAGAGTTTCTCAGCCTCGGGACATCTGGCCGGACGAGTCTGTTGTGTCTGTCCTGAATACAGCAGAGTGCTCAGCAGCACACGAGCCTTCACCCACTAACGCCAGTGGCACCATCCCCACCCCCCAGCCAAGGTGTGACAACCAACAAAATCTCCAAACATGGCCAAATGTTCCCTGGGGGACAAAATCACCCTCCTGAGAAGTGCTTATATATAACAATGAAGGTGAACAAAACCCAGCTACATACACAATTCGTATTGCGTGATTCCATTTATGTAAAGTTAAACCAGGAAAACAAAACTGCCGTGCGAGCAGTCAGTCACCGTGTGAAGAACGCAAGGACCCTGGGGTGCTGGCGATACTCTATTTCTTGATCTGGGTGTTGCCTAGATGGGTATTTGTGTTGTGATGACTCAGTGGGCAGTAAATATGTTTTTGGCAGCTTTTTGTTATAGTTGACAATACAAAAGTGTTTTTTTTTTTAAAGAAATGGAAGATATGTCTCCATTTTCCCAGGAAGCCAGAAGGATATTCGTGGACATACTTTGGAAAATACAGTGCAGGATGCCAAGTAAAAATGGCAAAGCAATTTGATCTTCCAGTCAAAATCACCAGCACTACCACCAAAAACAAGAAAAAGAAAGAGAAGAGAAGAGAAGAGAAGAGAAGAGAAGAGAAGAGAAGAGAAGAGAAGAGAAGAGAAGAGAAGAGAAAAAAATGACAAAGGGGTGGGGGTGATGACAAAGCATCTTGGTAAAGAGAGAATGATTATATTGCAGATTAGAACCTCTGAGAAATGGAAAAGATACAGTAAGATTAATTAATTTGATGGCAAATGAGTTGGGACTTCCCGAACAGCAGAGTAAGGACCTCCAAAAATCTCCATAAGAGCAATGAGAAGATTGGAAGGGGCAAAAACAAAAACAAAACAAAAAAACACAAAAAAAAACAAACCTGCCAAAATCAACTTTTCCAGAAATCTAGAAATTAAGGCTTGTTACAATCCAAGGAGTGATTATTCAAGAAAAATAGCAGCATCTCGGTACAAAGAGTGAGCTTTCTGTCATTTTAAATTTCCGTATTTCTATTCCTCTCTTTCTAGCTACATTTAACCTTGAAAACCAGCCGCCCAGTAGCCACCAAAGGGGTCAGACTGGGTGTGAAGCTCCTCAAATGCCCTCCCATTTCCAGGACATTGTCACGATCTGACCTGGCTGGCAGCTCCCTGGGAAAGCACCATTCGCAGGGATTGTCATTATTTGATGTAACTTGGAGTTCATTCAGTGGTAAAAGCCCTCTTCTCAAAAGGTTTGTCAAAAACAGTGACAACTGTTTAACATCATAGCTGCCTGAGGTGGTGATACCAGTGGGGAAAAATGCCTGGTCACAAAATTTAGAAGGAAGAGCTGGGGAGTAAGATGCCCATTGTACTCTTAGGTGCTCTGACATATTCCTGCATATGTGCCAAGTCTATGTGTATGCCCAAGAAATAACAGAACAGCCTATTTTCTCACTTTTGGCTAACCTTGAAGCTTTCAAAGCAGGAAGCGAAGGCTAAGGCAGGGCTATAACCTGCCTGAGTACTTTGAAGAGCCTTTCAGCAAAGGGTGGGGGAAAAAACCTCTGTCCAGTCATTAGATGAGCAGCAAGCCAACAGCACAAAGACTTCACCACCCCCACACAAAGGACTTTACAGAATTAGTTCAGGAAAGACACTAACCACAAAGCGGTAGCAGCAATAATGACCACCAACACAAATCTGGGGAATGGAAAACCAATTTCCAGAGTTGCATGTTATATTATTCAAAATGTCTACTTTTGAACAGAAACTTAGAAGGTGTGCAAAGAAACAGAAAGCATGACCCATAAACAGGAGGAAAAAAAAGACAACCAATATATACCATCTCTGAGGAAGCCCAGATGTTAAACATACTGGAAAAAGATTTAAAGTCAGCTTTGACAAATGATGGTGAAAGGACTAAATGAAATTATGCCTAAAGATTAAATATGACAGTAAGAGAAAGCTTTAACAGTGAGGAGGTAATTCTGACTGCCTTTGGACCCAAAATGCAGTATCAACTCTTCCCTGGATCCCCAGCCTGCTGGTCTAACCTGCAGACTTTGGACTTGCCAGCCTCCACAGTCACGGAAACCAATTCCTTAAAGTGTATCTACCCATCCATCTATCTTCTACTGGTTCTGCTTCCCTGGAAAACCCTAAATAATACATTAGCCAAAGACTTAAAATCAGCTTTTATAAATTATGTTTAAGTTACTAAAGAAATTTATTTCTAAAGACAGTAAGAGAATGGAACCAACGACAGAACAAGAATAAAAAGAAAAAATTTAAAGAACAAATGGAAATTTTATAGTTAAAAAGTACAAAAACTGAATTTCAGTTGGCAGAAGGAAGAATCAGCAAATCTGAAGACAGGTCAATTAAGATGGTATAATTTGAGGAACAGAAAGGAAAAAAAAGTGAAGAAAATTGAACAGAGACCTGTTGGATGCTATCATGTGTACCAACATATGTACAATAGGAGCCCTAGAAGGAGAGAGAAAGGGGCAGAAAGAATATTTGAAGAAACAATGTTCAAAGTTATTCAAATTTGATGAAAAATATTAATCTATATCCAAGAAGCTCATTAAACTAAAAGCAGGATAAACTAAAGGAAATTCATTCCTAGATGCATTACAATCTAATTGTCAAAAGTGAAAGACAAAGAGAAAATCTTCAAAGTAGCAAGAGAAATCAATTCAGCCCACAGGAGGAACCCTCAATAGGATTAACAATTGGCTTTTCATCAGAAACCATGGAGGTCAGAAGCAGTGGGGTACATATTAAGTGCTGAAAGAAAAAGACAGTCAACCAAGATTTCTATAACTGGTGAAATTATCCTTCAAAAAATGAAGGAGAGGGCCGGCCCGGTGGCTCAGGCGGTTAGAGCTCCGTGCTCCTAACTCTGAAGGCTGCCGGTTCGATTCCCACATGGGCCAGTGGGCTCTCAACCACAAGGTTGCCAGTTCAATTCCTCGACTCCCACAAGGGATGGTGGGCTCCGCCCCCTGCAACTAAGATTGAACACGGCACCTTGAGCTGAGCTGCTGCTGAGCTCCCGGATGGCTCAGTTGGTTGAAGCGTGGGCTCTCAACCACAAAGTTGCCAGTTCCATTTCTCAAATCCCACAAGGGATGATGGGCAGCGCCCCTGCAACAAAAGATTGAACATGGCACCTTGAGCTGAGCTGCCACTGAGCTCCCAGATGGCTCAGTTGGTTGGAGCGCATCCTCTCAACCACAAGGTTGCAGGTTTGACTCCCACAAGGGATGGTGGGCTGCGCCCCCTGCAACTAGCAACGGCAACTGGACCTGGAGCTGAGCTGTGCCCTCCACAACTAAGACTGAAAGGACAACAACTTGAAGCTGAACTAAGATTGAAAGGAAACTTGACTTGGAAAAAAAAAAAAATGAAGGAGAAATTAGGACATTTCCAGATAAACAAAAACAGAATTTATGGCTAGCATAGCTGCCCTTCAAGAAATACTAAAAAGAGCCCTTCAGGCTAAATTGAAAAAACACTAAATAATAATTGAATTCACATGAAGAGATCAAAAACATCACTAAAGATAAATATAGGTAAACACAAAAGAAAGTGTAAGTGTATTTTTGTTTTTAACTTTTTTGTCTTAAAAAACAACTTCAAAAGCAATAATTATAAAACTGTGTTGATGAGCTTGTAATTTGTAGCACAAAGGAGGGGGAAGGAGACAGATATATTGGAGGAAAGTTTTTATATACTAGTGAAATTCCCTTATCTAAACTAGTTTGTTTTCATTAAGATGTTAACTGTAATATCCACACTGATGTTTCTTTTTAAATCGCTCAAAAATAGTAAAAGAAATAACAAGGAAATTTAAATGGAATACTAGAAAATATCTAACACAAAAGAAGGCAGTAATGAAGGCACTGAGAAATAAAAACAGAAAAATGTCAGAAGTATTATCAGTAATTACTTTAAGCGTACATGGATAAGACTTTTCAATCAAAAGACAGAGATTGGCAGAATTGACTTTAAAATTATGATTCAACTACATGCTACCTACAAGAGACTCTGCAAAAACTGGCAGAGCAGAAAGAAGAACTAGACTATCAACAGTAATAGTTAGAGACTTCAATACTCCCTCTTTTCCTAATGGATAGAACAAGTAGGCAGAAGATGAACAAGGAAACAGACATGCACACACTAAAATGAACTAGACATCTATAGAACACTCTACCCAGCAACAACAAAATGTATATGCTTCTCAAATACACATGGACTATTTTCCAGGGAAGACCATATGTTAGGCTACAAATCAAGCCTCAATAAATTGTGAACTCCAGGGCTCAGCCCCACCCATACATACGTATTCCTAATTAACACACTAAAATCTTTGGGAACAGGTAGACCATGCCCACCCAGAACACAGACTGCCGTTGGTGACGCACACCTGGGACAGAGCTGAAGAGCTCTGAAGGCTCTGAAAACTGAACTGACATTGGAACCACAGCACACAGTAGGCAGGTTGGAACTTACAGCCTGAATCTATCCAGGTGGACTGCCTGATAAAAGTAACATCTTCATAGTTTTTAAACAAGACCCAGGATCTTATAAGTTCAGGACACAATAAAAAATTCTTTAGCATATGAAAACCACAGAAATTTCAATTTACACGGGAACAGACAATCAACAGATGCCAAGGCCCAAATGGCACAGATGTTGGAATTATCTCACAAGTATGTTAAAGTAGCAATTATACAAATACTCCCAAGAAGCAATCACTAACATTCTTTAAACAAATGTTAAAATACAACATCGCATAAAAGAAATGAAAGACATAAAGATAACCCAAGTTTCATTTTTAGTACTAAAAAATAAAGTAAGCAAAACAAAAAGCTCACTGTACAGACTTAATAGCAGAATGGAAAGATACAGTGATCTTGAAGAGAAATCAATAAATATTATTCAATCTGAATTACAATAGGAAAAAAATTTTTTTTTAAAGAAACAGATCCTTAGGTACCTGGGGGACATAAACAAAGGTCTAACATTTATGTTGTTGGAGTCCCACAAGGAGAAGAGAATTATGTTGAAAAATTTGAGAAAATAAAAGGCTGAAAAATGCCAAATTAGGCAAAAAATATAAACTAAGAGATTCAAGAAGCTAAGCAAACTAAAGAGGATAAACTTAGAGAAATTAATGCCTAAATAAATCATAATCAAACTACTAAAAGCAAAAAAAATTTTTTTTTTAATGAACAAACTGAAAGGGAAATTACAAAAATAACTTCATTCACAATAGCATCACAAAGACTAAAATACTTAGGAATTAATGAAGGAGGTGAAAGACTTGGATGCTGAAAACGACAAAACATTGATGGAAAAAAATTAAGACAAATAAATGGCAACACATCTTATGTTCATGGATTGGGAGACATAATTTTCTTAAGATGTCAGTACTATGTGACGTGATCTACAGATTTAATGCAATTCCCATCAAAATCCCCAAAGCATTTTTTTTGCTGAAAAAGAAAAACCCATCCTAAAATTCATATAAAATCTCAAGGGGCCACAAAGAGTCAAAACAATCTTGAAAAAGATTGGGAATGGGAGGACTCATTCCCAATTTCAAAATGTACTACCAAGGTACAGTTATCACGACAGTATAGTACTGGCATAGGACAGACATATAGACCAATGGAATAAAACTGAGAGTCCAGATATTAATCATACAATTGGTTTCATCAAGAGTGTCAACAGGATTCAATGGGAAAAGAATAGGTCTTTCAACAAATGGTGCTGGAAAATCGAGATATCCACATGCAAAACAATGACGTTGAACCCTTATCACACACTATATGCAAAAATTAACTCAATTTGGATTGAAACCCTAAATCTAAGAGATGAAACTATAAAATACTTAGAAGGAAACACAGATGTAAAGCTTTATGATCTTGGATTTGGTAATGGTTTCTTACATATGACACCAAAAGCATGAGCAGAAAGGAAAAAAAATGAACCTTACCCATGTTAAAATCTTTTCACTATCAAAAAGTGAAAAGACAACCTATAGGATGGCAGAAAATACTTGCAAATCATATATCTGATAAAGTCTAGTAACCAGAATGTGTAAAGACTTCTTACAATTTAACAACAAAAAGGCATGCAACCCAAGTAAAAAATGGGCAAAGGACTTCAACACTTCAACGTTATTTCTCCAAAGATATACACATGGCGAACAAGCACATGAATAGTTTTTTTTAACATCTCTAGCCATTAGGAAAAGAAAATTAAAAACCTCAATGAGCTACTTCACATCCACTAGGATGGGTATAGTCTTGGTTTTGTTTTGTTTTGTTTTGTTTTAAGGGAAGGTACGTATTGGCACAGAGGTGGAGAAATTGCTGGTGGGAATGTAATATAGGCAGCCGCCATGGAAAACTGTTTGATGGTTCCTCAAAATGTTAAATATGGACTCACGACATGACTCAGCAATTTCACTCCTAGGTATACACTCAAAAGATCTGAAAACAGGTACTCCAACAAATACCTGTACAGTAAGTCCTCATTTAACATCATCAGTAGGTTCTGCAACTTGAAGCAAAATGACTTAGAACGAAACCAATTTTACCATAGGTTAATTGATACAGAGTTAAGTTCCCACAGCATCTTATCAACGTTATAACAAAATGACTTTGAACAAAACATTATTCGAGGACCTGCTGTACACGAACGTTCATAGCATTATTCACAATAGGCAAAAAGTGGAAACAACCCAAATGTCCATCAACAGACGCATGGAGAAACAAAATGTGACCAATCTATACATGGAATATTACTCAGCCATAAAAAGGAATGAAGTCCTGACAGATGCTACAATGTAGGTCAACCTTGAAAACATTATTCTAAGTGAAAGAAGCCAGACCCATAAGGTCACATATTGTATGGTTAGTGGTTAGCAGTGATGGGGGTGGAGGAAGGGAAATAGGGACTGATTAATAGGTACCAGGTTTTCTTTCGTGATGAAAATATTTTGGAACTTGATACAGGTAGTGGTAGCATAAAATAGTTAGTTTTATGTTATGTGAATTTCACCTCTGAAATATTTCAAAAACACTGCCAGTTAGAAAATACAATGCAAATCCACAGTTCCTTCACAAAGCAAAAGGAAGCCAACTAGTTAGGAAAATTTAGGCATAACCTATAGGATATAGTGTCATTTTCCTCACTGAGAAAAACAGAAGATGAAAACAAACGCGACCTACCTTTGTCTGGGATGGAAGCCTCCACCAATGTGACAGTGTCAGCGTCCCCACTTAATCCATACACGCAACGCCATTCCGAGCCAAGCTCACAAAAGGACCCACAGCTGGACAAAGTAACTGAAGCTCGTTTTGCAGAATAATTACAATAATCCTCAAACTTCTGAAACGCAGGGCACCGATCAGGGCCTGTCCTCACCTATACCACACTCCGATCCGGCTGCAGCAAAGGTGGCGACGCAGGAGGGCCAGAGCCGGACACTGGAGCAGGACGGTCCGAGCCGCTACCTCCCATGGCTGCAGCCCCGCGTCAGGCCGCTGGGGGGCAGTGGCAGCCCGCGCTCCGCAGGCCCGAACCTTGGCCGACGCGGAGTCCAGTGCGCATCGGCTCAGGATCCCTGGCCTCCTCACACACCCGGGACCCTCGGGCCGACCAGGGACCCTGAGGCCTCCGAAACGCCTGAGACAGCGTCCGCCCGAAGTCCGCTGGGGCGACCCAGGCCCGGCGTCCAGACACCGCCAGGACCACGCGCACCTGAGTGCCTCTCGGCCACGCCCGCACGGCCACGTCCCCGCAATCCCCGCGGCCCAGGCCAGGACACTAAGACCTTCACCTGCCCTGCCCTCTAAGGCACCTCTCATGGCTCCACCCTCCGGCCGTAGCCCCTCAGGCCCCGCCCCAGTCTCGGCCCCTCTGAGGCCCCGCACCAAGGACCTGCTCCGCGCTGTAGCCCGGCCCCTCAACAGCCCCGGTCCTCTCCCGGCGGCCCCGCCCCTCCCAGGCTCTGCTCCGCCGGCTCCGCGCCCTCCCTGGCCCACCTGTTAACCCCGACCCTCAAGGCCCCGCCTACAACAGGGCTCCGCCTACAACAGGGCCCCGCCCACAAAAAGGCCCCGAGTGGCAGGTTCCTCCCCAAGTTTCGCCAAGGTGCAGAGGTAGACGATGGACCCGGAGGTGCGGGTGTTGCGTGCGGCGGGCGGCTTCGGCCGAGCCCGGCGCCTGCTGGCCGTCGCCTCGTGGCTGCCATGCGTGGTGCTGGGTCTGGCGCTGAGCTCGGAGCCGCTGCTCACCGCACTGCCCGCGCACCACTGCCGGCCGGACCCCGCGCTGCTACCCCCGACGCTGCGCGCCCTACGCGGACCTGCGCTGCTCGACGCCAGCGTGCCGCGCCTGGGCCCCGCGCGCTCCCCGAGCCCCTGCCTGCTGCTGCGCTACCCCGAGCCCGCGCCCCGCGCCCGCCCCAACGGCACGGGGCCCTGCACTCGCGGCTGGCACTACGTTCTGCCCGCCGCCGGCCTGCTGCGCAGCCCGGTCACCCAGGTGCGGGAGGACTGCCTGGGGTCTTCATCACGCTGCCCCCCTCCCCTGCCTCTGGCCCCCTCCTTCGTCCCCCTTTGCTGTGCTTCCACCCTCAGTACCCCCTCCTTCACTCCCCTTGCTCTTTCCCCCCATCCCTGGCCCTCTGCCCCCAATTCTCTGTCCCCCCTCCGTTTCCGGTACATCTTTCTTTTGCCCCTCTCCTTTGTGTCCCCATGCTGTCCCCATTCCTCTGTACTCCCTCCTCTGCTCCTTCGTACCCCCTTCCTCTGTCCGTCCACCCCCTTGCCCTTCTGCCCTTGGTCTCCTGGGGTTCTCATTTGGAGGGCCACCCCCTCCTGTCTGATGGTGCAGCTGATGCCCAAGTCGGCGGGTTGCCAGGCCTGATGACAGAGTCTGAAGCCCAAGGGCTGCCAAGGTGGGTGGGCAACCTGGGGGAGGAGGAGGAGTTAAGCTGAAGGTATGACCAGGTAGGTGCCAGGTGGTCAGCAGGGCCTGGAGTTCACTTCAGTTCAGTGCCACGAGCATTCTGAGCAACCTGTAGCTTTGGGCTGTGTCAAGACTGGGTTCCCAAGGCAGGAGGCTTTGAATCAAGGGAATGATACTGTCAGTTCAGTTTGTGAAAGACAGACCTCCCACCTGTGAGGTGTGTGTGCAGGTTGGACTAGAGGCCGGGGCTTCTAAGGGGGCAACTCGGGTGCTGGTGGGAAAAAATGGAAAGAGGACAGCTAGGACCTCCTGTCCCACCATGGGGCTAGGGCCTGCCCATCCCTGCCTCCCTCTTAGCAGCCTCAGGCCTGAAGCCGCACCCCCACCCCTGAGAATATTGGCCCCAGTGTGGAAACTGGAACAGGGTTGCCACATCCCTGCCAGGCCTGCCTGGAGCCCTCAAACTGGCAGGGCTTCTCTCCTCCCACCCATTCTGTTCCACCTCACACCTGCCTTCCTGTTGGTATATGGTTCGATCAGCTTTCACAAGTGGTTGGATTTTAAAATAAAAACTGACATAGTGTGACCCAAAAAGTATGTTAAACTTATTTTTAAAAAGCCCAGGACCCTGGAAGGGGAGGTGGGGTGGTGCAAAGCTGAGGTCAAGGGCCCTTGACCAGGAAAAGCAGGTGAGCACAGCCCTGCAGCCTGTTCCAGGAATTGCTCTTGAAGTGAGCAGGGCAGGGGAGAAGTGAGGGTGAGGCCCTGGGAGCCCTGGGCACAGCAGGTGGAAAGTAAGATCAGCCAAGGGCCAGCCTTGGGAGGAAAGTGAAAGCTGGAGAGAGAGGAATGAGACTCCATCCAGAGAATAGCAGGAACCAGTGTTGGGGCTCCATGTGGGTACTCTGGGGACCCCAGGTCATCACCCCCTGGGGACTCAGACCTAGAATTGTTCCAATTCCATGTGAAGCCCACTGGTCAGAAGACTGTGTGATCGTGAGCAGGTCTCTTGCCCTCTCTATGCCTCAATTTCCCCTTCTCTCCAAGGAGGAATTGGAGCAGGACATCTAGGGCCCCCTTCCAGCCTGACATTCTGAGGACTCCAGTAAGGGAGGGTCCTGGCTGGCTGACAGGTGACGCTGTCTCCTGCAGTGGAACCTCGTGTGTGAGGATGGCTGGAAGGTGCCACTGGAGCAGACGAGCCACCTCCTGGGCTGGCTGCTGGGCTGTGTCATCCTGGGCATGGGCTGTGACCGGTGAGGTGATGCCCTTCCCCTCTAGCTCCTCGGGGTCCAGCTGAATGCCTGGTCTGTCCTGAGCTGCATCCATGTGTGTCCCCCACTGCCCACCAGATTTGGCCGCCGAGCTGTGTTTGTAGCCTCCCTGGTGCTGGCCACAGGCCTGGGGGCTGGCGAGGCCCTAGCTGCCAGCTTTCCTGCCCTGCTGGCCCTGCGGCTGCTTCATGGAGGGGCTCTGGCAGGGGCCTCCCTTGCCCTCTACGTGGCTCGTGAGTACCATGGGGGGCTGGAAGAGGTACCCACTCAAGCTAGGCCTTCAACCCCACTGGAGAGGGCCGTCAGCAGCATGGGAGGCCTCTCCATACTGCTGTTGAGGGCCCTTCTCTAAAAGGTGGGAGGGCACTGAGCACTGCTGTTTGTGGGCGGGCAGGCTCAGTGCTGGAGTGGGCAGGGAGTTGGCCTCACATGTCTAGCTCTCGGGCAGGTCAGCGGCTGGTCCCCACAGCCCTGGACAGAACAGCCCTCCCTCTCGAGAGGCCTGGGCCTCAGGCCATCTGTGTCTGTTCAGGCCTGGAGCTGTGCGACCCCCACCACCGCCTGGTGTTCTCCATGGGGGCAGGCCTCTTCTCGGGGGTGGGCACTCTGCTGTTGCCCGGCCTGGCCCTGCTCGCACAGGACTGGCGCCTTCTGCAGGGGCTGAGCGCTCTGGCAACAGGACTCCTGCTGCTCTTTTGGGGGTAAGTGTGGCGGGACACAGGTCAGTAGCCACCGTGGAGGCCACGCATGTCACTTCTCTCTGCACCTCCACATAATACCAGGCATAGGGGTGTGGGACAGGGACACAGAAAGCCATGAGATGTCCTGCCCCTAGGTCCAGGGAGTGGGCATTGGCCTGGCATCTCTGGGGAAGACCTGGAGGCATCCTTACCCCACCCCCGCAGGTACCCAGCCCTGTTTCCTGAGTCTCCCTGCTGGCTGCTGGCCACTGGGCAGCTGGCCAGAGCCAGGAAGATCCTGTGGCACTTGGCTGAGGCCAGCGGCGTGGACCCTGAGAATAGCCCCGAGGAAGAGACCTCCCTGGCTACAGGTAATGCACCAGCCAGAAGGGAGGCTAGGGTGCTGGAGGAGGAGAGGCCTCACCCCTTCATGTGCACCCCCTCATGTCCCCTCATGTCCACAGAGCTGGACATACTGTCTGCGGGGAGCCCCCAGCCCCAGCACCACTGCATCCTGGAGCTCCGGCACACCCACGTCACCTGGAGGAACGGACTCATCCTGGGCTTCAGTTCGTGAGGAGGGGAGGGTGTGGGTGGGCTAAGAGATGGGTCTGTGCTCTGCCCCCTGTGGAGGTTGTCGCCAGGGCCCCCAGCTCTGGCTGAACCCACAGCTTCACCCTCCCTCCCAGGTTAGTCGGTGGGGGCATCAGAGCCAGCTTCCTCCGCAAACTGTCCTCACATGAGGCTGTCTTCTACGGGCCCTACTTCCTGGTAGCCGCCCTAGAGATGGCAGCCACCATCTTCCTGCTCCTGACAGTGGATCGCTGGGGGCGTCGCCTGATCCTGTTGCTGGGTACCTTGGTCATGGGCCTAGCATCCCTGCTGCTGCTTGCCGGGGCCCAGTGTGAGTGGAGGGCTCTGCAGGATAAGAGTGTCGCCCTGTTTGGCTGAGGGTCAGCCTGATGGGGGACGGGGGTGGTCCTGGGATCAGCCCCCTTCTGGGACCGTAAGAGAGAAGCATGGGGTGTTGGGATAGGCTGCTGTTCTTTTTACCCCATTTATATCACTGTGCAGCCGGGGAAACTGAGGCCCAAAGAGTTAAGGACCAAAAGTATCTCCATGAAGGGGCTAAATTTAACGGTCTGGTTTAGACAGGACAGCCTGGAACACCTGACCCCAAACCCCAAGTTCAGGTGCAGGGGTGAATGGTTGGGGAGGCCAGGCCCGGCAGGATCCCTGAGACATGGATGAGGAGAGGGCGGGCCCTGGAGCAGCCTGGTGTGGGCAGCATGGGAGCTCTGTCCTTGTCCCCAGACCTGCCAGGCTGGACCGTGCTGTCCCTCTCTGTCCTGGGGCTCGTGGCCTCCCAGGCCGTGTCCACCCTCAGCAGCCTCTTTGCGGCTGAGATCTTCCCCACAGTGATCAGGTGAGCTTCAGGCTTCCCAGCCACGTGGCTGGGCACACAGTCCTGCCAACCCAGCCCACAGAGCCCCCCGGGGACCGGATACCTCACCCCCTCCCTCCCCAGCTTATGCCCAAGACCTCCATTCCATCATGACCCGAGTTCCAATTGTCTTTTCCTGGGTGACGCGGGGGCCACTGGCACAGAAAGGTCTGGACCACAGCTCAGGAATAAAGGAAGGAGAGACGGAGGCTGGAGGGAGGGCACAGATGAGTCCCCAGAAAGAGTAGAATTCCGGGGGGAAGTGGTTTTCCAGTTTTCTAATGAAAAGAACAAAACTTGTTCCAGGGCAGCGGGGAGTTGCTTTTCCACACAAAAAAATGTTTTCAGTTTTGTTTTCCTGGAGCCCCCATGCCTCTGGGTCTGCTTAGGGTGGGTCCCTCCCTGGATCCAGGCCTGCCTGGGGGCACTTGAGAGTCACACGCTGTGTCTGTGTGTCCATCTGCATGTGAGGGTAGCCACCTGCCCAGGCTGCCCACACCATGCCCTTTCCTGCAGGGGGGCAGGGCTGGGCCTCATGCTGGGTGCCGGGTTCCTGGGCCAGGCGGCCGCCCCACTCGCCAACATGCACGGCCGGCGGGGCTTCTTCTTGCAACATGTGGTTTTCGCCTCCTTCGCCATCCTTGCCCTGCTGTGTGTCCTGCTGCTGCCCGAGAGCCGTGGCCGAGGGCTGCCCCATTCGCTACAGGATGCTGACCGCCTTCGCCGCTCACCGCTCCTTCGGGGCCACCCCTGCCAGGACCACCTGCCCCTGCTGCCGCCCTCCCATTGTCGGACCCAGACACAGCTGGTCTAGGAGGGGTGACCCTGACTGGACACACACCTCCCCTCAGATGGCCACGTGTCAATGTGGGCAGAAGGGCCTCAGAGAGGACTCCTGGGGACAGTGTGAAGGGGGAGCCCCGATGGGGTCCCTTGTTCTTGGGGGCACTTGTGGAGGATAAAGGTACCCATAGAACTTGGCATCCTCACTGGTTCTTCCTTCAGGCCACATCCTTGGGCTGGGGGGGCTCCCCACTTTAGGCTCACTACCCCAAGCCAGGGTGCCCACAACCCCTCCCACCATCCCCTGGGGCTAGCCCCCTGCTATAGCCATGGTGGGATGGGGGTAGAGTGAGACCCTGCACACCCCACACTGGAGAGACAGCATATTTTTAATTCACATTTGTTGGAGAGTTGCTTCCGTTCATACAAACATGAGATCTGCATGGGGGAGGCAGAACTGGGAATGGGGGTGGCTGAACCTCTCGCAGGCAACTCAGAGCAGGGCTGTTGGACCCTCAGGGTGGGAGAAGCGCCTCCTTCCTGCAGCACCACTGCAGGCTCTGGGCTCTGCCCCCTGGACTCCATCCTCTCCTGGGAGAAACAGGCTGCCCAAGGCCCCTAGGTGTGGGGCCAGGTGCCCTGTGGCCACCTCCACACAGGTCAGCTAGTCCTTCTAGCCGCATGGCCGGATTTTGGTATATCTAGTCGGTTCCCTGTGGTCAGGCCGTGCATCCTGGGAAGGATGTTTGCCCTCGGTGTCCAGGTGGTTGTGCCCTCAATAAGGTGGGTGCAGGTCCCCATCAGAAAGCTCCTTTCCCTGTCCTGAGCTGCCATGGTATCCCGTCCTCACTTCAGTCCTCAGTGAGGGCCATACAAGTCGGCCAGCCGGGCGAAGCGGGGGCCCCAATCCTGGAGGCAGCTGTAGTCTTGGTCCTCGTCACCCAGGCTGGACAGGATGGAGCTCAGTGTCCCTGCCACAGACCCATCTCCTTCGTAGTCATAGATGAGAGCCGTGTCATAGGGTGGGACGCTGAGGTCACTGTCCGCAGCCTCCAAGCCCTACAGAGAGGCCCCGGGAGCTGAAGACCCACGCACACACAGCCTAGCTGCAGCACAGGGTGAGGTCAACCTGAGGTGGGAGGTCTGGGGGGTGATTGGGGATTCTTGGAGCAGCCCTGAGTGCGTGAGGGAGGGGGCACCATGGGGAGCTCCCACCCCAGGATGTAGATTTGAAAAGAGAAGCTTCCCTCTAGATGGCTGTCTTTCCTCGGGGCCAGAACCGTCCCCAGCCCACCCCAAGGGCTGTGTCCTGCCTTAGGCTTCCTGACACCCCATCCTAGAGACCAGCTGGTTCTGCCTCTTAAAAGTTTGGCAAATGGTCCACCTCTGCCCGTCACCTTGTCGGTGAATGCATTGGCTCCTGAGGGTGGGACCCCCTCCTAACCAGGACCTGCCCCTGGGCCTGCCCCTTACTGGGCATCTGTCGGCGGTGTTCTCTGAGCCAGGGCACTAAGTATGCAGGCAGATGTGGAACCTGGCCTGCTACTGAGAAGCACCTGTGTGCCTCCCCTCTCCTCCCCACCCCCGCCACTGCCCACTTAATTGGATTTCCCATGTTCTGGGCATCTCCTGTGTTGCCCTCAGGAAGTCACTGAGGCTGTATCCAGAGGAGCTGTGGGGGTGCCCAAGTTCAGCTGACAGCTGCACTTCACTCACAGGGGCATTAAGTTCCTCTGCTAATGCTTGGTGGACAGCGCTGCTGGGCAGGCTCCAACCAACCCTGCTCAACCACGCCCACTGCTATCTGGGCCAGGGGGTCACCACCCGCCTCGTCCCATGGGACTTTCGTGCCTGTGGCCTCTTGTTCCCCCCGCTTCACTCAGCTCTCAGGTCTTCAGGAGCTTCCCAGAAGCTTGACCAGGGTCCCCAGCAGTGAGTCCACTCCCCCCGACAGCACATGTACAGGGGTACATGGAGGCATGGGTGTGTGGTGTGCGTGTTATGGGTGTGTATGTACACGTGTGTGCCCCCGCCCTCTCTGCCCACCCCTGGGGGACGTACGCCGTTGATGAAGTCTACGATGTCAGCAGCGCTGGTGGGCAGTGCACGGGGTGGTGGGGGGCGCGCCCGGCCGAACGGGGCGTCACGGCGCAGCGGTGGCCGACCCAGAGGGGCGCTCAAGGCTGCCAGGTGGGTCGGGTGGCGCAGCTGACTCATGTCGTAGGCATCCTGCAGATGAAGTACATGGAATTGAGCCTGGATCAATGACAGTGGAGTTTCCATCCCAAGACAGGTCCTATGGATTTGAGGGTGGGGGGGAGAGGATCTGGGGAGGCCCTTCCCCTTGGAGCCTGGATGCTGGCCCCTTGCCTGGGCTCCCCAGGACCCTTCCCACAGCTCAGAATTCTGAGCTGCTATGCAGCCCCACCCCTCCCCTCACCTGGTCCTCCTCGCCGCCCCCCTGCTCATCGTAGTTGAGGATGTTGTCCCTGAGATCGTCCTGCAGCCCCTGTAGAAGCCCCTTGTCCCACGACTGCTGCCGGAACCGCGTGAGGACGACCACGGGCAGGCTGAGCACTAGGTGGCAGACAGGGCTCGGTTAGTGCTGACAAGACCGTGTGGGGGGGAGAGGGGGTGGTGTCCAAGGGTGCCAGGGTCTGAAGGCAAGGGTCTCAGGGCACAGCACTCACAGAGCAGCAGGGTGACGCTGGCCAGCACGATAACCAGGGCGCCCAGGCTGATGCCCGCGGCCCCAACCCTCAGCGCAGAGGCCCCCGGCAGGCAGGCTCCATCGTGGCCGCAGCGGCACACGGTCACGTTCAGGAGCTGTTCCCGCTGCTGGGGCGGCTGCCCTGAGTCTCGGAGCAGCAGGCTGAGGTGGTGCAGCCCCTCCTGGACCTGGTGCCGCAGCCGCAGGCGTGTGTGGCTCACTGTGGAGGGTGCCTGAGGTCAGCAGGGTCCCCTTGGGCTGGCCATGCCCCTTTGTGCCCTGGGCTGGCCATGCCCCTTTGTGCCCTGGGCTGGCCATGCCCCCTTTGTGCCCCGTGGGGATCATGAAATGCTGGGCCTGTTTCCCCATCTGCCCACTGGGTATAACTAACCCCTGCCCCACCTGAGGGTGTGCTGAGGTGGGAACCAGCGGGACCATGTGTTGAGTGCCCCTCAGGTCCCAGGTCTGGAACCCCAGGGTTGGGGGGTTGGAGCTCACTGTTAATCTGGTTGAGGCTCCAGTTCCGGGCCAGCTCTGGAACCCTAGGGCTCAGCTGGAAGTGGAAGGGGGCCCCGTGGGGTGGCAGGTCCTCATCCACGGCACCCAGGAGAAGGCCAGAGCCTTGATCTGGCTCGCTGCACAGGCTTCCAGATGGTGGGGATAGCTCAGGGGCATGGTCGTTGACCTCTAGGATCTCAATGGACAGGGTCCCGGTGGCTGTGCAGGGCGGGGAGGCTGCAGACAGGAGAAGCCTGGTGGGCTCCTTGCCTCTGCCAGAGCCCACTGCCCACCCCACAAGTCTGCTCCGTGGAAGGCCCAGTGCTCAGCCCTTGCACAGTGGCAGGGACACCCCATCTGGGTTAGGGACCCCTGGGGTCCAGGTGTGGGTTTGGCGCTCACCATTGTCGTGGACCAGGATGATGGCCCGATACCAGCCATCCTTGAGGAAGGGAGATGCCGGGCTGAGCACACGCTGGGTCTGGACCTGGCCTGTGGCTCCATCCACTTGCAGCCAGTCCTCGGGGTCATAATCCTTGAAGTAACTGTTGGCCACGGAGGGAACAGGGTGACCCTGAGCCTACGCAGGACCCCCCTGCCCCAGAAGAAGTGTGGTCACACATAGACACACACATACATACATCCCCATACGCACACTCACTATGTGCATATACACATTAGCCTTTGAGGCCCTAAGCTGGTGTTTTCTATGCCAATCCACAGATGAGGAACCTGAGGCTTGGAGAGGCAGGTGAGCTGCCCAGGGTCCCATGGGGACTGAATGACACAGCATCATGTCCATAGAATTCAACCCATGAGCACCACAGAGACAGCAATAACACAGGGCCGGGGCTGGGGGTGAAATCCAAGATAGTAAGGGCCAGTCCCATGGGAACAACAATTGCCAGAACGGACAGGGCTGCACACTCAGAGGCTAGCCGGAATAGACTGTGGTCGTGTCAGTGTGTGCCCACTGGAGCCCAGTCCTGCCCTCTGGAACAAAGTCATACCAATATGCACTCGCATGGGACTTAAGACCCTCTGGACCATCAGGGACACACACAGATTGATGAGGCCTCCACCCTCTGACCAGGGGTCTGACGGGAACCCTCAGGGCACAGAGGCTGATGTACCCTCAGCTGTGCTCCTGGCCCTGGCAGGGAAATGGAGGAATGGGGCCATTAGCTCCCTCTGCCACACCTGAGCCTCTGCAGTTGTTGTGTGTCAGGGTCTCGGGCAGAAAAGGTGGCCACGGGGGTCCTGGGGGCCGCCCCCTCAGCCAGGCTGGTCCGCAGGGGGTTCTCCTGGAACACAGGCGCCTCGTTCACATCCTGCACCTGCACGCTGACCCTGGCCTGGCCCCGCTCGGCTCTGGGGGCGGCCGCATGCAGGGGGGCCTCGTTCTGCACCGCCACTTTGAGGTCGTACTGGTCACAACTCTCATAGTCCAGGGGCTGTGGGGAGGAAGCATAGCTGGTGACCTGCTCAAAACTCTGGGCCCCCCTCACATGTGGGCACCCGGGGGTAGGTACAGGGCCTAGGAGGCTGAGAGTGGCCTCCATGGTGGTGCTGCTGCCCCCCCAGGTCTTTCCTCCGAGCCCCCTTCGTTCTTTCTTTTCCTTTTCGGCCTTGGAAAACGTAAAAGTTATGCAGGACAGAAAAGGCACAAGGAATAAGGTAAAAATGATCAAATAAACACTCATCACTCAAAACGAATTGGTTGGGTGTTGTGTGGTCAGTTTTAAGTATCACTTCCCCAGTGACCCAAGTATTCATCTGGGTGTTGCGAAGAAGGTATTTGGTAGATGTGGTTAAATTAACTTCTACAATCAATTGGCTTTAAAGAAAGAAGATTGTCCTGGACACCTGGGTGGGCGTCCCCATACGTGGGCCTCTTTAAGAGCAAAACTGAGATCTTTGAGGAAGAAGGAACCCTGCCTCAAGATTGCAGCACCAGTTCCTGAGTTGCCAGCCCACCCTACAGATCTCACACTTGCCCAGCCAGCCCCCACAGTGGGATGAGCCAGTTTCCTGCAACAAATCTCTTCCTATATCCATATCTAAATAGATCTATATCTCTACGTGTGTATATACACACATGTGTGTATACATGTCTCTCCTACTGGTTCTCTGGGTTCATATCTGGCTGATGCAGTTGCAGTCTGTATTCATATAGGCTGATTACAAACATAAAGCAGCAGTGCACTGTAAGTAACGCACAGGCTGGTGGGAGGTGGCCCCGTTGCCCTGTGGTCAGTGTGAGTCTGCAGTCCTAGCATTTCCCATCCTCTTGGCTCTATCCCTGTCCTCTGCTCTCTCCGGAAGACGCACAGAACGTCCAAATGGGGTCCCAGGGTGTGAACAGCTCTGCCCACAGCAAGACCCCAGCTGGGGGAGCAGTGCGCCCCGCTCACCTTCACCACAGACAGCACGCCCTCGTTGGTCTTAGGGTCTGTGCGGATAGTGAAATGCCCATCGGGATCTCCCTCCAGGATGGTGAACTTGGCCGCCCAGTTAGGGGAGCCTGGCAGGTCCCTGTCCTCCACCTCGAGCCGTCCCACGTCGACTCCGCTGACAGCCTCTGAAGTCTCCAGGAAGAACTGTGGGAGCCCACCTTGGTTACCTGCCAGGGCTCTTGGGAGTAGGGATGCCCTCCCTCACTCCCTCCCTGCTCTCTGCTGCCCACCCACTGGGAATCCTCCCGGGGTTTGTCCTCTCAGGAATCACTGTCCCCCAGGGGCCCTGGGAGCCCCTCTCTGTAGGCTCAGCTGCACACGGGCTTGGGAGAGACACAGAGGGGTGTCTGGGCTGCTTCTCCCAGGGACTCTCTCCTGGCTCCTTCTGACTGTTTACCACTCGCAAGCACTGCTTCTGTTGACCCCCAATTCAGGTCTCTGTGCTACCTGTGCAGGCAAGACTCCTCCAAAGCACCCAGCCTCCCCCCCTCCCCGCGGGGCCTGAGGAGGGAAGGGCAGCCCCAGCAGAGTTTGGTGGGGGTGTGGACAGTGGCGGCACCTCATCCCTGGTGAACTCAGGGGCATTGTCATTGACGTCCTCAAGAGTGATGATGGCCGAGGCAGTGGCAGTCAGGCCATCTCCAGACATGTCTGCCACCTGCAGGCTCAGATTGTACACGGCGACCACCTGGAGGGATGGCAACATGGGCTCAGGAGACTGGGTGGGCATAGGGCCAGGGCTGGCCAGCCACTGTAGGGGCCTGGGGGGCAGGGCAAGGAGCAGGCCACCTTCTGTGGGCTTAGCCCGCACAGAAGAGCACTGTGGGCAGCAGAGGCCCCAAGTGGTTCCAAGCACCCTGCCTGCTCCCAATCTCTGGGACAAAAAGTGCTGCTTGGCCTCTTGGGGGTCTGATGGCACCACTGCCAGCCCCAGATTCTGCCCCAGTCCAGGAGTGGGCAAGAGGTCAGTTACCAAGTCGGATAAGCATTTACAGAACACCTACTGCATGCTGGATGCTGAGTGGCCCCAACAAGCTGGGTCTCTGCCCTGGGACATAGCAGAGAGAAAGAGAGGGATGAAGACCACCTAACACAGCGGGTGACCAGACAGAGCCACACAGGTGGCTGTGGAGAAACCAAGGAGGGCTTCCTGGAGGTGCCAACGCCACACAGACGCCCAGCAGTGAGAGGCAGCAGTGGTCCTAACAGAGGGCAGCCGTCACTCCAGAGCATGAGTGGTTGCTGTGGGGCCCATCAAGTGAGGGGATGGTCCTACTCCAGGTGATGAGCCTGACTGCTTAGTAGGTACCCGGGCAGGGAGGTTTTCGGCAGGAAAGATGCTGAGGACGTGTCAGGGCCAGGCGCTGCACTGAGGGCCTTCCACACCCTCTCTTGAGCTAACTCCACAACCATCCAGGAGGCAAATGCTTCCCATCTGAGTCTGTGCCCAGAGCCCGGAGCCACCATGAGTGTTTGCAGCAACTGGGGCCCTCCTTTCACTGTAGGGGAAGGAGAGTCCGTGTGGGCAACGCTGAGGCAAAGGGTCCAAGTAGAAAGGAACTGCCCTTGACCAGCCGACCATGCCAATAAGGTGGGCAAAAATGGGCCAAATGTGACAACGGCTCCCTCATCCCCAGCTTTTAAAGTGGAGCAATGGCGGCCTCACCTCTCGGTCCAAGCCCACTTGCACTGTGCGGATCTCCCCCGTGTGCTCATCGATGCTGAACAGCTGGGGGCTGCCCTGCTCCAGGATGGAGTACCGCAGGGCTGCGTTGTCGGTTTCTGGGTCATCAGCATCCGTGGCCTCAGCCCTGGTCACATAGGTGCCTGGAAAGGACAAGAACATGTGGGTGCAACGCCCATGGGTGCCAACCCCTAACTGCTGCTCCCCTGCAGCCCACCATGCCAGGGTCAGGCCCCCTGTTTGGCCTGTGCAAACTTGAATGTCCAAGCCTTTTGCCTTATGTTGTTTGGGGGGAGGAAGCAGGAGTATCTGATACGTGTTCAATCAAGAGCTGACACCTGTGTCTCCCACAAACACTGAGACAGCCCAGCAGGGGCTGAGAGCACTGGGTCAGACCAGGCGAGCCAGCAGGAGAACCTGGGGCTGGCCCTGAACCCCAGCTCCCTGGGAGACAGAGCATGTGCCGCTACACTAAGCAGGCTCTGTCCTCAGCCCGAGAAGCAGCAGCCAGGGCTGGACCTGTGCTTTGAAGGAAACGAGCCACCGAATCTCAGGATAGAGGCGCCTATGCAGGGGCCAGGAGGGTCCTCAGCATCTGTCCCCACACCCCTTTTTCCCTCTGGTGAGATTTAGGCCTGACCTCCCCCTCCCCGCTCAGGTGTACTTCACAGTCCAGACTAGTATACAGGAACGTATGTACGTACATACATAGGGGAGAAGTAAAAGTTCTGCCACAGAATAGAAAGCCAGCTGATAAATGGAGAAAGAATGATGGAATTAGAAAACCACCATTTCACAGCCATCAGAATAATAACTGATTCAGGTGACAGCCTTCAGTGGACGCTAAATTTGGTGGGTGGAAATTTGAGGAGCAATAGGATATTCGTCTCAAAGTATCTTCCACAAGACACCTACCAATCACAACGGGAAAACAGGAAAATCACAGTGGAGAAGGCGAGCAGACACCCCCTTCACTAGGTGGATCAAAGTCAGCATATCCGGGAACAGGACACATGTGCCCCCTGATAGGATACACTGAGGACACTGCATCACTTCTGTGAAATTCCAACCAAAAATGCAAAGCCCGAATCCAACCACACAGCGTTACATGCAGAGACAATCTTCAAAACAATTGTTCGGATGCTTCAGAATGCCAGCATCAGGATTAAGGAGGTGAAAGACTTATACAATGAAAACTACGAACCGTTGCCCAAAGAAAGTAAAGAAGACAAGTAAATGGAAACACATCCCACGTTCACGGATTGGAAGACAGTATTCTTAAAATGTCAGTACTACCCAAAGTGAATTACAGATTGAATGCAATCCCAAGGACTTTTTTTTTTTCAGAAATAGAAAAATGATTCTAAAATAGACGTGGAATCTCGAGGAAGCACAAACAGCCAGAACAATCTTGGAAAAAAAGAACAAAACTGGAGGGCTCCTGCTTACTGATTTTAAAACTTACTACAAAGGTATAGTGATCAAAACAGTGTGGTCGTAAAGACAGACATATAGACCAATAGAATAGACTAGAGAGCCCAGAAATAAACCCTCTTATATATGGCAAGTGATTTTTGACAAGGGGGCCAAGACCTTTCAATGGAGAAATAACCGTCTTTTCAACAAAGAAACTGGAGATCCACACACAAAAGAATGACATCAGACCCATAATTATCTAACACTGTATATAAAAATTAACTCAAAATAGATCAAAGACCTAAATGTAAGACCTAAAACCATAAAACTCTGAGAAGAAAATATAGGGCAAAAGCTTCATGATACTGCATTTGGCAATAATTTCTTGGCTATGCCACCAAAGGCACAGGCCATAAAAGGAAAAAGAAACAAATTGGACGTTGTGAAAATTAAAAAGTGTTGTTCATCAAAAGACAACATCAAACGAAAAGCCAACCAAAGAATGGGAGAAAATATTTGTAATCATATATCCGATAAGGGATTAATATCCAGAAGATATAGAGAACTCCTAAAAACTCAACAATGAATAATAACCGGACTCAAAAATGAGCAAAGAACTTGAGTAGGCATTTCTCCAAAGAAGATGTACAAATGATCAATATCACTAATCATTAGAGAAATGCAAATAAAAATTATCATGAGATACCACCTCACACCTATTAGGATGGCTACTACCCAAAAAGTAGAAAACAAGTGTTGGCAAGGATGTGGAGAAATTGGACCCCTTGTGCACTGTTGGTGGGAATATAAAATGCTGTAGCCGCTGTAGAGAACAGTATAGCAGTTACTCCAAAAATTAAAAATAGAATTACCTTATGACCCAGCAATTCCACTTCTGGGGATATGCCCAAAGAACTGAAAGGAGGGTCTCAAAAACATATTTGTACACCCATGTTCACTGCAGCACTATTCACAACAGCTAAGACATGGAAGCAACCCAAGTGTCCATAGACAGATGAATGGAGAAGCAAAATGTGTTCTCTACATACAAGGGATATTATTCAGCCTGAAAAAGGAAAGAAATTCTGACAAATGCTACAACATGGATGAACAGTATACTAAGCGAAATAAGCGAGTCACAAAAGACAAATACTGTATGATTCCACTCTTACAAAGTCCCTTGAGGAGTGAAATTCACAGAGACAGAATGTAGGGTGGTGGTCAGCAGGGGCTGGGGGGTGGGGGGATGGGGAATTAGTGTGTATTGGGGACAGAGTTTCAGTTTGGGAAGATGGAAAGAGCAATGGGTGTGGATGATGGTGAGGGCTGCACATTATGAATGTGTTTAATACTGCTGAATGGTATGCTTAAAAACGGTCAGGATGGTAAATTTTATGTTATATTTTACCACCATAAAAAGCTGAAAAAAAAAAGTGTCATGAAAACCTAATGGCTAAAGGAACTAACTGCCAGACAGGGAGAATGAAGAGGTCCTGGTGCTTGGAGGTGGAAAGAGAACGTCAGTCCTACCCTCACGATGAGAACAAGTGGGTAATCCACAAAGTAGTACTTATTTTGAGTTTGTCAGATTGGTGAGGGCACAAGGCAACCTGCTAAACTGGGATCCAGGATGTGGCCAGCCTCCCTGAGGAAGGGTGGGACGCGTAGAGGCTTTCACCTTCGGTGGAGCGAGGCAGGAGAACGCAGCCACCGCAGAAGCAGGCAGGAAGAGAAGAGGGGACATTTGAGCAAAGTCTCAAAGGCTGAGCGTGGGCTAGCATGACAGCTCACAGTCCTGGGAGTGCCCACACAAGGAGATCTGTGCCCTTTCGTCAGTCCATTTCCATAGGCCCCCACTGAGTGCTCACGGGAAGGACTGGGACAGGAGGAGGCCAGGGAGGGCATCTAGGCCAGGCCTACAGGGTCTCCCTAGGTTGGGGGGAGCGGGAGAACTGGAGAAGACCAGGGGTGCTCTGGACCGTTCACAACTACAGGGTGATGATGGGGTGTCTGGGGAAGGAAAGCACCCTGCCCTAAGCAGGAGAAGAGGTGGTTTGTCTTGAAGGAGGGGCAGGAACCCTGAAAAAGTCCCAACCCAGAGGCTCATGTCCACAGGGACCACGTATAATTGAGACCCCCATCCCCTCCAGGAGCCTTGCTGGGTACCATGAAACAGCAGTCACCCCGGGAGGGGCCAGGGGTGTGGAGAGACCCCTCTGTGCAAGGGGGTACAGTGCCTACTGAAGCAGAAGTGCAGCAGGAATACCAAGGAAAGCCCCAGGAAGCTGAACTGAAGCAGCAACAGAGTCCAAGGCTGGCCCAGCGACAGATGAAACCTGCCCACTGCCTGCGTCCCCAAAGTGGGGCCACCCCCCCATTCCCAGGCATTCACTATTTACCTCCATCTCTGCTGTTCTTTTACACACAGTAGAGCAAGAGGGAAAAAACTCCATCTTCAATGATCAATCAGCCAACAGAACCAGACCTATAGCTGACTGGACACTGAGGCTTTTATTCAACAGAACTCTAAAAGGACTATGGTCAGTGTGCAAAAGGCTCTAATGGAAAAGGTAGGCAACATGCATGAACAGATGGGGAATTCAGAGGAGAGATGGGAACTATAAGAACAGGCAGGGTTTTCTTTTGCTGTAAAAGGCATTATTTGGCTAACTGAAACGGAATGAGGTCTGTAGATCAGATATTAGTGAGTGTCAATATTAACGTCCTGGTTTTGATCATTATACTGTAGCTAAGTAATTGGTGTATATACTGAAGGCATCAAGTCTGCAACCAGCAGTGAAGGCAAGAAGGGAGGGAGGGAGGGGAAGGAAAAGGTTAAAGCAAACATGATAAACGTCACATCTCTGTGAAGGGTGTATAGGAATTCTTTGCAACTTTTCTGTAAGTCTGAAATTATGTCAAAATAAAAAGTTAATAGTAAAAGCATTGTCATTTTAAGTCATGAAAAACAAAAAAATGGGATGAAATAAAATAAACATGAGTGACAAAAGAGGACACACCCCTGCCATGAATCAGTGCTCTCACCTCTGAAGCACATGACTTGTCTGGAATTTGACAAAAACCCTGGGAGCAGGGTGGGGAAGAAGAAGGGGATTACTGTCTGCAATGAAATTTGTCTGTCCTGGAACAGACTCAGACAAGTGAGTGCGTTCTGTAAAGACTCATAAAGGGCTGAAGGCTGTCGACTCAGGTGTGTTTTGTTTGCGATCGAAATGTAGAATTAAGAAGCAACGAGAGGGAGTGACTGCTGAATGGGCACAGGGTTTCCTTTTGGGGTGACGAAAACGTTCTGGGACTAGATAAAGTGGTGGTTGCCTAACATTGTGAATGTACTAAATGCCACTGAAATGTTCCTTTAAAACGGTTAATTTTGTTATGTGCATTTCACTCCAATTTAAAAGCAGCAGGAACAGCAGCCAGAGCTTTGCCATCCACAAATCCTCTCATTGCATTTTGGAAGCTGTGAGGGTTTGAAATATGTATTGAAATGGGAAGTGACTTGAGTTGACTTGTGCAAATTTCCTCAGTTCTGGAAACTCTGTTTACTTATTTTTAGACTCTTTGAAGGACCTCAAACTTCTTGCTAAAGGGAAATCCTGAACTTCCGACCTACCCAGAACCCTTCTGCAGAAGTTTTCCTCCCCTGTGGGAACCAGTGGGCACAGGGTGGCTGGGCTCCCGCCTCACCTGGGATGGCGCCCTCCAGCACTTGGCCAGTGAACACCTCCTGCCGGAAGACAGGCCGGTTGTCGTTCTGATCCACAACTACGATCTCCAGGTCCGTGGGCTCCTCCAGAGTAGATCCTCCCAGGTCCAGGGCAAAGGCCCTTAGCTGGTCAAGCAGAGAGCAATGACTGAAATTGTGATCCCACATTTCTGTGGCTCCCACAAGAGCCATGAGAAAGGGACAGCAAGCGCAGACTTTGTGTTTCCTGATCTCCCTCCCCACTGCCCTTTCTCTCAGACCTCATAGTCCCAAACCCTCTGAGGGGTGGGTCGTGCGGTGCCCTGCCCAGGGTCTCACCCCTACAAATCAGGGGGCAGCTGCCACTGAGATTTGCCAATACTGTGGGATTCTTCTGACACCCTGTCCCCAACAAACATAGCCAGATGGGGGGAGAATTGGCTGTGGGTGAAGAGGGCGACACCAGGATGAGGTAGTGCTTTCCTGAGGAGGCAGCGCCAGCCCTTGCTGCCCAATCTTCCTGTTGGAACCAAGCTGCTCCTCCATGAAGCCTCACTTTGCTCCTTTGTTAAACAGGGATATAATCCTGAACACCTGCTTCCTTGGGCTGCAGGCCCTAGTCCCAAATCCCCCCCTCACCCCCCTCCCCCCATTAAGGACACAGCTCTTGCTGGAGGAGTGGTCTTAGCCAGACATGGGAACAGGAGCCTGGCTGGGGGAGGAACCCCACCCGGAAGCGGTCTGTCTTCTCCCGGTCCAGCATATCATTCAGGAACACCTTCCCTGTGAACTTGTCGATGGAGAACATGCCCCGGGGCTCCTCGTCCACACCGGGCCCCTGGATGCTGTAGATGACGCTGCCCAGCTCCTGCTTGTCCGACTTGATCTGCCAGGGCAGGAAATGGACTGAGGCAGGTGCCCCCAGGGAAGGGTCCCTCCCTCTCTGACGCCTCAGTCCCACCCCCAGCTGGCAGGTCAGCTCAGCCTGTGGCTCCAAGGACCTTCGGGGACCCACAGGGAAAACCAGCCTCTGCTATGCCCACTTTAGACCCTCCCACTCACCTGCACCAGTAGGTAGGGGAGGCGCTTCTGGTTCTCGGACACACTGATCGGGGGAATGACCCAGGCTCTCCGCACACGGCCCAGCGTGGGCACCCGGCGCCAAGGGAACAGGGTGCTGGGCCTTCTCAGCCCAGGGACCCCCAATGACAGGCCCAGGCTCTGCAATAAAGACACAACCAAGTGAGCCCAGGGAGCAGGCAGCACTGAGAGCTCCCCTCCCCCAAGGGCCGAGGGTGAGTGAATTGTCCCCCGCCTGGAGGGCCAGGGGCACCTTGACCCCCATCAGAGCCCCGAGCTCACTCCTGGGAGGCCCTAGCAGCCACACCCCCACTCCTGGAGCCCCTAAATCTCAGCGTTTGTCTCTTGCCCTAGTCTGGGAACCCCTGAGCCCAGGAACAGGACTTGTCACAGGCTCTGGATGACTGGGGGGAACTGACCATGCTGTACCCCGTCTCATCCGAGTGCCAGGCACTCTCCCCACTCCCCATGTGGCCCAGGGGAGGCTCAGGCTCCAGGGCCTGGAAGGCATGATGTTCTGGGGGGAAGCTGCAGAGAACCTGGTGCTGGGAGAGAGAGGACGCCTGGGAGGGAGGAGAATGATGAGTAATGGGAACAACAGCTGGCCCAGCAGGGGCCCCTCTCCAGTGACCCCTGTGGGTAAAGAGTGTGGATAACAGGGCTGGCCCAGGGGCCCAGGTAGTTGGAGCGCCATGATCCTAATGCCAAGGTCGCTGGTTCGATTCCCACGTGGGCCAGTGAGCTGTGTCCTCTGCAGCTAAGACTGGAGCTGGGCTGCCGTGAGCTGCCGGTGACCAGCATGAGTGGCCAGCAGCCGGCGAGAGCTGCTGTGACTGGTGACCGGCAACTGACTACCAGCATGGGCCAGGGAGCTGTGTCCTACAAAACCAGACTGAGAAACAACGGCTTCAATCGGAGTGGGGGGAGGCAGAAAGAAGGGGGGGGGAAGGAGTGTGGCTAATGGTGTTGGGGGCCAAGAAAGCCGGGTGCCCCGGGAGCACTCCTGCCCTCTCCATACGGCTGGATCTGTCCGAGGTGGGGTCTGTCCGAGGTGGGGGTGTGGGGGCTCCTGCCTGGTGGGCTGGGGCAGTGGGGGGGGGGGTGACATGTCCCCATCCCAGGCTCCTCACTGCTGGAATTCTTGAGGGTTGGTGGAGGGTGTCCAGACCAATGCTTTTGTCAGAAAAGAACTAAGAAGGGAAGGGGCCACCTGACGTACCCAAGTGCCCCAACACCCTGCACCTTCCTCGCCCCACTCCCACCAGCCTGTGCTGTTTTTCTCCCAGAACTGTGGAACCAAGTGTCATTTTCACACAAATACTTTAGTTCCTGAGACTTGGGGGCCCTCTGGCATGCTCCACCCTCAATTCACATGGGGGCCCTGTGTGCGATGCCCCCATCCCCAAGTTGCAGTGCCCAGCCTATGGGGCTGCCGAGGGAGGACGAGACTGTGGTAGCCATGCTTCCCCCGACTCTACTCCAGGGGTAGGCGGCATGCAGACACAACCCCAGGTCCTGCCCCATGACCAGGCTGTCACCACCCACTGAGCTCTGGGATCAGAAGGACAGGGTTGTACAGGAAGGAGCACAGAGAAGGGCCAAAACTCTCCAGACCCACTGCCAGCTCCCTGTCACTACAGACAGTCCCACCCCACCACTCAGATGGGGACACTGAGGCCAGAGAAAGGGCCCAGCCCCTGAGTCAAGGGTAGCTGGCAGCAGCCCCACATCCCATCAGGGCAGCCCTGCTTTAAATATGTTGTCTTTGCACAGACTCGGTGCTGGCTGGCTCAAGTGTGGGCCTAAGCACGGAGATATTAAGGTCCCCTCATGCTCCCCAAACCACAAGGGAGGCCGATGCTACTGCAGCTCTTTGGGGCCACAGAGTCTGGCTGCACCTGGATAAAGAGAAAGGGAAGAGGGCTCAGTCACTTGCTGGGGCCCAGCTAGGTTTGGCTGCAGGAGAATGTGAGAAATGCACCCCCTGCCCTGGCCTGTCAACCCCCGCCCCCGGTTTGCAGCTGCTCCGTACCCTGCCCTCCCCCAGGCCTAAGGCAGGACTAGCCAGCTTGTGTGTGCAGAGGGGACACCCCATCCCAGTCCCTTTCCTAGCCACCAGCCCTCTGTGTCCCTGGGGATGGCCCTGGGAGCTGTCTACTCCCACCCAGGCTCTCCAGGCTCCTGGGCCCTTCTGAAGGGGGCTCCCTTCTAGCCAAGGCGGACAGGGTGACTTCCAGGGCCCTTCCAAGTGGGGCACAGGCTCCCTGGCTGCCCTTCTCCTCCTGAGCCCCTCAAGACCCACGCCCAGCCACCTGGTCCTTCTGACCCCGCTTTCTCTCCCTTCCAGTCTGTGGAGGGGCAGCATGGGACGCGAGCGCTGGTGGCCTCAGAGGAGGAAGGCGTAGCGACTGGTGAGTGGGGGGTGCTTAGGGGCGGGGCAGGGGCAGCAGGCTGCTGTTCTGTGTAATCCGCTTGTCTTTTCTCTCCTTCGTAACCTCCCCTGCTGCCTAGGACCAGGCACAGTCAGTTCGCAGACACTTTATTGGCAGAATAGCAATAACATTCAAACTACAGCTGACCCGTCTGATGGCCCTAGGCCACCTCCCCAGTTCTGGAATACTCCTCCCACCACCTCACTTGAAATGCCAGGGGCATGTCACCTGCAGGGCCTGGAGTCCAGGTAGCAGAAACCCTGTTTATAAAAAGGACCAGGTGGCTGGCCAGGCCCCCTGAGCTCCCTGCAGCCGGACAGATGGCAGTGCTGGCCTCTGAGCTTGCCTGGGGCTTCTTGCCAAAACCACCCAAGCACAAGCCACTTCCAGGTCAGCATGGTATTCCCACCAAGTGGAGACCTGCCTGCCTTTGTCACTGTGCCAGTGGGGCAGTATCTGTTTCCTGGTTATTTGGGGGCAGCGCCGAGTGCACATTCTCCCTGTGCCCTTGCCCCCCTTCTTTCCCTCCCCCTAAACCCTCTCTCAGCTTTCACAGCCCTTAGGAAAGGTGGTGATCACCTTATTTCATAGCTCTCCAGAGCGAGGGTCATAGAGACTCAGCCATTTGTTCAAGGCCACAGGGCCAGAGCTCAGCAGCGCTGGGAGCCCATCACTCAGAGGAGCAGGCCCTGAAAGCAGCCAGTGGTACAGCAATGCCCACCCTGCCCTGACTTCCGCATTGGGGGAGGGGGCTGGGCACAGTCCACGGGTATCCCTTGATCTCAGGCTCTTGGAGGCATCCTGGAGAGCACGCCCTGCCCTGTCCAGCTGCTGCCACTCCTGGACTGGCCCCTATGCCCCTCACCCACCACAGAGCCTCTGGCTGCCCCTCCCTGCCAGGGGCCTCAGCTGACACTTCAGGATGCCCACCAGCTTGGCGTGGGGCCAGTATAGTAGAGGCAGAGTCTGGGAGTCTGGGTCCCAGTCTGTCCACAGCCCAAGTTCGTGAGGTCAGCGGAAGCCACAGAGCCTTGGCAGGGGCCCCTCGCCCAGATCACAGGCTGTGGTGGGTGGGGTGGCTGGGCTGCGCTGCAGCAATTTCCGGAGTTTGGGAGTACTTCTCTGTTTGTCCTTTGTCCTCTCATCACCTTCTTCCCAGAAGACGTGGCTGGCTGGGGGAAGGAGCTGCCTGGGGATCTCGGGAGAAAGCCCCAGGGACAAAGCCAGCTCACACAGACCCTCAGCACGCTGGCAACGCCCTTGAGTGACATGTACTCACATACGTTGCCCACCTCGCTGTCCCTGACGCCAAGCCAGAACCAGCGGGTGTCATGGACCCACTGCCCCCAAGTGGGTGCCCAACAACACCCCACACTCAGCCTTGACCTGCCCTTAACCAAGAACCTGAGAGAATATTCTGGAAGCCTTAGAGATGCCAGGGCCCTGCTCCTCACTGAGGTCCACCCCAGCCCTGGCACCCAACCCAAGGGCTGCCAGGAATGATGCTCCCATCACTTATGGAGCACTTGCTACGGCCAAGCTGAGTGGCGAGTGCCTTACAGACATTCCTGCAGAAGCAGGAATGGTGTTGACCGACCCAGACATGGGCAAGGGCCCTGGGCCTGTGAGCAGCCGGCCACTTCCTGACGAGACGCTTCTCTGGCCTCAGAGAAGTTCCCATTGCGTAGGATTGGTGATCATGCCTCCTCCCTGGTCAGACCAACCAGGCAATGCATTGGGGCTGAGGCATTTAGCACAGGCCAGGATTCTAGAACCTGAGTGATGAAAGAATCACCGGGGCGGGAGGAGTGTTGTTAAAATAGGGGTCCCACGAGTTCACCCCAGGCATACTGAGTTAGGGAACCCCGGTGGTCCCAGAGCCCGCGGGATTCTTGGAAGCTTTGGGGAAACTGGGCAGCACCGGGCTAGAAGGTGGGACTTCAGGGTCAAACAGTCCTGACGTCCCATCCCCCAGGCAGGTCCCTCCACATCCTGGGGGCTCTGCGTGTGGGGGCCACAGTGTGGGCCAGACAGACAGAGCCGGGGCGAGTGCTGGATGATGCATTTCCACCAACACCATTGCTGTTCAGAAGCAATGGAGAGAAAGTAGCCAACGCCTGGAGGGGGACTGCTAGCTGCCCCCTACCCTCTGCAGGCATCCATCCCGCCTGCAGGCCTGGGGCAGCCCACAGGGCTCTCTGCTTCTCTTCACCAGCCCAGGTGGGTTCAGAACAAAGAATTATAAGGCACAGCCCATCTCCCAGGAGCCTCGAAAGAAAGCTGGGCATGTGGCTGGCTGGGCGCTCGCCGCTTTGGGAAGAAATGCTGGTGACTAGGGAAGCAGGGTGCAAAGTAAGGAGACCACAGCTCCTCTCTTGGCACTGCAGCCTGTAGTGGCAGGCAGGGGACTGGGGCTTGAGCAGGATGTTTGCTGACTGGGACCTAGCTCCCTGGAGCTGGTCCACAGCAGTATGGCTTGATTGGATAAAGGGCATTTTCTATTCCACCCCCTCCCAATGTAGTCGGGAAAACCTGATGAAAAGTGGATGCAGCAGCAGCTCAGGGAAGGGGTCCTGGGTGTAGGGACACCCCTCCCATACTGCGTAGGCCCTGGGTTTCTCAGATTCTAAGAATCAGCAGAGGCCTGTAGCCTGGTGGAGCCTGGGCTGGGGGGAGAGACCAGGTGTCTTTGAGGTCTAGAAGCCCGGGTCTGGATGCTCCACAAGCTTCCCGGGCATGAGCCCCTTCCCCCCAGGCTGGAATCCACGCCACACCATTCCTGGACGGCCTGGCAGGCATCAGACATGCCAGGAATGGACCCAGCTGTCGACCTGGCCCAGAAAGGCATCCCCCCACCCTCACCCGTGCTCCCCTCCAGCTGCTGCAGGCTTCAGAGAAGGAATGAGGATGGCCACAAAAACGGGGCGTAGGGAGGGGAGCTGTTTCCTCTGCCTGTCCCCCTCTGCTGGGACAAACACCACAACATAACTGCCACCAGGGTCCTATTCTCCTTGGAGAGGACAGTGGTCCGGGAGCCCGCTTCCGCCTCTGCTTCGGTTACTATCACCCTAATGAGGGGCTGACAGCCCCGCCCTGTACTGGAGGAGATGGGTGAATCCGCTGTGGGTTCCATCCTGTTCCAGGCACTTTTCCACATTGCCTGGGGTTCTCCACACTTTGCAAAGCTCCCAGGAGTGCCGCTGAGGCCCCATCTTTCTTCCAGAGACCCTGTGGCTCACTGGCTAGACACAGGCTTGGGGCTCCTCCCAGCAGGGTGTGGGTCTGCCCTGAATCATCCATGGTACCCCAATCCAATCTGTCTGCCACCCCCAGATGGGGGGGTCCCCGAGTAAGCCCAGCTACTGGACATGTTATGGGTTGAGGTGGGGGAGACAAAGGTCAGTTCTCACCCAGCCCCCTGGATGAGATTTTAGGGGACACAGGCAGGGGAGGGGCACGCCTCATCCAAGGCAATGGATCTGTGTAGTCTGGTCTCCAACAACCCCCCCCAGTACCCTCCCCCCACCAGCCCATGCTGGGCCTGGGGCCAGCCTGCCTTGGGGGCTCCTGGAGGTGGAGGAAGGAGTATCCAGGGGTCGCCACAGGACCCATGTGGCTGGACAGGAGAGAACAAAAGTCTGAAAGCTGAGCTGGGTGGGGGAGGGGTGGGCAGGGTCCTGACAGACAGATTTAGGCAGGTCCAGCAGCCACTCCCCAGTTCCCCTCGCTCCCCTCGCTCCCCTCACACCGGAGCTAATTTGAGCACTGGATGCAGGAACTTGAGCAGCCTGGAGGCCCCCACTGGCTGGTCCCCCACCAGCACCCGATCCTGAAGGCTCCAGTTGTCTGGAGGAGGAGGCATTCTTCAGTAGCCCTGGGGGAGGGGAGAGGAATCTGAGAGGGACTGACTCCCCTTCCCTTCAGCAGAGTAAAAGGTGGACACCCCTAGACCCAGAGAAAGGGGTCTGCAGGAATATACCTGTGAAGGTGCTGGGGCAGAAATGCTGTTCCTAGGCCAAGTGGGGAGAGAGCACGGGAGGCGTGGAGCCTTCTGCAGTGGATCCCAGTGTGTGGCGGCACCCAGGGGCATGGTCTCCCAGCAGCGGGCTGGAGGGGCCAGGCCATGCTGGGCCAAGGGTGACTGAGGCTGTGCTGAGCCGGCTGCACAGCACAGGACTAGGCGGCAGGGACACTGTCTCCAATGGGGGACAGTGGGAAGGCCCAAGGGCAAGGGAGGAGGTGGAAGGAGCCATGGGGCTAGGTGCCCAGAGGGGCCAGCTGCTGGAGGGTCTGGCTGGCGGGCATCTGGTCAGCTGCCAGGGCTGAAACCTGAGCTGGCCAGCTGGAGCTCGGAGGTCTATGAGAATGAGGGGGACTCAGGAAGCCACTATGGTGGGTGCTAGGAAGCCTGACTTTCCTCACCAGCATCCAGCGCTGCCTGATGGGCCTGGAACTGTAATAGCAACTGATGATTCTACGTGACCTCTGCCTGGCCCTGGCCCTGGCCCCTGGCCTCTGACCTGTGACCTTGGCTCAGCCCAGTCCCCTGAAGGCAGGAGGCCATTGAGGCCACATGCTCCATTCCCGGGCACAGCCTAGGCATTGAGGAGATCCAGGGGGTCCCCATTGTGGGAAGGAGGGGGTGGCCTGTGCTTCCTTCTACCCTTCCTATTCCCTCATTGGGGAGGCTGGGGGACCAGCAAGGAGTGTGCAGGGTGGTCGGCTGTGTGCTGGGACCTGGTTCCCCTGGGCACAGGGCCCTCCCAAGGAAAAGTGCGTTCCTGGAAGGTAGAGCCTGCAGCTGCCAACGCTGGCAGGGCACACGGATGGGGGCTTGGACTCCCCCCAAGACTAAATGTCATCAGCCAACTTGGCCTGGGGTTCCTACAGAGATCTAGCCTGCCAGCTCCTCCAGCTGGGCGTGCTCGGCGGTTCCCCACTCTCCCTGCCCCCCACCACAAGACTGACTACTCCAGTTCCCAGTAGGGCTGAGCGGCACACCTCAGAGGGAGGGGCTGGCCTGTTTGTTAGGCGGTCTCCTGGCCAGCTTGGCTCCCTGTCCAGTCCAGGGGGAGGCCGTTCCACTCGACTTTGGACCCTCCTACCCCAGGGACCCAGAGCGCCCTGGGCAGCACTGCCCCACCGAGGACCATCAGCTCAGGGGCCCCTAACGGCAATCAGGGCCAGTAGTACCGGGGACGACGGGGCGACGCACTCTAAGACACCGTTGGGCAGTGTAGGGGGGCAGGGACCCCGCAGGTGCCCATGCCTTACCTGGGCCAGCAGCCCGAGGGCGAGAAGGAGCACGGTTTCCATGGACCGGCGGCGGGGCGACTGGCCGAGTGTTCGGCCGGCCGGGCCCGAGCTGTACCTCCTGCTCCGACAGAACCCGGCTGAGTGACAGCACAAGTGCGCGGGCGGTGGGCAGAGTGAGTGACTACACGTGGCCGGGGCGGGGCCTGGTGCTGAATGACAGCACAAGTGCGAGGGCTGGGGGGCCGCATGTGTGCGTGGAGGGAAACGGGGGCTGGAGGGCGGGAGGTGGAGCCGGCGGACTGAGTGAATGACAGTACGAGTGTGGCGGCGGGTCTGGGGCTGAGTGACTGCACAAGTGCGCGGGCGGGGCCGGGGCGGAGCCGAATGAGTGACAAAATGAGTACTGGGCGGGGTGGGGTGGGGGGCTGGTCCAGGACTGAGTGACAACACAAGTGCAGGGGGCGGGGGTGAGGGGACGGGGAACTGGGCTGAGTGACAGCACGCGTGTGGGGGCGGGGACTGGGCTGAGGAACAGCACATGTGTGGGCTGGGCTGGGCGATGAGTGACAGCACAAGTGTTAAGAGGGCGGGTCAAGGGCTGAGTGACAGCACGTGAAGCCTCTCGCGAGGCTGAGGGCGGGCCCAAGGGCAGGCCCCGGCAGGCCGGGGAGTCAGGCAGCTGTCCTGGGATGCACAGCTTGCAGGGTCAGGCCATGGAACCAGGCCTGTCAGAAAAGGCAGCATTCTGTGGGGGTTGGGCTTTCTCTCTCTCTCTCTCTCTGTCTCTCTCTCTGTCTCTCTCTCTCTCTCCTTCTCTCTCTCTGTCTCTCTCTCCTCTCTCTGTCTCTGTCTCTGTCTCTGTCTCTGTCTCTCTCTCTCTCTCTCCCTCTTTCTTTCTTGGTCCCCAAACTCACCAGGCACACTCCTGCCTCAAGGCGTTTGCAATGGCTGTTCCCCCTGCCTGGAACGCTCTTCTCTTTCCCAGGCTTGCTGCTCGCTGCCTTGAGGGCTTTGTCTAATGGCATCTCTCCACCATCCTATTAGACATTATTACTACCCAGCATAGTTATCTCACATCTCCAATCCCTCTTGCTGAATTTGTTCCCTGCTTGGGGTGGAGCGTCCCTGGGGTGGGGCTGTTCCCTTTGGACTCCCAGGCCTTGCACAGAGGAAGGCCAGGCACAGACCCAGCCTCCCCCACTCCAGTCAGAAGCCTTTTCTTCTTCCTCTGGTCTCTGGTCTCCTTGGTTGGCAGGTATTTGGTTAGGATCTTACTGCTCTCCTCAAGACCCTGCATGCCTGGTGTGCATATGCGCGTGTCTCTCACAGGTCCAGCAGAGGTAAGGGAGTAGGGAGAGGGCAGAAGGGGAGGAAGAACCTGTGGACCAGCGTGCTTTCTTCTGAGCAGGAGCAGTGGGGAGTGGAGCTGCTGACCAGCCCCCGCCTTAGTGCGGGAGCCTGGGTGTGGGTCTTCTCTGTCACAGGAGCAGGATGGGGCCTCTCCTCTCCTCTCCAGATTGCTAGGCTGCGGAGCAGGTGCAGCACCATCTGTGCCCTTGGCCTGCTTGGAAGGAGGCCAGGCTGCCTGGGGAAGGCTCTGGCAGTGACTGTGTCTCTGGCACTCACTGCTCCAAGGTGGGGGGCAGGGAGCCCCTTCCATCTCCAGGCTCTGAAGCCCTGGGGCTGGGGACCAGCCCCTGGGGGCCACCGTGCTGCCTCTAAGGTTAGGGACCCCAAACAAATAGCCAGTTTACTTTCCTTTGTAACGAGGGACCAGCCCCTCAATTTTCCGGGGGACTTGGGACACCCGACCCTCTGGGCTCGCCTTCTCCCATACCCCAAGGCTGCAGCTCGGACCCCCAGTCTGGGCTGCCCTCTCCTTTCCCAACTCTGCAGCCTCCCTCAGAAGCTCCAGACTTAAACCCTCCCTACCCCTGCCTACCTTCCCTCTGGCCCCCTCAAGGGGCTTATGCCTAAGAGGGAGGGACACCCTTGAGCATTGAGCCAGAGGGCTTGGTGAGGAGGGGCTGGCCGGTGGGCAGGCGCATGAGTGGGCAGGGCCTGAGGCTTCGGGTTGCACCTCACCAGGTTGCTGAGGAGCCGTATTGCCTCCTCAATCTGCTACACACGATCCGCTCTGTGATGTCTGAGCCTTGAAAGTGTTGGTGGTTCAGTGAAGCCCTTGTGTCCACCAGAACACTGATGACTGTCTGGGCTGTTCCCATTCCCGCTCCCCTTCCCGCTCCCCTGGATGACTCCTCTTGGGAAGTGCCTGCTTGGTCTCCGGCACAGGGACACTGTTGGGTGGGTTTGAACCCATCAATCCACTAGGGCCTGAGTCTGGTCAAGGTCCACACACAGTGGGTGCCTGCCCACTCGCCTAAGTGGGTGAGCTTGTGAACCTGGAGGAGGCCCAGGAGGCAGCAGCTATTCACTGGCAAAAGGCCAGGGGCCAGGGACCAACCCTGAGGGTTCATCCTGTTTAGGGATTTTCAACTTTCTTATGATAAAAGGGGCAGTACTGACAGCCTTCAGCACAGAGGTGAAACTATTATAACTTTAGAATAATCATGTAATTATTTACATTAGAATAATACTGTAATTATACAGTGAAACAAGAATTATTACATATAAAAATATGTAGGTTTATATAAAATTGAACACAAATATAAGACACACACACAGAGTTCTATGAAGCAGAGATTTTTTTCTTAGTGCAGGTAAGGAGACAGCTTAGCAGATGCTGGACAGATGGTCAAAAATGCATGTCCTGAGGCCAGAACCTGTGAAAATGTCACCTTCCATGGGAAAGGGACCTTGAGGTAGGAAATTATCCTGGATTGTCTAAGCAGGTCTAATCCGTTCACAGGAGTCCTTAAAAGCAGGGAACGATCGGCTGGCAGCAAAGAAATTTGGCAAGAGGGAGAAATCAGAGATCAAAGGTGCACGAGGGACCAACACCACATGTGGGTGTTTGTTCTGAGGTTCAGGGGCCATGGGCAGACCTCTGGAAGCTAAGGACAGGCTCTGGCTGACAGCCAATGGAAACGGCACCTTAGTCCTACAACCACAAGGAACTGGATTCTGCCAAGGACCTGAATGAGTTTGAAGCAGATTTCACCATGAGATCTGGGTAAGCGCTCACCCAGCTGACACTGTCTTTCGCCTCTTTGACCAGGAACCGATGACTTGGTCCAGCCATCTTAGATGCCCATCAGACCTAAAGAAACAGTGAGATGATAAATCCATGTTGTTTCAGCCACTAAGTGCGTAGTAACTTGTTCTGGTGGCCAGAGACCAAGAACACTCAGGCTGAGTAATGGCAGAACCAGCTGGTATTCACTGAGTGTCTGCTTGGCTCCCAGCAGGGGGATAATTACATGTTCACACTGCCGCAGCCCCCTTTGTGAGTGAGGGTCAGTTAGGGGCTTGTGGCAAGGGGACAGAGAGGTGTACACGCAGCTCCTCCGGCTGCATTCAGGGGCATCCACCCACTTAGCGTTTACGTTGCTGTGTGGGGGGTGGGGGCCTGGACAGAAGGTGGACACAGTGGGGAGGGGGAAGAATGCTGAGTGTTCAGGAGGTGCTGGACGAGGACGTGATCCTGACACCAGGCCCAGAACTGGGCAGTGGACAGGCTCCTTGTGGACATGACCTGGGGTCCCCGTGGTCATCCAGGCGGACGTGTCTAGTGGGCAGCTGCACATAACCACAGTAAAGGTGAAAGGGGGCTCTTGGAGGCCCAGGCACTGTTCTCACCCCACACGTGGCTGGTTCCGCTGGGGCCCCCATTTTACCGGGAAGGACCCGGAAGCTTAAGAGGCCAGTACAAGTAGGACCTGGCCAGGAGCCCCGGCTCACCAGCTACAGGGCCCATGCCCTTTCCATATTCAAGCCTGGTCTGGAGGTTGGAAGAGAGGCTGGGTGGAGGCAAACACTCCCTCCTTCCCTCTCTTTTTCCTTCCTTCCTTCCTTCCTTCCTTCCTTCCTTCCTTCCTTCCTTCCTTCCTTCCCTGTTCCTCCCTCCCGCCCTTCCTCCCACAATTCACCTGTGCCAGGCCTCTTCCAGGCTCTGGGGCTTCAGAGCTGAGGAAAGTCCTTATGGGGCCTCCCTCCCAGGGCAGTCAAAGCATCAGCAAACCCTAATGTGGTGAAGCAGTGTACATGTGTCCTCGGTGGAGCTGCGTAAACATGCGGGTAGATGGCTGTGGAGTGTGTGTGTGTGGGTGAAAGGGTGGAGCAGATCTGGAAGGTCCCAAACACCTGCCTGACCCTCCTGGCCTGGTCAGGGCAGTGAGGTCCTACAGAGAGCTTCCTGTCCGTTAAATTCATGCCAGGGTCAGAGGATAGTGGGGGTGGGCTGGGTTGTGGGACATCAAGGAGATGCAAGGGTCGGGAGGAGGCCAGGCTGGTGGTCCTTTTACCCAGCACCTCTCCTGGGAAGAGCAGGGGGGTCACTGCCCCGGGTCCAGGCCTTGCACGCCCTCTGGCGGCCACAGGGCGCAGTGCAGGCAGAGGCCTCCCTGGATGGAAGAAGTCCAGGCGGCACCCATCAGGTTGGGAGGGGATCTTGGTTTTGTCAAAAACCCAATGACACCTCCCAAACAAACGTACAACAGTCATTCTCAAACTATGTTTTCAGTCTTGAATGCTCAAACAATATGGATAGACAGCAGATAGAAGTTGTGGGGCCTTGTAGCCCTGAGTATTGGGAGCAAGGAGCCCACAGGTCTGGAGGGCCTCTGGGCTGCAGGCCCTGTCCTGGATTCCCTCCAGGGCTGTCCCTGAGCTTCAAGCCCCCATTTGCTGGGGCCAGGGTCCTGTCCTGCTGAACAGCCACCTGCCCAGTAACCCTGACACGGGGATGGACAATCCGGCCAGTGGCCCCAGGTCCACTGGACACGGTTTCCTCTGTCTCTCAGGAAACCAGCCCCAACCAGACTTGACCCAGTCACTGGTATGGGAGGAGCGGGGGTGGGGGTGGGTAGGAGGAAAGGGGGTGGCCCACTCAGCCAGGGTGGCAGGGAAGGGCAGGCAGGGGGTAGACCAGGGTCTTAGTGGCTCCCGCCACACCCACTGACACCAGCAGAGGGCAGTGTGGCTCCAGGGAAGGCGGCAGAAGTGGTGGGACGGTGGGCTGGAATGGAGGGAGGTGGCAGCCGGGTCCTTCCTCTTGCTGTCCCTGAGGTGGTCCCTGGCTCTCAGGGGGCAGCTGGGAGGGTCAGTGGGCCCTTCTCACCCCCACCCTGGACACACCTGCCCTCCATACCTGCTCTTCTGGAGATGCAGCCCCCACAGTGACCCTGCACCCTCTTGTCTGTCCCAGGGTAGAAGGAGCCTGGCATAGACCCTTGTTTTCCCAAGAGGGATTGAGGGACTGCTGGCCACAGGGTCAGCACAGACTTCTACCCACATCTACCCCAGAGAAGGCCTCAGGCTGCCGACCCCTCCCAGGCCCCTGGCCAGGTAATGCCAGCTTACCTGAGGTCTCCCCCTGGCATTGGCTCTGCAGCCAGCTGGGCCTCCTACCCATGGCTGGCCCAAATGTGCTGCGGTAGCCGGGGGCAACCAGGCCAGCAGGGGATCTTGCAGGGCATGGCATCTGCTAAGGGCACTGTCATTGGCTGAGCCAGGTCAGCCCAGACCTGCCTGCGGCGAGGCGGGCTGGAGGACTAAGAGGATCAAGAGAGCATCCTGGCCACCACAACATGGGACATGCAGACAGAGCGAGGTGGAGGGCAGGCCAGAGAATGGAGTCACCAGCCTCAGACAGTTGAATTTTAAAGCAATTTTAAGTTGCAACAACCACCCCTGGAGACTCAGTTTTGATGGAAAAATCGACTCAGTAAAAGCCTCACCAAGACGAGCCGGGGCCAGGGCTGGGACCACCATGCAACCCAAGACCCCAGGGAGGGGGTGCAGGCCCCCTGTCCTTCTTCTGCAAAGCCTCAGGGTGCTGAGGACCCAGGAGAGGGGCTGGTGTGGGTGGCTGCCCTCTGAGTTGGGCAGGAGGGTGTGGAGGTCAGGGAGGGGTGGTACAGGGCCCAGATGAGATGTTGGAGGAAGCAGGTGGGGGGTGGGGTGGAACAAAGGTGGGGTGAGACCCCCCGTGGGTGTGCACACCAGGTGAGCGTCCATCACCAGTCTTCCCTTCCTGGCAGCCTGTGCCTGTGGGCCCCGGGGATTAAACGCCCCAGACTGGCTTCACATACGCAGCAGGCATGAAGGGAATGTCGCTGACGGACCAGGAGGTCTCTGCTCCCAAAGCCGCCTGGGCCCTGGAAACAATCAGTTCCTTAGAGTGGCCTCAGTGAGTTTGTTTCCTGTGTTGTCACAACATATGTCATTTCACAGGGCCCTTGGCCAGGGCTAGGGAGAGTCCCTGTTAGGAGGAAACTGGTGGGATGGACTCCAGGCAAATGAGGCCACCTGGTGGCTAATCCTTCCAGGCCTGGGGGAGGGAGGCCAGGGTCTGTCCCTTCGGCACTGGCTTGCATGGGTCCCCTCTCCTGCCTCACTGCTCTCCCCACCCAGCCCGGAGAAGCTGCCAGCACAGCTCCATGTTGGCTTCTCTCAGAGGAGTGAAGGCCAGGGAAGGGTGGGGGCTTGTGCCAGGGGAGTGGAGACTGCAGGGTGTGTGTTGCAGAGTGGGGAGTGTGCCAGCAAGGGCGTGGGGGTCCCTAAGTCAGCCTAGTCAGTGCAGCCCCACGCCCACCCCCAGCCTGCTATGCTGGGCGCTGGCACCGTTGTCTTTCAATCAATATCAAGTGGACTGGTGACAGATTTGGGAGCGAAGAATCCCAAACAGCCATATAAATCACATTAATGACCATTCAGATGAAATCAATTGCTGTAATGGAATCAATTTAGTCTGACGACATTGTTGCTGCCTTTAATCTCGCCCTCCGTTCTTGGGCCGCTGGTGAGTGGGGGCTCCTTCACCCAGGGGCAGGGTCTCCGTGGCGCTGTGATGTTTCCCTCTCCAGTGTCAGGGCCCAGGAGGAAGGTACGGGGTACAGGGGCCTTAGGGGCTATGAGCCCTCCCTGTTGGCCTTTCTTTGCCAGACAGATGAACCTGGGCAGAAAGGCTGGGAAAGGCAGCACCCAGGTCAGTGCAAGAGCTGGTGGATGGCACAGAAGCCTCCCCACAGTGCCCAGGACTGCAAGCTGGGCTGCAATGCCAGGTGAACTGACAAATAGGCACGAGTTCCAGGTAGGCACAGGAGGGGACTCCTGCAGACTCAGAATCATGACTTTGTAGAGCACCTCTGTGCCATTCTCATCTTCACAGTGATGGTGTGAATGTGGGCTGAGTGGTCAGGCAGCCTCCACCTGAGAGATGCCCTCACCTGGAGGAAAGTTTCTGCGGGCACTGACCCTGTCCTCAGCCTCACCCTGGTCAGCGATTCCATTAGTGCCTGGAATGAAGTCACAGGAGGTGACCTGAGGTTCGGTGGCTGCTGACAGAAGAAGTCAAAACTCTCTAGAGAGTTTGTCACACTACCCTGTTCCAACAAGATGAAATGACACTAACAGGGTTAAATAAATACTGAGACTTCGTTGAGATGACAACGTATTAGATGAGATGCTGAGGGACTAGTCTGGCTGCCATCTGCACACAGTGGGGCTGTGTTTAGTGACCCCAGAGGCAGTGTGAACCTAGAGCAGTCTGGCTGCTGCAGGAGGAATTACTCGGGCTGCATTCAAAGAGGACGTGTTCCCAACAGGGCCGAGTGCACTCCAGTTGTGGATTTCTATCTAGAGAGGAACATCTTTACCCAGAGGATACTCAGGTCCAGCAATTGAGCAAGGGAGGACACAGGAACTGGAACTGCTCACGAGAACAAAGCAGTTTCCACCTGTGCACACACACTGTTAGGTTGAGCACAAGAAAACCTTAATAGCATCAGAGGAAAAAGATCAATGAACTTGAAGACGTGAAGGCCGAGAATGCCGGGAAGCAAAGGTGCAGAGGAAAATGGCTCACGTCTCGTACCAGGCAGCCTGTCATTCAAGACGGAGGCAGAAAGAAAGAGTCAGGTATACAAAGGTTAAGCGAGTTCACCATTCCAATGCTTTTAAGAGAACTATTTACAGAGCATTATTTATTAAAATGAAATCCACTGAGCCAAGAAGTTGATAAAATGTCAGTAAATTTAACGATTGACTGTAAAAAGGAAGCCTATTAATTTTTGTGTCAAAAGAGACAAACAAACTGAAAGTTTAAAGAAATACCAAGATGGTAGAGAAGCAGGTATTCAGAGGCAGGTTACAGCATGTTACAGCCTCTTCTGGGCCACGGGGAGCCACAGACCGTCTCATATAGACTTTATAGTATGTATTTAACATTTTTAAGGGTTCTCAAAGAACGGAAATTTAATTTATAATTTCCTGATAAAGAGGAAAAAGTAGAGAAGGTTATTTATACAACAAAAGAGAAGATAAAAACAAAGCAAAAATCCCGAGGATGGCAGGCATACGATTGCAGTAACCAGTCTAAATACATCAGTAATCACAATAAATGGACTACATTCACTTACTAAAAGACAATGGCTGTGCTAACACTGACACCACACAGAAAGGTGGGTGATTAAGGAACGCAAAGCCGGACCATTTCAACACAAGCCCGGAAGCTAGAAGAGCAATACTAACCTCAGACAAATATAACTGAAGGAAAAAACACGGACAGGGATAAAAAGAGATGCTAAATAACATCCATCAGAAACATATAATAATAACCAAGTATAATATGGGCCTAAGAACACAATGTTGAAATACATAAAGGAAAAACTGACAGAATGACAAGGAAACACAAACAGCTCGACAACGTGGCGGTGATTTTAACATGCCTCCTACTGAGGGGTGAGGCAGGCCAAACACTGAGGCACAGATGCACTGGAATAACCAAATTAACAAGTTTAATCTAATAGATTCTCCGCCATCTCTCGACTCTGAAACAAAACCCAGCTGCCTAGGACACAATAGGCGCCTCAGATTTCAAAGAGCTGGAATCACATGGCCTGTGTTCTCGGGGAAGTCCACGGAGAGCAAAAGGAAAATGGTGGATTGAAAATGTGCTTGCGGGTTAAGAGATTAAATCAAAGTGGAATTCACCAAGTCTTTGGAACTGAAAGTGCCACAGAATAAAGCCTGAGTGATGCTCACGCAGTGTCTAAGGGCCTGGAATAGATTTCTAAGAACAAGCCAGACAGAAGCCGGCGAGGGAGGGGACAACCCAGGTCGTCAGGAAAAGAGTGTTCAGTTAACCCTGAGGCCAGAAGAGGGAGAATGATGACCAGAAGTTGATGAAATGAAAGAAAGAAACACAGCGAAGATTAGCAAACCAAAGAAAAAGTTAAATAGACAAATGGAGCAGGATTGATGAGGAAGAGACACTGGGCCCTGTGAGGATGGGAGTATATTTACAGGCAGGACAGGGGAGAAGGCTGGGGACAACTTTATGCCAGTAAACCTGAAACCTGGAGGAAGTGTATGGTTTTATAGAAGACACAGGTAATCAAATGGACTCACAAAGAAGTAACAATTTTGAATAAGCCAGCGGCCATTAACGAGACAGTAGTAATCGAAGACACCCTGCCCGTGAAAACACACAGGCCTCATGCTGTCCGGTGCCATCTTACCCTCTTCAATATTCTAAATAAAACGCAGGCTCAAGTCCCAACCCAAAGCCCCAGGCGAGAAGGGTATTGGAATTCAGAATTTGTCAGATGTTCCAAAGGCGAGTTTGCCACATACTGTGTTGCTCCCTCGGGATCTGAGATGGCCCCCGGGACCAACGCACACTCACATCGCCTGATGTCCCTTCCGCTCAGGTCTGTCTGCTGTCTTAGTCTGTTCAGGCTGCTATGACAAAATACCACAGACTAGGGGGTTATAAACCACACACATTGATTTCTCACTTTTCTGAAGGCTGGAAATCCAAGATATGGGCTCCAGAAAATTTGACATCTGGTGAGGGCTTCCTGCTTCATAGATAATGTCTTCTTGTATCCTCACCTGACGGAAGGGGCAGGGAGCTCTCAGAGTCCCTTTATAAGGGCACTAACCCCATCATGGCCCCCTCCCCACCCTTCATGAGCCGATGGCCTCCCAAAGGCCCCACCTGTTAACACCATCACATTGGGGGTTAGGGCTCAACATATGAATTTTGAGAGGACGCAAATATTCAGTCTGCAACCTCTGCCAAATGAGTTTACCACAAACACAGAAAAACAAAACCCAAAACAAACAACTTTGGTTGTCAGAGTTTCAGTTGTGGAATTGTAGATAAGGAACCACGGTGCCAGATCAATAATCACATTAAACAGTATAATTCAGCTCCCTCTTCCCTGCCCCCAGTGTGACCAGCTAGGGTTTATCCCAGGAGCACGAGTGTAACATCAGAATATCGTCCACTTTAAGAGACTGAAGACAGAAAGGCTGGTCAATTTCATAGATAAAAAATTTTCAATAAAATTTCGCGCTCATTCACGAAACATCTTAGCAATTAGGGGCAGTAATGCACGAGTTCATTCGAGGCAGGGTGTCCACCTGTATTCACCTGTGGAACTCGACGTGGTTCTGGAGGCATCTACTCACCCCCTTTCTTCTAGTTTTTATCTTGGTGGAGATTTCCGCAATGCAGTAAGGGGAGAAAAGAAAGAAACAGGAAAGCTAAGAATTGTAAAGGGGGAGGTATAGCTGTGTTATTGGTGCCGAAGTAAGAAACGTCCAAACCTGTAGAGAAGTTTAATGAGTTTACTTGAGCCAAACTGACGACAATTGCCAGAAGCAAAACCTCAATGGATTAAGAAAATGCTTCAGAAAATGGCAGTTTTCGTGGCTTATTTTATACATCAGAATCAAAGGAGGAGACAGACATTACATGAAATCCATTGGTGGTAGATTAAGGTAGATTAAAGCAAAGCAGGGAAATCTCAGACTGGATAAAAATTAAAATGGGGAGACACTTCTTCTACCCTAGTGGGTGCAGGATGGTTAACAACATTTTACAGCACATGCGAGCAGAGATGTTATTCGGGGAACAAGGTAACAGTGAGGGGTTCTGTAGTCTGGTGCTGTGCTGCGGGAGGGTTGTGCCCTGAGGGGTCCCGAAAAAGGGATTACTCTGACATTCCAAGAGTATGTTATCTTAGATGCAAAAAGACAACTGACAGGCTCACTTAAGGTGAAGATTGACCTGTTTTGTCAAGGAAGCTACAGGCCAAGGAAGTGATTACCGGCCATTACCCGCTTTTAGTTAGGAATTTTTATGTTCAGACCATTCTGTGTGGTTGATTTAGGTCTCTGAGTTTGTAAGGCCTGCCGTGCAGGTTTAGTATGTGGCCCCTTTTTCATCCACATTGGGCAGATGTTGATAACCTATAGGAAACCCACAAACGAATTCAGTAAGGCTGCAGGATGGAAATCCAACACACCCACACACCCACACACCCACACACACCCACACACACACACTATTTCAATAACCAATTAAAAAATATAATAAGAAATCCCATTCAGGTTTCCAACAAAAGGTATAAAACACCTGGGACTAAATCTCCCAGAGGACATGTATAATTATTATAGAGAACATTGCAGAGCACGAGGAAGCCTGAAGAAACAGAGCTGGCTCACGTTCGTGGACTGGAAGATGCAGTTTGTAAAAGACAGCAAGTCTCACCAGATGAATCTATGAATTCAATCACCTCCAATAAAATTTCCAATGAAATTTTTTAAAAAAGGGACTTTAAGCTGCCCTTAAAATTCAGATGGAAGAGTGAAGGGCCAAGAAGAGCCAAGGCTGGTTTGAGAAAGGGAATGGGAGTGAGTGCCTTGTCCTAACAACTATCAAGACTTAGGAAGAAAGATGGGAGTCTCGGCAGCCTAGAAGAAAGTGGGGCACGCCTGGTAGAGAACAGAGGCCACATGCAGTTCAGTGGGGAAAGATGGAAGATTCCGTAACTGAGCACATTAGTTATTCCACACGGGAAAAGTCAGGGCACTTCAGGCCACATGAGAAAATAAATTCCCAATGAATTAAGGGCTTAAATGAGGACAACAAATCTTTGTAACTTTTAGGAGAACATATGGGAAAATATATTTAAGAGCTTGGAGTAGAAAAGGATTTTTTAGACATGAAAAATTCAAGCCATAAGAAAATTAATGCATGTGAATATATTAAAATTTTTAAATTAGGCACACCGATAGATATCATTAAATGAAGGAAAAGGCAAGCCAGCCACGTAACCGGTACATAATCAAGAAAATTACCAACAACCAAATAGGAAATGGGCAAAGAACAGGAACAGGCAATTCACAGAATAAGAAACGGAATGGCCACTAAACAGGTTCAAAATATTCCTCCTACCTAGTAATTAGGGAAATGCAAATCAAAGCCAAGAGATTCCATTCCACACCCAGCACGGTGGCAAAAATGAAAAGTCTGTTCGTCTGTGTTGGCATGGAGGTGAGATTGGCATGTCACGTATGCTGGAGGGCATCTGCACGGGTACGGCCTCTTTGGAAAGAAGGGGGCAATATCTGGTCATTGAGGAGTCCGGCGCCAGCTGCTGCCAGCTCCCAGCATGTCCCCGAGCTCTCCTTGACCTTGTTCTGTCTGTCACCGGCCGCCCACGGCCCGGGGGACGCTGACACCTGATGGGTGGCTTCAGAGCCCAGATCTGTAACCTACGGACATTTATGTGTCCGTGTGTGTATGTGTGTGTGCATGGCAGAACACGTGTACATGCATGTGGTCACACACATAAAATGCATGTATGTGCTAGCACATGTGTATGCATATCCATGCATGTCCATGTGTGTATGTACGTGTGCACAGGTGAGTATATAGGCCTGTATATGCATGTCGATATGTGGTGTGCATGCACATATGCATGTACACACACAGCTGTGTATGTCTGTGCGTCCATGGGTGTCTGTATGCATGTGTGTGCATGTACATGTGTGCAGGAGGCAGCCAATCTGGCTGGTGCAGTGTCTCCTCTTTCTCAGGAGTGACTCTTCCCTGTCACGGCAGTGCTAACGGGGGTGTCGCTGAGGCATTAAGGATGCGTCTGCTTGTTGCCGCTGTTGTTTTAATGGTTTTATTGCTCGGTGGTGGGGAAAGGGCTGGCAGGCTGGAATGAAGTAGATTGATGGCTTAATGGCCCGTAGCCATTACAGAGTAATTGAATGGCTGTGTATATATGATCAGACTGTCAATGGGCAACGTGCACTGCAAGCCGATGATGAGAGGGGCTGCGGGGTGAGCATGGCTTGGGCTTGGGAGAGGACCCTGGGCGGGCAAGGGGCACCATGTGAAGGAACACGCAGATGTGCCCGGTGGAGGGCTGCGCCCGACACTCATTCCCACACAGGTAGGTCATGCCCAGAAGCCTGCACGTGAACCCGAAACATGGCCGCTCATGCACACACCTGCATGTGGATACCCAGCCCATGTGCTGGTGCCCCTTCCTTACACATGCACGTCTGCATGCACCTCAGGTGTCTGCACACTGTACACAGCCGTGTGAAGCCCCCGCACCAGCAGATGCAGAGGGATGGCACCTTTCAGAGGCCTGAGGGGGTGCCGGTGCCCAACTGGGCCGAGGGCGCACTGTGTCTGGGACCAGGGGTCAGAGGCTTGTAGTTTCCATGCCTGTGGAGGTCCATTTCAGCACAGGCCAACAGGCCACCTGCCCAGTCCCACGTTGGGGGGGGGGGGCGTATAGCCTCAGGAGAGAATAGGGAGGTGGCTGGGAAGCCGTGGCCAGGGCCATCATGTTCAGGTGACACGGCTGTGTTGCAGGAATGGCCCCAGCCCTGCTCGCCCAGGTCCCAGGGCCCCTGTCCTGTGTTCCTACACCCCCGGTTCTGGGGGTGGCCCCTGCCAGCCCAGCACCCAGGCCCCCACACCTCCCTGCATGGAGAGGACCCTGAAAACCACCTGTTAGGGGCTGAGGGCTGGGATGAAAACCTCCCTTTGTTGAGCCTACTGCCTGCGCTGGGAGCTGGGAGGCGGCTTCAGGAAGGAGATTTCCACCGACTCCTCCTTCCCTTGGGCGTGAGCATCCTTATCTCTATCTTCACAGAGGAGGAAACTGGCTCGAGAGGCACAGGCTGGTGTGAAGATGCCAGGGTGTGTCCTCGGGCCCTGGCCACCCACCTCAGTGCCTGCTCTGAGGAATTGTTCCCAACTGGGGACTGGAAGAGGGCAGGGAAGAGGTTGGCAAGGGTGGATGCAAGGATGCAAGTAGGCTTCCCGCCCTGGTCTCGGAAAAGCCAGGCTCCCCCTGCCATGCCCTGGAGACCCCTTTCCCAAATCCTCATTCCTCTGCCCAGACGCCCCTCGTCAGCCTTTCTGGTCCTGTTTCCCATGTTCTTCATTGATCAAGGGAACGTTACCTGAGTCTGTGGAGGACACCTCAGTCCACCCCTTGGGGCAGAGGCCTCACAGCCGTGCCAGCCCCAAGACTCCAGGACGCTGGTTGGAGAGGACTTGGGAGCCACAGACAGGCCAGCTGGACCAGGATCCAAGAGAACTGTTCAATAGCCCTCTTTTTCTTCATCTTAAAATGTCCGCTAACGAGAGATTGGTGCAACTTACAGGGAACAAGGAAGATGCTTAACAATCACTACACATCTGGAGGCTAAAACAACACGTTGTTCTCCCATGTCTGGAAGTCCAGCACCTTCTCTGGGGCTAGAATCAGGTGTCTCAGGGCGGGTGCCTCCTGGAGGCTCCAGGGGAGAACCGATTTCATCTTTTCTGGCTTCTTCGCCCTCTGCCTCTTCCCCCGTCATCTAGGCCAGCGATGGCAGCTTGAGCGTCACTCCATCATCACTGACTCTGGCCCTCCTGCTCCTCTCCCACTGTTAGGACCCTGTGATGATACTGGGACTCACCTTTGCCTCGTGAAGTAACCTATTCACAGTCCTGGTCTCAGGGACCAGGACATGGACAACTTTGAGAGCTTTCATTGGTGGTCCCAGAATCGGAGGGCGGCTGAGGGACCCCAGGGACAGAGGTGGGCCCAGGCTACCTTGGAGTGGCCTGTGTTGTAGCTTCCACAGCTCTTGGCCAGCTCCAGGATGCCCGCCCTACCTGGGAAGACTGACCCCAGCCACCGCAGGGATTGGCTTCCACTGCCTGCCCGGCCAGGGGCCAACTCCCTTCCCCTGATGCGTCTGCACAGGCGCCTCCCTGTGCCAAGCATGTGACCAGCATGCTGCTCCCCCACACATAACCCCCTGCCCCTGACCTCCTGTCTAACCTCTTCTCCCAGGTTCCCACACACAGAACCACCTCAGGGTTGAACATAGAACAGCGTCACCTGGGCCTGTGCTCTGGGCCGTGCTGCCCCACCTCCTTCGAGGATCGCTCAAGACCACCTGCCAAGACCAGCTCAGACACCACTTCCTCTGGAGTGCTCCTGAGGGAGGGGAGTGCCCGCCACCCCTCCAACACCCACGCACATTGTCACGATTGTTGGTGATTTTGTTAGTTGTGTGTCTGACCTCACTCCTTGGACAGAGCTGCTGAAGGTGGAATAACCAGGGCTTCGGGCCCAGAGAGCATGGGATCCACTCCAGTGTTTCTCTTCCTGGGGCCCTGGGACAGTCGCTCACCTCACTGGCCCTGTTTCCTCATCTACAAAGTGGGCTGAGAGCACTCCCCTTGGGGTACCCACTGGCATGGCCCCCACAGCCGGGAGAGCAGCCAGTTTCACTGGGTTTGTGAACAAGTTGGGGACCTGAGTGGGATCCCTGCCCTCGTATCCAAGTGGGTGGGAATCCCCCCCCAGCTCACAGTGGAGCCGGGCAGGCTTCCCCGCGTGAGGCAGGTGGTCCGGCCCCTCCCTGTGGTCATCCATCTCCCAGGTTTATTAATGGCCTTGTCAGCACGGCGTGGGACACCCGCGGCTGTCTGCAGTGATAGATCGCGAAGCGCCTCTGCTGCTATTTATTCTCCAGTGACCTTGTCCCCCCATTGTTGCACGCGTAAGAGTTATGAATGTGGGACATGATAATTTGATATTGATCTATTTGGTGAGCTAAGAATTTACTGCATCCTTGATGTTTTAACAAAGGATACACTTGACTCCCGCAGGCAGGATAAAGGGCTGCTCTGACCACTGCTCACAGCCCAGCAGGAGGGGACAGCCGGCCCCGGATGACCCACCAAGGCAGGGTGTAGGGGTCCTTGGGAAGCGTGGGCTGCTCGGGCTCAGGGGGCTTCTACAAGGGCCACCAAGCAGCCATGACAGTGCACACAGGACCACACTGACAAAGGTGACCTTGAGCAACTGACCAGAGACAGAGTCCACATGGAGGATGGCCCCACTGAGACCACTGAGGACAGAGATGGGGTGGGGGGACTGTGGGGGTGAAGGGACAATGAGGGGTGAGGGATGAGGGGAGTGCCAGGGAAGGGGGGTGGATGGGGAGGGGGTCCTGTGGGGGACCCCGCCCTGGCACAGCCTTACCCAGTGCAGGCCCGCAGAAACAGGCCCAGGAAGTAGAGCAGCAGGATGAAGCCGGTGTGGCAGGGACAGCGCAGGTCCCTGGAACCCCCAGAGGGAGAAGGCCACAGGACAGAACCATTTTAAGAACTGAGCTGTAGTTTTCAAATTTACTGTTTAGTGCTGGAACCGTCTTCAAAAAATTTTTATTTAGAAACTCAACGTAAGACAGAAAAAGAGTTGGGATTTCAGTTTAAGGTAATTCCAGGGACTCTTGGAAAACTGTTTTATAATCCCGGTCCCACTCAGCCCCCAAACTTGTGGGTGTCAGGGCATGTGTGTGCACGTGTGAACACAGGTATGCATGCAGGGATGTCTGAGTACACGCGTATGCAGGTGAGAACACGTACCTAAGTACGTGCGCAGAGGTGTGTGTGGTATGCGCACTTGTGGGCATGTCTTTCCTATTCATTGTTGCTTCAAGTCAGCCTGGCATTGTACCCATTTTTACACGGTTATCTTGTCTAAAACTGGGTGCCGAGCTGCTGTTTTCTGCATGATTGTATAATTTTGTCCTCCTGAAAGACTGGAGCAGGAACTGTTTCCAGAATTCCCTTTATAAGACAGGAACCCCAGGCTTAGTGCCCATGACCTGGCTCTTGGGGCACGCTGCCAGGCCCTCTGTCTGAGCAGGCCTCACCTGTGTTGGCGGGAGGCTGTGCTCGTGGACACACCTGGAGAGTGCAGTCCCTGGCCCCAGATATGAGGGGCGTCTATGACACCCTGGGGCCCAGCACTGGAGTCCTGCTCCTGGCCAGGCATCTGCACCCATGACATTTCCACTGTTGCCCCAGCTGTAGGCGGGACCCCGTGGGAGAAAGTTTCCAGAGGAAGCCAGGCCCAGGAGTGGACGTTCTCAGGTTCCAAGTGTGAGGTTGGCAGGGTGAGGCTCATGGCACAGAGGACATGGATGTGACCACAGCAGCTGTGGGCTCACTGCCAGCCTGCATGCATTCCTGACCATTGGGAATCTTGAGTCGTGGGTGTGACGGCAAGGCCAGTGTGGCGATTAGACATAAAGATTCAAGCCGTGGCTAGAGCTGGGTGGGCACAAAAGTGCCTGGTGCCTGGGCAGTGGGTGCTGGTGGCCTGGGCAGTGCCGACCCAGCTGATGGGGCTCCGTGCCCTGCCCTGCCACTGTGGCCCCCGTGGGGGAATGCTATGTGGTCACCAGCCCCCCACGACTCGACTTCTGAGGGTACAAAGTCCTCAGTCCTTGGTCAGGACGCACCAGCCTCAGACCACAGAATAGGGAAACCCAGAGAGAGCACACAGGCCTCGTGCGCTGGGGAGGGGCTGGGCGGTTTGGGCCCCGACATTTCTGTGGCTATTCAAGCCTGTCTCCCCTTGGGGGTCTCTTACCTTGGCTGGCCCTCCATGTCTGCACACGCAGGTGCTGGATGGACAAGGAGGCAGCTGCGCTTCACCCCAGCTGCTGAGTTTATGTCCAGAGGGAGGGACAGGGCTCAACCCGGAGTCGGGCCAAGCCAGGAGTGTTCTTTGCACGCCGGGGCCTGAGGGACCCTACAGGCGCAGTCCTGCCTTCCCTCTGCTCCACGCCTAAGCGGCAGCCCCCTCCAGCCATCCTGGGTATTCTGGACTGCCTTTCAACAGGTTCAGATCCAGCGCGGCCCCTCCTAGTGAGGTTGAAGGCAGATGGGCTGTCAGGCAGGTTGTCACAGTCCAGCTCCCAGGATGCCAGCTCCTGGCTTTACTGTGGGAGCTGAGTAAGGATGGTGGGGCTGCCCGATGAGGGTCTCACCCTCGGGGGAGAGGGTGTGTGTGGGAGGGGAGGGGGAGCATTTCAAGCCAAGGGGGAATTTTCTGGAAGCCTTGTGACTCTTGGTCCCGTTGACTTAACAAGTAGGGCACATCCTTCTGTGTTCTTACAGGGGCCTGTTCCAAGGACAAATCAACGTCTTCCTGGAGTCTTGTGGTGAGTGGAAGGTGACTGCTATTTTTTGAAAGTATTTGCTATAGATTATAGCATAAAGCAAATAATTATGTAAACATTTTTAGGAATCAAAAATTTCAGTAACAAGATAGATATGGTGTCAAATCCGTGGGATGAAGCAAAGATCCTGCAGTGCTGAATCTGATTTCTCTCAGTGGCGTGTGATTACGTGCTTCCCTAGTTACCACAGGGCCAGATGCAAGGACAGCGGGAGGTCCAGGTGACCACTGTGGCGTTGAGGGCTGCCCTCAAGAGGAGCCAGCTGTGGACGCAGCGACTGAGCCCTTTGGGCAGCCTGTTCAGTACGTGGGCAACCAGCATGCATGCCCAGGCTTCAGGCAGGAGGGACGGAGGGCTGGACATTCCTCTGAGCAAATGCCACAGCGAGTCAGGCCTTCAGGAGCCACAGGCCACATACAGCACTGCTGTTGGGAGAGTGGTCCTGCCCCCCTCCCCTCACCAGCTGTATACTCTCAACAAGGCTCTGCATCCCTGCTCGGGCTGGGGTGGCCCCTCCAACCTCCAGCTCCCACAATTTGCTGCTCTCTGAGACACAGATTCCAGAGACAGAACATTCTGGAAAAGTCAAGGCCAGACTCTTGCTGTGCTGTGAGCACCACTCCCCAGCAGGCTTAGGCAGGGAAGCCACCATGGTCTCCAGTAAACTGTCCAGAAGCTTCTGGATTTGCCACTTGGAGCACACACGGGCATTCCTGCATCTGAATCAACACAGCCAAGAGCAGGAAGTGGAAACGCTGACACATGGCTGCTCTTCGGAGGTCTGCGTGCCCGCGGCTGGGGAGGGTGGGGGACCTGGGCCTGTCTGGCGGGGAGCAGAGGGGGTGCTGTGGGAGGGATCTGGTCAGGAGAAGGTGGCATGTAGACGAAGAGCGAAAGGAAGGGCTGGGGGTTGCAGGGGTGTGTGGAGGCAGCAGCATGGAGGCAGTGGGGAGGTCAAGGGTCAAGGTGCAGGGCCATTGGTGGTCAGCCTCTGACTGCTGAGAAGATCTGGGCTCCACATGAGGGCGGTGGGATCCACGCCACAACAGTTGAGGTGAGCAGCTGTGACGGACCATGTGGTAGCAGAGCCTAATATACTGCCCACCTGGCCCATTCCAGAAGTTTGTGGGTCCCTGGTCTAGCGGGTTACCTGGGGGCGGTGGTGCTAAGGGGCTGCACGCAGCTGCCCAGAGGGTCTGGGCACTCAGCTTCCCTGGCTCTCTGGTCGCCTGAGCTGCATCCCCACTGGGGTGGTCAGCTTGGCCCTGAAGGCCTATGTGAGGCCCTGCCAAGGTCCCTGGGGCACAGTGATGCCACTCTCACGGTGCAGGCTGTCCCAGAGCAGCAGAGAGAAACGTCAGGGAGGGCAGAAGAGACAACGGCATTCCCAATGCTCCTCACCTGGACGCCCGGGCCTGTCCTCGGGGTTGGCTCCTCAGAGTAGTCGGGGTTCGACTACGAGGCTCTGGAGGAACCGCTGTCAACTGGGGTGGCCACATGGGCCTCCCAGACCGTGAGGGACCCTGCGCTGAGACACGCACACACATGCAGACGCAAGCTCTCCTGGTAGCTGGAGCAGGGCCCTGGGTGAGCAACAGCACAGGCGCTTTTCTCTGTGAAGCTTTACTGAATTTCCTTTGGAGACCTGCATCCCGGGGGGGACGCCTGGACCCTCCCGGGACCTGCCTGGCAGCCTCAGGGCATAAGGGTGTGGCCACAAGGATGGGACAGCGAGGCCTCCCGCTGGGATCTCATTCCGTCAGGCCTGACTCTATTCCACCTGACTTAGGGGGGTTTAGAGTGGACGCTGGCCTTGGTCATGCGGGTAGAACTGCCGGAGGAGGTCCTTCTTGTTGATCTTCCCCATCTGGTTCCGCGGGATCTCCTCCACCAGCAGGAGCTCCGAGGGCACGGCGTACGGGGCCAGGACGCCTCTGCGGAGACAAGCTTGGCCTGAGTGGCAGGAACCCCGGGCCCAGATGGCAGCCTCCCCACGGCCCAGAAGCCTGGCCACACTGGTGCCGGTGCCCTGTGCAGGGCATGCTAACCCAGAGATGCCCCTCTGCCCACCCAGGGGGAGAGGATGAGCCCCACTTGGGGCCAGCTTTCCCGGAGCTGGAGAGACCTGGTTCTCCTCTGTGGCCGGTCACTATGGCAGGCTTGGCCAGATGGGCGGAGGCGGTGGAAAGACCCTGGGTGTTGTGGACACGTGGGCTGGCACTGCCCTCCCCACACCAGAGCCTAGCACCCAAGGAGCAGGAAGGGCTGGTCTGTTGGTCCAGAAGCTGCCCTGCACCCCTCACTCCCATGAGAGGCACCCCGCTAGATAATGCTGTCCTGTGTGAGGCCACATGCTGGGGCCCCATACCCACAGGCTCTGCTCTGGAACTCCTCCTTAGGCTGCAGGCCCGAGTCACCCTCCCAAAGCCTCCTCTGGGCAGACAGGAGCTGCCTGTTCCCTGCTGTCTGACAGCCACACGCAGGGCCCCATGGCCCTTTGCAAGGAGACAGCAGCAACACAGGATGCTGCCTGGGGTGACAGCTCCTGGCTTCTGGGCCACAGGGCCCCACTCTCCGGGCTGCCAACAACCACCTTCAGGCCAGAAGGATTCAGACAGCAAGGTGCAAGATGTGTGGCCCCCGACGTCTGCCCAGGGCCAGCAGGCATGTGCGGCCATCGAGTCTGCAGCTGCGGGGCAGCCTTGCCCACTGAGGATGAGTCTGGCGAGGAGCCGAGGAGCCGGCAACGGGGGTGACAGAGAAACTCCAAATCTCGCCTTAGCAGCTGATGTTTATGAATAAACATGAGCCTAATCGCCCTTGCAGGCTGGGTCCATCTGCCCACAGGCAGAGAGCGTCAGCAGTACGGTGCTGAACACACTGTTATCTTGGGGGCTCCTGCCATACACAGACTGCAGGCCAAGGTACTGCTCTGGGGTGCTCAGGGAGCAGGGTGCAGGCTGCTGGCTCCTGAGGAGAGACGGTCCTGGCAGATGCAGGAGATGGCCGGCTGCCCACCACGGCGGGGAGGATGCGTGGGATTGGACTGGATTTTGCTAGAACAAGCCACCAGGACTGGCCTGGTGACCCTGACAGCATAACAGGGTGAACACCTCAAGTCCAACACCACCACTTGCTCCTGGAACACAGCTGCCCACAGCCCCCCAGCCTAGCTGCCAAAACTTGGGGTCTCCAGTGGTGTTTGGGTGATATGTCATGTTGTATGGCTCTCCCCATGCGCCCTCTTCCCTTCGCTGCCCCAGCACTGTGCTGGGGGGGGGGGGCGGGGCCCAGAGAGGAGAGGCTTAGGCGGGTCCGGGGTTGTGGCCCAAGATGACGGCAGATTCCCAGGAACAGTGCAGGTGAGAAGGCAGGAGAGAACCATTTTCCAGGAACTAAAAGAAAAACCAGTCAATCTAGAACCCCATGTCCAGAGAAAGTATCTTTCAAGAATGAAAGGGAAATTAAAGGTGTTTTTAGACACGCAGAAGCTGACAGAGCCCCTTCCCAGCAGCGGGAGGGTGTCTGCAGGCAGGAGGAAGTCCTGCTGACAGAATCCAGGACAAGCCAAGGCAGGAAGAGCACCAGAGACGGGAAACAGACACCATTTGCCTTATGATTGAATTATCTTAGGAGATAACCGTTTAAATGAAAACAAGAAAAACATGGTGTGGGTGTGTAGCAAATATAAAAGTAGATGCACACGTAGCAACACTAGCACACAGGCCGTCTGGGCACAAAGAGGCAGCTATCACGAGAGGGAGACCATGGTGGGCCAAAGACGCACATTATAAATCCTCACTTAGCAGCCACTACAAAAAGGAACAAGAGCTATCAAAATAAAAAAATGGACCTAAAAGCACCGTGAAGGATGTGGGTTTACAACCTGTGGACCCTGCCATTTCCAAGAATAGTCGTCCTTTTGGGAAGCAGACCTTCGCCTTGGGACACAGTCTGTCCAAGAGTCTGTGAGCTGGGCCTGTTCTGCTCCAGGAGTTCCAGCTTAGCAACTGGCCTAACGTGAACCAGAACTGCTTCAAGGCAGTGACATCTCAGACAGGAATCCAGCAAAGCTGACTTTACGAGCAAGTTTTCCATTGAAAAAATGCACACGGACAATGGAGGCATTACCTAGCGCCTCCCATGCCGGTCTCCTCGGAGATGGGATGGTGGCGGACAGTTGGCACAGGACTTTAGGGACCACCCATTACACATCATGGTTGGAACAGAGGTCAACCCGAAGGGTTCCTCCTGGGTAGGTAAGTCCCACGTGGCCCACTTCTTCAACTTGGCAGTTTGGGGGGATGGGAGGGTGGGAGGTTGTCCACGTCCAGTGCTGAGGCCACACTCACCCCTTTGAGGAGACAAGCGGCCTGAGCTGGGGCTGCCAGCTCCCCTCTGACTCCCGCTAAGAGCGTAGCACAAGTGGGGAAGACAGCCTTTCCCTTGGGGAGCAGACACTGAGAGGGCGGCAAGTATCTTCAGAAATGACAAAAATGGAAGCAAAAGGGAAAACGTGATTTAAAAGAAAAAACAAACATTAAAAAGACTTCAAATGGCAGCAAACGTGACATAGGATGAAACAGCAACCCCACTAAGAAGCCAGGGTCCAGAAGAAGAGTGGCCCCTCTTCCCACACCTCCCATATACATGGGGGACAAAGATGGTAGCTACCCCTCCTCTCCCTCCACAGGGTGGGCAGCCTCTGTGTCACCACCCAGTGCCTGCCCAGTTCGAGGACACAAAGGCCTGGAAGATGGCCTCAGTCTGGGAAGTCCTCGTGAAGACAGGCGACAGGCTGGCTGCCTGCTCTGCCCAGTCCTGTTCTCCCAAGAGCATCTCCCCAGAGCACCCCCAAACCCTCCACACACCGTGCCTGTTTCAGAGTCTTTCTACATCCACAGTCACAAGCCAAGACCACGAGTGCAATCCCTGTGGGGGCTGGGCCAGGACCCTGGACTTGAGAGTCGGGGAGAGGAGCACTGGGTGTGAAGCAGCAGAGTCAGCCAGGGCGTGTGGGGCGCCGCCTGAGGACGGCCCGGGGTTGACATGAGGCTGGAGCCTGGACCTGGAACACTCTGGGAGAGCTCTCAGCACAGGGTACATACATATCTATATATTTAACAGAGTAATTGTTTAATCAAAGCAGCATCTTCTCCTTTGTGAAACGGCAGTGCTCCAACTGTGCTTCTGCAAATCCCAAGGGATCTAATTGCCCAGCTGTGCTGCCCCTGATGAAACAAGGATTCCTGCTGTTTGTGAAATCATGTTGGACGAGCCAAAAATATCTTTCGCACCAAGGAGGAGGAGGCAAGTTGGGGTGGAAGGAGCGGGGGATGTGTGGGGAGAGGGGACAGCAGAGAGGAAATTCTTGGATTTAAGATAAAGAACTCAGGGGAGGTCACTAACAGTCTCCTTGCTGAGCTTGCAGGGACACTGCTCCATGGCTCCATCACACCCACCTCCCTGTCCTGTCCTGTCTGGCCTTTGACAAGAACGGGGGGTTCAGGTCCCGTCCTGGGACTGACCACCGGGCATAGGGAAGAGGCCTGTGAGCCTTGGGACACAGAGAAACCCTCGGGGCCAGCGCAGGTGGCAGATAGGCTCTTGGGAGGCTCTAGGGTTAGGCGGAGGCAAACCAAGCACGACGCAGAGTGAGGGACGGACAGACTGTGCTGCTGTGTGTGTGTGGGGGGCCTGGCTCCTCTCGAAGGGAGGTGGGGAGCTCTGGCCTCGGGCTGGCAGTGAGTACCCCAGGAGCATGTGAAAGTGCCCTGAGCTCAGTGCCCATGGTTGGGGGCACAGCTGAGGGATGGGCGCCGTGGCTGGGGAGGCAGGGGGTGCAAAGGCCCTCCGAGCTGGCTCAGCCCAGCAACCTGGGACCACGTTGGGAGCCACGGTGGCTCCAGGTTAACCAAACTTTCCGACAAGCCTCCTCCTAAACCCGGGAAAGGCTTACTCGCTCACAAGCGAACTCGTCCAGAAGCATGTATTTCTGCCACCTCAGAAGCTTCCTCCGAACCTCAGATCTGAGTTGCATGTTGGGGCGGGTGGGTGGTGGTGGTGGTGGTGGGGCTCCTATTTCCCTTTAAGTGCTCACGGCCCTTGGGTGCCAGGCATGAACGGGGTTCTACATCTGCTTCTGCCATCATTACAGAACCTCCCTGGAGCCCTTTGTTGCGGGGGGGCAGCCTTGCGTAAGTACCACGGTCTCCTGACCTTCCAGGTGCCCCGCCCCCAGACGGATGACAGCAAGGCCCAAGACCCCTGTCTGTCCCTCCCCTTGACCATGACACAGTCCCTACCCTGCCGGTGCCTTCCCTCACCCCCTGCCTGCCCAGTCCTTACCTGGCCCACTCTTTGAGCTCCCTGTGGGACAGTGAGTGTCCCTCTTGAAGTGCCACCACTGCGGTAACCCGCTGGCCCCACGTCACGTCTGGAACTCCGATCACAGCCACATCTGTGGACAGAACAGGGTGGGGTACCTTAAACGTCACGATGACCACTGACAGCTGAGGAGTAGCCAGGAACGTGCAGGAAGCGCCAGGGCCTCGGAGCCCCTGGAGCAAGTCCTGGGAAAGGGTCGCCTGGCAGGGGCCGTGCTGGGGACGGGCGAGGATGTGCTCCCACGGTCTCTGAGGGGGCCCAGGGTGGGAGCTAGCCTGTCCACCACTCCTGCCCTCCCCCTGTTCTGCTCTTGGGGAAAGTCACAGGTAAAGGGCTGAGGACGATGAAAAGTCCAGAATGTTTGGCCCCCCAAGCCTATGGGCTCCCATGGACAGGCCACCTGCGAGAGCCCTGGGCCCACAGCAGCTGCCTCTGCCACCCCCGGGGTCTTCACAGCCTGTGACCCCAGGGCAGCAGGAGGTCTGGGTGGGGCCCATGCTTCCTGGGTTAGTACCCAGAGCCACCCCCGCAGTTCCTGCTCAGGACGCTTGGCCCAGAGACAATCTGAGCTGCCACCTTTCTTACACAAGAGCTCAGGCCTCACTGTGGCCCCTTTCCTCCTGGGGTGCTCCTGGGGCAGATACTCTGTGGTGGGGGGGGGGCGGACCCTCACCGGGGTGTGGGGGCGGACCCTCACTGTGGTGTGTGTGGGGGTGGACCCTCACTGTGGTGTGTGGGGGTGGACCCTCACTGTGGTGTGGGGGCAGACCCTCACGGGGTGTGGGGGCGGACCCTCACGGGGTGTGGGGGGGGCGGACCCTCACGGGGTGTGGGGGGGGCGGACCCTCACTGGGGTGTGGGGGGGCAGACCCTCACTGGGGTGTGGGGGGGCAAAGCCCCACTGTGTGGTACCCCAAGGCTGGATAACCTAGTCCCCGTTTCGTCTATATTCAAACAGGAAAACCCATCTGGCACGTTCCCGCGACACCGCGCCTGGACCAAGTGTAGCTGCTGAAGGGCAGCGCCATGGCCACTCACCCTGGATGCTGGGGTGGGCCAGCAGCAGCCGCTCCACCTCCAGGGCGCTGACCTTGTAGCCACCGCTCTTAATGATGTCCACGGACGTGCGGCCCCGGATCCAGTAGCAGCCGTCCTTGAACATGGCTGTGTCGCCTGAGGAAAGGGGCTTTGGTCACCGGGAGGCGTGCTGGGGCCCTGCCTCTGTGCATTTTGGTCCCTGTGCCTGCAAGTACAGGCATGGAGGACACGTGTACACACGTGGTAAGCACTGGGCGCCTGTGTCTGTGAGCGTTAACACCACTGATACGCCAGCCGCGTGTGGGACATATTTGGGACAAGACAGCAAGCAAAGTTTGATGGCTGTGACCTCAATCTGTGAGGCTAACACCAGGACAGGCCCCTCTGGTTGTGTCCCTGTGCGGGCAGGATGGCTGGGGCCCTGTGCTGTCACTGCCCACTGTCCTTCCTGCTGTCTCTCAGGTCCAAGAGAATCGGCCACCTACTAATGTCTATCGTGGGGTTCCAGCCACTGTAGACCTGGTGGGGCGAGGCCTCACTGGGGCCTCTTTCCTCAGGGGTGCTCCTGGGGTATACATGGTGCCACGTGGGTCTCTGACAGGAGGAAAGAGACTTCCTGCCCCTCCTGCTGACCTCTTGCTTTCTCACCTTGATTCTTCTGGGCATCCCCTGGTGGGAGCCCTTTCTAACTAAGGATCCAGCCATCCTTTCCCAGACATCGCCTAGCACGAGAGGGTGGCAGGCCAGAGGAGGAGGGGTGTGAATCTGCACGCCAGCCCAGGGCACTGAGGGTGTGGTGAGGTGGGCAGTGTGAGTGCACACACGTGTGTCAGTATGACTGTACATGTGTGTGAATGTGTGGCACGTGCACATGTGCACATGGGGACGCCCCCACCCCGCCCTCTGCGAGCAGTTCTGTTTCACGCGTCTGTTCTCACCCCCCCCACCTCACGCCAGGTTATTAGCTGGAATAAATCATAAATATTTCATTATACATCATGCCGTCCGACGCAGGAAGGCACCATCCATCACCTCGCCACTCCTCGTGACCTGCTGTGGCGCAGGGCGCTCTCCAGTCTATTAAACAAGACGGATGGGTGTGCTTGGATGGGCTGCCGGCTTATTTATAGTGCAGCTAGAAGGCCAGGCTCTAAGAGCACAGGGTGGCGAGTGTGGTGGGTCTCTCTCCTGCGCTGACAGGAAGCATAAGGAACAAGAGGCTTTGGAAAGCTGTGTCGGGGTCCCGGGACAACCTGACGCTGCAGGTATGAAGTAACAGGAGGAGGAGGCTACAGGGACTGGGGTGGATGCAGCCTGTGCTAAAACCAGGAGGCCGACCTCAGCCTTTCTCTCATCCCTGCTGTGCAGCTCTGGCTCCGGCCATGTCCCCTCTGCAGTGGTCAGCTGTACAGTCTTCCACCGGTTTCCTGCCCATCAGCTGCCCACCACCTAAATGCAGAGAATGACCCCAGTCTAAGCCATCACAGCTGCCGGCTGCCCAGGCTGAGGCCGTACTGGTGTTCAGCTCCCTCCAGAATCTTACTGACCCTGCTCCCGCTGGCCTCTACTTGCCCAGAGACCCAGCAGAGCGAGGTGTGGCTGCCTGCTCCAGGCTCTGCCTCTGTCCCTGTGGTTTTGGGGCCTCCGTCAACATCACCTGCACCCTCTTAGAGCTGTTCTCAGCCCTGCTGTTAATGCAGCTTAAGCCAGGGTGCCAGCCCCCTACAGCTGTACCCACAGGGGCTCCCCCACAGCCCCTGGCCATGTCCCCTTGCCCCTGGGGCACACGCACTGGCTCCCCGCCTGCAGTGCTCTAGTTCTCCATCTGCCGCCTCTCCTCGACTCAGCCCTGTTCAGACATCATTTCTCTAGCGTATCCAGGTGTCCCCTCCCTGCACACCAGCACGCAGTAGATGACAGCTTCCTTTGGCACCTGTCTCCTGTCACCAGCCTGATGAAGAGCAGTGAGAACGGGGATCTCCTCTGAGGAGCCAGGCACTGAAATGGTAGGGATGGTGCTGGAGACATATGGAAGTTGTATCACGGAGAGAGTTGGGGGTTTATATGCCAAGTAAGGAAGGACGCACACGCGGGATTGCCCTGGTCACTCACTTGGATCATTGTCAGGCAAAGACAACACATGATGCAGATTGTAGAGATCACCCTGGATTACCCAGTGGGCCCCCAATGTGATCACATGTGTCCTTTTGAAAAGGAGGCAGAGGGAGATGTGACACACACAGAAGCGGAGAAGATCATGCGAGAAGAGAGGCAGAGGTTGGAGTCATCAGCCACAGGCCCAGAACACCTGGAGCCCCCAGAGGCTGGAAGAGGCAGGACGGCTCCTTCCCCAGAACTTCCGAAGGGAGCTCAGCCCTATGACACCTGGGTTTCAGACTTCTGGTTTCTGGAACTGGGAGGGAATAGATTCCTATTGTTTGAAGCCCCCAGTTAGTGGCCAGTGGTTATAGTACACCCAGGGTACCCCACTAGGTGAGGAGCTGTGCTCTGGCAGCATCTGCTGGCCGGCCGGACGCAGAAGTAGGGCAGCCTGTCCTGTGGGTCCTGGTCTAGAGGGGAAGAGGCATGTGAAGTGGAGGCGAAGGTGGGGAAGAGGGGGGTGTGTGCGTGCAAAGTCTTGCAGGAGCAGGAGCGACGCTGAGGAGCAGCCAGGAGGGCAGTGGGGTGGACAACCAAGGATGTTGTCCATCTTTACCGAGAGCCCTGGAGGCCACGGGAAGGTCTGGCACAGGGTGAAGGGACAGCATTTCTGTCTGGCAGAGTCCTTTCTCCTGACTGTGGAAACCGCTGGTGGCTACAGCCTTACCCAGGTGGGAGACAGGGTGGGTGGGACAGCAGACAGAGGGAACTCAGGAGCAGGGAGATAGGACTGGAGGAGGAGCGACAGGAGGAAGGAAGGCGACCACACTCCTTGGTCTACCTCGTGGGTGGGATGCACCGAGGGCCTCGGGGAGAGCTGGGTTGGAGATATGAGTGGGGGCTTCACAAGGATGAGCATGGAACCCCGTGGGGGGCAAAGGTGGTCGCCCCAGGGAACACAGAGCAGGAAGAACTGAAAACAGTCCTGAGAGAGCCTGTTGTACATGGACCCTTCTGCAACACAGGCTGGGTCTCCCTGACGCTGGGGAGGCTGCACAGACGGCCTGTCAGCGACTTCAGGAAGCATCTGAAGACCCTTCCCCCTGGAGGTCCTGCTGGAGTGGCTGTGGCCAGTGAGAGACAGACATGGTGTGAAGCCCACCCAGCCGAGCTCTGGAGGGGCCCCAGCTTCCTCATAACCATCCGTGCTGACTGCTCACTGGGGGAGGAGTAGAGGCCAGGGGTGGAAGGAACCAACCAGAGGTCTGTGGGGGGCAGAGGGGGTGCATAAGGCTCACTGAGGGGAACGTTTGGGAAGGGTCAAGAAGTCAAGGACAGAGACAGCCACTGCTTTCAGAAATGCGGAGTTCGTGGGACCATTGTTCGTGGGAGCTGCTTGTGAGGGATGAAGGACTGGGGAGAGGGAAGGGAAGGACTCTTGAGGAGCTCTGGCTTTGAGGGGCCCTGCTGGGAGGGAGAGGTGTAGCCAGGCTCCGGGGAGGTGGGCGGGGGAGGGGTGGGGGCGCCCGCCTTCTCTGGGGAGGAGCCTGGAGAGAGTGGTGGGACCAGGAGTGAGAAGGGCGGGTCTGTGGGGCACCGGGACCACCTGATGCCAGTGCAGAGCTGCTCTGCTCTCCAGAGGACCCATGCTGCCTGGAGACCCCGAGGTCCCAGCTGGACCACAGAGGCAGGATGAGCAGGTGAGGTATCGGGGGATCACACTCAGCATCGGGAGGCGAGGCCCGTTTGGCTGCCTGATGCCCTGATTACAGACCTGAACACCCCTTGAGACCAGCTACGTTTCCTTGGATATACGTGAAGCAGGCACTAAATCCCCAAAGAGCATGGTCCCAGAGCTCCAGACTCTCTGGCCCACATGCAGCCTTTCTCTGAGGGTGAGGCTCACCTGCAGCTGGTACACGTGTGCTCCGTGGTGCTAATGGAAAGGGTTTCAGAAAAAGGGGTCCTCAGCCTTCGAGGATATGCGGACACAAGGCAGCACAGAAGCAAGCCCGCAAGTGTGGGAGCTGTCTGCTTAGAGAGCAAGCCCCACGGTGCCCTTATTTACACAGTACGACTGCTGAGCGCTGTGCCCGCTCCCTGCGTCTGCAGTGCCACCCGCAGCCACCCCGTGTGCACAGTGAGGGGGACGAGGTGCACCTCCCTTGGCTCCCGCCGTGGGCCTGAAAGCATCTGCACGAGGCAGCATCTAGGAGGAAAGGAGTTAAGGAACAAAGCAAGTCTACAAACCTACAAAGAGCCCAGGGAAGACAGCATTAAAATTGTTTAAAAATTAAATGAAGAAGGAAGCATGAGACGGAATTTCTGCAGCGCTCTGAGGCAGTAAAATTGTACTCCCTGCAGCCTCTGTGTGGCCACACTGTGATAAAGAGCAGACCCGCCTGGAAGAAAGGGCATGTGGCCAGACACAGCCCTGGCGTTTGTTCACGGCGGGAAGAACTACTGAAGAGCAGTATCTCTGGAGGCACATGGTGCAGTAACAGCATCTGCCGGGCCCTCCCCCGCCAGGCGCTTCCAGGGGACCCTGTGGAAACCAGGAGGCCTGTACGGCTGCCCGCTGAACTCAGCCTTTCCTCTGAGGCTCCCCCCACCCCCGTCCAACCACGTGAAACACTACAGGCCCTGAGAGGCTGAGACTGCCCAGGCCCTGCGAGGGCGGTGCCCACCACTGCTGGCCCCACCCACCTCACCCTGGAGACCGGGACAGCAGATGTGTGCCCAACATCCCGCCCTGCCTCTGGTGAAATGCAGGTCAAGCCTGGTTGGGTGCAAAGAAGGGCCTTGCTTGCGGGCAGTGGCCCCCGGTATCGGACGGCTCAGGCCTGCCCCACAGCTCAGGCTGTCGATCCCTCGGAAGGGATCTGCTGAGCAAATGCGCCACCCGCGGTCCGACCACGGAGTGCAGAGGCTGGCCTCGGGATGCGGATCGCCAGGAACTGTGCTGAGGACCAAAGGTTACATTTCTATGATTCCATTTCTATGACATCCCTAAAGGATAAGGAATGGTGGTGGCCAGGGGTTCAGGACAGTGGGCAGCGGGGAACAGGCTCGAGGCTACAAAGCAGCAGCTTGCAGGGGCCTCGTGGTGAGGGCAACGTTCTTACTGCGACGGTGCTAGCCACAGGGACCGCCCCGTGTGCTAAGAGGGCACGGAGCTGCGTACACGCACACACCTGTGCACACATGACTGCGTGTGGAGTGGTGGACCCTGAGCAAGCCCGGAACGGGCTTTGGTGCTGTGCCAATTACGTGGGAGGCTGGCACCTGGGGAAACTGGGCCAAGGTGCGACGACCTCCCTGCACATTACTTGTGACCTCCTGTGAATCTGTTTAAGTATTTCAAAATAAAGTTTCAAGAAATTGCTGCTGGTTTATGGAGAAGCCCCCCCCCAACTCCGAGCGCACCCCCCACTGTGGCCTCACCCCCAAGCAAGTCACGTGCAGCATCTGCAACACATTAAAGCAATAATTTTTAAAAGAAAGAATCTGTATTAACAAATGTATGACTGAGAAACAAGTGTCAAAAACAAATGTGGGAAATTGCCTATCAGGATGCTAATTAGATGCCCCCAATCAGGCTGGGACGCTCTTCCTCAGGTGTTAGTGCTCTGCCCTTGCTGGGAACACCTGCTCTGCTCACCCGGCCCCCCACCTTGCCCCCCTCTGGCTCTACATGGGGCACTGCCAGGCCTGCGGCCCTGGCCTTGGTGTGTTCACAGTGTCAGGGGAGCCAGGGCTCTGAGGGCTGTGGGGGTGGCTCCTGGGTGGACTGTTCCCTCAGTGAAGTGCTGATGCCCCCATGGCCTCCCTGCCCAGAGGGTGCCTGGGTGCACGCAGACCAGGCAGGGTCACTACTCAGCCCAGCAACTGCACTAGAGCTGCACACGGGGTTCCGCGGAGCCATGTGGAGGGCAGACACTAAGGGCCAGTGTGGCTGACCGGGAAGGAAGTCAGTGCCAGCTCTGCGTCCTTCTAGAGGCACCAGGCTTCTGTGTCAGAGAAGGTGGCAGCCGCCTGTCAGTAAGAGGCCGTGCCTGAGTTCCTATGGCAGCCGGATGGAGACACTTTTTTCCATGAAAGCCAGCTGATGGGAGGCCAGCCCAGCACTACACCCGCCTCAGAGAGGTTCTGGGGATGCCTGGGACTCGCCTGGCCTCGAGGGCTGCGCTTCTGAGCCAGTGTGCGCATGTGTGCCGTGGGCCCTGACTGCCGGGCAGGAAGCCACGTGCCGGCCCTGAAGGCTGTACCACATCAGAACTCCTCAGCCACAGAGGAGAAGGCATCCCAAGCCCACAGAAGAAATCCCAAGTCCGGGATGTGCCCACCAGGCCTTTCAGGAAGCTGAGGGCAGGCCCTAGAGCAGACTTCTCCAGGGCACCATCTCCCTCCAGCTCTGCACCAACGCCACATCCCTTCCTGCTTTGCTCACGCAGTTCCCTCCAGAGACCTGCAACCCCTGCCTCGCCCTGGACACCACCTTCTCAGAGAGGCCTCCAGACACCGCCGGACAATCTGAAGGGGCCTCCCTGCCGGTTCTGTCCACTCTCTGCGTGGTTTGGGATTGCTGACTTCTCAGGGAGAAGTCGCTAGATGAGCGTCAACAAGCATGACGACCCTTCCTACGTACTTCCAATGATGTCATCCTTCTGGGTGGGCTCCAGCTCCAATCTCAGGGCCCGGTGTATGAAAGCCAAACAGTCTCAACAGAGCAACAGACAGAGGCTGGTCCCACAGGGAGGGTTCTGCGAGTGAGGGGGAGCTTTAGACACAGGACCCCAAACGAGTTAACAGCTTTCATTTTGCAACAGCGTATTTATCAAAACGGACGGACTCTGGAATCAGTCTCCTGCGATGAGCATCCTACCCCCTGGCTCTGATGCCCACCTGGGAGTCAGGGAGCTTTGCTCTGATAGATACAATCTCACGATCAATACGGTTGTACTGTATGGAGCTCAGGCACACGGGTCTGCAGCAGAATTTATGCACCGCTCTCCAATCTAGTGCGATTCCATGTCTCAGCCTTAAACTGTAATTGAAAATAAATCTCCCGACACGGAGAGGCTAACTTTCTGCATGGGTGGGCGAAGCCTGGGCAGCAGGCCGGGCCCTGCCCATGTGTGGTCCTTGATGAAGCACTCCTGGCCGGACCAGTATCCCAACCCTGGAGCGACACAGGAATAGCGCTGTACCCATCCCGCTAAGGATCCTAAGCCATTGATGAAGCAACGCCAGGCACCCCAAATACCCCATCTCTGGCTGTGCAGAAAGCTGGGGTAGGCGAGAGAGGAAGCAAGGTGGACGAGACCCAGACCCGCTCTTACAGCAGCCCCGGAGTGTCTTACCCTGGGGCTCTTGGTCCTTGAAGAAACTGAGGGAGCACGAGACCACCGCTGTCACTGCTCCCCCGGCTGCTCTGCCCTGAGGCCCGTCACTTGTCCATTCAGCCTCCACTCCGTCTACAGGTGAGGAGGCCAAGGCTGGTAGGGGAGCAGGAGAGCCCGGCCCCCTCTCCTGGACAGTGGTGCAGATGGCTCGTGGGCTCCAGAGACGGGTGCCCATGGCGAGAGAGGAGCCACTGCCACCTGTGTGCCATTCAGAGACCCTGGCAGCCGCTGCGCTGACCCACTTGTGGGTGGCAGCAGCCAAGGAAGATACCAGAAGCAAATGAAGATACGACAACTTCCAGAAGTACAAACCTCACCTGAAAGCTGCCAGGGAGAAACAGCAGGATGAACACAGGTTCTCTCCCCCTTGAAATAAAATCAACAGTGACTTTTCTTTTTAAGGCACAAAGCTTTAAATAGGGAGAACACGGAAGGAGAGTGTGTGGAAGCTGGAAAGCAGACGAACTACACAGTGACGCCTGTGAGGGCAGGAGGAGAAGCGACAGGATGCTGATTTATACCAAAGGCTCCAGCAGAAACAGCTAACAAGTCTGGGGGCCGGCTGGTTATTTATTGTTCCTAAACTGGTAAAATCAATGGCATCTTTGAGCTACGGATGGACAACTTTGATTAAAAAATACCCAAAAACTTAGAAACACTCTCTGCCCAGAGGTCTGGGACCGACCAGTGCAGGGGGAAAAAAACACGCCAGAAGAACAGCACAGAGGCCCAGGAGTGGCTGCATGCTGCAGAGCTCAACACATGACAGAGGATACAGTGTTTGCACAGGGGCGACCATGCCGTGATGTCTCTGCATCACTCCACACAAAAGCCAGTTCCAGGTGGATCGAAGACTTAACTTCATGAAAGCAAAGCCTGACAAGTTTCAGAAAAAAATACAGAAGAATATCTTTATGACTGGGAGGAACAAAGGATTTTTAAGTGACCAAAAACATTAAAGCACACACAAAGGAGACGGCTGCCAGACAGGATTACAGCACAACAAAAGCTTCCGCACACAAAAGGTGTCACCAACAAAGGGGACCGTGCCACAGCAGGGCTCAGCCTCATACCGTTGGGGAAACCCCGGGACAGCTGCAGATTGAACAGCCAATGACACCAAGTGTCCTTGGATGGACCCCCGTCCTCTGACACAGGCTTCCCAGGGACCCTGCCTTCTGGGAAGAAGCGAGGCTCGTGTATGAGATGGTCGTTCTTGGTCAGCCAGACGTGAAGGTCACTGAGAACCTACAGTAACACGTGCTATCACACTCACTAACGTGAGACACTGGGGTCCCTGCATTTCAACACTTTGCCTAATTCCTAACTGTCACTCATTGGTCAATATAAGAGTATTCCCTGCTGGAGAGATGCATCAGAGCTCAAAGCAGCTATGAGTAAGTAGCTCTGGGCAAGATGTGAGTGGAGCGAATGCTAAGTGCTATTCTGAGGCCTTCACATGAGAAGGTTTAAACTTCAGTGTAAAATTTAAAAACAATTTATACTTATCTGTGTTTATAAGAGTAACAAGGCTTATTGAGGACAAACTGGAAGAAAGAGAAAAATGGGAAGAAATGAAAATCATGCAGTGATAACAAGAGTCAGCATTCTGTGCTTGGCATACACAAACGCAAATGCGCACACACATACACATGTATGACACACACCAGCAGGGTTCCCTCATGCCATTATTCTTCAAAACACGGTTTCTAAGGCCTCACAATATACTGCCGCTTGGATGGGTCATAATATATTACCATCATCCATTGCTGAGCAAATGATTCCAATTTCTCACTTTATAAATAATTCTGCAACAGACATCTTTACACGTCCATCTTTGACCTCTGATTATTTTCTTTGAATAGATTCCTAGACACACTCTTGACACATAATTCCACCTGTATGTTGGAAGCACTGGCCTCACAGCAACGAGTGTCAGCTTTTTAAGAATCTTTGCCAATTTGGTCCAAAGGAGTCGATCTTTGTTTGGTCCAAAGGAGTCAATCATTTCTTTCTCTTTATTTGAAAGACAGGTTTAGCTCTTTCATCTCTATGAAGTGAAACACTTTCCATATTTTTATGGCCAATTGCACTTCTCCTTTGTGATGTGCCCAGGCTGTCATCTGTGCTCATTTTTCCTGTTGGGGCTGACTGGGCTCCACGCGTGACTCCGGGGGCTGCAGGGTCAGCCCTGAGGGCACTACTACAGACACCTTGGAGGATTTCCATGCTCCATCAAGGCAGCAAACCTCAGGCAGCTCAGCCAGTCCACAAAGAGGCTCTCTCTTCTGTTGTTCTACTGGTGAGTTGTTTTCTTAAATAAATAGCTTTTAATGTTTGTCTCTGATAATAACATCATGTGCTCACTGTAGAAGCAAAAGGGAGGAGACACCACCCGACACCCCAGTAACGTTCTGATGATCTTCCTACGGTTCTTTCTGCCAGTTACTTAAATACCTTCTGCGCATGTATTTATCTATAATTAGGTAAATATAGTTTACTGTTTCCTATGTCACTTCTCAATATTAAACAGTATATGATACATATTCTTTAAAATGTAAGTCAGAGATGTCATTTGGGTTCCTCATGTTCAACTATCAGTCTCTTCAAAAGAAGAAAACTGCTCAGGGTAAAGCGTCCAGAGGGTAACAGGAGCAGCAGCATTTGTTGAGCTGTCGCCATGTCCTCACCTCCTTCCCCACACCCCCATCTCCGTACTCTTGTGTACAGCCTATGTTCTCACTTCCATGTCCCCATCTCCACCCCATGTCCTCATGGTCTGCATCTTCATCTCCATCCTGTGTCCTCAGCTCCGAAGGCAGGGTCAGTGTAAAGCTCTGGGGATGCATGGGTCTTAGAATCACCCATCCCCCTGCCCTGGGCTGGCCATGGAGCCTGCGTGTGTGTTGCCAGCTTCTCTGAGGGTGTGGTGGAGCTCAGGTGGGACTCAGAGAGGCAGGAGACATCACTGTGGCTGTCAGGGGAGTTCCTGGGGGCAGACCTTTGATTTCCTCCCTGAACAGCAGCCACGAGCCCTGGGGGGACTTGCACGGGGCTCCCTGCACATTCTCCCTGGCAGAACTGGGCTGCGGGGAAGGAGGCAGACACAGGCAGGGCGGGGGGGCTGGAGAGGCTGGAATAGTAGCTGCTGGCCTACATCTCCTGTCACCTAGACACAGAGGAGGTCACTGAGGTGGAGCTGGCAGGACTCAGCCCTTCTCCAGCTCCTGCCAGAATTCACATGGCAGGAGGGGCTGGCCAGGGAAAGGGTTAAGTTTAATTTATCCTGATTTCTATTTAATATCATGCTCTCCCCGTAGGAGCCGGCAGCTGTGAGCTGATTGCACGCTCTCATTATGCAGTCTGTATCGCTAATGGCCTGTGACAAAGGCATGCGGCTTCCAGGCCTTACCCCCGAGAGCCAATTAAACACACATACTCCCTTCCTGTTTGCAGCGCATTACAATGAAATTAAACTGAATTTCAAAATCATTTTCTCCTAAAGACATCTCTTTACAATAATTAATGCATACTATTCCTTTTCAACTGAAATATTCATCAGGAGCGGTGACTAAAATGTCTTAACGCTGACTGCCCCACATTTTGCATTGCTGCTGCCCCAGTGCTCAGCGAGCCCTGCTATCGGCAAAATCCACAGGGTTTTGGTTCCTGTGCTTTTAAAGGGGAAAAAAAAATCTGCAGCTTTTTATCTGAATTTAAAAATAAAGGAAGATGGCTACAAAGCGAGTCGAGGTTTCCAAATCTTAGGTTTCCAAATTCAGAGGGCTACAGGAGGGGCACACAAAAAACACAATTAGCTCAAAAGTAGTATTTCCTAAATTCTGCATTTGAAGGACAATAATAGAGAGAGGTTTGTTTCTACCAGACTGGCCTGTGTTGATGTGGACATTTACAGAGGGTAAACCAGGCCGGCATGTATTAATATGCTGACCGCATGACAGGCAGAGACAAGAGGGCCCAAAATAGGTGACCTGGGCTTCTGGGTCTCCAACCACTAGGCCCTCTGCTGACCAGCTCCCCAGATTTACCTGCCTGGGGCACTGGCCTCTGTTCTGGGGACTGACAGATGTCCACTCTGCAAACCCTTTGGAACCCTCCACAACCTGCTCTGCCCAGTGTGGGGGGACCGGGGGAATGGGACACTTCCAATCACAGCTGCTGGGAAATACACTTCAGAGGGCATGTGAGAGAGAAAGCCATGGATGGCTGCGGGACCACAGGCTGGACGTGGGACTGGCCAGGATCAGCAAGTCCAGCCCTAAGTGCCACCTGCATGGGGGCCGAAAGGGGCCACTAGACATCCCCCAGGAGGACTTTTCGTCTGCCCCTGCACCCTCAAACCCGAATTCGATGGGCCCGCATGGCCCCCTGCTCTGTCACTCGGTTACTTCAAGCCCATGATGGTGCCAGATAGAGCAGACATGGGATCCACCCCCTAAATGCTCCATGCTGACCTGAGCCTGGTGAGGTGATGTGTGCGAGCGTCAGCCCCCACCAGCACACGCCATGGGGGTCATCAGGCTAAGGGCCATGGCCAAGGCCATGTCCTAACACACCCTCGCTCCCCATTCGATGCGCACGGCCGCCCCCCCCCCCCCCCCCGGGTCCGTCCCATCAGCAGGCGCCGCCTTTCTCCTGAGCTCTGCTCCCCACGGAAGAGCAGCGATTAAGGTGCATTTCTGATTACGGGGCCAACACAGGATGACGTGAAAATGGGCCTCTCTTTTCAGAAAATAGTGCTTTAAGATTATTATGAAATAATGCATGTTCAGCACAAAAGTTTTAGAAATATAGACAGGCAAAAAGAAAAGGAGAAACCACCCAGAACCCCACCATCTAGATGTCAAGAACTGGGGTTCTGGAGAGTGTTCCAGATGCACACCCGTGAATCAGTCCAGCTGCGAACCTGAACATTTCCAGTGTCTGCTGTGCCATCACATGGACAGGACTGCTGGGCCCCAGGAGGTGGGGGGCACGGGGACAGAAGGAGATGGGATGTGGGACGGAGGTGGGAGGCTCCTCAGAGCAGGCCCAGGTGAGAGGATGCTGGTGTGGGGGGGTCCCACCAGCGCCTTCCAGCAGTGCCACCTCTTCCTGCCTAGCCACTGGGCCCCAGGCTTTGGTGACAGGTTTACACTTGCCCATTCCGGCAGGTGACACAAAGAATGCAGACTTCAGCGTAAAGAATAATGGAAATGAATGACCCGAACCACAAATGAACCACATTCTATCAAAACGACATTGTTCCTGAATGGGGGAGGAGGGAAGATTGACAAAGCAGGGTGGGCTAAGAGGGTGGCGGGGTGGGGGGGCGTGAGGAGGGTCTCTGACGTAGACTACAGTGGTGACTGGGAAGACGGGGACTCCTGACTCAACAGGGGCAGTGGGACCACCAGGCAGGGGCCAGGGGCCAGGGTGGGAGCCGTGTAGTAAGGCCTGGAGGCTGGTGGCCCTCCTGAGGGTTGTGGCCTCCGGAGCTTGCTTCCAGAGGCCAGCCAGGGGCTGGAGCGCTGGGTCGGGGTACAGCCATGAGGATGTGAGACACAAAGTGCACCCCCCGCCCTACTCTGCCTTTCACAGAAGATTCTGTGGGTGTCCAGGCGCGGCGACAACCTGGGGTGGCCAAGTCACATTCCTTCCCCAACCCCTGGGGGCCTCCCCACTCTGGCGCCCCCTCCTCCTCCGGGTACCTGTTTTAAACCAGCCATCAGAGGTAAAAGCTTTCTTCGTTTCTTCTGGTTTGTCCCAGTACTCCCGGAACACAGAGGGGCCCCTGACCAAGAGCTCCCCTTCCTTCTCCTGGAACCCTGGGGTCACCTGTGGTGTGGGAGACAAACGTGCACTCAGAGCAACACCTCCCAGGATGCAGGCTCCCCCTGCCTTCCCCATGCCCATGCCCGACCTGAGGACCACATGCTCTTCTGAAATTAAATACTTCGTTGGAAACGACTGAGAAACGCAGCTTTCAGTGCAGAAACGCAATCATGATGGCACCGAGCTGCTCCCTGAGCTCGCCTTGCCCTGGGTGGGGCTGTGGGTCATCTTTATTCTAAAATAGCCCTGTCCTGTAGATTCGAATATGTAAGTGGCCAGGTCTCAGAGCTCAGACCTGGCAGGATTAGCTGTGTATCCACTTCTAAAAGGTGTGCTCCTGGCTGCCCATGAAATACCACCGTCAAGGCATTTCATGGACAAATGACAGAACCCAGGAGAAGCAGGCAGCTGCCCACACCCCACCAGTGGCTACTGAAGGAACTCCTGAGTTGGTAGCACCTGCTGTAGAGCCCTCTGACAGAGGTTACTTTGCTTCATGAAAAAGAAGCTGACAGAGTAGCCTACTGGGGTTGGGGGTGGGGGTCTCCAGGAGGAAGACGTAGGTGCCAGGAGAGAGCAGCACCAGAATTCATGTGGTCATGGGAAGCAGGACATCTCAGTGTTTCTCCAATGTGACCACAGTCACATTGAGGAAGGAGGAAGGCTGGGTTTTATAAGAAACTGAGCAGGTCTATCCGGAGAAATCCAAAACTCCAATTCAAAAATCTTTATGCACTCCTATGTTTATTGCAGCACTATACATAATAGCCAAGACCTGGAAACAACCGAAATGCCCATCAGTAGATGACTGGATTAAGAAACTGTGGTACATTTATACAATGGAGTATTACGCAGCCATAAAGAAGAAAGAAATCTTACCATTTGCAACAACATGGATGGACCTAGAGAACATTATGTTAAGTGAAATAAGTCAGAAAGAGAAAGACAAATACCATATGATCTCACTTATATGCGGAATCTAAAGAAAAGAATAAGTGAATGAACTAATCAGAGACAGTTTTGGAAACATGGAGGAAAAACAGAGGGTTGCTAGAGGGGGGGGGTGGGGATAAGGGGAAGGTGAGAGGTTTTGAAAAATAGTCGGTAACCACAAGATGGTCATGGGGGTTTGAAAATTAATTTTGGGAACGTACAGAGGGATAGTGGATGGGGGGAGGGGGGTTCACACAGTGTGAGGGATATAAATGATAAACGTCTAAGTTTTGCTTTGTCTTGTGCACCTGAAACTAATTAAAAAACAAATAAATAAATTTGGGGAAAAAAATAAATAAATAAAAATAAAAAATTAAAAAAAAAAAGAAACTGAGCAGGGCCTTCCGTGGTGCCAGGAGAAGCATATGCAGAGGAGGTAACAACATGCAAGGCAGGAGGCCCTGTGGGGTTAAAGGTGCATGCCTCCGGTAAGCCACCACTGGCTTAGTTGGAGAATTCAACGCTCCTCACTTAGTATTACAATAGGGCTAGTAGACAGAAAACCAGTAAGGACGTGGAAGAACTGAATCACACCATTAACCATTGGCGTCTAATTGGCATTTACACTCTAATGCAAACCAGCAGAACACCTGCCAAGCACGACCACACATTCTGGGCTATAAAACATACCTTAATAAATTTAAAAACTGAAATTATATCAAACATGTTTTCTGACTATAATGGAATTAAGCTGGAAATCAATAACAGAAAAATCTCTAAACACTTAGAAAATAAACACCACACTTATAAATAATAATCCATGAGTCAAGAGAAAGTCTTAAGGAAAATTAGAAAATACAATAGAACTGAAAGAAAATGAAAACACAACATACCAACATTGCAGGGTACAGCTAAAGCAATGCTTAGAGGGAAATTTATATCATTAAATGCATATGTTAGAAAAAAGGTCTCAAATCAGTAACCTAAAATTTCACCTTAAGAAATGAGAAAAAGAGAGAAATAAGCCAAAAACAAGCAGAAGAAAAAAACAATAAAGAACAGAAACCAATTAAGATTGAAAAGAGAAAAGCAATAGAGGAAATTCAATGAATCCGAAAGCTAGTTCATTGAAGAAAGAACAATAAAACGGATAAACTTCTAGCAAGAACAACAAAGAAAAAAGAAACAGAAGACACAAACGATCAGTATGAGGAATGGATGAATATCACTTTAGACTCTGCAGGTATTAAAAGATCAATAAGGAAATTCTAGGAAAATCTCTATGCACATAAATTCAGCAACTTAAATGGACAAATTACTCAAAAATCACTATTTACCAATATTCACCAAGATGCAATAGATGACCTGAACAGTCCTATAATTATTAAAGAAGTAGAATTCATAGTTAAAAACTTCCAAAAAAGAAACCTCTAGACCCAGATGGTTTCACTGGTAAACTTTATCAAACATTAAAAAAACACATAACTCCAATTACATTGTCATGCAGTGTGTCATATGGGGTCTCTGGTCCTGCTCCCCACATAAGAATGCAGAACGTAATGAGGCCAAAAAGGAGCACCCATGGAGCCATAGGTAGGGGAGTCATACCACTATATTCTCGCTGGCGGCTGGGTTGGAGACACAGGAAGCAGGAGCCACACTATCTGCAACCTGCCGTCCACTTCTCTGCCAACCAACCAACCAACCAACCCCACTTGCTAGCTGCAATCCGCTGTGCTAACTGCAATCCGCTCTTGCCAGCTCAGCCACCATCTTCTTGCTAGCCCCCATTTGCTGCTAGCGTACACATGGCAGTTATATTAGTGGCCAATGGCTCACTGGTTACAGCTGATGGCCAACTAGCCACAGCTGATGGCCATCCAATCACAGTTAATGGCCATTTATTACCCGAGTGAGCACCTTTCCACGTGAGGGTGACAGCCTGGAAACTGCACTCCTGGCTCTGTCCCCACATACACACAATCTCTTCCAGAAGACAGAGGAAGAGGGAACACCTCCCAACTCATGTCATGAGGCCAGCATTACCCTTATACCCAAACCAGACAAAAAAGTACAAGGAAAGGAAACTACAGACCAAAATTCTTCATGAACATACATGCAAAAATCCTCAATCAAATCCAGCACTATATAAAATGAAAAATACACCATGCCCATGCCCATGCCCAAGCAGGGGTTGGTCCTGGGAATGCAAGGCTAGTTCAATATAAAAAAATCAGCTGTAATCCCATATTAGCAGCCTAATGAAAAAAAATCAATTGATGCAGAAAAAAGCATTTAGAAACATTCAACATCCATTTGTGATAAACAAAACTCTCAGCATATCATAAATAGAATGGAATCAACAAAAAGCCTACAGCTAATGTCATGCTTAATAGTGAAAGATCAAATACTTTTCCCATAAGATCAGAAACCAGACAGGATATCCATACTCACTATTCCTATCTGATCTCATACTAGAAATGCTTCACAGAGCAATAAAGTAAGAAAAAGAAATGGATGGCATACAGATTGAAAAGGAAGAAATGAACCTGTTCCTTTTTGCAGAAAACATGATTATATATGTAGAAAATTTTCAAGAAATCTACAAAAAAATGTTAAAACTAATAAGTGAATTTACCAAGATTACTAAAGGATATGAAGCCAAAACACGAACATCAATTGTATTTCTATATACTAGCAATGAGCAGTTAGAAACAAAAAATCTCTACACTTACACTAGTTGAAAAGGAAGAAGAAAAGGAGGAGGAGGAATAGGAGGAGAAAAGAAAAGAGGAAATACTTAGGTATAAATCTAACACAACAAGTATAGGATCCATATGCTGAAACACCCCCTTACCCCACAACACACACACACACACACACACACACACACACACACACACACACACACACGGCAGACCTAAATAAATGGAGAGACATACTATGTTCATGGATTGGAAGACTCATCACAGTAAAGATGTTAATTTTAATCAAATTGACCTATATATTTCATGTGATTTTGATCAAGATTCCAAAAGGATTTTTTTGTTGTTGTTGTTGATATTGACAAACTATTTCTAAAATTGGTATGGGCAGGCAAAAGAACTAGAATAGTCAAGACAACTTTGACCAAGAAGAATAAAGTTTGTAGAATAACACTACAGTTTAGAAACTTACTATGAAATCATAGCAGTCAAGACTGTGGTATTGGCAGAAGAACAGACACATAGATCAATGGAAGAGAATATATAACCTATCTATAGACCTACTCAAATATGTACAATTGATTTTGACAAAGTTGCAAAGGCAACTTAATGAAGACAGGGTAGTCTTTTTAACAAACAGTATTTGAACAACTGGATATCCATACGCAAAAAAAAGTAATCTCCACTTAAACCTCACATATTATGTAAAAACTCATTCAAAATGCACCATAAATATAAAAGTAAACTGTAAAACTATAAGATTCTCAGAAGAAAACCTAAGTGAAAACTTTTGTGATTTGGAGTTAGAAAAGTTAGTTCTTAGAGATAACAGCAAAAGCATGATCTATAAAAGAAAAAAAAGAAGAGTTAGGTTTTAATCAAAATTAAAAATGTTTTCTCTCTGAAATACAAAAGAATGAAAAGACAAACCACAGACTGGGTGGTTTGTCTTTTCATTCTTTTGTATTTGGCAAATTAGATATCCAAAAAAGAACACTCAAAACTCAACGGTAAGAAAATGAACAATCTGAGGGGAAGCTGGCAGAGCAGGAAGCACAGGAATCTGTCTCCGCACCTGGACAACAACTGCTCAGGCAGAATTTGTCTGATGTAACCCTTTTGGAACTCTGGAGTCTGTTGAAGGCTGGCAACTTCCCGGAGAAGACCTGGATGGTAAAGTGCAGTTAATTCTGGTCATCATCTTCTGCTCTTAGCACAGTAGCATCTATCCATCTCCCACCCATCCCTATGCCAGGCAGCTGTACACAGCTTGCAGGAGCCAGGGTGAACAAAAGGACCCTGTCCTCCAAATACTGGGGATCTGTGTGACTGCTGATTCTGATCACAAAGGTGCAAAGAGGCAAGCAGCCATTGTTGTTGCAACTCCACCCCTGTGGCATATCTTTTCCCCACCAGATGGAGTGACTTCCAAGGGATTTAAAGAGCCCCCCCTCCTTCATTTTTCACTTTTCCCCTTTTGGGAGCCAGACAATAAAATTAGCACATTAAAAAACAAATGCATACATGGGGAAAATTAGAAAGTGACTGAAAATGCCCAAGGATAGGCTCAGAAAAGATGTAAGAAGACCTAAGTTTATACCTCAGTCTGATTCTCAGCACAGAGATAGCCTACAACAATCAATAAAATAAAAATAATACATAAAAACAATAACAGAAAACAGCAAGGGGAAGGGGGAGAATCTGATTCTCATTGTTACCACATTATTAGATTCAAATGTTAAGTGCTCAATAAAAATCATAAGGCATACAAAGAAACAGGAAAGTGTGGCTCAAAGGGGAAAAAAGAAATCAACAGAAACTGTCCCTGAAAAAGACTTAATGGGAGATATACAAGACAGATACTTTAAAACAGCTGTCTTAAAGATGCTCAAAGAACTAAAGCAAAATGTGGAGAAAGTAAAAAAACAATGTATGAACAAAATTGAAACAGCAAATAAGAGAGAGAAAAACTAAAAAGAAATTCTGAAGCTGAAAAGTACAATATATGAAATGAAAAAGTCACTAGATTCAAAGGCAGATGAGAATAGGCAGAAGAAAGAATCAGCAAATTTGAAGATAAGCTAATGGAAATGATTGAGTCTGAGGAATAGAAAGAAAAAAGATTGAAGAAAAACAAACAGAGCCTAAGGGACCTGTGGGACACCATCAAGCAGACCAACGTATACATTATGGGAGTCCCAGAAGAAAAGAATATTTGAAGAAATAGTGGCTGAAAACTTCCCACATTTGACGAAATCATGAATATAAACATCCAAGAAGCTCAAGGAATGCCAAGTAAGATGAACTCAGAAAGACCCACACCAAGACACATTATAATCAAATTTTCAAAAGCCAAAGACAAAGAGAGAATCTTGAAAGCAGCAAGATATAAGTGTCATCACATACAAGGGAGCCTCAATAAGATTATCAGCAGATTTCTCATCAGAAACTTTGGAAGCCAGAAGGCAGTGCACCGATATATTCAAAATGCTAAAACAAAACCAAAAATAAACAAACAAACAAAACCAAAAACAAAAAACCCCACACACAAGGAAAAACCTGTCAACCAAGAATCCTATATTCAGTAAAACTGTCCTTTAAAAGTGAGAAAGAAATTAAGATACTCCCAGATAAGCAAAAGCTGAGGGAGTTGGTGACCACTAGACTTGCCCAGCAAGAAATGGTCAAGGGAGTCCTGCAGGTAAAAAGAAAAGACAGTAACTTGAAGCTGTATGGGGAAATAAAGATCTCAATAAAGGTTAATATATGGGCAATTATAACAGCTAGTATTATTGTAACGATGGTTAGTAATTGCACTTTTTGTTTTCTACATGATTTTAAGAGACTAACACTTTTAAAGAAAAAAAAAACAACCATTTAAAAAGTCGTATTACAAACTTTCGTTTGTAACTTCAAATCTTATTTTCTACATAATTTAGGAGACTAATATATTTAAAAGAATTTTATGTTTTTGGGCACACAATGTATAAAGATGTAATTTTGTGACATTAGTAACTAAAAGAAGTTGTGCAGTGGTCACTCCAGCTCCTGCTGTCTGTGGACCTTCTCTTTACTCCTCTATCCATGCTGGACCTTAAGGTCCGGACCCAGGTAAGCCATGCCCCTCTTTCCACGGCCAGGTACACGCTGACTGTATGCGAGCTGGTCTGTGTGGTGGGCAGGAAGTGGGGACCTGAGCTCATTAAGTCAGAGGGGGCCTCCTGCTCACCCCCAGCATTGTGTCCTCAATTTCTGATTTTACCCAGTAAGAAAAAAAATCTTTATGATCTTTTTCCAGGCAAGTTGCATGAAGTAAAGAGATATTAATTCTACTGATTCTGAGGGGTATTTGTTTTACACTTAGAATCTCTGAAACTGGGCTATGTGACTTGGATTTGGTGAATGAGAAGGATGGCCGCTGTCTGTAGATGTTGCACTGATGTCCCATGACACACTGACTAGACCTTGAGCCCAGAAGAGCCAGCGTGCTGGCTCTGTGGCCACGGACACGTAGAGTGCAGAGTCAGGGTGTTGTGGAACCAAAACCAACTCTCTTTCAACTAGAGCCCTTTGAGTCCTTCACCTACAGCTCACTCTGAGCCTCTTCTTAGGCTCACCGACACCCTGGGTCAATACCATAAAGACAGGCATGTTCGCCAATCCTAACTTTTGTACAGATTTGCCAAGGAGTCTCCTCCAGTCTACAGAATGCAAGTATCAAGTAACTAAGATACGTCATCATTTTCTTTATGCCAAAAAAGGCAAGGCATTTTCATTTCTGGGGGGAAAGGGGAGAAATGAACCACCGACATGGAGCTTTAAACACACACACACCCGTTACACACCTGCTTATGTCATACTAACTCATCGGACAGACTTTGGGACAGTAAGGTCACTTTAATTTTGGTGGTTGATGTGTGTAAATTTTAGAGACAAGAATATGAGGGGATAATCAAGAGTGAAGAAGGTAAAGCAGGAGAAGGGGAACAGTGTGAGGGGAATAATATCATAGAGAAATAGCAAATAATCTAAGATAAAATCTGTCGCTTGCATCACTGGGCCACGTGCAGCGCCAGAGCCCTGCAGGGGTTTCTGCTGGGATTTTTCAGAACCACTCAGATTTGACACCCACATCCGCCAGATGAGGAGCAGGGCTGGATGGGTGGTCCACGGGGTCCAGTCCCTGTGGTCTGGGGACTCCAGCTGTTGCTGAGGGCATTCCGGGTGCAGGTGGGATGGGGCATGCAGCCAGACCCTGGGCACCCGGCCGTCTCATGTGACTTCACGCCACACTTGCTTTCCACAAGGCAGTGAAAAATCTGGGCTGTCTTTATAGGGGACTCCCCATCTTTGTGCATGTAGGAACACCATGTGACTGAGGGCACGCACCTGCACATGAGTGCCACTCCATTTTACTGTGACCAGGGCCATGCCCAAGAGCTGCCAACATGAGAATGAATGCTTCCTCCTCTGAAGCAGCCAGAAGCTCATTTTCAGAGACTACAGTGTCTGCCCCAACTCTGAAGTGCGTTTCACTGGCCTAGTGACCTACTGGGAACAGCACCATCAGCAGCAGGTGTTGCTGGGAAGCCCCCAGGTGGAACCCGACACCTGCCCAGTTCATGATGAAGGGACGGCTCTGCCCCTCTGTGAGGGAGGGCGTGCTAGAAGAGGTGCCGGAATCCAGGGAGGTGAGCAGGCCCAGCACCCAAGGCAGAGCCCCCGACCCTGAAGGCCCCTGGGGCCCCTCCTTCACGATGTGCTCCCGATGGGGCCTGACAAAGGGCCGCCCAGCGCAGCACTGCCCGCTGCTTGGACCAGAACGATCTGGTCATCCGCGTAGGGATGAGACAATGGGAGGAAGGCGACACTCCTTGCCCTGTGTTTCTGAGCATCCCTCTAAAGGGCAGGCTCTGGTTGACAGCCAGGAAGAGAGAGGCACAGGGAAGCTGAGCACTCGTAGGCATTCACCTGCGTGGCAGGGTGACAAGCAGACTTGCTTTTCTGTGTGAGGTTTCCCCTTTAGGGTCATGCCACCTCCTACCCGGCCCTTGATAGAGGTGGCGATCCCACCGCAGTGCAAGAGGCAAGGAACTATCTATCTGCTGTTTGTCTGAAGTGAGTGCCTCTGTGGCGACGGCACCGTTAGCATGGGGGGGGGGCACAGCACGTCCCAGCCCCACCATGGGTCATGTGCAGCAATTGGCGGCACACGCAGCGACAGATGGCAGCGACAGGGGAGGGGACAGGACATGCTGGTGGCGTGGGGAGGAGAGGCAGCAGAGCAGTCTGCTGTCCAGAGTGACAGTCTGCATATGGGTAAACTACGAGATAATTAATTTTTAGGGGAAATAAAAGGAAGCAAAGCTCACTGCTGCTGTCCTCCCATTCCAGCCCATGCACGTCCCACGCGGGTCTCTGCATCCTCAGCAAGAGATGATGATTCTGTATGAAGGCCCGGTTACCCTGTGCATTACGTACAGCTGTGAAGCCCTTTATCTGCTGATGGACCCCATTGTTGCTAGCTGGCGTTGGGCTCTCATGTAAGTGAGCAATTTCAAAAAATAAAAAATAAATAAATAAAGAGAGAGTGCGGGACGTGCTCGCAGAGTTTATAGGCGTGAGGCAGCTGGAGGCTGTGGCACATGAAAGATGCATCGCAGCAAACAAAGCCAGAGATCTGGGCAGGCGCGTTAACCCAGCCCAGCAGGGAGGCAGCAGACAGAGGAAACCTTGAAGGTGGAACCACTTCAAACAGTGCAGAGACGCTCCCCGTGGGGAGGGGGAGGGGCAGGGCGCCCACTCTTCCCGTGCCTAAAGTCCCACCAGACAAAAGTTGCAAGATTCAGGATGCACTGGCAGCAGAGCCGCAGATGGCTGGGATAACTGAGCGCCCCGGGCTGCTGGCCATGTTACCAAGCAGCCATGGCCAGGGCAGCCACACTCTTGGGGACACGGAGACACGATGGTGTCACTGCATGAGGATACGCAATGAGAGCCCAGACTGTGCTGTGGGGCACACAGGTGTGCTTTACCATTCCCAGTACAAGCGAGTCACCTTTCCGACCTGTAACAGGCCCCTCCCACCCTCCAGCCCAGGCCTCCCCCTGCCTCCTCAGCTACGGGGTGATGTGGGCGTGACAGAGCCCCCTGCTCTTGCCTGTGGGAGCTAACAGGGATCCTCCTGCTGTCTGCGAAGTACCACACGGCCCAGCTGCCCCTCTGCCCCGGAGGGCGCCCCTTTTCAGGGCAGACAGAGGCCCAGGAGCCCCTGCCACTCGCTCCTGATTCTCCGTGGTGTCTTCTGGCCAGAGAAGCATGGAGTGCTCTCAAGCCTGAGGGACACCGCACGGCACGGGTGTGCCACGGAGGGCGCCATTACTGCAGACACCTGTCTGCCAATTCTGACAGCAACACGGGGCCCAGGGCCCGGCCCAGAGAGGTTAGCCTGGGCTCGGCTAGCCTGGCCCATGTGCTAGTTGGATGAAAGAAGGAAGGAGCGGATGGGAGAAGCGGGGCCATGGTGCCCACAGCAGGCTGGCCCTGGGGAGGTTCTCACTAAGGTGTTCTCCCTGAACCTCCATGTTCTGTGCTCACCGTCACCACAGTCCACTCCTGCTCAGTCAGCACATTTTCTCTGTGACAAACGCTACCTGTGCTGATGTCATGCCTGGCACTCAGGTCTCAGGGCTTGGTGACCATCTGGCTAAGAAGGAGGCATTTCCAAGTTCAAGACGTCCCCCATGACAAGCAAAGGAGACCCCTGACCTGAGGCTGAACCTGCCACACGTGACATCACGGGGTCGGCAGACAAGAGGAACACCACGGTGTGGGAGAGGAAAGCTCGCGAGGATGTTACACCCGTGAACGCTGATCCCGCGCCATGGTCATGCGAGGGAGCCCCGCTCTGGAGTGTTCTGGGTGAAGGGCCATGGCGCAGGGCGCACAGGGACCCTGTGTGTGTGTGGAGACAGGGTGGCAGGTGTTGACCATAGGTGGTCTGGGGGAGGGGCATGTGAGCATACTTTGTACCGCTATTTTTGCAAATTTTCTGTGAGTTTAAAATTATTTCCGATAAATAATACTAAGACTACTAATAATAAACCGCTTGAAACAAATCATCTTCCGCCATCCTGACTTCTGAACATGAAAAAGTCAGTCCTTACTAGTTCGGGCCGCACTAACTGAGAACTTATGATGTATCAGACAGGAACTGGAAGGACTGTGCCTGGCAAATCCCTTTTTCAGAGACAGTATCAACACTTTTCAGCCCCACATTCACGATCTGCTTAGAACCAAGCGGATGGCAGCCCTGGGCAGCATCAGAGGCCAGCCACCCTCCACCGACTGTCAGCATGCTCATCACAGCTTCCTCCTTTACTTGTTAGTAATCACAGGCCCCAGCGAGGCCACAAGTTCGTTTCCACTTCCTCTAAGACATGTCACTGAATTTGACAGAAACGTGTCTCCTTCAGGACGGTCTGGGCCTCACAGTTTTCATGCCTTCAGGCCTAACCCTGCCCGGGGACCAGCCTACCCCTACTTATGGTGCTGATGGGAATCCCGGGAAGGCACAGGCACGGGTGTGGGCCCTGAGCTGCTCGGGCTGAGGCCGCATCTCAGGGAGCGGAGAGCCCAGATGGAAAGTTCCATGTAGGTCACTGCCTGTGTCCTGCTCTGTTCTCACTCTACAAAGTCCCAGGGTGAGGGAGAATGGAACAATATCTCTGAGTCCCCACTTTTAAAGGCTAGAGGAAGTTTGATAAATGCCACCAAGACACAAGAGGGAGGTGCTGCCACTCTATCCATGGGTGAGACCACAAAGCCCTGTTTCTGGGCTGCAGCCCTCACAGGTAACACGCTACAACTAAGTGTCCTACTGTACTGGAGGTGGAATCAGGCAAATAGTGCCACGATGGCAGGGGGCTCCTTCAAGCAAGACCGTAGGGAGAGAGAAGCAGGTCCCTGCAGCCGGCACTTAACCAGGGGTCCCTCCTGTGGTCCTGGTCACCCCAGGGATGGCCTCTGCCTAGCTCAGCCCTACTGGTCAGAGAACCAAACACTAGGTCCAGATATACCATATTCCCACGTGCGGGACAACAGGCCCTCTGGTGTGTCCTCCCATGGAGCAGTCCTCAACCTCCATTCTTCCACTGAGGCAGTTCTAGTCTGGACTGTCACACTGATTCCTTCATTGAGTTGCAAACATTCTAGAACACGCTGTTGCAAGTGCTAAATCTCCTTACTTTCACATTTAGACAGTCAGGGTGCATCTGTATGGGCTCACTATGCAGGGAGGAAGAGACCCTGGCTCCCTTATGCCCCCTCCAGCCTCCATGGCCCATCAGGCCCCCAGCCCATGCCGCCCACTCCTCCTGAGCCCCCATCCTGTGGAACAAGTGCTGCCTTCTCCCTGATTGTCAAGACGCTGCAGGCCGGGTCTGCCAGCTCTTTCTATTTTAAGTGTTTTCAGTGCACAACTGTCTATAGACTGAAACAATTAAAGACGGGCGAGGAGGAGCTGTCAGATCGCCTACTGCTTGTCACTGCAGGTGTGAAGTAGTTAAATTGTATTGTAATTTAAGAGGAAGCTGCTCCCCACCCCCACCCCTTCTCTCTGGCAACACCTCTGCCACTTCCGGCAGAACAGGTGCACATGGAGGACGAGCCATCAGGTGACCGGCACCTAGCGGAGGCGGCACCGTCATGGATGATGCTGCCTGTGCCACTAGCGTCTGATGAACCCACCCCCCCCACTGTTTCTCTGCTGGGTACCTCCTGATGGAGCAGTGTCCCTGGAACCCACACCCTGGCCAGCACTCTCAGCTGGTTGTATGCACACCCAGCATACAGGCTGAGCACCCAGCGGGGAAGCAGCCATCAAATGCATGGAGGACTGGTGACCTGGGGGTAAGCAGGAGTCTAGAAAGAGGCAGGGGGCAGGGTGCAGTGCATGGCACAGGGTGAGAACCAGAAAAGAACCCCTGGTGTGGGTGTGGCTGAAGGCTCTAGACCAGCAGCGCAGAGACGAAGAGCCAAGGCAGAGGGCGGTCAGGCAGTGACAGCAGTGGCTCAGGACCCTCAGGGTGGAAGCTGCCCACAGGCTATGAAGGAGCAAGGCCTTATCTGGAGGCCAGCACATCTGGAACGGGAGGTTGAGAGAGTAACAAAGCAGCGAGAACCCTCCACGGGAGGGAGTAAGAGGTTTTCTTGGGTCAGCGGAACACCTACTTCTTGATGTCCTTCTGAAAATGTCCATAAAATTCCACTTAAAAGCACCCAAGTTCCACCTATCTGCTCGCAGGAAAATGTTCAACAACCATCTCTTCAACCCTCCCATTTCAGACGTGGAAACCATGGCCCACAGGGGATGGCCCAGCCTCAGGCCCTCCTGGCACATGTGGGATGCAGAGCGGGAGACTCACGGGGGCCAATGGTGCTCAGAAAGCAGGAAACGCTGCAATGAGGACTCACAACTTTCATCTTTTGAAACCTCAGGGTATCAGAAATCAAATCAGTCACATGTGATGTCTAATATGGATATCAGCTGTAGAGAGAATAATTTCCTTTTAAATCAAAAATTCCATTTCCTACTAATCCCCTAAACCTTTCCGCGACTCCCCTTCACTTATGATCAGCACATTTGTAGCTATTAAAATCTTCACTAAAATAAGATAACAGCGTCCCTTTCTTCTTCTTCACCCTTGTCCATTTTAGAATTTTAGAATAATATAGAAACTGAGAGAGAGACCTACCAATGATTTCAGTAGAAGCGTGTAACCTTAATTCTAAGGACATTGTGAATTGGCCCAAAGGGCTTCAGCTGGAGCGGCCACACCTGCCGTGGGATCTTATGTTGGCATCCGCTCTGAGTGGGTGCCAGGGTGCTGCCAGCACAGAATTTTTAACCAGATCTTACCTACGACGACTTCTGTTTGAATTTGGGCTGTCTTTATCCAAGGCTGTCATGACCCACCTCAAAGCAGCCCTAGTGGACAGAGCGCAGGGAGGAGACATGCAGAGCGCTGGAGGTCGGGGCACAGCTGGGTCGTGGTTGCCCTCTTACACTGTCTACACGGCGGGCAGTGCCTGGAAACACTAATGGGCACCCTCGGTAAATGCCATTTACCGGGAGCATCTCCACTGTCCAGAAGGGCTGTTCCTGCGCAGTGGGGACTCCACTTCCAAAGCAGAGACCCTCGACTTCTGTGACTGGCCTGCTGGGCAGTTATGACCATGTGACACTCATGTGCTGCCAGCTGAGAACAGAGTGACTCACCCTAGTGTCCTTCTCATTTCCTTCCACATGGAGGACGTAGGGGCAGCCGTCCTTCTGCGTGTTTTCTGTGACAATGCGTACCTCGACGCCTGGCAGTGGGGTCCCCACAGAACCTGCAGGGAGAGGAGAAACATGGGGTCAGAGGGATTCCGAAGGAGAGGACTGCATGCCACCTGGGTCCTGGTCATGCACAGAGGGGAGAAGACCCAGGAGCCAAGGGGGCCCCACGTGGTGACGCAGGTGCCCACCAGCTGCAGAAGCAGCAGTCAGTACTCGCAGCTGCCAATGTGTGTGAGGCCTGGCTCCTAATGCTTCAGAGAGCCTTCCGGTCATCTCAGGAAGGTCCCGGCACCCAGGGCGGGACAGCGACAGCTTCCACTTGTACCCCAGCACCTGGCTGGGCAGTAACAGCACTGCAGTACCCCTGTCCAGAGAAGGTCCCAAGAGGCACCGATGCATGAAGCTGGGGAGTGAGCAGGGATCCTCGTGATATGGGGATAATACCACTGGTGTTTGGGGTCATGTATTAGACACCCGTGGTTTCTTGTGTCTTCATCCCACCTGAAGCCTCCAGCGTGCTCAGCCAGCTCACAATCAAACTTTGAACCCACAAAGGTAAGGCAGGTGACCAGGACGGACGTATCCCCCCAACCACTGTAATAAATGACTAAGGTGGGGCAGAGATTCCAAGACCAAATGCTCAGCATCTATGAGAAATCACTTCCAGGTGTCAGGCCCTTTATTTTAACTGCTGGAATCAATGAGGATTTGTCAGGGGATAAAAGTCCCAGGCAGCCGGGTCAGCAAACTCTCTGTGATCCCTTAGTGTCCTCGATCCAGACCCTTCCCAGGTCTGTCACATCTGTCTCGTTTTGCGACAACAGTGCTCCTCGGCCTGTCTTCTGCACCTGAGGTCCTAGGGGGCAAGTCCTGGGTCCCATAACCCTGGTGAGCTCTCTGCTGTTCCATGCCCTGGAAGCCTTGCTCCTCCACTCTGGTCAGAAATCTGGGTCCCTGTCCAGGCAGCAAGCAGATAGACCAGCATCCTTCCATTTCTTTATTCTTTTTTTTTTTTTTTTTTTGCTTCCAAAGATTTTTAAAATTACTGAAATCTATGTAAGATACAATTGATCATTATAAAGTGGCAGATCAGTGGCATTTAGCACGTTCACAGTTGTGCAATCCTCACCACCATCTACGTACAGTCATCACCCCAGAAGGAAGCCTGTGCCCATCAGCAGTACTCCCCACACCCCTCACCCCTACACCCCAGCAACCACTAATCCAATTTCTGTCTCTACAGATTTGCCTGCTCTGAACATTTCCTACAAAAAGAATCGTACGATGTATGTCCTCCCATCTCTTCTTGGGGGTGTATCTACTTGGAGCTAGCGGCCACACAGGCTCCAGGACACTCAGGACTTGAGGCAGCCTGGAAGCAGGGGCATTTCATCTCCGGTGTGGAGACAAGACATGGGGACCAGAGACAAGCACCAGCCTGAGAATGTGGAGATGGGTCCAAGCCCAGCCCTCTCCGAACTTGAAAGCCTTGGCCTGACCCTGGGCACAGTCAAGACCAACTGCCATTCTGCACACTCTAAATTCAGTTTCCAGTGGACCTCAAGCTCATTCTCTTTTCTAGATTAAATGACCCCTTTCTTTGTGGAACTCTCTTTTCACTGACAAGTTGAACTCCTGTCGTCTACACTCCTGGACCTCACCGTCTGCTGAGGACTGACAGATACACCAGTAGAGTGAGTCAGACGGGGCCACCGCCCCTACTGCTGGGGCGCCCACCAAAGCTGGGGGTCCAAGGTCTCCAGATGCTCCCAACTGCTTGTGTTTTACGGTCAAACTTCAGTAGGCTGACCTTGGCTTTAGCCCTTAGTGACTGGAGTGTTGGCCATCATCCGTGATAAGTGTGTGCAGAAGCCACGGAACAAAGGGCTAAGGGAGGGGTTGGGCAGATAACATGCAGAAGAGAAAAGCTGTGTGTGATAGGCAGGGATGAAGCCATGCAGGAGGCCACGCAGACAGGCCACGCTGACCGGCCACGCAGACAGGCCACGCTGACCTGCCACGCAGACAGGCCATGCACACCGGCCACGCTGACCAGGCGCCCCTGGCAGTGCCATAGGCCCTATGGAGCTGACAGTGTGCCCGTAATCTGTATTAATAAGATGTTTCTTGCTGCTTGAGCAAGGGTGATGCAGTGCTGGGCAGGGTGATTAGCCTGAATAATGAGAAAACATCAAATACTGGAAATTGATTTATTATCCTCTGAGACTGGTCAGATATGATTTCTTCAAGTACCTGCCAGAGATAAAGAGTTCCATGAACACACCTTAAACAATCAGGCAGAATGTGATTATTGCATCAGGAGGCACTTCATCAACGTAAGTACAGAATCTTAAGCAGGACCAACCACCTCATCCAGAAATAAAAGCCTGCTTGATCCTTGTTCCCTTCCTTCAGAGGAACTGTCTTAGCAGCAGTGTGACGCCTACTCAGGCCTGACTGAGCGCTCTCAGATAGGGATGGCTCCTCAGGTGTGAGCCCTGCGCTCAACTCCCCAGGAGGAAGGAAGCAGAGGCTCCATCTAAGCCCTGGGACCGCACGGAGATGCTTGTGGACAAGGGAGTCCTCCTGGGTCTGCCCACAGGCCTCAGGGCAGAGGAGGCATGTGGCCACCCCATGCGGGGCCTGGCCATTTACAGTAGCCATCGGAGGCGCCTATGGAGAAGGTTAAGGGCTCGGTCCCACCTTCAGTGGGTCACTTCAGTGACTGCCAGTCACAAGTGGTGTTGCTCACAGCTTCTGTCCAACTTGGCTACAAATCAGAAGTTACCACAATCCCCTTCAGCGGTTCAATAATTTGCTAGAGCAGCTCACGGAACCCAAGAAAACAGTTTACTTACTAGAAGGCCAGTTTGTTATAAAGGATTCAACCTCAGAAAAACCAGCTGGAAGAATGCCTAGGGCAGGGATGGGGGAAGGGGCCCAAGCTTCCATGCTCTCCAGGAGAGCCATCCTCCCAGCACCTGCATGTACTCATTCACCAGAGGTGCCATTATGCAGCAATGGTTTGATTAAATCACTGACCGCTCATGATTAATTCAACCTCCAGTCTTTCTCCCCTCCCAGGTGGTCAGGGTGGGGCTGAATTCCAACCCTTCAATCACCTGTTCCTCTGACAACCAGCCACCATCCTTAGGGGTTTTCCAAAAGTCATCTCTTTAACACACATTCAGGTATGGTGGCAAGTGGCTTGGTATGAATTTAAAAAGACCCTTATGATCTAGGAAATTCCAAGGGTTTTAGGAGCTCTGTGCCAGGAATGGAAACAAAGATCAAAGATATATCTCTTATCAGAGAGGAACATGCAAAAAAGGCCAGCTTCCCCAACACCGCCCTCCACTCATTTCTCTTTTGAATGTTTTTTTAAAAAGGAAGAAACCAAAAAAAAAAAAAAAAAAGAAGAAGGAAGAAACCTCCCTCCACACATTCTTCCTGCTCTTCTGCTCAATTAGGTAAGGCCTCTTATGCCCTCTCAAAGTGAAAGTTACAAACTGTTAAGATCTATAATGAAAGTGCTGACAGAATCTTAATTAATCATGGCCTCACAAACCCAGCAAGAGTTAACTTTCAAAGCAGAGACAATGACTTGAATTTCACAGCCCTGCTGATGGCACTGAAGTGAGGTCCACACAGAAAAGAGACTGAAGCCATGGGTGGGGCAGCGACAGAGCCCCAGAAACACCCCACCCCACTCCATTCCCAAGCTGGTCCTGGCAGTGCAGGATTAACTGGGCAGCAGCCACCCTCCTAGCACCATGTAGACAGCGCCCCTCCTAGCATCACGTGGACAGCGCCCCTCCTAGCATCACGTGGACAGCGCCCCCTCCTAGCACCACGTGGACAGCTCCCCCTCCTAGCACCACCTGGACAGCGCCCCCTCCTAGCAACACCTGGACAGCGCCCCCTCCTCGCACCACCTGGACAGCACCCCCTCCTAGCACCACCTGGACAGCACCCCCTCCTAGCACCACCTGGACAGCGCCCCCTCCTAGCATCACGTGGACAGCGCCCCCTCCTAGCACCACCTGGACAGCGCCCCCTCCTAGCACCACCTGGACAGCACCCCGTCCTAGTACCACCTGGACAGCGCCCCCTCCTAGCACCACCTGGACAGCGCCCCCTCCTAGCACCACCTGGATAGCGCCCCCTCCTAGCAACACCTGGACAGCAACCCTCCTAGCACCACCTGGACAGCGCCCCCTCCTAGCACCACGTGGACAGCTCCCCCTCCTAGCAACACCTGGACAGCGCCCCCTCCTAGCAACACCTGGACAGCGCCCCCTCCTAGCACCACCTGGACAGCACCCCCTCCTAGCACCACCTGGACAGCGCCCCCTCCTAGCACCACCTGGACAGCGCCCCCTCCTAGCACCACCTGGACAGCGCCCCCTCCTAGCACCACGTGGACAGCTCCCCCTCCTAGCACCACGTAGACAGTGCCCCCTCCTAGCATCACGTGGACAGCGCCCCCTCCTAGCGTCCATCTGGGCAGCAGCACTGGCCACAGTCAGAAGTGGCGTGTCATTCTTCCACCTTTCTAAAACAGTTGTCAGCTCTTCCCAGATAACTTTAATTGGCCTGCAGCTCTGTCCAGCATCTGGGGAGCGAGGCTGCTCTGCAGCTGGTCCCAAGAGAATGGAAACAGGCCGATAAGGTCCTGGAGCTCCTGTCAACGCTCCACGGAGTCCCACTGCAGGAGCCATTAGCGCCTCTGATCTCAACCTCCAATTAGAGCGTCATTAGGCCCAGCAGCGCTCAGCCATGAATTATTCATCTCCCTTCACTGTAACCGCATGGGACACAGAATGAACAATCAGATCCAACCCAGAGCTTAACACACAGCAAACATCTACCCTCACGCAGTGAGTCCCTCCTTTGAGGCTGACCTTGCCCTTCTGTGCACCCCCTCAGGTGTTCAGAACCTTTAAATGAATCCTGGTGTTTGTTCGGGTGACCACAGGAGCAACGTTCAGAGGCTGCACAGGCAGCAGGAAGGAAGGGGACTCCAGAAACCACCCCCACAAGGCCAGGAAGGGTGGTATGGCTGTGTCCCCAGTGTGAAGGGGTCACAGGCTGGGGCTCCAACATGAGTCCACAGCCTCCGGCTGAAATTAATCTAGGGGAGGGGCGCAAGGACTATTTTTGCAGTTGGAACTAGGAGGTTGGATTCCAAGCCTGCTGCCTACGTGCTCAGACACAGAACTCAGGCAGACGTTAATCAATGACACAGCAATCTCTCCGGAAGACTAGAGATTCCATTAGGACCATCCCTGCAGTTAAGTCCACGGCAAATTAAACACAGGTTGTACTTTACAAGAGTTAAAAACCAGCCTGCCCCGATTCTTCTTCCATCTTACTGAAGTCAAACATACCATTGTTCCTCTAGCCTCCTTCTCCCCACACCAGTGACTTTCCCATGGAAGCAGAAAACACATATAAACCCAGCCCGGGGCAATGGAGGGGGTCTTTCTTCCACTAGTGATTAGAGATCTCCACCCTGCCTGTGGCGTGGCCTTTGTTTCCTTATTTACTCTCTGCCAAATAAACTGACTTTTACTTTAAATTCTGTATCGGCTCATGTTTGAATTCTTGCCAATGTGAAGCCAAGGACCCTTTTTTCCTGTAACAAAAATGAGCCCCAGCCCAGGAGTTGAGGTGCACAGAGAAGACCTAAAGGTGCAAAAAAAACACACACACAAAAAACCCTCCTCAACCGGATTTCTCCAGAAATGATGCTCAGAGATTGTATTTTAGGGATTTTCATGTAGCACTCTTGAATTTCACGTTGAGGGCTACTTTATTTACTTTTTTCCAAACCAAAGAACTGACACTGCACTTGACTCTTACAGGCTTGCTTTACAGAAAAGAAAAAAAAAAAATCACAGAAATTTGATTCCAGTGTACAGAAGAGAAACTACACCCAGTCCACGTTCTGATGTTCTATACACTGTCTTTGAGGCCTGAATAAGAGCTGCAGCTATAATTTAAGATTCAGGAATTTCTGCCCAATAAACCTGGGGATTTGGAGTCTTGGGGTTCTGCCCACTCAGAGGGAACCGGAGGAGGCCAGGTCAGTCAGGGACCTTCCTGGTGCACCTCTCTCCAGGGTGGCTGCTTGCCTAGCTCCCCCCAGAGTCCTAGGGTGAGCCCCTAGCTGGGCCTCCGGGCCTCTGCCTACAGACAGTCCCTGAGTCTCCTTCCTACAGATGGTCCCTGCCTTACCCTTTGTTCGCTCCATCCTATCCTGGCTCCCGGTCTTGGCTTCTCAGCCTTGTATTTGCTCTTGTGATTAAGGCCCAGAAAGTTTCCCGTCCGTTTTTTCGCTCCCTCTCTCTTCCTTCAGACTGGGCTGCATGCTGTGCCGCTGTGCTCTGGCAAAGTGGGCATCCTTGCTTAACGGTGTGAATGTCTGCTCAATCATGTACCTGCTCTGTGGCCTTGGGCAGGTTTTCTTGAAGCCTATCTCCTCGTCTGTCAGTGGGTAAGGTCACCCCTATATAAGGGGCTGTTCTGAAGACAGTTTGGCGCTACTTAGAAAGTTGAATACAGACTACCTTCTGACCCAGCAATCCCACTCTGAGGTATTTACTCATGAGAAGTAAAGACAGATAGATGCTCACACAAAAACCTGCACACCCATGTTTATAACAACTCTGCTGGCAACTGTCCAGAACTAGACACAACCCAACATCCTTCAGCTGGTAAACAGTTTGAAAAACAGTGGCCTGTCCACACCATGAATCCTATGTGGCAATGGAAAAGGACACGTGACGACACGGATGGTCTCATACGTGTCCCGCTAAATGAGAGAAGCCAGACTCAAAAGGTCACGTCCTGTAGGATTCATTTATATGACATTCTAGAAAGAGCATAATTACAGGAAGAGAAAACAGGTAAGTGCCGACCTGACCCTGGGATAGAAGAGGTGCTGATCACACAAAAAGGGAAAGGTTTGAGGCAATTCAATATTTTGAGTGTGATGGTAGCAACACAACTACTCACAGAACTGAATGTGAGAAAGGTGAATTTCATGGAATGTGCAAGATAAATGCATGTACAGCTATAGTTGTAGATGTAGGATTATTTTACTTTTACTTATAATGAGATATTACTTGTGCTTTGGACACCATGGAGATGACTTCTCATGAGGACTAGAGGAGAGCCAAGAACAGAACAACACAATACAACACAACACAATCCCATCTCAGGCCTTGGGCTCTGCTTGCAGATTCCATTAAGGACCCAGGACGTGAAGGTCTGTTTAAATGCTAGTCAGAGTGGAACATCTTAGAGAAGGCTGGATAGGGAGACCAAAGGACAAAAACCTGTCTTGAGCAGCGGGCCAGCCACACGTGTGCAGGTCCCTGAGCACAGGTGGTAGATTTTATCACCTCGCCCCCCACACTTGTCATCTCTCCTGTTGCCACTGGCCTTGCAGGGCTCCGGGCACCTGGTTGGGAGGCTCCAGCCAGCAGCCAACTTGGCCAGCACCCCGAGAAGGTTCTCGTGGCCCAGTAGGGCAGCACCCTCCACAGACTGGCCCACCTGAGGGGCACAGAGCAGAGGGGAGGCCACCGCTGGAGGGCAGTGTGCGTACCTGGCAGGCGAGCTGTTGGGGTCAGGGGGTTGGACAGGGCCATGCCGATCTCTGTCATCCCGTACCTCTCCAGCAGAGTGTGGCCTGTGATGTTTTTCCACTTCTCCAGCACAGGCAGGGGTAGGGCAGCCGATCCTGAAACCATCAACCTGGCCGGCAAACCAGAGGCAACCTTAGCTTCTTAATGACGCTACTCTTCAGCGCAACAAAAAAACGACGTAAAACATTCTTCACTCTGCATCACTGTTTTAAAATTCACGATACAAACTGTAGTTGGGGCTATAATGTAACTTTGTTCTTGGAAAAGAATTTTTTGGGTATATTTTAGAATGCAAGCAGGTCTTTCAAAGGAATGGGTAATCAAGGTAAAAGAAAAAAATAATTTAAGGGTCTTCGGTGGCATGCTTTGCAAATAATTAACATGCTGCTCACAAACCACCCAAAGTAACAGCAATAAGATGATTACAACAGAACGTAGTGCGTGGATAAAATGCTACCAGGTCTGAGGGGTACGAGGAGCAGAGGAGAGGGGGCAGCCCACAGCTGGGGGACGTACGCACTGCTTCATGCTAACAAGCTCACGATGCTGACAATGACATTTACATAACATCTGAGAGCTCCTAACTGCTCTGACGTACACCATGTCACTTAAGCATCATGTGTAGAAAGGAAGAAGCTTTGGGTTCTAGTTCTAGCCGGAGAAGGAACAACCACTGTGTTTCCTCACAAGGATGTACAGCGCACAAGGACCCGCCCTGCCACAAGCCAAAACTGGTGCGGTCTCAGGGCCTCTGTCGCCCAGAAACCCAGGAAACCCTGGTTTCTTCTCCTTCTCTGGTATCCCTGCCCTGGTTTCTGCAGGGTTGGGTAGAATGTGCTCCTAATGCCACTTTCATATTGGTGGCCGAGCATGAGACACCTTCCTCAACAGCTGCCCAGTCCCACAATGCCTTGTGACAGGGTGGGCTGCACATGACGGGCAGCAGGCAACATCAGGTAAGGGTTGTAGTTCCAGCAAAACGTTTACAGGAGAGGAGCAAAGGGATGGTGGGAGCAAAGTCATAACAACATCAAATATTTATCTTGGCTAATCCAGAATCCTCTCTGGGAAACAAAGGTGCCCTTCCTGTGTTCTCCTTCAGGACTAGGAATCAGATGCGTGGAGCGACACGGAGGCCACAGGGACACGCACACAAATACGTTTAGAATTTTAAATCCATGTTTGTCTGGCAGCTCACTCACTGTGGTGTTAAAAGGTTGTGCTTACCACACACATAGCTTGTCGTGTGTCTGGTGACACGCGTCTGTTGAGCCTGGGAAACTCACCAAGCTACCCACTTAGGTGTGCGCTCTAAGGGTCACACTTCAGTAACAAGCAGGGAGAGGAGCCTGCCATGTCTACAGGTTCCTGAGAGAGTACAGAGGACACTTCATACCATTGAGGGACCCCAAAGACTTGGGCGCACCTCTGTCAAGGGGGTTGTGATGGAGCCCCCAGCAGGGAGGACTCCAAGAGCTGCAGACGTAGATGTGGGGTCAGAAAGGAAGAGAGGGAGATGGCCAGTCACTGTCCTTACCCTCATCCTCAGACTGTGCCATAAGAAGAAGACAGACAAAGACAGATAGAATACAGATAGAGATATACCGTGTTTCCCCAAAAATAAGACCTAGCCGGACAATCAGCTCTAGTGCGTCTTTTGGAGCAAAAATTAATATAAGATTTTGCTCCAAAAGACGCACTAGAGCTGATTGTCCGGCTAGGTCTTATTTTCGGGGAAACATCGTACATGTAGATAGATCTATAGAGGGATAGGACAGAGACAGATATAAAATACACACAGGTCTATAGAGAATGCAGATATAAATACGTAGATGTATATTTTAAAGGAAATGGAAAACACTGCTTCCTAAAACTTAGCAGAACTGATTTATTAGAAATAAGGACTATTTGCTGATCTTTAAGACTTTCTGGATGGGAAGATGGACTGTTTTCATTTACCTGATCTTTTCTTCACACACTGCACGCACGAAATCCTGGACATGAGGCTGGGTGAAATGCTTGTCATAATAATCCATCAACTTGGTGTATATTGTAGGCACTGCCATAAATACATTTATTCGTGGAGTTTCAGAACTTAAGAACTTTTCCCAAACCTAAAAAGAAAACAAGAAGCATAGAGCAAAAAGATTAGAAAACAACACACACACACACACACACACACACACACACACACACGTATGGATGCCTCCAGTTCCAGGAACAGTGTTCATAGTAGAGGCCTCTCCTTTTCGGGAGCGTTAAAGGGTCCATAAGCAGCTCCCACCTACAAGGGCATCTCACTTTCATAGAGTGACAACACCTCTGGCCATTCCCATAGAAGTTGCCCTGTTGTTGGGACACATCTGTGCCCAGCCTTAGGGGTGACCTATGAGGAGGGAGAGGGTTCAGAGAGAAGTGCAGGGACACGGGTCCAGCCTTGGATCTGCTGTCAGAGAAGATGCTGGCACCTCAGATGCTTCCGAGTGGCACCAGTGAACCTGAGAGTAAGCACAGTGACTGGCACAGAGGGGCACGCAACAGATGGTGAACAGATGACGACTTGTGTTTTATTGGGAAAAGTCAAGCGAGTTTTGTATTTCACTCTGTAACAGATGTTTCTTGTTTTAATATAAAGATGTTTCAAGTTTCTCACCAGTTAAAGTGCTCATGTGTTATCCCTAATCTTCAAACAAAGCTGGTGTGTTATGCTCATTATGTGGTTCTTTTCACAGCAGCAGTACCGTGCAAGTCAGTCCATGGTCAGGATGGAGAGCCCAGCATTCCTGGTGCTGGGTGCCCAGGGCACTGAATGTAGACAGAGCTCGTCCCTAAGGCATTTGAAACTTTGGAAAAATGGAAACTAATGCTGTGGTCCAACGCATCCCATCTCAATTCCTAACTGGATGGTAGGAATTAGCTCCTTACTTTAGCTGCTAGACAGAGGAAAGGATGCCTCTCCAGGGAAAAAACAATATTCTTGCAAAGACAATGACTGGCATCCCCCTCAAATTACAAAGCATGTAAGGAAACAGAAAAATGTGACCCAGGATTAAGGAAAAAAAAGTCAACAGAAGCAGACCATCAGAAGATCCAGATGTTGGAATTTTCAGACAAGGAATTTAAAATAATTACAATAAACAGGCTAAGGAATTTAGAAAAAAGGATTAACAAAATGAGGAGAAAATCAAGGATTTCATTAGAGAAGTGGAATCGCAAAAAGAGCTATTACAATACTAGAAAATATATTATCTGAAATTAAGATAAAATATTGGATCGATTTACCAGACTAAATGCAGCAGAAGAAAAGATAAAAGAAGTGAACAATGAGTCAATGGAAATCATCTAAACTGAAGTATAGACCAGAAAGAAAAGAAGAAAGACTAGAGTGAGAGCAATGTGTGGGCCACATGAAACAATCTAACATGCTATAACTGTAGTCCTAGACAAGGAAAAGAGAGAGAGCTAAGTAAATGAAGAGCGACTCCATCTCCATGTATTGGAAGACTCAATATTGATAAGACAGCAAGTCTCTCCAAACTGAGCCACAGCTTCAAAGAATTCCTCCCACCCAAACCCCAGCAAGCTCTGTGTTGCAGAAATCAACAAGCTGACCACACAATTTACATGGAAAGGCAAAGGACCCAAAGGAGACAAAAGAAACATGAAACGTAAGAATAAAGGTGGAGGACTTATACCTCCCACTCCAAAACTTACTCTAAAGCGACAGTGATCAACGCAGTGTGGACACAGATCAATGGAACAGATGAGGGTCCAGAAATAAACCAATACATTGATGGTCAATTGATTTCTGACAATGGAACCAAGTCATTTCAATGGAAGAAAGAATAATAGTCTTTTCAACAAACTGCTGAGACAAGTGAAATCTCACCTTACACAAAAAGGTAACCCAACGTGGACCAGAGACCTAAATGTATGACCTAAAACCATAAAACTTCTAGGAAAAAAAACACAGGAGAAAATCTTCATGACCTTTGGTTAGGCTAATTTTCTTAGCTATTATCTATCTACGCATGCTCTATGAAATCTAAAAATTTATAAAATTTGATTTCATCAAAATTAAATACATGTGTGTTTCAAAAGATACCATTAAGAAAATGAAAAGACAAGCCAGACTGGGAGAAAATATTTGCAAATCATCAATCTGATAAAGGACTTGTGTCCAGAATCTATAAAGAACACATAAAACTAACAATAAAAAGACAAATAACACAATTAAAAATGGGGCAAAGAGCTAAATGGACAGTTCACCAAAGTAGATCTATGGATGCAAATAAGACCATGAAAAATGCTCAACATCATTAGTCATTAGGAAAATGCAAATTAAAACCACGAGATACTTCATATCCACATTGTAATGACTATAATAATAATTTACAAAACAAGTGTTGGTGAGGATGTAGAGACACTGGATCCCTTATACACTGCTGGCAACAATGTAACAATACAGCACTCTGGAAAACTGTTTGGCAGTTTCTTAAAACATTAAGCATAAACTTACCACACAACCCAGCAACTCTATTCCTACACATCTACTTAAGGTAAATGAAAACATGTCCACACAAGGATTTGTATGCAAATGTTCAAGGCAGCAATATTCTTAATAGACAAAAACTGGAAGTGATCCAAATGCCCATCAAATGGTAAATGAATGAAAAAGATGTGGAACAGCCATACATGAGATGCTATCTGGGAACAAGCTACTGATATACATGGTACAACATGGATGAAACTCAAACATGTTTTGCAGAATGAAAGAAGCGAGACACAAAATACTATATATGATATGATTCCATTTATATGCAAGGTCCGAAAAAGGAAAATCTACAGAGACAGAAGGCAGACAGTGGTTGCCAGGGGCTGGGCATGGGAGCAGAGATTGAAATAACGGTTGCACAACACTTTAAATTTACTAAAAACCACTGAATCATTTACAATAGGTGAATTTTATGGTATGCGAGTTAATCTCGAGAGAGCTGTTTTTAAAAAAGGAAGATGCAATAAGAACATTTTTAGTGAAATAAACTGAGAGAATTTGTCATCAGCAGAGCTACAAGAGCTATCAGAAGTTCTTCAGGCTGAAGGGAAACAACCCAAGAGGGAAGCACAAACCTAAGGAACAAATAAAGAGCACCAGAAAAGGAAATACATGGGTAATTAAAAAATAAATTTAAGGACTCCTGACTGTTTAAAGCAACAATAATAGCAATGTATCATGAAGCTAAAGGAAGGAAATAATAAAGCACAGGAGTTAATGGAACAGAAAGAACAGGCGCATTAGAGAAAATCAACAAAGTTGGTTCTTTGAAAAGATTGATAAAATCGATAAACCTCTAAAATAAGAATGATAAAGAAAACAGAATGAAAACATAAACTGCAATATCAGACATTTAAAGGAGATATCACTACAGATCCTAGAGATATTAAAAGGATAGTGAGAGAAATTACAAACTACTTCATGCCAATAAATTTGACAATTTTTTTTTTTAATTGGGGAAGGGGAATAGGACTTTATTGGGGAACAGGGTGTACTTCCAGGACTTTTTTCTAAGTCAAGTTGTTGTCCTTTCAATCTTGGTTGTGGAAGGCACAGCTCAGCTCCAGATCCAGTTGCCATTGCTAGTTGCAGGGGCGCAGCCCACCATCCCTTGCGGGAGTTGAACCGGCAACCTTGTGGTTGAGAGGACACGCTCCAACCAATTGAGCCATCTGGGAGCTCAGTGGCAGCTCAGCTCAAGGTGCCGTGTCCAATCATTAGTTGCAGGGGGTGCTGCCCACCATCCCATGTGGGAGTCGAGGAATCGAACTGGCAACCTTGTGGTTGAGAGCCCGCACACCAACCAACTGAGCCATCCAGGAGGCAGCTCAGCTCAAGGTGCCGTGTTCAATCTTAGTTGCAGGGGGCGCTGCCCATCATCCCTTGCGGGACTCGAGGAGTTGAACCGGCAACCTTGTGGTTGAGAGCCCACTAGCCCATGTCGGAATCGAACTGGGAACCTTCAGAGTCAGAAGCATGGAGCTCCAACCGCCTGAGCCACCATGCCAGCCCAAATTTGACAATTTTGATAATTTCCTTTAAAAACAAAAAATTACCAAAACTGACATAAGAAACAAAAAGAAAATGATATAAGTATTATAAGATATTTAAAGAAACTGATTCCTTAATTTAAAACCTTCCTGGAAAGGTTCAGTCTAGATGGCTTCAGTGGTGAATTCTACCAAAGGAAAGAATAGTTTCAGCCTTACACAAATGCTCCAACAGAGAGAAGACGAGGAACATGGCCAAACTCCTTTCGGAAGTGAGCATGACCCTGTACAGAGAAGCCTAGCAAGGATGCCACGAGAAAACTACAGACCTGTGTTGCTCAGAACACAGATGCAAAATCCATAACAAAATATTAGCAAATCAAGCCTAGCAAGCAATAAAAAAAAATAATGCATCATGACCAAGACAGTTTCCCCGAAGGATCACGAGGTTAGGGAATTAGAAACATTATAAACTTTAATCAGTGTAACTAACCACAGTAACAGAATAAAGGGAGGAATAAATAAATAATAAATAAATAAAGGGGAAAACTATATGATCACCTCCGTAGATAAAGAAAAACCATTCGATATGATTCAACCCACTCTATAATAAAAACACGCTAAGATACAGTATCTACAAAACACTACAGGTAACATCGCACTTCATAGTAGAACATTAATGCTTTCCCCAGGACTGAGAATAAGTCAATGATGCCCACCATTACCACTTCCAAATCAGATGTATCAACTCCAAAAATTCTCTTTATCAAAAGACACTGTTTTAAAAAGTGCAACAACAAACTGGGGGGAGCGATTCACAATACAGATTTTCTGACCAAGGTCTTTTATCCTGAATATATAAAGAACACCTAGAGATTAATAATAAAACGACAAAAAAAACCACCCCAATTTAAAAAGGGATAAAAGACTTGAGGAATATCTTTGAATGACCAATAAGCATATGAAGACGTACTCAACATCATTATTCATCAAAGAAATGCAAATTTTAACAACAGGGGGGCAGTGTTACACACCCACCAGGATGACTGAAATTTTCAAAGCCTGACATCGCCCCCTGTTGGCAAGGGCATGGAGCACTGCTGCTCTCACCTGCTGGTGGGTGCACAGAATGGACCACCACTTTGGAAATGGCTTGGTAGTTTCTTATGAAGTTACATACACGACCCTATTACCCAGTAATTCTATCCCTGGGTATTTGCCCCCAGAGAAATGAAAACATACATGTGCAAAAAAGATTGACACGAGAATGTTCCCAGAAGCTTTATTCATAAAGCCAAAGGGGGCAACAGCCCAAATGTCCATTAACAGGAAAATGGATGACAACAGTGGAATACTTGGTGACAGAAAGGAAATAAGCACTGACACATGAAATATGGATAAACCTCAAAAAATATTATGCTCAGCAAAAGAAGTGAGATACAGAAGAGTACAAACGCTGTGGTTCCATTATATGCGAAGTTCAAGAGCAGGTAAACCGCCTTAGAGGAGTAAAACTCAGGAGCGGCGGCTGCATCTAGCAGGGTGAGTGGAAGGAGGCCTGAGAGAACTGCTGGCATGTAGGAATGTTTTATATCCCGACCTGGGTGTGCGTTACACAGGGGTATTCATCAAAACATAACTGCATCACACACTTAGATCTGTAGTTTTCACTTCACGTGCACTCCACTTCAATAAAAGGAAATGAAAACACACCCACCTGAGTGGCTAGAAGGACGAGGCTGACAATACTACGTGTGGGTAGGAGGTGGAGGAACCAGAACGCTCAGACGGTGCTAGTGAAAGTGTCAACCATGCAACTGCTTTGGAGAACCTTTCGGCTATTCAACCAAAGTGAAACATACGTCCAACCCAGCTAGTATCTAGCAGGGTAGGCACAGAGCCAGCAGAAACGTCTCCAGAAAGATCTGTATGAGAACGCTTGTAGCAGCTTTATTCATAATATCCTCAAACTGGAAACCATCCAAGGTCCTTCAATAGCGGAATGGATAAACGTGGCCTTTCATACAACACAACACGGCAATACAAGAACAAATTACATTTGGTCCAATGCAAGAATAAATCTTAAAATAGTGATGATAAACTAAAAAGCACAAAAGAACACACACTGCCAAGTCTATTTACATAAAGAACACGTAAAACTAACCTATGCCGACAGAAGCCAGACGAGTGCTACCTCTCCGTGTGTGCAGATGTGGGGCATTGATGAGAAAGAGCATGAGAACATTTTGGGGTGACGTGAATGTTCTCTGTCTTCATCCGGGTGGTAATTGTTACACAGATGTACACATAAATTTACATGCATGAGCCGCATACTTAATGTCCATGCATGGGCTGTATACAAATCATACCTCAACTACAATAAAAAAGTCCATGACAACAGTCCCCATTTTACAAACCCCAGTGAATTAATGGCTCTCGGCAATAAGCATCAGTGAGGGCTGACATCACAAACTGAGAGACAATAAGGCATATGTGTCCCTGGTGGAGGAACAGAAACACCACCTCTGAAGTCTCCCTCCCACCAAAACAAAACAAAAACCCTGCATCTTATCAGGCCTCTACATCTAATTACCAATTTTCAGGAAATACAGGGGATAGGACACATGTTAAATGACACCACAGGGATGCCATCCACAAAACCAGACTGCGGGAAAGTCTCCAGGACACACAGCCTGATTTCTTAAACAAACAACAAATGCAAGGAAAAGACCGAGGGGCATCCTGCATGTGAAGCAACACGAGCAGCATTTTCACCCAAGCTCAAGGTGGGGACATCATTTAGCTCTCCTTCAAACAAACTTAAGAAATGAGGGGACGTTGACAGTGGTGGTGCGGATGGTAATATGTGATATTAAGGGACGCCTGCTCATTACCTCACTGTGATGACCGAGCTGACGACAACTTGGAGGAAAATGTATGTCTACCCTTTAGAGATGCTGAAAAGATGTATCTGGGATTCATCTGAAAATCATCCTGAGGGAGGAGATGTTTCTAGATGAAAAAGAAATGGCTCTGAATTAATAATTGCCAAAGCTAGGCAGTGACACATGGGTATGCATTTCTCTTGTAGATGTCTGAAACATTACATAATTTAAAAAGTTTTAAGACTACGATGAAAAGAGGAGTTGCACTGGGCTATCTCTCTAAGGGCCCTTAAAACTCATATTCTATAATTCTTTACAGGCAAAGAAGTGAGCGAATATTATTTATGAGAAAAATATTAACTCATGTTAAACCAATCCACATTTGGAATGACTGCAGGAGTTCATTTATATTAATACAACTCCCATTTCCCTGTTGCTGAGTAGATAGTAAATCAATGTATATAGAAATGAGAAGCGCAGATAAAAAATGTGGACATGGGGTGCCCTTTCCTATAATTACACTTCTTCCTATGCCGAGTAGGGAGGAAATAAAACCTAATGGCTCAGAATCACTGCATACTAAGCAGTGGTCCAGCAGTGAGAACAAAGCGCTGGAAATCCAGGCCTGTGTGAATCCACAGGGACAAATCCACTGATAGGCTGCCCTCACTGTTCCAGGAGCAGCTATGACCTTGAACAAGTCCTTCAGCTTCTGTCTTCTCACAACATGATATTAATTTGGACTAAATCCCTCGGGTCCCTTCCAAGCTCTAAAATGCAGATTTGCTTGAAACTGTGGCATCCTGTTTCCCACTGGCTTGTAAAGAAATACGGGTAGGCTGCCACCCGTCACCAGGGAAGGCGTGAGTACTGGGAGGAGCGTGGCCGAGTGGACACACTGGATACCATTCAGACTTCCGGGCAGTGTCGATATCCTTGCCCTCCCCACCCCCTACCCCCATCTCCTCACCCATCACAGCCTTTACAGGTGAGTGGCTTGAGTTTAGTGTGGCTGACCTGTGTGCAGACCCGGCCACCACCCCGTCCTGACAACATCCTCACCTTAGCCTCGGCCTTATTCTACTCATCAAGGGCTCACCTGTTACCATGAGCACTTGGACAACAGGGCACAAAACGGCGGAGACCTAACCTGTACAGGACCCAGGTGAGGCCCGCACCCGGGCATGAGAGGAGGGAGGACAGGCCACGTGAGCCATCTGTCCACTCTGGGGGCATGTGGTCCAAGCCAGGCCTCCTCCACTGGCTGAACACGTGGTCCCCGCCCAGGCTTCCCACAGGAGGCTGAAGGAAAGACGGAGCATGCAGTCAGCCAAATGAAGGGTGTGAACTGGTCCTTCGGTCATCAATGCAGACATCTGGCCCCAGCACAGAGATATCTACCCAAGAACTGCCTGCAGCTGGGAAGGCCTCACCATTCTTGGATTCACCCAAATCAGCAAAGGGGGCCTCTGCTGTCCTGAAGCAGATATTTAAAACAACAGCATTCCCCCTCCATGTTGTTCCAACACATCCATAACATACAAATCTTAGCTCTGGGGGATCCTGCCCTAGGCCCTGCATTTCACTAGTGAAAACACTTCTACCTGCTCTGATGTGAGCTGTCATGGCAAGACCAGACAGCAGTTCCCAAATCAGACTCCAGGAAATCTGGGTCCTGCCCAACATTAGATGTGACAGTCTGGGCACCTGTTTTATTCCCCATTTCTCCAAGGTGACCCTGTTGTGCAGCTGGAACTGGAAACCTGGGGCCAGATCCCCACTGGCAGGACCGCCATGCCGAGCAAAAGCAAGGACAGGATTGACTGCAGGTGAGACACTGCGACGAATCCTTAACCAGCTTAAAGCAACGACCCCCGAGGATGAAACCACCACCCATATTGTGGTAATCCTGAACACACAGGAAGGGGTTCTGCTTCTGTTTTCCAGGTGCTCTGGCCAAAAGGTGGCAGAGAGAGGACACTCGGTATTGAAAGAGCGAAGATGGAAACCAGCTGCCCATCTGGCTTCTCGGGCTTGTGAGTGCCCCCTGCCCTAGTGACTCTCACTGTGGATCCAATCGAAGGGCCAGTGGAGCACAGTGTGCTTTGCTTCCCTTCCCCAAACTCAGCCTGCCCCTTGTTACACACGTTGCCTGAAAACACTCTCTCACTTACTTCAACAAGATCTAGTTTCTCAGATCCCAGAAGGACCTCTGTCTGGAGCCACACACCGGTCAGCCAGGGTAGCAGTATGACCTTATGAGATGGTGTCCTGGGCACCAATGGCGCTGGCCTCCACGGAACAACACCCTGGTGGTTCCCCAGCTGCCTGCATGGCAGAGCCCCAGGGAATGGTAGTCTCTGTGGAGGTGCTGGACCCCACGTGGCCAGGTGCCTGGGGCACCCTCCTGCCTCACTCGCTGGCCGCGCCTCTACCCCTGGGCAGGGACCCAGCAGGTCAGCAGAGGAGTGAGCGCCAGCCTCGTGGCCCTGCCCTGATTGAGTGCCCTGCTCCTCAATCCTGAGGAAGTCGGCAGGAGCGAAGTCATCTGAGATAAGAAATCGATCGGGACTCTGGACAGCTCATCCACAGCCAGACTTCATTGTTCAGGGGTGACGCGGGGCAGTTCACCCATCCATCTTCCTCCCGTCCGCTGAGTCGCTGTCACCTCATCCGTCAGCCTCACAGGATGTGACAGCCTGTCACCCCCACTGTTAGCATGTGTTTTGTTCAGCAGGATGACTTGAAGAGCCCAGGCTCTACGACCATTTAAATACCACGGCAGGTTCCTGGTCCCTGCATTCCACTGCTTTCCACAAATTTCTTAAATACAAGCTTAAACAAAACCCCAATATTTCATAATGCTGAAAGAGGGATTTTACTAATACAAATTTCGTAATTCACAAAACTCTGAAGCTCAGGGTTGCAATCTTTTTATCAACCACCACTTCAAATTTGTTCCAATATTCAGCTCTGCAGCAGTTTTGAGAAATCCCACATTAGTGGCAAGAACGAGGAAGGTCTGAGATTTGACCCTCCTTGCGAGCTGCCCTAGCACCTCGTCCCCAGCAACTTGACAGGAGAAAGGAGCATCGTCACGACAGGCAAGGGCCCTCCCTGTTCAACGCCACGCTGGCAGGCTTGGTAGTTAAGGCCCCCATTCACTTCCAGGCCCCTTGGTGGGGCCACTGTGGTGAGGAGGGTGAGTGCCAGGGAGGCCAAACAATTGATACACAAAACCTAGAGCTCTGGCAGCAGGTAGGAAACCCCTGTGGGTTTCTTCCCTGTTGAGTGCTTACTTGTCTAAAATCTGCTCTCATTTTCACAACATCTAAGCTACAAAGGTACGTATTCAACGACGTCAATTCCATCAAGCTTTACACCAGCAAGACCTCTTCAGAGGGTGGAACACCAAGGATGGCAAGTGTGGCTCCCCACACACCAAGGATGAGGTTCTCTGCCATGTTTCCAGTGTCCTCGCCAGGACAGTGACAAGCCCATCCACGCAACACGCCAGCCATGGCCCGGGACCACAAGCACAAGAGGCCGGATCCTGCTGCCTGGTCCTTACAAACATGCACAGACTCAGAGCTTTGCAGAAAGTTTATCGCTTTAAGGGACTCTGGTAATGGATTTGAAGTAAACAATTATGTTGCATTGCATTTATTTACGCTCTGATTTCAGAGGAGTTGATAGAGTAAAACTTTATTAAACAAATAACCACGCCCCTAAGTGGTTTAAGGAAATTTCCCCCATATACCTGCCGTACAAATCCAGACTGTCACGAGACATTTAAATAAAGCAAGTCAGTCTGTAGAAAGGGTTTCAGACCTGCCATCTGCCAGCGGGTCTTCATGGTCCACACAGCCAATGGGGAAGTGAGAGGCCCAAGGGCGCATGCATCACATTGAAGCACAGTGAGAACCATCCCTTCATCCATCCGTTCACTAACACTCTGACCCTCTGCCGCTTTAGGCCCTGGGGACACACTGTGAACTGAAGGGAAACCTGTGCCCTCAGCAGTGATGTTCCAGGGGGAGAAAGGAGATGATTCTGCGTGGCTCAAAGGTCAGAAGTGCTTGATGAACAATGCAGGGTCAGGCCCAGGGAGGGGTGGGGAGGGCTGAAGTGTTGAGGAGAGTGGCCTGGGCCTCGCTGAGTGGTGGGTGGGGAAAGACTTACAGAGAGGTGAGCAAACCGAGGGTAGGCCGAGGGTCAGCAGGGAAGAGCGCCGACTGAGGTGGGCAGGTGTGGTATACGAGCAGGACAGCCAGTGCAGCTGGATGTAAAAAGGTGGGACTGGGAGAGGCGAGGAGGGGACACAGCCTGGCTTAGCCAGGAGAAAGGCCAGCCACACTTCCTTCCCACTCTTTCTTTCTTGTTCCTGGGTCTCTGTGGTTTGGGGAAGTAAAGGCCTGCTCATGTTTCGGTTTGTCCGCTGCTGTGCTAGCCTGCAACACATTCCTGCCAGGCCTATGGGGCACTCATGTTGCTCCCGAATGAGGAACTAGGAAATCGGGACTCTGGCAACATTTACTTGAGAAATCCGTCAGCCACTGGGGCTTGGCTGCTGCGTTCCTGATGTGGGCTTTCTGGGGCTCCAAGTCAGGGTGGGGATCTACTCCCCCTCATTTACAGGGAACCTGGAGACTCAGCTCTCCCTCCTTTGCTTCTGTAATCAGCCAGCGCTGGAGTGTGGACTGACGGAAGAATCCACAAGTGCAGCTCTGGCTCAAGGAACCTCAGTGGAGCAGAGTGGGCCGTGGTGGGGGAGCAGCGCACAGTGACCTTCACAAGGACAGGGCTTCCCCACGCGCCGTCCTAGTTCTGGGGAGGCCCTCCCAGTGGACGGAGAATTCGGGGTTCTTGGAGAGCCCACTGCATCCTTGTGCACAAGCCTCCCAGACAGTCAGAGACAGCTAGCTGCCCAAGGTGAGCCTTTTCTCACGTGGCCCTGTGGCTGTCCCCACTTGCCCTTAGCAGTCACTCCCACCAAGTAGCCTGACAGCCTCAGATGCCCACCCTCCACCCCCTGCCAGTCTATTCCTCCCCTCAGGGCAGTGATCCCTGGGCTGCGGGGAGCAAGAATCACAGACTTGGAGGGGCCCTCCGTCAGAGCTCCACCAGGAAGGGGTGTGTGCACGTGGCCTGACCCCTGGGCCAGGAGGCCACACATGGGCCTTTATCCTTGAAGGCAGACAGCGCTTCAGCCTGTGGCCCTGAAAAGCATCTTTAAGCTGTAGACTCTCAGTTCATCTAAAATCATCAAGGGTCCTACAGCTCAAAAATAAAATGCAGCAAGATGAAAGCAGGAGGCTGAAGTAGGAGGGGAGGAAGGCCCAGAGCCCTGCCAGCTAGCCCACGTCCCGGAGCTGCCGGGCTCCCAGGACAGGATCTGAAAGGCTCCAGGGGAGAGCTGCACACCAGGTCACATGTGTCAAGTGGCAAGGTCAGACCCCAGGCTCTTTCTCCTCCAAAGCAGCATCCTTCACGGCTGCAGTGACGGCTGCTCCCACCTCCCTCTCCAAACGGCCACGACCACAAGTCCCATCCCTTGCAACCTGACAGCATCTTGGGAAGGAACAACATACTGAAAAGGAGGACAAGCAGGGAAACTAATGAACAGCCCCCAGAAGGCCCATTCACTCCAGAACAACTGAAAGCCAGTGTGGTTGGCTAAAGAATGGCTCCAAAGTGTCCACGATCTCATCCCCAGGGTACCTCATGTGGCAAAGGGGACTTCGCAGATGCAATTAAGACCTTGAGACGGGGAGGTTGCCCTGGATATCTGGGTGGGTCCAGTGTGATCATGGGGACCTTCAGAGGGGGTGACAGAGGGACGTGACCACAGATGCAGAGACTGACGTGATGTAGCTACAAGGCAAGGACTGAGGCACCTCAAGAAACTGGAAGAGGCAGGAAGAGATTCTTCCCTGGAGCATCCGGACAGAATCAGCCCTGCAGACCCCTTGGCTTTAGATCCCTGAGACTCATTTTGGACTTCTGACTCCCGCACTATGAGAGAATAAACTTGGGCTCTTTTAAGCTCCCAGTTTGGGATCATTTGTTACAGCAGCAACAGGACACTTGTCCAGTTGGCAAAGTCTACACACCAGAGGAAGGGGCCTGGCCCGCAGGGGCACAATCTGCCCATGCCGAAGGCCCAACCCCAACTTACCAGCTGGGCATTGAACTCCGGCAGCATCACGCAGGTGGCTCCCACCCAGAGTGGACAGAGCAGCTTGTTGACCACGCCGTGGACATGGTGCAGCGGGAGGACATGAAGGATCACGTCATCTTTAGACCACGCCCACTTGTGGACCAGCCCCGTCACCTGTAGGACGACAGCACAGCCTCAGACGGGGGGAGGGGGAAGCCACCACGCACAAGGGGGAGCTAAGAGGAGGCCTCCCAGCTGAGAGGAAGAGGAGGGGAAGTGGGGGAGGAAGGCTGGTTCTTTGTTGCCCCATCCTTAAGGGCACCTACAGGAGATGGTAACAAAATGACGAGGCTCTGACTGAGGGTCTGGTTGACCTGCTTACCCCCACGTTGGAGAACAGAGCCATAGTCATGGGCGTTAGCCAATCTGCACGGGTCTTTGATTTGGGGTCCTATGACCTCTGCAAACACTCTTCACGACATCCCCTCAGGTGGTCAGAGGTGCGATTTTGGCTCTGACAGGCCCTGGGATTTGGGGCCTCACCAGACGCCAATGTTAAGTCCAGCCTCCCAACCTCCACTGTCTGTCTGAGCTCCTTAAGATTCAGGTACCATCCTCACCCCAGTTCAGCCGTGAAGAAACCCAAAGCTGGGTGTTCTGGGCATATCCTCAGCTTTTACTGAGAAGCACGTGAGACTCGCCCATTTGAATCCCCTGAAGTCAGTCAGCCCGCATGCCTCAGTGACCGCTATGCGCAAACACGAGATGCTCAATCCCCTTAGAAACACAGGTCAAGAGACAGTCTCTCCAGATGAAAAGTATGTCTCCTCTACGAGGCAGAGGGACCATATCCATCGCGCTTCCTTGAAGCCAGCCAGGACTCAGTTTACCACTGACTCATGGGACTGAGCTAGCCTGACTCGATGGCACTGGCCTTCCTCTGTGGTTTGTTGGAGCCTCTGTTTTATTTTATTGCTCCTACTGTTTGAAAGTCTTTATTGTGTACCGAATAGTTTTTGAAAGGAAGAAGGGTACAAAGCACAGGTAAATAACATGGCTGGGGAGTTTTGCAAAGATGGCAACTAAGACGAGAGATCACAAAAATAATACCAAGACATGGGCACACATGAGTTCCTGCTTTCAAGTTTCCCCAATAAGCCCCCATTTTAGGTGCTGCTCACACATCCTGATAGCTGCTTTATGGCTGGTCTCTGAAGATCACCTCAGCATCCTGTCTAGTGGCCCAATCTGCCCTGCACGTGCCACACAGCCCCGGGGAAGGACCGCGATGGGCTTGTAAAGCCCTCTGCACTTGAGAGTTGCATCCCGCCAGTCCTTTCCCAGGAGCCATCCTACATGGTTTGGTGGGACTGCCGGTCACGTGGCACCACGACTCTATGGCCGCATGTTTCAGGTGGGGTTGGTAGGATGGTGACAGCTGTGAACGGCCCTATGGAAAAGTAAACGAACACCGACCACCCCCAGAGGCCACGTTATAACGACTGCCATAACTGCCTGACAGGGACATAGCAGACCCCTGTCCGCAGTGGTGGCCTGAGCGGGCACTCACCACAGCCCTGATGTTGTCGTGGGTGCTCAGGACGCCCTTGGGCCTCCCCGTGGTCCCGCTGGTGTAGATGATCATGGCTCCTCGGTCTCTCCAGTCCCGCTCCGGCACCTCCCCCTCCCTGGGCTCCTCGGCCACCCCATCGTAGACTGCAGGTGGGAGAGGCAGGAGGGGGACCCCCAGCTTCCTGACTACTGGGCCCAGGAGCTCCACATACTCCTGGCCGGCGAGGACGAGGCAGCTCCGGGAGTCCTGGATGAAGTACTCCAGGTCAGCCTGGGGGTGCTTCCGGTAGAGGGGCACGGCGACGCCACCGCTCATCCACGAGGCCCACTGTGCCACCACGTAGGAGACGTCGTTGGAGCACATAAAGGAGATCCTCTCCTCTCGGAGGTCCCGGCTGGCACACTCGCGGAGCCTGCAGATCTCCCGGGACAGGCAGAGGCTGCGGTGATAAAGGTCCTTGTACGTGTGCTGGCCGTGTTGGTCAATGAGGGCAACTCTGTCCCCAAAGGCCAGGGCACGGGTAAACACTGGGGCACTCCTGTCAGAGCGGGCTGCCGGCGCCACGTGCAGAGTGCGACTTGCTCCATGTCTCAGGGGAGCCAGCCGCTGGGAGGCCACTGCCCAGACCAGGTGCCGGAAGGACGTCACTATGCAGGGCTGCATTGCAGTGACAGATGTCAACTCGGTCTCCCTGGGGCGGGGCTGGAAGAGGAAGAGAGGGCACCACGTTACTGCACCTGACCTTGTCCTAAATCTCCCAAAGAAGATACAAAATACCCAACCAGACTAAGTAGGCCTAACTTTCTCCATCGTAGGGTAACATCCCAAAAAGGAAATGCTGACTCTTGTAATATACCACCTTTGGAACTTAAATGTTCTACATGTCAGCTTTTTATTTAATTTCATTATTTTAAGGATTTCAAAAGCACATAAGATTCTAAAACAAAGAATTAAATTAGGTAAAAGTGAGAAGCACCTAGAATTCAGTGCACTTGTGGAGAAGGGGAAAGATCTCCCACCTCTCCTCTGGTCCTTTTGGCTGGCCGAATAATCAAATCAACAAGATACATATTGACAAGAGAGAATCAAATTTAATTTTGTGTGCACGGGAGCCCCATATACATGAGTCAGAGACCCTACATACATGAGAGGTTCAAAGACGGAAAGGGAAAATGAGGTCCATATGACATTCTGAGCCAGGGATGAGGTAAGTCACCGTGGGGCTTCAGAGCGGAGGAAGGTCATTTTCAGGATGATAAAAAGAGCATAATTAGAAGTTTGTCCTGCCATACTGATAGGTCAAAAAAGGTTATCTGTGATAGTCTCTTGTTGTGAGCAAGGTTCCTAATTCAAATTCTTCTAGATAAAGGGGGGCGGGAGGCGCTGAAGTTTCTCTTGAGCCCCCAGCGTCTCAGCTGCCTTTAGCTCAGAATAATCCGCACGCCACTGAGGCACATCTTGGGGCGGCTTGTTCCGAATCCCCACACACTTAAGGTAAATTCTAAATAACGGTTTTTAAAAATCTGAGCCTGGGAAAGAACTAGCCAAGAGGGTAAGTGCTAACGGCCACGAAGCCAATGTGTTCTCTCCATTGGCGGGTGAGGCATGGAGACCCAGAGTCCACAAAGACTCAGGGCTCACTCTTGCTTGCGAACACCCCAAACGGCAGACATCTGGGTGATGTGCAAGGTCTTAAAGAAAGTTTGAGTGTCTGAAGAGTGTCAATCATTGTGTTTCTTAAGCTGAAACATAATTCTTCCCTCTCTCCCTCAAAACAGAACTACTAACTAATGACCAAAATGGTGAGCAAGAAGTGAGAGCTCGTTGGGAGGGGCTGTGAACAGCTGACTTTCAGCTAGAATTCTTCAGCGGCTGGAGAGAAGACAGGCCTGGGAAGGGCACCAGGGAGCCTCCAGCTGGGCAATCCAAAGTGCCCGCCTTCAATAGCTGCTCTGACTCTGAGCCCATGTCCTGCGCTAGGACACTGCCCCATGGGGACGGTCCTGTGAGTGAGCACACACTTTCCAAATTGCTTTCGCATCAATGGTAGTTTACAACTGAAGTTTAGCTCAAGTTAGAGATCAGAAGCCCACCTGCTACCCTAGACTCCTTCCTACCAGCATAATTGAAAATGGGTCCTTCCCAGAGCCCGTGTGGCCTTTTAAGGTCAATAACCGTTTGCCCTGGTTTGAAATCCCCAATTTCACAGCTCCGTCAGGAAGCGCTCCTCCCCACTGTCGCCTCTGGAGCCTAGAAGGGTCTCTGAGCCTCCCTCCTTGAGCACCTTCTGGCCTCTGCCCTGCTCTCAGCTGCGACTGTGACTCTGGGTCAGAGCAGCATCTGGGACCAGGAGCTGAGGGGTGGACCCACTACCTGAGTTGCTCCTGAAGGGTTTTTAAGGGGTATATTGTGGACAATCATAACGCACTTAACATATTGGGCCGTGCTCTCATCTTATAATTTCACCTTCAGTCACCCTGTTCAGGTAAACAAGGCAGCTGCTTTGGACCCTATTTTATACCGGAGAAAACTCAAAGTTGCTCAGCTCCTAACTCAGAGACAGGAGCCCGCAGAGCCTTCCCACCAGTCACCCACCCCAAAGCCCATAGCTACTTTAGCCATAACAAAATGCCCGGATGAAGATTTTACAGTGGATGGAAGGCAACTCCAGCTATTCCCACAGTGGGGGTGTAGGGGAGAGACACTTCTGAATGCCAGGGGTTGAGAGGATGCCTGCCAGTGGGCCATCCTTTTTTAGAGTAAAAGCGATAAACTCACCTCCCTTCAGACAGGTCCCTCCCCCCACCCACCAAAACAAAGGTCAGGGATCACACAGCAGGTGGCCCTGCCCAGCAGGAGGTGGCCCAGGCTGCCCCCAGGCTGCTAGTGCCTCCAGACAGGAGCTCCCTCTGCGCCTTCCACACCTTGCCCACCTTGCCCACGTCCTGCTCTGTGGGATCTTTTTCTCCCGCATTCAATGTGTTCTCCCTGACAAAGCCTTCCCTTTCTCTCTTTCTTTAACTTGCTGTAGGGGGAAAACGAATGTGCCATTGTTTGTTACGTGTACTAAACAGTTTTGTTCTCTGTTCTAAATTTAAAAAACAGATTATACACAACACTTTATAATTACCTAAGAAAACACACAAATTCCACAACAAAAATGGCCGTAGCCGAGATGCTTCGTACTGAGATCCTCAACGTGTGGGCTGGTCTGTGCCTTTAGTCTCCTCGGCCGGCTTCTGCAGCCAGGAGCTCCTGGTAGGCAGTCAGTCGCCCAGCTTGGCCAACAGGTGAACAGCTCCAGCCTCCAGGCCAGGAGGGAGGAACCCAACACCTCAGAGACACCGGGGGGGGGGGGGGGGGGGGGGGGGCTTTGGGTGAACCCCTCTCAGCCCTGGCCGGCTGCTCCCAGGTCCTACGCAAATATTTCTTACCGCTCCGCGGCCTTTACCCAAGTTCAGTTGCAAATACACTTGCCCACATTGTTCCCAGAAGAAAGAGGCCATCTATCAAAAGCCAGACAAGTGTCCTAGGAACTTCTCCATGCTTTCCCTGTGCTTTGCCCTCTACACATGGTTCAGAGGCGGGTTTGCGGCTAGTTTTATACCCTGGATTTCTGTTACTGTAAAGAAACCTGACATATTATAAGAAAACAGCTGGGCTCGACCAAAGAAAACAAGAAACATGATAAACACGTGAGATCGGCCAGTTTCAGAAAGAGCAAGCCAGTGAAAAGCAAACCAGGGCAGCTTTAACATGTTTCCTTTTCTCACTTCTAGCAAATTCTTCTCTATTTGCTTTGGCTGGGGGGATGGGGACAGAGGGACTAAAACAAAAAGAACCTGCAAACAGAAAACAGAAAAACTACTCTGTGGTTATTTCTGGGTTATGGCAAAGGCCAGTTTCTCGCTGGTGAGAGCATAGGAGACTTGTTCCAGGGGTGCCAGCTGGAAGTGACAGCAGTTCCAGGGCGCTAGGAAGCAGAGCAGTCAGGCAGCTGGGTGCAGCTCATAGACACAGACAGATGGATGGACCAATGAGCTCGAGGCGACGGCTTCTTCTACTCCTCTCCCCAGGAAGCATCAGAAGGGTGTTAGATGCAACGCCACAACCGCAGTCACCAAAATCAACATGACTCTCCTTTCCTCAAGGCCTCCCCTGAGGTCTTAGAGAACATACAGTACCTCTCATCTCTGCCTGGTTCCCGCGGGGTGGGGGGGCCCAGGAGCTGCTTCATGCTGGGGCGGGGGCAGTCAGCTTGAGACGGAAAACTGGAAAACAGGGCTGCACCACCTTCCCTCCGTAGCCCGAGGCGTTGGTGAAAGGTTAGGAGGGTGGCCATAACTTCACTGTGGGTGGAGGATGAATGCAGCCAACAGACAGTCACAGCAGCAACTCCAAAGGAAACAAGAGGCCACAAAACAACAGGCGAAGCAGTGATCCAAACCAGGCCTGGCTGGTCCCATGCCTCTGCCACACTCTAAGTGGTAAGAAGAGTCTGTGATGGGGAACTGCCCTGAGAGAAGGCATCACCCACTATTAACCCCACAGCGTCTCACAGGCCACCCAGCAGGGCTGTCCAGTCTAGATGAGGCCCAGCGCACCCCACCCACTCAGCCATCCCAAAGGGTACTTCGCAATCACTTCAAAGTGAGAAATGAAAATAGGAAATGTGAGCCCTTTGTTCCACCGTTGTATTTTAACATGTATCTTAGGGAAATAATCAGAGATGAACATGAAGGTGCACATACAGGACATTCGCTGCAGTGTTATTTATGATACTGAGAAACGGCAACTAAACCAAGTGGAGCAGGTCTGAGGAAATCAGGGCACACATATGCGGGGTGTTGGGGCCACAGCCCGACTGGGGGTAGCACAAGCAGACAGGGAGAGGCTCTCGCAATACCGCCAAAGGAAAAAAGATAGTCAGAGTTAAAAAGAAGACTCGAGGTAAACACCCAGATGTTCACAAAGTTACTCAGCTGCAGGTGCTTTCTGTTTTCTTCACAGTGCTTCTCAATTTTCTCCCACTTTTCTACAATGAGCATGTATGGCTTTTGTAATCAGAGTTCAAAGGTCTACTAAACGTCATTTATTTTTTTAAAATGGAGATGCTTCAACTTCAGCATTAATATATTTTCTTTTATACAAAAAAGAACCAAAAATACCCAAAAAATGTGCTCTGGATGGTAGATCTACAACATATTTGTAACTGTCCATCGCTCTTTAATTTCTCAAAATGATACAGGAGAAATAAAAATGAGATAACAGCATTCTTTTTTTAATTAATAAGCTACTGGTTCATAAAAGGTCTATGCAGACAATAAAAAAGCTCTGACAAAAGCGGTTCAAATGCATGCTGTGTGCCAGTCAGGCCACGTATCTGCAGCAGCAGAGACCTGGGTACCAGCCATGCCCTTCCCACATCTCCTGCCACCAAGTCTCTGAGCGTCTGGGAGGTGGCAATACCTAGTAAGGCTCTGCATGGGGACAGATGTGAGCAGAATGACAGTTCCTACCTCTTGAGCAGAGGGCTCCTGCAGGCAGGCCCTTCTGCAAAGGGCAGTACAGCTAGAGCTCAGGGTGAGAAGGAGCCAGCCAAGCAAACGTGTAGGAAAGGAGGCTCAGATGGCGACTGTAACTGTGCTCATACTAGGTGTTTGTGGAGCAGATGCTGAGAAGTGGCCCTGCATGGTGCTCACCACGCAGCCTCACAACAAAAATCACTTTCAATTTGGTAAATGTTGCCAGAATCGTCTCTAGAGAGGATGCACTAATTTATTCTCCTACCAAACACATAGGAGCATGAGGCCACTCCCCCTTCAAAACAGCTTTTATGTCCCTCAGGAATGTGGCCCTGAAACTACTCCACCATCAATTCTTTGAATACAGAGCTGAAATATTCAAGGTCATGGGGATCAGGACCCTGCTTTGAACAAGAAAAAAATCTGTTCAGGGCAGATGCCTGTGTCCTGGATGCCTCCAGGTCCAGAAAGACCAACAGCTCTCTCAGGAAGAGAGCCCTCACCTTCCAATCACGGGGACTCCTATGGTCATGAAGCTCCCCATCACCTGCAGCACAGCTGTCAAGTAAATGCAATTCAGCCATGGGTTTTCTCTGTTTCAATTAACCAACTTCGTAAAATTGCTCTCAGCACCCTAATCAACCTGAGACAACCAATGTCACCATGCATCGATGTGAAAGCTGCAGAAACCTGCATTCCGGTGAACCAGAATGACACATTGCTCTCAGATTCCTCCAGGAGGCAGGCGCCCATCCAGGGACCCAGCAGAGACCACGCGTGTTCTAATCATCCAAATTCTCGAGTCAGCCCACCAAGGCACATGGACCTCTTGGAACCATCACCGAACGCCAGGAAGTTCACATCTTTTGGTTAAGAGGTCAGATTTTAGAGTCAACAAATTCAGACTGGAACATCCTCCTTTAGTCCTACTTTTCTTCACCTGTCTATGCCTTCATTTTTCCATCTATAGTTAAGGTCATAACAAGACAAGGGTTCTGCGAGAATGATCTGGCACATGGATGAAAGGGAAGCAAATGGCCGTGCCATTCTCAGCACGGTGCTCGCCATGGAGTTGAACGACAAAAATTACTTGATAAGAATGATACTTGCATTCAAATGAAGGTGGCTGGTTTCAAAATGAATAAATGGCACCTGATTGATTACCATCACTCTGACCCCCTCACCCCTAGACCCCGAATTTAAAGCAGACTCCAGAACTTCCTGTTGTCTGCTGCCTGATGAAAGTGTGGGGTGAGAGAAGTACACTGCACTCTCCGCGTGGTGGAGGACATTCGTTTCAACACAATGCCTGCGGTTTGGGGGGTTGTTCTCAAAGTTATATTTTTAAGTAACAGACATTCACATTGCATTCATGAGTACTACATTCAAATCAAAAAACCAAAAGGGAAAAAACGCATACTTAAACCCCTATCCATATTAGGAAGTAAAACAGTATTTTAAAAATGCCACCTGGAGGGACGAAGGTTACTATCCCAGACCTACAATTTAATCCACCAATTCAGTCTGTCCTGAAAAGGGGTTCTGGGACATGGGGTGAGAGCAAGGAAGCCTTCTTTTACAAGTCACAGCAGGGACTGTGGGAAGATCACTAGACTGTCATGTTTCACTGCAGGTACCTCCCAGGGCCCCCGGGAGCACACTGGTAACACCTGTGTTCCTGGGCCCAGCATTAGTGCCCCTTATCTAAGCCCCAACTATAAACATCTCCCCTCAGGGCTGAGAATCAACAGCTCCCCAAACACGTGACTCCTGTTCCCACTTCTTAAGTTCTCATCCTTTTCCTTTTTGGCAAATTCCTAATCATCCTTCAACGCCGGGCTCAATATCACCTCCTCTTTAGTCTTCCCTCTCTCCAGAAAGTTGCCTGCTCACAGGGCCTTCAAAACATCTGGCACTTACATATTACCATGTTTGTTTACAGATGAACCTGCCCACAGGAGCTAAGCCGGCTTTGAATCTGCACCCTACGCACCGAACGCACCGCACAGAGCAAAGAAACAATAAAACGAATGTGGGGGTGTGTGTGTGCAGGTACTTCAAGCATAATTTCTGCAGGCTCAAAGAAAACAAGAATGGATTTTAGACACAACAAATCAAGTTTCCCTCTAACGATGGCTGAACGTGGACTAGGCTAATTCCAACATCCTTCCGGAACTGCTGCGTGGGGAGGGACCCTGACCCCGCGACAGGCAGGGTCCTTCCACGTGACACCGGCAACTGTGATCAGGAAGAGGACAACCTGCTAGGTCGCAGGAGGAAGGGGGCGGGGCCGGGACGCCGAGCCAGTAGCCCCAGCAGCCGCGGGCCGGGCCGGACACCTGTGGGACTGGGGGGAACCGGAGAAGGTACAGGGGCGGCGGGGCGGCGGGCTCTACCTCCGCAGGTGCTGGCTCCCGCTCCTCCTCCTGCCGGGTCGCAACCGGAACCGCGGTTGCGGGCGCACCGCATGTCCGGCGCCCAAGCGCGTCCCCTGGCTCGGCGCGTCCGTTGCCCAAGCGCGTTCCCCGGCGCGGCGCGGCGCCGCAGCAGCGAGTTCCGGGCGCGAACGTTCCCCCCGGTTGCCCCGCGTGCTGCCCCCGAGCTCCCATAATGAGGCCTGCGGAAAAGAGAGGTGTTTACTTTGAATCTCAATTAAATATCCGGACTGAGCAGCGTAGCTCTAGACCAGAGCGTCTCAAAAATTAGCATTTTCAGCGGGCAGGTTACAACGCATCTTGGCCACCAGCCCTCCCTGGGATTGGGGTAGCCTGTGGGTCAACCGGCTCTTCCGGCGTCTTAGGGGACTTGCAACGGGGATACTGACACTAAACTAGGTTGACAGATGTTTTAACTTTCTGTACAACAAAGAAAAACGTTTACAGCCGGACGCAAAAGTCCATTCAGTTGGGTGAAACGTGATTTTTTTCTAAAATAAAGATAACACGCTAGTGTGTCATCAAACAATAAGCACAAGTTCTCTGCACAACCATGTACACCCAGTTTGTAGCACGTATATTTTCTCTGTGCCCCTCTTCCTCCCTGGTGATGATTTTTGAGGAGGCATCTGACCTCTCCTTGGAGAGCCCAGGAGATCCATCCAGAGCCTGAAGATGTGTTTTTCTGGGAGAAAGAAGCTGGATCTGAGGGAAGCTTGTGACATTGAGCATGGGCCCAAACCTGAACTTGTGTGGCGTTGGCTGCCACCCCAATAGGTGTCATGCAGAAGGGATGAGTCTGATTCTCTGTCACGCGTCAACAGGATGCTCTGAGAATGAATATCCCAGCCATATAAAGGAGCTCTTGGAGATGATGAATGAAATATCTCAAGTGAAGAAGAGCTGAAAATATCCCAGAAATAGAACAAAAAGACTAAGAGATGGAAAACAAGAGAGGAAAGAAAAGCAATGGGCCTGTCCAGGATGTCCAGTATGAAAAATACAGTAATTTCAAGAAGGGAGAGTAGAGAAGACAGAGGGGAGGGAATCATCAAAGAAATTCAAGAAAATTAGCAGAACGAAGGGGTCTGAGCTTTTGAGTTGAAGGCCACAGAATGCCTCGTACATTGGGTGAAAGTGGGCCCACGGCAACTGAGTAAATAACATTGGGATGTTTTAGAACTTGGGGATGGGGCAGATTCTAAACTGCACACCCAACATCTCACTTGGATGTCCAAGAGAGTCCAACAACAGACACAGCCCCACCTGAACTCAGGATCTTCCCTGTTATGGACTGAATGTTTTGTGTCTCCCTAAATTCATGTGATGAAACCTACCCCCACAATGTGATGGTATTAGGAGGTGGGGCTTTGGGAGGAGCTTACTTAGGTCATGAGGGCAGAGTCACCATGAATGGTATTAGTGTCCTTATAAAAGAGACCCAGAAACCTTCCCTTGTCCCTTCTGCCAAGTTAAGAGGACAGGGAAAAGATGGCCATCTATGAAGAAGTGGCTCTCACCAGACTCTGAATCTGCCTTGATCTTGGACTTTCAGCCTCCAGAACAGTGAGAGAGAAAACAAATATCTGTTGTTTATAATAGTGTCTGTTATAGCAGGTCACACAGACTGAGACAGTTCCCTAAGCAGTTGCCCCCAGCCTTCCCATCTCATCCATTATTCCTGGTACTCAGTCATTCTCCTTCCTTTCTATCTCACATCCTGTCCGACTGGTCTTTTCTTCAGAATCTTTTAGAAACCAGCCACTTCCCACCATCTCCACTGCAACCACCCCAAGGGGTCCTGGGAAACTCTTATTCTACACCCAGATTACTAATAGATTCCTCCTGGTCTCCCTGATTACACCTCCCTCAGTCTGTTTCTAGCACAGCAGCTGGAGTGGCCCAGTTAAAACCTGAGTCAGATCCTAGCTTCCTTGCTGGCCCCATCTCCTACAACCCTTGCCTGACAGATGGGAACAGTCATCCTCAGGAAGACAACACTGATGGGATATCTGGTGTGTTTGTTTTATTGAGAGGAGATCTGAACAATTGAGGGAGAGTTTAGGCATAGAAGAGAGATACATACATAGAAAACTGATTAAGAAAAGATGAGGCGATGATGAAATCCTGGGAAAACAAGATGTGCAGCAAAGGCAAAAGAATCACGTTCTCCGAGGCTCAGTTCCCAACAGCATTTACAGAATGACAATAACGTAAACATTTATAATGTAAACATTAACATGCAAACATGGATGTTGATCTAACCAAGTTTATGACAGATTCTCGGAGGGAGGCTTGGGGGCACAGGAAGGGTGTGGGGCAGAGGACGAGGTGTGGTGAGAGAGAGTGAACCCTGGGTGTTCATCACAGAGACAAACAGATATGAACAGGGAGGACCAAGGAGGTCATTCAGACAAGTGGAGATGAATATCAAAAGAAATGATTGAAAGTTGGCACCCCTGGTGATCAGGGAGTGGAGGGTGTTTCCTTCAACCGTGTAGATATACAGCCGAGCGTAAAAAATAAAAGTTAAACTAGACTATAAAATAAATTTTAAAGGGGGAGGGGACAAAGGAGTGCTTCAGGGGTGTCCATGTAGCTGGGGCTCCTCTCCGCTTTCAGGCAGCCCCTGCCCAGCATCCTCATCCTGGCTGTACTCTTGCCTCTGGTTGCCCAAACACTCCACTTGCTTTCCGCCAGGCACATACTAGGAAGAGGAACTGGATTACTGTCTACATACAAATCCTATTGTCATGCCTCCCACCTCCACTGGATAACACAGGACCCCCAAAGCTCCCGTGGCCGCTCCTTGGCCTCCCAGCAGTTCACAAGACAGATGTGCCGGTGTTTGTGCATATGCTTATGTGTCCCAAGCATGTTCCAGACATGGGCATGTAGGTAGAACCCTTGCCCTCCTGTAGCTCATATGTTTGTAAGGGGAGAAGAAAAGTGAACAAATAGACAAATAAACAAGTAATATGCCATGTGATGAGGTTATGGACTGAATGTTTCTGTCCCCCCAAAATTTACATGTTGAAACTCAACCACTTAATATGTTAGTGGTAAGAAGCGAGGTCTTGGGGAGGCAATTAGGATTAGACGAGGTCATGAGGGTGAAGTCCCCAGGATTAGAGTCACGAGAGAGCTTGTTTCCTCTCTGCTGTCCAACATGTTACATCTACAGGCCAGAAAGTGGGCTCTCATCAGACACCAGATCTGTTGGCACTTCCACTTTAGACTTCCAGCCTCCAGAACAGTGAAAAATAAGTATCTGCTATTTAAGCACCCCCATCTGTGGCATTTTGTTATAGCCGCCCAAGCTGACTAGAGAGACAATTGTGCTCTGAAGAAAAATCAAGCCAGGCAAGTGATGGAAAAGGCTTTCAGGCACAGAGGTCCCAAAGCCCCTCTTAGGAGGGCCATCCATTGGAACAGGGACCTGAGGACGGTGAGGCCATGGGTCGTGGGACTCTCTGGAAAGGGCTGCATTGTACCTGCTGTACAAATGAGGAAACTGAGGCTAAGAGAGTTATGTCGTATGTTCACGCTTACACTCCTACCAAGTGACAGAGCTGGGATTTGAACCCAGAGCTCCAGGTCCTGCCTGCCTGCTATATGTCTCTCAACATGGGCTGTGAGACTGAATGAACAGACAGACATGTGTGCCCTTGTGCTTAAAACCAAACTCTTCCGCACACAATGCCAGACCAACCAACTCTTTCCATAAAGAATGCATTGTCTCTACAAGCTATTTCCTTGAAGGTGTTCATGGCAGTGTTATTTATTATAAGCACAAACCAGGAAACAAGCTAAGTATCCTACTGCAGGCTTAGTAAATTAGGACGCGCAAAATAATGAGAGATTACATAGCCATTAAAAGGACAATCGTGAAGCTATATAGAAACACTAGAATTGCTTATAGCTATCTATGGTTGAATTAAAAATAGCATAAAATAATTTCCTAAATCCTACAATTTAAAAATAAGACATAGGGGCGGCCGGACGGCTCAGTTGGTTAGAGTGCGAGCTCTGAACAACAGGGTTGCCGGTTTGATTCCCACATGGGTCAGTGAGCTGCACCCTCCACAACTAGACTGAAAAAAATGAGCTGCCGCTGAGCTTCTGGAGGGGCGGTCGGACGGCTCAGTTGGTTAGAGTGTGAGCTCTGAACAACAAGGTTACTGGTTCAATTTCCACATGGGATGGTGGGCTGCGCCTTCTGCAACTAAGATTGAAAATGGCGACTGGACTTGGAGCTGAGCTGTGCCCTCCACAACTAGATTGAAGGACGACTTGGAGCTGGTGGGCCCTGGAAAAACACACTGTTCCCCAATATTCCCCAATTTTTTAAAAAAGTTAATTCTATAAAAAAAAATAATAATAATAAGACACAAAATTATGTATATGCTAGGATTTCCCATGATGTACATGGACAAGTTCTAAAGGACAGTGTCAAAAATGGAAGCAGCTGTCGTCCCAAGAGATGAACTCTGAACTCTGAGATGGCTCCTAGCTCTGTTGTGTGAACCCACGTGTTCTCCCCACCAGCTGCATGTGTGGCCAAGGTCTGGAATGACCTCAGGGGGCCTTCAATTTAGTGGGGAGCTGGCCCCCCATGTAAAAGTGCTGAAAGCCATCTTGCACCTCCGTAGCTTAGAGCTGGGAGGCTTATATCACCTGGGAGTCCCATGTCACTGGGAGGAAATGAGCCCACTGGGCTGAGCTCTTCATTGCCTTTGGACCCCTCCAGACAGAGTCCCACCTGTTCTGAACCTGAGCTGCACTTGGATCTGATCCTTGGAGGAGAGGTGCCCTTGGGAGGGAGTCTCGGGTAGGTGTGGTCTCCGTTCTGCTGTGTGGTGCTGGCCTCTCAGTTTGCAGCTGCTTCCAGGTGGGAGGCCCCTGAGAATGTAAGGGAGCGTTGTTGTTGGTGGCTGACTGCTCTCATCTATAAAAGGGGGTAACGACAGCGACTACCTTAGTTCCAAGCTTAATCCTGCTGTGAGGATCAAGGAACCAGGACACTTAAAGCTGTTCATAAATATTAACTGCTGCCCCTCTTCACTGCTGTCACTATCAGTATCCTTATGGCCAGCCTCTCAGACAGAAACCCCAGAGCAGGCACTAGTAAATGGATGCTGAAGGAATGGGGAGGGCTTCTCCAGAAGCAGACAAGAGCGGCTGTGGCCTCTGCATGGGCCCTCCTGCTACAGTAACTTGGGCAGCGCTCTGGTGCAGCTCAGCCTTGCTCTGAAGCACCCCACTCACTTCCAACCCTCCGCCTTTTCCACAGGAAATCTTTCCAACTGGAGCATCCTGGGAACTGGCACCGAGGCGGGTAGGAGTCACCCCCCTTCCCTTGATTCCGTTTACACCTCCAGCTTAATGAGCCCAAACTGCTGGGGGCGTCTGGGTCACACCTTTTCTCTTGATTAAAGCAAAATACAAATCTGTCTGGCAGCAGTTTCCTCACAAAGGGAGCTCCTGCAAACTGTGAACACATTACCTTCCCGCTGCAGGCCCTCGCACTGCTAACTGAGAAGGGGTTCCATGGCGCTGAGTCAGCTCTGGAAGAGCATACAGAGGATTTTTCTCATCAGCAACAGCTTGGGGTAGGGGTGACAGACCCCAGTGTTAGAGTCAGACAACACCTGGGTTCTGACCCTGCCTGTGGTGGCCAGTCTCTAAGACGGCCACAATGGACTCTGCTTCCTGGCATCTGTGCTTCTTGGCTTCCTGGCACATGTAGTCCCCAAGGCACCTGAGTAAGACTGTGTCAACAACAGGGTTTAGAGGAATGGCGAGTGGTTTCTGGATGAGGTCATGAAAGGCATTAAGCTTCCTTCTGGCTCTCTTTAGAACCACATGCTCTGGGGGGAACAAGCTGCAGTCGTGAAGACACGGAAGCAGCCCTGTGAAGGGTCCACATTGGGAGGAACAGGCCTCCTGCCTGTACCTGTGTGAGGAGCCACCTTGGAAGAGGCTCCACCAACCCCAGTTGAGCCTTCAGATAAGACTCATTACATTCCAGGTGTAAATTCTCAAGACGCCCTGAACCAGAACGACCCAGCTAAGGTGCTCAAATTCCTGACACACAGAAATTGTGAAATAATACATCTCTGTTATTTTTAGCCACTAAGTTTTGGGGGTAATTTGAACGTTACAATAAAGAACTAACACACTGCTTCAGTTATAGCTGTGTGATTTGAAGCAAATTAATGTCTCTGAGTCTCAGTGTCTCACTGAGGATAAGAATGCCTACTTCTAATGGATGTTATAAAAAATAAGGTATCCCATGTAAAGCTCTTAGCACTGTGCCTGTAATATAACAAAACTGAATAAATAATCACCATTATTATAAAAAAATCTATATAAATAACTGTATCATAAGATAGGAAGGGATCGGGAAGACTTCAGTTCAGACAGGTGGGTTCAAAGAGGGCTTTGTAGACAAGGCAGCTTTGAATTGGTCCTTGAAGGACAAGCAGGATTTGCACATGGGGAGAGGGGAGGAGATGGCAGGCAGGGCCCACTGTAGGCAGTTCATGCTCAATGGGAACTCAGGGCTTGAAGAAGTGCAATGGGAGATAAGCCTGTGAAGTTTGGTTGGGGTCAGATTGGAGTGGTGGAAATGAGGAGACTAGAATCTATGTTGTGGGAAGTAGGAAGCCCCTGGAGGACTGAGAATCAGCCATGGGAAGCTGGAGGGAACCCCAAGGCAATTCTTGGCAAGGCCACAACTGGTTCTTGTGGTCTGCCCAGCACTGAGGAGGTGCTCAGAGACCTGAAACTTGGTCCTCTGCACCAGCGTTCCTCAGTCTACTGCTCCAAGGACCCCAGAGCTCTTTCTGAGGATTCATTGGGTCAAAACCAGCTGCATAATAATGTCACCTGTTTTTTTCACAACTTGACCTTGGCACTGATGGGGCAGACGCAAAGGTGGCAAAACTGCGGCTACCTGCGCTCCATCGAGGCCGCAGCCCTGAGCTGTGCTCACGGTCACTGCGTCCTTCACACTCACACAGACAAAGAAACGCGGCTTCCCCTGAGACTGTCCTTGATGAGGCAGTGAAATGACGATTTACATTAAATCTCAACCCCGGGTAATCATCTTTTTAATATCTTCTGTGACAAAATGGGAAGTGCACATAAACCAGTTCTCTTGCTCTGGTAGTTAATTTTATGGGTCAACCTGACTGGGCTCAGGGAGGCCCAGATGGCTGGTAAAGTTTATTTCCGGGGTGTCTGTGAGGGTGCTTCTGGAAGAGACGAGCACTTGAATCAGTAGATTGAGTACAGAAGACATACCCTCCCCCAGGGAGGTGGGCCTCATACAACCCACGGAGGTCCTGAATAGAACAGTAAGGCGGAGGAAGGGCGAATCTGCTCTCTGCATGAGCTGGGACCTGCCCTGTCTCCTGCCCTCATACCACAGAGCTCCTGGTTCTTGGGCCTTCACACTTGGACTGAATTACACCACGGGCTTTCCTAGTTCTCCAGGTTGCAGACAGCAGATCGTGGGACTTCTCAGCTTCCATATACATATGCACACACGTATAGGCACACAAACCTAGGTATGGGCACATATACACATGCATGGGCGCACACATGTGTACAGACATATATGTATGGCATGTCTACCTATGCCACACACGCAGGTAAGGTTGCACATATGTGTATGGGGGGCACACTTAACAGGGACATCTGTGAGCCTCTCCCCATTGTCTTCCACTGACTTCTTCCTTTTCCTTAGACCTAAGGCCCATGTCAAGGAGATGAGGATAATGAACCTGACCAGAGCGTCTATCCACCTGGACTTGGGGAGCGTCCTACGTCAGCCTCACACTTTCCAGGCTCAGCCTCCCTCTCTGGCACCATGCAGAGGGCCTAAGCCCCACTAGATGTTCATGTAATTGCCTAGAGCCAAGCAAACTGTGGGGACCAGGCCCTGTGGCTAACCTTCCTCCCAGAGGTGTGATAAACAAGGCTGACCATTCAGGAGGGACAGAGCAGCCCCCAGCAGGGGCATGCACAGCCCCAGTACCCTGCTGGTGACGCTTCCCTCCACAGAGCCAGGAGAGGCAAAACTGTCCATGTATCTGCCAGTGTCTCTGGGCTGCCGATGGATGTTATATAGATGTCACACATGGCACAGTGGCCAACTTTGGAAGAACTGCATGCATGGCCCCAGCCTTCCTCAGTTGTGCTGGTTGAGACGTGGCTGAGTTTCTTGGAGACTGGGAATTGGACCTGTTTCTAAATCCTCCTTCCTCTTGCCATATTCCTCCTCTTCCTCCTCCTCAGGCCCTCTCTCCTTCCTCCACTGTTGACCCCAAACCCCCACCTGTCCCCAGCACATCCCATGCACCTCTCACTGCTCAGTGCCATGTGGATGTGCCACTGCCAGGGTGGGCAGACATAGTGTCTCCTGCAAGGGCCCCAAGCTGAGGCCCTGTCTGCCACATGGTGCCCAGGGTCCCTGAGCCTTGGTTTTGTCCTCCAGAGAGGGGACAGCTGGCACTGTAGGGGAGGGCACCTGAGGAATCCAGAAGTGGTTCTCGAGAAAGGAAACCTTGAGAGAGCTCTTCCTGAGCCAAGGAAAACCCAGACTTGAATGGGAAAACCCAGAGCCAGTGACAAGAGAGAAGCTCCCCTGAGTCTCAGTGTGTGTGAACCAGATGGCCCCTCAGCCCCAGAGATGACAAGAACGTGTCCTCACTGGGCACTTTCCAATTTACAAAGCTCTTTCCCAGATGCTGAGCCACTTGACTTTATCTCCAAAGTATTCAGAATTACCTCCATCTCCACAAAAGGTCAGAGAAGGGAGCAGTGGGAGGGACGTGGGGCCTGGCTGGGCACAGTGACAGATCCTATGAGCTAAAGTCTGGCTGGGTTTGCAGTGTCTGAGAAGTAAGATGCTCATTCATTTATTCTTCCACTCGACCAATATGTGGGGGAGGGAAGGCAAGACTGAAGCTGGAAATGGAGAAACCTAGGGAGTGGAGCGGGGCGCGGGCGTGAGTCAGGCGCTGGGGACCATGTCATTGGCAGACTGTTCTCAGGATGCCCCTGACAAAGAGCCGAGGGTTACCCACCAGCCCTAGACTTGTTGGAGTGGCCCAGAGCTCTCAGAGGAGGACAGCCGCCGAGGGGTATGTCGATGAGGCTGCAGTGCTCCCAGATTCAGGAATTTCTGAGGTTGCCCAGGGCAAAGCCAGGGGGCTGAGTAGCTGGAGAGGCCACAGGGGCTCTGTGTTCAAGCTCAGCTCCCAAGAGCACTGTCAGAAAAATGATAGATTTGGGAAGCTTCCAGACCAGTCCATGGCCCAGTTCTGCCACAATCGGACCCCTCCACATGAGCCCTGGAGAGGGTCCTGCCTGGCTCATGTTTACATCCTGGGCCCAGTGGGCAGGTGGTGAGCTGAGTACAGCACTGGCCCACGGAGGCCTGCCCGGCTCCCTCAGCAAGTCCACCGCAAAGGACCAGGCCCCGAGGAGGCGTGGCAGCAGAGCGCCTGGCCTGGCCTCCGTTTAGCAGTCCTGCTGGGGCTGCCCTCATTCATGTTCCCATCCTGGGGCCTAGACTCAGCCTCCACTTCTGGCTGCCTCTGCTGTTCTCTGTTGGAATGATTTGTGAATTCAGGTCACTTTGGGCTCGATGCCTCCTTTCCAGACCCAGCGCAGAGTCCTAGAAAAAGCTGGCCATGCTCCATCCAGACTTCTCCCCAGGCAGCCTCAGTGGGGGCAAGGTGGCCCTGGGCTCAGTCCCAGCACCTGCCTACTCCTGGTCCCCCAGCAAGAGTAGGCTGTTCTAATAGCCGGAAGCAGTGGGCAGAGGCCCGTGGGTGGAGAGGGTGCCCTGCATTGGGCCTCCAGTTGTCAGGAGGAGGCTGGGTCTTCCACAGCCTGCTCCTTCCTCCCTAGGACCGCCCCGCCCCCCATCCCAGCTCCCCATTAAACAGTTCTGGGAACACTTCTCCATCCTTGTGCTTTTCATTTACATGCTCCCAGAGGACATTTGCATCCGTGGTAAGGCATCTGGATTTAATCAGAATGACAGCTGAGCGGTCTCGGCCCCTTGCCCCGGGCCATTCCGGAGTGGGCTTGGTGCCAGACAGTCTGCCGCACAGCCATCCTGTCCTTGTACTCTTCCAGTCACCCCTCTGCGTCCCCCGGGGGCCCTCTCTACCTCAGTCTCCCTTCCTGGAAGGCAGGAGATGGGACCAGATAGTCCTGTGTCCTCCCAGGGCCCTTCCTTGGAGGGATCCTGTCCGATACCCCAGACAGGAGCTGCTGCCCCTAGGTTACCTGCACTTGGGAGATAGCGCATGAGCCAGCCAGACCCTGGGCACCCCTCATTGTCACAGATGCAGGGTCAGGCCGATTCTTGGCCCCGGAGAATGTCATCCAGGGAGACGGGGTCGAGGGACACTTGGAAGCTGTGTGCAGAGGCTGCTGGGCCACTGACTATCCAAGGCAATGTGAACTGTGCCCTCAGGGGACTGGAGAAGACACAGGCATGATAAGGTGGCAATGACGGTAAGAGTGACAGTGATGAGTGACAATGACGACAACAGTGAGAATGGTGCTGAGGGTAGTTAGTTCACCAAGCCCTAACCCTGGGTCCACATGGGCCAAGTGATTCCATGAAATCGCCCATGAAAAGTTTTCAAGCCCACAGAAGGGGTTTCTACAGTTGAGGAAGGTGCAACGGGGAGGCCACCATGGTGGGCGGCAGGCAGCGCCCATCTCCTGGCAGGTGCTCCTCCTAAAGGAGACACACAGGTCCCATTGCATTAAAGTCCAACCCAGCCCCACGAGCAAAGGCCCGAGGACCCATCCCTGAGGGAGGGGTGGGAAGCGAGGGAGCCCCACTGGCTGGACCAGGAGTAGGCCCCAGACGCCCTCAGGGTCAAGAGGTGGCGAAACAGCCCCTGGAGCTGGGAGAGGCAGCAGAGAGATGTGGGTGTTGAGTCCCAGCTCCACCACTTCATGGCCCATACCTCGCTGAGCCTCGGTCTGTTCCTCTGTGAAATGTGTCCAACACAGCACCAACTGCGGGGGGAGGGGGGGGAGGATTGGATGAGAACGTCTGAGGGAGGCAAGCTTGACAAACATTGTTTCTGTCTTTCCTCTGTCTCTCAAACAGAGGCTGACTGGAAAGAAAAAGCTCCAGAAGAAGCCAGCAGGGATCCAGGGCACACCTGATGTCCAGCCTCCCAGAGCAGATGACACAGGCATCCCACTCCTGTCCCAGTTGATCCTTGGGACAAGAAAGCGACAGACTGGGTGGCTGTGGGCCTCCTGGTGGCTGTTCCCCTCACTGCCCCGTCATCCTGCTTTAGCCACAAGGTTCATGAGGACACCAGCGCTGCCAAAAACTAGACAAAATTCCCGTTGAATAAGCCTACCCTTGGCCAGCTCATTACCCTCGCTGAGCATAGTGTCCCATTTTACAGATGAGAACACAGGCTCAGAGAAGTCCAGCAGCTTGCCCGGACCACACAGCAAGTCCACAGCAGAGTAAGATCTAAGCTTAGACCCCACGGGGCAGGTCTGGCCTCTGCTCCTGGTGGTCCAGAACACGGGGCAGGTGCCTAATGTTGCCCTGCAAATATTTGCTGATGGTGGTGATAAGGTGGGTGGGGTGTGCCCATGTCCACGTGCAGAGGAAGGAGGGACTCCAAAGGCACCAGGTCAGTTCTGAGCTGCAAATCCAGTCAAACCCAGCTGTGGAGGCAGTTTATTTGACCAGTACAATGATTATGTTTTAAAAGTTTGATTTTCTTTGGGTGGGGTGTGACGTCCTATTCCCCCCCCACCCCCAGTCACCTCCTGGTCTGCACCTGGCTGCGCCCCTCCTTGGCTGTCACTGCTCCTGGTTGGCGGCTGGTGAATATGGGAACAGCAGCAAGGTACGAGAAACAGGCAGCCTCCTGTCACCTGCCCCTCCCTGAACCAGGTGATTCCAAATAGGTCCTGCTTTCCTAAGGGTGACAGGCACCTCAAGACACAGGGACACAGCTCCCATCCACCCCCCATACACACACACAGGAAGGGATCTTAATTAGCCTTCACACATGCAGATATACAAATGCCACGAGGGCAAGCAGTGTGAGGGCTCCCTGAGTCGAGTTGGGGAGCTGCACCTGTGAGTGGGAGGGAAATTCCTGACCAACTTCAGACCAGCGTGGAGCCCACAGACTCCCACTTGGGAGACCAGATCTCAGCCAGGCTCTGAGAGACCAGCTCAAGTGACCAAATGGGGACCTGGATTCTGGGTCAGCTTTGTAGTCTACTCTTGGGCCTCAGTTTCTCTTATGTTGAAATATGAGGTTGGATGAAATCCATGGTTTACATTTTTAACACATCTATCTCTCCGAACCATCCTCCCTCAAAAGAAATTGTTTTACATGGAAGTTCAATATTTACTTATGCCAAACAATATTGACCAGGAATATGTAAACTGGACAGTTGGAGTTCCAGGGATTTGGGGAATGCTGGGGCTTTTGCTTGGCCAGCCCCCCACGGCAGCCTCTGCGGAGCCCGTTCTCTAGGAAATCCAGTGTGAGAACGCCTGGACTGGACCCTGAATCAGACCCTCCCAGCTTGGCGGGGAGTGTGTGGTGGTCCAAGCTCCCTCCGGGGGCTGAGCAGGAGCAAGCGCTGAGCACTTCACAAGGCTCACGAGGGTCCAAGCTTGGTTAATGCTCCAATATCAATGTCTCAAAACGCTTCATGCTTTTTAAACAAGTGGCCCAAACTTCCATTTTCAATGGGCCCCACAGATGACGTAGCTGGCCCTGCCTCTGGGCCTCGGTTTCCTCATCTGCAAAAAGGGGTAGGGTGGTAACAGTGACAGCTGCTGTGGGGTTATGTTTAGTGACATGTGCTGGGCACTGAGAACAGGTCCTGGCACAGGAGTCTCGCCATGTGGACCCTCCCCATTAGGCTCCCGACGTGGGACCCCAGGACATGGAAGCCATCCATGTACTGCACAGGCGCCCCGCTGATCGGGCGGTAGCACCACTTCTTCCTCTGGCTGGAGATCCAGCTGTGGGCAGGCTGGGCAGGGTGGGGCTTCTTCCCCGTACCCTTGACGTGCAGCCCCTCCAGACCCTGTGTGGAGGGTACGCAGAGTCCACCCAGGTGCCTGGATTGAAGACCAATCCCCAAACTTCCCTTGAAAATCCGCTTGTGGACCCTACGGGCCCTCGCCCGCAGCCCTGGCAATTTCACTTCCCAGTCCTGGGGGGTGGGGGGGGCGCTGTGGGCGGAACAGCACTGCGCCCACGCATTGCACGCATCAGCTCAGCTGCAGCTGGACTAGGCCGGCCTCCGGCTGCACAAGATGAGGCCAGCTACCAGCACATGGGGCTGACTGGGACCGTCCCTCCACTCTCAAAGGCCTGGGCTGCAGCAGGAGCAGCTGGTCCCTTCCCAAGACAGGGGACAACCTGCAGAGCCAGCTGACAGCAACTGGAGAGACATGCTGGAGAAGGGGCCAGTCGGGGGCTCCCAACCAGGCCCTGGGTCTGGGACAAGTTCTGGGGCCACTAGATAATGAGTGCGTGATTAGCAAAACAAGTGGCTCACCTTCACATGCCTCAAGTTCATGGAACCTTCTAGAAGCAGTGACCTGGCCTGAGGTTGAGCCTTCTCACAAGATATGGCTCTGGCCATCATCAGGGCTCTTCAGGATATGTCCTGTAAACACCTGCAGTGACTGGGTCTTCCTGGGCACTGGAAGGAGGACCGCGTAGGCCAGAGGGAAAACCCTTTTGTGGGATGCAAGGCCTGGGCTTAGTCAGGCATGGCCAAGAATTTGCTGGGGGACCATGGACAGACAAGCATTCACTCTGGGTTGCTAGGGGCCCTTCCACCTCAGGATGACCATGGAAGAATGGCAGAGGGCTGGCTCCCTGCAGGCCGGTTGCCTAGGGAGCAGTGGTGGGGTCTCTGGGGGCCAGGCTATGCCTTTGATGTTCTCACAGCTGAGTGTCCACTCAGAAGTCAACTCGCCCAGGCCCTGACCCTGCTGAGGGGTGGGGCTGAGCCTTGGTCCTCAGAGGCCAGTGGGGTTTGTAGGCAAAGGGAGCCACTGAAAGGGGTTTTAGTGGGTGTCTTAGGAATAACGGTCATGATAGTGCATAGTGCTCACATTTGGAGGTTTGTAAAACTTGGAACGTCAGATGTAACTGGCATAGAGAAGACACTCGCTTAATAAACATTTTTTCCTTGAATCACCACATGGCCTCCCCAAAGGAAGTTCACTCATGGGTGAAAGAAGGGAGAAGCTTCCCATAGCCCTGAACTGATGCCTGTGCAGGCAGGGGAGGAACAGGAACTAGTATGGGGAACATCTCAGATGGACCAGCTGTGTTAGGGACCTCCATTCTCAGCCAGCAGATGAACAGACTTAGATTCAGAGAGGAACACAGGCAGCCAGTGGGCAGCAGGTCTTAAACTCCAACCATCACCTGTCCAGCTGGGCCCCACTTTGCTTGGGGCCAATGAGGGGCCTGGTGGGACCAGATGGACTACGTGCTGGCTGAGGGGTTGTACCTTCCCACAGAGCATCTGGGACACCAGCCGTTGGCCGTTCTCCACCCCACCCCTGCAGGAAGCAGGGCTGAGTAGGGGCTTACAATGCTCAGGGCTCGGGGCTCAGGGCCCAGGTGGAGTCAGGGATGCGGCTCCTACAGCAAAGCAGCAAGACTCCGAGAGTCTTGGAAGAAGCTGGGTGTTGACAGGACGCCCAAATCTCCTCCTCTACCCCCAGACCCCTCTCTGAACTAACCATCAGGGCACCCCAGTCAGAGTACGGCCTTTGGGTGGTCCCTCTCCCCAGCAGGCCCCACGTGCCCCTGGGACACATGGCCTGAGCCTGGCGGACAGCTGTCCTGCTGTTCTGTAGTCTAGGATGTGTGGGCGGAGGTGGGTCACAGGCTCAGCTTGATTGCAGGCCAGCCCACGTTTCCGGGGCCTCACTGGGTATCTAACAGGGGCTGGCTGCGCTGCTGGGGAAACTCCCGTGTGCCGGGCCCTCCCTATGCCCAGCCTCCCTTCCTCTTTCTTCTGGCCTGGCCTGGCTGGACCACACCTGGTGGCCATGGCCTGCTGGCCAGCGAGTGGCCTCACAGTGACCTGTCTTCACACAGTGCTGGGCCTGGGGTGACCGTCATGCTTACGGGACAAGGCCACGTGCACCCACTGCCAGAGAGGAGAAAGACGTCCAGACCCAGGAGCCGGACCAGGGACTGGGCCACCACATACCCTCTAGCCTCCTAACCACACTTTCTGCCTCCCCTTACTTGGCTGGGCTTCTTTCCTGCAACCAGAGAGCCTCTGAAGATAATGATAGGCTCAGAGTCCCCACGTCCTCCAGGACCGTCCTTGAGACCTGGCCACATCCCACAACCCTCTCTGGACATACTTGGTGCCCACACCCTTGAAGATAAAACTCAGAACTGACTGCCACCCTCCAGGTGGCTTCAGACAAGCTCATAGTGAAGAGTGACACCCTTCCCTGCCTCTGGGGCCTCTTTCCACGAGGACACCTGCAAACCAGCGTTTTCAGTTTCTCTGGAGGACCTTGATGCGCCTCCTTAGAAACATTCTTAAAGCTCCCCCCTCTCCTTAGCTCCCACCTGGACTCCCTGCAGACCAGGTCTGACCACAACCCACCCAGGTTGCTCTGTCACCGTGTTCCCAATGACCACACACAGGGTACACTTTTGTCCTTTTCATCCCACCTGTCTGTGCCCATGGCACTCCCCACTGTCACCTCTGGGGCTGTCTATAACCTGGGCTCCTGGGACCCCCCTCTCAGTTCCTTCACAGCCTCCACCCACCCACCTGCCTATTAATTACAGTCACCCAGGCTCCACACCCTGTCCCTGGGTGAGAGAAGTGAGAGGGAGGGTTACAAAGGGGCATAAGAGGAAACAAGAAAATGGATATGTTCAGTGTAATGGTTGTGGTGATGGTTTCGTGACCGAGTGCATATGGCAAAGCTTAAACTGTACGTTTTTAATACGTGTAGTTCACCTTGTATCAATAACACGGTTTAAAGAATGGTGCTAGTGGCCCGGAGAGAAACCTGAAGAATATGCTAGAATACCATGCGACTGTAAGGGAGAAGATGGAGCATACATAGGGCAGCACGTAGGTCCTGCACAGGTGGCTGACCTTCCTGTGAAGAGTCAAGGACAGGTGAAACAGAAGCAACAATTGGTGATGTGACAGAAGGGAACTTTCCCCATCTGAAGGTGGAACGGCTCAACTTGCATCTGGTAAAATTAATGAACAACAAAGAAAACAACCTTAGATGGTTTCCAGAGGAAAAATATATTTTAAATGTTGAGACTAAAGAAATAATGCTATTAACTTCCAGGCAGAAAAAAATTTAAATATTACATTAAATTCATCACTTCCTAAAAATAATAAAGTCTGAAAACATTTGGGCAGTACAATCAGTTTTGAGAGAAAATGATTCTGATTCAGGATTTTATATAAAACCAAGATGTTATCCTATGCGGTGTTAGTACAAAGACATTCTCCATTATGCTAAAACTCAGAAATTAATGCCACAGATGAACCACCGTCTAACAAAGAGATGAACGGGGTGGGGTGGGGGAAGGGTCCCCATAAGAATAAGGAAGTGGCAGTATTGAGGACCATCTGAGAGTAAAATAATTTAAACATAGAGGCAAATCCAAATAATCATTATAAGGTGGATAAAATACAGGATACGAGTGCCATAAATAATTTAAAAAGAAAATTGAATATACTAAAACAAATAACATCAGCCAACTGAATGTTCCTTTTCCTAATATGCCAATAAAAATAAGGGAGGGTGGAATTGGGAGGGAGGGGGAGCAGGAGTCAATGTGGGTGAATTTCCTCAAGTCACAGCAAGAGGTTTCATAACCGATGCAGCTCCTTAGGACAACAGGAGATCAGATATGTTTTTCAAAATAAGGTAACCACAGGGTAATTTAAAACAGGAAGAATATCTCCCAAGCAACTAGTGAAAATAAATTAAATAGAGAATAGTCTATTTTCAATAGTTAGAAAATGAAGGAAATAGCAAACATATGGGCATGTGCACGTGTGTACACAGACACACACACACACACACACACACAGAAAAACAAAAACAGAACAAGAGTCCCAAGATAACAGAAGTAATAACAAATATATCACTGGCTTATGTGACAACAAATTTAAATACATTTGACTCCTTTTTTTAAAAGACAAAGCCTCTTAGACTTGGTAAAAATCAAAATCTAACTGAAATCTATAAGGAAATACTTAAAAGAAAGCAAATCGGAAAGGTTAAAATTTATAGGTTAGACAAGACAGGCCAGGAAATGCAAACCAAAAGAAATAACAGTTTCAGTGTTAAAAGTGTAATTCTACACATAAAGTTTAAAAGAAATAAAAGAGATCAATTCTTATTGATGAAGGGTATAAACTGTAGCAAAGTCAGAACAACTGAAAACTAGGGCTCATTGATATTTAAAGTTGCTTGTTAAAATTTATTAATGGACAATAAATTGCATAAACCACATATCTAGTGTTTGACAATCCTGAAGCTGAGTCACTAAACCATCACAAATAGACTGTTCCCAAGATTTTCTAGGCTTTAAGGCAATTTTTTAAGTTAAACTTTTTATTTTGAGATAATTGTAGATTCACATGCAGCAGTAAGAATTAATACAGAGGGGTTGTGGTCTTTCTCCAGCTTCTCCCAATAGGACCATGTTGCAAAACTATGTACAATGTCATAATGGGATATTAACATGGATGCAGTCAAGACTTAGAACATTCCCACCCTCACGAGGACTCCTCATGCTGTCCTTTAGCCTCCCCCCATCTTTCCCTTCTCTTTAACTCCTGGCAACCACTAGTCTGCTCTCCATTTCCATAATTTTGTCATTTCAAGAATGATATACAAATGGAGTCATGCAGTTTGTAACCCTTTGGGACTGGCTCGTTTTCACTCAGCCTAATTCCCTTGTCATCCATCTGAGCTGTTGCCTGCGTCCATAGTTTGTTTCTTTTATTGCACGGATGGGGGCGGACCACACTTGGTTTAACCTTTCACCTATTGAAGGGCAGCTGGGTTGTTCTCAGTTTTTGACTATTACGAGTAAAGCTGCTATGAAAGCTGCTATGAACACAGGTTTTAGTGTGAACATAAGTTTTCGTTTCTCTGGGATAAATGCCCGAGAGTGCAATGCTGGGTCATATGGAAGTTGCATGTTTTGTTTTATAAGAGACTGCCAAACTGTTTTCCTGAGAGGCTGTACCATTTGACATTGCCAGCAGCAATGTCTGAGAGATCCAGGTTTTCCTCCTTCTCACCAACATTTGGTGTGGTCGCTATTTTTTTTTTTTTTTTTGAAACATTCTGAGATATGTATAGTGATATGTTACTGTGGTTTTAATTTTCATTTTCCTAAGGCCAATGATGTGGAACATCTTTTCCATGTGCTTATTTGCCATACCCTCTTTGGTGTAATGTCTGTTCATATGTTTTTCCCATTTTCTAATTGGATCGTCTTCATAGTGTTGAGCTTTGAGAGTTCTCTATATATTCTACGTACTAGTCTTTTGTCAGATACATGGTTTGCAAATATTTCATCCAGTGTGTAGCTTGTCTTTCCATCCTCTTAACAAGGTATTTTACCAAGAAAGAGCATTTAATTTTCATGAGGTTCAGTGTATCAATTTCTCCCATTTATAAATCACGCTTTTGGTGTCAACTCTAAGAACAAAACCTCTCGGGTAGCCCTAAGAGATTTTTCTCCTGTGTTTACTTTGAAAAGTTTTACAGTTTTACATTTAAATCTATGATCCAGTTTAAGTTAATTTTTTTTTAATTCTGGTAAAATGCACATAACATAAAATTTACCATTTTACAGTACACAATTAGGTGGCATTAAGTACATTCTCAATATTCTGCAACCATCACCACCAACTAGTTCCAGTACTTTTTCATCATCCTAAATATAAACCCTGCACCCCTTAAGCAGTCACTCCCCATTCCCTCCTACCCCAATCCCTGGCAGCCACAAGTCTGCTTACCGCTATGGATGTGCTTATTCTGGACACATTTTGAGTTAATTTTTGTGTAAGGTATGAGATTCATTTTTTTGACTCTGGATGTCTAATTGTTCCAGCACCATTTGTTGAAAAGGTCATCCTTCCTCTATTGAATTGCTTTTATACCTTTGTCAAAAATCAGCAGGGCATATTTCTGTGGGTCTATTTCTGGGTTCTCCATTCTGTTTCATTGTTTTATGATTATCCCTCCACAAACATCGTGCTATCTTGATGCTGTAGCTGTATATTAGGCTTTAATATCCGGTGGAATGATTCCTCCATCTTCTTTTCTTTTTTTTTTTTTTTCAGGGTTGTTTCTAACTACTCAAGGTCCTTAGCCTTTATGTGTAAATTTTAGAATAAGCTTGTCTATCTACAAAACACCTTGCTGGGGTTTTGATAGGAATTGTGCTAACTCTGTAGATCAATGCGGGGGGAATTGACATCTTTACTATGTTGACTCTTCCATGAACATGGTATGTCTTCCATTTATTTAAGTATTTGATTTTTCTTTTTCTTGCTTTATTGTACTGCTAGAACATCCAGGAATAAGACTGGTAAGAGTGGACATCCTTGTCTTGCTCTTGATCTCAGAGGGAAAGATTCAGTGTTTTACCATTAGGCAGAATATAGCTAAAGGTTTTTATAGATGCTTTTTGTCACATAAGGGAGTTACCCTTTATTCCTAATTTGCTGAGAGTTTTATCATGGGTGGTGTTGGATGTTGTCAAATGCTTTTTCTGCATCTATTGATATAATCACTTTTTTTTCTTTAGCCAGTTGATTGATCTTTGAATGTTGAACCAGCCTTGCATAGGTGGAATAAATCCTACTTGGTTATGATGCTTAATTATTTTTATACATTGTTGGATTTGATTTGCTAATTTTTAAGATGTTTTTATTGGGGAAGGGGAACAGGATTTATTGGGGAACAGTGTGTCAATCTTAGTTGTGGAGGGTGCCGTTCAGCTTCAAGTTGTTGTCCTTTCAGTCTTAGTTGTGGAGGGCACAGCTCAGCTCCAGGTCCAGTTGCCGTTGCTAGTTGCAGGGGGTACAGCCCACCATCCCTTGCGGGAGTCGAACCAGCAACTTTGTGGTTGAGAGGACACGCTCCAACAAACTGAGCCATCCAGGAGTTCATCGGCAGCTCAGCTCAAGGTGCCATGTTCAATCTTTAGTTGCAGGGGGCAGAGCCCACCATCCCTTGCAGGACTTGAGGAGTTGAACCGGCAACCTTGTGGTTGAGAGCCCACTTGCCCATGTGGGAATTGAACTGGCAGCCTTCAGAGTTAGGAGCATGGAGCTCTAACTGCCTGAGCCACCAGATCGGTCCTGATTTGCTAATATTTTGTAGAGGATTTTTGCATCCCAGCTCATGAGAGACATTGGTCCATAGTTTTCTTTTATTGTACTGTCTTTTGTTTTGGTAGCTGGGTAATTCTGGCCTCATAGAATATGTTGAAAAGTTTTCTATGAGGCCAGAATTACCCAGCTACCTCTTCTTCTATTTTCTGGAAAAGTTTGAGAAGGATTGGTGTTAATTCTTCTTTAAATGTTTGATAGAATTCTCCAGTGAAAACATCTGGACTTGGAAATTTACTTTTGGGAGCTTTTAGGATATGAATGTGATTTCATGAATGATTGTGGAGCTATTCATATTGTCTGTTTCAGCTTGGTGGAGTTTTTGTAGCATGTTCTTTTCAAGAAATTGGTCCATTTCTTCCAAGTTGTCAAATGTATGAGTGTAAAGTTTCTTGTAGTCTTCCTTGATTGTCTTCTTAATGGCTACAGGGTCTGTGGTGGTAGTACATGTTTCATTCCTGATATTGGCAGTTTCAGTCTTCTTTCATTTTAGTCAGTCTTGCAAGCGGTTTACAAGTTTTACAATAATAAACTTTTACGTGAAAAATAACAGTGCTGAAATACATAAAGCAAAACCTGTTTGAAGAAAATGTGAAAAACATTGGCGGATAGAATAGCAGTGGTGATGTACACTTCTCTTACTTTTTGCCTAATCAAATGAGCAAAAAAAAAAATAGATATAGAGGAACTGAGAAATATTATTAATTAATTAAGTAGATCTAAATTTAAACTCTGAACGCTGTAATCAGGAAACACATTCTTTTCAAGTTCCCTTGTAGCAAGTACTAAAACAAGTCACATTTTAGTGACAAAGAAAGCCTTGGTTACTACTAAGGTGACCCACTCATTCCAGGTTGCATGGCACTAAAGGTCTTGTGTCCTGGGAAACCCGTTGGTCTCAGGAAAACCAGGATAGATGGACACCCCAGATATTATACAGGCGGAATTCAGAGACCACAATACATTAATATTTTAAATTAATAATCTTGTTACAACTTAATGAAGTTTGTTACAATTCCCAATTGGGATTTAACACATAATCTAATTGACAATTTTAACAAAAACAACAACAAACAAAACCCAAACTATAATTACCAAATACCTACAAAATAAAATAATGAAATGCCTAGATTTTTATACTTAAAAGATACAATTCAAGTGAGATTGAAAGACATAGTCATAGCCTGAAATATTTTCATTATTAAAAATGGGATAAAAGTCATCCAAGTTAAAAGTTAGAAAAGAGAAAATAAACTCGAGCAAAGTAGAAGAAATAAATAAATATAAAGCACAAAAAATAAATTAGGAGACAGAAAAAGTCATATTGATAGTTGCAACTGTTTAATCAAGAAATTGATTAAACAAATGATAAAATGGTTTAACTTATCCTTAATCTAATCCAGAAAATAAGAAACTGATATCTAGAAATAGATATCAACCTAAAGAAGTAGAAAGTCCAAACACACAATAACCATAACCAAAGAAGAAACTGAAAAAATAATTAAAATTTTACTCCAAGAAGGGCAATAGGCTTGGAAGGTTTTATAGACAAGTTCTTCTAAACAGTCAAGGAAAATCAATTCCTGATTTGTTTTATGAAGATAGCTTAACCCTGTTATCAAAACCCAACAAAGGTAATATGCAAAAAAAGGAAACCACAAACTGCCCTTACCATGGAAATAAGCCCAATAAACTGGAAATAAATACTAGAAACTGAATTTAGCAGTATATTAATGAATACTGTAGTTGGACCAAGTTTTGTTCCCTCAGAAATCCAAGGATAGTTCAATATTACGAAATCTATTTAAATAACAACACACCAAAGGAGAAAATTCCATTTGGCAACATTATCATCCATTACTTCTTTCTTGGGGAGGGTGTGTTTGTTTATTATTTTGTAACTTTTAAATTTTGAAGTAATTTCACATTTACAGACAATTTTGAGGAATTGTATAAAGAATGTCTATACATCTTTCACCCAGTTTCCGAAATTTTAAATATTTTACTACATTTCTTTATCACTTTTCCCCAATATAAACATATTATTATATTTTTTTGAACACTGAGAGAAAGTTGCAGACATAATGCCTCTTCACCCCTAAACATTTCTGTGTCACATCCTTTCTTAATGAAAAACAGCAACCTTCTTAGTAAACTCCCAGCATAGATGTGATTGCAGAACCACAGAATTTTCCTGAAGTGCATAAAATAAGGCTTGAATGGAGAGTCAAACACAAGTTGCAGAAGAGGTGACCACACTGCCACCTGAATGGTGACCATCACACACGCTGAGGCGTGCACATGTGTGGGCAGTTATGCACAGCCAGCCAGTGGTCCTGGAGCCCGCTTGGGCAGGCTTGAGAGAGCCATTGGTGTTCATCTCTCCCCCCTCCTCATTCAGGGAGGTCACCTTGGTGGCAAAGAATTAGCCACAGTGGGAGGACTTACACCAGGAATTTGGCAAACGCTGCCAAGCAGAGTTTTGATGTTTTGGGGAGAGTTTGCTTACCAGCTCACGACCACAATCCAGCTCATACAAACCAGTGCACATATGTGCACATTCAGCCATAAAACTCAGCTGGGAGGATGTGCACAGCCCCACCCACCCACGGAGGTGGAGCAGGGGGCTAGGTGTGTGTTGGAATCAGACTGCTTGGGCTTGGAACTCATGTCTGCCACTCACTGAATCCTAAGTCCTTCCCCATCTGTAGTTGGGGAATGCCGACATTTCAGGGATGTAGCCCACCTGGGGGGGGGGCAAGCTCCCCTTGGATGTTAACTCATCGTTCCATGAGTTGGTGCTGTCACGCCCACCCTGCACCTCTTGTCAGGCCTCAGTGCAAGCCCTAAGGAGAACCTTGCAGGTCTCGCACAGGCCAGCCCCAGGGCAGGTGTCTTCACCAAGGACAGAGACACCACCACTGTCTGCAGGCAGCTCTGCCCCCCATAGCTGTTTTGATCGGCGGACAGGAGCTCTGTGAAGGGGGACTGGCCACCCTGTCTGGGAGCTCTCCCTCCACTGACTCAATTGCCACCTGCTGCCCATTCTCCCACTGGAGACACAGCTAGAGCAGAAGAAAGTCCCCTCCCCGTACAGAGCTGCCATTGTAGTGGAGGACAGGCAGTAAAGAAGATGGGTCAGTAAAATACATCATGTTAGTGCAGCACTAAGTGGAAAATAAAGCAGGGTGGACGTGTGGGTTTGGGCGTGTGTGAAGTGCATGGAGGCTCCTCCGGAAAGGTGTCACTGCAAAGTGGGCGTTTTAGCAAAGACCTGGAGAAAGTGAGGGGACCTATGTGGCATTTCTGGAGGAGGAGTCTTGCAGCCTGATGGAATAGCACGTGCAAAGGCCCTGGGTCAGAAGCTGGGACTGTGTATTCCAGGGAGAGCATGGAGGCCCAGGTGGCTGGAAGGGAGATGGCAGGAAAGGAGAGAGAATGGCTGCGATTAGTCTCCATCACTTATTGCACTTGATGCTTCCTCAAGTCTTTGAGGGCAAATCATGACAGAAATAAACACGAAATCATGTAGCCAGGAAGGCTGACTTGGACTGACCCCAACCCTCCCGTCCAGTCTGAGGTGGGAGAGACGAGGACATGCATCAAGGCCCTGGGGAGTAGCATCTCACCCCAACATGTCGCTGCTCATGCCCAGCAGAGTTAGAAGAGCGTGGGGGGACCTCAGAACTCATAGATACCTGCAGCATTGGATGGGCCAACCCCCGAGATCTCTTCCAACATTGAGAACCCCAATGGTGGAAAGGGGTGGAGGGTGTGAAATGAAGACACGGGCACACTGTCCACTCACTCACTTGAAGAATCACATACCTTCTCCCAGGCATGCCCACGCATGCTCACATATGCACATGTTTACAAGCGTGCTCAGGCAGGCAGGCACATACCTCACAGCCCACGCCAGTGCTTAAATGTGAAAACAGTGGTTTTCATTCGTATAACACCTGCTCTCACCTTTATGTCTGGAGCCTCACCTAGCCTGTGAGGAATACTGTCATTATACACCAGGGGACACTCAGGCATGGAAGGTCACAGAAGGTGCAATGCTGCAAGGCTGCACCAAGGGGAAGCTGGATCTTGACTGAGGCTGTTAGTCAGCATGTGTTTGAGTGTGTGCTCACCAGACAGAGCTGCAGATGACCCCCTCCCCCTCGCCTCCCAATTCTGTCCACTGTACAACCCTAGGGCCAGGGCGGGCTGCAGAGCTGTGAACCCCTGAGGGGAGCAGTGGGCAAGCCAGTGTACTCTGGAGAATGCCCTTCCTTCAGCCCAATCACCAGAAGAAGCCCCTCTGCCAAGGCAGGCAACACCAGGTAGCACCTGGCCAGGGTTCTGGGGGCCAAGGGAGGCAGGTGTGGCCCAGCCACCTCCCCACCCACCTTGGCTGTGGGGGAGCTCGGGGTGAAAGGCACTTAATGCCTGCTGGCTGCCTCTGAAGGCATGTACCAGGGAGGCTCAGGCAGCGCCTGAGGCCGGTCCTGCCAGCAGCCCCTGATGATGTATGAGGCTCAAGTCCCACAGGCAGCAGGGTGCTGACCCGCGCTGGGGGTCCCCTGACTCGGCCTATCTGTCAGGGTGACAGGTGGAGCCCAGAGAGATTGGGGGGTGGGCAGGTGTGGGGGCGCCTGCACCACCAGTCGGCTCACACACAGGCATCCCCAGGGGGATGGGGCTTGCATTCACTCTGTGCCTGGTGTGGCTCTGTGGTCAGACGGTGGCTGCAGGTCCACATTCCCTATGTCCTGTCCTCCCCAAGACCTGCCCTAAGCAAGGCCAGTCCCAACACCACACTGGATGCCTCGTCGTCTATCGCCCTATGTCCATGTCAGCTCAGTGGCCAGTGAGCTCTTTTTATTTCATCTTAGCAGGACTTTCTGGCATCATCCATCCTTCACTTCTATATGGACCGAGAAGGGAAAGGGGTGCAGGGAGATGGGAGACCTACCCCTATCCCAGTTCCCACAAGCATGGCCAGATGGGAGATGTCACCTGGCTGGGCAGAGTGGTAGCTAAGAGTGGCCATTGACCTCGGGTCCCACAGCCCAGGAGTGTGCCCGGCCCTGTCATGCATCTGAGAATGCAGGAAGCAGAGCCTCGTCCACGGGGCATGGACTGGTGTAGGGTGACCATCTCAACCCCTACTGAGCTGTGCAGACCAGGGCTTTGTGTTCACACATGGGGACCGCACAGTCTTTCCGTCCCTTAAGCCACACCCAGAGCCCATGGCCATTGGCCTGAGCATACTCTGTGTTACTAAAAATGCTTCTATTGTCATTCAGAGGGAGGCTGGTGCTGCCCCGGTCGCACCCTGCAGTTGGCTAACATGGACAGAGCACAGGTCAGGCCCAGCTCCTGACACACGAAGCCCTTCACCTGCGTGGAAGGAGTTGGACGTGTGACTGCAAGGAGGGTAAGCATCCCAGGCCGTTTAAAAAGGAGACAAATCAGCTTCAAGGAGGAAGGAAGCTCTGACACAGGCCACAATGTGGACGAGTTGGGAAAACACCATGCCCACGAGAGACGCTGCGTGTGGATGATTCCAGGGACGTGAAATGCCTGGAGGAGGCAAATCCACAGACAGGAAGCGGGTCTGCGTTGGCCAGGCTAGGGAGCGGGTGACTGTGGATGGGGACGGGTCTCCTTCAGGGGGTGACAGAAATGCTCTGGAACCAGGAGGTGGTGGTGGGTACCCAACACTGACTGTGCTAGATGCCACTGATTTGTGCACTTTCACATGGTGACAATGGTGACTTTTATGTCATGTGTATTTTACAATTTAAAAAAAAAAAAAAAAGGAATGTTCAGGGAGACCCCCTGAGAGGGGCGTGTGAACAAGCCTTGAGTGAGGAAGGGGCATTGAGCCCTGCGAAGGGGAGCATCTGGGTATAGCTGGTCGCCTAGTAGGAGGAGGTCGTGGGGAGGAGGGGCTTCAGTAAGGTGAGGCTGAAAGGTCAGGAGGCCTCCAGGTGAGGCCATTCCTTCCAGAACCTCCTCCAGCCTCGGGCCCAGGCAAAGCCTAGAGAGAGGCAGGCTCAGTGGCCTAGAGGTCAGAGGTTGCCCCTTGAGGTCACCTTAGAGCCTAAATGCCACCTGCAACCAGGACCAGCTGGAGCCTGGGTGGGCATTGAATCAGGGCCAAAAATCAGCATTTACCCAATTTAGAACTTGACCGGTGGTCACTGGGCCTCAGCCCCATGGGAGTCTGAGCATCTTGTGGTGACTTTTCCTTCTTGTCCATTTGGGACATTTCAAGGAGTTTTGAAACTAATTAAGGTTGTCAAATCCTTAGAGTAATCTGTAAGAAAAAACATTGACACCCAGAAAAGCAAAGAGATACCTGTAGACACAAGAGGCTTCTAAGAGGCTCTGCCACCTGGAGCCCAGGGCTCCTTCTGATCACAGCTGAAGGGAGGTTGTAGGTGAGGCCATCTGGATCAGGTGAGATGGCTTGGGGTGACTTTGACCCAGAGACAACCTGGCATGGGGGTTTCTAAAATGACCCCAGCCAGATGGCCCGGGCCCGGCCCCGAGAGTACCCTGCACACCTGCTCTCTGACTCATCACCATCCCGGCACGGGTGCCTCCCTCCCACCTGCATCTGAGAGGATGTTGGTTACCTGCCAGGCTCAGGGGAGCCTTGGCGTGGATTGTGTTTCCTGGGAGATGAGAAGGCAGGAGGTAGAAAGTTGGTGGCCACTCCCGGGGTCACCAAGGCCGCTCCTTCCAGCTCCTCCCTGTGCTCAGGCAGGGAGGGCAAGGATGGGGCCATGTGCCCACTGCATCTGCCCCCACCCTCTCCCTGTGCTCACAATCAGCCCCTCCCTCCTCCAGGGACCTCGCAGATGGGGGCTCACCCAGTAGGGTTCTATCAGTGAGGGAGAGCGTGCTAATGGCCTTGAGTAGAGAGCTGGCAGCGTCCACCTGCTGCCCTCTCAGCTGGAGGTCTGACCAAAGCCTCTTCCTGTATCTCTGACTCGAGGTTGGCCTTGACCCTCATGTCCACTTGGGTCTCTGCTCTGACCCCTCAGGCAGACTCAGTTGCTACCATATAGACCGTCTCGTGCATCACAGCACCAGCATGCCTCCTCGAAGCAGCACATTTAATCACACCCTCTGCTAGACTGTCGGCTCCAGGAGGCCAGGCCTGCGTCCGTCTCGCTGGCTGCTCAGCACATGGTCTGGAGTGGGCACTCTATAAATCAATATACCTTACAGAAGGAACAGGAGCCGGGTGCGGGCACTGCAGCAGTGAGGCTGGGGCTGGGGGCTGGGCAGGGGGCCAGGGCGGCTGGAGCCAGGGTGAGTGGAAAGACCAGGCCGGTGACAAGGTGGACCCAATCAGGAGGCTCTGAAGTGTGACATGAATGTGAGGTTCTTACGTAAGAGGAGGGCGATGGGAGAGGAAAGGACGAGCTTGGGGCTGGAGTTTCTACCGCTCTGCAGCCCGGCTCTCTGCCGCCGCCCGCTTCTGGGCTTTCTTGGCTGGGGCTGCTCCTGACAGAAGGGATGCATGTTGTCGGGGGCGGGGGGCTTGGTGTGTGTGCATGTGCGTGTGTGAGTATGTGTGTGTGTTTAAAATACAAAAAAAAGGAGCGTGGCTATACCCAGCTGCGAGAGGCTGGCCGGGCTCCGTCCGTGCCAGTTCCCTCCAAGCTGGCACGGTGGGGACAGGAGGAGGGAGAGGTGAGGAGCTGCTGTGAGGGGAAGATGGACGCTTGCCATGGACGAGCAGCGGGCTGGGCGCCTCCCGGGTGCCCGCGGGCTCCTGGGGCCAAAACTCACAAACAAAAACCACAGCAAATCGCTGACAGCCCATCTCAGGAAGGCAGCAGCCGCTTGGCAGAGGAGCTACAGAGGACCCGACTGGGAGCAGGTGGACAGTGGTGGCCGGCGCGGCACAGGTAACTACCGAGTGGGGCGTGCTGGGCAGGTGACTGGGTCTCGGCCTGGGTGCGGGTGACATGGCACAGAAGCTGGCAGGGATGGCTGCGTCCAGCGGGGTTCTGGGCCAGCACGATCTACTCTCTTATCCCCTGGCTCCCTGAGAAATGCTCTGGGCACACAAGATGGTCCACCACCCCAGGCCTGTTTGTCCAGGTGTGATGGCCAGGAGTCCTCCAGGTGGCACAGGAACCATCCCTGCACAGAGGAATAAAGCAGGGCTGGCCGGCTGCGTATGGAGAGCATCGGGGTTTGAGGGGACAGCAGCCACACCCAGGGTCTCCTGCATGGCAGCACCTCTGGCTCTGATGCTCAGGCCCCTCCTTCTGGATTCCTGTGACTACATCACCTCCACCCCATGCCCCGCTGGCTCACAGGGCCAGGTCCTCTCTGCCTTGTTTTTGGAAAGGTGTCCCCAAACCGTCCTTGAATGTCTGTTTCTACTCGCAGGCCAACCCGGAGACTCAGGTGGGGAGGAAAGGAAGGTTGGAGGGTGACACCTGGAGGGGCTGGGAGATCCCTAGAGAAGCATCTTACTTCCCTTCCTCCCATCTGCCCAGAGCCCCTCAGCCTGGCTTGGCACGGAGGTGCCTGTGTGCAGACCGTTGGGACCACAGCCAAACGTGGCCATCAGAGGGAGCTCGGGTGTCTGTGCCAAGGAGCCCAGCTGCCGAGGGCACAGGGGCAAGCTGCCTGGGTGGGGAGGAGCTGTGCCTAGGGGGCTCCAAGGACAAAGCCCTGCTGGGCAGACAGGGCCAAGGCAGTAGGAGAGGCTATGCAGACTTCTCGCCTGCCGGGAGGCGGGGGCAAGAGTGCTCGTACTGGCCCCAGTGCCTGGCTACCCCTCCCTGGCTGAGAGCAAGGCTGAGGGTGGGAGGGAGACTCCAAACACATCGGACACATGCCTTAGGCTGGGGCACAGGAACAGGGGAGACACAGCTGCCACTCTGGGGACTCTGGGCAGGATGGTCCTTTGTGATGTTTGGAGCAGCCAATGTAGATCCAGAAAGAAGGTGCCACATGAGGGTGCCTGGAGCACATGGCTGGGAAAGGTACGGGTGGGGACCCATGGGGCAGACGTCCTGTGCAGTGGCCAGTCCCAGCTCTGCTGAATCGGGAGGGGTTTAGGCTGTGGGAGCAAGTAGGTTGAGGCGCCTAGCTCTGGGAGGACAATGAGGGGCCTCCAAGGTCTGGGGTGGCTGAGGGGCAGCAACTTGGGGGTGGCCCAGCACTGTGTGGCCCAGGGAACACAGGATGTGGAGTTAGGCAGGTGGAGATGGAATGAGAGGTGCTTTGGGGCTTCGGACAGGGCTCAGACCCTGGCAGAAGCCCCGTCACGAAATCGCTCAGGCAGAGGAGAGGGGCTCCCAGTCAGTGATGGGACATCCTCCCGGCCAGGCGAGTAATGGGGGGGGGGGTTCTGAAGAGGGTGCTCAATCCCAGTCTGGCTGGCCCCAAAATGGGGCCCGCAGTGCATGCCACCCCTCAGAGCCCTGGGCAGACAACATTCTCCATGGAATGCTCTGGGAAGCAAATACGATGGCCCTGGGTGCTGGCCAGGAGCTGAGTGTGGGGTTTGCCCTGAGGTTTTCCATCCTCAGTTTGGTTGGCTGTGGTGGGTGGGCCGCCCTCAGTGGTTAGGTTGGCTCACCAGGTGGGTCCTGTGGGTCATACCCTGGCACCAGTGCAGGTTTGCTCAGGTCTTTGTACTTGGGGGTTCCTTTTGTCCCCAGCCCCTACGACTCTCCATCACTGGCCCCAACACCACCACTAGCAGGGCAGGTACTGCTCTGGTCCAGGTAAGCCCTGGTCTGAGCTCCCAGGGGGAGGTTTCAGAACCAGAGGGGCTGTGGGCAGTGGTGACTGTCCACTGTGCTTCCAGCAATGGGAGGCCAGGATGTCCCCAACCACAGCCTCATTCCACCGCCCAAACCCCATCAAGTGCAGGGGGGCTCCTCTGCTTCCTCAGGCTCCCCTGGTCCCAGTCCTGCCCCAGTCTGTGGCCTCATCCGGAGATTCAGGGGCCACTTTGCCAGGAGCTCTGACCTGACCATGGGCCTGCGTGGGGAGAGTAGACAGTGGGAGCCTTGTTGTGGGGGAACCAGGGAGCTGACCCATGGCATCCACCCCCACAGCCTTGCCCACAGCTGCCCCTACCGGCAGGTCTTTGTCCACGGAACTGGGGCAGGTGGCCTGAGCCAGTGTGGTGACAGGGAGAGATCTGCCCTCAGTGGCAGAGGCCAGCGCCCCCGCCCATCGCCACCGCATTTCACAGTCCTCCTTCCTGCACGGGCTCCCAGCTCCCTGGAGAGTCCTGCCAGATGTTCCTTGGCCGACACATTGCTTCCCTAATGAAATATTCATGCAATCTTTCTGCCTCTTGACAGAAAAGCCTCTGAGGCTCCCACACCATGGGAAGTAAGACTGGCACCCGGCCTCCCAGAGGGTCCTGGGAATGAGTAGGCACCAGCCACCCCCACCCACCCTGCCCTCTCCAAACCCTGGCCACCCAGTGTGGGGACAAGCCATCCGACTCTGCATCCCAGCCAGAAAGGGATCCACAGCTTCCGATGGCCCACATCCCATGTGAAAAAGACCTGACCTACGGCCCACCAAAGTCCCTCCTGCTATGTGGTGGCCAGGGCTCTTCTTGGCACTCCGGTCACCTGCCATCCATCCATCCATGTATCTATCCATCGACTGTCCATCCACCCATCCATCCATCTATCCTTCCATCTGTCCATCCATCTGTTTGTTCAGTATCAGCGGAAAGTCTACTAAGTGCTATTTCTGTACATGGAGATTGGGGTTCATAATGTTGAGTGAAACAAACCGACCCTGTGTTCTGGGCCAGACCCTGGTGACATTTTCCATGCACTCGTCACATTGGGCATCCTTCAGGGGCAAAATCCATGGAGAACCCCAACCACACGGCAGCCTCCAAGGGGCCAGCTCAGGTGCCCCACTTAGGTCCCTGAAAGACAATGCAAAGGATCTCAATCACTTTGCCACCTCCCCAGCCGTGCCTACGGGGAGTGAGCACAGGGAGGCAGGAGGCTATGGCTGGGGACTGTACTGGGGCTTCGCTGGGGTCACTTCTCCAGCTCTCCCCATCCCATTGCGGTGCAAACTGCTCCCATAGGTGGGTCAGGTGCTCCACGTGTGTGCTTCCTGGCCTGGGGTGAGGTGGGCTGCTGTACCCAGCCCCACAGGCCCCTCAGCCCTGCTGCCAGGGCTCTGGGCCCAAGCCCCACTGTCAACACCTGTGAGTGGCCACCCAAGAGCCACCTGCCTGCTGAGCCTGCGGCAGACACTCCCCGATGGTGCCAGGTACGTCCCTGAAGTCTGTGAGGCGGCTGCCCGCACCCTCCTGTCTGGCCCCGCCCTGGCCCCTCAGCTAGCACCTCTATACCTCTGTTCAGACAGTGATTGAACCTGGGGTGCCCCACCCTCCTCTCCCTGAATCTGACTCATGCTCCAAGGCGTCGTAATCTCCTCCCCCCATGTGGATCTGTGGGGTGTGTCTGTGTAGGAAGGTGAAACTGTCAGTCCCTGTGGCTGGGTTGTTGGATGAGAGGTTAGGGGCCGGATGGAGAGGAGAGGAGGGTGAGGGTGGCACATCCAGGACACAGGTGGCTCCCACACATTCTCTGTGTACCTTGGTGTGCATGTCAGCTTAGTGCTCTGCTCACGGTCAAGTACAGGTGGTGGGCAGTGAAAAGGTGGGGGATGGAGCGGCCCAGGAGGAGCATATAACCTTCCCCAAGTGTGAGGGGCAGTGCCAGACACTGCGCATATGGCTTGGTGCCAGCTGAGCCCAGTTTGAGCCCCAGCTTCTGCTTGCTGTGTGACCTTAGTCCGCTCTGAGCCTCCACTTTCTCATCTGTAAAATGGTTCCAGCCACACTAGAGTTCATGGAATGACAGCACTTGGTTTGGTGCCTGGCTCAAATTGCCCTCAAGAAATGCCAGTAGGCAGTGACCAGGCTCTATTCAGCCAAGGCTGGTCACTGACATCAGCCACCCTAGGTCTAGACAACCCCTCTGTCACCTTCATGGCAGACGGGGGAGACTGGGTCCAGAGGAAACTCTCAATTTAGCTGCTTCCAGGAAGGAAGGGCCCAAGAGTCGTTGGTATTGTTGGCAGGGAAAGAAGCTTAGAACCCTCGAACTCTGGACCCAACCATCCTTCCCTGAGGGGCCATTGAGGCTGCCTGGCCTCCTAGAGGGGCCCATTTCCTGTCACTGGGGGGCAGGGTGCTGGGAGACCAGTGGCTATTCCATGCTGTGTGGCCTCCCCAGGCACCGCCTTGCTCTGGACACCACACCTGGAGAGACAGAATGCAGCTGGCCCTCAAGAGTGGGTGGCTCAGGGGCGGAGAAGGGACCAGTTGATGTGTTTCTCCCAGAGGTGGTCCTTGTGGCCCTGGGTCTAAGGAAAGAAAGAGGCTGTGGGCGTCTTGAACGAAATCTCCCACACTGTCATCAGCAGAGCCGAGGACTGCCTTCCTGCGCTTGGTCCCTCTGCTCAGCCAGGGTCTCCCTAGTCTGGGGGGTAGTTGAGGTGGGCAGTGGGGGCAAATGGCTGTCCCCTGAGATGCCCACAGGGGTTGGGGAAGCACAGTGAGGGCCTCTGTGTGATGAGTCCACAAGACCCTGGGCTCTGGTCTGCAGGTCACAGGGAGGCCTGAATCTGTCCCACGGGCTTCCCTGGAACAACATGCCATCCTTGGGTGCTCTGAGGGGTCTGCCCACTCTAAGAGATTCTGCCCAGGATCAGAATCAAGGCCCAAACCCGGCCTCCCCTCTGCCGACTCACAGGGAACGGTCCTGGCCTGGGAGGGGCTCTCAGGGGGCTCCCGGGCTCCAGCCCTCCCCAAGTCTACAGCAGGACTTGCCCACCCACCTTGGCCTCTGAGCTGAGTCTTTGCCATTAACTAGGTGACCTTGGTAACTGTCACCTAGAGTGACAAGATAAAAACTCCATAACAGTACCATTTACTGAGAGCCAAGCTTGAGCTTTGCCCCAGTGGTTTTGTCTAATCATCTGGGAGGCAGGCATGGGGGCTCCACATTCAAGACTCAAAGAGGTCAAGTCACCTCCCCAAGGCCACAGAGCTTGATGGTGCAGAAATGAAGCAGCCCAGGAATGCCAGGCCTGGAGCCCTGGGTGTTGTCACCAGGACAGGCAGACTGGAGCTGGGACCCTCCCCCAGAGGTGATCCCAAGAGCTGGACCCCAGCCCTCCAAATATCGTGGTCCAAAGATCCAATGCCAGTGCCCTCCCTTCACAGGCGGTGGGCTTAGGGGAGCCCCCGGCCCCTGTTGCCTCTCTCCTGCACTGTTGGTGAGGTAATAAGCTATGCGTGTAGTGTAGAAATAAAACATGTTCTGCAGAACAAATGGTGTTAATTTGCAGCGTGCTCCACAGCCTGGCGTTACTGAGTGCCTAGAGGGTGGGGGCAGCAGCTGCTCCAGAATTAACAGCCGTGTGCAGCAAATTAGAGGGGCCATGCATCACCATCAGAGGCACAAAGTACCCCAAACTTCAACTCGGGCAGCCCTGCACCTTCCTGGAGGAAGGAAGTTTCCGGGAAGGCAAGAAGAGCAGCTTTCCAGGCCCTCTCCCCTCCTGGAGGTCGCTGTTCAGAGTAGCCAGTGCCCACTGCTGGGCCCACCCAACGACACCCCCAGGGTCCAGTGTGGGGTCAGATGTTGGATCAGGTGAGGGGTCTAGTATGGCTGCCCATTGGAACCCCTCCTCCAGAACCTGTGTCACGCCTGGTGGCACAGGAGAGGGCGGGCAGCTTTGTCCTTTCTCAGTGGCCGCCTCACCCACTGGGCACTAAAAATGAATTTGAGGCGAGTCCTGTCTTGGACACTGCACTCTCAGGCCCCCTCGCCCTGGCAACCTTGACTGATACCCCTCCTCCTGTCTCCTTCGTCACCCAAGGTTCCAGCTCCTGGCCCCTCCCAAGGCCCAGTTAACCCGAATGTCTATTTGTCTTATTTATTTATTACTCGCTGTTGCTGCTCAGAGCTGCAGCTCCCTATTGATCCATAACAACATTGGCAGCTCCGAGATGCCCGGCTTCTCCTGGGCGATCTGTCTTCCTTGACCCTACCCCACCCCACCCAACCCCTGTCTGTCTGACTGACGAGGGTCTGCCTTAGGTATGAGGGGGAGGCTGGATCTCACATCACAGCTTCGTAGGAGATGCCAGCCACGTGTCTGCATCCAGTGAACACTCCATCCATTCACGTCATCCATTCGCCCCTGTTGGGCCAGCCACTGGTGGGGCCACCTTCCTGAACCTCCAAACTCTGGAAATCTAGGCTGCTTCTGGGATGGGCAGAAAAAGGACAGGTGCACAGGGCAGGGGTGTTTGTCTTCCCTGCTGGTCTTTGCTGGACCCAAGGGGCCAAGGAACCCATGATATACAGAATTGGGGTCCTCTCTGCTTTCTGGTCTTGCTTTCCCTGTAGCCCCTGTTTCCCTCCTCTGTGGGGAGGAAGGTCATTCTAGAATTGTACATCTCTCAGGAAACCAACCCCTACTCCTTTTGCTAAGGTCAGTGCTGGGCACGCAGAGGCCTTCATTCAATGCTTATGGGGTGATGGGCGGACAGATGGACAGCTTAACTAACAGGGTTCTGGACTCAGAACTTGACACAAGGAAGGATCTTTGGCGTGCACGTAGTCCAACGGTCCCATAGTACAGATGGGGGAACTGAAGCTACCAGAGAGGAAGCCTCCTTCTCTATGGCCACCAGTGTGTCCAGCAGAGCAGGGCACAAAATCAGTCGTCTCACGGGCTTCTCCGTGGGCAGATCTCCAGGTGTGCTGAGCCAAGGGCCAAGAGCTGTGGGTGTTACAAAATCTAGCGCAAGGTGGGGTCCTGAAGGGGCTTGGAGACAAGTTGGGGAGACCCTCTCAAACATCAGGACATTAAATCCCATACTCGACAAGAATAAAAGCAGCATCACGAGGCTTCTCAGAAGTGGACCAAGGAGTTGGGGGAAGGGTCAGAGGCCCAGGGTGGGTGACTGAGGTGGAGGTGGGGGGAAGACTTTTGGGATGGTCCCAGGTGAACCAACCGAGGCAGGAAGTGTGTCCGAGAGCTGCTGACGGGTGTGTGGGAGGAGGAGGCTACAACAATGGGTTGGGATGAGTCAGGAGGGCTGGGAAGGACAGGCAGGGAGCTTGGCATTCTGGCAGAGGAAGGATAGGGCCCTTTAAGAAAAGAGACTGGAGGTGTCTGGCCCATCTTTAGCTCCTAAGCCTGCCTGCTTCCCGCTGACACCATCCACCCCTGGTGCTCAAGCAGCCTTTGTTCCCTGATCTCGCCTGCTGTTTAAACTCTCACTTTGCAAGGAAACACCTTTGGGGATGAAATATAACCTAGAACCACAATATATAAAACAGCTTGCGAGAGGTGCTCTGCTGAGAGGGGGTTAGAAGTGAGGATCCCGTGTACTCAGCCACCCCTGCCCACCCCACATGGAGGCCTCTTGGGCAGCTCCAGGGCTCATCCAACACAGCCTGAAACCACAGTCCTAGACCCAGGCCAGCAGTGCTGACCATCTTGTCTGGCTCTGGCCACTGTATGGTCCTGACCGCAGACTCAGCAGGCATGGTGGTGGTGGGGGGAGACTCTTGTTTGCAGGGGGGAATGTGGGGTTTGGCTGGTAGGGGAGAAGGACGGGGCTCAGGGTCTCCCCTTGCTGGGGCCAGAGTGTGGAGAGGACCCTGCACCCCCTTTCCGAGCCTGGGTGGCTGGCGGTCACTGCCAGGTCACATCTGCGGGGCACACGGGAGCAGCTCCAGATGTACCAGAAGGGCTGTGCTCGAATGTCAGTTCCATCTTCTCACAATCATTTCAGCATCCTCTTAGCTCCACGAACACGCAGCCTGCTCGTTTGAATGCGTAATTAGCCGAGCAGTCTACCTCGCTAATTTCAAGGCAGGGGAAGAGAGTGGAGGGGGCTTAGGAATTTGCATATTAATTTAGCCGAGGGAGAGAAAAATTGTTTACCACTTCCTTCTCCAGTGGCTCACAGAGGACTTAACTCTTTCCTGTTTGCTGTCTGGAGCCTTGGAAAGACAATGTGAAGGGGCCGCAGCCAGTCCAGCCAAAGCTTCCTGGCTCACCTAGGCCTCCTGCTATGTCCCACCCCCAGGGGTGCTGGCAGCCCCCTTTCTTTGCAGGGTTCACATGGGGGCTCCTCTGGGGCCAGATGATAAAGGGACTGGTGTTGCTGGGGATATGCTAATGACCCCAAACTTCCCTCCTCAGCTGACCCTCACCTATGGTTTTGAGGAATTGGAGATACCTGGGTCCCTTTAACTGCCCCATCCTCTTCATCTATTAATTGATTCCACAACCTCCACAGCACACCAAATCCAGTCTCAGCGTAGTGTCGGGGCCATGGGGAGGATATGTGGCTGTCCTCCCCACCAGGTGGGTCAGCAGAAGGTGAGGCGCTGCTGAGAGCCCTCTGATTTCATAAGTTAAGACAAGCTTTTGCTGGAGTGGTCAAGGCAGGCTTCCTGGAGGAGGTAGCATTTGCCCTGGGCCTAGCAGGAAGAATGTTCTCACTGGCAGCAAAAGATGCCTCTTTAAGTGATGGACCTCGTGACAGGAAGCACCTGGGGAGCTGGGTTCTTCGTTCTGACCAGATTCAGGGCTTGTGAGGTCTCGGAAGCTGGAAATGTTTGTGAAAGGCCCCTGATGACAGACTGAATGAGGCATGTGCCATGGCAAACAACTAAACCGCTCTGAGCCTCTGTCTAGTTTGCCAGGTGGATAATAATAATTCCAAGCGCTGTTTTAGGATGGAATGAGACACTGTGAAATGTTTGGCACAGTCATGTCTTCAGGCAATGCCGCCACCTGCTGCGGTTGAGATTCTTACTCAGACAGACAGCAGCGTCCACTCAGAAAAGGTGCGATGCATCACAGTGACGCAGGCAGCTCTGTTTCCCCAGAGACAATGTTTAACGGGGCTATGTTTCTAGCTGAAAGCCTGATCCTCACCATGGCAGACATGACGACAGGCACCATATTCCATCCCCCTACCCCCTACCCCGGGGCCTGGTGAGCACCAGATGAGGCGAGCTGCAGAGAGCCCACCCATGCCCACTCCACACATGGTGATCTGGATAGGAGCCACCCATTATCACGGCGCCTGATGGCAACTAGGAACATATGCCACACGCGGGTCAGTGAAAAGCGTTTTCTAAAATGCACAGACACACCTAAACTGCAGCTGCACCTTCTTTAGAATTGGAACAGTGTACCCCATGTCAGGAAGCAGCCAGGCGAGGGACTTGAGGGCAGCTGCTGGGGGCACCCTGAGAATCCATGGGGACTGTGGGCATGAGTCACAAGATGTGGGGGGTCCTGCAAGAGGGATGACCAGATGGACTGAGACCGGCATCCACAGGGGAGAGTTCAGGCCAGGCCGGCCACCTCCCCTCTCCGAGACTCAGTTTCTTGGCATCACCAGAAGCCTGGCCCCTCCTGAGCCAGGGCAGACATCATTAATCAATCACAGTGCCTCTGGTTGATTCCAAGAGCCGTGGGGGATTCCAAAAGCTGCTTTTGCCATCTAGATTAGATGAGGTCTAAATGCCCAGTTGAGGCTAGTCTACATCTCACATGCAGGTCACTGAGGAACGGGCAAGGCTGCCACCTTTGAAGGACTGGGCTGTAGGCCCCGCTCCCTCTAAGCTTTCTCTTGCTGCCAGCCCTGCTAGCAGCTAACGAATGGTGCACTTCGGGGTCTGCAACCTGGCAGGCTGGCCTCCCACACCAGATGCCAGATCTGCCCAGCACACTGGCTTGGCAGCACACTGTGACGAAGCACACGGGCTTGGGGCCAGATACCTGGGTCCCAGAAGGCCTGGGCTCTGCCACTGACCATCCTGTGGCCTGGATGGGATGCCTTCCACGGGTTATGTATGTACTTGGCTCACAGAGTTGGTAAAAGGGAAGAGAAAGAAGCCCAACCCTGCACCCAGTCCTGCCCAAGCCAGCAATCGCCACCCCTCATCCCCTGCTTCTGGCAAAGAAAGGTGAGGAGGCCCCGGGGATGAGAGCAGGTGATTCTGAGGGCAGGAATCCACAGGGCTTCTCAGGGTGGTCCCAGCCACCCTCGTGGAACTCCTAAAATGTTTGCTGGGGATGTAGATTCCTGGGCCCCCCCAGGTCCGGGGAGTCCAGACCCACCTTCAGGGTCCTACTGTCTGATTATTGGGACCTTCCCAGGGCCATTCTCTCCCCAGGGTCTGAAAGCCCAGTGCCCTCAAATCTCATGTGGGGCGATAGCCTCTCCCTCCTGCACTTCTTCCTTCAGGGAACCTGTGAGATGAAACGGCAATGGACTCGAAAGCTGAACCACAGGCAAAAGTGGGGGGCTGTCGCTGGGAGAAGAAAGCCAGTAGAGCTTGGACCCCTGAGTGTGTGGATGCAGGTCTCTGAGGGACTGTGCCCAGTTGGGCGGGTGCTGCCCAGCAGTCGGGCAGGAGCAGCTTGCTCGGCCCCCTGCCGTCCCCGCTCATCCAAGCAAACCAGGACGACTTCTTTGTTTGGCGCTGTGGGTTACATGGGCTGGGTCGGGAGGTAATCTGTCTGCCTCCCGCAGCTGGCTGTCAGCTCACATCTGCGAACCGGCTTCATTTTCACTGTCATTAAAAATCCCAGGTCTGACAGGTAGAGAAAATTCAACGTAAAAACAACCACCCAGGGACCAACCGTAGCTCCAGTGGGAGCCCAACTTCCAGTCCAGGGCAAAGCCCCTCTGGGAGACAGGGTGGGGAGCCCGCCCTGCGCCCATTGTTCTGGGGTGGGCTGGGTAAGCCGAACAGGTGTTGGCCTGCCATCAGCACAGTAGGACCAAAAAAGAGACACAGAGAGAAGGCAAAGGGAGGGGATGCAGGAGGAGGCAGAAACACGAACACAGGCAGAAACCTGCCCTGGGCCACACCTGCACATCACACGGGACCCCAGACACCAGAGAAACAAGAGGTTGTGCACACACCAGGGGCACACGACTGAACCCCAACACCTGCCTCTGACCTCACTGGGCCTCCTGGGAGAGGCCTCTGGGCCTTGAGACTCTGCCCACTGTCCTTGAGGCTTTTCGCCTCCCAGTTCTTTTGGGCGAGGGAGGTACACCTGTTGGGGGGTGGGGCGTCCACAAGGGCCCTGAAGAAGAAGCTGACGTGTCTCCCTGGGCAATGTGAGGAAGGCTGGTGCCCCCACCAAGTCACATGGCCCTGGGGGGCACTAAAGCACGTCACAAGGACAGATGCCAGCCCTGCTTCTTAAGATTTCTCCATCACTCAGGCAGATCACTTCCCACTTCTGAACCTCCGGGGCCGAAACTATACAGAGTGGTAGGTGGGTGGAAGGGCCTGGTATGGGCGTGAAAGGTGTTGGGCCCTGGCCTGTGGTGGAACTGGCCCCTGCAGATCACCCTGGTATCCTGCCCTGGCTTCATTCCACCAGATCCGCGCTCCAGTGACCACTCACCTCTCAGAGGAGCCTGACACCATTCTTTTCTCTCGTGGGGTTGGAGTGTACACTGGATGCTGGCTCTCAGGTCACGGATCTTGGAAATCTGTCCTTAGCACCAACCACCCTGATACCCTTTCTCTGTGATGGGACAGGAGCATCAGGCCTCAGGCATTCTCTGCTGCTGTGCTCAGCCTGGCTGGGTGCACTGTGACCCTGATCAAGGCCAGCCCCTTGGAGAGCCTGGGGACTGGCCGAGTTCCTGCTGTCCAGGGCCTTGGCTGGAGCCTGAGGTGGGCTCAGATCCTGGGTCTCAGAGTCCTAGGGCGCTGGTGCTCACGCACTTGTCAACATCTGGAAAAAGTTCACAGAGGGCTTGGGAGGATGTGCCCATCCTAGCCTGGCTGGCTCCCTCCCAGCTGGGGACAGAGGGACCTCCACAAGGCCAGGACCACCCACCCCCAGAGCAGAGGCAGCTCAGGAGTTGAGGAGCTGGCATGTGGAGGGTTAACCACTGATTATAGCTTTGTCTCTGCATCGGCTGCATAATGTGCTCATTTGCATACTGCAGTGTGCGCTCAATTAAAATGAACTTTTAATTTCTTCTAAGTAAATTACTTCTTGCCGGTACGTGACGCGCACAAATGTCAGAATAATGGGAGAGCCTTAATGAGCTGGGGAGTGAAGCGGGGTGGGGGCTGCTGGGAATAACCCCAGGACATGCATGTTCACAGACATGCATACGGGTGGACGCACAGATCCGTGACCCGACTGGCACACTCATTCCTCCACACACAGCTCACCCTCCAGCTTGCCCTCAAATGTGGGCACACCCATGTGCACACACGGGTTTACAAACTCCTACCTAAGATGGAGTCACATTTCTCCCCAAGCTTCAGCCTCCCTCTCTGCTGCTTCTTATTTTGCTTATAAGTAAGGGTGTAAGCTTAGAGGGTTTTAAACAATGAAACAGAATCCAGAGCAACAAAGCAGCGAGGCTATTCCCCTGGCCAGGGATTGGAGGGAACCCAGGGCTGCACTGGGGGGACACAGGTGAGCCCCTTGCTGCTGGCCCACGTAGAAAATATCACCCCTCCACTCCTCACCTCCAGTAGCCTGAGCCCTGGTCCCCATCATCCCTCCTTCTGTGCATCTGAGTTGGGAGGCAGCATTACTCTCACTGGCCAGCAGTGGAAACCGAGGCTCAAAGAGGTGATGTAGTCTGCTTGGGGCACATAGGTCGGTTCTATGAGAAAGCAGCGTGGGGAGTGGTCTATCTGCCCCCAGAGCCTGTGCCCTTTCCTCTCCTCATCCTTGGGAGCCAAGATCAGCAAATGTGGAGGTGGCATCAGCCTTCCGCTGGCCAGGCAGGGATAAGGGGCAGCGAGAAGACGCTGACCAATGCTCCCAGCTCCCAGGCCCCTCGGCCCAGCTTGGTATCATTTCAGCACCTTGGAGAGGGCCAGAAACCTACCTGGTGAACCCACTCAGGGCTTGAGTTACTAGGAGGGTCTCAAGAGAGGCTCCACCCTTTGCCCAGAGTGCTGCGGAAGGTCTGTCCCCGTGCAGAGGAGGAGTAGACACAGGGGCACTGTGTTCACAAGGCACTGTGACCAAGCATCAGCTCCAGCCCCCATGAGTCAAATGGCTCTGGACAAATCATGGAAGCCATCCACCACACACTTGTCTCCTCTGCACTTGCCTGAGGCTCCCTGGGGCCATGTTTAACCCCTGACCTGTGCTGTGACAGAGCCACTACTGGACAAATCAGCAACCACTGACCACCCCATGGGACCTGGCTGAAGCCACTGCTGGACACCTGCAGAACCATTGCTCAGATGGCCCTTGGGCAAATGCCCCCATGGACTCCAATGCTTGAGTCTTGGGGAGGCCAATCTTCTCAGCCTCCTCAGGTCCCAGAAGGGCCAAAGGAGAACCAGTGATGTAATGAATCTTAGGATGTGTAGACATGGCTCCCAAGAGGACAGAGCAGAACCAAAAACCTGCAGGCATTTGTTCTGGGCCTGCAGTGCATCTTGCAGTGTTTGAAGAGGCCCGTGGCCTTGTGGGGAGGGGCACAGACATCGCTGACAACATGGATGAGCACTCGCCTTTCAGATGGTGGTCAGGAGGGCTTCCTGGAGGAGGAAGGCCTAAAGCCTAACACATCAGGATGAAGATTCTTCTGGGGAATGTAGGGACTGAGTGACCCAGGCCAATGGAGAGTTCATGTCCAGGTGAGTTGGAGGGTGAGATGGAGGGGTGGTGACTAGGAGTGCACCAGGGAGAGGCACATATACAGGTAGGAACGGTACACGAGGGGCACGGGGTGCAATGTCTGGGCTCAGGGACATGCACCTGAAAGGAAACGTGCTGGAAATGACCAAGCTGAGGGAGGTGATGAGAAGGTTCAGAGTCACGAAGAAGCCACGGGAAGTGGGGGCAAGGCCCTAGGGGTCCAAGGCTCAGGTCAGAGCCCCCAAGTCAGGCTGTGGGGCAATTTCTCAGCATGGGGGTGCATTGAGAAGGTGGCAAGTCCTGCATCTACAAATAACTTGTCATTATTTGCAGGCTGGGGGAGGCCATGGTGGTAGCCAGAGCGAAGGGCAGAGGCTTCCAGGGCCACTGCCCCCTCCTCTGACATAGCTTGGGACACCCAGGGCACAGGTGGAAAGCATTACCCAGCCCTCATTGAGCAGATAGGGAAACTGAGGCCCAGAGGGTCTCAGCCAGCCCAACCTGGTAGAGGGCAGCATGAGAAGGGTGGCCCAACCTGGTGGATGGAGAGAGCCAGGCTGCCTATGTCAGCAGTGGGAGATGATGCCTCTGTCCCATCTGCCTGTCCTGGTGACCCCACAGTCTCATTTCGAGGGTGTTGGGGGAGCAAATGGGAGGAGAACCAGGAAGGCAGCAAGCTCAGAGAGTAAAGGAGAAAAAGAGGCAGAAAGAGGAAGCCCAAGCTAGGAGTCGCAGTGAGAAGTGCCACACAGGTCTGCTCATACCCCTCCCCCTGCTCAGGAACACTCCATGGCTCCCCAGTGCCACCTGAACAAGAATAATGCCCTGACTGGGCACCCGCTCCTCAGTGCACCTCACAACCAGCCAAACTGAGTGAGAACAAACTGCCCCCAAACTTGCATGCTCTGGCCTCCTTGCCTTTGGTCACAGGGTTTCTGCACCTGGATGCTCTCCCCCTACCCTGACTACCTGACTGAACCCCCAGAGCAAGCTGAATTTCTCTCCCTCCAGCAGAGTGTACTTCTCTCCCTTCGGATCTGCCGTGAAATGATGATGGCCCTGCGTGATCATGCTGCCCTCATGTCCCTGTAGTCGGAGGACAGCTGGCCACAGTGGGGATGCGGGGACACCCAAAGGGAGAGAGGTGGCACCCAGCTGTGTGTGCATCTCTCCCAAGGAGGGGCGACAGTGTCCTCCTTGGGCTGTTGTGGTATCAGAGGGTTCGAGCTTGAACCCTGACCAGCTAGACAGTCCAGTCAAGTTCCTGTCTCCTCCTTGGGGGAGGGGCATTTCTCCTCCTGTCCATCCTAGCTCCTGTGCCTTTAAGAAGAGGAATCCCCCCTCGGCTTCCTTCCTCCCTGTTTTTCATGCCAGTCTCTCCCCCTGGATAGGTTCTGACAATTACCACTTCCCTGGCAGCTGGGGTGTGCTGCGTGTGTGTGTGTGTGTGTGCGTGTATGCGCGTGTGCGTGTCTATTCGTGCACATGAGGTGACTGAGCCCAGCTTTCCCCCATTGCTGAAATTTACATTGAACTACAAATTAATTTCATAATTTTTTCCTCTCTAATTATGCCAACATCTGCTGCAAAGCCAAGCTGTGCACATGCATTTTAATATTCTCTCCCCCTTCTCTCCTCCTCACAGCATTGCTGTCTGTCTCTGCACTGAACTTTTCAATAATTATCACCAAGAGAAGATCTTGACTTCCATTTCTCTTGCCTTTCAAGAGGGGGAGAGAGAGAGGGGAGCGATGGGGGATGAGGAGGAAGGAAAGAGAGAAAGAGAGAATGAGGGAAACAGAGAATGAGTAAGAGAGAAAGGGGAATAAGGGGGAGAGAGAGAAAGATAGAGAAAGAACAGGGAGAGAAGAAAAAGTGAGGCGAAGGGAGGGGAAGAGAAGAGGGGAGGGGAGGGGAGGGGAGGGGAGGGGAGAAGGAGAGGGGGGGAAGGGAGGGGATGGGAAGAGGGAAAGATTGGCAAGTTAATAAACAGGTCTACGCATCAGTGTCTCTGGGAAAGAGCCGTGGGGTGGGCATGGAGGGGTGGCTGACAGTCGATTTCTTTGTTGCTGCAGGAGGAGCGGGTGGGTCTGAAGGGAGAGGAAAAGAGGAAAGGACAAAAGTGGAGGGAGAAAGAGAAGGAAAGAGAGAGAAGAAACTGCAGGTGGAACAGGGAGTTGGATGAGGGGCAGGGGCAGGCTAGAGGCTGGGAGGGGCACTTGTTTGCAGGCACCCCCAGCACCCCAAGAGCACAGTCACCCTGGGGCCAGGGACATGCCAAGGGGGACATGTTGGTTCTGTCTGGCCCTCTCTTATTGACAAGCATGGTCAAAACAAAATGGTTTTCCATTATCTGCAAGCACAGGGACAGATAAGGTTGTGGGTACCCACTTGTTCTCACCAACTTTCCTAAGAGGGTGGCTATACCTAGGCAGGGCGTGCTTGGTCTTGGTGCTGCTGTCTAGGGGTGCCCCTGTGCCTTCACTGTGAGACATCCTGCCAGGTCCCTGAGGAGAGCTGGCCTGGCATGTGTATGTGACACCCACAACTGATAGGTTCTTCCTACTGTGCACTACCAGCCACCCACCACCCTTTCTTCCCACCAGGTGCCCACAGCTGGCCCAGATTCCACCACCTGCTCAAGAGTGTGGGCACCTCCAGTGCTCTGCCGAGACTCAGGGTACCAGGGAAGCTCTTCACGTGATTCCCCTCCACCTAAACTCAGAGTGAGTGTGTGTGCACCTGTGAGTGTATGCACACATTGTGCATTTGTGTGTGAGTGTACGTACACACACGTGTGCATGACATGTGTATGAGTGTGTGGATGTGTGTGCACATGCATGTGTGTATTTGTGGAAGTGAGTGTACGTATATGCACAGGTGAGTGTGCACAAAGGCACAGGAGAGTGTGTGTATGTATGCATGTGTGTATGTGTGTGAGTGTGCACAGGTGTGTGCACACATGTGCAGTTGTGAGTGTGTGCACATGTAACAGTGTGTGCATTTATGTGTGCACATGTGTGTATGCGTGTGAGCACCTATGTGCATGTGTATACATGTGAGTGTGAGTGCACATGTGTGAGTGTGCATATGCACACACGTGTGTACATCTGTGTGCACACATATGTGTGACAATGTATGCATATGTGTGTGTACATGTGTGCATATGCAAGCATGTGTGTGTATGGAGTTCTGGCTGTATATTCATCTCTGCTCAGCCCTGCAGTGTAGGGATGGACACCCAAACAGACGGTGTACAGCAGAGCATTTGACAGGAGTCAGGAGTTTGGGTATAGCCCCAGCTCAGTCACCTGTACTGTGAGAACCTGGGAGAGACACCGCCTGTCTGTGAGCCTCCGTCTCTTCAGTGAGAGTAAAACCTTCATCTGTCTGCATGGAGCAGCTGCACACAGTAAGTACTCCACAACACACATTGAATGAGAAGCAGTGAAGTCCTGCTTTCTTCTGCGCCCTCAGGCTTGGTCTCAGCTTGAGGACAGAAACTTGGCATTCCGTGCGTGGATCTCCTTCCCTATCTACCTCCTAGTCCCCCCTTGAGCCCACCTCCTCCTCTCCATCCCACAGCTCCTTGCTATAAGAGCTCCCAGTGCTCCCCTGCCTCCCAGCTCCTCCCTCCTTCAGCAATGGCAGCTGGAGTGATGCACACATTTGACCATGCTACCTTGGTTGAAAGCTTTATATGGCTCCTCAATGCCGTTAGACTAAGTCCAACCTCCTATTCTGGCACATGAGGCTCTAGTTCCAAATCCTTGGTGAGCCCACGTGTAAACCCCTGACATTACCCCTGTAGGGCCTTTCCCTGGCTTACCCATTATCTTTCTGCTCCTCATCCTTGATGATTTTACAACCAAACTCTGGCTTCCCTTTTTCCAGAAGGTCTTCCACGCCTGCACCAGGCTGGCTGTGCCCTCCATGCTCCTATCTCACAGGGTCCCTGGGTGGACAGCACTTATTTTTTTTCTAGTTCTCCCATCTCACCCGCGTCTCAGAGCTTTTTGAGGGCAAAGTGTTTTATCTGTAGCCCCAGAGCCTTGCATATGATTGATGTTCAATAATTTTTTGTTAAACGATGAATAAATGAATAACATAATTCATAATTGAAATATATCACCAAAATTCCCTGGGTCCATTTCCTCATATAGAAAATGAAGGGATTAGATCTCTTATAGCCAAGGACTCTCAACCTTACTCTTTTCAATGTCCACTCCAGCCTAAGAGGTCAGCAGTGGAGGGAGAGCAGTTCCCTCTACTTTAGTAAAAAAAAAATTCAATAAATCCACATTTTTTGAAACTACAATGTTCCGGACACTGTGGAGGCTTTTTGCAGAACACAGTGCAGTGTCCGAGGTGCTCGCTGTCTGGAATAGGATGTGCAAACAGCTAAGATACCTGGGAGAATGTGATAAGGCTCAGTGTGGGGACTGTTCCACCCTAAAGGGATTTGGGAAAAAGTAATTGGTGACATAGCATCTGAATGGGGTCCAGAGGAATGAGAGGGGCTTTGATGGAACTGGGGTGTCCTCAGGAAGAGCCTTACAAATGAAAGGCAACAGATTGCAAAAGTAGAGAGTGGGCTTTTGCTCTGGTCATGATAAAAACAGTGAGCATCATACTTACCCTCCTGCTATAAACAACTACTGAACTGGACGAAATATTTGCTACAAATATTTTCAGGCATTGCACAACAGACAGCTCTACATTCATCCCAACTTTCTGTCTTGAAGCACTTCTCAAACCAGCCCAGGGAAGCAGAGCTCCAGCATAGTGCAGTGGTCTCAACAAGTAGAGGAAATACAGGTGAAAGTCAGCATTCCAAGGTGCCTGAAATTTGCAGAATAGAGAGAGGAGGAAGCTGTACAAAGAAGGGGGCCCAGAAATCTACACAGGTGTTCCCTGAGTTTTTGAGTCATAAGTTGCACATGTGCAAGGTGGGATTCCACAAGACCTGGCAGAGAACCACTAAAGGCTATGAGTTGACTGGAGAGTCTGGAGTTGATACAGTGGTGGGAGACATTGTGCAGTCCAAACAGCTAGAGCAGAGAGACCACACTGAACATCCCAGAACTCAGGAGTAGAACTATTCTAGCCCTTGGGTAAGGATTACTTGAGATCTGGCTTCACAAAGACCCAAACCAAGGCCTGACAGATCAAGCTAAGCTTCCAGTAAACTCTCTACTAGAACACAATTTAACACTCTTGGAAGGATACAATATAATCCAGACGCTCAACAATATAGGGTTTACAATGTCCAGCACACTATAAAAAATTACCAGATATACAAAGAAGCACGACATTTAACCAGAAAAAATAAACACTAACCAACAGATCCACAGATGACACAGATGGTGGAATTACAAAGTAAAGATTTAAAACAAAAGAAAAACATGAGTGAAGAGATGGAGACTCTCCACAGAATGGAAACTATGGGGGGGGGGGGGCGGGTGAGGAATCTAATGGAAAATGTAGAACTGAAAAAATACAGAATGTGAAATGAAAAATTCACCAAGTAAGTCTAACAGCAGATTAGACTATGGAAGAAATAACTTGTGAACTTGAAGATGGGTCCCAAAAAATCAATTCAAATTTAAGCACAGAGAGAAACGGAGATTTCAAAAAATCAATAAATAACAGACCCTCAGTGACCTGTGGGGCAATACCAAGCAATCTATGTATATATAACTTAAGTACCAGAAAAAGAAGAAAGAGTGGGAAAGAAAAAATTTTTTTGAAGAAATAATAACTGATAATTTCCCAAATTTGACAAAAAATAACCCACAAATCATAAAACCCAAGCCACAGAATCATTTTAAAAAAATTATTGAAACCAAAAATAAAGAGGCTGCTTAAAAGCTGCCAGAGAAAAACAGACACATCACATATAAGGGAATAAAGGTGAGAACAAAGACTTCTTTTGCACATGTATTTTTCCAAATACATATGGAGTATTCACCATAAAATGTCTCAATAAATAGGAAAAGATTAAGATCATACAAGATGTATTCTCTAATGGTAGTACAGTTGGAAATCAATTACACTAAGATATCTGTTAAATTCTTTCAAATATTTGGAAATTAAACAAAAATGTCTAAATAACCCCATGAGTAAAACAACTCACCAAGGAAATTAGAAAATATTTTGAATTAAATAATAATGAAAACCTGATACATCAAAATTTGTGTGCTATAGCCAAAGCAGTACCTAAAGAGAAAATTATAGCTTCACATGCTTGTGTTATAAAAGACTTACGGTTTTAAATAAATGATCTAAGCATCCATCATGAAAGTCTAGAAAAAGATGAACAAATTAAACTGAAGGTAGGGGGAAGAATATAATAAAAAGCAGAAATCAATGAAACAGAAATTGGACAAAAAATAAAGAAAAAAATTTTTAAGTTAGTTCTTTGAAAAGATTAATAACATTGTTTAACTCCTAGCTAGATTGATTATTCAAGAAGGGAGAGGGGGAGAGAGAGAGAGAGAGAGAGAGAGAGAGAGAGAGAAACACAAATTTCCAGTATCAGGAATGAAAAAGAGGACATCACCACAGAGCCTATAAACATAAAAGGGAAATAAGAGAATATTACAAACAACTTTAATGTAAATAAATAGACAACTGTTGGACATGGACAAACCCCTTGAAAGACAAATTACCAAAACTGACACAAGAAGAAACAGAAACTCTGAAAAGGCATATATCTGAGAACAAAATAAACTTATAATTAACCCGACACACACATAGAAGAAGGTGGAAGCCATTAAGTCCCAGGAAGGGTGAGCCATGAGTTTTATTGAAGAATGAAATGTGGAAAGGTTAATGCAGTTAATGCACATGTGATGACTGTGACAGGAAACATAAAGCCACCTACCTTTTCTGCCATGTCTGCCATAGGCACTATGCCTGGCGATTTATCCAACCATTTCTCATCCTTGCAGCAACCTTAGTTTACAGATGAGAAGATAAGAGGCTCAGAGACGTTCCTTTTTCCTCTCTCTTTTTTTTGCCAAAGTCACATAGGAGGTGACAGAGCTCTCTCCAGGTACCCACAGCAAGGAACATATATGGAGCTGCCCAGAGCTTGCTTCCTACATCTCCTTTTCCTTCTCACTCTCAGCCTTCAAGACAGAGGATAAAGGCCCCTGTGAGCTGTGGAACCAACCCATGTCTTCAAAGCAACATCTTTCAGACTACATCCCTGCTTGCCCTCTGGACTTAGTGTCTTATAACTTTTTCATAACATGTTCCCCTGGAGAACAGGAACTCCACTTTATTAATGTATTAGTAAAAAAGCAGAAATATAGACACATACATGTACACACATATATATGGTAACCATAAAATTTGTCTTCCAGGCAAAGAAACTTGGAGAGTGAAGCGGGGCGGGAGGGTCATGACAACAGGTACAGACCAGGGCTGACCTGAGAAAGCTAGGATGAATGGTCAACCTGAACTGGAAATGTGACAATATCCTTGCTCTCAAGAACTTACTGGAATACAATAACCATTATATTAACAGTCCACAGCACTTTACAGTTTACACTGTGCTCCAGAACCATCAGCTCCTGAGCCTGCCCACCACCCCGGGGAAGCAGAAGACATTATTATTATTCCTGCTTCAGGCAGGTCAATTGATTTTCATGAGGTCAGAGAGCAGGGACCCATTCCAGGCCTTTCATGGCTTTCCCTTGAGAGCTCCTTCCTCTCCTACAATTTCCTGAAAAATCTGAGCACACAGACATAAATCTATAACTAACACATCCTTCTTGCCTGTATTTTTGTCTCAGGTGACAGGAAGTTCAGAAAACTTCAGGCTGATTTGGAATATAATAATCTATGTAATCAATCTGCCGCTTCTATTTGCACAGTTCTATTGTTTTCTTCCATTTCCCGAACTGCTTTTGGAAGTATATGGGGTACAAGATATAAATAATATTTTTAATGGAACCCATTTGAGTGCACAGGTGAACCTCACTAACCAGTCCTGTCCAGCATTGAGTCTCCTGGAAAGTGCCTTCCTGGAAAGTGTCTGCACGGCCAGCTCTCCTCTCTTGAGTCAACTCTAGCCTGCTTCCTGGAGGAGCCCCCACACTCACCATGGAGGTGCTGGGTCTATCTGGTGCGGGGAACAGAGCACTAGCTTGGGAGCCAAGCGTGTCTCCCGGAACTCCAGCCCTGCAGGACGAGACTCAAGACCCTCCCAGAGCCACTCCTGCAGAGCGCCAGATCCAGGAGCAAAAGGATCCACAGCACCCATGGCCAGGAGCCAAGCCAGGGATGCTGCTGGCTCGGTGGCTCTTCCCAGCCCCTGTTCCAGCCCCTCCACTTGCACCAACTTTGCCTCCGTGACTCCCCTATGGAGAACTGATATATCACCAGGGAAGCCTTCTGATTTCCACTGAAAATACAGTGCCCAGCCTCACCACTCCCAAAACACGTTTCAGGGGGCCTCCATCACAGCTCACGTGTCCTTCTGACTGGACCCTGATGAGCTGGGAACTTGCCTGTGCCCTGGACAGCCACACAGGGGCCTTGCATGCCATAGAAACTTCCAGAGTTGGGTCTCCTCGCCTGTGGAGTGAGGCTGCCTGCAGCCCACCTCTCACGCAGTGAAGACACAGAGATGCCTGCAGACCAAGGTCACCATGCCAGCAACGAGGATATCAAGGACTCGTTGTTTCATCCCTGGACTGGTTGGAAACAGCGAGAACCTGAAGGCTGCCTCAGGAGGCCCCCGCCCCTCCGCCTGCCTCTTCACACCCCTCCTCCAATGTTTGCTATTTTGTTATTGTTGTTAATTCCTTGCCAGGTGGAACTTGGCACTGTGGGGCTTAATTAAGCTCAGCCAGCTGTTGCCGAACATGGGAATGTGATGCGTGGAGGAGCCAGCCTCTAGCAAGCCATGGGGAGGCCAGAGAAGGGGGCAAGAGAGGGAGAAGGGAAGGGGGAGGGGGAGGGGCGGGGCCTCAGAGGCTCCCGGAGACCCATAGCCCCAGGCTCACAACAGAATGGGGTCTGACTTGGGAGCTAGGAGGCTGGGCTGTCAGACGGGGCCTCTGGGCAAGTCCCAGGATGTGGGCTGACAAGGCCCAGCTGCCACCCCCAACCCCTATTGATGCAGAGACCCCAGCTCCTAAGAACTGAGATCCCACAGGATAGAGGAAGACTTTGCAGGGGGAGCTCCTGTGCAGGAGAAGCTTCCATGGAGGGGGACAATCACCAAGGTCCAGTAGCACCAGTGCTGTGCTGCCCAGATGCTGGACAGCAGCACCCAGGGAGTGCAAGGTGTGGTGTGTGTGAGTGTGGTGTGTGCACGCATGTGTGTGTGTATATGTAGTGTGGTGTGTGTGTGTGTGTATAGTGTGGTGTGTATGTGTGAATATGTATCTATGTGTGTGTTATATGTAATGTGTGTTATATGTAGTGTGTGTGTCTATGTGTAGTATGCATGAGTGTGTATGTGGTGGGGGGATATATGTGTGAGTGTGTATCTATACATAATATGGTATATGTGTGTGTATGTGTGTGTGTGTGTGTGTGTGTGTATGTGTGTCCACTTGCCCTAAAATCTTGCCCTGGAGATAGTTGTGTCTCATGATTTTGCTTGTCACCAGGGCCTGTCTGACTTCTGTGAAAACAGCTAACTGGTGGGGCCTCATTTTCAGCCAGAAAGCTAGCTGCAAGGGAGTCCAGAATCAGACCTCAGCTTTTCAGCCTCTCCAAAGTAGAAAGAGGATGGAATGGAGGTTGAGAGAGCAGATCTACAATATTTTCCCCAGTCTACCCCATGACAGCTCCAAAGCCATCATTTTATTCAGACTTGAACTTCCATATAACAATAGCAATGAAATGTGCTCCCTACTAACACAATGCAACTTTCCCACGAGCTAGTGAAAAGACGCTTGCCCTTTCCCCAACGTGTAAGACTTTGTGCCGTATTCTCCCCAATTACAACATAAAAAGACAATATCCAAATGAATTTGAAATTCACATGTCCTTTGATTCACCAATTTCACATTCAGGAATTCACCCTGGATGTGCTTGCCCAGGGACACACAGCATGTTTGTGGAGGCAGAGGGGTGAGAACACCCCAAACATCATCACTGAGGAACAACTATGGATTAAATACAACAAAAAGCTCATGCTCAAGAGCATGTAGAAATTGTAGAAACAGAACTAGATATGTCAAAGGAAAAATGGCAAGTCACACAACTGGCTTCCACTATGGGTTTCTTAGCACTGGCTGAGCACTAAAATTATCTGAGAAGTTAGAAATGCAAAATAACTCTGGCCTCAGACACCTCCTGGGATGGGCTCAGAATCTCTGGGGGTGGGGGATGGATGGGCTTCTTTTCCTTGGTGACGTTTGGGGAGAATGGGACTCACTGCCATTTGGGCAGGTACAGGATGTAAGATGCCAGCTACAGGAAGGTAGCTTGCAAGCTTGCACTCACACACTCACACTCACTCACACAGGTATCATGTGATCTCACAAATGCACACTTGCACACTTGAGTGTCATGTGACACCACATGGTTACACAGATGCTTGCTTGTGCATGGCTGTCTCTGGAAGGGTGCGGGGACACTGAGATCCTGGGGTGGAGATAGAGACGACATTTTGGAGGCTGCCTCACAGTGCTGGATATTTGGCTTTTGTTGTTGCAGACACTTATTCTTCATTTAACATTAAATTTGTTAATAAAAAGGAGGCCTCCTTCAAGCATTACCCTCTTTCCAAGAAGGGATTTCTGGACAGCAATTACCTTGAAGTGTTATTTGGGGGCAGAGAGACCCCCTCAGTACCCCCACTGCGGGCTTTCCACTTCAGCCACCAGGAGGAGGAGCTTACCAAGCAAAGGGCGAGATGCTGCTCTGGGTGTGTAAATGACCCCAGGAGGAGCTGATCCCCAGACCCCTCACAGCCTGTCCTGCTGATGGCCCTGAACAAGTCAGTCTCACTGATGCAGGCCTGCTCTAGGCTAGACCCTGGGGAGACAGCCTCATGGAACACAGCCCGGAATTTAGTCCTCACCTGGCAAACAGCTGTGGCCCCACCTAATGATGGATGCTTCAGGGAAGGAATGTATCCAGATTCCTGAGAAAGCCCATCCCAGCAAGACGGTTCCTACGTGGGCCTTCAGATGCAGAAGACATCCTTGCAGTTCTTACCCTGCACCCAGGGAGCTGGCCGCTGCCTGAGATCCCTCCACAGCTGTCATCCCAGTGCTCCAGGCTCCTATGCAGCCTCAGGCCAGGCCTCCTCTCTGGGCTACGTGTTAATCCTCTCTGAAGGGAGAGCACGAGACTAGGGCCACCAGGCACCAGAATCACCTGGGGCTCACAGAGTCCCAATATCCACCAGCCATGATGGGGTGGGGCTGGTGAATCTGCATTTAACAAGCTCCCAGGTGTCTCTGCTGCCACAAGTGTGAAGGCCACAGACTCGGAGTGTCTGGAGGCAGCTCTAAGTGAACGCATTTAGATGCTTTCTTGGCTTCAGGGTTGACTGGGGGAGAGCAGGACTCACCAGGCACCCCAAAGGGAGAAGGGGTGACATGGGGGAGTCCCAGGAGGCAGGCAAGGACAGAAGGGGGCAGGACAAGGAGAGCGAAGCCTGGGTCCCCACAGGTGTTGTGGGGAGCTTGGCCTCCTTCGTTCCACCTTAAAAGTCCAGCCCGGTGTGTACTGGGAAAGCTGCCAAAACAGGGTGGAGGCGGCCTGAGCTTTCACTGGAAAAGCAGCAGAAAACAGCAGTGGGCCAGGAGTCCCCAGAATTCCCCTCATGGTACGTTTTTAATTGGATTTAATTATTTTCCAACTAATTGCATTTTTAAAAGCTTTCCCTGGTGGTTTCTTAATCTGAGGATCTCTCCCCTCCTCTCTGGGCTGGAAGCTGGGCCTTGGCAGGGATGAAGAGAGACAGAGTCAGGGTTGCCAGGGGGCCACTGTGCTCCCACCAAGGCTCCTTGGGGACCTGGGAAGGACCCTTGGACAGGGGGGCAGTGGGATGCAAAATGGGGAGGCTGAAGCTGGAGGCTGCCCCATGTCCCTCCCTGGGCCACGTATTCCCTGAGGGGCCCCCTCACTCACAGATCACAGGTACAGTCATGAGACATCCTGGAGCTGTCCTCCTGGGGCTCCTGCTCACACTTGGGGTGCAGCATGTCCCCCTTCCCCAATTTATAGCCACCTTTTCTCAGACAACAGCCCTAAGAAGCTGTTTAACCAGATGTCAAATTGCGTGTGGTCAACTCGCCATCACGAATCCATATAGATCTCCACACATGTGTGTATATATATATATATATCTCCCTAACAACACACACACACGTGCACACATGCACACATGATGGTTCTGCTTCTCTGACAGTTCTGGCGGATTCTCGCACAGACCTGCTCGGGGACCCACAAGTGGATCATGTGGAAAGGAGAATCGTGGCAAGTTAACCGTATGAAAAATACCCTCCTTAGGAATCACGACTGTTGAAAAATGATATCAAAACAAGAGTTGTTCTTCTCTCCTGGTGGCATGTCAGTGGAGGCTTGCCCCCATTGTCTGATTCTCAGCCCGTCTCTCTGTCTGTCTCTCTCTCTGCCACTATCTCTCTGCATCTCTTTCTCTCCTGCTCTCCTTCTGATTCTCTCTCTTTTCTCTGCTCTCCTGTAGCTCCCTGACACTGCCTTGACTCTCACCTGGCTCAGGCTGCTTGGGAGAGGTTGGAAGGGGGCGCCTGGGTGCTAGAGTGAGGGAGCAACGTTTCCCACAAGACGGTGGTTCAGCACCATGGCCAGAGGTGCGGTTCTAGAAGGACTTCTGCCCCCAGACAGTTTACACCTTTGGGGTTCCTACCCCACATCCCTCAGCATCACGACCCAGGACTCCATTTATTCTTCATTCCCTGGGCAAGCTCGGCCAGGGCAACGGGGCTCTGGCCACAACAGAAATAGTTATGACCCCCTTGGCGCAGGTTGTGCTGCCTGTACCACTTGCGTTACCTCATGTAGTCCCCATAACAGCCTGTGAGGTCAGCACTATTATGCCCACTTTGCAGATGAGGAGACTGAGACTCAGAGCAGAAAGACTCTAGCCCAGGGTCCCACAGTTGGAGAAAGGAGGAGCCAGAGGTCACATCAACCACACAAGACCCCCTCCCATTTCATGCATCCTCCTTGCAAGGCTTAGAGGAAGATAGTGGAATGTTAGCCAATTCTAGATACCAGCTCATCCACCAACCACACTTAACACTTAAGAACACTGTGGCCACATATCCATCAAAGCCACACCTTGTAGAGGAGGTGGGGCTGTCCCAGAACCTCAGGGACTATCCCAACCTCCCAGAACCAACCGCAGCCTGGCCTGTAAGGGAGGGGCAGGTGGGTTAGCCACAGCTCCCGTGCCCACTCTCAAGAGAGACCTTCCTATTATAATTCTCATTTATTTATAATTCTCATTAATGATTATTAATGATTGCTGATATTTGCACAGAGCTTTCCTGCTGACTAGGAACTCTGGATCTGGGTGAGTTGGCATTTGCTTATGAATGAAGCCAGATGCGGAAGCAGACCAGCCTCAAGGGAGGGGAGAGATGGCACTGGCAGTCAAGGAGAGCAGGAGCAGAAATGAGGGCGGGCGCTGGGAGAAACAGCCCCCACTGGCCAGAGGGCAGCTGTCCTAATGCTCAGGGTCTGATACATCCAAGGATGTGTGTGTGGAGGGCGGGGGGAGGGCTCTTCACAACCACAATGTGTGCCTGGAGAGTTAGGGGAATTGGGAATTTGGCTATTCTTACGTCCTGTGCTTTCTCAAACATTTCCTCTTTGTGTTCTGTAAATTTTCCTGTGAATGTGCTTGCTGGTATCAGCTCAGCCAGGAAGAAATGAGACCTCGTCCTGCCTGCCGCTGGGACACAGGAGGCAGGAAGAGTAGAGACGTGCTGTATGACGGCCTGACAGCAGCAGCACCCCTGTCTCAAGGGTGTGTCTTGCTTCCCCCTCAAGGCATCCTTCTTGGCAGGTCCCCAGTGTTATGCCCGTTTACATATGAGGAAACAGAGGTTCGAAGAGGAGAGGGGGCCTGTGTGGGGGTGCTTCCAAACAGGAGTGTGGAGCCAGTCTGTCGCCTCCAAGCAACCAGCTGTCCATGGGCAGTTAATCTCCCTTGCAGTTCGGTTTCCTCGACTGTGGAATGGAGGTGCTGAGAGGTCCCACCTCACAGAATCTCGGTGAGCATTGACCAGTGAATGTGAAAAGCAAGAGAAGCGTGAGTGTGGCTAGTGAGCAGTTTTTTGGCAATCCTTACACTCACACGTACGTAGGTGTGTCCCCAAAATCAAAGTTTCACCAATACAGTTTCCTTTTTCCATGTGCGATGCATCCTAAGAGCTTTTTTTGTTTGTTTGTTTAAATATTGGTCTTACAAGTAATTCTCTAGTTAATCTCACAGACCACGCTTCTAAAAAGCCCTGCTGATGACAGTGGAAGAACCCCACCTGAAAGAAGGGTGCCCCCTGAGACAGAGCCTGGGACCCACCGGCCTCCTTCCAAGGTCCAGTCTGTTCGGCCAGGGGGACTTGGTGTTTTGTTTTGGGAAATAGGAGTGCTCCCTCTCCCTTGGTCCACTCCAGGGAAACCTGGTTATGACAGGCTTGACAGAAGAACCCAGGAGGTACAATATCGAAAGGAGCATGAGCAGGCAAGGGGTCGACAGGGAAGGGCTGCGCCCCAGGACGGGAGCAGCCTTGGAGGAGATGTACAGTGGCTTCAGCGTCTTTTCTTTAGGTGCCAATTCGTCGGACCACCTCGTCCACTCATTCAACAGCTCTCGCTGGGGCTGGGATTCAACCAGCATTCCCTGACGTGGAGACACTCTAGTGCTCTGCCATATCTCTTTGTCCTTTGCCTTTTCAGTGCACAACAGCCAGGAGTTCACCTGCCAGTCCCACCATCCCTTTACCCAGCTGCTGGAGCCCACTTGACAGCTTGCTTCTGGGGGAGCCCGAACCAAGACAGCTGAGCATGAGCTGTGTGCTGGGGTGCTGTGAGCTGGGGTGCTGTGTGCTGGGGTGCTGTGAGCTGGGGTGCTGTGTGCTGGGGTGCTGTGCGCTGGGGTGCTGTGTGCTGGGGTGCTGTGTGCTGGGGTGCTGTGTGTATGGGTGTAGAATACCAGGATGCCATGTGCCCAGGAGAAGCTGGATGTGTTCTTGTATTCCTCTTGGGAAACACATCCCCAGTCTCCCATAGCCTGAGGCCCTGTTTTCCTGGCCCACTTGTCTGCTTACCTTCTCTCTCTCTCTCTCTCTCTCTCTCTCTCTCTCTCTCTCTCTCTCAATCTCTACTGCAGCCACCCCAACCACATCAGACTTCACTTCAGGGCTTCTGCACAAGCCATTCCCTCTACCAGGAGGCCCTTTTCTTCCTCTTGCCCATTTGTCCAAGGCCAGCTCCCCGTCCTATCACCATCCCATCTTCCCGTCCAACCCAGCATCTAGACCAGGTGCCTTCATGACAGTCTTTCTCTTTCACTCAATAAACATGCATTGGGCACCTACTATGCACTGGGCACTCTTCTAAGAGCTGAGGTCCTAGCAGCAGATAAAATAGACGTGAATCCTTTTTTCCACGGTGCTGACCCATTGTGAGTATGGGGGGGGAAAGGAGATGATGTGGTAAAGGGGTTCGGAAGTTGAGGGAGTGGTCCAGGAAGGCCTCTTTGAGGAGGTAGCATTTGAGCAGAGACTTGAAGGAGGTGAGGGAGGGAGCTGAGTGGACATCTGGAGGAAGAGGGCTCCTGGGAGGCAGTGAAGCATGTGCAAATGGCCTGAGCAGAGTGAGCCTGGCATTTAAAAAACAAGCACACGAGAGGCCAGGAGAGGAAGCTGGGGCTTGCGGGGAGTGAGGCTTGGGCTTTTCACTAAGGGACACATGAGCCATGGAGGGGACTGAGCAGAATGGCGTGGCATCTTCCTCACCATAGTCCCACCCTCTGCCCTCGTCCCATTCCTTACTTTCCCTTTCCCGTAATTGTAATTTGTTTGTGTGGTTGTTTGTTCAGCTTTTATCTCTGCCAGCAGGCTGACAGCTCAGGAGGAAAAGGCCACACCCCACACACAAAGGACTCAGAAGGGTGAGGCTGCCCTCGGGGGCCCCCATCCTGGCTCTGCAGAGTGCCTGGTGCCAATGTCAAGCCGTTTCCTTCCGGAATCACTGCAGCCCCCAAAGACCCTAGCTGGGATGCCACTCAGCCCATCTCTCCTGGCAGGCGTGACCTCCATCCGCTGTCTGGACACCCCCTATCCTCTTCTGGTCTCTCCACCTGAATCTGGAAACTTTACTTCCAAGTGAAACTAGAGACATGGAGACAATGCCCAAAGAGGGGGCGGAAAGGAAGGAAAGTGAGGAAGCGTCAAGCTCTTGATGGCTGTGCTCTAAACTCTGTATTTTCCACGGCATTTAAATGCCTGCAAGCGGATTAATAAGGTCTCGGTCATAGCAGCAGTAGTCTATATTTATTCTATCTGGAACACCAGTTGGTCGGGCCATGTGAATATTGATGGCCGGGCGGGATTGAGGACAGGCGGCGTGGCACCAGCTTTATCTTTCTGGCACAGGCGGCCTGGCCCTTATCAGGCTAGCCCGGCTGCTGCAGCTGCATCTTCAAGGGCTTGAGCCCCGCCTCCCGCTGCCTGCTTTGTAATCAGAAGAGAAGAAGTTGCTGCCTTGATATTTCCATTTTTATCTCTTTTATTTACTTCATTTTAATGTCTTTCAGGGAATATTTTCTTTGCACCAAGGCAAGGCCAATGGTCGCTTACATCTTTCTGCTGCCCTTGCCCCTGGCCAGGCTGGGAGAAGGGGGAGGGGGGGTGAGGACAGGGGTGAGAGGCTTCTGTCTCATCCTTCCCCTCCGTGCCCTCAGTCTGTTCCTTCTCCCAGTTCCCGCCACTTCTCTCTGTCTGCCTTTTTCTTCCCTCTCCTGGTAGGGTCTTTCCCAGAAGATTCACACCCTCCAGATCCAAGCCCCTGGCTCTGGCGGTCCTCACCCTCACCCAGATCTTGAATTCCCAGCCCAGCCCCAGTGACGAGGGATTAATTATAAGGAGCCTTAACCCACAGCCCCAGAGAGTGATTCCAGGAGCTGGGGCGAGGCATGCAGGATCACGCCTGTCCCTAAAAGGAGCCTGTCACGCTTAAGGAACAGGCGGCTTCAAGCCTCATTCCCTCTGCCACCACCTCCACAGATGGGGGGAGCCGTGATTATCTCCCTTTCCCAGACGAGGAAGCTGAGGTTCCGAGAGATTATCAGTCACAGTCACCTTGCTCTGAGCTGGCAACTTGTGACAGAGAGAGGAATTGCAGAGTGGCCAGGCCTGCAGAGACAGTCTGCGTCTGGCTAAGAGCTGGCGCCAAAGGCTGCTCGGCCAACGTCTGCTCACCTCACCTGTGTGTCCTGCTCCATCTGTGAGGCCCGAAGGTCATATCCCTATTACACAGTGAACCAAGACAGTATGTGAAGCAGCTCATCATAGGGGCCCAGCCCGCAGGAGGCAGAGGGGGCCTATCTCCTCCATGTCCCTAGTTTAGTGTCGTCAATGCCCCAGTAATGGGTTGAATAGTTTCCCAAAATGATATGTCCACATCCTAATCCCTGAAACCCAGAAACGTGACCTTGTTTGGGAGAAGTGTCTTTGCAGATGTGATTAAATAAAGATCTCTAGATAAGGTCATCCTGGATTAGGGCGGCCCAAAATTCACCAACTAAAGTATTTATAAAAGAGAAATATTCAGTCACACAGGGAGAGGCTGTAGGATGGAGGCAGAGGTTGGAGGGAATGCTGCCATAGCCAAGGAATGCCTGGGGCCACCAGGAGCTGGAAGATGCAGGAAGGATCTCCCCTAGGGCCTGCAGAGGGAGCTTGGCCCTGCGACGTCTGGGTTTCGAGACCTGGATTTCAGACTCTGCCTCCAGAACTGGGAGGGAATAGATTTCTGTTGTTTTAAGCCTCCTCCCAATCTGTGGTTATTTGTTACCGCAGCACCAGGACAAACCTACCATCCCCCACCGGGCTGAGAGCCCCTCAGGCGTGGCTGGTAGTGTCCTGACCCACTCCAAAGCCGCAGCAATGAGCCTGGCACCTGCTACCACAAAGGTGCTTGGTGAAAGTTTGTGGAACAAGCCAGTGAACCCAAGGGTAGAAATCAGGCCTGAGCAAGGAGGAGCGCAGGTGACTTGGAACCCATGCACAAAAGCTCAGGAAATCCAAAGGCAACAGGACAGCATGCTGTCCCTTGAGTCCCACATGCACCCACATTTCCAGCTTCTTGCATCGAGGGGAATATGCACCACCTCAGGGCTCCACTTCCTCCCTGGAGATGCCGAGATGGCAGCTGTGGAGTTCTGAGCAGACTCAGTCCCAAGTGGCCACGTGGGGGGACAGCTGCTTGGGTGGGGGTGCTCCATTCACATGGACATTTGCATGAGTGGAAAATAAATTTTGGGAGTAGTTGGCTCCAGTAGCAAGCCTAGCCTGCCCTGAATAACACAGCGGCTGTCCCCCAGGGTCATGCCCAGGGACTTAGTGGTCCCCATGTTTATAGGGTTGGAACCTCACCCATGGGACATGGGCACACACTCGAGAGACTTCTGGAATCTTTTTCATAAATGGTGTGAAACCAGAGGCTGCCCCAGGAAGGGATTGGGATGGAAATGGCTACAGCTGCTCTACAAAGCAGAAATCAGAGAGTCCGTGGGGCGGGCAGCTGTGTGCCATTCAGGATGTGTTATTCTCCAGATTTCACGCTGAAGACCAGGAAGGCTAGACACTGGCAGGGATTGATGTGGTTTCTGTCACTAAAAAGAGAAAGGTCAAGGCTGGAAACGATGCATTGCCTCATCACTGGGAGCTGCAGAGGGGCTTGGCTAAGCTGTTTTTCCCTCCAGTCGCCTGAGGAGGCCACTTGGTGAGGGCTCACCCACACGTCCCCCAGGCTTTCGGGCACTGCTGGACCAGGCACATGGGAGGATACCTGAGGGCCACTCTCACACAGCCTCGGGTGACTGCATCGAGGGGGGAGGGCAGGGTGTAGGATACTCAGAAGTGGTTGGAGCAAGAAAGAAGCACCGGCTGGAGGGGAGGGACCCTTTGGGAGGATGGGAGTGGGAAATGCCTGAGCCTAGGATCCAGGTGCCCTTGGGGGGATGTTTGGGGAGTTGTCCATCTGGCTGGGATGGCAGATACTTGAGAAGAGAGCAGACGGATCGGAAAGGATGAGTATTCCTGGGTTAATTCCCTTGGGTCCCAGTGAGGAGGCACCACAGAGAGGCCTCAGGGGTAGGTCTGGGGGAGCTGCTTCCATCCAAATTCCTCTCTCACGTACACACGGGTCCTGCACCAGGAGGGCACTAGGTGATGGGAGAAGCAGGTACAGCATGCCCAGGTAACAGGCTCAGAGGAGTTGGGAGCTAGGAGATCCTGGAGGAAGCCAAAGGACGTGCACGTCATTCAGGGCAGAAACAACGCAGCCTGAACAGGCCTCCCACGGCCTGGCAACTGTGTAGATGACAGCCCCCAGGACCACTGCCCGCTGCCTGGCCACCACCTGCCTCCTCACATGAAACACACAGCAGATACTGTCATCACCCCATTGTGTAGCCAGAAATATGGAGGCCAAGAGCTGGGATGCCTGTCAGCCAGGACAAGGCAGAGCCACAGGGGCAGCACCCCTGCTCCCAGAAAAGGCCAGGGCCCCTCTACAATTACAGGCTGTTAGGCCGCCTAATGAAAAGCCCTCATTAACTAATAAAAAGCACTTGCACTCCCTTGTCACATAATTAGTGGGAGCCAGGACTTCAATTAAGCTCTGTCCAAACTGCAAGAGGCCACAATCACAGCTCCACAGAGAAGCCAGGACTAGGCAACCCCCAGCCTCACCTACCTGCCCCTCTGCCTCAGAGGAGCCCCTCCTCCTTCCTGCCTGTCCCCATGGACACCCCCCACCAAGGAATGGGAGCAGAGGCTGTGGGGGGGGGGTTTCCTCTCCCCCAGCAGGGGTTCAGACTCCAACCCTGCTTAATATGCTGTGATTTGGGGCTTTCTGCTCTTCTAGCTGAAATCTGCCTGATCCTCCTCAGAGACCACCGCCCACCACTTCTCCTAGCCTCCTACTGTGCCCTCTACCCCGAGCCCCCCTGGATGGCCCTTTCTTTCCCTCCTCACCCTGTTTGACCCCGGGGGCCTCCCTGGCTAATACTCTTGGACTCTCCCCTCTCTGACCCACACTCCCAGAACCATACAGCGCTTCTAAACTTTTCCAATTTTCCTTCCTCCCTGGTCTGCTAGGGGAACAACCTCACATGGTGCCACGCCCCCGCCTCCTGCCCCGGTCCTCCCCCCACACCCCTGCCTCCTGCCCCGGTCCTCCCCCCACACCCCTGCCTCCTGGCCCGGTCCTCCCCCCACACCCCGCCTCCTGCCCCGGTCCTCCCCCACACCCCGCCTCCTGCCCCGGTCCTCCCCCACACCCCTGCCTCCTGCCCCGATCCTCCCCCACACCCCACCTCCTGCCCCAGTCCTCCCCCACACCCCCGCCTCCTGCCCCGGTCCTCCCCCACACCCCGCCTCCTGCCCCGGTCCTCCCCCACACCCCTGCCTCCTGCCCCATCCTCCCCCACACCTCACCTCCTGCCCCAGTCCTCCCCCACACCCCGCCTCCTGCCCCATCCTCCCCCACACCCCACCTCCTGCCCCCCCGTCCTCCCCCACACCCCTGCCTCCTGCCCCGATCCTCCCCCACACACCTCCTGCCCCCCCCCACACCCCGCCTCCTGCCCCGGTCCTCCCCCACACACTCACCTCCTGCCCCGGTCCTCTCCCCCATGCCCCAGCCTCCTGCCCCCGTCTCAGCCAGCAGTGATCAGGCCTCACTGATTCCACCTCCAAACACCTCTTGGGTCAACCCAAACCAGAGCCCAGACCACGTCCCCAGGGCCCCTCATCTGGGCCACCCAAACACCTCTGGCTCCAGAGCTGTGAAAGAAGGCATTTCTGTTATTTTAAGATGCCCAGTTTGTGGTCCTGGGTTACGGCAACCCTGGGACACTCCCCCAGTGGGCAAGGTAGCGTAGACCCAGGCTGCTGAACATTTTTCTTAGCACTCGGGGTGCATGCTGGGATAACACAAGGGAGACTCAGCATGCAGGGCAGAAAGGGGTGCCAGCACCCACACTGTCACTTTCACAAAGGCACCAGGAGACTTGATAAGGAAAGGAGGCCTCCTTAACAACTGGGCTGAGACGACTTGGTGTCCATGCAGGAAAGCAGCCTCCACCTGAGCCAGGCACCATGGGAAGGAGGCTCGTGCAAAATGGGTCAGAGATCAATTTGTCAGAGCTAATAATATGTGACTTCTGGGAGGAAACACAGGAGAAAAACCTACCAGCGATGACTCCTTAGTTAGGACACTAAAAGCACGTACTGTGGAAGAAAAAAACAGTAAATCAGACTTCATCAAAGGTAAAGCCATCTGCTCATCAAAGACACCCATTAAGAAAATGAAAAAGCAAGCCAAGAAGAAAATAAACACAGTACATATACACGACAAAGAACTTGTATTGATAATTTATAAAGAACTCTTACAGCTCAATAGTAAAAATACGAACAACCCAATAGAAAGTGGCCCAAACACTAAGACACGTCAGTAAAAGAAGACACATACAAACGGCCAATAAGTTCATAAAAAGATGCTCAACTCACTAGTCATCAGGGAAATTCCAATTAAAACACTAATAGACTATCATTGCACACCCACTACAAAGACCAAATTAAAAAAAAAAAAAAGCAAAACCTGACAATCGCAGATGTTGGCAAGGATGCGGAGCTTCTTAAACACTCCTACATGCTGGTGGGAATATAAAATTTGGAAAACCACCTGAGAAAAGAGTTTGGAAATTTCCTATAAAAGTAAATATACCTGTGATATAACCAGCAATTCTACTCAAGGGGATATATCTGAAAGAAATTAAAATGTACAGCCATAAAGTGTCTTATGCAGAAATATTTATAGCTGCTCATAATAGTAAAAAACTGGAAATAACCCAAAGTGCATAAAAGACGAATGGGTAAATGTAATGGGGTGTGTTCAAATGCTGAGATCCTGCTCAGCAATAAAGAGAATGAACTGTTGACACACAGCACAAACACATCTCTCAAACACAGCGATGTGCCAAGGCAACCAGCTACAAAAGCACAACGCCTGATTCTGTTCATGAAAAGTTCCAGAAATGGCGAAACTAATCTTATAATGATAGACATCAGATTGGTGATTGAATTGGGGGGTGGGGAGAATTGATTTTAAGGAGGTATGAAGTGATGGACTCGTTCTCCATCTTGACTGGAGAAATGAATACAGAGGTTTACATTTTGAACTGTATGCTTAAAATGTGTGCAGTGGACTGTATATAAATTACACTGCAATAAAGTTGATTTTGACAAGTGTCCGTGCAGCATGGAAGCTTATCCTGCTTGGTGTATTAGTCAGCCTTGCTGCAGTAACAAACAACCCCCTGAGGCTTTCAACCACACACATTTACTTCTTGCTCACATTATGTGTTGGCAGTGACAAGTTGGTTGTGTCTGTTCTCAGAACCAACCCCACAGGCAACATTCATTTCTCACATAAAGGGAAGAGAATGAGCTGGTGGTGGAGACCCTTGGTGACTCCCAAAGCTGCTGCTTAGATGTAGCAAACGTCAGTCCCCCCCCCCCAATTCCACTGGCCAAAATGCCACATGGCCACACCAAGACAGGATGAATCCCCTTCTCCAGAGGGGTAGGGGTCCTTGGAGTCACAGGCAAAGGTTAGCTGTAATCCTGTCCAGGGAAAGCCAAGGAGCAAGTCATCGGAGATGCAACACCCACCATCTGGGGTGCCACTAAAGGCCTCCCAAGACTCTGAGCTGGGACTAGGAGGCCAGGTAAGGAGGGACTGGCAGTCTGGTGGAGGGAGGGCCCCTAGAGCTGAGGAGATGAGGGTGCCAGTGGGTCACGAACAATGATAGTCGCTGCACTTACTGAGCTCTACCCAGCTTGTGCTGGGCACCAGCATATTTTAAGTCCTAGATTCTTACATGGCCCCCACAGGGTAGATGCTACCTGGAGCATCTAGAAGCACTGACAGGTCACAGGACCTGCCCAAAGGTGTACAGTGAGCAGAAAGGCCAGCATGAGGCCAGGTGGCTAGCCTGGTCTGCTGCCGGTTCTGGAGTGTGGACAGCAGAGGTGAGGCTGGAGCCCCCACCCCTGGGACAGGCATGCTGTGTTGCCAGCCTCCTCCTCTGGCCAGGGACGTGCTGGGATGTGATGGACTACATGAGAGCCAGCTCTGGCTTGCCCGGCCTGCTGCCAGCAGAGTGAGTTGCCAGGCCGGCCAGCTGTGAGCCAGAATGCTGGTGGCCAGCAGGCACCGCTTCCCATCTGTCTCCTCTCCCGGGTGGCACCTATTTTTAGAGCCAAGGCTTCAGAGCTCTGGGGTGGGCTCAGCAGGTGGGGTGCCCACTGAAGGGGGAGCTTAGCTGAGTCCAAGGCCTGAGAGGCCAGCAGGCTGGCGAGGGTGCACTGCCAGGCCTGGCTGCCCCTTCTACTCCCGAGCCCCCTGTCTGCCTTCCCTGGCCTTCCTTCTTCCTTCCTCTCTGGCAGTACTTTTGCCACCTGTGCTTCAGGACTTCACGCTTCCCAGCTCCCCCCAGAGCTCCTCTGCTGGCCCCCAAAACTTTGGAAGGTCCAGGACTCAGTCCCTGGGTCTCTTCCCTCCCATTTGTACCTACTCCCACCATGGCTTAGATACAACCCTCCCACTGGCAACTCCCACACTTCTGGTGCGGGGACAGCTGCTCTGGGTTCTGCTGCAGGGCCATCTCACCAACAGGTGTCTCCAACAGAACACACAGGTAAGCTTCTGATCCTCCTCCATCAGCCCATCTCGTGTGGGCAGGCTACCCTCCCACACACCTCAGGGACATCCTAATCCCCCACACCCCCCACACCCATCTGTCGGCTCTACCTTAACCAGCCCCAGAATCAGCCTCTCCCCTCCCTGGCACCACCAGTTCCAGGCCACCATCAGCTCCTGTGGGACTCTCGCCACAGCAGCCTCGCTCCCCTCGTCCCAGCCTGACCAGGCCATGGCTCCACCTCAGCAATAGCCTCACCCTTGGAAGGCCCTGTGGCCCCCACATGAGCTCTGATCCCATCTCCTACACTCTCCTCTCTCCACCTCCTGCCCTGGGCCCTTCATTCCTTCCGCACCTTCTGCCTGGGCCACTTCTTCCCTCGCCTCCTTCATATCTTTGCTCTAATGTCCGCTCCTTGGAGAATTGCTACCAAATCCCCTGTGTCCACTGCACCCCACTCTCCTTCCTGGCTGCAATTTCCTCCATGAGTTTATCACCTGCTAGCAGAGTATAGGTTCCCACTTGCTTGGTTTTTTATTTTCTGTCTCCCATCGTGGGGATTTATGTCCATGTTGCTCATGCTGTGTCCCCAGTGCATAGAACAGCACCTGACACACAGGAGGCGCTCAATGAACATTTGAGTTAGTTTCTCACAATTATGCAGCTCAGGAGGGAGACAGATTCACAGGAAGACCATTTCTGAATGAAGGACAGAGTCAGAGGCTGAGATGGAGTCACAGTGGGCGTGTCCTATGCGGAAGAAGATACCTGGTTGGACAGGTACCTGGAAGGCTGGGGGCTGGGCGGGATCCGACCCTGAGACTACTGGATAGAGGGAAGTGGGACGATGGAGTTAATCAATATGGACGCAGCTCCGTGACACAATATTGTCACCCCGGCGAGAATTCCAGAAGGTAGTCGGTGCTCCTCCAGCCAGGATAGTGCTAGAAAGCAGCGAGAAGGGGAAGCTGCCCCAAGTGCAGAAGTGTCAGACCTGCTGTGAGGATGGTGCAGAAAGGCATCAAAGGCCCTGAGGGAGGGCAGCCGGAGCCAAGGACACTCCGTGCACCAGAACCCGGGAGAAGCTCGGTAACAGCTGCTCTCCATGGGCCGGCTGGTCAGAGGAGATGGTGTTCAGCACTGGCCTCCCTGGTAGCTACAGGGGCCATAGGAACAGAGGGCAGGTGGGCACCTGACTGTCAGAAGCCAGATGGAAGTGACAATGGGCACAGGTCGGAGCAGCCTGTGGGGCTCAGCTGCAGAGAGTTGTGGAGGTTAATAGAACAGAGCACACAAGCATTGCTCATCCATGAGGACAGCTGACCAGGGGGCCAAGTGCCACTGTCCTCCTCTCAAATAAGTGATGCTCCTCTGCCCAGTTGTCAAAGCTGAGCCAGTTCTCAGATCCAGAACCTACTGACAGAAGAAGCACCAGGCCTGATGAGGAAGGCTCTTCCATGTCACAGCAAATCTGTCCGCTCGAACCCCACAGGCCATCTACTAAGTATTCAGTCCCTGAGGAAAGGGAGCACCCAGTCTCAGGGTCATTGCAAACAGAGAGCCAGGCATCACCCATCCTGTGAGAGTGGGGACATATGGGGGTCTGGGGGTCATTTCCTTGGCCGCTGAATGTGTCATTGGGTCAACACACTTGGGAGCTGCAGAGTTCTCCCATTGGTTCCTAGAGGGGAAGGCCAAGTGGAAGTCTCTGAATGCGTAGCCCCACCCTCTACAAAACAGTAACTCAAAGCCAGGAAATGACAGAGTCATATCACCCTCAAAGACTTAGAGAACTCAGGGGGTGGCCCTGTCTTATCCCCATTGAACCTACCAGTCTGGTCCCCACAGAAGCCAAATGGTTAGTAGCAGATAATAGTGGACTGCACCCGTTTAAGCAAGTAGCCCAAGTTGTAGAGAATGTGCCAGTGGTGGCATCTTTGCTGGGGAACATCAGTGCAGCTCCCACTGGGCAACCCCTCACCTGGAAAATGAGGATTCGTTTCATTCCCATCAGGAAGGAGGGTCAGCTGTGTGCATCTCAGGTCTGCCCCAGGGCCGTGATCACTCTCCAGCCCACTCTAGTTCATCTGGACATCCAGCAGAATATCACAGTGGTCTATAGAGCAATGACACCAGGCTAACTGGACCAGATGAACAAGACGCACATTGGAGGCCTGGGTAAGATTCATACACCTCAGAGGGTGGAGATAAATCAGGCAGAAACTCGAGGGTGCACCACATTAGTGAAAATTTTAAGAATCAAGTCATTTGGGGTATGTCAGGATGTCCCCTCCAGAGTGAAGAACAAATCATTGCATCTTGCATGTCCCAGCACTCAGAAGGAGGGCTTGATCAGTTGATAAAGTTGATTTCATACTTGAGAATAGTGCTGTAGTGCTGGGACCATGTTCCAGGGACACAAATGCTGCCAACTTTGAGGGACCCAGGCAGGGACAGGCTCGGCAGCAGGCCCAGGCTGTGATGGAAGCAGTCCTACCGCTGACCATATGGCCTGGTGTGTGCTACAGCACAGTGGCATCTGCGGTGAGAAAAGACATTGTGTGGCGTTCATGGCAAACACCAACAGGAGAACCGAAATGCAGACCCTGAGGGTTCTGGAGCAAGGGCATGCCCTCTGCAACAGGAAACTATATCCCACTCAAAAAGAAGCTTCCTCATGCTGCCAGGTCTTGATAAAGACAGAACAACTGACCAGGTACATCAAGCGACGATGCACCCAGCACTACCCTTCATGAGCAAGGCTGCATCTGCCCCAACAAGTCATAAAGCCATCAGCCAGCCATCATCTGATGGAAGTGTCCATCCAGGACTGGGCACGAGCAGAAAGCTGCACAAGGGGGCAGACCCCCATGTCATCCACTGGCATCCCTCTCTCAGCATGCATCTATGGCTGCACGGGGCCTGTTATGATCACCCAAGAGGGGAGGTTTTCAAATGGGCCATTCCAGGGTATTGCTATGAGGTGACAGTGGCCAGCAGCTGTATTACAGCCCCACTAGGAAGTCACCTTCAAAAACCATGGTGAGCAGAATCCTCCCAGGGCAGGGCTCTGAATGGTGCACTGTCATCCACAAGTGGAGAGAGGACTGGCTCAAGGTAAGAATAAGCATGAACTTGGGGGCAATGGACAATGGCCTGGCCTGGTCAGGGGCCTTGAAGGAGAGAGACTGAAGATTGGGGACAAGGAGGTCTGGGGTGGGGCATGTGGATGGACACAGGGGAGCGGGGTGCCAAGTTTGAAGATTGTGTTCCCCTGTCTGTAATGTGTCCTTTTTCTTCGGCTACTTTCATGATCTTCTTGAGCTTTCCGCAGTTTCACTACAATACATCTAGGTGTGGTTTTCTCTTGATTTATTCTGCCTGAGGTTCGCTGAACTTCTTGGGTCCGTAAATTGATGCTTTCCCTAAATTTAGGCAACTTTGGACCATTATTTATTTAAGTATTTTTTCTGCCCCAATTTCTCTCTCCTCCTCTTCTGAGACTCCAATTACACATGTATTAAGAGAGTCTTATATTGATCTATACAGATCACTAGGCTCTGTTCCCTTTTTTCAGTTTCTTTTAAATCACTATATTCTTTAGAAAACATTATTTCTATTCTTCTGAAGTTTTCTAATCTGATGTTAATCCCATTCAGTGATTTTTCTTTTTTAATTTCAGATATGTAATTTTTAGTTCTAGAATTTCTATTTGTTTTTTTAGTTTTTATTTCTCTGCTGGGAAATACCACTGTTCATTCATTATGAATATCTTTTTTGTTAAGCATTTGGATACATTTGTATTAGCTGCTTTGAAGTCCTCATTTACTAAGTCTAATAGCTGGGTCATACGAGGGTCTACTACTATTAGCTGATTTTTCTATTGACTGTGGGTTATGTTTTGCTATTTCTTCACATGTCTAGTGATTTTGTTATTGTATATTGAGTATTGCAAATGATGTATTATAGAGACTTTTGACTTTATTTCTTCCTTTAAAAAGTATTGATCCTCCCCACCCTCCCCCCCCATCTTTTCTTGCCTTCTTTGGTTTTACTTGAGTATTTTATGATTCTTTTTATCTCCTCTCCTAGTATGTCAATTATACGTTTAAAAAAATTTAGTGTTGTTCTGGAGTTTACAATATACATTTTAAACTAACCTAAGTCACCTTCAAATAACATTAGACTTCTTCATGTGTATTGCAAGTACTTCATGTAGTGTGACTATCCCCAATTTCTCCCTCTTGTCCCTATGACATTGCTGTCACTCACTTCACTAATCCATGTGCTCTAGTCACCCAATACATTCTTATCATTATGGCTTTACACCGTTCTTTTAGATCCATTAAGAATTAGAAAAATGTTTTATTTTGCCTTCATTTATCTCTTCTTTGATACTCTTCTTTCTGTAGACCCAAGTTTCTGACCTATATAATTTTCTTTCTGCCTGAGCACTTATTTTAACATTTCTTGAAAGGCAAGTCTGCCGGTGATGAATTCCCTCAGTTTTTGTTTGTCTAAAGAAGTCTTTACTTTTCCTTCACCTTGAAGGATAATTTTACTGACTTCTAGATTTGGTGTTTTTTTTCATTCAACACTTGAAATATTTCACTTCACTCTCTTTTTGCTTGCATAGCTTCTGACAAGAAATCCACTATAATGCTTTCCCTTGTTCTTCCATAGGTAAGTTTCCCCCTCTGGCTTCTTTCAAGATTTTCTCTGTCTTTGGTTTTCTGCAGTTTGAATATAATATGCATAGGTGTGTGGTTTTTTGTGTTTTTTTTTTTTTTTTTTATCCTGCTTGGTGTTCTCTGAGCTTCCAGGATCTGCAGTTTGGTGTCTGTCATTAATTGTAGAAAGTTTTTGGCCATTATTACTTCAAATATTTCTTCTGCTCTATTCTCTTTTGCTTTTCCTTCTGCAGTTCCCATTATGTGCATACTACACCTTTTAATATTGTTTCACAGTTCTTGGATGTGCTCTTGGCTTTTATTTTTCATTGTTTTCTCTCTTTTTTTTAGTTTAAGAATTTTCTGTTCACTTCCCTTCAAGTTCACTGATTATCCTCAGCCCTGTTGAATCTACTAACAAGCCCTTTGGAGGCATTCCTCACTTCTGTTATGGTGCTGATTTCTAGCATTTCCTTTTTCTTCTTTCTCAGAGTTTACATCCCTCTGCTCATATTACCCATCTGTTCTTGCATGTTGCCTACTTTTCCCATTAGATACCTTAACATATTAGTCATAGTTATTTTAAATTCCCTAAGTGATATTTATGGCAACTGTGTCATGTCTGAGTCTGGTTTGATGCCTGCTTGGTCTCTAGACTCTGCTTTTTCTTGCTGTTTGACCTACCTTGTATTTTTTTTTTAAATTGGGGAATATTGGGGAACAGTGTGTGTCTCCAGGACCCATCAGCTCCAAGTCAAGTCATTGTTTTTCAATCTAGTTGTGGAGGGTGCAGCTCACTGGCCCATGTGGGAATCAAACCAGCGACCTTTGTGTTATGAGCACTGTGCTCTAACCAACTGAGGCAACCGGCTGCCCATATATTTTTTTTGTTGTTTGGAAGTCAGGCATGCTGGGTTGATAACAGTTCCAGAACTTCTCATGGGAGGCTGATCTGAGCATCAGGAGACAAAGAAACACATGTGTACCCTCAGGGGATCCTTGGCACCTCGTGCTGACTTTGTGCCTGATTTTAATGGAGACAAGACAACAGCCACACCAAAGAAGAGCCTAATAACCAGGATCTCCTTCCCTCCTTGGGCAAGCTGCCCAAGCAACAGAGATGTACATAGAGGGGAGTGGGTCCAGAAGGGGTGGTAGTAACATAGTCCAAGGATCAAGCACATCAGTGTTGGATGTTCTACTCTACTTCGTCTCTTAAAACATATTTCCCAGAAAAAACATGACCAACCCCAAATCAGGAAAAGTTTTCCTCTGTCAGTGTAAATTTCCCATAAAAAGCAAGTACAGCAAGTTATTGCACCACAGCTAAACGCAGCTCAAGGGGTGGATATTCTGTGTTCCCATAAACCCCATCTTCAAGTCTGATTCACTCATCCTGTTGACAGCTCACAACTGCAGGGGATTCGGGTGACAAAGCAGAGAGAGGGTGGGCCCTGTCTCCAGAAAAGCTGGATTTCAATGACAGCTCTGTGACCAACCAATGTGGGCCTTGAGCAGGGGCGTCCACCACCCAGGCCTCAGTCTCCTCATCTGTGAAGTGGGCACAACAGCAACAATTCTGCCCGTGGGTCCTAAAGACACACAGACACTCATGGGCTTCTGAGGGGGAGGTTTCTCTTATAATTCCCAGTCATGAGGGAAAGTTGGCTGAGAAATCGTGACCAGCCAGAGTGATGAAGAGTGACACAGCCATGGTGCTGCTTTAGCACAGCTGGGAGGAGGAGAATGTGTGGCAGGGAGAATGGAAGCAGGGGGAGAGAGACTGAGTGAGAGAGAGACAGAAAGAAGAAAGAAAAGAAAAGAAAAAAGGAAGAAAGGAAGGAAGAAAAAGAGGTGGAAAGAGAAAGAGAGAGACAAGGAGATGGAGGCGGAAAGAGAGAATTGATGGGAACTTGTTGACCCAGAGCTCAGCCCCCCTCCTACAAGTGGGCAAATGTCTAAAGAGCTCCCATTAGGCCTTCAGAGGCTGGGAGGCCAGCCTGCCCCCTGAGCTCACAATCAGCAGTTAGCAGTATGGTCCAGGCAGGTGAAATGGCATAGACAAAGACTGGGGGTCAACTCCACAGCAGCCAGTCCACCTCTCCACTCTGCCCCACCACCGTTGGAATCTCGGGCAGCCTGAGGCAGGACAGGGAAACCTGGTTGACAGCCTCTCAGATCCTGGCCTTCCCCAGGCAGCAGCCCCATCTCAGACCCCACAAGGCCTTAGAAGTTGGTCTTTAAATTGAGTGCAAGCAGCTTTGGTAAGGAAGAGAAAATTCATTCCCACATGGTCCTTGGGGGACCCAACCTGCCTTTCCTGAGCTCCAGCAGGAGATCTGTGTCCTCCTGCACGGGACCCACTGGGCACACTGCTGGACCCAGGACTGCAGCCCAGATCAGTAACCTTTCAGGGACACTAGTGGGGCATTAGGGGCACAGTCAATCAATTCTGCTTTTGACTCAGTCTCAAAACCCGTGTTATTGGCCCGATGGGCTGTGACCTCGAGGGTTTGTCCAAGCCGTTTGAGTGAGACTAATGTGAAAGTCTGCAAGGCAGGCAGCCAGGAGAACAGCGCCAGGGGTGCAGTGAGTTATTGCACCACAGCTACATTCATTCATGCTCCCACCCCCAAGAGCGGGAGCCCATCTTGCCGGTATAAATCCTACACTGGCCCCACTACTGCACTGACTCTCTGGGAAGCCAGGGTTGGCACAGAGGTGAAATTCAGGATATTTAACTGTCATCGGTTGAACTGAGTTTCCGCACCACCCCCCGTCCCCATAACTCATGTTGAGGTCTCAACACCCAGTACCTGAGAATGTGGCCTTGTTTGGAAATAGGGTCATCGCAGATGTAGTCACAGGAGATCCTGAGGGTAGGTCCTAACCCAATATGACTTGTTTCCTAATAAAAAGGGGAAATTTGGACACAGACAGACGCCCACAGCAAGGACGCCATGTGAAGATGGAGGCAGAGATGGGATGATGCTTCTACAAGCCAGGGAGCACCAAAGATCGCCAGCAAACCAGCAGGAGCGGGGAGAGAGGCCTGGGCAGTCTCCCCCTCACAGCCCCAGAAGGAACCAGCCCTGCGGACACCTTGGTCTCAGACTTCTGGCCTCCAGAGCTGTGGGAGAATACATTTCTGTGGTTTAGTCATCCAGTATATGGGACTTTGTTACAGCAGCCCTGAGACACTCACACACATACCATCAGAGCAGGCTCAGCTGTTAATATGGGGCTAGAACAGGGTTCCAGAGCCCCACCCCGACCTGCACCACCCCTTTATTTGCTGGATAGTGGGGAATCTTGGGGGTCTTGGAGGAGGGGCTGGGGTGGCCATGACAGGGTCAGGGCCCCAGGGGTGTCAGAGGACTGATGCAGCAGCTATTCACGAATGTTTCGACATCTTCATACCCGAAGCAGTTCCATCTAGTTCCAGAACTTTTTCATCATTCCAAAAGGAAACCTCGTACCCATTGGCAGCCACACCCCATTTTCCTCAAACCTCCTGGCCCCTGCAACCACAAATTCACTTTCTGGCTCTATGGATTTTCCTCTTCTGAACGTTTCATATACTAGAGGGACTCCTATAACATGTGGTCTTTTGTGATTGGCTTCTTTCACTCAACATATGTTTTATGACCAGTAGTTTTATAGTGAAATCCTATAGAATAAAATGGAAGATATGAGAATTGGGAAGCATAAACCTAGGACCCAGCTTGTCACCTGTGCACCAGCGGATACAAGAATACTTGTGAAGGCACTTGGAATGGTAGAAACCTGGAACGGCCTGGGAACAGAGAGAAAGAGAGAGAGAGGTGAATTCCAAGAAAGGAATGTCAGGTGGGATGACCGTGCACACACAGCAGCTACACTCATCAACACAGGACAGAGGAAACCAAGCTATCAGGGTCCCAGTCACACACTGACAAAACGACACTGCACCTTAGGGAAGAACAAGAGAGCGGGCTAAACAACGCAGAAAAAAAGGGGAGAAATAACCATCACAGATGTCAGGAGAGAGGATACAGGAGGAAGGGGACAGTGTGGGGCGACGCTGGAGGGTGCTGGTCACAGTGACAGAAAGGTGGGTTTGTTTCACAACAAAATGATTAAAGAAATGCTAAGATACATAAAATAGAAGCATCACTACTCCCATAAGTGTAAGTATAGGGTTTTACACAACATTTTTAGCATAAACATATACACATGAATGCACACACAAATTTTATATCTACATACACATACACACGCATATATGAGCAACATAAGTGTTATTTGTAGAGCACACATAAGCATGTACATATTGGACAGCATGTAAAACATATTTCTCACTATAGATTGTACTGAAAAAGGCTTGAAAACTATGGATCTGGGCAATAAAACCAGGATTCCCATTTGACAGATGAGGAAACTGAGCCTTCTGAGGAGTGGATGAAAGCAGGTGTCCTAGGTTCCCTGTGTGGGGAGTTCTTCCTCTGAGCCCAGCCGTGGAGTCTGCAAGAGCACTGACTGATGGGCCCCTTGCTCACAGCCTCTCCCCCTGGCTCTCGGCCATCACTGCTGCCAGTGGGACAAACCTTGGGTCACCTGGTCCCGCTGTTCAGCAAAGCAGGGCTGGCCTGGGTCCCATATGTCAGCCATCAGGGACCAGAGGGCGTAGATGTCTAGAACTTGGAGGAGGTGCTGGGTTCGAATTCCACATCTGCTCTCTCCTGCCTGGGAGACTGTGTCCCTTAATACCTTCCTCAGTTCAGTGGAAGGGAACGAGGGAGAGAAGAAAGTGCCTTAAAAGGAGACAGCCCTTCTGCCCACCCACCGCCCCCGTATCCACTGTAAGAGGCCCCTGCACACCTGCACCCCAGTATAAACCAAGACGAGAGCTGAGAGAGTGGACAGGTGCTTAAGACCCTGCTGTGCTCCCAAAGTCTGGAGACAAGTCTCACCCCCCATGCAGTGACGAGTTGAATCCCCAGCATTTAGCTGCGATGGCCAGTCTCCCTCTGAGCAGACCCTGGTTCCTACCCACCACCCAAATTCCTGGAACAGGGACCACCACTCACTCGGCTCTCCCTGGAACTGAACAGGTGGTGACTACAGCAGAGGCTCGTGTGCATGTGCCTGGGGAGGGGGTGGGGGTGGACACCTGACAGGAGGAAGGAGGCAGGGTTGCTCCCTCTTGGGTCTCAGCTTTCTCATCTACAGATAGTCCTGTTGTTTCTTCCTCCAGCTGCATCCAGATTCCAGGCCCTTCTCTCCACCCCACCACTGCCTCCCTGTCCAGCCCCAGCCTCAACCTCCTGAATCACAGCCTCCTCTCTGGTGTCTGGCTTCTGCCATTATCCTCAGTCGTGTGGGGAGGAGAGGGGGAGGGGGAAGAAGGGGAGACAGGGGAGGAGATGAGGGAGGAATAATTTCCTTTTTCCTTTCTCTTCCTCTCTTGAAATAAAACCAGTAAAGATATTCATAAGATGAAGTAGGCAGGTCTTGATGGGAGTTGTCTGAGCAAAGGGCTGAAGGGGATGGGGAAGTGGACCACATGGCCCTCTGGGGAGAGTGTTCCAGGCAGAGGGAACTGCAAGTGAAAATGCCCTGAGGTGGCTGGGCCTGGCGCTGGGCTGCTGTCTATCTCCATTCAGAGCAGAGCCCTTGGCGCTGTCCCTGCAGTAACTCCATGGCCAGGCTCACAGTCAGAGCTTAGGGCAAAGGGGGGTGGGGGGTGCAGTCCCAACCTCCCAGCTGGTGGGTGAGGCATTCTGTGGGTCCTGCCCCAGGTGCGGGGAGGAGCCAGCCCCTTCCAGAGGAGGGGTTTGTTTTGGCTGCCAGGATCCTGAGGCTGGGAGGGGCTGAGGAAGTGGGGGGAATGGGGTAGCAGGTGCCTCTTCTAACAGCCTTGACTGGCTGCCAGTCGCCTCTGAAATCCAGAGCACATCTGCGTTCATCAGTTGGCCGACAGATGGGCCCTGGTTTAATATTTTTGGATTCGGTTAGAGTTGGGGGCTGATGTGAACCCATACAGAGCGCAGGTGTGAGCAAAACAGCATCCTGCGGTGGGGTGAGATGGGAGGAGATTATCATGGGGGAGGGCAGAGGGGAGGGAAAAGGGACTTGCTTGGGGCAAGGACCCGGGAATCTGGCTGGAGAAGCTCCAGGTGCCTCTGAGGCAGGATCCTCATTTTGCACCCTGGGTTTGGCTGAAGATTTTGGTAGAAGCTTTTTGCAAAGACGCTGGACACTACAATCCCCAATCCACCCTGACAGTGATAACGGGCAGCCAGCAGGGCTGGGCCAAGGGAGATAAAATAGGAGAGAGGCTGGGCAGGGCCAGATGGAGAGTGTCGAGGCTGATTTTCCCACCAGCAACTGCTTTTGTTACTTAATCATGTCACAGGCAGGAAAGCACCCACCCCCACACCGAGTATCTCTGGGGCCACCTTTGCCGCAGGCCCAAGGGAAGTTCCCAGGAACCGAGATAAGGCTGCCGGATGCAGCCTCCGACTTCAGAGCTCCAACCAGGATCCTGCAGGCAGCAACCCAAGGGCAATTGTTTGGGATGGGAACGGGAGATGGTGCTGGCCGAGGTGCAACGTGAAGCCCAGGACAGGAAGAGGTCCTGCAGCCAAGATCCTCCAGCGGGTCAGCTGCCGTGTCAGGCCCAGCTGACCCACAGCTCTTTCTGCACTCAGGGCTCTGCGGAGAACAACTTGCTTTCTCTTGCAGCACCCTGTTATTCCAAGCTGAAGGTGGGGAAACGGAGGCCCAAGGCAGTCAGGGAGCCTGCCCCAAACACAGCCGTGCAGGCCAGGCCTGCAGGTGCAGCGGGCTGAGTGCAAAGCCATTTGCTTCACCAGTAACCAGTGTTACATCTCTCCCCAGCCCTGATGGCCCTATGAGACCTGATGTATTTTGTGCATATTCCCTTGTTCATAAGGAAGGTGGGATTCTCCAGGGGTCAGCCAGCCGTCTCTTGGGGCCCCCATGATTGCAGCCACACATGCAGTTCTCAGTCATGGGGAGGCATCAGGGAACGAGCTCCTACCTGCCTCTCCAGTCCACCCAGAGAGAAAAGACTCATGTAGGGCCCCACCACGTGGAACCAGACATGGACATATGCTAGTCACATCTGGCTTCCAGGGTCTAGTACAGAGGAGGCTGCAGCTCATTCATTCATTCATTCATTCAGCAAGTGCTTATTGATCACCTGTTGTGTATCAGGCACAGTCCCATTGCTGGGGACACAGCCATGAAGAAACAGACATGCCTGCCCTCCATAATTATAAATATCAATATCTGGTGATTGAACGAACGGCTAAAGAAAACAGGAACACATCATTTTAAAAGTAAGAATTGAGATTGTAAGTGGAAATAATAAAGCTATCCTCCTCTGGGCTCATAGTACACACCAGACAATGGACACACATTGACATGAAACTACATGGGCTTCCTGGAGGGCCTGGGAGGAAGACATCACTGAGCGGACACTGGACTCCCACAGGCCCCCAGCACACGTCGCCTCACCAGCAACACCCAGCAGCGGGGTAGAGTCTGGCCAGACATCGGGGGGCCACCCCAGGTAGAGGGAAATGCCACAGCAGCTCCCCAAGGGGCCTCTGGAGTGGAGAGTTTACAACGTATGTCTGTTGGGCAGAATTTGCTACCTCCTAACCCTCTGCCCGGAAGAAACGGGCACTCTCACTCTACAGGTGTAAATTTGCTCCCAGACTCCACGTTACATGCTTCACTTGTCTAGGTTCCAGCAAAACTGCCCTGAGCCCCTCTCCAGGACAATCTCCTGCACCCCATTGTCACCATCCTAAGATGTGTCAGCCATGCACCTGGTCTATTGTGAAGGGTCCAGCTTTGAGCCTCAGGGCCAAGCAGGGCCCAGGGCACTGTCACTGAGGCTAGGGGCCTGGTATCACCTCCCTGATACACCCACAGCCTCCCATGGCTCTGGGAGCTAAATGTCAGCAGGGTCCTGGCCTCCACCCTTCTCTCCTAAACCCACCCTGCCAGAGCCTCAGGGAAGCTCCACCTCTCCTTCCAGTCCTGCCACCTCTGCCTCCTCTGAGTCTTCTTCTCCATATGTACACAGAGAGCTCATCCCTTCCCAAAGGCAAGGAACACATGGGATGTTCCCAGCCTCCCTTGCAGCTAGGCACAGCCATGTGACCTATGTAGCCAGTAAACTGGAAGGGAAGAACTGTCTGGAGGTTTCTGGGAAAGACTTTCCTCCCTGGCTCCTTTTCTTCCGTCCTGGAAAACAGTGGTCAGAAATCATGACAGTTGGAGCGACAGCAGCCATCTTGGAACCATGAGGCAACAAGCCAGCACACAGGGGATGACAGAACATAAGGATGGAAAGAGCCAGGGTCTCTGATAGCATCATTGACTCCCTGCACCTAATCTAGCACCCCTTCCTCCAGGTTGCCAGACTTAAAATGTCTGTATTTGTCAAACCTCTGTTAGCTGGATACTCTGTTACTTGCAGCTGAAAGCATCCCAATGGAAATGCAAACATTTGTGCCCATGAACCCCTGGGCTCAATCTGGACCACTGCTTAAGGTCCAATGATGTAGAACAAAAAGAGAAGATCAGGATGGCTCTGCCACTCACTGCCTGGTGACCATTGGCAAGTCACTGAACCCCACTCCCCAACTGGGCTTCTGTTTCCCCATTGGAAATTGGAGGGGCCCTGCAGCCCTCCAAGGAAACCCCCTCTAGTGTGCCCCAGTCTGGAACCATGGCATTGGACCTTCTCTGATTTTCCAGTTCAAATCACCCATAACCCCATTACTTTAGCAGACGACAATTGAACTGACTATGGAGGAAAAGATGGTGGTGGACATCCTTGGGGAGGGGATTTCATCAAAACTGCCTGGAGCCACAGAATGGAGACGAACATGGAGGATGGCTTGCTCAAGGCTTGGAATGCTGAGCTCTGACTTGATTTTATTTCATTGGGAGATGGGGAGCCAGCGAATATTTTTGAGTGGAGGCATGTCCTTAGTCCAATCTGAGTCCTGACTCTGCTTCCATCTCCCCAGCCTCCCAGTGACTCTCCAGCTGTGCTGGGAGGATGCTCAGTCTAGGGGGGAAGGAGGCAAGAATTCTGAGGTTCTCTAGGTGGCCAGGGGAGGCATCTGCGCCCTCCTTCTCCCCTGAGAAGACGATCCTGCAACAGGCCATCTGGTTTACCCGCGGGGCCACAGACGAACACCTGGTTCTTTCCCTGGCCTGGATGGGAGCCAAGAGTGAGGAAGAGAAAAATAACAACAATGCTGCTCGGGGCTGCCAGGCACGTGCATGCACTCACTGTGACCGGCACTGGGCCGAGCCCCTTACACTGCTCCATCTCATCTTCACCACCAGGACCGTAGGCTCGGTCACGCCCCACTCAGCAGATGGGGAAAGTGAGGCTCAGGGAGGTGACAAGGCAGCTGGCAAGAGGCAGGACCAGGACGTAGGCCCAGGTCTTCCAGACACCCCCAGGGGCCCCAGCAGCGCTCACCCCTGACAGGTGGAGATGCAGTCTGTCCTGTGCATGCCTCCCTCCCTGCCGCTGCCTCCACAAGGAAGGGAGGCAGCTTGAAGAGGAACCATATGGCCCGCGTTCCCGGCTTCCACCGAGACACACAGGAACAAGACCTCATCTCCCAGCTACTCTTGTGGCTGAAAATATTTACATCCAAATACATCCTGATATGCCATATTTTTGCCTCAAGCAAACTGGGAGTCTTTCTTCACCAACTGGGAGGAGGTGAGGCCTGGTGCAGGAGGGTCTTGCCTTCCAGGGGAGCTGATGACAATCGTGTGAATATTCTGGAAGGTTGGTTGGTGTGCCAAAGCCAGTCTCCTCCCCTCCTAAGTTGCTGCCAGCCCCAAGGCAGCATGGGGGCGAGGGGAAGGGAGGGTAAAAAGGAAAACACGACATCCAAGCCCAGAGGAGGTTTCTTTCTATTCTTTCTGAATCAAACACACTGTGCCCAGGTTGGGTGAGCTCATGGCCTTGAGGACTCAAAGGGAATGTAGTTATGGTCGATTGCTGAAATGGGGACCGGATGCGGCTTCTCTGCAGGCAGGGCAGCTCGGCCCCATGGGGCGTGGGAAACTTCAGCCCAGAGAGTCAGAGAGAAACCAGGAGCCAGGACAGGGCCATCTGCCTGGGGTCGCACCCCACCCCCCTCCACCTGGGGCTCCTCAAAGGGAAAGTATTGGGGAGGGGCTTTCCCCTTTTGCAGCATGGCTGCTCAAGGAAGCAGGGTGGGCAGCACCCCAGGACCCAAAGGATGCCACTCTTCAGGCAGGGGAGCTTGGGCCTGGCCCACCATCCCCCAGGAGTGCTGGGTCACACAGAGGTGACACTCTGCAGCAACCCTCTTTGAGCCTCGGTTTCCTATTCTGCTGAATGGGCAGCCTTGCTCAAGCTTGATGACACTCAAGGAGGATGGGGGCTGGTGAGAAGCAAAGCGACCAAGGTTGGGTGTCGGAGGGACTCTGTGCAGCAAGGTTGAGGTCATCATTGCAGCAGGGTCCTCTACCCTGTTCCTTGGTCACCCTAAGGGTTCTGACTTGGATCCAGCCTGGGTCCCAAACCCCGGCTGCCAGAGCATCAGCTGGTGACGTGGGCAGGTTGCTCTGAGCCTGTGAGTGACAGGGTGTTAACAGTTCCAGTCTCATTGGTGCTGAGCAGACTCAACAAGACCTCAAGAAGCTTCTGGGACATCTCCGCACTCAGTAAGGGAGCTTTGCTGTCGTAGCTGTCACTGTTAGCATTTTCATTTCCTTCCTCAGACTCACCCAATCACGCATGTGGCACCTTCCCCGGGCTCTGAGTTTGCTGAGTGGCACCCTAAGCTGAGCGGCAGGCGAGGCATCCAATCCGGGGCTGACCTCCCTCGTCCTGCCCTGAGCAAGAACACAGAGGCAGGTTTCTTCCTGCCCATCTTGTCTCCCACCACCATCTGACCAACCTCATTTGGGACCCAGAAGCAGAGGTTGGTGCCGGCCAGGCACTGGATTGGAGGGTGCTGGCCTGGCATGGTTCACACAGAACTGTCCACAGCTCCCCATTCAGACTTCTCTGGGGATGCCTTGTGACTTATATCCATCCCTCTTTGGGTTTTATGACTGTGGCTGTCACTCCTGTAAAGTAGCTCCCTGCTCTGTAAATAATGGCTGCCCTTAGATTTGCATAGCATTGTGTTCCTACAGATTTATCCATCTCCCAACCCATCCATCCACCCATTCAGCCACCCAGCCACCTACCCACCATTCATCCATCATTTATCTATCAACCTACCCATTCTTCCATCCATCCATCCATCCATCCATCCATCCATCCATCCATCCATCCATCCACCCTCATCCACCCATCCACCCATTCATCCTCCCAGCAGTCATGGGGACTCCTATATGCTAGGAGAGGAGGCAGAATTAAGAAACCCAGCCTGGCAGGCTTCCCTGCCCACCTCCACCTACTGTCATTTCTCCCACTGTCCCCCACTGGCCTCCATCCAGCTCTCTGGCCATCCTGAAGATTCCTAAAAACCTGAAGATGAGACAACCTCAGGGCCCCTCTACCTGGAATGCTCTCCCCACCTCGCTAGGCACAGCTCCTAATTGATCCCTCAAACATAGCTTCCAAATCACCTTCCCTGACTGCTCCATGGGCCACATCTATTGGGGGCTTATTGATAGAATGTCTGTCTCCCATAAGTTCCCAGAGAGCAGAAACGTGGCTGTCTGGGGCACTTGTGTAACCCCAGAGTGGACTCTGATAGTATTTGTAGGAAGAAAGGAAGGAGAGAGTGGGGGATGTGGGGGGAAAGGAAGGAGGGAAGGTCCCTGGCTCCCTCCACGCCATCCCACCCCATGCAAATGACAGTGGCCTCTGGAGCCAGCAGTCCTGGGACCAGGAGGGATCAACCCAGCACCTCACCCCCCTGCACCCTCTCCAGCTGCAGCTACTTCCTTCTCAGCTCCTTATCTCCTAGGCCGCCCAGCTCCAAAAGCCACAGCCAACGTCCGCTTCCCCACAGACACCAACTGTCCAGCCCTGGGGGAGCAGGGAGTAGGCAAGCACCCCCACTCCACACTCACGGGCAACTTTCTTCTGTCTCCAACTCAAACTCTGTCAGCCCCACTAATTTGAAAACCAGGTCTCATCAGGAAAGTGGAAGTGTCCCATCTGTGGGGAGGGGTCCCCACAGGTGCAAGCCACCTGAACATCTGCCTGGAGCTGGGGGTGGGGGCTGCCCCACCCAGGCTTCTGCCCTGTTGCCTTCACAGGGGGCTGTGCCTCCCCAAGACCCCTTACTTCCTGACTCTGATTCCTGCCCCTGACTTCTTGCAGCCTGGAAAACAACAACAATGGTAACGACGAGAATACTAATACCAGCCATCAGAGTCACCGTGGCATTGCTGCATGCCAACCATGTGGCAGACCACGCTCAGCATCTCAGGGCAGGATCTCCTCTCCTGGAAACCGTCTGGGAGCTGAGACTACTGTGATCACCGACCAGGGAAGACAGTTGACCCTCAGACCGTGAATCAGAGCACAGGAAGCAAGGAGGGGCCATGAGGACAACGGTGATGCCCAGGGGCTGGCCCTTCTCACAGGACCCTCCTCTCTACCTGAGCCCTGGGGCCGTGTGTGGAGGACATGCACGTGGTAGCCTCTTCCAGGAACAAACACAGTCTTGTTTCTGGAGAAGGATGCCCGACTGCTGTGACAGGGTAGCCTCTGGGGAAAGACGGGGGAGAGGAAGTCTCAGTTTTCTCCGTGCTCCCTTCTGCGCTGCTTGAATTAGTCATCATGTGCAGGCATTCGCTCAAAACTCAACTCAATTCAGTGAAAATAGCACAGACGCCTGTGTGCCGGCCCTGGGTCTGCAGGCTGCACCCTCTGGCCTGGGTAAGGCTGCTGAGGCTGCAGCCACAGTTGGTCCTCAGGGCCAGTGGAGGGGCATAGGGCATGAGGCAGACTGTCTCCTTGGTGAGGCCGCAGGTTATGCACTGTCTTCCCACTGTCTCCGGCTGAGGGCAGGAGCTGGAGGAGAGCCCAAGACCACCCCAGGCTGAAGGCTGGGCCAGGCCCAGGAGGGTGGGGAGACAGGTGGGCAGGGATGCAGATGGGAGATCAGCTGGGATGGTCACTGACCCCATGTGCTGCTGACCTGTGCCCCTCCCAGGTCAAGGAAACACGCCCAGCAGGCCAGGGCTCAGGTGGGTGGGGTGTCACCGGCTGGCGGTAGGAGGAAGTTGTTGGAAAGTCAGACCGGAATCGCCACAAGGGAAGGCCGGGCAGGGCTGGGCCCAGATGGTTCCTGTTGAGGAAGCGGTGTGGGCACAGCTGCATGGCTGCTCCCTGGCCCCCCAGCCGCACTATCACAGGGACACAGCTGGCTGCCTTGCCTGCAGCCTGTAGGGAGACCTCCCCCACCGCCTGCCTCCCAAGCCCGCCCTGAATCACATGAGCCCCTGCTGCCTCCCGCCCCTTCCCCAAGCAGGCAGGCGGTGGCTGCTAGAAGACCCAGAGCTCTATGGGGGACAGAGTCCTCAGGCTCTGAGAAACCCAGGCTGGCCAGAACTCTTCATCTGTCCCTTGAGGCCCCACGAGGTCAGTCGGGAAAGGCACTCACAGCCGACTTTGACCCTGGCCCCACACTGGCCCCTGTTGGAGGGCTGCCTACCTCGCACCCAGGTCAAGATTCAGGCTCCCGGATCCACCTCCAGCTCCATGTCCCACGTAGCCCCTGTGCTGGAGAGCAGGCTCCTGGCGTCCCCCAGCTGCTTGGCTCCCCGGGGTCCCAGGAAGGGCAGCCAAGGTAAGGGGATGGGGGGTGGGGGAGCAGCTGGAGCAGGTGGCCGGAGAGTGACATCTCCAAGCTGCTGCCTGCCCAGCTCTGTTGACAGCGAGAGTCTGCTGTGTTGACTCACGTCAAACATCCACAAAGCCTCCCCATAGGGCACCTTCCTACACAGCTGGGGCAGGTGGCCCAGGGAGGACCTGGCAGGTGCCAGGCTGGGTGTGTGGGCCCTACCCAGAGGCAGATGCTGGAGGCAGGGGCTGCTGAGTCTCATATGGGAGGGTGGGCTCTGTCCTCCTCAGTGGTCAGGGTCCCAGAGTCAGTGAGGAAGGTGGTGTGCAGACGGGTAAGGAGCACAGAGCCCTCCTCCTGGGAGGCCCAAGACGTGGAGGTTAGACGAGGAGACTGAGGTGAGCAGGGAGGCGGCCTAGCCCAGGGCCCCAGGAGCGAGTGATGGTCCAGACGGGGAGCAGCCCTGCCAGGGTTCCCGCCTTTTGCAGCAAGTGCCAGAGGGAAGTGGGGGACATGAAGAACCTGGCCCCCATCTCCCTCCTGACACCCTGACTCCTGTTGTTAAATCCCTGGGGGTCTAACAGGACCTCATCCCAGGGCTCAGGGGCCAGAGAATCTGTAAGCAGATGACCCTATTCCTTAGCCCACAGACATGTGGTCAGGCTCCAAGTAGTAGCCTTTGGAACTTTCTGGAGTTCACAGCCCTAAATCTCACTGCTGCAGTCATCTGCAAGGTCTAAGCGGGCCCCTGACACCCACACTTAGCACCCCAACCAAAGAGCGGCACTGCCTCCTCTACAGAGACCACATTCTGTGAGCAGGTCTCCACCTGCCGCCATCTAGGGGCCTACGGGCCAGCCCCGGACCTGGGGCTCTGTCCGTCATCTCAGACACATCCAAAGCTAGAATGGCCCGACTTCATGTACAATAATGACTGTGTTATTGGCTTCTCCCAAATGTGGGTGATTCAAGGATGCCTACGGGGAGGGGGCAGGGCACTGGCCCTAGGAGCCGGTCAGCCTGCCCCTTGAGCTGACTGGAGGGTCTGGTCCCATCCAGCTTCAGATGGGCACCACGCTCCACTGTCCTGGAACCAGCAGCCTGGTTCTGCCACCCGTCACTGTGCCCTGGGCCAGCCCTTCCTCACCTATGCCTCAGTTTCCTTGTGTGTCAAACCCTATCTTCCTGCTCCCTAATGAAGTGCAAAAGCAGCTCTCAAAAGCCAGGCCAGGAAGGGAGGGGAAAGCCGGGTGAGGTGTGCATGAGAGCTTCTGGCTGCTGTTTTGTTTGGATGGTGTGGAATGGAGGGGGGAGGAGGGTGCTGACCCGTGGAAGGAGCTCGAGGCCAGGAGGTGGCCATGAATCCGGCTGTACTCACACCGTCACCCGCGTTATTGGGTGAGCTGCAGACATGTGGTCTGGGTGGACTTCTGATGCAGAATCCCAGCCATCAGTTTATTGCCCCGTGGTCACTGAGCGTCCATCCCAAGAGGGGCATTGCTCACTTGGGGGGCTTCACTGGGAGGAGGGAAAGAAGTGGGCATTTGGGTTGGGGCATTGCATTGAGTGCCTGGGCACGGAGGTCCCAGCCTGCGACACTTGCTTTTAGGAGCTCATGTCCCATCTTCCCTAAATCATCTGGCCCCATAGACAGCCACAGTCGCTCCAGGAGACATGCTGTCCCCCAGTGCCCCTCACTCCCAGGAGGACAAATCCTGGACCCTGCAATGCCAGAAGGCACCACCAGGGAAAGCAGCAGTGGGCCAGGCTGGAGGGAGCCCCTGAGGGGCCTGAGGCCTGGGGGTCCAGGATAGGCCTGTGGGCGGCATAGTTCCACCATGCAGCTTCTTAGCCCACAGGCTTCCCAAGAGTGTCTGAAGACCTTTGAGACCCAAAACCACGTTAAGTGTCTCTAAACTATGAAAAGAATAAGTCGTGTCTTTTAAGGCTGAAGTGTTAAGATTCTTTCTGTTTGAGAACAAACGTATGTGAATACTGCTCTCCTGCCCTCCTATTTGGTACAAGGCTGAGGAAGAGGGGGCTTCAGGGCCGAGAATGGGGGTGCAGATGTGGCCTTTGTCCCTCTGACCATCGGATCCCATGGGCAAGCACAGGGCAACCCTGGGCAGCCGGGCCCCCTCCCTGGCCTATCCCCTCAGGGACTGGGACCCTCACCAGGCCTGCCATGGCAGAGGGTCCGGGACCCATCAGGACCCCAAAGGGTGGTGGATCCTCTGAGGACAGGTGAAAACCCAACTGTGGAGGGTGGAAGGAACAGCCTCATCTAGAGAAGGATTTGCTACATGCAGATTTATTAGGTGCCTACTGTATGTACTAGGAGTTGTGCTGGGATTAGGGGCCTGTCCCCATGAGCCCACTTTCCAGATGAGAAGATTGAAGGTCAGGGTGCTGTGCCCCCACAGGAAGGAGAGGTGGGAACCAGGATACCTAACAGAGGTGCAGGGGATGGAGTCATTGAAATCTGCTCACAATTTAGCCTAAAGCAGAGGATGCTGGGTGGGGGGCGGGGGCGGCAATGTACTGTGACCACCTGAGACAGGCCTGTTCAGTGTCACCTGAGAGGCTCGTGTGGGATCCACGTAGCAGATTGCAGTTTAAGCTCTAGATAGTGAGCATCCCGTCATAAGAGGAGTACAAACAAAGGCAGGGTGGGATGTTAGGAGGTGTTGGGCAAAATCCCATGGAAGGCACCATCCTGTGAAGAAGCCAGAAGCCAGCCAGAGCCCAGCCTTGGGTCACCTGGCTTGGGGTCAGGGTTCAGAGACCAAGTGGCACGGGCTGCTCCTCCCCACCTCACACTCCCTCCCTCATGCTCTGCCTCCTCCTTCAGCTGCTACCTGACCACAGGCTTTTCTATGGAATGTTCTCTGATTGGAATGCCCTTCCAGCTGTATTCATTTCCTGGGGCTGCTGTAACAAATTATCCCAAACCAGGTGACTTAGAACAACAGAAATCTATTCCCCCCCCCCCCCAAGTTCTGGAGGCAGAGTCTGTAATCCAGGTGTGGGCAGGGCCATGTTCCCTCCAGAGGCTCTAGAAGAGGATCCTTCCTGCCTCTTCCAGCTCTGGGGGCTGCAGGTGTCCTTGGCTTGTGGCCGCATCACTCTAGTCTCTGCCTCCGTCATCACCACCCGGCCTCTGTGTGTGTGTCTCTGTGTCCTCTCCTCTTATAAGGACACTTGTCATTAGATTTAGGACCACTCCAATCCAGTTGACCAGCACTCCAACCGTCCCATCTGTGTTCCAGGTACAGGATTGGGGGAAGATGTCCAGAGCCTGCACAGCCCATTTCTGTCCCAGCCTACGGCTAGGACTTGGGCACATGGCCAGCATCTGCAAGGGAGGCCAGGTACCTCCAGACGAGTGGTGCAATCTAAAGCCTGAGAGGTCCCACTCCAATCCCCCTCCACCCCACTTTTTATTCAGCCCTGACCCCTATGGGGAGATGGTCCTCTGTGGTAGATGCTGGTAGATTCACACATGGAGGGCCCAGAGTGTCTGGGGTCAGAGTATGCATGAGAGAACATTGGAGTCACAGCTCCTGTCTGCGATGGGGGATGAGGGCAAAGCCACAGTGACCGTCTGACTTGTGACATGACTGTCCATCTGTGTTTGTGCAAAGTACTGTCAGCACTTATTTGATTTTGTCTATACAGTTGCTCCTGTCCCTACTCTTCTCATAACCTGCAGGGCACGGAGGTCTGACACAGACCAAAGCGACAGACCTAATCTCCCACCTCCTATTCCCTCCTTGCTGACTACACAGTGCTGGGGCCTTCAGTGTTGGGATCGCAGCTCAGGGCCTGCCAAGTCCTGCATGCCTCTGGAACTGCCATCACAGAAAAAGATACTGAGGTTCCAAAGGGCACACAGCAAGCAAGAGCAGAGGTGCCATTGAACCCAGCTCTGCTGACCCTGCAGGACAGATGCAGAGGCACATGGGTGTGGGGACCATTTAGGATGGAAAGCTAGCCCCAGACCCCGTGCCAGGGCAGGCAATCCATGCAGGAAGCCAGTAGCACAAGGGTGGGGCAATGCAGTGTGGATAGGTAGCAGAGAAACCATTTACAAAGGTCAAACAGTGGCAGGACAGCACAGAAGTCTGGGGGCCTATACCTCCTGGTCTGAGGAGTGGAAAGGGGAGAAGGAAGGAGCTGAGAGAGAGGCCAGGAGAGGAAGTGGAGTAAGGGACTGTGGCCATCCAGGGAGCCAGGAAGTTCTCAGGAGAGTGGACAGAAAAATAAACACCAACCTCTCTCCCTTCTTACACCCCACATCTCTTGAAGCCCCTGGATGGTCCAGGGCCAGCCTCCAGGGCATAGAGGGGGGCGGGGCTTGACTCTGGGACAAATGGATGCTTTGGACTGAGTCTCCCAGAAAATTCAAGTGCAGAGCTCCCAGCCCCAAGTGCACAGCCCCCATCCGTGTATCTTTGTATCAGGACGTAGGGGAAGCCCGTGGAGGGAGGACTGTGTTCCACCCCAGATTCTGGGAAAGTGGAGCTCCTTTCTTTTCTCGGTAAATGTGGATTGTTCTTTTCCTGGGACCCGCAATTTCTGCTAGAACTTGCCCATTCTTCCCCCACTGCTCTCCCCATCCTGCCAGCCTTCTGGACCGGCCAGCAAGAGGACACCCACCACCCATGTCCTCCCACCATTGGACCTTGAATCCAAGTCTAGGAAAACACAGCCAAAGGGCAGGATGTCACCCAGGGGGCAGGGTGCAATCTAGGCCAGCTTCCTGGAGGAAGTGGTCCTACAGGGACAGCTGGAGGTGGCAAAGAAGACTTTCACTTCTTGACATGTCCTGACTAAGAAGAAAGGCGTCCTTAACCTGCCTGCACTGGGCTGCATGGGGCTTTCTCATGCACTTTCACTTCCGTGACTGCAGTTGGCCAGAGGAGGCACAGCCAGGAAGGGCAGCTTGGGGAGAGGCCCAATTGGTTTGTAGCTGAGCCTGGAATCTCCATCCTGTGCTCTTTCCCAGAGATGTCCACTTGGGATGGGGCTGAGGGAAGGGAGAAGGCCAAGGGCAGCCATGGGAGGGAGAGACGAGGGTCCTTTCCCAGCACCACCCACACACCTCTGAGGGCACTCCAGGCCAGCCAGGTGCCCGTGGACTCTGGGTCATTCATATTGATTGTTATGGCATCGAAGTTGAACTGCAGTGGATGCTAATGAAATTTTCATCATCAAAATACTACGTGCATGTTCCACTTGCACAGCCACGGTGGGCTCTTTTCCCGCCCCTTGTCCCAGCCCCACTCGGCCAGAGTGCCCGGGGTGCCTGGGTCAGAGGCTCGTGCTTGCACACACCCCTTCCCAGAGCTGGTGGGTCAGGGGGTATGGGGTGCAGCCAGCTTTCAGGCGCACCCACCTGTGTTGGCACATGAGAGACCTGTGGCAGGACCCTCCTCAGGCGTGGCTGTCTCTGCTCCAGGCAGGGGGACACAGGTAGCATTGTCAAGGGCTCAGCAATCCTTGGATGATGGGTTGAGTGTACACCCAGGGGCCTGTCTCTCAGACAGAGTAGGTCTTCCGAGTGGATCGCGACTTGCCTCGGACTCAGCAAACCCCTGGATAGTGGGGACACAGGAGAGGACCTCCACAGTTACTCCCCCAAAATTTGGGCTACTGGAGGGGAGGAGACTGATATAGAGTGGGAGCGGCAATCCCATTCCAGACTCCTTCCTAGCCCCAGGTATGGCTTCCTCACAGCCATACTCCAAGGCATGATTGATCTGGTTGTACAGATGAGGACACAAATCAGAGAGGTCAAGGAACCTGCCTGAGATCATACAGCATTGTCTGAGGGCTGGGGTCCTCCCTGTCTGTCGAGCACCCTCCCCAGGAAGAGATGTAGCCAAGGTGGGACCTCAGGAAGGAAATCCCTTTTGCACCCACAACTCCTCCTGGGAAAGTCACCCTCAGCAGCCCACACCTTCAGCTGGACCCTCCAAGAGCCTGCGGTGGGGTCTGCATGCTCCACACTAGGGAGCTCAAGGCAGGTGCAGCCTGAGGCCCACAGCTGACACCTGGATTAAGCGCATCCCAGCTGATGCAACAGAGCTGCCTGCTTGTCCCAGGGTCCTGAGCGTGAGACACTCCCTCCCACATCCCTGGCTGTTGCTTTGGAACCTATTGAAAAGTGGGCCCATCCCTGCCCAGGTCTCACACCATCCACCATTGAAGTGTACGTGGGTGTTTTGACTGCCTCCTCCACACAACTGAGGGTTCTAGGAGGGGGTAGGCCTCTAGATGCGGCTTTCACTCTCAGGGGTTGGGGGCAGGTGCAGAAAGGGGTCCCTCCCTCAGAGGGCCACCTGCTAGTGTGTGGCTCACAGCCCCAAGGGGGCCTGTGGCTGCATCCCTTCCCTGGGTCTGCACAGCTTCACAAACACATCGGGAGGCTGGACGGTGCAGTGTGAGAATGCCTGAGAGGACTGGGGAGGAGTCATGCGAGGCTGCTCTGAGGATATGACCTCTGGCAAGGGTCTGGGCTCTGGTCTGTGTGCCGTGGCTTCCCTGATTCTCAGTTTACTCATCTGCAAGGGCAGCGGGTTGGACCAGATCAGTGGCTGAAATAGAAGGGCTGGGCTGGGGAAGAGCTCTGCCATTCACCCCACAATCCAGCAGGCCTGTCTGGGATGTGGGGAGGACAGCGAGCATCCAGAGAGTCCAGAGGATGGTCCCCCCAACCAACATCTACCTGTCCCCGTGCCCAGCCCACGTCTAGAACCTCCCTTCCTTCCCCCATCCTCGTGTTTAATCCCTCCCAAGATCCTGGCTGTGACGCTCTGCAGTCTCTCCCCAGCAAAGGACACTTGGGGGTGCTGAGAGGGAGCCCATGGAGGAGGAAGTAGGGGATTTACTCCGCCCTGCAGACTCCCAGAGCTTCCTCCTTTCTCCCAAATCGGGGTGCATTTTGAGTGCTATGGAAAGCCCCGACTGCACAGACCCTATGAGGGGGGAGCAGAGTGGGAGGAAGGACAAATAAGCAGGAAGGGGCAGGAGGGACGTGACACACTGGCCCACCTGGCTGTGCCCCTCACTCCAGGCTGCTGGGACCTCGGATACCAGGCCAGCCAGGGCCAGCTCAGCCGTCTCCATCGAAGGCCCTGATTTCCTCAGAAACTGGGCTCCCTCTGCAGAGATCTGGAGCTGGCTGCCTGGGGTTTTCTCACAGCTGGGTTCTCTTATTAAGAGAAAGGACCTAAGGTTTCCACCTCCCACTCTGTGCAGGGTGCCTGCCAGCCAGGGCATGGGACCCCAAAACCCAAACACTGGAGATCAGACCAGAGCTCAGAGAGGTTATAGTTTGCCCGAGGGTCCCAGGGCCCACTTCCCATAGGACACTGCCATCACCCCCATTGATGGCCAGGCACTTACTCCTGCCTCCGCCATGAGAGGAAAGAGGCTTCCTCCCCTGGTGGCTCCTACCTTCTTCCTGCTTGTTTCCCAGGGAGCCTCAGCGCAGGGTGTTGCCCTAGACAGACAGACAGAACAACAAACATTAGGGCCCTCTACCACCCTCCACCACTGCAGCATTTCTAGACCAAGGTTGGGACCACACATCCTAAAAGCAGGTGACAAAGCAGGTGACAAAAAACGCAAGTCAGAACTCATGTCACTCCCCTGTTCTCGGCCCCCAGAAGCATTGCACCCCCAAGTCCTCTGAGGCCCAGAGGCTGGCTAAGGGGCTGAGCTTGGCCGTGGCCTCTCAGCCAGGGCTTCCTCGTCTGCAGCTGGAGGGACAGCCCCCACCTGGGGGGCTCTCCAGGCAGGGGCTCCACCCAGAGCTTCAGGGCAGAGAATGCAGCTGGTGCATGGAGATAGGAGCAGGCAGCTTCCTGTCGGAAACTGAAACTGCCAGGTGCTTCCCTCCCTCCCAGGTAACCCAGAGACAGCTGGACCTCGGGCCTGCAGCCCCACCCCTCCGTGCTATCCCCAGGCGGGGCGGACAGCCCCTCTTTCAGGCAAGCACACTCATCCACCCCAACTAGGCCTCTCGCCTCTCACCACACCATGCATTTCTGAGCCTCCATTCACCACTTGTGAAATGGACTGAAGGGCCCTCTGCTCCCTGGACAAGTTGGGCACCTCACAGCTCTGCCACCCCCTGGGGCTGCCAGTCCAACCTGAGCCACCCTGACAAAGGATTGCAACATCTTTGTGCAAAACAAAGGATGCAAAGTACCTTAATCATTTTTAACTGGAATCCATGTGAAAATAACAGTGTTTCAGATAGATCACATTTAACAGAACATTAAAGCCAATTTTGCTCGTTTCTTCTCTCTCCTTCACTCTGTCTGCCAGAATATGAAACATTTCACACCCGGCTCACGTCCAGTTCCCACTGGACTGGCTGCTCTGAATCCGCGGGGCCTGGGAGACAGGAGGGTTAGGTCTCACCCATCAACAGCAGCAGCTGGGCCTCTGACGTGCTCCTTGTACATCTCATTCTTTGTCACTGCAGCCACTCTTTAATTTAAATTATGAAATAATTCATACACACCAGAAAAGCTCTGCCACAGGGAGGAAACAGGGCGAGCATGCAGCACTTCATTTCAGAGCCCCCTCCTTCCTTGTCTCTTCTTCGTAAAAATGAATTATTATAGATTTGGTGCCCCCCCCCATCTCAGAGGCTGCCCCACCCTGGAGGGGTGGGATGGGGTCAGGAGCTGTTTAAAGCCAGCCTGCTGGGGCAGGACGCAGTTCAGTGTTCTCAGTGGGGTCTTGGCTAAGCTGCTCGAACACCAACCCCCCGAGGCCCCATTTCCTCATCAGTAAAATGGGGCCAATAACACATGTCAGCACTTAGAGCCTCACCTGGAAGTTTCCTTGCTCCCACTCATCCAAGGGACGGCTTTTATCTGTGTCTCTCCCAGATATATTGTGATGTGCCGTGTTTTACTTGTTACATGTGCTATGTATTCTTTTGTAATTTTCTCCCCCTGTGGTCATTTTACTTGGCATCGGTGAAGGTGGTTCCTTCATGGTGTCGCAGTGAAGGAGCCCAGGCAGGGTCAGAGGATGGAGCTACAATGAGAGTCCCTCCCAGCTCCTGGGGAAAAGCCTTTCGCACCATCACAGTGTCCAGCAATGGCATCGGATGTTTCTGGAAATTGTGAGCATCTGTGGCTCGTGGGGGAGTTTCCAGTTTGTGGAAAATTAGTGCACCAGCATGGGAGGTGAGGCAGGAGACAGGGTGCTAGGCTGGGCGCTGGACTCCTGGGCACTTTTACCGGTCCCACCGCTGAGCACATGGGGAGCCTCAGGTGAACTAACCCCATCCTTTCTGAACACAGGTTCAGTGGTCAACCCCGGTGAGGCCGTTGGGGGAGGTCCAGCTGCAATGAGCAGGTGGGAAAGGGGCCAGGGTGGCAGTGACCCTGCCCTGCTCTGCTCTGTGTATAGGCCGCTGTCCCCCTCCATGACTCCTGCCACGCTTCTGCTGAGGACAGACGGGTTAAACCTGCAGTGCTCTGGGCCACAAAAATTCTCAGGTGGTGGAAAGTCCTGGCATTGTGTGGGCATGAGAGATGCGACCTTTGTAGCATGAGGCCTCTGACAAGCTGGGAAACCCCACTCCACTCCAGGAAGCAAGAAACAGGGTTCCGAGTGTCTGGGGGAATGCCTTGGCCCCTCCACGACACTAGAGGGAAGAAGTAGCAGAGCGGGGTTCTGCATCTGCCATGTGCTGTCTGAGTCCCTCCCTGGCTCTCCCCGTATCGGTCCATAGTACAAAGGAAAGGGCCTTGGCCTGTTCTGGAGATGTCAGGAGACTGAGCTAGTGAGCGGATGTGTTTCTGAGTCCCTGGATGAGGCCAGGAACATGTAACAGAGCAGTGCCTCACACTGGGGCCTGAAATGTCCTCCTGTGGGCCAGCCCTAGCTCCTGCAGCTGCGCTTGGAGTGGGCAAGATGAGCCTGCAGCTGCCTCTGGCATCAGAGCAGCAGGCTGGGGTACCGGGGGGCAGTGAGAGCCTAGCAGGGACCCTGCTGAGGGTGCCAAGGCAGGGGCCATTGTAATATAAACGGTGGCAGTGGTGGTAACCATATTTCCTAGTCACCGAGCTCTTAGGGAAATGCTTTCCTTCATCCTCTTGTGTCTGTGAAGGAGGCATGTTGGCACCCAGGTTTGTTCCCATGGCATCGAGATAGCACAGCAGTCACTTGGTGGGGTAGGGGACCTGCACAGGCTGGATGCCAGGGCCTATTGTCAAAGCCAGTGGTTGGGTGGTTTTTTATTTATTTTTGCTTGCGTGCCCCTAACATGTTTTTACAAAGCCAAGTCCCCATTAAGATGATATTTCTTACCAAATGGCCTTGCCCAGCTCAGTCACACTCTACCCTGGGGCCACTTCTTTTTTGGCGGATAACTGTGGTCCATGGCTGCTGAAGAAGCTTGCAAAGGTAATGGTTACCTACATTCCACAACCTGGCCGTGGGTCAGGTTTAACACTCCCCGACCCCCTCCATGGAGACATGTGTGAGGGAGGCACACCGGGCACACACCTCTTTCACAAACTCTCTGCCCCGTAGGCGCCCAGCCCACTTGGTGTGAAACATGACAGAGGCAGGAGCCCGGACCCCTGGGGAGTATCACACCTTGAACATCCTTCAAACCAGTGGCCAGATGCAGGACCCTCAGCAATGCTACCAATGGGCCAGTTCACAACCTCTGAATATTGGTCGTGTTGTTCAGTGTGTTGTAGACTTTATACTATACATGGGCTTGGGCCTATTTTCATGAAAACCTTGATGCTGCAGCTTTAGTGCACTTGATCAACGAAAATGCTGCCACAAAACCAAACTAGCAGGGCTGGTCTTCACTGGAAACCATCCCACCCAGACTGACATTTGTCAGCTTTTAACTCAAATAAGCATGTTATGAAATGGCCCAATGGTCTCACTTCTGAATTCCAATTCTGATATAAATGGATGGATGGATGGATGGATGGTGGATGGTAGATGGATGGTGAGTGGATGAATAGATGGACAAAGGATAAAGAAACAGGGAAAAAAGAAAGTAGGAAGAGAGGCAGGAAGGAAAGTTCAAAGTATACCTTTCAAAAAGTTAAATATATAATTCTTACATGAACATATAGCAAGCACGTGTCAAAGATGTGTCTCCCTCATGGATAAGGAACCAGCAGGATGGCCAAGTTGATTCAAGGGAGGACATGGGCAGTTCTAGGTCCTATGAAGGAAGAATGATGCCCTAAGACGGCTAAACCAGTCAGTAAAGCACAATATTTTCTGTGGAACAAAACTCGTTTGCCACTTGTCCATTTAACACTTAACTTAGTCTGGGACCCTATCAGCAAGAAATAGGAAGTCAATACAGGCATGTCCTCTAAGGGCCACTGAGCCTTGGCAGCCTGGCTTGGCCCCAAGAGGACATGAGAAAGGTAGACGAGGCATGGAGGTTTGCTGGGTTTTATACCCTGAGGCAAAGCGCCCTGGCTGGATTTGGGCTACAGGAGAGGTGTGACGATGTACGAGTTGGAGAAAGAAGATGAGGAGGAAGGAGAATGGCCAGAATAATCTGAAAGTTAAGGACCCCACAGATTCCCTTAAGCTATCTTACCCAGGTACCTGGAAAGTCCTGTGTGCATGCCAGTTTTGAAGACTCTGGCTATAGGCCAACAGCTAATCTGCCTGGTGCAGGGCTTGGGAGAGCTGGTAGTGGAAACTTCTCTATTCACTTTTCACTGGAAGACACAACCCCTCTTCTTTCTGAGGACACCACTGCAAACCAATTGTCCTCCACCCATAGTGTCTCCCCTTCATGGTGAGGACACGGGGGCTCAGAGAGACGAGGAGCCCCACAGACTCTGGGCTCGGCCTGGAACCCTACCTGCTGCCTCCTCACCCACTCTGCCTACACCAGGAGCTGCTACCAGCTGTGATTCAGCAAGAGGCAGTTCTCACCCAGGTCTGAGGTTTGCCTGATCATTTCACTGCCATGACAGTGCCTGGCACACAACCAGTGCTCAAGCAACATCCTCTGAGAGAGAGAATGTGGGAGACTACTTGGATTGGTAGAAGTGGGGATGAACCCGGAAAAATCATAGTAAGTGAAAGAAGCCAGACACAAACGGCCTCATAGTGTATGATTAGATTCACATAAAGTCCAGAAGAGGCAAATCCACAGATACAGAAAATATATTAGCGGTTGCCAGGGGCTGGGAGGGGAAGTAACAGGGAGTGACTGCTAATGGGGATGGGGTTTACTTTTGGGGTGATGAAAAGTCCTGAAACTAGATAGAGGTGGTGGTTGCACAACAAATGTGAATATATTTACTGCCACTGAATTGTTCATTTTCAGATAGTTAAAATGGTAAATATTATGTTATTTGGGCACAATAAAAAAAAATCTCCAATTTCTTAAAAAAAAAAAATGCCAAAATGAGCACTGAATCCAGGCCTCAGGGCTCCCACTGACCCATCCAACGTGTGTCCTGCAGACATGGAAACTCATCAGTGGCCTCGCTCCAGAGGCCCCTGTGTTACATCCGCTCTCCAGGGTTTGGGCGGTGTTATCTCCCTCCTGCCCTGGGCCTGTGCTGCTTCCTCTGGCTTCCCCTCCAGATTTGCTGTGGGAGGAGCCAGCCCCCAGCATCCTGCCCTCCTGCCCTCAGCCAGGCGCTTAACTGCCCTGGGGGTGGCTGAGCAGACAGGGTGCAGAGGTCCCTTCTTTATCTCCTCCTCTGCACGGTTATCTCCTCCAGAGTATGTCTGCACGTGCTTGTTGTCCATCCTCCCAGAGGCACCTCTGTTCACCTGTGATGCAGGGTGTATACCCACGTTCGCCTTCTGAGCAGGCAGAAGCAAGGTGTGTCTGTGCACAGAAATCAGTCCGGGAGTTGCAAGCTGTGGCCCTCCGGGTGCAGGGTGCGTTTTCCCCATTGTAACTAACACCAGGCTTCTGGGATGTCTGTGTTGGCGCCGTGCTGAGCACCTCCAGCCCCAAGGGAGACATTGGGCATGGTCAGTGCTCCCAGGGCTCAAGGAATGTCACTTCTGAAATGCCACTCCTGACAACAACCACTTGGGTGTCTGTTTTCGGTCCTTTCAAGTAGACCTTTGGGTGATTGTCCCTGCTGACTGGTCTAGGCTGCAGGTCACCCGTCCAGTGCCCTGGGTGCAGGTATTGCTAATCTGTCACAGTACCTTTGTGCTGAGCTCGGATGAGGCCTCAGCATGCTTCACAACAGCAGTGCTCCCGAGGGCAAGGTCATTTCCTGCAAGCCCTGGGTCAGTAGTCACACCCTGTCCATGGGGAACAGCAGCTCCGCACTGCCCCCACCATCGATGGATGACTGATCCTTTTGCCAAATGCAATTAAAATGTTGAGTCAGGGTCAAGTTGTCACAGAAGCTTCCACCACTCTCACTTTCTGCCAGTCTCCTGTCTGAGCATCACCCTTGGGTGATCTGTCCTGGGTGAGGAGTCACATGACTTTTCTGAGTCTTCTTTGCACTTCCATCATGGCGGATTTAAGAAAGTACTAGAGACAGTAGAGCAGGATGAAAATAAAGGAGGCCCAGAAGAAAGAGGACACAGCCTACACCCCGCCACTTGTTTAGGACGAGACCTTGGACAAATCTCTCTGGGTTCCATTACTTCATCCACATATAGTGTTACCATTAAAGTCAGATTTCAGATAAACAATATTTTGTATAAGTAGGTCCCAAATATTGACTAGGACACACTTATACTGAAAATTCTTCATTATTTATCTGAAATTCAAATTTAATTAGGCACCCTCTATTTTTATTTCCTTAAATCTGGCAGCCTTAACCATGAAGGATTTGAATTCTGCATGTAATAGGATCGTATTCAGCTGCAAATGGCAGAAAACCTAATAGCAGTATAAACAGGGTTATTTGGTTTTGTCCACATAACAAAAGGCCAGAGGCAAGTGGTTCAGGTTGGTGCAGTAATGATGCCATCTAGGACCGAGGCTCTTTTTGGTCTCTCTGTTCCACCATCCTCTTACTTTTGGCTTCCTAGCTGCAAAGGGGCTGCACCACCTCCAGGCATCACATCTGTATCCCAAGCAGGAAGAAAGAACAAGAGAAAAGGTGCAGAGGACGAAAACTGAGCCAGACCCTTTCTATAAGGAAAATTAAGGCTTTTGTAGACACCCTACTCAGCACACTTGATGATAGGGTCCCAGTCCCCATCTCTTAGGCCCCTCCCAAACCAGGACAGTCTGGCTTCTAATTTCATATCTTCTCTGCTGTCTTCAAACAGCCTCCACACCCATGACCCCAACAACCCAGCTGTGGTCCCACAGGGTCAGTAGAGCAGGTGGCGCTACAACCATTTGACAATGACCATCCTCACTGAACTTGGAGGATGAGGACAGACCACACTGCCCACAACCCCTGCACTGAGGAGTCATTACCACACCATTCTTGTCTAAAGGGGTGTCCTGAGAGAGCAGACATCTGGGGTCCCCAGGCTCTTCCCCAAAGGTTCTCGTCTTTCTCTGCAGGTTTCTACTGAATATCATCTGAGGGGGCAGCAGACTCATACCCCTGGAACTTGACTGATCTTTTAAAATAAAGATCCAGCCTTTGCCCCTGGGGTTCTGAACAGCAGCATTTCTCTTTTCCATATTCTCTCCATCACCTTTCCAAGTTACCAAGAGGAAAGGAGGACCAGGAGCTCCCCTGGGGCCCTTCTCTCCCAACTTTTCTCTCCTTCAATGGTTTTCCTCTACCTTGCTGCTTCCTGGCCTCTCTGACAATCACAGTACGGTGTTGATTTATTTCTAGAACATTGTCTCCTGTGACTCAGCTTTAACGGGTGGCACGCTCCATGCCACGTCTTGCCTCTGTCCTCTGTCCTCTTGCCTCTGTCCTCTGTCCGAGACCTCCAAGCCCCATAAGAGCTGGGTGCTGCTACCCTGGTGACAACCCGTCAGTGTGCTGCCCACAGCCCACCATTCTCCTCTTGTGCCCTGACTACTCCACACTCCTTCCACACCTGGCTTTACACTCACAATCTCTGCCACACCCCTGCCCACAAACCTGCCATCATCTGCCAGGGTGCTTCTAACCTCGCTTCCCTAAGCAGGCCCCCTCTGCTCTCCAGTGGGATGGTGCCCCCATCTGTCACAGACCATCAATGGTCACAGCACTTATCTCTGTGACTGTCTAGTTCACACCTGTCAGACCATGGCAGCGACGGTCCCACAGGTCAGTGCCCTTGGCACTTGGCATAGAGCCTGCCCCGAAATGGCTGCAAGTAAACAGATCTGTGAGTGACCCAACCCCTTTATCAATGGAAATGGTCTTGGCCCCATTCCTACTTCATTCCTCCAATGCTTGTTGAATGTGAACACTGTGAGGAGAGGTTTTCACTCTGTTCACCTCGAATCTGCAGCCCTGGATAGTGCCTGGCACAGCTGGGCACTCAGCTCACAGTGGGTGAGCAAATGAACACACCTAGAGGGTGAAGCTGGGGCTGGCGCTCCGAGAGGAGTCTGCGTGGAGCCCAGGAGAATGAGTTTGAATCCCTTCTGAAGGCCTTGGCAAACCAGTAAGTGGTGACCGAGCTGGACTCTCTGCCTGCCCCACGCCTCAGTCCCTCAATCTGAGAAATGGGAATTTCTCCCTCTCCACCCCTGGGGTTCTTCCACGAACAAAGCAGTGTGCGGTCCTCAAGGACACTCAAGAACTTGAGTGTCTCCACATGAGAAACCTTTCTTCCTCCATTCCCACCTCCATCCCCCTTCAACCTAAGACCCTCGCCTTGAAAAAACTTCTCCTTTCCCTCGATGAAGAGTTCCCCATTTGAGGTGACCACACCACCCTCAACTTCTCCCTGGAGTTTCAGGTTCTTAGTTATTTTAGGTCTTCTTCCCCACACAGCCTGTGCCCAGAGCCCTTTCCTCTCTGGACAGTCACCGTTGTTGTGGTTCTGGGACTCCCAGCACCCCGACCTGTCTTCCTTGAGCCTCCCTGAGGGTTGGGGTCTGGCCCTTCCTCCCTCCCCTCACCCCTTCTGCTCCATCGCTTCTCCCCTTGGGGGAAGTGCCTGTGGTTCAGAAGGTGCTTCAGTTCTGGGTCTACTTTGATTTTAAAACAGCTTTGTTGAGATAACTCACACAGCATACGATTCACCCATTTAACGTGCACAATTTCAGTGGTTTTGAGTATAGTCACAGAGCTGTGCAAGCATCATCACCATATAATTTTAGAACAATTTCATCTCCTCTAACGGAAACCCCGAACCCCTTAGAAGTCACCCCTAGCCCTGGGCAACCACCAATCTACTTTCTGGCTCTGGATTTGCCTGTTCTGGACAGTTCACATAAATAGGATCCTATGATCCGCAGCCTTGGTGTCTGACTTCTTTTACTCAGCACGGTGTTTTCAAGGTTCATCCACATTGTAGCATGTGTCAGGACTCATTCCTTTTTCTGGCTGAATCATACTCCATTGTTTGGATGAGGCCATCTTTTGTGATAACTTTGCTCAGCTGGGACAGTGCAACAACCTGGATATAAACCCAGACCCACTATCTACATGCTGTGTGTCTTGGGCGAGTTACCGCCCCTCTCTGGGCCTTGACTTGCAAGCTGTACAATGGGGGCAATGAGAACAGCCACACAGGACTGGCGTGAGGATTCAGTTGGGGGATGTGGGTGGAGGGCTCTGTGTGGGCTGTAGGTGACTGGCAGGTCCTGGCTGTCACCTTCGCCACCACTGTACCTGGGCTTTGAGGGGTGACAAGAGGTACCTTGAACTTTGACCTAGTCTGTGCTCCATGCATGGCACTGTTGTCTGAGTCACATTCCAGCCCCTCCACGTCTGTTGCCAGCTGGAGACCCAAGGAGCCCAGCTGTGGGGTGGAGGTATTTCAGGGGCAGACATAAGTGGCAGAGCAGTTCCAGGAACAGGCTGGGTTTCCTGATTAGTGAGCTCTAGAGCCTTCTGGGGTACTTGGTGAGAGTGAAGATTCTAGCCTCCCTGAAGAGACTTGTCCTCAGTGGGTCTGACCCCCAGCCGCCGTGGGATACAGATGGTCACAGGGCTCAAGTCCGACGGTGGCTTATATTGTGGGGGAGAATATGACAGCTACTCAGAGGGGCACCCCCAGCTGCAGCTATGACCATGGGGATGGGTCGTGTGTTCTAGGACTCTGGGTTAAGGTGCTCTGGCTGACTCCTGGCAATGAACAAAAAGGTAAACTCCATGGGACAAAAAGGGAGAGCCTACAGAGGCTCAAGGTCTTCCAGCCTCTGCCCTGGATAGAAATATGAGCAGCCTCCAGTGTCCGACTGTGTTCTGGGGCAGCAGGGTGGTCTCTGGGGCCAAAGAGCTGACCCCAAGGCTCCCCAGTGACGTGCTGTGTCCATGGGGCCAGGAGGTTGGGTGAAGTCCTCCTAAGCTCCCCACTGCGGTCAGATGAGCAGCGCAACCTCCCCCATTGCTGCGAGCTTTGCTTTTACAGGACTTTCCCCGTGATGAGGGTTGTCATGACCACTAGCCTTGACTCAAAGATTACCCTTCATCGTGCACACAAGAAATAAGGCCCTGCTCCCCAGGTGTTTCGACCTCTTCACCCAGAGGGTCTGTGTCACCTCTAGGGCTGGGACCTGGCCTTAGGATAGCCACAGAAGCTCAGACCACTGTTCTCTCCACCACATCCCAGAGTTTCCTCCCTGAATTCCCAGGGGACAGTACATTGTGATGGCCTGGCCTGGGTCAGGGACCAGGCAGCTGTGGCTGAGGGCAGGGTCACAGGTGATCCTTGACTGGGGGGCTGTTGTGATGGAACGAGGTGTGTCGTTGCGATGGGTGGGAGCCTTGCCGTGATGGTGGGGCCCCACTGGGGTTGGTGGAAGCTGGAAGTGACGGTGACCACACTCAGGCATGTCGAAGATGCAATACACACAAGAATCACTAAGAAACCGGACTGTTTAGCTCAGAAGAGAAAAAAGAGCCTTGCCAGTGTGTGGGGGGATGGGCATCTCTCCGTTCTGCTAATCTCTCATTCCCGGGAAGGCTTGATTCTGCAAACCAGCACTAGTCCCAGAGCAGGCAGGCACCACTGGGAATCCTAATCGTAATCTCCCTGGCTCAGCAACACAGCAGAAGGAAAACTTCTCTTCCGTGAACAATGTCTGACCCCAGGCAGGATCCGGGTGTTGCTGGCTAGCCCCAAGGTGACCAGAAGGAAGGTGTCCTCCCAGGAGCACTGTCTGGTCAGAGGCCCTAACTGTGGCCAGAGGGCAGGTGTGTTTCCAGAAAAGGAGGGGCACCATGCAATGTGGGCACCCCAAACCACACATCTCCCCTACCAGGTGCTGTCCACACATTGTTAAAAGCAGGTCAGGGGGGTGCCCATCTCCCTGTGTGACACATGGAGGCTTGGGGGGGTACTAGGTCCCACAAGGTCCAAAGGCTACAGCGAGAGTGGGAGCTGCTTCCCTCAAGGGAATCCAGAGATCTTATGCTGTTAAGATTTATAGTCACAGCAAAACAAACCCAAGTATTTATTTTCCCAGGAGTAAATCATGACTTCAATAGGCCGAAATTCTGATCCCTGGGCACTGAGTAGCAGTGAAAGGTGCTTTGCCATCTGGCCATCACACACAGCCTAAGAACAGAGAAATTCACCCCATCAGTGCCCCTTCCCCGCTCTCCGGGGTAGCCCCACCCCTGCCCAGCCACCTCTGTGCCTGCGCAGCCTGCCCCTGCCAGGAGCCCCTCAGCCCTCTCTGCCTTCAGATCCTGCCCACATCCTTGCACTGAGCTCAAATGTCACCACATCCAGAGCTGTGGGGGTGAGGGCAG